>NC_133524.1:147766250-149047500 GCF_049354715.1 Callithrix jacchus
TGTCAGATTTGTCAAAGATCAGATGGTTGTAGATGTGTGGTGTTGCTTCTGAGGCCTCTTTTCTGTTCCATTGGTCTATGTCTCTGTTTTGGTACCAGTACCATGCTGTTGTGATTACTGTTGCCTTGTAGTATAGTTTGAAGTCAGGCAGTGTGATGCCTCCACCTTTGTTCTTTTTGCTTAGGATTGTCTTGGCTATGCGGGCTCTCTTTTTGTTCCATATGAAGTTTAAAGTGTTTTTTTCCAGTTCTGTCAAGGTCATTGGTAGTTTGATGGGATAGCGTTGAACCTATAAATTACTTTGGGCAGTACGGCCATTTTCACAATATTTTTTTTTCCTAACCATGAGCATGGAATGTTTTTCCATCTGTGTCCTCTCTTATTTCCTTGAGCAGTGGTTTGTAGTTCTCCTTGAAGAGGTCCTTTACATCCTTTATTAGTTGTATTCCTAGGTATTTTATTCCCTTTGCAGCAATTGTGAATAGGAGTTCAGTCTTGATTCGGCTCTCTGTCTGTTATTGGTGTACAGGAATGCTTGTGATTTTTGCACATTGATTTTGTATCCTGGGACATTGCTAAAGTCGCTTATTGGCTTGAGGAGATTTTGGGCTGAGACAATGGGGTCTTCTAGATAGACAATCATGTCGTCTGCAAAGAGACAATTTCACTTCTTCTTTTCCTAATTGATTACCCTTTATTTCTTTTTCTTGCCTGATTGCTCTGGCTAGAACTTCCAGTACTATATTGAATTGGAGTGGTGAGAGAGGGCATCCTTGTTTAGTACCAGATTTCAAAGGGAATGCTTCCAGTTTTTGCCCGTTCAGTATAATAGATTAAGTTTTACTATTTCTTGAGAGAGAGAGAGTAGTTAATAATATTTGGCACTCTGAACTGTTTACTCTGTGCCAAACTATATGTGCATATGTGCTCATTTTTACTCTTCCAGTACCCTAGGAGGTATAGCCCATTTAAAAGTGAAGAAATTAAGGGTCAGAGAACTGAAGCATCTTGTCCAAGATTACACAGCCAGTATATGGCAGAGCTGAGGTTTGGACCAAGGTCTGGCTGACTGAAATCCCTGCTCAACGTTTCTGCTTATAATGTTTCTTTGAGGGCTTGGTGGCAAAAAAGAGCCAGGGTCAGCTTCCCTGGCTTGGGTCATAGCAGGCAGTGTTATAGTTAAGTGGGATGGTTGTGCCACCAGATTTTGTTCATTGCACAAGATTCTCTTCTTCCACAATTTAGTCATATGCTCTGTTCTGGCAGTGTATATCAGAAAAACTCTTGAAATAAGCAAGTTGTGGTTGTGTTTTGTTTTCTCTGCTTCCAGGGCTCCATAGTCTTCTGGTTTTCGTCTCACTACACCAGCTGCTCCTTTGCTCTCACTTCTAACAGTTCCTCCCCATCTAATCTGAAGGTTTGAGGGCTATATGGTTCATTCCTTAGGAATTCTCCTTTCTCTTGCTATACTTGTTGCCTTTCTAATCTTATTTAATCTCATGGCTTTCAAAACCATGTATGTACTGCTTCCAAACATATATCCCCAGCCCAGGCCTCTCCCATGAACCCTAGACTTGTACACCCAGCTGTGAATTATACACAGCTACTGGGTATGCAACAGACACCTCAGATCAAATCCCTCATCTGTTCCCCTGAACTTGCTCTTTCTGCAGACTTCCACATCTCAGTAAATAGCAGTTGTTCAGGTTAAAACCTTGGAGTTTAATTTGACCTCTCTTTCTCATACCCCAAATTCAATCCATCACTGAATTCTGTCTATATTTCCACTTCTCACTACCACCCCTGCTTCCACTCCAGTTCTAGTTATTATTAGCATCACTTGAATCACTCCAGGAGCCTCCTAGCTACTCTACCTGCTTCTGTCCTTGTCCCATTCAGTCTCTTCTCTGTATAGTTGCCCAAGTGATGTTCGAAGAGTAAGATTAACATCATGTCACTCTTCTGCACAAAACTTTGGCTTAGAGTAAAACCAGAAGTCCTATGTCACCTTTCAGTCACTCTACCCTATCTTGTGTTACTGTTCTGATTTTGTCTTCCCCTTGCACCTAAATGAACAAAGTTGGAACAGGAATGCAATTTGCTTCAAAGAAAAGGCAAGGCATATGGATTATAACATTAGACATGAACCAAAGAAAGACAGTGGTTTGGGGTACATGCAAGAACTTTGATTCCTCAGTACAGTCAGCCCTTCGTATATATGGGCTCTGCATCTGTGAATTCAACCATGACTAGGAAATATTCTTTAAAAAATGGATGGTTGCATCTGTACCAAACATGTACAGACTTGTATGGCTGCCATTATTCCCTAAATAATACAGTATAACTATTTTCATAGCATTTACATTGTATTAGGTATTATAAGTAATCTGGAGAAGATTTAAATTATATGGGAGGATATAGATAGGTTATATGCAAATATGATGCCATTTTCTAGAAAGGACTTGAGTATCCATAGGTTTTGGTATCCTAGGTGGTCCTGTAACCAATCTCCCACGGATACTGAGGGGCAACCCTGTTTAGGGAACCCAACAGTTCTCACAGTGACTCAGGGCTAAAAAGCAACCAGGTGCCTATAGTGATGACTAGGAATTCTTTTATAGACAGAGAGAGACTTTGTTAAACTGAACTTTTGTGTGTTGTAATTTTGGCTTGCTTGTTTGGTATTGTTTTGTGTCTTTTAGTCCCCTAGGGTGTGCCACAAAACAATTGTAATAATCAAAAGTAGGCTATGAATGTAAAAATTTGAGGACCACTTGTCTTGAGTACAGTATTCTTAAACCTAACAAAAAACCCCACAGAACAGTAGCAATTTTAGAGCCTGATGGTATCTGAGATTGACTAGTTCTGCCCCCTCATTTTATAGATTGGAAAGTAGTCTAAGAGAAGTGATGTTGTGCAGTGTCACTGAGGGGGTCCTAGCCTATGCACCCAGCCTGCCTCCTCTTGAGCTGTTGTGATGAAGTTTCTTAGCACTAGTTTGGAAATCAGTGAGGTACTCTGAAATACTTAACGATTTTCCAGATATCAATGATCTTGAAAATGGGTTCAACATTTTTTCTAATTTCACATGGAGCTGAAGTATTTATTTGAGGTTAAGTGCTCTAATGAGCACTATGATTCATGAGAAGTTTTGATTTAAGTATTATCAGTTGATTTCTGCCAAGGTGGTATGTTGAAATCAGTACATTATTTCCAGTCCCAGTAGAACATAGGGCTGTACGCATGTACTCTACTGTCAGGGGAAGTTTAAAAGCTCCTAATGGATCAATGGATTTTGAGTGAAACAGAAGTCAGTAAGACCTTTGTGCAAAAATGGATCAGAAAATAATGTCATAATTATAACTTGAAAGTGATTATAGATCCACAAGACTAAATAGGCTAAAATTGTAGACATCTAATCATGGTGTACTTTAACTTTTCAAATAGAACATTCAGTTACTAGTTTTTGAGACTCTGCCTGCATTTTGGGAGATATCAAAGTCAATGATAAAACACCAGACTTAACCAAACTAGGTCACATCAGTCAATGGATGTTAGTGAGAAACCTGGTCTGCTGTTGATTCTCAACAGTGTTGAGCCCTGGAAGGAGCTAAACATGTTAAGCTAGAAACAAACTCAGTCAAGAAGCATTCATGAAGTGCCTACTATGTACCCTAGCACTGTGTTAGACAGTGTGGGGGGTCCTGAAGTAGAAGTAATCTTCAGTCTGGTGAGAAGAAATGAAACCAGAAGACATGGTCATGTCTGCAGTCAAGTATGAGATGAAGAGTGTGAGCTTTGGAGCAAGACAGCCCTGAGTTCAAATTATGCCTCTACATATCATAGCTCTATACACAGGTAAGGTATTCTAACTACTGTGAGCCTTGGTTTTCTCATCTGTCAACTGGGGTTAATAATGGTGGCCACTGTGGTGAGGATGACATGAGATTATATATGTAAAATCTCCATGTTTGGTATATGCTGAATAAGTATTAATTCCCTTCTCCTGTGCAGCTCCTGTACATGGGCTAGTCCCTGACATTCAGAATTAGGTAATTAATGAGCATCTTTCCATCTGAACCCTTCAGAAGAGGGAGATGAATGTGCCCTGAATGCTGGGCTGGAATTGAAAGAGGAGACTGATAGAGGAGGTAGGAACTGATAAAGGTTGAGACGGCCAGATGAACCATGGACAATAAATAGTCTAAGGCTTCCCAATTTTTTTTATTCAAGTATCTACTTAGAAAATGATAATATTGTACTGTACACTGGAGTTAGACAAATGAGGCTGTTTACAGCTTGAAGTATCCTTCCCACAGACTAAACCCCTGCTGGAGATTGTCCAGTCAATAGAAGGGCTGAGAATCAATATCTGCACAAGCCTCTGACTAATATGTAACCCACTGGTTGGGAAGCTCTGGTAATAGAAAACTTAAAGGTTTGATGACTTGTACTATTCCTCTTCAGTCCTCTTTGGAACAAGGTAGGGTCTGAATGAATGACACATTGATCAATCAATTCCCTATCCTTGGCTTTAAAGTGGCCAAAAATGGCTGGTGGCACTGTTTTCCAAGTTATGATGCCAAGGACTTGGGAGAGGGGGCCACATGTACACAAGGAGGAAAGGGCAGATGGACAAATGTGTTTGGTCCCCTAACCTCTATTTTCTGCCTTCTGTATGTGAGCTCATTGCACTGGCCTTCTCTAAGCCACTGAAGTTCTCTCTGCATGACCCATAATGTTTTGCATATCAGCATTCAACAAACACATTTTGAGTTGGATTGAATGGATAAGGCAAAAGACCTTGCCTTTCATGTTTGGACTTGTGTCCTACACAGATGCAGTTGTGCAGGGGTGGGGGATCTCCTTGAATTAATCACTTTTCTCCTATCCTTTTTCCTTTTCTGTAAGCCTTAGTCACCGGGTCCAGGATTGACTTCTAACATAATGACTTCCCAATTGCAGTTACACTTGGCCCTAGTGGCCTCTCCCAACTAAAAATAACCCAACAATGAAGTTTTGAAAACTAGACCTTTCATAAAGGAGGAAATAGGAAGGAAATTACAACATGTACTATAGCATGGATGAATCTTGAAGATACTATGCTCAGTTAAATCGTATGTAAAAATCAACTTAAGATGAATCAAAGATTTAAATATAAGATGTGAGACACAAAAATACTAGACGAAAATCTAGGGACAACTCTTTTGGACATTGTTCTAGTGACAAAAAGTAGAATGGTGGTTGCCATTTTACTGGGGGATGGTGGGGTGGGGAGAATGGTGAGTTAGTGTTTAATAAGTATTGAATTTCAGTTTGGAAGGAAGAAAAAATTATGTGGATGGATGATGGTGATGGTTGCACAACAATCTGAATATACTTACTGCCATGAACTGTACACTTAAAAATGCTTAAGATGATACATTTTATGTCATGTGCATTTTAGTACAATTTTTTAAACTTAATTTTATTTTAAGTTCCAGGAT
Organism: Callithrix jacchus; assembly: GCF_049354715.1. NCBI lineage: Eukaryota > Metazoa > Chordata > Mammalia > Primates > Cebidae > Callithrix > Callithrix jacchus. The sequence goes on from NC_133524.1 coordinate 147,771,737, forward strand.
ACATGTGCAGGACGTGCTGCTTTGCTGCATAGGTAAATGTGTTCCATGGTAGTTTGCTGCACCTATCAATCCATAACATAGGTATTAAGTTCCACATGCATTAGCTATTTATCCTGATGCTCTTCCTCCCCCCACCCCATAGGCCCCAGTGTGTTGTTCCCCTCCCTGTGACCATGTGTTCTCACTGTTCAGCTCCCACTTAAAAGCAAGAACATGCAGTGTTTGGTTTTCTATTCCTGTGTTAGTTTGGTAAGGATAATGGCTTCCAGCTCCATCCATGTCCCTGCAAAGGACATGATTTTGTTCCTTTTTATGGGTGCATAGTATTCCATGGTATATGTGTACTACATTTTCTTTATCCAGTCTATCACTGATGGGCATTTGTGTTGAGTCTATGTCTTTGCTATTGTGAATAGTGCTGCAGTGAACATATGTGTGCATGTGTCTTTATAATAGAATGATACATATTTCATTGGGTGTATACCCAGTAATGGGATTGCTGGGTCAGATGGCATTTCTGGTTTTAGGTCTTTGAGGAATCGCCATACTGTCTTCCACAATGGTTGAACTAATTTACATCCCCATCAACAGTGTAAAAGCATTCCTATTTCTCCACAGCTGCCAGTACCTGTTGTTTCTTCACTTTTTAATAACCTCCATTCTGACTGGCATGAGATGGTATCTCATTGCAGTTTGACTTGCATTTTTCTAATGATCAGTGATGTTGAGCTCTTTTTCATACGTTTGTTGGCCACATAAATGTCTTCTTTTGAGAACTGTCAGTTCATGTTGTTTGCCCACTTTTTAATAGTGTTGTTTATTTTATTCCTATAAACTTAAGTTCCTTGTAGATTCTGGATATTAGACCTTTGTCAGATGGATAGATTGTAAAAATTTTCTCCCATTGTGTATGTTGTTTGTTCACTCTGATGATAGTTTCTTTTGCTGTGCAGAAGCTCTTTAGTTTAGTTGGATCCCATTTGTCAATTTTTGCTTTTGTTGCAGTTGCTTTTGATGTTTTTGTCATGAAAAATTTGCCTGTGCCTATGTCCTGAATGGTTTTGCCTAGATTTTCATCTAGGGTTTTACATTTAAGTCTTTAATCCATCTTGAGTTATTTTTTGTATAAGGTGTAAGGAAGGGGTCCAGTTTAAATTTTTTAAAAGGAGAGGAAAGAAAAGAGATAACAGACTGGTCTGCAGACCTCAGAGAGAGAAAAATTCATGAAGGTCGAGTGATAACTTTTACTCTTCATTTTAATACTAAAAGAGAAAGCTCAGTATATGTCTAAGTTAATAATTTTCAGTCATATTTTGTAATGATGAGGTGAGTCACTTCACTTTATTTTCCACTTCTGTCTTCTTTCCTTTACTTTTGAAATGGATTTAAAATCTGCTTCGAAAGGTGAAATAACCCATTTCAGTTGGACTCACTGTCAGGCCTCATGGATACCTAGAAATAGGATGAGGGCGGGAGGAGGACATGAGAGGAAGTAAAACAGCTGCTAAGAAAAGTGGTTTGGAGTGCCACCCATTATACCATCAGAGCAAGACCTTGGGGAGGCTCCTGCCCTGTGGGTTAGTCCTTGGAAAAGATACTCATCTTGCTGTCTTCCCCATGGCCTCTGCGTAGGGCTTCTGGTACCTTTAAGAACTGAGACTTAACTAAGGCATTGCCTTGTGAATTTGGACCAGTCCTTTGTAGGACCACATGGTTTCTAGGGGCCCTTGCAGCCCTGAAAGTCCATGAGTTCAACCCTCAAAGTATCTTACCAGTAATAGGCTGCCCAATGTGGGAATGGTGGTTTTTCTAGGGACCAGATTATGTGCTTGGCAGGTGTTATGGGCTGAATCGTATTCCTCCCAAAAAAGATATGTTGCAGTCCTAGCCCCAGTAGGTGACTCAGCTCAGAATGTGACCTTGTTTGGAGATAGTATGTTTATAGAGGTAATCAAGTTAAAATGAGGGCATTAGGGTGGGCTGTAATTCATTATGACTGGTGTCCTGCACACAAAGACAGACACATGCACAGGAAGAATGCCATGTGAACACACAGGTAGAAGATGGCCATCTATAAGCCAAGGAGAGAAAGGCCTGGAACAGATGCTTCTCTTGCAGCCTTCTGAAGGAACCAACCCTCTGGACACCTTGATTTCCAACTTATTACCTCAAAAACTGTGAGACAATACATTTCTGTTGTTTAAATCACCCAATATGTGATACTTACTTACAAGCATCCCTAGAAAACCAATAGAGCAGGTAAAGCAGGCTTTTATCTCAGTGGTCGTTTCTGTCTCCTCTTACCAGGTAGATTCTAGAAACGGAAGGAAGGAAAAGAGGCTGGTGATGAAGGATTTCTTTTACAAAGGATTCAAAGCAACTTTCTTCGTACAGGAACTGCTTCAAGTATCCTCACCTCAATGATTTATCGCTATAGCACCAGAGCCTCCTGGAGAGAAGAGAGATTTTCTGATTTATGCAAACCTCTTCTTAATACATTCTTGTCACTTACAAAGGGAACTAAAATTCAGTGCTGACATGGAGGGGCTGTTCTAAGGAACTTAGAATGCTAAAGACTTAATCATATGGACTCTTGATGTTCCCTAATCAGTATCACTTGGCCATTGCTAAGGTTTTAGTAAGTCCATCAATAGCCTCTCACCTCCTCTCAGTTCATTATTGCGTGCAGCTAGAGTGCCTATTATGGGAAATATGCACTGTCATCAACAGCTTAGACATAAAATTGTGCTCTGTATATGGTTGGCCAAAGCACCTCTACAGAAATCTTCAACTAGGACCAAGGAAATTACTGTCTGATTATTCTCTTCAGTTTTTCAATCCAGTGTCTAAAGACTTGACCAAAATACATTTTTGTCTAAAAAGCTTGATCCTGATAAATGAGATAAAGAGCTGTTCAAAGTGGTTTAGGGAACAAATTTCATCTCATCAAAGTACACTGTCTTCCTCACAAATTCTTTTTGGTTTAATTTGTCTCCAGTAAGTTCCCCTGCCTCAATTTATTCAAAATGTGTAGCAGTTGTGGTGGCGAAGGTGTATAAGAAATTAAATCAAATATGTTGATTTTCTACTGGAGTACTGGTGTTTTTTAAGTTTTTTGTTTTTCAAAGAACTGTCACAGAGAAGCAGCAAGGTGAGCATTAAACATGTTACCCAACTCTGTGTTTACTTAGTGGTTCTGTCTTTAGTGAGTCAGTCCTGTTCTTTCTCTCCAGTCTATCCTAGGCCATCTTGTCTACTCTCTAGTCATCATCTTTATGCCGTAATGTCCAAATACATGCCTCCAGCTGAGACCTCTCCTCTAAATGCCAGATGTGAAAAGCTGCCTGCCTTTTGAGCACCTCCACTCAGTTGTCCCCTACACTCCTCAATCACCATCATCCTGTCCCACCCAACCTACTTCTCTTAGACTATGTAAATATCTCAGGGAATTGCACCCATTACATTGCCATGCACTTAGTAAATCCTTCACCAATTCCCATCTTTTACAATTTTCTCTTCATCCCCATATCAGTAGCCAAACCTTGTAAACTCAGTCTTCTAAATTCCTTTCCAGTTAGTATTGTGCCATAAGCAAGGTGATACCCATCTGGGATTCACATTTGCTGTAGAGGATTCAAATAATGGCCTCATGTATGAGTGGGTCTCCCCAAGTTTCCGTAGGTAGGCATCCCCATGGAGCCTCTTCCACTGGCAAGCATGAAGAATGGGTTTTTCCTTTTAAAGAGGAGGTACGGGGCAAGGGGAAAAGAGAGAAGCTCTTCCATGTGGCACGAAAGCAGGATGAATGGTGCTGGCGCATTGTACCCTTCCACCCTACCAGAGGAAGATGCAGTAGGAGCCAATGTATTCCCTTCCTGCTTGGGAAGCATTTCCCATCTGCTAGCTGGGAGAAAGTGTGGGAGACAGGACGGGGCCTGAGCCTAAGTTAGGAAGTAGATGGGGTTTGTCTTTGGTGCCTCCCACCTTCCTTTCTTTATTGTCTTTTGCAGTACCCTAGGCACATAATACCCTCATGCTGGTCTTAGGTGCCCACAGCCCTTGATTGCTGCCTGACCCACCTATTCGAAGCTATCCTGGATCCTAAATTAACTCCTTCACCTCCTCCGTTTATTCCTCTGTGTGACGGTGAATGGCCTCGGGTAGGCAGTGGAGGTCAGCACTGTGATCACACCTGAGAATGGTTATGGCAAAGGTCTGATGGCCCTAACAGCCCTAACAGAGCCTGATTCTTATTTAAAGGAAAGGGGGTGTCTCTAGTCCATCTTCCACCACTTTCTGCCTCCTACTTTGTTTTTTTTTTCTTAATTTTTGAGATAGAGTCTTGCTCTGTCACCAGGCTGGAGTGCAGAGACACGATCTCTGCTCACTGCAACCTCTGACTCCCTGGTTCAAGAGATTCTCCTGCCTTAGCCTCCTGAGTAGCTGAGATTACAGGCATGTGCCACCACGCCTGGCTGATTTTTGTATTTTTAGTAAGATGGGGTTTCACCATGCTGACCAGGATGGTCTTGATCTCCTGACCTTGTGATCTGTCTTGGCTTCCCAAAGTGCTGGGATTCCTCATACTTCTATTCCAGCTGTAGTGTCCAGAGTTTGGACTGCACTAGAGAAATGTTTGCAGTTGATTGATCTTGCTCCCAGGGCTTTGTTTTTTATTCTAAGCCCTACCTTAAGAGAATACCCAACATAGAGGAGTTTACCTTTAAGGTGAGATCAGAGAAACTGGGCTGTTGGCTGGGCGCGGTGGCTCACGCCTGTAATCCCAGGATTTTGGGAGACCATGGCAGGCAGATCATGAGGTCAAGAGATCAAGACCATCCCGGCCAACATGGTGAAACCCCATCTTTACTGATACCACAAAAATTAGCTGGGCATGGTGGCGTGAGCCTGTAGTCCCAGCTACTCGGGAAGTTGAGGGAGGAGAATCTCTTGAATCCAGGAAGCAGAGGTTACAGTGAGCCGAGATCGCGCCACTGCGCTCCAGCCTGGATGACACAGTGAGACTCCCTCAAAAAAAAAGGAAAGAAAGGAGGGAGGAAGGGAGGAAGGAAGGAAGCTGGGCTGTCATCTGAGCTTACTTTCTTCAAGTTACTAATGAAATGCTAGCCCCAAGGGTTTGGCATTCACATGGCATAGTCCTTTTCTATGCACATTGGCAGTCAAGTACACTGTCAGATGACCTGGTTGGGTAGAGAGCAGGAATGGTGTGCTACTGCCACTTACTTGCTCCCAAACTCAGCTTCTCTACCATCGTTCTCTTTGCTATCCCACCTGATGATTTACCAGTCCTTTGACTTAATTAAAAAAAATAAGGCTAATTTTAGAGCACTTTTAGGTTCACAGCAAAATGGAGAGGAAGATACAGAGACCGCCCATATACTCCCTGCCCCTGTGCATGCATAGCCTCCCCCACGATCAGCATCCTTAACCAGTGTGGGGCATTTGCTATGATCAGATTAATTTTTAAATTATAAAATATGTTAGACGTACAAATGAGCAAAAAAAAGAGTAATGCAACCAAAGCTTACATACCCACTGCTCAGCTTATGTAATGAACCAGTACAAATGCAATTGAAGTCTCTCATCCACCTGACTCTGATTTCATTCTCCTATCTCCTCCCCAAAGTAATCACTATTCTGAATTTAGTGATCTTCATTCCCATCCATTTCTCTGCATCTGTAAAATATGTAATACTATTTTGCGTGCTTTTTAAGCCTCACAAAATAGTATCATGCTATAAATTACCCTCTGCAACTTGCTTTACGTCACTCATTATCTGCTCTTAAGATCCATCCATGTAGATATATGTACTTTTAGTTCATGTATTTAAACTACTGTATAGTATTCCATTGTAGGAATGTACCACAGTGTGTTACGCGTTCTCCTCTTGATGGACTTTTTAACCTTTCCAGTTTTCTCACTTTACACACAAGTGTTGCTGTGAATATTTTTATTCACATCTCTTGATGCAATAATTTCTCTAGGGCAGTTTGCAGTTCTTCTCTTTAAAAAACATTTTTATTTTGAAATGATTTTGGACTCACAGAAAAGTTGCAAAAACAGTACAGAGTTCCTATATAATGTTCATTCCCTTTCCTCTAATATTAATATCACATGACTATAGTACGATAATCAAAACCAAAAAATTAACATTGGCACAATACTGTTACTAACTTATCTTCATTAGAATTTCAGCAGTTAGGGCAGTGATTTCCGAACTTTGGCTACACATTGGAACCATCTGAGAAACTTCAAAAACTACTGATGCTGGAGTCACCTCCCCCCAGATATTCCAACTTAATTTATTTGGGTTGTGACCTCAGCAATGGAAATTTAATAGCTCCCTCAGATTATTGTAATATGCAGCCAAAGTTGAGAAACACTGCATTAGTATATCATGAGATCAATTTAATTGGTTGTGCTAAGTAGTAAAAAAATAAAATGGAATAGAAAATATCAGAAGGTAGTCTGGGTGAGGGCTCACTCCTGTAATCCTAACACTTTGGGAGGCCGAGGTTGGGCGAATCACCTTAAGTTGGGAGTTTGAGTCCAGCCTGAACAACATGGAGAAACCCTGTCTCTACTAAAAATACAAAAGTAGCCGGGCATGGTGGTGCATGACTGTAATCCCACCTACTCGGGAAGCTGAGGCAGGAGAATTACTTGAACCCAGGAGGCGGAGGTTGTGGTGAGCCAAGATGGCACCATTGCACTCCAGCCTGGGCAACAAGAGGGAACCTCTGTCTCAAAAAAAAAAAAAAAAAAGAAAAAAAAAGAAAGAAAAGAAAAGAAAATATCAGAAGGCTTCAGGATAAAAATTCTTGCAGAACATTTTTGCTTCAACTATATATTAGGCTACAATGTAAAATGAATTTCATACTAAGACTCGTGAACCAAAAAGATTTTAAGCTGTTATCTAGGTTATAGTTCTAGAAGTAAAATTGTTGGGTCACAAAATATATGCATCTTCCATTTTACTGGATGCTGCTAAATTAAGTGTTTCTACTAAATTACACACTACCAGCAGTGTATGTGAGCCCCAGTTATTCCACTTGCTTGCCAGCATCTCATATTTTCAGACCTTTAAAATTTTTGCTCTGCTGGGCATGGTAGCTCATGCCTATAATCGTAGCATTTTAGGAGGCCAAGGCAGGAGGATCACTTGAGCCCAGGATTTCAGGACCGACCTGGGCAACATGGTGAAACCCTATCTCTACAAAACAAAAACAGAACCAAAAAACAAATAACTTAGCTGGGCTTGGTGGTGCATGCCTGTAGTCACAATTATTCGAGAGGCTGAAGTAGGAGGATCACCTGAGCCCAGATTGAACCTGCAGAGAGCTGTGATCACTGCCATTGCACTCCAGCCCAGGCAACAGAGGGAGACATTATCTCAAATTAATATTAAATAAAATGTTTGCCAATCTGGTGGGTGTGAAATGGTTTCTTGTGCTTTAGTGGGCATTTCTCAGGTGACTAGGATAGTTGATAAATTTTTTCCATGTACATTGATCAGGGTTTCTCTTTGAGGAATTGCCTGTTTGTATGTTTTGCCCATTGTTTTTAAAAAATACTGTTTTGTAGTTTATTGGTCTATATTCTGATCAATCCTTTGTTAGAATCCTGTACCACACGTATCTTCTAGCACTCTCTGGCTTGCCTTTTTGTGTTTGAAATGCTATTTGTTGCACAGAATTTTTGTTTGAATGTAGTCAAATATATTAATCATAAACTTTGTGGTTTGTGCTACTTATATGTTTTTAAATGAAATCTTTCCGCATCCTGAGGTCATGAAGACATTCACCTCTATTTTCTTCTAAAAGCCTTAAAATTATGTTTCTCACAACTGACTGTTGTGACTTTAACACTTCCTTGAATTTTATTTTTTAAGGAGATCAATGTAGATTAACATACACTTGTAAGAAATTATACAGAAATCCCCTGTACGCTTTGCCCAATTTCTTCATATGTAGTTTTTCCATTGTAGAGATCAATCCACTAATCTTATTCACAATTTTTAGTTTTATATATGTGTATATGTGTGTGTGTGTTAAATTCTATAACATTTTATCCCCTGGATAAGTATTATCACCAGCAAGTATGATCACCATCAAGACACTGAGCAGTTCTTCCATTATCACCAGGAACCCTTGTGTTGCCCTTTACAACCACACCCACCTCTCTCCAGCATCCATACTCTGATCTCATTCCTAATCTATGGCAAACACTAATCTTCTCTTCATCTCTACAATGTTGTTATTTCGAGAATGTTATATAAATGGAATCATACAGCATGCACATTTTCATGTTTGGCTTTTTTACTCAGCATAAATCTTTGCAGATTCATTGTGGTTGTTGCATGTATTGTTAGTTTATTTCTCATTTTTGGTGAGTAGAATCCCATGGTAGGACTGCACATCAGTTTGTTTATCCAGTCAGCCATCGAGGACATCTGGGCTGCTTTCAGTTTAGGGCTATTACAAATAAAGCTTTTATGAACATTCATGTACAGGGTTTTGTATTAACATACATGTTTATGTCTCTGGGATAAATGCCCAGGAGTGCAATTGCTGGGTTGTATGGGAGTTGCATGTTTAGTTTTATAAGAAATTGCCAAAGTCTTTTCTGGAGTGGCTATACCATTTATATTCCCACCAGCAATGAATGAGTGATCCAGTTTCTCTGCATTGTCACCAATATTTGGTGTTATTACTACTTTTTATTTTGCCATTCTTATAGGCATGCAATAATATTTCATCAAGGTTAGAATTTGCATTCTCTCATGGCTAATGATTTTGAGCATCTTTGTATGTTCTTTCTGCTTTCTGTATATCCTTTTGGGTGAAATGTCTTTTCATGTCTTTTTCTAACTGGATTATTATTTTTATTGTTGAGTTTTGAGAGCTCTCCATATATACCAAATACAAGTCCTTTGTTAGATATGTGGTTCTGAAAATATATTTTTCTAGCCTGCAGCTTATCTTCTAATCTTCTTCATATAGGCTTTTGCAAAGCAAAAGTTTTAAACTTTGATCAGGTCTAATTTACTGATTTTTTTTCCATTTATAGATCATGCTTCTGGTGTTAAATCAACGAAATTTTTGCCTAGTCCAGAATCCCAAGAGTTTTCTTTTAGGTTTTCCTAAAGTTTTATGTTTTACATTTAAAGTCGTGATCTGTTTTGAGTTGATTTTTGTATATGGTATGAAGTTTTGGTGTATGTTCATTTTTTTGCCTACAGGTGTCCAATTGCTCCAGCACCATTTGTTGAAAAGTCTGGCCTTCCTCCATTGAATTCATTTTGCACCTTGCCAAAAATTAATCAGGCATATTTTTAAGGACCTCCTTGGGTTTTTAACTTATTTAAGGATTTTACTGGCTCCAGGTCCCAATATACATTGCTTAATTTCCTCTGAGATATGCAAAAAGTGAATCATGATCTTGTAATGATACCAACGTGGTAATTAACATGAATTTCACAGCAATACCTAATTAAACACTGATCATGTAGTGTACATTTAACTTGATCATCGTTGGTCTCTCTCAACTCCTCAGGGGTCTAATTTTAACAATTAAATTAGCCTGGAGCCATAGAAAATTGTGAGATGAATCAGAACTAAAATGTATAAAAATATGATATTTTACTTTGAGAGACTAAGAGGGAAAACTTCAAAACTGTTAGGTCATAGAAATATCAGTTTGAAAAACAGCAGGTGGAAGTGACCTGGCTATGAGATTCTGTCAGCAACTAAAACAAAAGAACTTTTTCTAGTCTACCTATTAAGTGGGCCTTTACTTATTTATGGTTATATTGCCCTACACAGCAGTTGTGTTCTTCAAAATTCGTGTGTATTATCACCCTCTAGTGTGTAATGTGCTAGAAAGAATCATTTCTAGACTGGGAAACAGCAGACCTGTCATCTAGTCCCAGTTGTGTCTCTAACTCACTGTGTGAACTTAAACAACAGCTTAGATCTCTGGACTTCAATTCCATGACATCCTGCGAGATACTGAGATGAGCAAAACACACATCTTAATTTCAAGTGACTTTCTGGCTTACAGGTTATGCGTACAATTTATTGCACACACTAGGTTAGCTGCCATGCTAAGTACTTTACACGTCTTATGTCCCTTAATCTTCACACTAATCTTGTGAGGTAGGAGCTAATATCATTCCCATTTTACAAATGTGAAAACTAAGGCTTCAATGGGTTAAGCAGCTTGTCCATGGTCATTCACTTGATGGCTCTTCAACCATCACGTCAAGTTTGGGTGCACAGAATATTAATAGCTCACTTTGATCTGGGCTTCATATGCAAGTCAAGATTTTAATCTGATAGGACTGAAGGTAGCATTTTGACCAGCAGAAGGAAAAAGAAAAGTGAGATATTTTTATTAGCACTTTACAGATGGAGAAGTTTAAGATTAAAAAGTTGTATACCTTGCCTGAAATCCCCAGATAGTCTGGGACTCAAAGTCGTGCTGTTCTTTTTTCTGTAGGGGAATGAGGGTTCCTGTCCCAGGCTAAAGCCATCCTCTCCACTTGTATTGTGGATCTCAGCTCTTTCGAGGACCTGGCTGTTCACCAGTTATTCTTTGTCATCTATAGGAGTCATCTCTTTCTCTGAGCTGTCTGTCTTCCCACCTATAAATTAAACATGAATATGTCCAAAAATCTTCCTGTGTTAAATATCCCTCCTCTCTTCCTGACCTCAACTGCCTCTGATGCTACTGAGCCATGCTTCTGGAAGGAGTTGTCTACCTTCATTCAGTGTCTCTAATTCACAGCTATGTTTTCTGCAGTCTACTAATATCATAAATTGATTGATTTTTGAATGTTGAACCAGCCTCAACTCCCTGGAATAAACCTCACTTAGTCATGTTGTATTATTCTTTTTATAATTTGCTGGATTCAATCTGCTATTATTTTGTTAAGGACTTTTGTATTTTTGCTCATGAGGGATACTGGTCTGTAGTTTTCTTTTCCTATATGTTTTTAGTTTTAGTACAAGGGTAATTTTGACTTTATGAAGTGAGCTTGGAAGTACTCTCTCCTCTTCTATTTTCTGAAAGAGAATGGGTAGAATTATTATTTTTTATTCCTTAAATGTTTTATAAAATTCACTACTGAACCCATCTAGCCCCGGAGTTTTTCCTTTATTGAAAAAATTTAAACTATGAATTCGTTTTTATACATATAGGGCTACTTAGGATATAAAGTTTTTCAATAGACATTGATAATGTGAGTTATTTGTTTCATTTCATCTATGGTGTTAAATTTAGGGACATGGGTTTATTTGTAGTATGTCTTTATTATCTTTTTTAAAATTCCAGTGGGATCTACATTGATCTCTTCTCTTTCATTACGGATGTTGGTAATTTGTGATTTTTCTGTTTTTTCTTGATCACACTTGCTTGCAAGAGGTCTATCAATTTTATTGATTTTTTTTAAAAGAATGAACTTTTAGCTTCATTGATTTTCCTATATTGTTTTTCTGTGATATTGGTGGATTCTTGCACTCACCATCTTTTGTTTTGGGTTTAAGTAGCTATTTTTACTCTAGTTTTAAGGTGGAATCTTAGTTTATCCATTTTAAATGTTTCTTGTTTTCTAATATATGTATTTAATGCTGCAAACTTCCCTCTAAGCGTTGCTTTATCTTCTTCCACAAATATTGATATGTTTTACATATATACTGTGGAATACTATCCAGCCACAAAAGTAACAAAATAATGGCATTTGCAGCAACCTGGGTGGAATTGGATATAATTTGATGCTTTCTTACAATTTATACTTTGTTGGATTTTAAGCTCTGTCAGAAATGTCAACAAATCTTTGGACTCTGTCTTGATCACTAAGGTATCCCAAGCACATAGACCATTGTCTCATAAGTGCACAATGAATAAATATTGACTTGAATATAGTAGAAATTTGAGGTTTTCTTATAACCCCACAGAACCTTGAGGAACCCAGGATCAATCCTAAGGAGTCTTGACCTAGTCTGGAATGGGGAAGGCAGACTACATTAGGGCTTCTTAACCATCCATAGTGAAGAACCAATTGAAAAGTAACACAGGAATAGAAAACTAAATATTGTATGTTCTCACTTATAAATAGGAGTTAAATGATGAGTACACATGGACACATAGAGGGGAACAATACACAGTGGGGCCTATCAGAGGGTGATAGGTGGGAGGAGGGAGAGGATCAGGAAAAATAGCTAATGGGTACTAGGCTTAATACCTGGGTTAGGGAATAATCTATACAACAAGCCCTGATGACACTGTTTACCTATGTAACAAACTTCCATGTGTACCCCTGAACTTAAAATAGAAGTTTATCATCACAAATACTTTTCAAGATACAATTAAAATAAATTACTATAAAAATGAAATAAGATATGCAAATACAAACTCATCTTTTAATTGTATTCAACAGACATAAAAGTATTCTGTCAAATTGCTATATACATTTATCAATGCTTATTTTTGATTTCTATACCTGCCTTATGATACTAGAAACCAAATTTTTGTATATACTGACACTTGTTTGTGGACCACACTTTGAGTAGCACTGGGTTAAGTAATTTCTGGGGTCTACAGTGTGGATTTCCTTCTCATGAGCATTTCAGGATGCTGAGTCAGATAATTGAGGACAGATAAGACCAACAGCATCCTGCAGAGTTCAAGTTACTAGATTCCAGAGCATACTGGAAGTTCATCTAGAAAGCAGTACTGCTGGACAGAAAGCTTACCATTTCCTTATGGGCCAACATGTTATGCATTACTGACTGGAGCATCTGGGAGAAAACCAGAACTCACATAGGTATCTTAGCTAGAGCACACATATTTACAACATGCATTTTTGCTTGTACAATATATCAGGGGAAACACTGTTTTGCATTTTGTGAAACCTACTACATAGAACTAAAATATAAATTAACAGCTACTATTCAAGAGCAAATTCACCCACCTAAAATGTCTTGGCCTCAATTTTCATACATTTCCTTTATTAAGCATCACACTTTTCAGTGCTATATTATTATTTTCCAGGATAAATTTCCTCTCCTTAATCTTTTTCTTTCTTCCTGGTTGATGGATATTAGGAGCTTAATCACAGAATATACTTGCAGCATCAGGTCAGTATGACTTGAGCACTAGATGCAAACATAGACACTAAAAACCATTTTAAAATGCATTGCACTTCTAGAAAGAAGTACTTCATAAATGGAAAAGACAAGTGATTTTACTCCAGGGTGCACAATGACCCCTTCTCAATCAGGCAAGGCACATGGAAGCCCAGCTGCCTTGAGAAGAGGCAGATACAACCCCTTGATCCTTGGATGACTCCAAGTACCAGTGTTTCTTAATAATTTTCTTTCATTCATTCATTTATTTATTTAACTTTAAGTTCTGGGGTGCATGTGCAGATTATGCAGGTTTGTTATATAGGTATACACGTGCTATGGTGGGGGTTTACTGCATCCATCGCCTTGTCATCTACATTAGGTATTTTTCCTAATACTATCCCTCCCCAATCCCCCCACCCCCTGCTATACCTCACCTAGCCCCCCACCACCCAGGCCCCAGTGTGTGATGTTCCCCTCCCTGTGTCCGTGTGTGCTCATTGTTCAACACCCACTTCTGAGTGAAAACATGCGGTATTTGGTTTTCTGTTCTTGTGTCAGTTTGCTGAGAATGATGGTTTCCAGTTTCATCCATGTCCCTTCAAAGGACATGAACTCATCTTTTTTATGGCTGCATAGTATTTCATGGTATATATGTGCCACATTTTCTTTATCCAGTTTATCATTGATGGGCATTTGGGTTGGTTCCAAGTCTTTGCTATTGTGAACAGTGCTGCAATAAACATATGTGTGCATGTGTCTTTATAGTAGAATGATTTATAATCCTTTGGGTATATGCCCACCAATGGGATTGCTGGGTCAAATAGTATTTCTGGTTCTAGGTCCTTGAGGAATTGCCACACTGTCTTACACAATGTTTGAATTAATTTACACTCCCACCAACAGTGTCAAAGTGTTCCTATTTCTCCACATCCTCTCCAGCATCTGTTGTCTCCTGATTTTTTAATGATTGCCATTCTAACTGGCATGAGATGGTATCTCAATGTGGTTTTGATTTTGATTTGCATTTCTCTAATGACCAGTGATGATGAGCCTTTTTTCATATGTTCGTTGGCTGCATAAATGTGTTCTTTTGAAAAGTGTCTGTTCATATCCTTTGCCCACTTTTTGATGGAGTTGTTTTTTTCTTGTAAATTTATTTAAGTTCTAAGTAGATTCTGGATATTAGCACTTTGTCTGATGGGTAAATTGGCTTTTTTCTCCCCAATATTTTTAGTTTTTATCTTAGAACTGGAAATACCTTTTTTTCTTCACTTCTGGACCATGACTGTGCAAAATACTGGGGAAAATATTCATAAAATAGGTAATGAGATTTTCCTAATGGGAAGAAATGTACTTGGAGTCTACAGTGCTGACTTAAGAAACATGTTGATGAAGAACAAGTCAAAATTCTGACTGGGCATGGTGGCTCATGCCTATAATCCCCGCACTTTGGGAGGCTGAGGCATGTGGATCACTTAAGGTCAGGAGTTCTAGACCAGCCTGGCCAACATGGTAAAACTTCATCTCTAGGAAAAATACAAAAATTAGCCAGGTGTGGTGGCACATGCCTGTAATCCCAGCTACTTGGGAGGCTGAGGCACGAGAATTGCTTGAACCTGAGAGGCAGAGGTTGCAGTGAGCCAAGATCATGCCACTGCACTTTATTTAGCCTGGGCACAAGAGTGAGACTCTGTCTTAAAAAAAAAGAAACAGAAAAAGAAAAAAAAAAGAAGAAGAAGGCAAAAGTCTTATGGATTGAATTGTGACCCCTTACCTTTTAAATTTGTGTTGAAGTCCTAACCCCTAGCACCTCAGAAATGTCACTTTATTTGGAAATACAGTCTTTACAGAGGTAATCAAGGTGAAATAAGGTCATTAGGGTGGGCCCTAAGTGAATACGATTGATGTCCTTATAAAATAGGGATGTTGGGACCCAGATACAGAAACACATAGAGGGAACAGGATGCTAGTGCTGTGGAAAAATCAGCTATTAATACAGATTGTCCCTGGCTTTCAGAGAACTTCCAGTCTGCTTTTGGGAGCTGAAATGAAAACTTTGCTGCAGTGAATGGACCAAACTCTGGCCTTTTATTAAAGAGTCATTTATTCATTCATGTATTCATTCAACATTTCATTCCTTCAGTACCAACTCTGTGGCATGCACTGGAGATAGAGTGGTATATAAGGTCCCTCTATTCTGTCCCGTCAAGGGGAGACAGACGGTAAACAAATAATGATGAGAGACCAGTAGGCATACACAAAAGATGGATACTTTGTGCAGGTTGCAGGTTGGCATAGCAGGGAAAGGTAGTGGGTGGGGCATTGAAGGACAAGTTGGGACCAGAAGAATCAGTGGGAGTTCACCAAGTAAAGGGGGGATGGGAATTATAGGCAGACACGATGGGGGATGGAGAGATGGTTGTCAAGGCTTTCTTCCAACATTTGGTCCCAATATGGACAATCTGGTTTCCTGGGATACCAGCCTGTCTGAGTGGGAAGATCCCCTAGAAACTCTGGTTTTTAGAGGAAGTCTGGAGCCATGCAGATGTGATACCGTATGAAGTATTTGAAGAACATGCATGTAATCTAATCTGGCTGGTTCCTGGGATGTTGGGAACAGAAAGGAGGAATGTGAGTGTGTGTGTGTTTTCATCTGTCATAGGGAGATGACTTGACATTGAGTTTGAAAAGGTAAATTGGAAAAGACTTGCCAAGACTTGGATGTCAAGTTAACAAGTTCGAACCTTAACCTGAAGGTAGTATGGGGATAGTTTTTTGAAACGACAGATAGGTATTTCAGAAAGGGAAAGCTGAATATATCTAGAGTATTAATGGATTGGCCAACTAGTTTAACCTTTGTGTCCTCTCCTGGAACATAAGCTCCATGGGAGGAGGGACTGGGTGTGTTTTGCTTGTCTTTGAAACCTAGTACTAGCATGTACTAGAGCCTCAGTAAATACTGTTTGACTAAATTAATGAATGAATTTGCTGAAAATGTTCAGACAAAAGATGGTACAATGTTGAACTATGCAGTGATGAGTGTTTCATGTGATATTAAGGATATAAAATCAGTGGAACCAGATAATCAAAATGTACATACACTGCTTAGTGCTGAATAGGCATTCAGTAAGCAGTAGCCACTATTCGCTTTGTATCCATAGTGACATCTAAGCTAAGGTTTCTGGCTTGGGGTTCTAGGAACGTGTTGGTCCTCAGTCCTCACCAACAGTGTGGGACTGGGTGAGCATGGAAAGGAAGATAATGAACTTAGTTAGACATTGAATTTGAAAAACTGTTGAGATTATTGGCAGTGAAGATCCAGTAGGCACTGTAAATAATCCTTAGGTATTCTGTGCTATTAGCAATGGTACCATGTGTCAACCAAGGCCAAACAACATAAATGCAAAGGCCACTATCATCCTCAAGGCTTGGATCTAATTTGGCCCCTCGGCAGTGTGGCTCTAAGGAGGTTATGGTCAGGAGAGGCTCTCCATAGGGTTAGGGTTAGGTTAGATAAGATTCTTGCTAAGATTTTAGAGAGTTGAAGAATTTTTTCGACTGGAGCTTGGAAAACAGATTGATGATGAAGATGATCAGGCAGTGTCATCGAGAAGAAGTCTGTCTGTTGAATAGGTTTACTCATGGTCCAGGTTCAGCAGACTGATGTCCTGCCTCTTCTAGCTCTCAGCACATGAGAAAGAACAGGCACATGACACCTAGCTCTTTTTTTGCTCTTTGAAATAGCTGAAGATTTTTGAACAACTACAGATATCTAGACTGGATTCCAGTCTGATGGTGAGCAAATAGTTGAGCCTAGTCAAATTATGTCTTCTTTCCTCCTGGCCAGCCAGATCTCCCTGATCACTATTCCCCTTTTCCCACTCCTAGCAGGCCCCAACTGCTAACCCACATGCCCAGCTACCAGTCTGCCTGTATGTCTCCCCACCCACCTGGCTGACTGGCTGCACAGGCTCTCACGTGCCCTCAGTTTGCTTCAGTTTCAGTTGGCATTGGCTGCCTAGACCACCAAAACGCTTCTTCCTGTGGTAAATTTACTTTCAGTCTCCTGGTGAAAAGAAAAGTCACCCAGCAAAGATAATGTTGTCAATGTAGACGATTCTACTCTTCATAGTTCATAGGGATTTAGTGAGAATGGGTGGTGTTTTAAGAATAACCCAACTGCTTGAGTCCAGGGCAGAAGGCCTGTTCCCTTGAGGCCTCTGTGAAGCCTTTCTGGGCAAGAGATGAGGTAACCTGACTAGGAAAGAAGATGGCCAGGCTGGGCAACACAACTCTCCTCTCCATGGGAGACTGGTTTTATTTTTTACCAATCAAGCATATTTCCACCGTTTGCCATTGGGTAGTCAACAGTGGAGAGACCCAGACTTTTTCTGAGTCGTGGAGATTGGCTGGGCATGTGGGCACCCTACTCTGATTCTGAGCATACAAGGTAGGTGTACCATTAGCGGTCGTGACGAAACTGAATCCTACTCTTAAATCAAGTGCTGGTCTCACTTACTAGCTCCTGTCCTTAGATTCTTCTGGGAAGATTCCTTTGCTCAGCTTTTGGCAAAATACTGCCAGGGGAAGTTTGAAGTGTGACTGGTACCTCTTCTGGCTAGCTGCTCACACTGAATTCTGTGGAGGAATCCTTGAGCCTGGAGATATCTTACCTCTTGTTCTCATTTGCCTCATAGGATAAAATTCACAGTAATGACATTACATTTTTAAGGTAGTTTGACAGCCATCTCATTAAAGTGCACAAGATCCAGTGACAGCCACACAGAGCAACAACTGTCACCCCACTTTATGAAGAAGGAAGCTTAAGCTGAGAGGTGAAACAAGTGGCCCTAGGTGAAATAGCTCAGAACTCTCTGAACTGAGATCTGAACTTACATTATTTACTCCCCAGGTCAGTACTTCTTTCATTCCCTCACACTAGCAGGCACTTAGTCTATAGGGGACCATGTAAAGCTAGCAGACAAATGACATTCATAAGAGTAATAACGGGGGAGGGTGGCAGCCAAACTGGGCTTGATGTTTTGCTGTGCTGCACTGCAACTTTGCCCAAGTGGTATGGGGTCAGGCTGGCTGCCTTGATTTTCAGTTCTTCGAGAGGTTCTCTTCGGTCAAATATTGGTGCCTGCTATAGATTAGCTAACCCACAAGCATGCACTCTAGTCTCGGAAATTCAAATCAGAGTACTTTGATTTTCAACAAAGAAAATGTGATTTATTTTCTTTTATATCTAGAGTTATAGAATTTCAGAACAAGAAAGTTCTGAGTGCAGCAGACCATCCTCTCAGTGGCCAGTAATGCCCATGTGCTCAGATGAGTTGAACAGAGATATTATACTGGTGTTTGTGGAAAGCCCCATAATCTTCATAACTGTGGGTCTCTGGGCTCACATCTAAAGTCCAAAATGAGTGGCAAGTAGAGCTAGGAGATAATAGCCCTCAAGTCAAGGATTCTGCAGTGGCAACTAGTTGAACTTGGCTGACAAGTATGCGCACAGATGTAGTTTGTTTCTATTTTTCTCGTATGACTTGGCAGCTTATTTGACTGAAACTAGGAGCACAGATGGCACTGGGACCAACTAGAATTTTCCTGTGTTCTGTGTCCTCAGGTTGGTAGATGACCATAGTAGTTATGTCGTGGTGGAACAACAGGAGAATTCCAATAGCTCAGGGGTAGGAAGGGCAAAAGTAGCCAAAGCTCTCGGGCTATAGACAAAATAGCCTAAAGCTTCTGTGAAGTCACCTGCCTATGGAGGAATCAACCAGACCCAGCTGGAGTCTCAGAACTAGGGTGTGTTGTGTCACTTACGAAGTGAGTGCTGTCTCTGTGCCACGAAATTCTTAGCCAAGGGCCTGGCACAGGGAAGGTGCTAGACAAATATTTGGTGAATGAGTCCAATTGGAGACACATGGGTTATTGGGGACCCCAAAAAGCTTCTTTATGTGGGTTACATCACTATTTAACGTTATAAAACTTAAAATAGACAATTTAAATGTGTTTTTTATTGCATTTTAGGTTTTGGGATACATGTGAAGAACATGCAAGATTGTTGCATAGGTACACACGTGGCAGTGTGATGTGCTGCCTTCCTCCGCATCACCTATATCTGGCATTTCTCCCCATGCTATCTCTCCCCAACTCCCCACCTCCCGCTGTCCCTCCCCTATTTCCCCCCTACAGACCTCAGTGTGTGATGTTCCCCTCCCTGTGTCCATGTGTTCTCATTGTTCAACACCCACCTATGAGTGAGAACATGCGGTGTTTGATTTTCTGTTCTTGTGTCAGATTGCTGAGAATGATGGTTTCCAGGTTCATCCATATCTTTACAAAGGACACGAACTCATCGTTTTTGATGGCTGCATAGTATTCCACATAGTATTTCATGGTGTATGTGTGCCACATTTTACCTGTCCAGTCTATCATCGATGGGCATTTGGGTTGGTTCCAGGTCTTTGCTATTGTAAACAGTGCTGCGATGAACATTCGTGTGCATGTGTCCTTATAGTAGAACTATTTATAATCCTTTCGATGTATACCCAGTAATGGGATTGCTGGGTCAGATGGAATTTCTATTTCTAGGTTCTTGAGGAATCTCCACACTGTCTTCCACAATGGTTGAACTAATTTACACTCCCACCAACAGTGTAAAAGTGTTCCTATTTCTCCACATCCTCTCCAGCATCTGCTGTCTCCAGATTTTTAAATGATCGCCATTCTAACTGGCGTGAGGTGATATCTCAATGTAGTTTTGTTTTGCGTTTCTCTAATGACCGGTGATGATGAGCATTTTTTCATATGTTTGTTGGCTTCATGTTGGAATTCTGCATCCCAAATCCACAGAATATACATTCTTCTCAGCACCACATCACACCTACTCTCAAATTGACCACATAATTGGAAGTAAAGCATTCCTCAGCAAATGCAAAACAACTGAAATTATAACAAACAGTCTCTCAGACCATAGTGCAATCAAGTTAGAACTCAGAATTCAGAAACTAACCCAGAACCGCACAGCTTCATGGAAACTGAACAACTGGCTCTTAAATGTTGACTGGATAAACAATGAAATGAAGACAGAAATAAAGATGTTCTTCAAAACCAACGAGAATGAAGACACAGCATGCCAGAATCTCTGGGACACATTTAAAGCAGTCTCTAGAGGAAAATACATAGCAATAAGTGCCCACATGAGAAGAGTGGAGAGATCCAAAATTGACACCCTATCGTCAAAATTGAAAGAGCTAGAGGAGTAAGATAAAAAAATCTCAAAACCTAGTAGAAGACAAGAAATAACTAAGATCAGAGCTGAACTGAAGGAGATAGAGACACGAAAAACCCTTCAAAAATTATTAAATCCAAGAGCTGGTTTTTTGAAAAGATAAACAAAATAGACAGACCACTAGCCAGATTGATTAAAAAGAAAAGAGAGAACAACCAAATAGATGCAATAAAAAATGATAAAGGGGATCTCACCACAGATTCCACAAAAATACAAACCATCACCAGAGATTATTACAAACACTTCTATGCACATAAACTAGTAAACCTGGAAGAAATGGATAAATTCTTGGACACTTGCATCCTCCTAAGCCTAAACCAGGAAGAAGCCGAAACCCTGAATAGACCAATAACAAGGTCTGAAGTTGAGGTGGCAATTAAGAGCCTACCAACCATAAAAACCCAGGTCCAGACAGATTCACAGCTGAATTCTACCAGACATACAAAGAAGAGCTGCTGCCATTCCTTATGGAACTATTCCAAACAATCCAAAAAGAGGGAATCCTTCCCAAATCATTTTGAGACCAATATCATCCTGATAGCAAAACCCGGCAGAGATTCAGCAAGAAAAGAAAACTTCAGTCCAATATCCATGATAAATATAGATGCAAAAATCTTCAATAAAATACTGGCAAACAGGTTGCAACAGCACATCAAAAAGCTTATCCACCATGATCAAGTAGGCTTCATCCCGGGGATGCAAGGCTGGTTCGACATTCGCAAGTCTATAAACATAATTCACCACATAAACAGAACCCAAAACAAAAACCACATGATTATCTCAATTGACGCAGAGAAGGCATTTGACAAAATTCAACAGCCCTTTATGCTAAAAACTCTCAATAAACAAGTTATCAGTGGAACGTATCTCAAAATAATAAAAGCTATTTACGACAAACCCAAAGCCAATATCATACTGAATGGGAAAAAAGTGGAAGCATTCCCTTTGAAATCTGGCACTAGACAAGGATGCGCTCTCTCACCACTCCTATTCAATATAGTACTAGAAGTTCTAGCCAGAGCAATCAGGCAAGAAAAAGAAATAAAGGGTATTCAAATAGGAAAGGAGGAAGTCAAATTGCCTCTATTTGCAGACGACATGATTTTATATCTAGAAGACCCCATTGTCTCAGCCCAAAATCTCCTGAAACTGATAAGCAACTTCAGCAAAGTCTCAGGATACAAATGTATTTCTTTATTCACTTAGAAATAAAATTTTAATGAAAATAATTATATTTTCCAGAGCAAAAACAGTGGGAAGAATGACATTGTTTTATGCATTTGCAAATCTCTAACATCTGGCTTAATAAAGACGACTGGATTTTTCTACCTATTTTTTCCTTCAATATATTGTGATATCACATGGTCCCTTCCTGAGAGAAAAAATACCTTCAAAATAATGAATTAGTGTTATGAAAATAGTCTTAATCTAGTGAACCTCCCTAAAGGTGTACAGACATCCCCAACAGTCTGCAGAACTGCTGCTTTACGGCATAGATCCAGGAGTGTAATCTCTGGGCCTTTGGGTATGCACATCTTTTACTTTTATTATTACCTAAATATTTCCAAGTTGCTCACCAAAGTGGCTGTACCAACTTATACAATCTGCAGCAGTATTTGAGAGTTCTGGTTTCTCACCTCTGAGTCAATTTGGTAATATCAGACTTTTAAAAGTTTGCCAATCTGAGGGGTATGTTTTCAGTTCGCATTTCACTGCCTCCTAGAGAGGTTGAACAACTTTTCAAGTTTATTCAGATTCCCTCTTCTGTGAATTTCCTGTTTCTGCTTTTTGGACAGTTTTTAATATGTATGTTTATTTCAGTATTGATTTATAGGAGTTATTTATAAATTCTAGATACTAATTCTTTGTGAGGAATAAGTGTCCTAAATGCCTTTTCCATTATATTGTTTTTTTATTTCCCCTGATGCACAAAAAATTTTAATTTTAATGTAATCAAAGTAATCTATTTTGAGTTTTACTTATGTAATTTTTTGTGCCCAAAAGTCATAAAATATTCTTATAAAATTTCTTTTGAGTTTTAAAGATTTTATTTTCATAATTAGTTCTTTTATCTGCCTGAAAATTGACAAAAGATTTTGGTATGATGTTAGGGAAAGATGTACTTTTAGGTTTTTATCTTTTTATAGAAAGATAACCACTCATCCAAGGATTATATACTGAATGTGCTATCATTTTCCCTTCTAATTTCCATATATTTGAGGAGTTGCTTATAGAGTCTCTATTTTATTTCATCTGTTATGAGTTCTCTTGCATTGTTTTTCTTCTTCAAAATATTTTGGTTATTCTTAACAGTTTTAAAAATTTTTATGAGATACATAATACATACAAAAGGGTATATAAATTGTGTACAGTTTAAATTATAACATGAACACATAGCTAGCTAGTCCCTTGGAAACCCCTATTAACTTCTATCGTATCACATCAGTCTTCATCTCTCAAAGACTACAAGCTAACGCTATACTTAATGTTAGGTTAAATCATTTATCTGCTTTTCTTTATACCTTTACCAACTGTTTATGTTGTTTAGTGTTGTCTGTTCTTTAATCTTAAATAAATGAAACCATATTATGTTTTCTCTTATGACTTGCTTCTTTTACTGTTCATTATGTCCCTGAGATTCAGCTTTGTGAGATGCATATGATTATAGTTCATTCATTCTCACTGCTGTCAAAGTATTGTGTATTCCACTACTAATGGACATTTGGGTCATTGTTTCCAGTTTACCCACATTGCAAACACTACTTCTATGCCTTAGGAAAGAATTTCTCCAAACTAAGGAATATATGGATGCATAACCTGCAAACAATGACCCAAATGCCTATTAGTAGTTGTAGACTTTTAAATGCAGGTCACTTTGTTTAGCTCCTGATATTAAAGGGAATGATTTTGAATTTTCATCATTAATGATGATATTGCTATGTTTTATTTTCCTTTTTTTATGCTGTTTATCAAATTAAAGTTTTCTTCTATTTCTAGTTTTCAAAGATTTTATATCATGAATTAATTTAAAACTTTGTTGAGTGTTGGTCACACATCTTTTTTGTACGGATTGTCTGTGTTACTGAAGTGAATTACGTTATTTGATTTTCTAACCTTGAATGCTGGGCCATATTTTGCTTAGGATGTTTACATCTTTGCTCACAAGGGATATTCATCAGTTTTCCTTATTATGTCTGTCTGGTGTTGGTATCAAAGTACATATGGCCTCAGAGAATTTTGGGACATGCTTCATCCTGTTGAATTTTGTGAAATCGTTTGTGCAGAATTGGTATTAAACCTTCTTTTATATTTAGGTAGAATTCACCAGGTAAGGTATCTGGGCCTGTAGTTTTCTTTGTGGGAAGGTTTTAAGTATGAATTCAAAATTTTTTTTTTTTTTAGATGGAGTTTCGCTCTTGTTACCCAGGCTGGAGTGCAACGTGCGATCTCGGCTCAGCGCAACCTCCATCTCCTGGGTTCAGGCAATTCTCCCGCCTCAGCCTCCTGAGTAGCTAGGATTACAGGCACGCGCCACCATGCCCAGCTAATTTTTTGTATTTTTAGTAGAGACGGGGTTTCACCATGTTGGCCAGGATGGTCTCGATCTCTTGACCTCGTGATCCACCCGCCTCAGCCTCCGAAAGTGCTGGGATTACAGGCTTGAGCCACCGCGCCCGGCCTGAATTCAAATTTTTAAAAATATGTATCCAAGTTGTCTATCTACCTACCTACCTATTATATCAGATATATATTATATATCAGATAGAGATTGCCTTTTTTATATCTGTGGATTTTGGAGTGATGTGTGTTCTCTTATCCCTGATATTGGCGATTTGCATCTTCTTTCTTTTTTTCCTGATCAATATGGCTAGATTTATCAATTAAATTGATACTCTCAAAAACTAGCTTTTGAATTTATTAGTTTTCTCTATTGCATTTGTGTTTTTCATTTTATTGTTTTCCACTCTGGTTTTTATTATTTCCTTCCGTAGCTTACTTTTGGTTTTATTTGCTCTCCTTTTTCTGGTTATTTAATGTAGAACTTAAGAAACCTCTAATAAAGATTTTTAGTTGTATTAATTTTCCTCTAAATATTGTTTTATTGCCATCTCATAAGTTTTGCTATAATGTATTTACATTTTCTTTGTTTTTATTTAGACAATTATCTTTTGAAATAATTTAAATAATTTAATAATGATGCGTATTTATCCACGTAATTACTATTTCTAGTGCTCTTCATTTCTCTGTGTAGATCCATATTTGCAACTGGTATCATTTTCCCTCAGTCTAAAGAACATCCATTATTATTCCTTATAATGTTCTTCTGACTTTCGTATGTCTGAAGAGCTCTTTATTTTACCCTTATTTTTGAAAGACATTTTCACTGGATACAGAGTTATAGGATGACAATTATGTTTTTTTTCTCAGCACTTCATAGTTTAAAGCTTTACTGATGTCTTGTTTCCAATGCTGTCTTTTTTTTTCTTTATTGTATTTTTTTTTCCTTTATTTTCTTCTTCTGTGCATAACATGTCTTTTTTTGTCCTCTGGCAGCATTTAGTATTTTTCTCTTTATCAGTTGTTTTGAGCAACCCAGTTCTGATTTGTCTAGATTATAGTTTTCTTCATGTTTCTTGAACTTGGGCTCTGTTGAGCTCTTGATTTTATGGGTGTATAGATTCATCAAATTTGGAAAATTTTTGGTCATTAGCCCCTCAAATATTTTTTCTGTTACCTCTATCTTCTGTGGACTCCATTCCACATATATTAGGCTGCTCGAAGTTGTCCCAGAGCTCACTGATTCTCTGTTCTTTTCCTTTTCTTTCTTTTAGTCCTTTTTCTCTGTGTTTTGGTTTTAGATAGTATTTATTCCTATGTCTTTCAATCTTCTGCAATTTATACTCTGCCATCAAGTTTATTCAGTGTGTTTTTCATCTCTGACACTGTAGTTTTCATCTCTAAAAATTCGTTTTTGGTCTTGTTTTATATCTGTCACGTCATTACACAATGTATTCATTCTTATCTGTACCTTTTTGAATATATAGAATACTGTTATAATAACTGTTTTATTCTCTTTGATAATTTTAATATCTGTTTGAGTTTGAGTTTGGGTTTAATTAATTTTTTTCTCCTCATTCCAAGTCTTTTATTTTAACTGCTTCTTTGCATGCCTGGTAATATGATTAGATGCCCTACATTGTGTGTTTTATCTTATTGTTTGTTGGATATTTTTTAAAAACATCTTATTGAAGTATAATTCACATACCATATAATTCATCCATTTAAAGTATACAATTCAGTGGTTTTTAGTCTATTCACAGATATGTGCAACATAACCATAGTCAATTTTAGAACATTTTCATCATCGTGAAAAGAAGCCTTATATCCTTTAGCTATCACCTCCTATCTTCCCATTACTGCTCTCCTTCCCCCCAGGCCATAAGCAACCACTAATCTACTTTCTGTCTCGATAGATTTACCAGTTCTGTGCTTTCAAATGATTGGACTCACATAATGTGTGGACTTTTGAGAATGGCTTCTTTCACTTACTATTAGTAATATTTTTTTGTATAGATATAACATTTTATTTATCCATTCATCCATTGAGTTGTTTTCATCTTCTGGCTATTATAAATAATGCCACTGTAAACATTCCTGTACAAGTTTTTGTTTGAGTATTTTTTTAATTGTATTTTAGTTTTTGGGGTACATGTGCAGAACATGCAAGATAGTTGCATAGGTACACACGTGGCAGTGTGTTTTGCTGCCTTCCTCCCCTTCACCCACATCTGGCATTTCTCCCCATGCTATCCCTCCCCAGCTCCACCCCCCACTGGCCCTCCCCTTTTCCCCCCAATAGACCCCAGTGTGTAGTACTCCCTTCCCTGTGTCCATGTGTTCTCATTTTTCATCACCTGCCTATGAGTGAGAATATGCAGTATTTCATTTTCTGTTCTTGTGTCAGTTTGCTGAGAATGATGTTCTACAGATTCATCCATGTCCCTACAAAGGACATGAACTCATCATTTTTGATTGCTGCATAATATTCCGTGGTGTATATGTGCCACATTTTCCCAGTCCAGTCTGTCATTGATGGGCATTTGGGTTGGTTCGTCTTTGCTATTGTAAACAGTGCTGCAATGAACATTTGTGTGCATGTGTCCTTATAGTAGAACGATTTATAGTCCTTTGGATATATATCCAGTAATGGGATTGCTGGGTCAAATGGAACTTCTATTTCTAAGGCCTTGAGGAATCGCCACACTGTCTTCCACAATGGTTGAAGTAATTTACACTCCCACCAACAGTGTAAAAGTGTTCCTATTTCTCCACATCCTCATTTCTCTTGGGTATGTACCTAGGAATACAATTACTTGGTCATACAGTAACTCTATGTTTAATTGTTTGAAGAACTGCCAGACTGTTTTCCAAAGTGGCTTCCCATTTTCTATTCAGATCTGTAGTATGTGAGGGTTTTTATTTCTCTGCATTCTTACCTGTAACATTCTAGTTATTCTTTGATGTTTATTCTAACTATCCTAGTGGGTATGAAGTAGTATCTCATTGGGGCTATGATGTACATTTTCTTGATGACCAATGAGACTGAACATCCTTTTATGTGATTATTAGGCATTGGTATATCTTCCTTAGGGAAATGTCTATTCAGATCATTTGTCTAGTTTTAAATTGTGGTGTATGTCTTTGTAAAAGTTATTTATGTGTTCTAGATATTTTATTCAGTGTGTTTTTCATCTCTGACGCTGTATTCCCTTCTCTAGTCCCTTGCCAGTATATAATTTACAAGTATTTGCTCCCATTCTGTGAGTTGTCCTTTCACTTTCCTGATTGTATTTATTGAAGCAAAAAAATTTCTAATTTTAATGAAATCTAATTAATCTGTATATTTTTTGTTGTTGATGTTTTTGGTGTTGTATTAGCTCATTCTCACACTGCTATAAAGATACTGCCTTGTAATCCCAGAGCTTTGGGAGGCCGAGGTAGGTGGATCACGAGGTCAAGAGATCAAGACCATCTTGGTCAACATGGTGAAACCCCGTCTCTATTAAAAATACAAAAAAAAATTAGCTGGGCATGGTGGCGCATGCCTGTAATCCCAGCTACTCAGGAGGCTGAGGCAGGAGAATTGCCTGAACCCAGGAGGCGGAGGTTGCAGTGAGCTGAGATTTGCCATTGCATTCCAGTCTGAGTAACAAGAGCGAAACTCTGTCTCCAAAAAAAAAAAAAAAAAAAAAAAGATAAGCCTGAGACTGGGTAATTTACAAAGAAGGATGTTTGATTGACACACAGTTTCACATGACTTGGGAGGCCTCAGGAAACTTACAATTATGATGGCAGGCAAGACAGATCAAAAGAGCGAGGAAGTGCCACACTTAAAACCATCAGATCTCATGAGAACTCCCTCACTATCAAGAGAACAGCATAGGGAAAACTACCCCCATGATCCAATCACCTCTTACCAGCTCCCTTCCTTGAAACATGGGTATTACAATTCAAGATGAGATTTGTAATTTCAAACCATAGCCAAATCATATTATTCCACCCCAGCCCCTCCCAAATCTCATGTCATTTTCACATTACAAAACTAATTATGCCTTCCCAACAGTCCCCCAACCTTTAAACTCATTCCAGCATTAACACAAAAGTCGACGTCCAAAGTCTCATCTGAGACAAGGCAAGTCACTTCTGCCTATGAGCCTATAAAATCAAAAGCAAGTTAGTTACTTCCAAGATACAATGGGGGCACAGGCATTGGGTAAATGTTCCCATTCCTAATGGGAGGAATTGGCCAAAACAAAGGGGCTACAGCTCCCATACAAGTCCAAAACCCAGCCAGGCTGTCATTAAATCTTAAAGCTCCAAAATCTCCTTTGACTTCATCCAAAGCTTGCTGCTACAAGGGTTGGGCTCCCAAGGCCTTGGGCAGCTCCACCCCTGTGGTTCTGAAGGATATAGACCCTGCAGCTGCTTTCATGGGCTGGTGTTGAGTACCTGTAGCTTTTCCAGGTGCATGGTGGAAGCTGTCATTGCATCTACCATTCTGGGGTCTTGAGAACAGTGGCCCTCTTTTCCCAGCTCCCTTAGGCAGCTCCCCAGTGGTAACTCTGTGTGGGGGCCCTGATCTGACATTTTCTTTCTGCACTGCCCTAGCAGAAGTTCTCCATGAGGAGCCCTGCAGCAGACTTCTGCCTGGACATCCAGGTATTTCCATATATCCTCTAAACTCTAGGTGGAGGTTCCCAAACCTCAACTCTTCTGTGCACCTGCAGGCCCAACACCACATGGAAGCTGCGATGGTTTGGGGCTTGTACCTTGGGGCTGTACCGTGGTCTCTTTTTAAGTACAGCTGGAGCTGGAGCAGCTTGGATACAGGGCACCATGTCTCAAGGCTGTGCATAGCAACTGTTTTTCCCTCCTAGGCCTCTAGGCCTGTGATGGGAGGCACTGTCTTGAAATCTCTGAAATGCCCTGGAGACATTTTCTCCATTGTCTTGGCTATTAACATTTGGCTCCTTGTTACTTATGCAAATTTCTGTAGCTGTCTTGAATTTGTCCCCAGAGAATGGAGTTTCTTTTCTACCACATGGCCAGGCTGCAATTTTTTCAAACTTTTACACTCTGCTTCCCCTTTAAACATAAGTTCCAATTTCAAACAATCTCTTTGTCAGCATATATAACTGTGTACTTTCAGGAAAAAACAGGTCACCCCTTGAATGTTTTGCTGCTTAGAAATTTCTTCTGCCAGAAACCCTAAATCCTCTCTCTCAAGTTCAAAGTTCCACAGATCTCTAGGGCAGGGACAAAATGTTGCAAGTATCTTTGCTAAAGCATAATATGAATGGCCTTGGCTCCAGTTCCCATTAAGTTCCTTATCTCCATCTCAGATCACTTTGGCCTGGACTTCATTGTCCCTATCATTATTGTTATTTTGGTCACAACCATTCAACAAGTCTCTAGGAAGTTCCAACTTTCAGTCATCTTCCTGTCTTTTTCTTATCCTTGCAAACTCTTCCAACCTCTGCCAGTTACCCAGTTCCAAAGTCACTTCCACATTTTCAGGTTACATTTATAGCAGTACCCCACTAAGTTCTGCTGTCTGTTCTCACATTGCTATAAGGATACTCCTTGAGACTGTATAATTTATAAAGATAGTATGTTTAATTGACTCACAGTTCTGGATGGCTGGGGAGGCATCAGGAAATTTACAATCATGGTGGCAGTGAGAGAGAGTGAAAGAGTGAGGAAGTGCCACACTTAAAGCCATCAGCTCTCATGAGAACTTCCTCACTATTATGAGAATGGCATGGGAAAAACTGCCCCCCGGCATTGTCCAGTCACCTCCCACCAGGTCCTTCCCTTCACACACAGGGATTAAAATTTGTGATGAGATTTGGGTGAGGACACAGAGCCAAACCATATCAGGTGTTATACCTAAACTGCTTTGCCAAATAAATCCAAGATCATGAAGATTTACCTGTGTGTTTTCTTCTACATATTTTATAGTTTTAGCTCTTACATTTAGGCTTTTGATCCATTTTGAGATGAATACTTTTTATATGGTATGAAGTAAGTGTACAGCTTTATTCTTTTGCATGTGGCTATCCAGTTGTCTAAGCAAAGTTTGTTGAAAATACTATTGTTTCCCTACTGAATAATCTTGACACCATTGTTGAAAATCAGTTGACCATAGATAGATATATAAGCTTATTTCAAGACTCTCAATTCTATTCCATTGACCTGTATGTCTACCCTTGTGCCACTGCCATACTGTATTGACTACCATTGCTTTGAAGTATATTTTGTAATTGAGATGTGCATTTTATCCAAAAAATTATTTTGACTATTCTAGATTTCTTTCAATTCCATATGATTTTAAAATCAATTTGTCAATTTCCACAAATAAGCCAACTGGGATTCTGATAACGATTGCTTTGAATCTGTAGATCAAATAAAGGGCATTGCCTTCTTAACAATGTTGTCTTCTGATTCATGAGCATGGAATGTTTTTCCATTTATTTATATCTTTAATTTGTTTCAACAGTGTTTTGTAGGTTTTAGAGTATAAGTTTTACACTTCTTTTGTTAAATTTGCTCCTAAGTATTTTATTTTTTTGATGCTATTGTGAATAGAATTACTTAATTTTATTTTTGGGTTGTTGTTTACCAATATATAGAAATACAGTTGGTTTTTGTATATTGATCTTGTATCTGCAATCTTGCTGAACTTATTAGTTCTAATAGTTTTTTAGTGTATCCCTTACAATGTTCTATACATAAGATGATATCATCAGTAAATACAGGTAGTTTTATTTTTTCCTCTCCAATCTTAATGCCTTTTCTTTCTTTTTTTGCTTAACTTCCCGGGATAGCACCTCTAGTGGAATGCTGAATAGAAGTGGTAAGAAAAGACATTGTCTTTTTCCTGATCTTAGGAGGGAAACATTTATTAAGTATAATGTTAGCTATTTTTAAAAAACTTTTTTTAGAGCAGTTTTAGGTTCACAGCAAAACTGAGAAGAAAGTACAGAGAATTCTCATGTACCCCCCTGCTCTCATACATGCACAGCCTCCCTCACTGTCAACAGTCCTCACCAGAAGGGTACATATGTTACAATCAGTGAATACATTGCCACATCATTATCACCCAAAGCCTGTCGTTTACATTAGGGTTCACTCTTGTGTTGTATATCCTGTGGGTTTTGACAAATACATAAAGCCACATATCTACCATTATACTGTCATACAAAGAGTTCCACTGCCATAAAATGTATCTGTGCTCTGCTTATTCATCCCTTTCTCTCACCGAAGCCCTGACAACCAGTGATCTTTTTATTTTCTTCATAATATTGCCTTTTCCAGAATGTCATATAGTTGAAATCATACAGTATCTATCCTTTTCAGATTGGCTTCTTTTACTTAGCAATATGCATTTAAGGTTATTCCACATCTTTTCATGGCTTGATAGCTCATTTCTTTTTAGTGCTGAATGATATTCTATTGTGTAGATGTCCACAGTTTGTTTATTCATTTATCTACTAAAGACATATTGGTTGCTTCCAAGTTTTTGGTAATTGTGAATAAAAATGCTATAAACATTTGCCTGAAGGTTTTTGTGTGAGCACAGGTTTTCAATTCATTTGGTCAAATACCCATGAGCACAATTGCTGGGTCATATGGTAAAAAGTATGTTTAACTTCGTAAGGAACTGCCAACTGTCTTTCAAACTGGGTGTTCCATTTTGCATTTTCATTACCAATGAGTGAGAATGTTATTGCTCCACATCCTTGCCAGCATTTGGTGTCATCAGTGTTCTGGTCATTATAGTAGGTTTGTAGTGGTATCTCAGTGTACTTTTGATTTGCAATACTCTAATGACATGATGTTGAGCATCTTTTCATATGTTTATTTACCATCTTCTTTGGATATACTTTCTTTATATGTCTTCTTTGATGAGGTATCTATTCAGGTATTTTGCACAGTTTTAAATGCATTGTTCATTTTCTTGTTGAATTTTTAGAATTCTTTGTATATGTGCAATGTGTTACCTGGCTATATTGCATGATGCTGAGGTTTGAGGTACAAATTATCCTATCACCCAGGTGCTGAACATGGTACCCAGTAGGTAGTTTTAGAACTCTTAACTCTCCCCTCCCCCTCCTCTGGTAGTCTCCAGTGTCCGTTGTTGTCATCTTTATGTCCATGAGTACCCAATGTTTAGCTCCCACTTGTAAGTGACAACATGAACCATTTGATTTTCTGTTCCTGCATTAATTCACTTAGGATAATGGCCTCTAGCTGCAACCATGTTGCTGCAAAGGACATAATCTCATTCTTTTTTGTGGTTACTTAGTGTTCCATGGTATATGTTTGCCACATTTTCTTCTGGATAGCAGTTCTTTATCAGATATGTCTTTGCAAATATTTTCTCCCAGTCTTTGGCTTGTCTTCTCAGCTATGGGTTTTTTGTAGATGCTCTTTATCAGGTTAAGGAAGTTTTCTTCTATTCATAGTTTGTTGTGTTTTTATCATGAAAGGGTGTTAGATTTGTCACCTTTTTCTGCATGTATGGAGATAATCTTGTGATTTCTTTTATTCCATTGGTATGATATGTTACTGTGATGGTTAATTTTATATGTCAGTTTCACTGGTTTAAGGGATACCCAGATAGCTGGTAAAACATTATTTCTGGGTGTGTCTATGAGGGTGTTTCCAGAAGAGAGATTACTATTTAAATCAGTAGACTGAGTAAAGAAAAATCATCTTCACCAATAGAGGTGGACATCATCCAATCCTTTGAAGAACTGCATAGAATAAAAACGTGGAGAAAGAGTGAATTGGCTCTCTTTTTGAGCTGGGCCATATATTTTCTTTGGCCCTTAGACATGAGAGCTGCTGTGTTTTTGGCCTTTGAACTCTAGCTCTTATACTAGTGCCCCTTACCTCCTCAGGCCTTTGGCCTCAGACTGAGGGTTATGCCATTGACTCCCCTAGTTTTCAGGCCTTCAGACTCAGATCGAACTATACCACTAGGCTTCCTAGTTCTCTAGCTGGCAGATGGTATATCATGGGATTTTTCAGCCTCCATAATTATATGAGGCAATTCCCATAATAAATCTCCCCTTACACATATGTGTTGATATGGTTTAGCTGTGTCCTCACCCAGATCTCATCTTGAACTGTACTCCCATAAGTTCCACATGTTATGAGAGGGACCAGATGGGAGATGGTTGAATCATGGGGGTGGTTTCCCCCATACTGTTCGTGTAGTGGTGAATGGAACTCCCGAGATCTGATGGTTTTATCAAGGGTTTCCACTTTTGTGTCTTCCTCATTCTCTTTACCTGCTGCCATCCATGTAAGATAGGATTTGCTCCCCCTTGCCTTCTGCCATGATAATGAGGCTATATTAATTGATTTTCAGTTACTGAACCAACTTTGCATTCCTTGGATAAATCCTACTTGGTCATGGTAAACGTATATGTTACTGGATTCAGTTTGCCTATATTTTATTGAGTGTGCCAGATATTTTTCCATTCTTGTAAATGATCTTGAACGTTTTTCATAATAAACAGTTCTATCCTTTCAGAGCTTTCTTTAATATTTTAGGAAGGAACAACGCAGTATTTGTTGTAGGGTTAGTTATTACCTACTACTGAGGCAAGGCCCTTCACAATACCATATGGCCTGTGTATCCTGAGATTTCCAGGCTGGCTGGTAGAAACTAGCTCTATTCCCAGCCCTATGTGAATCCCAAGAACAGATTCCTTGCATTCTTTGGGAGATTCCTTCTCTAGCTTCGGTTAGTTTTATTATGTGCATATGTTGATTAGTACTCTGCCAAATGCTCAAGAGAGACTAAGAATCTCCATAATTCTCTCTGTGCCTGTCTTTCTTCTTTGGTACTCTCTAAGGCTAACTCCAGCTGCCTTGGCCTCCCCACATTCTCAGCATCTTTCCTCATTTTTAGGGAAACACAAAAAAAATTGTGGTGTAATGGAAAAAGAACTGGGCTGAGAGTGAAGAGACCTGGTCTCTCTAGTCTCTGTCATACCAGTACCTTACTGTGTGACTTGATTATGCTTCTGCCCCTCTCTGATCCTCAGTATTCCTCTGTTTAACAAGAGGATTGCTTTAGATGATGCTTCAGCTCTAAAATGCCTAACGACTTATATGTGTCACATGCTTCACAAATAACTCTCATGTTTTTTTCTTTTGTGCCTCCTTTAGATAAATCTGCATGTTAGTCAGGGAAAGAATCATGCTCTTTTACAGGGGAGGAAATGGAATTTCGAGTATGTGGTATCACAAGGCTAATAAACAGTGGTATTTGGACTCAAATTCAGACTTGTCTCTTGAAATCCAATGATATTTCCATTTCATACTCTAAATCTGATGATACTGGAGTTTCATTTGTTCACTCAACCAATGCTAACAATCATATATTATGTGTTC
This sequence comes from Callithrix jacchus, assembly GCF_049354715.1. NCBI lineage: Eukaryota > Metazoa > Chordata > Mammalia > Primates > Cebidae > Callithrix > Callithrix jacchus. The sequence continues at coordinate 147,806,157 of NC_133524.1, forward strand.
TAGGCTCCGTACTTTTGGGGCAGTAGGCAATTTCAAGAATATCCCAGTAGGCCAGGTGCAGTGGCTCATACCTGTAATCCAGCACTTTCGTAGGGTGAGATAGGCAGATCACCTGAGGTCAGGAGTTTGAGACCAGCCTGGCCAATGTGGTGAAACCCCCATCTCTACTAAAATAAAAAAAATTGCCAGGTGTGATGGTGTGAACCTGTACTTCCAACTACTTGGGAGGCTGAGGTGGGAGGATCACTTGAACCTGGGAAGCAGAGGTTGCAGTGAGCCGAGATCATGCCACTGCACTCCAGCCTGAGCAACAGAATGACGCTCCATCTCACACACAAGTCCAAATACTCACCAGAAAACAGCACCAACCACATGAGCCAATTCTTAAGAAGGATGCTTTTGAATTAACAGACAGATGGTCAGGAGAGTTTATTCAGTATGATACAAAGTACCCCCCTCTTTTTTTTTCCATTTCAGCTAAGATATCAGCAGAACTAAGCCATCCTAAATAGGCTTTTTTGTTGTTGTTGTTATTTTCGAGTTCTGGGCTTGCTGACTCAGTATGGGTATTTATTTCCCCCATCTTGGAGGCTCTGCATACTATTTGGTACACATTTGATGTTGCAGCACAAAAATGTCACTGGTATTAAAGAGAGCCATTGTTGGCAGCAGCAGGGCTAGACCTTGATGTAAATCAGCCAGATGTCCCTGGGCCTGCCACTGTGACTGAGAGACCTTTCTGATATTCTCTTATAGGCTTTGAAGCAGTGGATTTGTGACAGTGCCTTTTCCCAACTCTCCAAATTGCATAGTTCCTCCTCCTATGGCACTCAGGCTGCCACAGCTCATAAGAGCCGTTATAAAGAACATCTGGGAATCTGACATTAGGAAGCTTCGCACAAAGGACTGCTTTTGCAGGAGCTCATTCAATTATTCAGCAAATATTTGTTGAGTACCTATTTTGTGCCAGGTAGTGTTCTAGGTAATTGAGATATATCAGTGAATAAAGCAAAGGTCCTGGCCTCATGAAACTTATATTCTAACAAGAGAAGATAGATATCAAACGTGATCCTGGCTGGGTATGGTGGTTCATGCCTGTAATCCCAGCACTTTGGGAGGCCAAGGTGGGCAGATCACTTGAGTTCAGGAGTTTGGGCCCAGCCAGGGCAACATGGTGAAACCCTGTCCCTATAAAATACACAGAAAAATTAGCCAGGCATGGTGGTGCATGCCTGTAGTCCCAACTACTCGGGAGGCTAAGGTAGGAAGATCACAGGAGGTTGGGAGTGTTCAAGGGTGACGTAATCTATGATCGTACCACTGCACTTTAGCCTCAGTGACAGAGTGAGACCCTATCTCAGAAAAAGCCCTCCAAAACCCCAAAACCTGATTCATACATGAATTTTGTGATCATATGTTAGAAGGCCATAGTGCTTATAAAAATGGAAAAGTAGAACAGGACAAGGTAAATTGAGAGTACAATGTATGTGGCGAGGGGGATGTGGTGAAGTTGGAACAGGATGGTATATTAAATAGGATGGTCAGAATAGGTCCTATTGAGAAAGTGACATTTAAACAAAGACTTGAAGGAGGTGAGGGAGTTACTCTTATGAAATTCTGGGGGAAAAGAGCACCATCAATGCAAAGGTCCTGAGGCAAGAGTGAGACTCACATGTTTGAGGAACAGCAAGGATACTAGTATGGCTAGAACAGAGAAAGCAAGGTAAAGTGGTAGAAGAGGATTAGACAGGTAACTGGAAAAGGGATAAGGTAATATAAGGCTTTACAGGACATTTGAAGGACTTAGGCCTTTTCATTTGAATGAAATTGGGAGCAAAGGAGTGACATGATCTGAATTAACATGTTAGAATGATGTATTTGGCTGCAGCATTGAGAGTATACTATATGGATCAAGGGCTGAAGCAGTGAGACCCTTTAGAAAGTGAATGCCATACTCCAGGTAAGAGATGAAGGTGGCTTGGAACAGGGTGGTAGCACTGAAGTTGGTGAAAAGTGGTAAGATTCTGGATATATTCTGAAAGTAAAACCATCAGGATTTGCTGACAGATTGTTGTCATGTGAGAGAGGTAACAAGTTTGATGCCAATGTTTTTGGCCTAACCAACTGGAAGAATAGAATTGCCATCCAACGAGAAAGGGAAGGCCATGGGTAAGGCAGATTAGAGGAAAAGATCAATAATTTAGTTGTAGACTTGTTTAGTTTGAGATATCTACTTGATCTCCAAGTGGAGATACCAAGTCAGCAGTTAGATAAGTCTGGAGAATGGAAAATAAATATTGGCTGGAGGTGATTAAGAATTAGTAGTGGGTAGGTAGTATTTAAACCCATGAGACTGGATGAGATTACAAATGTAGTGAAAGTAGAAAAGAGGTTCAAAAACTTTTTCCTGAGGCACCAAGAGATAAAAAGATGAAGATAAACTAAACAGTCCTGTATTTATTAAAGGTACTTTTATATTGGAAAAAAAAGAAGTAAAACTGTCACTATTAATAAATGACATTATTATCTACATAGAAAACCCTTAAAAAGCCTGTTAAAAAATCTACTAGATCAAATGTTATTTCTGTTTTTAGATCTCTGAGGAATTGCCACACTGTCTTCCACAGTGGCTGAACTAATTTACACTCTCACCAACAGAGTATAAACATTCCTTTTTCTCTGTAACCTAGCCAGCATGTAATTTTTTGACTTCGTAACAACAGCTATTCTGACTGGTGTTAGATGGTATCTCATTGTACCATTAGACCCAGCTATCCCATTACTAGGTATATATCCAAACGAATATAAATCATTGTATTATAAAGACACATTCACATGTATGTTCACTGCAGCACTATTCACAATAGCAAAAACATGGAATCAATCTAAATGCCTACCAGTGATAGACCAGATAAAGAAAATGTGGTACATATACACCATAGAGTACTATGCAGCCATAAGAAGAAAGAAATGATTTCTTTTGCAAGGACATGGAGCTGGAGGCTATTATCCTTGGAGGAACAGAAAACCAAATAACACATGTTCTCACTTATAAATGGAAGTTAAATGATGAAAACGCATGGACACGTAGAGGGGAACAACACACACTGGGGTGTTTTGGAGAGTAGGAAAAGGAAGAGGATCAGGAAAAATAACTAATGGGTACTATGCATAATACCTTAGTGATGAAATAATCTATTCCACAAATCCCTATGACACAAGTTTACCTATGTAACAAACCTGCACTTGTACCCCTGAACTTAAAAGTCAGAAAAAAAACTAGAACAAATTTAACAAAGTTGTAAGATTAAAGGTCAAGAACAAAATGAATTACTTATGTATAGACTAGCAATGAACAATCAAAAACAAGTTAATAAAAATAGTATGATTTATAACAGCATTCAAAAATAAGAAATATTTATATATAAATCTAACAAAATAATATGCAAAATATGGTGAAAACTATAAAATATTGAGAAAAATAAAACATCAAAATCAATAAAGAGATATACTTTGTTCATGAGTTGGAAGATTCAATGTTGTTAAGATGTTCATTCTACCTCAATTTATATATAGATTCAACTCAATCCCAATACAAATCTCAGAAGGATTGTGTCTTTTTTTTAAAAAAAGGAATTAACAAACTGATACTAAAATGTATATGAAAGGGCAAAGGCTCTAGAACACTCACACATTTTTTGAGAAAGAATTAATTTGGTAGAATCACAGTAACTGGTTTTAAGACTTACAATAAAGCTGCAGTAATCAAGACTATATAGCATTTGTAAAAGAGAGCACTGATCAGTGGAACAAGATAGAGTCAATAATGGACACACACATATAACCAATTTATTTTCAAAAGTGGTTCAAAGAGAATGTAATGGAAAATAATAATGTATTTAACACTCGGTGCTGAAACCACTGAATATTCATGTGCATAAATATTCACTTCAACCTCAAAACATGCACAAAAATTAGGACAAAATGGATTATAGACCTAAATGTAACAGCTATAAGAATGAAATTTCTAGAAGAGAACCTGGTATGGTTTGCCTGGTGTCCCCACCTAAATCTCATCTTGAATTCCCAAGTATTGTATTACCTCCAGATGGAAGGTAATTGAATCATGGGGGCAGGTCTTTCACGTGCTGTTTTTGTGATAGTGATTAAGTCTCATGAGATCTGATGGTTATTATAAGGTGGAGTTTTCCTGCACAACCTTTCTTCTCGTCTGCTGCCATACGAGATGTGCCTTTTACCTTCCGCCATGATTGTGAGGTTTCTCCAGCCAAGTGGAACTGTGAGTTCTCCATTAAACCTCTTGCCTTTGTAAATTGCCCAGTCTCAGGTATGTCTTTATAAGCAGATTGAAAATGGACTAATATATAACATAAGCTAAAATCTTTGTGACCCTGAGTTAGGCAAAACATGTCTTACGTATGACACCAAAATCATAATACTTTTACAGAAAAAAATGGATAAATTGGATCTCATCAAAATTTAAAACTCTCTGAAACACACTATTAAGAGAATGAAAAGACAAACTATGGACTTGGAGAAAATATTTCATGACACATACCCGGTAAAGGATTTGTAACCATAATATATTTTTTTAAACTCTCAAAGCCAAATAATAAGAAAACAAACACCCCAATAAAATATTCAAAAATATTTGAAGGGGCATTTCATCAAAGAAGATATTTGGATGGCAAATGAGCACATGAAATGATGTGCTCATCACCATTACTCATTAGGGAATTGCAAATTAAAGCCACAATGAGATACAGACCTATACTAGTGATTAATAAGCTATAATTCTACATCCTGAAAAGGAAGCAGAGCAACTGGAAATCTCATATATTGCTGGTGGGGATGCAAAATGGTACCACCACTTTGGAAAACATTTTGGCAGTTTTTTGTATAATTCAATCTGCAGTACCTATACAACCCAACAATCCCACTTGTAGGTATTTGCCAAAGAGAACTTAAAAGTTACGTTCACACAAAACCCTGTATGTTAATGTTTGTAAAGACTTTATATATAATTTTCACAACTAGAAATGACACAAGTGGTCTTCACCAGATGAAAGGATAAACACATTCTGGTACATTCATACAATGGAATGCTCTACCAAACTATAAAGGAATGAACTACTGATACAACCACACTGATGATTCTCAAATGCATTATGCTATGTCAAGCCAGATACGAATGGCTACATACTGTATAGTTTAATATGCATAACATTCTGCAAGAAGAAAAACTAAAGGGACAGAAAGCAGACCAACAATTGTCAAAGCATGGGGATACTGGAAAGGTTTGACTACAAAGGGGCATGAGAGTACTTTTAGGACTGTTTGAACTGTTCCATATCTTGATTGTAATGGTAGTTACACAACTATGTGTTCATCAGATCTCAGAGCTATACACTGAAAAGGATGAATTTATCATATGTAAATTATACTGCTAAGCTGAAATATTATATAGCCTATTCTTCAGGTTGCTGGAGTTAAGTCAATGAACATGAGGCAGTGTTTGTAGTAGGATAGACAATTGCCTTTTTTGTATTGGTTTCTGTTCTTAGGTGTCTTACACAGCAGTAAAACCCTCTATTTTGATTCCAGTACTTGAAAGTGGTCACCAATCCTGGCAACTACTGTTAAATGTACAATATGAAATTATCCCAGACTCTTATGGTCTTGGTGAGGAAAGGGCATGTAGATTAAAGCAGTCATACAAACTGTTTGGGAGTATAGGTATAATTAAAGTCCTTATGAGTGATTCTTGGGTTATTCTTTTCTTTCTCATAGTTTGCAGCTCTGTTCTATGTGTAACAGAGGGCAGCTTTGAGCTGTGGCCCAGTGGAAAATGGAAAATTCTGGAAGGATTTTTAAATGTGCCTATTGTACTAATTTAGCCAGACTTTTCTTGATTTTTCTAAATAGTTTGCTCCAGTTTACCTCTGGGCTTTTATTTAGATAGCAGCTTTAGAGTATTATAGCTTCCAGCCACAGACCTCCAGATTCTATCTTTGCATATGCTAATAATTCTCTCAGATCTCTTATGGGGCCCATCGAAAAAGGAAGCATCCTGCTTTGGCCTCTTCTCTCCTGCTCTCTCTTGAATTTACAAAGTCCCAAGCAAAAAAAAAAAAAAAAAAAGAATTATGACACCTTGTCAGGAAAAGAGGAAGGCTCTACATCTGCCCCAGTACTTGGAGCTCCCAGTTCTCATTATTGCCCTTGACAGAAACTTCCAGTGGGGCCTAACTAGACAATAGTCCCTAAGCCATTATTATTAGATGGATTATAATAACAAAAATCAGCCTTAGACTCCAGAGCTGCCTGTAGGTTATCTTAATGGCACAAGAACATTGAAATTCATGTCTCCAATTAGCCAACCATATGGTTTTGCTGCATACGTGAGCCCTGCCAAACACAGTCAATCAAAGTTTATGGGCTTGTTTCCATTCAGTCCCCAGCCTCATCTGCTCTTTCCCAACTCTGTACCACTGCCGCTGTTGCTGTTCCTTCTACCTGCAATACTCCCTCCCTCCCAACCTTCCTAGTTATGCCTGTTGAAATTTTCTAGGAAGTCACCCCAAGACTTTGCCCTGAAACACTCCCTTCACTGCCCTTCCTGAGTGATACATATGTTTCTGCCTTAATGTTCCATCTAGACCATAAGTGATGCTAGGAGAAAGACAAGGTCTTAGTCATGTCTGTTCCTATCCACGCTCCCCTACTCTCACCTTAAACTCCATATCTCATCTCTGGGTCTACCACAGTGATATGCTCAGAATGGCAATCAGAAAATGTTTTCTGATGTGGAAAGTCAGAATTCAGGATGAGCAAATGGTTGAAATTCTGCCTTAGCCCATGGGAAATTAGACAGGTTTGGAATGTGCGCCATGTGGCATCCAGATATCTAATATTGTTTTGAAATGTTTAGAAGTTTAATATATAAAGCTCAGTCATAAATATGAATGTCAAAACTCTATAGATTCATTCAATTTCCACATAGAAATAAAAAAAGAAATCAGCAAACAAATACGCATGTCTGCTTGAATTCGAGAAACTTATGGATCCTGATTGCTTAAGGAAAACTTCAAAGCAGAAGGGAACTGATCAGTATTTAACTCAAAGAGTTCATTTGATTATAGGTGAGACACACAATTCCCTACATAAATGGCAGCAAAAGCTTGCATTGTCAATTAGAGAAAAGAACACAAATCTGGAAGTTGAATTCATACCTTATCTGATTTAAAACCTGAATTATTTACTGTTGAGATTTATATGAGATTAGATTTCTCTGCTTAAACACTAAATTAAGCTTAACAGGAAGAGATATTGCAAATAAACAATGTTCTCTCAAACGGTGTTTTTAATATTTTCATTAAATGGAAATCTAGCTGAGTTTTTTATTGCAGACATTGATGGCTCTATAAATTTTTATGAGATGTGCACTAGAATTCATGGACCCTTATTAAGAGGGAGTGCTCCTTGCTGACTTAGGTATGCAGCATGGCTTACCAAGGTCTGAGTTAGCACCCAGGAAGTTCTGGGTTCCAGTTCAAGTTCAACTACTGACTTGAGCAAGTCTCTTCTCCTTCCTGGGTCTTGGTTTCTACATCCAGAGATAATTGATTTATGGTTTTATGTTTTTCAGCAGACCTTAGGCCATGAGGTAAAGATAGTTAAGTTGCAGTTCTCCCACTGTTTTATGTTGTTATTCAGTATTTCATTTGTTCTTAGCCAAACTCTATAGTTTTTAAGAATACTAACAACTTAAAGACTGACAGGTGTCAGTACTTTTAAAATGTCTCTGGGATTTCCTCTCTCTGGATACATTAACCTTACCATCATTGCAACTAGTCAGTATTAAAGTCAAACAAGAAAGTGTCAGACTTCTCTCAATTTCCCCAGTTGCATTTGTTACTATGGAAAAACATCATTGAAAGTATTATATTAAAGCAGCATGCCTTAACTTTCTCATTTTCCACCTGTGCCTTGAATTCACTGTCACGTCGTGGCAGTGAGAAATCAAGAAGATGTAGGCATCAAAGCATGCTTGGAAATTGGATTGCCAGCACTCAGAATATGGTGAATATGCCTCTAATATTAGCAGAGATCTATTTCTGTGGGCTTTGACATGATGTATGATGCCCTCATGTCTTGGTACCCAGCGAGCATGGCCTGGTCACTGGGATTTGGAACAACATCCAGTTTTGGCACATGGGCAAGTCATCCAGATATCAGAAGAAATTACGTACCTTTTATCCAGATGGTTTGGCTTCGTGTACCTGGGCCTTATTGAAGTGAGGTGTATTCAGTTTGAAGGGCCCATTTTGATGCTTTGCATTGATTGGCTATCCATACATGGTTTCCTTTTGTGGGGCTGAGTGTTGAGCTGGGAATCTCACTGTAAGCGAATAAGTTATGGAAACAGAAATCTCATGCCTGGTGAGTTACCCCTGCTGTTCAAAGACATGCTTATCCATCTGTCTCCTAAGCACTAACATTATTATATTTACAGGATCTTAGTGAGATTCTCATCTGCTTCAAGAGGAGAGGTAAAGGTGAAAGGTTTTTCTTTTTAAAACCTGGGTTACTGCTTAGGTTTTAAAATTGTGAAATTGCTACAAAGTTGTCAAGATTGGCCTGTAATATTAGCAATTTTGACTATCAAAATAAGCAATGATATTTTACTTCCTGGAATTATATTGACTTTGGTGATGATCAATGAATATTTTCTTTGGAGTTACATATCTACAGTTTGGACTTATAACTGTCCTTCCCTTCTAATTTCTTTTAATCAATGCTATTCTTTCAAGAACTATTAATAAAATTACCGAGAAAAGAAGGGAATATATTCCACCTTCTTCATCTTAAAAGTGACTTTCATGATAAGGAAAGTTGATGTCAGATCCAAACACAATGAGAAAGATGACAGTCCAGTTACACTAGCCACTTCAAAACTCCGTGTTGGTTATTTTTTGCCAGTACAGCTGAAACTGCTTACTGAAGTATTGATCTGATTATTCTTTTTATGGAACAAAACTAAAATGTTATCTATTTTTATGTCAAACTCACTTGAGCTTTGTTCTGTTTTGAACTTTATAACCTATTTTAAAAACTAAATTCCTTTCCTTCTATGTGTCTTGATATGGTCTGAGGCTCAAACCAACTTGATATTTATTTTTACTTTGAAAAATATGAATGCAAAGTGATATTACTATTGGTGCAATTACTTTCTTTCATTGAATTCAACAAATACTTGTATTACTAGCAAGGTATCGGGTGCATTGTGTGTTGTCAATGGTGTGCTGCCATATCAGCCTTAAAAGGCAGGCAGGCGGCCGGGCGTGGTGGCTCACACCTATAATCCCAGCAATTTGGGAGGCCAAAGCAGATGGATCACCTGATGTTGGGAGTTCGAGACCAGCCTGACCAACATGGAGAAACGCTGTCTCTACTGAAAATAAAAAAATCAGCCAGGCATGGGACACATGCCTATAATCCAAGCTACTCGGGAGGCTGAGGCAGGAGAATTGCTTGAACCTGGGAGGTGGAGGTTTCAGTGAGCCGAAATCATGCTACTGAACTTCAGCCTGGGCAACAAGAGCAAAACTCCATCTAAAAAAAAATGCAGGTAGGCTCCAAGAACCCCAGGTACAACACTTTGGTTTCTAGCTCCCACCATCCCTGGGATCTTCTCTGCCTTTTTAAAGACTCAAAAACTCTTTGGTTTGGATTGATTACCTTTTAGGTTATATACAGCAACATTCCATGTGAGTCTGAATCTACCTTCCACATCTCTGACACATGATAACCTCTACTTATGAGATACAGAGGAACCAATGGGCCTTGGCTTTGTAGTCAGACAGACCTTGGGCAGAATCATGAACAAGCTACTCCACTTGTCTGAGCTTCAGTAAAAGAAGGATGATAACATTTCAGTTCCAGTGTTGTCATGATGATTAAGTGCACAATCAAGAGGACTCTGGGTGAAGACTCAGGGGCCTCAGTGACAGTGCTGAGTTTTGTTCTTTCTGAAGGACAGTCTTCCTCTCCTCCTAGTTGAAGTCACTGGTTCCCAGATACTGGGACTCACCCTGTTATTTAGGAAGATTGGCGAGACCTCAGGTCAGGCTCTTCGTGTGCTCTGCTGCTAGTTGGTCTGGCTTCTGGTCTCATCCTCACCCTGCAGGACTTGCCTTTGTCTTCATAACTTGCCTTACATTTTAGTGTCTTCAACCATTACCCTGTCCTGGCACAAAGTGGCTGAGAGCCTGCCTCCACCCACCCTAATGCCCTCACACCAATTTCCCACTGGCCTGTGCCTTTTTGTGCCAACCTTCAGATGTCAGGCAAAATGCCCCACCAGCTCCCCAGACTCCCACATGCTCATTAGTCATATGTAGCGGCTCTCTGCTGCCACTCACTTCCCATTTTAAACAGTCACCCCTTGAAAGGAGAGGTCAGAGCAAAGTTCCTCATTTCCCTCCCTTGTTCCAATACCATGGTCTCCCTTGACTTTGATGAAATGTTGCTGCAACATTTCTCAGGATGACTCAGTTTAGGAAATATATTCATGTATTTTCATAATAAAAGGGAAACTCTGCGAAGTTAAACTGAGGATTATAAAGTGATAAGATTTTTTTTTTTCTTCCAGGGCTAAAAATATCTGGTTTATCTTTTATTTAATCTAAAATCCAATGAACAGTCACACATGTGATAAAGACCTACTGTGTGCTGGGAATTGTGACTGCCACAGTATGTGCTTTGCCACAGCAAAACATGGGCTCTGCCCTCTAGGACCTTATGTCTGGTTAGGGAGAAGGGTGACTATCTGGGAATATACTCAGAATCATCCCATATATGATAGTAGAAGTGTGTCTCATTTGGGAGGCAGGGAAGGGGATTCAAAGGAGTGAGGGGTGACTTTCACATATGGGGATCAGAAAAGGCTTCACCCTGCACACTTGCACCAGGGCCTTACCCACTGGACTTTCACCCTAACCACACCTTGAACTCTCCTGGGAGTCCTCTGAAAAACTACCTTTCCTGCATCCAACTCTCCATCGTGTGATGGCTTCTAGACATGTCCAAGTTTCTGAGCTTAAACAGCTGGATAGCCAGGGCTCTCTTTTAAATGGGGCAGCAAGTTTGTTCTTCAGGGAAACAGTATGTTTTGAGAGTAGTCATTGCTGAAGTGCATCCAATGCAAGGAAAACTGTTTTCTCTCTTTTGTTTCAAGGTGGGAACTGGAAATGTCAAAATATATCAGGCTGATTTTTAGAAAAATCAGTACAGTGGGCTCTCCGTATTCATGGGTTCTATGTCTATGAATTCAATCAATCATGGATTGGTTGTTATTTTTAAAAACAAAAAATAGCAATACAATAATAAAGATGAGACAAATTGGTCAGACACAGTGGATTATGGCTGTAATCCCAGCACTTTAGGAGGCTGAGGTGGGAGGACCCCAAGAGTTTGAGATCAGACTGGGCCACATAGGGAAACCCCATCTCTATAAAATAATAATAATAAATTAGCTGAGTATAATAATGGTGCATGCCTGTGGTCCCAGCTACTCAGTAGGCTGAGGTGGGAGGATCTCTTAAGCCTAGAAGATCTGTGATTACACCACTGCACTCCAGCCAGGGCAACAGAGTGAGAACCTGTCTTTAAAATGTAAAAAAAAAAAAAAAAAGTACATATTTAGAAATAATAAAATATATCAACTATTTACATAGCTTTATATTGTATTGGGTATTACAAATAATCTACAGATGATTTAAAGCAGGGGTATCCAACTTTTTGCTTCCCTGGGCCACATTGGAACAAGACGAATTGTCTTGGGCTGCACATAAAATACACTAACGCTAATTATAGCTGTTGAGGTAAAAATAAAAATCACAAAAAAATCTTAATGTTTTAAGAAAGTTTATGAATTTTTGTTGGGCTACATTCAAAGCCATTCTTGACCACAGGTTTGACACACTTGATTTAAAGTATATAGGAGGGGCTGAGCGTGGTGCCTCATGCCTGTCATTGCAGCACTTTGGGAGGCTGAGGCGGGTGGATCACTTGAGGCCAGGAGTTCAAGACTACCCTGGCCAGCATGGCGAAACCTGTCTCTACTTAAAATACAAAAATTAGCTGTATGTGATGGTGCACACCTGTAATCCCAGCTACTAAGGTGGCTGAGGCAGGAGAATCAATTGAACCTGGGAGGCAGAGGTTGCAGTGAGCTGAGATAGTGCCAGTGCACTCCAGACTGGGCTACCAAGGGAGAGCCTGTCTCAAATAAATAAATAAATAATCATATACAAAAGGATGTGCATAGGTTGTATGCAAATACTATCCATTTTGTATTAGGTACTTGAGCATCCACAGATTTTGGTATCTACGGGAATCCTGGAACCAATCCCCCGCTGGTGCTGAGGGATCAGACTGTATGCCTGATTACCCAGTGTCTTCACCATGCCATTGGAGTCTGTTCCTCCAGTTACAGTTGAGAAACAAGTGTGTCTTACAGAAAGAGTGAGACTGCTGTGGAGATGTGTAAGAGAGGAAAAAGGCGTTCTGATAAGTGGGATAAAGATATGTGTTTGTGGGCTGGGGAAGTAGAAGAGCAGAGAAGAAGAGGAGATAATGCAATGACAATAGCAATGAGCCCAGACTGAAACCATCCATACTCAACTCTAGGCTCCTTACCTCTTACTATTGTGTGACCTTGGATGAGTCTCTTAAGTTCTCTGAGTCTCAGATTCTTTTATGCAAAATGAGAGAAGAAAAATAATAATCCTGTCTCATAGGGAGGAGATGTGGAGTCATACACCTTGAGTTCCTGATACAGTGCTGAGCACAGTCTGTGCTCAAGAAATAGCATGGTGAGCTCTGGGACAGTCAAGAAACAGCCCAGATAGAAAAGGAGAATTTAACGTAAGTTCTCCCCAAACAGTTTGGAATTCAGAATAGCTAACAAAGCTAGAAGCAGGAAATCTAGGCAGGACAGTAAACCTCTCCTGTCCTCAGTTTTTTCATCTGCTAAATGAGGATTCTTTTTTAAAAATTGAATTATAATTCACATACCACAAAACCTACCCTTTTGAAGTATATGATTCAGTGTTGACAGCATATTCACAGTTGTGCAGCCATCCCACCAATCAATTTTAGAGTATTTTCATCAATCCAAAAGGAAATCTGTATCCATGGGTAGTCACTCCTCATTCCCGCTCCCATCTCTGCAGCTCCTGGCAATCACTAATCTGCTTTCTGCCTCTATGAATTTGCCTGTTCTGGACTTTTTGTAGAAATGGAATTATACAATATGTGACTCTATGTGCCTGGCTTCTTTCACTTAGCAAAGTGTTTTTAGGTTGTAATATATATTATTATGTCATCACTTTTTATGGCCAAATAATATTCCACTTTATGGATAGACTACATTTTGTTTATCTATTTATCAGTTGATGGGTATTTGGGTTATTTCTCTTTTGGCAATTATTAATAACGCTGCTGTAAACATTCAGGTACACTTTTTTGTGTAGACATTGCTGGGTCATTTGGTAATTCTACATTTAAGTTTTTGAAGAACTGCCAAACTGTTTTCTGAAGCAACTGCAACATTTTACATTCCCACCACACTCAATGTATGAAGGTTGCAAGTCTTCACGTCCTTACAACACTTTTTACTGTCAGTCTTTTTTGATTATAGCAATCCTATTCTAGTGAGTATGAAGTAGCTAAATGGGGATTCTCATTCTTGTTCTTTTGTGAGAATTATAAAAAAGATAATTATAAGGAAGACTTTAGAAAACTATAACGTGTTCACCAAGTAGAGAAGATACTAGTAAGAAATAACTAACTTCATAGTTTGAATTTAACATGAATGTTCAGTTTGGGGATTTCTTTTGTGAGTAGTGGGAAACTGGGTCAGGATTTAGAGGAAGGACATATTTTTAGGAAGACTCATTAGCCACTGGTGAAAAAAATTCTGTAGCTATTTGAGAACCCAAATAGCTTTACATGAGCTGTTTGTGCATATCAGTGTAATTGGCAAGATTCTCAAAATGACTAAAACAAAAGTGGCTTAATTTTTCCAGTGTTGATATGAAGTGAACAATATTTAAAATCATGTCCAAAACCATGCCCTTCATTAAATGCTCTGCTCTAGGCCCTGCCAAGCAAGCAAGTCATTGGCATATGAGAAGGCTGCGCTTTTTTTTTTTTTTTTTTTTTGAGACAGGAATTTCGCTCTTGTCTTCCAGGCTGGAGTGCAGTGGCATGATCTTGGCTCACTGCAACATCTGCCTCCTGGGTTCAAGTGATTCTCCTGCCTCCGCCTCCTGAGTAGCTGGGATTACAGGCACCCACCATCACGCCTGGCTAATTTTTGTATTTTTAGTAGAGATGGGGTTTCGCCATGTTGGCCAGGTTGGTCTCAAACTCCTGACCTCAGGTAATCCATCCGCCTCGGCCTCCCAAAGTGCTGGGATCACAGGTGTGAGCCACTGCACCCAACCAGCTTTGCTTTTTATACACTGACGGCATTGTCATCATTGACCAGTAGTGAAGGCCTTCTGCAGCATGGTTAAGAGCTCTTCACTTTTCAAAGGGTGTTTGACCTTAAGCAAGTCACTGACCCTTTTTCTTTTCGCATACATTTGCTACCAACCTTAAATGAAATAATGCCTATGAAAGCACCCGGCACTGTGCCAGGGACAAAGTAACTGCTCAGTAAAGGAGAGAATTTTCCTCTGGTTGTTATCAGCCTGACCAGTAGCCCATTTTCCCCAGTGGACCGTGGTTAGGGCTAAACTTAGAAGGGATGATCTGGTCTCACCAAAGATTATAATTTATTATATTCATTATTATCATTAATAGCTTTGTTGAGGTATAGTTGACATGCAGTAAACTGCACATATTTAAAGTGTACAATTTGATAATTCTTGACACATATATACATCCAGGAAACCATCATCACAATAAAGATAGTGAACATAACCTTCTCAAATTTTCCTTGTGCCCTTTGGTCATCCTTCACTCCTTCCCATTCCCACCCCCAGTTCTCAGGTAACCACTACATGCTTTCTGTCACTATCAATTAGTTTGCATTTTTTAGACTATTATGTAGATAAAATCATACAGTGCATACAATTTTTGATCTGGTTTCTTTCACTCAGTATAATTATTTTGAGATTCAATCATTCATTCAACCTCCACCTCTCAGGTTCAAGCGATTCTCCTGCCTCGGCCTCCCAAGTAGCTAGGATTACAGGCACCCACCACCATGTTGGCCAGGCTGGTCTCGAGCTCCTGACCTCATGATCTGCCTGACATGGCCTCCCAAAGTGCTGGGATTACAGGCGTGAGCCACCACACCGAGCCAAGAGTAAATGTTTTTAACTCAGATGAAGCCCAGTTTACCAACTTGATCTGTTATTAATTGGGCTTTCATGTCATTTCTAACGAGTCTTTGTCTAAGCTAAGGTCCCAGTGGTTTTCTCCTTTAGTTTCTTCTAGAAGTTTTGTATTTTTAGGTTTTGCATTTAGGTCTGTGATCTATTTAATGTTTGCATGTAATATGAGGTATGGGTAATCAGAGGTTTGGGGGATATTTTTGCATATCCATATCTGAGTTTTCTAGTACAATTTGTTGAAAAGATCTCTTTTTCCACTGAATTTTCTTCACACTTTTTTCAAAATTCATTCGTCTATATATGTGTATCAGTCAGGGTTCCCCATAGAAACAGAACCAGTAGAATATAGAGAGATATAAAGATATTTATTATGAGGGATTGGCTCACACAATCATGTAGGCTGAGAAGTCCCATGTTCTGCCATCTGCAAGTTACAGGCTCTGGAGGGTGAGTGTTGCAATTCTAGCTCAAGTCTAAAAGCCTGAGAACCAAGGGAGCCAATGATCTAAGTCCCAGTCTGAGTCCAAAAGCCCGAGAACCAGGGGCAGGGGGCCCAGTGATGTAAGTCTCAGTTCAAGTCTGAAGGTCCAAGAATCAGGATTACTAATATCCAAGGGCAAGAGAATATGAATGGCCCAGCTCAAGTAGAAACAGCAAATTCTCCTTTTCTCTATCTTTGGTTCTATTCAGGCCCTCAAAGGAGTGGATGATACCCACCCACATTGCTGAGGGTAGATCTTTACTCAGTCTACTGATTAAAATGCTAAACTCTCCTGGAAACACCCTCACAGACACATGCAGAAATAATGTTTTACCAGCTATCTCGATATTCCTTAGCACAGTCAAGTTTACACATACAATTAACCATCACAATATGTATCAGTGTATTTCTGGACTCTCCATTCTGTTCCACTGACTTTTATGCTGGTACCACATTGCTTTGATTGTAGCTTTATAATAAGCTCAAATGAGGCCTTGTTCATCCTGTAAATTAGTTTTTTTCTAAAGTTGTTCTGGTCTTTTGTATTTTCGTTTGAATTTTAGGATTATATTGCCAATTTTTAAAAAAAACACTGATGGTATAATGATTGAGATGGTATTGAATCTGTAGACCAATTTGAGAAGACTTGGCATCTTAACAATATTGAGTCTTCCATTTATTTAACACTTCTTTAATTTATGTCAGCAACATTTTATACTTTTCAGTGCTTAGAGCCTTCACTATTTTGTTAAACTTTTGTCTAGGTATATCATTTTAGAGGCAATTGTGAATTTTTAATTTAGCCATTTGAATTGTCATTGATACCAGTAGAAATAAAATTGATTTTTATATACTGATTTTGTATTCTGCAGCATTGCCAAATGTACTAGTTTTAGTAGTGTGTCATCTGCAAATAAAGGCAATTTTACTTATTTCTTTCCAATTTGGGTGTCTTTAATTTGTTTCTTGCCTTATAATCCTGTTGAATAGAAGTGGTGAAAGCAGCCTTTTTTTTTTTTTTTGACAGTTTCACTCTTGTTGCCCATGCTGGAATGCAATGGCACGATCTCGGCTTACTGCAACCTCCAGCTCCTGGGTCCAAGCGAGTCTCCTTCCTCAGCCTCCTGAATAGCTGGGATTACAGACATGCCCCACCATGCCCAGCTAATTTTGTATTTTTAGTAGAGATGGGGTTTCTACATGTTGGTCATGCTGGTCTTGAACTCCTGACCTCAGGTGATCTGCCCACCTCAGCCTCCCAAAGTGCTGGGATTACAGGCCTGAGCCACCATGACCACCCTGACAAAGCATTCAGTTTTTCCCCTTTGAGTATGATGGTAGCTGTAATGTTTTGTACATGGCCATCATCAAGTTGAGGAACACTTTCCTTCTATTCCTGATTTGTTGAGTGTATCATGAAAATATTTGGATTTTGTTATTGAAATGATTATATATTATTCCCTTTAATCAATTAATATGGGGTATTAATTGATTTTTAGATATTAAACAAATCTTGCACTTCTGAGATAAACTGCACTTAGTCACAGGGTATAATCCTTTTAACAGTTTGCTGGATTCAGTGTGCTAGTATTTTGTTGAGAATATCTGAGTCTTTATTCATAAAGGCTATTGGTCTACAGTTTTTTCTCTCCTGTGATGTCTTTGGTTTTGGTTTTAGGGTGGTATTGCCCTCAAAGAATAACTTTGGAAAGTGTTTATTTTTTATTTATTTTTCATTTATTTATCTTTTTGGAAGAGTTTCTAAAGAACTGCTGTCAGTTCTTCCATAAACATTTGGTAGAATTGAGGAGTGAAGCCATCTGGTCTTGATATTTTCTTTCTGAGAATATTTAAACTGCAAGTTCAATTTCATTAACATAGGGTTATAGGGTTATTTGGGTTATATATTTCTTCTTGAGTGACTTTTGGCACTTTGTGTCTTTCAGGAGTTTGTCCATGTCCTCTAAGTTGTCAAATTTATTGGTGCACATTGTTCATATTATTTTCTTATAATTATCTGTAGAATCTGTAGTGTTATCACCATTCTCATTTCTGCTATTGGCTAATTTGTGTCTTTTATCTTTTTCTCATCTCTCTTGTTAGAAGTTTGTCAATTGTATTGTTCTTCCCAAAGAATCCCCTTTTGGTTTCATTGATTATCTCTACTGTTTTTCTATTTCATTGATGTTGCTTTGATCTTTATTTCCCTTTTTATACTTTCTTTGGGTTTCATGGCTCTTCTTTTTCTAGGTTCTTATAGGAAAAGCTAGGGCTGTTGATCTGAGACATTTCTTCTTTTCAAATACAAGCATTTAGTAATATAAATTTCCCTGTAAGTACTGCTTTGGTGTCATCACATAATTGTTATGTTGTGTTCTCATTTTCATTCTACTTAAAATATGTGATCATTTTCCTTTTATTTCTTCTTTGTCCCATAAATTACTTAGGAGTATATTATTTAGTTTTCCAAATATTTGAGTTTTTTTCCCAGATAATGTTTCCCTTATTTATTTCAAATTTAATTTTATTGTGGTTAGAGAACAAACTTTGAATGACTTAGATTTTAAATTGATTGAGATTTTACTTATGACCCACAATATTGTATATCTTGATAAATATCTCTTTATGCATTTGAAAATAGTGCAAAATCTGTTGTTATTGGGATTATTCTGTAAATGTAAATTAGGTCAATTTAATGGCTAGTATAGTTCAAATTTTCTATCTCTTTACTAATTTTCTGTCTACTTGTTTTTTCACTTATTGAGAGAAGGGTATTGGAATATCTGACTGTGATTATGGAATCGTCTATTTCTCCTTGTAGTGCTATCATTGTTTATTTCATATATTTTGAAGCTCTCTTATTGGGGGCATAAAAGTTTAGAATATTTTGTTCTCTTGACTGACAACTTTATTATGAAATGACTTATTTGTTCTTGATGGGTTTTCCTCTGAAATCTACTTTGTATGATATTAACACAGCCACTCTGGCCTGTGGCTAACTCTATCATCCCTTTCTTCTAGGGACAAAAATATGAGTGAGATGCCCTCTACATAGGGAGGGAGTGAAATTGATCACAAAATGTCTCCTCCAAGAAGCTGGAAGCTTGTTATAACTATTCATGAAAAATAATTCTATGAGTGTTTCCTCTTGAGGTAAGTTCTATTTCTTTAGAAGGCCTCATTAGAGAGAGAGAGAGAGGAGGAGGAGGAGGATGAAGAGGAAGGCCCTCTCTCAACCAAGTTCCAGAAGCCCTCTGAAGGTGAGTGACCTACCCAGGCTCCTCCTCATCTTCCCCTTGACTCCTCTCTCCCAAGACGCCTAACCCTGTCCTCGCATGGCACAATCCCCACCCTAGCCTGAACCCTTTGCCTATGAAGCCCCTGTTCCCACCCCTCCTCCACCCACTTTCCCAAAACCAGTGCCCTTCTGTGATCATCCTGTTGTCCTTCCAGGTCCCTAAGACAACCTGGAAGGGAAAAGGGACCCTTCGAGAAAGTTTCAGGAAAAAAGCCACACCCAAAAAGACCACCACTTCAAGAAAACCTGAGGAAGGGAGTGGGCCAACACTATTCAGCCACTGTGACCAGCTGAATGTGAAACTCACTCAAAATGAGCCACAGCAGGACTAAGTTAGCCACGAGACCTCCACAATCTCCAGCGTCTGTCTGGACAGCCAGTAATTTCAGGGCAAGTTTAGAGACCTCAGATCTATCAGAGAGGTCTCCAGAGATCTAACCCCAGAGAAATAGCCAGCAGGGTTTAGAACACATTCTACACCCCACAGGGTATGCCCCATGGTGATGAAAATAAAGTGAACCTGTTGCAAAATGATGTGAGTGTCTGCATGTTCTAGGATGGTGGGGAGGAAGGAAGGAGGGAAGAGATGGTGTGTGGGAAGGGAGGGATGTGAGTGTTGCAGGGTCAGGGCCGGAAGCACAAGTTCACGGTCAACCATACATTGAGGGATAAGGACTAGGTTAGCACTGAGCACTGAAGACAAATTTCCTCGTTATCACTCTCTCACTAGTAAGAAAGTAAAAGGCCTGGTGTTTTTGCATGTATTTGCAGGGAAAGGGGTAGGTGAGCAATATCAGTTTATAGATTACCAGAATCTAGATAGTATGATATATGTGGGATGATAGTGTCACCTCTCTAAAAAGGGAGACAAATATATCACTTCTAAGCCACCTACCTCATAGTGATATTGCATCTGCCCTATGCTGTAAGCAACTAAAGGGCCTTCAAAGGTCCAAAAATCTCATTCTACTAAAAGGTGATGACAGTATCCCCAAGGACTAAAATAATGGTGTTTGGAGGCTACAGACCCAACACTGATTAGCCCACTTTGTTGTCAAGGAAATTTGTGATAGAATAGTTGGCTGCTAAGGTCAGGGCAGCAGAAGTGGCTTACCCCTGGTGCTTTGAGGAGAATTTAATAATATGTAATGCTTATGTTGGAAAAAATAAGAGAAATATGAAATCAGTGATATAACTTTCTACCTTATGAAACTAGAACTGTAACAACAAAGTAAATGCAAAGCAAACAGAATGCCAGGAAATATTAAAGAGCAGAAATCAATGAAATTGAAAACCAAATTACTAGGGAAAAAAGTCAGTGAAACTTTATATTTTTCTTTTTTAGTGACAGGTTCTCACTCTGTCACTCAGGTTGGAGTACAGTGGTTTGATCATGACTCACTGCAACCTTGAACTCCTGGGCTCAAGCAGTCCTCCTGCTTTAGCCTCCTGAGTAGCTAGGACTACAGATGCATGTCACCATGCCAAGCTAATTTTTTAAAACATTTTTGTACAGATGGCATATCACTATGTTACCCAGGCTAGTTGCAAACTCCTGGCCTTAAGCCATCCTCTCGCCTCAGTTTCCAAAATGCTGGGATTGCAGACATGCATCACAACATCTGGCCAAAAAGCCATTTCTTTATAAAAATCAATAAAATTGACAAACCTATGGCCAGACCAATGGAGAGAAAACACAAATTACTGATTTCTTGAATGAAAAGGAGGCTATCACTATAGATGCTATAGACATTCAAGGGATAATTAAGAAATAACATGGACAACTCCATGACAGCTTAGATAAAATGAACAAATGCTCTGAAAGATATAAACTTAGAGAAATCACTTAAGAAGAAACAGGCAACCTAAAAAGTCATATTTCTATTAAATTGAATTCGTAGTTTAAAACCTTCCACAAAATAAAATGTCAAGTCCAGATAGTCTCACTATCAAATTCTCCTAAACATTTAAAGGAGAAGTAATGCTCGTTCCATCACATAAATTCTTCAGAAAACAGAAGAGGTAGAAATTATTCCAACTTCATTTTATCATCAGTAGTAACCTTATTACCAAAACTAGACAGTCATTACAATAAAGAAAATCTATGGACCAGTATTTCTTATGAACATAAATGTAAAAGTTCTCAACAAAATACTAGCAAATTCAATTCAACGGTGTATTAAAAGTGACAAAGTGAGGTTTATCCTGGAAGTACAAGGCTGCTTCAACATTCCAAAGTCAGCCAATATAACATACTAAAGAACGAAATCACACAGTCATATCAGTTGATGCAGAAAAAGTATTTGACAAATACATTTATGATTTTTAAAAAATATTTGCAAATCAGGAATAAAAAGTAATTCCTACATCCTGATAAAAGCAGCTATAAAAATCCTAAAGCTAATAGCATACCTAATGGTGAAAGATTGAATGCTTTCCCTCTAGATTGAGAACAAAGTAAAGATGTCTGCTTTCACCACTCCTATTCAATATCATACCTAAAATCATAACAAGTGCAATAAGGGAAAAGAAACAAAATGCATACACATTGTAAAAGAAAAAATGAAACTGTCTCTATTAGCAGAGAGCATCTCCATTGAAGTAAAAAATATCCAACAAAATCTAAAATATATCCAATGAAATCTTACACGTACTCAGTTTGGGAGTCACAGGGCGAGGTTACAGTGTAAAGGGTCTATATACAGAAATTAATTGTATTTCTATATATCAGCAATTAATATTTGAAAATGTACATTTTATTAGCTTTACTGAAGTACAATTGATATAAAAAACTTCATATGTTTAATGTATACAATTTGATGAATTTGAACACATGCATAAACCCATGAAACCATAGCCACAATCAAGGTAATAAACATATTTATCATCTCTAAAATTTTCCTGTGTTCCATTGCGTCTTTTTAATTAATGTGGTAAGATTTGCTAGCATGAGATCTATATTAAAAATTGTGAAGTGCACAAAAGGCACTATGCTGTGCAGCAGATCTCTAGAACTTATTCGGCATAATTGAAACTTTATACCTATTGAACAACAATACCCCATTTTCTCCTCCTCCCAGCCCCTTATAACCATCATTCTATTCTCTGCTTCTGTGGGTTTGACTATTTCAAGTACCTAAAGACCTAAGAAAATGGAAATACATATGATAGTCATGGATTGGAAGACTCACTGTCATTAAAATGTCAATTATCTGCAAACTAATCTATGGATACAGCCCTATCAAAATCATAGTGTTTTTTGTGTAGTTATCAACACATTGATTTTATGATTTATATAGAAAGAATAGGAAATCAAATAAAAAGGAAATTTTGGAAAAGAACAGATTTGGAAAAGTCATACTACCTGCTTGTAATACTTAATATAAAGCTAAAGTAAACAAACCAGTGTGATGTTGGTGGAAGAACTGACCCATAGATCAACAGAAACAAAATAGGGAACCTATAAATAGACCCACACACATATGAATAATTGATTTTTGACAAAACTTCAGTGGCAATTCAATGGAGAAATAATTCTTTTCAACAAGTAGTACTTAAACAATTAGACATCCATATGCAAAAAAAGAACTTTGACTCATACCTCAAATCTCATCATAAATTAGCTCAAAATGGATCATAGGCATAGTTAAAAGCATAAAACTATAAAATTCTAAATTAAAAAGCATCTGGAAAAAAATCAATGTGGCCTTTGTTTAGGCAAAAAGGTTTTAGATATGCCAAAAACTTGATCCATAAAAGAAAAAATATATATTGGCTTTATATAATTTAAAGACATTTCCTCTACAAAAGAAAAGACTATTAAAAGAATAAAAGTACAAGCTATAGACTGGGAGAAATGATTTGTAATCAGATATATAACAAAGGAACTGTATTTAGAATACATGAAGAACTCTGTAATCAAATAATCTAACTAAGAAAATGGATAAAATATTTGAACAGATATTTCACCAAAGAAGATACATGATGAACCAAAAAGGATATATAGAACATATACACATAAGAAAATCAGCACTGAAAAGATATTTAGCATCATTAGTTGTTTTGGAAATGCACTTTGAAACCATAACGAGATACTACTGTACATCTATTAGAATATTAAAAAATAAAGAAAAGAGGAAAGAACTGATAAACCAAGTGCTGGTGACGCTGTGGAGCTACTGGAAACCTCATCCAGTGCTGGTGGGAGTGCAAAATGGTACTGTAATTTTGTAAGATATTTTGCCAGTATTTTTAATAAAGTTAAACATACACTTCTCATGTGACCCAGCAATCCTATCCAAAGTGAAATGAAAACGCATATTCATACAAAAACTTGTAGTCAATGTTTATAGCAGCTTGATTCATAACTGTCCAATAAAAAATGGAAACAACTCAAACATCCCTTAATTTAGAAATGGATAAACTGTGACCTATCCATCCAATGGAATACTTCTCAGTAATAAAAAGAACGAACTATCGACGCCCACAACAACTGATGAATTGCAATTGCATCATCCTGAGTGAAAGAAGCCCATCTGACAAGGCTACATACTCTGTGATTTCATTCCTATGGCATCCTAGAAATGGCAAGCCAGTAGGATGAAGAACAGATCAGTGGT
Organism: Callithrix jacchus; assembly: GCF_049354715.1. NCBI lineage: Eukaryota > Metazoa > Chordata > Mammalia > Primates > Cebidae > Callithrix > Callithrix jacchus. The sequence goes on from NC_133524.1 coordinate 147,829,986, forward strand.
TGCAAGGGATTATATGTGTGGGGAGGATTTTCGATTACAAAGAGGTAGCATGAGAGAAGATTTTTGGAGTAGTGATGGAACTGTTCAGTATCTCAATTGTGGTAGTGGTTGTATAACTGTACATTGTTAAAACTCAGCAAACTGGACACCAGAAGAGTGAATTTTTCTGAATGTAAATGGAAAATAAATTTCATTTAAAACTTTGGTCATAGTGGCACATGCCTGTAATCCCAGCTATTTGGGAGGCTAAGGCAGGAGGATCGCTTGAACCCAGGAGTCCAAAAATAGCCTGGGCATAGTGAGACTCTTTGTCTCAAAAACAATTATAAATGTAAAAAAAAAACTGCCTGGTTGATTTTGGATAAAAGTCTATAAGGGAAAAAAAGTGGATTCAGTAGACCAGTTAGCAGGTTATTCCAATTTCCCATGAGAGATGTAGGGTAGTAACAGAGAAAGTTGATCACAGTGGACAGATTTGAGAGCCATAAGGAAGTAGAAAAAACAGTGTGAGGTGATTGGTTGACTGCGTAGCTGAGAAAATGGGACTAGTATAGAATTACTCTTAGGTTTCTAGGTTGTTAATTAGAGTCAGTATTGCCATTTACTAAAATGAAAGAGTACAACCACGTTTGAGAGAAAGATATGTTCATTTGGGGACATAGGACATTGTGCATGGATGTCAAAGTAAAGATGGCCAGCAATGACTCAGATATTCAAATTTGGTGCTCAGAAGGAAAATCTTTTCACTAGAGAGGAAGATTTAGCCCACTGAATTGGAGGATTCCATCAACATGTAACACATTCATTTATTTGGCCCCTCTGTTGCATTTGACAGTTGTCCTCTATCTCCGTTTTCAAGCTCTCTATTCTCTTGACTTGTGTGCCACTGCACCATCCTGGTTTGTCTCACTGTTTTTTTCTTTTCTTTTCTTTCTTTCTTTCCTTTTCTGTTTCTTTCTCTTTTTTTCTTTCTTTTCTTTCTTTCAAGACAGGGTCTTACTCTATTACCAAGGCTGAAGTGCAATAGCATGATCTTGGCTCACTGCAGCCTCAACCTCCAGGGCTCAGGTGATCCTCTCACCTCAGCCCCCCTGAGTAGCTGGGACTACAAGTGTGCACAACTATGCCTGGCTAATCTTTGTATTTCTTGTAGAGACAGGGTTTCATCCATGGTGCGCAGGCTGGTTTCAGACTCCTGGGCTCAAGCGATCCACCCACCTCAGCCTCCCAAAGTGCCAGGATTACAGATGTAAGCCATCACACCCAGCTTTCCTCAAATTTGTATGTCCTTTTCTCTACTTTCTTTGTGGACTCTTCTATGTCCATCCAATAAATATTTTTTGAGAACCTACTATGTGCAAGGTTATATACTAAGTGTTGAGGTAGCAATAGTAAGTAGCAGCCAGTACTGGCCCTCAGAGTGCACAGTCTAATGAATTCTTCCCTGGCCTTTCCTTTAAATGTTGGTATCCCCAGGCTTCTGCCTACTGATCTTCCTGGTTTTTGTACACTGTCCTGTTACAGCCTAGTCAAATAATTCTCCATGCATACCCCCACACTTCTCTTTAGTCTTTGATCAAGTGACCTGTATTTATTCAGGGGAGACTTAAACCTATCTATGTTCAAGTGGTAGCCCAAGAAGCAGAATAGATGCATTGTAGCCCTGGCTTTGCCATTCAGTGGTTGTGTGACTTCAGTATGTCCCTTGTTCCCTCTCTTGGCTTTGAGGTCCATCTGTACAAAAAGAGGATGGTACCAGGCAGTGTTTTTTTTTTTTTTTTTTTTTTTAAGACAGACTGTGATTCTGTTTTCTCAGGCTCTTCTCCAGATTTTTCTTCAGCTCGTCTTACCCTCGAATTCTGTAAACTTCACAACAGCAATCATATCTCAGAGGTTGAAGGGCACTTACAACTACAAAGCTGTCTCCCAGATTTCAGGCCTCTGGCCCAGTGTCTAATATGTTAACCAATGGTCTGTTACGGATCATTCTTTAAGGAAGCTGTTGAGGCTCCTTCCTTACTACTACATCAATGAGAATACCTTGAACCCCTGATGTTAGCGAACCTGAAACATGCCTGCCTCTTCCTGCCTACCTCCTGCCTAAACCCATTCTGTTCCAGGGATACATATGTACATTGGAAAGGCATCTCCATTCATCACCAAGGCTGATATGTCCGCTTCTCCCATATTTCAATCTGTGTCAAAATTAGCTATCCTACTAAGGGGAAGCATTTAGCCACTTAGATACAGATATCTTTAGCCACTTGCTGCTCTGTCCATGTGGTATTTAGCTTTTGTAACATCAGTTTTAATGCTCTACAAGCCATGTCTGCCTTTTCAGTCAGGATCCCAAGATTTCCAGAACATTTTCTAAAAAAGACTTAAGATTTCCATTTTTGCAGACATCCAGCTTACTTTGTCCAGGGTTTGAAGTTACCACCTCTAACAAGCTCTGCCATCAATCCTTGGAGGGTAAAAATAAGGTGATTATTTTCTCATACAGGGATGAAGAAATCGGAATCATTTATTCACCAAGTGGTTTGGGTTCCCAACTGTGTACCACATTATCAGCACTTCTCAAGGGCTTCAACTGGAAAGTATATGCAATGCAGTCCTGTTACAAATGTATTCAGATTGTCCAGTGGAGAGATGCAAGCTAGTAAATACATTAACTTCCTCTTTATCAAGTTGTGCTTATTCTCTTGAATTAAACTCATTCATCGGAGAACAGACTGTCTGAACCTGGCTATCTTCCCAACTGGCAGAAATGCCTGCATCTCCCTCTTTCTGCAGGGTATAGTCCATTCTCCCAGGCTTGATGGTGCCATGAGCAGAAGCAGAGTAGACATGCATTTGAGGCAGCACTTGCAGAAGTCATAGTACACTCTCATGCAGGTCCCAAGTGAAGACTTCTCAGTTTAACTGAGTTTCAGGACTCATTGGCCTTGGCTGCTGCTCAGTCAGCTTTTGCTTTACTTTTTTTTGTTGCCAGAGAACAAACGCCACAAAACCCAGTAAATTTCCCTTTGTTCCATAGCTTCTAGAAAGCTGCCAGCCAAGATCAATGCCCCATGCAACTCTTTAATACTCTGGCTCCGCAGTAGGGAACACTCTCTGCCTTTCTTAGCCTTAATTGCCCCACTGGACACTGTGTTTTGGCCTTTAGGTGGCCCCAGAGCATCTAAGATGAATGGGAAGAGGGTTGAACAATAAATTCATAAGCATTTATAGTGTCTTCAGGAGTCTAAGTCCCACTCAAGTGCATTCAAAGCAGGCTTAAAAGGGGGTGTCCCCGAGACTTCATGATCTGGCTGCTGTTCACCCTCCAGGCTCATTTTTCTCCAACTTCCTCTTCACTTGTGCCACTTCAACCACATAAGTCTCTTCTTTTTCTTGTAATACTCCAAGTTATTTCCTGTCCCAGGACCTTCACTTATGCTGTTCCATTTGCTGCCCTACCACCCTCAACCAATACTTTGGGTAACTCCTACTCCATCCTTTAGGTTTCAACTTGTTAAATATGACTTAATCAGAGATAATCTAATCTTCTCTGACCTTTCTAAACTAGATGTGGTCCCCTTCTTACTCCGTTTCATAGAACCCTATACTCTTCTTTGATAGCACCTTTCACAATTTGTCATTATTTTACATAAGGAAAAGGTGTTGAAAACATTTTCCTATCAGATTTTAAATTTCTTGCTTTCTAGATAATAAATGATCATTGTTTTTAAAACAGCAATGGTTAAGTAGATAGTAGTTGGAATTCCTTTATATGCATTTAGTTGGAACAAGAAGGTGTTGCACCTTACAACACTCCCTCTTCAGCTTGTTCCAAGTTATGCCAGTGGGAACCTTTAGGGGTAGGGCAGATTCCACCTTAGAAAATACACAGGCCAGCAGCAGAAGCAGTAAGAGTGGAAGAAAAAGGCAGATAGTCTAGATAAAGACGGAAGGAAAGGGAACCAAATTGGAATAGGAATCAAGCTGACCGGAACAAGCTTGTGGCTCTCTTAGCACATGTCTCCATGACACAAACAGGAAAAGAGTGTGTAGAGAGACCTGGACAAGTCCAGAGAGCACCCGGAACAAGAAAGTGGGCTCATTTAAAGGGATACATCTGGATATCAAAAAGAATGCCAGACTGGAGAGACATTGGCAGAAAGACAACATTAAGAGCTTTCTGAACCCTCTTCCTAGTGAAGCGACTGTTTATGGTCAATATTACTAAGCAATACAACAATTTAAAGTCCCTGGAAATTCAGAGAGTATCCAACAAATGGAGAAACATTTATTCAAAAAAATTTACTAAATCTCGGTAAGAGCAGCAACCAGCTCCCTCATCTGGCCCCCAGCTTAGCATGATGGAAGCTCTACTCATTCCAGCCTTAGCTCAGAAGAGACGGATCCCAATACAGCCAGTTTCCTGACTGAGGTTCTGCCCCCAACCCCGGGGGCAGACTGCCAGCATTTCTTATCCCCTCACCCAGTTCCACATTGCAGAAGCTTTACTCCAGGCAAGAGTATCTGAGAATCTGAGTCTCTCATTATCAGAGGTGAGGAGGAGGTAGGGAGAGGAAGAAAGAGAGGGAGAAAGGGGAGAGAGGAAGGGAGCGAGAACATATTCAAAGAAGCAGGTTCTAAAAAAGATCAGCAAAACTGACAAATCTTTATCTAGGTAGACAAAGAAAAAAATATGAGAAGACTCAAATTACTAAAAATCATGAATGAAAGAAGGGACATCACTGCCAATTGTAAAGAACTAAAAAGGATACTAAAGGAATACCGTGAATAATCATGTACCAACAAATTAGATAATCAACTAGATAACCAAGAAAAGATAGAAAAATTCTTAGAAAGATACAAAATACCAAAACTGATAGGAAATCTAAATAAGCACACAAAAAGTAAAGGACCTGAACTTAATAATTCAAATAACCCCCCACAATGAATAGGCCAGGTCCACATGACTTCATGACTGAATTCTACCAAATGGTTAAAGGAGAATTAACACCAATCCTTCTCAAACTTCCAAAAAATAAAAGAGGAGGGAACACTTCCCAATGCATTCTATGAAGCCAGTATTACCCTGATACCAAAACCAGATAAAATCATCACAAGAAAATAAAACTGTACACCAAAATTCCTAATGAATATTGACACAAAAATCCTCAACGAAATGATAGCAAACCAAAATCTGTCAACATATTAAAAGCGTTGTATAGCGTGACAAGTGGGATTTAGTCCGGGAATGTAATTGTGTGTGTGTGTGTGTCTGTGTGTGTGTGTGTGTCTGTGTGTGTGGTGTGTATTCTCTATACTACCCTGATTTTACCTGCAGAGTATTTTACAGACTTTATTTTACTCAATTATTATGAAAACACTGTGATTTAGGAGCCAAATAACCACAGCCGGCCTGGAACCAAATCCTGCTTCCAGTTGCCTGTTTTGGTAAGGTTTTAGTGGGACACATGGAACATAGCCACACTTGCTATTTACATATTGTTTATGGCTGCTTTTGTGTTTTGATGGCAGAGTTGAGTAGTTGTGACAGAGACGATTTAATGTAGCTCGCAAAGTCTAAAATATTTACTATCTGGCCCTTTACAGAAAATAATTGCCAAGCTGATATTTTCCAGATGAGAAAATTAAAAATCCAAGTTCAACATCTTGTCCAACTTCATACTGCTATGAATGTGGTAGGGTTGAAATATGGATGCAAGTCACCTGGTTTTAAGGTCAATGCTTATAACATATATCATACTACCTCATTATCTGATAGTACTGCTATCACCCCATCACTCCCAAGAATGTTCCTCAGGCTTTAATATTTCTTTTTCAAGATATTGGCAATTTTTTTTCACTTTCTAAATGATAAAAATATTAACAGGTATCTATTTACCTCTGAATACTTTAGATACATTTCATAGGTTTGATATTCACTGTATTGTTTTTCATTATTTTATAGTCTTTAATATTTCATTTATTGCCTTTTTTATCTGTTATTTGCGAGAAGTTTTTACTTCTTTAATGTTGAGGTGGTTGCAATTATTTTTCTAATTAAAATATAAGTTAGGTAACATTTTATTTTCCAGTATGAGTAGATAGTTTTCCATGCATACAGATTACAGAATACTTTTCATATTGTATTGTAAACCAAAAAGTTTTTGAGACAGGTCTCAATCAATTTAGAAGTTTATTTTGTCAAGGTTAAGGACCCACCTGGGTGATATGTCTGTGCCTTTCTCCAAACATGATTTTGAGGGCTTCAATGTTTAATGGGGAAAAAGCAGGCTGGAGGGGAAAGAGGTAGGATATGGTCACATTACTGAATCCACATCTTGCAAGAGAAAAGGAGCAAGTAGGGGAATGGTCAATTATGTATTCATCTCATGCTCTGTAAATCAGCACTTTACATAAGATAAAGTGAACCTAGAGTAGCTACCTGTGGAAATATTTAACCTTTTATCTGTAGCTATTTGCTTAGGAACAAAAGGAAATGCAGCTTCTTGCGTGACTCAGCTTTCAGCTTATTTTTCTCCCTTTTAGCATAGTGAATTGGGGGTCCCGAGTTTTTATTTTCCTTTTACATTTCTCTCCCCTTTTCTTCTTAAAATCTTTCAGACAAAGCATTTTAGAAGAAAATGAGTCTGTGGTCTTGGGTTTGTCTGATCTCTCGTAGCTACCACAGTTTATTTTTTAGACAAATAGGTGTATGTTGTTAGGAAAGCTCATTTTAGTAGGTTATGAAGTCTTAAGTCCTACAAAGAAAAAATAGGGGGAGGAAAAGATAAGGGAAACAACAAACAAATAAAAAAGGAGAACAATCCTGGAAAATGGATATTGGCCATATTACTCTAAAGTCCATACATCAGTAGGCAGGTATGAAAGTGGTTTATATACATAAATAGGTTATGATTTTCTTCTGAAGTTTAAGTTGTCTAGCTTCAGTTTACAGAGATTTAAAAAGAAGTACAGCTTAATTTTTAGTGATTTCAAGTCAGGACAAATGTGAGAAGGAAAGGAAAAGAAAGAAGAAAAAAATAAAAACATTATTTGAGACTTGCAGTCAGGAAAAATTTTAGATTTCAGTCCATATAGTAGAAAATAATAAAAATGGAAAAACATTAGACAAGACTAGAATCTAATAACAGGTGTACTATAGTTTATTTTGAAACGTAATTTTTCTCTCTCCAAATCATCAATTTTATTAAAGACAAAATCATAGTAGGATCAATTTATTTGTAAAATAAGTTTTAGTCCTATTAGACTTGGCTTGATTATTAGCATGAAGTGCAGCAAGAATAATCATTTTCAATATAGCCACTCTCCCTCTCTTCTTTTTAGTTGATCTTGCTGGAACAATTTTCATAAGGAATCTAAAATTAGGCCTCTTTAAGAGCCTTAAGCCCAGCCAAGGATTTATCTGTTCCTGTAAATATCTGTGTAAACTGGGCAAATTCCTCCCTTTTCCAGTCCCAAGACAACTTGTGGTTCCTGGGCCTCTCAGAAAGTAATCCTTTTTACTTACTACAGGTCAGGACCCTAGAAAGGACAAGGTACAGGGCAAGTTTTCCCAAGGGACTTTTATTGGCTCCATAGGTCAACCACATTTTCTCAAGGCAGTCTGAAAATGCAACTTACTCATGCCTACATCCCAGCCCTTTTGGAGGCCGAGGTGGGTGGATCACAAGATCAAGAGATCAAAAGCATCCTGGCCAATATAGTGAAACCCCATCTCTACTAAAAATACAAAATATTACCTGGGTGTGGTGGTACACACCTGTAGTCCCAGCTACTCAGAAGGCTGAAGCAGGAGAATCACTTGAACCCCAGAGGCAGAGGGTGCAGTGAGCCGAGATCACTCCATTGCACTCCAGCCTGGCAACAGAGAGAAACTTCATCTCAAAAAGAAAAAAAAAAAAAACAAAAACCTATATTGTCATAAATTAAGAATACTCACAAAATAGTTTTCACATTTTGGAGAAACTGAGAAAAAGAAATTATGTTTTAAATTTTGCTCAGGAGGGTATACTTTACTCAATTGTTAAAAGCTGTAAATAGCATAAAAGAGGGGAAAGTTTCCTTGACACTGAAAAATAAAACAAAATGAATCAGCAAATGTTTTAAACAAAAAGTCATAAAAGATTATTTCAGTCTTTTATTAGTTCAGTCCATACAAATAGCTCCCATTCTGCTCAATATTGGATCAGTAAACCTCATGAATATATCAGTTCTCTTTGAGAGTCCTCGAATATTTTCTCTCTATTCCAATGGTTCAATTTCTGAAGTTATGAGAAACCTATATTTAAGAGTGCACCTCAGAGTTCTAACACTGATTATAAACTACTCTATAAAAGGATCAAAATAAAACAACAATTCCAAATGACAAAAATCCTAGGACAGCCATGGTTAAAGACACAATTGACAAGAAAATTTGGACACTTCAGTGGCATAAAACAATTCCTCATAATAATCATGATTATTACTGATAACATATACTAAGACATCAGACTCACAGGAATTTCATACAATTATGGAACAAATATTAATAACACATTTCTATAAATATAACTCAAAGAGGTTTAGACACCATTTCATATTTGACAATGCTTCCTGTGTAATTTTATTTTACCAAATAAGCTGAATATGTCTCTTTTGGACTTCAGAGGACCTAATAGCGAAACATTAATGACTAAATTATTTGGAATTTGATTTTGGAAAGTGTCAAATACAGAAAGTTGAAAACATTTGATATCACAAAACAGGATCACAGGTCATGGTTAAAAAAAAAGTCATTTATGCAGCCATAGTGAGTACTCAAAGATTTCAGGCCAGGCACAGTGCTCATGCCTCTAATCCCAGCACTTTGGGAGGCCGAGGCAGGTGGATCACTTGAGGTCAAGTGTTTGAGACCAGCCTGGCCAACATGGTGAAACTCTGTCACTACTAAAAATACAAAAATTAGCCAGATGTGATGGTACATGACTGTAATCCTGGTTACTCAGGAGAAGAAGGCAGAAGAGTCACTTGAACCCAGAAAGTGGAGGTGGCAGTGAGCCAAGATTGTGCCACTACACTCCAGCCTGGGTGACAGAGAGAGACTCAATTTAAAAAAAAAAATTTTTTTTTCAAAAAAAGAGGAAAACCTTTTATTCTTTGGGAGACTTTCCTTAACAATAATTCCTAATAAAGAGCATGAGGCCAATTAAATCTGTCTCTCAAATATTATAAACAAATCTGTTAGATTTTAATGATTTTGAACATACGCTACAGTTTCTATAAACCTTCTTACAATCTTTCATATTTTTTAAAAAACCTGGGTTAATGCTCCAAGAAAATCTTGTTCATCTGACATAGAGGCCTAGATGCAGGTCTTGCATCAATGTGTCTTTGACATTCATGATTAATTTACAGAGAAACTGAACTTATTTTCTCTCTCAAAATCGACCCTTACAATCTCACATGCTCATGTCTTCCATGATAGTCCCTGGGCCTTGAGAAGTTAAATAGCTTTAATTTCTTGCCCTGTATCTTAGGAAGGCAATTTATTTTGATCTGTACTTGAAGATGAGGCTTTAATTGCTATTAGTGTTTAAAATTTAACAGGTCTTAGTGTTCTTTTGAGACCCAGGAGACAAAACCATATAACTCAACATCACAAGTATTGTAAAAGCACATACAGGAAGACACAAGGATATAATAACTAACTTTTAATCTCAGTTTTCCTAAGCAAATGAAATCTTAATGACAAAGTTATGGGAATTATTTCAATCAAATATAAAATCTGTTTGTTAGGCCGGTTACCAAAAGGCAAAATAAAAACTTTCTGCAGCATGATTGCTTTTCTCTATGGTGAGTCCATTTAGATAAACTGCAAGTCAAAACTAAGAAAATAGTACTTGAATTAATTAGTGTTAAATCAAGTTAAACCTAAAGCTGCCTCCTTATGTACTTAAGTTCAGCCTAAAGGTTTTTCTGTATACCATGAACTACAACAAGTGGAGGTGTAAACAGACCGCAGTCTACACTTGTGCTAATCACCAAGTTTTGGCCAATGAAATGTAGCCAACTGTTCAAACCATGTTCAAAGAAGGCAAACACCAACTTGTAACCAATCCAGCTGTTTCTGTACCTTGTTTCCATTTTCTAGATGTCGCTTTCCTTTTTCTGTCCATAAGTCTTCCACCACGTGGTTACACTGGAGTCTTTGAGCCTGGCTTGGAAGGCTGCCAGATCTATGATTCATTCATTGCTCAATTAAACTCCTTTAAATTTAATCTGGCTGAAGTTTTTCTTTTCTCGGATAATGTGAGTAGTGGAATCCAAAGTAGAGCTTCTAATGGCCCCCAGTAGTGCTGTGTGATCAAGTGGGATGCCCGCTGGACCCTTGTGTCAATTGAAATCTTAGAGCAGCTAAGGATTGTGGTCATTTCTTTTTAGGGTTCTGAAGCTCCACTGATTTGTGTTTTGAGCTCTCCAAATTTCTGATCCCAACTGGGTTTGTAAGTCGCGACAAAAACTGGTCTAAGTCTGGGATCGGACTGGATCTGGTTAGAGGCCTCTTACATCCGACTGGGTCAGAAAGAAACTGGAAGTAAACGGCAATAATGCAGGGCGTATAAAACTTGGTTTTTGGAAATTCACAGGGGTTTTTGTGTTCTATACCTTTGTTTCATTTTTCTTATGCACTTAGGCAGGAAAAATTCATTGGCTAACTTGGTCAAGGGAACCTGAGAGCAAAGCCAATATGTAAGGTAAAACTGGGATCCTTAATTTCTAAAGAACTGAGTTCCTTCTGGCTTATACACGCATAAGTGTTATGCCCTGGAAGCAGCAAAGTCTTACAGAAATGGCAAAATCTTACTAAAGATAGCTTACAGTGGAATGTTCCAAATGAGTAACACTGCACTGAAATGCACTTGAAAATGAAAGCTATTGATGCCTATTGATATACAGAAGCTTCTAAAAATTTCAATATTTTTATTTAAAGGCTTTACAAAAGGCAAATAAAAAGCTCAAGTGACTGATTACAAAAATCAAATCTGCTAAATTTTTAGCTTAGTTACTATTTCAATCCAAAGGAAATAGATTGGACCACAAATTGGTCAACTTTGGGTAAGTAATGGGGTACATTTTACCTGGGTAAAGGATGGGATTGGGTTAAAGGCCCTCCCCTCAGTAAAGACCTCTTGGTTAAAAATGGATTTGGTACTATGGGATGTTAACTGCTATTCTCTTTTGATAAATCTGCTTTGTACTATTTGCTGATGGCTGTAGGTGACAGGATTAGGCATATACAGAATCACAGAACACAAGGAGCTTTTTCCTCCCTGAAGGGAGAAACTTGAGAGCTGATGGCACTTCTGGAAAAGATCTCTTTGCGACTGACAAGTGGCTGCCTGGACTTTTGATTCAGTGTTGTTGCAGTGGGTGGGTCTTTCTGGTCTCCCTGAGCTCCTCACCTTCCCCAGCCTGTTGCAAGCGATCCTGTTCTCCCTTCCCTTTTCTCTCTCTCTGTGCAAACCGGTTGTAGGGATGGTAAAAATCACGATCTCTTTCAAAGTTTTAATTAATGAGAAAAAGGATTCATGATGCTAGTCTTAAGCTGTACCGAATCTGGGGTACTTTAGGCTACAAATTTGTTTTTCTGTATTATTCTAACATAAAGAGGAGTACCAGGATAGAACACGGGCTTAGACCCCATAAGCCTGCTGTTCAAGATGGCCCAGCAAGCTGGTCAGTAACAAACAAACAAATAAAACTGGATGTGGTTTCCAACTTGTCTTATGTCTTTAGGAGCTTGACCTTGTAAACATGTGGCTGTACTTTCTCTTGGTCTCTGCCATCCAGGGAACAGGAATCTTAAGGTTCATATCACAGTTAGCTCTAAGAATTGTCTTGAACAGTTAAAAGTCATTGCAAGTTCAAAAGTGGCTGCTCTAGACTCCTTCTGGGAATAAGAATGGAAACTGCCCAGTGCTGTAGCTTAGAAGCTAGCTTTGTCTTTTCACAATGGCAGCCCAGGTTGAATCCTGGCATAGGGAATGAGTACTTTCTGACTGACATCAGTGTGACCTTTACTATTTGTTGATTCTCTTTCCCTCCATGTATGTCTTCTGGCTTCCCTTCTTGAATTCTCCTTTATCTTTGGTAAAGTTCAAAAGCCAGAAATATTGGCCATTTGGCTTGGCTAAAATTGAGTAATAAGAGATTTATAAGGACATTTTTCTTCAGTGCTATGGTTAAAAGTCAGCTTACTTAAAAGTGGATATTCAAGCTCTAACAGCCCGGGACTCTGGAAAAAACAGAAGAGACGCCACAGATCTCATTTTGGGAAAAATGCTCTGTTTCTTCATGGAACCCCAGAAATTGAAAGTGGATAGATCCTTCTTAAATCTAAGGCTCTGTTCTGTTTTGCATTGTGTTATCTGACATTTTTTACTTTTGGGGTATATCAGAAATTACTTTGCATGATGGAAGAGCTTTTATCTTGGTACCTTACTAACTAAGCAGGAAATATACTTTAATGGATGGCTAAGGGCAGTTATGGAGGGATACTTGGCTATTTGCATGCTTGAATCAGATAAGTATGCTCCTGGCCACCTGAAAGTTATGGAAAAATCCCCCTCCCAACTGAGAGATGAAAATCCCATGGGGGATGGGCTGATTACAAAATGGGCTGTTTGGATTTGGGTTGCCTCGCAATAAAACACAGTGTAAAAGCATCACACTATCTTCTCCCATAGCATTTCCCACATTTTGGGGATTCAGGATGTGATATAAAAATGGGATCCTTAATTTTGGGAATCTGTTTCTGCCTTCCATCGGTGCCTGCTTATTAGATCCTAAAAATTGCATGTTTTCCTAGCTCTGCTCCTCAAAGACCTCTAACCAGAAGCCAGTAATCCAATTAAGAAACTTTAAAACTGGCAAATGAAAAATTTTACAACTACTGGATCTTCTGTCTATGTATTTATATATGTTGTGTGTGTAATTTTTATATAAAAAAGCTCTAATTAATTGGCTTAAAATAAATGCTTAAATCAAATATTTTGTCACAAAAATTAAAACTAATGCCTTCTAGTTTAAGTAAATTTAGTAATCTTTCATAAATAAAAAGTTTTAAAGAGTTTGGTAAAATAAAATGTCTTCAAGATAAAGACATTTGGTCTAAACTAGGTAGGTTAGATACTAGGTTTGCTAAACGCTTTAAGGTAATAAGCTGCTTCTTTGACTTTTGAAAATTGTTTAACTTGCCTGCTTTGGGGCCATTAGATTCTAGGTAAAGCCTGGCAACATGTGGAGTTAGCCAAGCCCCCTGGCTATGCTGGAAAAAGTCAAACTTTATCCGTACTCTGTCTAGTGTCCTAGGCTTCACGCCTAGTACATAATTAAAATCACCTACCACATTTTTCACCAAAAATCAAAATTACTAAGAGTTAATATTGTAACATGTAATTGAGACTACTGAACAGTTTTTATATGCAAGGTGTGTGAGGAAAGTGAAATGTGCTTTGAGTAAAAAATTATAAGAAGGCATAGAAATGTAAATTTTTGCCAGATTTAGAGGGTTAAAGTATTGTTTTAAATTAGATAGGATAAAGCTGAAGATTTGAGCAAGTTGTGGAAGAGTTGTGAAAAAATAATCTTATTAAAATAATTCTGTGTAAAATTTAAATTGGCTAAATTTAAAGGGGTATTATTCAGTTTTTCTGTAGCACTTCATATTTGAGAGAGAGAGAGTCTTGCCCTGTCACCCAGGCTACAGTGCAATGGCACAATTTCAGCTCACTGCAACCTCCACCTTCTAGGTTCAAGTGATTCTTGTGCTTCAGCCTTCTGAGTATATGGGATTACAGGTGTGCACCACCATCCACAGCTACTTTTTTTTTCTTTGTATTTTTAGTAGAGATGGGGTTTCACCATGCTGGCCAGGCTGGTCTCAAACTCTCAGCCTCAGGTGATCTGCCCACTTCGGCCCCCTAAAGTGCTGGGATTACAGGTATGAGCCACTGTGCCCAGTCAGGTTATATTTTAGTGAATGATATTAATCTATGTTCCAAAATTGTATGGGATTTCTAGAATTCAAATATGTCTGTGTTATCAATTATAATTACGGTTATTACATTAAGTTGTTGTAGACCACAGAAATAACCAAATTTCCTTGTCAATTGTGTCTTTACCTATAACTCTTTACAGTCGTTTCCACAGTTAATTGCTTAATGCTGATGTAGTTTCTGAAAATTTCATAAGCATGCAAAATTCTAGGATATGGTGCCTTTTAAAAAGTTCAGGAAAGGATGGAAAAGACCTGGAAAAGCACTCTTGAATATAGGTTTCTGACAACTTTAGAATCATATCATTTGGACTGGTTAAGAATTCCTGAAACTTTAATGAAAAGGCTGGCTGGTTTATATAACTGCTAACCCAAGTAGAACAAAAATTAATTGAATACCAAGAAAATACTTTGGCAGATATTCATGCTAAATTAGCCAGTCCTAAAATTGTTTAGATATTCAATTTAATTGAACTCCATGGTCTAAGTCAAATTACCTGTGACAACCCATCTGTTATCAGTGCTATGTACCCAAATGGGAGAAACAACTGCTATTCAACAGGACATAAGTCCAATGTGAAGCATGAACTCATGGAAAACCAGGACAGCTACATTGTCCTTCCTGGGTCCTTGAAGCTTTTGTTATTAAAAGTTCTGCATTCCGGCCAGGCACAGTGGCTCACACCTGTAATCCCAGCACTTTGGGAGGCTGAGGCAGGCAGATCATGATGTCAGAAGTTTGAGACCATCCTGGCTAACACAGTGAAACTCCATCTCTACTAAAAATACAAAAACTTATCCAGGCATGGTTGCACATGCCTGTTTTATCCTAGATATCCCTGTTTCTTAAGTAACCAGTCATTTTATTTGAGGACAAAAATTTCTCATACAAGATTATTTTTCATATAAAATCATTTTCCTTTTTAATCTTTCTTACCAAAAATACAGCTTTGGACCTGTAACTTTCTTTACATCTCTCCTATTTACCATTTCCTTTTATCCTGTTTCATAACTTTTGAATTTAGACAAAAATTATTTTTCTTTGAATAAGAACACTTTTAAGAAAAATATTTGCTATAATTTTTTTAAATTGGAAATGACTCAGCCATTTAAAGAGTATCTATTATTTAGTATATTATAACTTTAGATTCTAGATTATATGACAGATTTATCTATAAGCATGTATTCCATTACACTTATCTAATTAATTATCTTTTTTAAATAGTTTACCTAGATTACTTATGAAAACTGTGGCAGTCATCATTTAAGGTTATTTTCCTGTTAACCATTTTTATAGCTTGTGAATTTCAGGCATTTACCTAAGTAAGAAACTTAAGGTTAAATAAATTGGTTATTTTGACAATAACTCAAGATTTAGCTATTTTCATTAAACTAAATAATACTCAATGCCTTAAAAATTACACAAATAAAGATAATTCTCTTTTGGGCTGCAATCTTTATAACCCTCATGCCAAATTTTGACACCTTATACTATCTAGCAGAGATTAAATATTAGCATGCTTGACCAATAAATCTAAATAATAATATATGTTAACAATTCTGAAGACATTTCTAATTTTATTTTACCAATATTGTTAAAATCATCTTACTTACTAAGGACTTACTTAAGTCACATGAACTTAAAAAAGCATTTGAGCCTAAGGTTTCTATTTTTCTAATAAATTATTTGTTTTAATTTTTTTCTTTAGAGATATTTTATACACTTTTGGTAGTGATACATTATATATATGACATAGACATATTAGAAATACAGATAGAAGTAGATTTTATAGATTCATAAAACCTCCCACCCCAGGAATGACAGACAACCATCAGGTGATGGTTAGGCAATTGTTAAACTGTGGCTCTAAAATAATAATTGGTCACAGATGGCACCAAGAAAAGGTAGTCTCCCAATAGAAAGAAACACCTGCAACTGGTGGTGATCAGCAGTTTACCAATAAGATCTCAGGAGTTAGGTGAGCAGGCTCAAGCATGTGCAACAAGAGGAAAAATTGCAGAGTTTAACTGGTATATGACCTTCCTCTAGGAACACTTGACTGGTAAGGGAAAAATGCCTCAAGTGAGCATGTGTACAACTTCAATAAACACACTGTGCATGTGACCTCTTCCAAGTGCTGGAAAGGCACTGCCCATGCAGACAGCCTGCCCCCAATAAATAAATAAATAAATAAATAAATAAATAAATAAATAAAGTACGAATACACAGAAACATACCAATATGTAAAAACATGAAGTCAAGGGTTGGATGGGACACTTGGATCTCTTAAGTTGCCTGCTTGGCCCTCTTCCAAGTGTACTTCCTTTCATTCCTGCTCTAAAACGTTTTAATAAACATTCACTCCTGCCCTAAAACTGGCCTCAGTCTCTCACTCTGCCTTATACCCATTGGCCAAGTTCTCTCCTCTGAGGGGGCAAGAATCAAATTTGCTGCAGACCCATAAGATTTCCCGATGCTAACAGTTTGAGCAATAAACCTAGCCGATGTTGGTACCAAGCACTCATAGATTTATCAAAGGCCAGGGCCACCTCCACTGACAGTCCTATCCATTGGTCACCAATTTGTAAATGAGAATGTATCTCAGACAGATCTCTATCAATTTGTAAGTTTATGTTGCCAACGTTAAAGACACACTTGGGAGACAGGTCTGTGCCTTTCTCCAAAGATAATTTTGAGGGTTTCACTATTTAAAGGGGAAAAGCAGGCTGGAGGGGAAAGATGTATGGCATGGTCACATAACTGAATGCACATGTTGCAAGAGAGAAAGGAGAAAGTACAAAAATAGTTGATTATGTATTTCTTACTCACTCAGTAAATTGGCACTTTACATAAGAGAAGATGAACCTATAGTAGCTACCTGCGGGGATATTTAAACTTTTTTCTGTAGCTATCTGCTGAGAAACAAAAGGAAAGGAAGTTTCTTGCATGACTCAGCTTTCAGCTTAATTTTTTTTTCTTTGGCATAGTCAGATGGGGTAACATGTTTTTATTTTCCTTTCACAGTATCTGATGTATTGATTTGGAGATTATTTGCTTCTGTATAAGATATGGTATTTAAATGTATTCAGCTATATCAATATAACATACTTAGAAGAATGCACAAATCATAAGATACAACTCAAAGAACGTTTCAGAAAGTGATCATGTGTACTCTGAACCTATGATGAAAAATAGATTAACTATTGCCCCAGAAGCACTACTTATTTTAATTTTTAATATTTTAGGCTAGTCAAGTGAAACAATGAGAGTGAAGAAGGAGCAAAGAAGCCTGTAACTTGTGTAACACCACTGCACTTGTGTCAGAGGCATGTGAAGCAGAGCAACGCCATCTTAAACAGGAGCTGGGTAGAATGAGGCTGAAACCTACTGGACTGCATTCCCAGATGGTTAAGGCATTCTAAGTCACAGGTTGAGATGGGAGGATGGAGAAAAATACAGATCATAAAGGCCTTGCTGATAAAATGGGTTACAGTAAAGAAGCCAGCCGAAACCCACCAAAACCGAAATGGTAACAAGAGTGACCTCTGGTCGTCCTCACTGCTACACGCCCACCAGCACCATGACAGTTTACAAATGCAGGGCAATGTCAAGAAGTTACCCTATAGGGTCTAAAAACGGGAGGTATGAATAATCCACCCCTTGTTTAGCATATCATCAAAAAATAACCATAAAAATGGGCAACCAGCAGCCCTCAGGATTGCTCTGTCTACAAAATAGCCATTCTTTTATTTCTTTACTTTCTTAATAAAGTTGCTTTCACTTTGCACTGTGGACTCACCCTAAATTCTTTCTTGTGCAAGACCCAAGAGCACTCTTTTGGGGTCTGGATCAGGACCCCTTTCCTGTAACACTTGGACCAGCCAAAGCACCATTTAGTTTTGTTTCCTATCACTGACCCAGTTTCTTCCTCAAAGATGACCATTGTCATGACTCCTAACATCATAAATAACTTTGGTCTATTTTTGAACTTAAATATAAATGGAAGTAAGCAGTATAAATTTTTAAACTAAACTATTTATTTTGAAATAACTGTAGATTCACATGAGGCTGTAAGAAATAATACAGAGATCTTCCTTGTACACTTTACTGAGTTTTTCTCAATAGAATCATTTTGCAGAACTATAGTATATATCACAACCAGGACATTGATATCAAAAAGGTCAAGAAACAGAATAGCTGCATCACCACAATAATTCCTATTGTTACCTTCCACTTCTTATGCCACCCCCACCCCACATCCTGAACCCCTGGCAATCACCATTTCTATAGCTTTGTCATTTCAAGAATGTTATATAAATGGAATCATACAATATGAAAAAATTTTGTAATCGACATTTTTCTCACTCAGCAGAATTTTTTGGAAATCCATCAAGTTTGTTTCATCTACCAATAATTCCTTCCTTTTTATTGTTAAGTAGTGTTTCATGGTATGGATGTTCCACAGTTTAACCATCTACCCATTAAACTGCATTAGATTGTTTGTAGTCTTTGGCTGTTATGAAAAAAGCTTCCATGCATACATGTATCATTGGTAACTTCATGTGTCATCAATGATTTCTGTGTTTCAATAGTAGAACACATGTCTCTTGGCATGGGTTTTCATGGATAGTTAAAAAATAAGCATATAGAATAATAAGTCTGGCTGAGCATGGTGGCTCATACCTATAATCCCAGTACTTTGGGAGGCTGAGGTGGATGGATAACTTGAGGTCAGGAGTTCAAGACCAGCCTGGCCAAGACAGTGAAACCTCATCTCTACCAAAAATACAAAAAATTAGCTTGATGTGGTGGCACATACCTGTAATCCCAGTTACTCAGGAGGCTAAGGCTGGAGAATAGCTTGAACCCAAGAGGTTCAGTGAGTTGCAGTAAGCCAAGATCGTGCCACTGCACTCCAGCCTGGGCGACAAGGCAAGAATCTAATAATAATAATAATAATAATAATAATAATGTGTATTTAAGAACATCCCCCAATCTCCCCTACCTTGCCTAAAACCTCAAAACCTACCTTGCCAACTCTTTTTTCCTTTTTTTGAATCCATGTAGGAATTCAAATGTAGATGCCCCCAGGAATTATTCCCTCTAAGCCTTATTTGGCTCCCAGCTTCTGCCCAAGGCCTGGGCCACTGATCTCTCCTTTTCCTTCCCACACAGTACCAGTTTACCTCAGGAAGGAAATGCTTGAGCTGGAACCACTTTTGAGGTTTAGTTGCAAGCCTAGCCCCAAGGGATGCCTTCAATTTTATTCCTTGTGAACCAACAAAATTCCAAATCCTCTTCTCACTCCCTTAACCCACATAGGGAAGCCCTGGCTTTGGTCTTTGGACCTGGCCCTCTCCACCCTCAAGCTCTTGGAAGGACTACTCCTTGGCTAGTTTATCCCTTTCCCTGAGCCTTAAACTATACCAAGCCTTGGTACTATACCAAGCTTAGGGCCTCAGGATTGGTCCCCATGGCTAAGTCTTCTGGATGTCTCCCACTTGCTCACCTGCCTTGGCTCTCCTCAAGACACTGGGAATGTTTTTGAGGATATGGTTGGGGCAGGAGAGAGAAAACAGATAAATAAGGAAAGCAAAGAAGGAGGCAATGAACGCATAAGGACCCTTAGAGGCCATCCATTTGAACTCCTCGCTGGACAAATGAGGCAGTTCAGGCCAAGTGTGGGATCCACCTTATATGCAATTTTTTATTGTGTTCTTTTCAATCTTGAGAACTTTCCAACAGTACTAAATATCCATCATAAACATAGCTTTTAATGGCTGCAAAATATTTCATTCTATCACTGTACCAGAATTTCTATCATAATTCCCACAATATTGGTTTGCTTTTCATAATTATAAACAATGTTTCAATTGACATCATAAGGAAACATAAGTATTTTTCTAGATTAGAGTCCTATGTGTGAAATTACTGTGTCAGTGAACATGAATATTTCTATGGCTAATGATACATATTGCCAATTTAATTTCTGGAAAGTTTGTGCAAACTTATACTCCTATTGACATAGCATAAGGGTGTTTATCTCAACATGTTTTTGTCAACACATAAATATTTCTTTAGACATTGGCTAATGATAATCATGAAAAATGGTAACACTTAGTTTTATTTGCCTCTTTGATTACAAATATGGTTGAGCACTGTTATATGTTTATGAGCCATTTAAATTTTTTTTCTATAAATTGTCTCTTATGTTCTTTGACCATATTCAAGTTGAAATTTTAATGTTTTGCAGCCAAGAAGGGTGAACTTGAAGATTAAGCATGATGAGGTCAAAGGACAGAATTAACATAGAGCTATGACCTGGGAGGCAAAAGCACCAAGATTCACATCAGCTGCTTACTCAGTGGGTTACTTTAGGTAAAACCATTCTATGCTTTGGTCCTCAGTTTCCCCATCTGTCAAATGAGCAAGTTGAACTATACGAACTCTCAGTTAATGTAAAATCACTTACGTTATATCTTGAAAATTTACCTTTACTGAAAATGGTAGTATTTCCCACAAGGTGGCTATAAGAACTATTGCATTCAACATATCTTGCTCTTTCCAGAGAAAAATGCTAGAAGTACATATCAGCCTGCTTTTTCTGACCAACAATTAGAGAAAATACTCCTCTAAGTTAGGGGTGATTCTGCTTCCCTACCTGCCAGCTGGTGGCATTTCTTTCCTGAGAGGTTCAAAGGTAGATTGCTGACTTCTATCAAGATGGAAGAGGAAGATTAAAGGGTTAGATTGGGTGTATCGTGACACCCCTATATAAGATACCTGCACCTAGTATCAAGAGAGAACTACTTACAAATGCATTCAAAGGAAATCAAGGGTATTCGTTTCTAAATATCTTTCAGGAACGGGCTTTCAATAAGGCTCTCAGTTTGGAAATGAAGCAGAGACAATATGTGAGGTTGCCTTGAAGTGCCTTCTTATCTTTCTATCTGGCAACTATTTCTTTTCTTTTTTCTTTTAGAGATAGGGTCTTGTTCTGTCACTCAGGCTGGAGTGCAGTGGCAGGATCACAGCTCACTGCAGATCTGAATTCCTGGACTCAAATGATCCTCCTGTTGCAGCCTCCTGAGTAGCTGAGACAACAGGCATGTACTACCATGCCTGGCTATTATTTTTATTTATTTTTTGTTGAGATGTGACCTCACTATGTTGCCCAGGCTGATCTCTAACTCTGGGGCTCAAGCAATCCTTACACCTCAGCCTCCTAAAGTGTTTACATTACAGACATGAGCCACCATGCCTAGCCTCCTCTACTTGGCAACTACTTCATCTTTGGGTGCAGAGATTGCCACTATAATCCCTCTTGTAAAAATACTAATCTTCAGAGACAAAAAAAAAAAGGCAAGAAGCAAGGATAATAGAACAGAAGGAGTAGCCACTGTTTTTTTCTTCCTAAAGGCAGAGGTTTTTATTGTGTTTGGTCCATAGTCAATGTTTCACAGTATTTCATGGTGCAGATTCCCCGGGTGAAGGTCCCTGTGCAGTACTTCACTGGGCATGTGGTAGATGGAGATGAGCAGTACAGCTGGTCAGGACTGGAAGGGGAAAAGGAGAGCTGGGGGCTCCTTAAAACCTATTGAGGGCCACAGTAGGGGAGTGAGCATGGGGAGTGGGTAAGGCTTAGCCCCAACGACTCAGAACTCCATGTCTTGTGTGGGCTTCAGTTTCCCTACCAGACCCCTGTCAGGGTTGTTGGTCTGAGGGTCCTAGGAAAACCCAGTCCCTCATGAGCCTAAAATATTTTAGGACTATGGCCTGGCCCTCTCCCAGAGAACCCATTTCTCCCCCATTTCCTGGAAAAAAAATTCTTTCATTAAAACTTCTTGAAACTTCTGTGGGTACAGAAACCACAAACCGATCAGCCAATAAAAGGGAAGAGGAGAGACAACCAGAAACATGTTAGGGCCTGTTTCTCGCCCTGCCCAGGTCTCTTTTCCCCACACAGCTTGGCTCACAACCTGGATGTCTCTTCCAGGCACTCCAACTCCACAAGCATCCGGATATGGCTTTGACCCCTTCCCCCCGACCCAGGTGGCTTAGTCTTGTAAAGGAACCAAGACAGGAGGGGGAGAAAAAAGCTTGCTGTGTAATCCCATGCATCTGCCCATAGACCCTCAGTTAGCAGCACTGAACACATTAAAAAAAGAGATGAGAACACAGAAAAAAACCCAAACCCAGACAGAGTGGTGATGTGAGGAGACAGCATGCTTGGGAGCCTCAGTAGCTGGCCTCCTTCTGGTAGGAGGGGGGATGCCAGGGGGCCTCCCTTGGGCCTGGGAAGTAGCCACTTGGCCTCACAGGCAGTACTTGGGATCATATCTGTTGACCAAGGCCAAAGACCTGGCTGCTCTGGTTGGCACCCTGTGTGTAGCACATCTGCAGGGACATGGAGTTGTCACACTTGTTGGTTCCTAATTTGTTGTCATAGATGTGCCTCCATGTCCCAGGAGCTGTCATGCCCACCTGGCTGGCACACTTGTTTGTACCCATCTGGAGACTGATGGTCAGTTGGTCCATGGGGGGAAGATATGGTTCTTGGGGTCGTAGAGATGCCCCTTCATGCTGTAAGCTGTCATGCTGGACTGGCTCGCACATTTGTTGGTACCTGTCTGCAGCCCAATGATGTACTGGTAAGCCTTCATGGTGGCGTCATCCAAGTTCTGCTCCTGCTTCTCCGAGTATTTGATGCTAACGTCCACACCATTCTGTAGCCCCTTCATTGTGGCCTTCCCTGCCAGCGCTAAAAGAGACACCTGCATATGTGTCATGTTCACACTCTCAAACAGGTTGTTGGCCTTAAACAGGTCCAGAGGGTTTATGCCATAGCTAACCATGGTCTTGATGAAGTTGGAGAGGTTTCCTAGCTGGTGCCAGTTCTGGATGGAGTGGTTGATCTTGCGGACTGAGGCTGTTAGAGCTTGTTCATGAGTGTGCATGAGATAAACCCGTCCTTCAGATCCTTCTGGAAGTTGGGGTCAATAGAGAGGCCCATGAATCCCTCAATCCAGCTGGGGAACTCAGCCTCCTGAGGGTTGTATTTGGACAGAAGCCAGTTCTTGACCTTGGCCAAGAGCTGTACAAGGACCCCTTGTTGAATTGCATGGAGCTTATGGCTGGCAGGAGTGACTGGCAGGATGGTAAGTGACAGCCAGATAGGCATAGGGTTGGGATGCTCTGGGCTCTGCCACTGTTTAATTTGCACCATTCACTTAGCTGAAGCCTTCTTTGGGTTGCAAAACATTAATGGTCTCACACTCAAAACCAAAACTGCAGAATGTGGCCAAACATATTTTCTTAGAGTAGGCAAGATTTTTGTTAAAGTTGGTCAAGCTCTTGTGGCAGAAGGAGCCCTATTTTGTAGCAATACCCACTGTGAAACATTGGCAGTGATACTTACAAAACCTAGTTTCGAGGAAGAGTGTTAACATGTGCTATAGTTTGGCTATTTGACCTTCCAACACTTACGTTGAAATTTGATCCCCTATGATGGAGGTGGAGCCTAATGGGAGGCGTTTGGGTCATGGAAGATGGATCCCTCATGAATGTCTTGGTACCATCCTCGAGGTATTGCACTGGATGTTAAAAGGAGACTGGCACCTCTTCCTTTCTCTCTCTCTCTCTTTTTTTTTTTTTTTTTTTTTTGAGACAGAGTCTTATTCTGTCACCCAGGCTAGAGTGCAGAGGCATGATCTTGGCTCACTGTAACCTCTGCC
Source organism: Callithrix jacchus (assembly GCF_049354715.1). Lineage (NCBI taxonomy): Eukaryota > Metazoa > Chordata > Mammalia > Primates > Cebidae > Callithrix > Callithrix jacchus. Next base: position 147,853,777 of record NC_133524.1, read on the forward strand.
TCCCAGTTTCAAATGATTCTCCTGCCTCAGCCTCCTGAGTAGCTGGGATTACAGGTGCCCACCACTACACCTGGCTAATTTTTGTATTTTATAGAGATGGGGTTTCACCATTTTGACCAGGCTGGTCTTGAATTCCTGAACTCAAATGGTCCACCTGCCTTGGCCTCCCAAAGTGTTGTGATCACAGGCATGAACCACCGTGGCTCCCTTTATCCTCCCATCATGATTGGAGGAATTCTGAGGCCCTCACCAGACACAAATGCTGGCACCATGTTTCTTGTATAACCTGCAGAACTGTGAGCCAAATAAATCTCTTTTCTCTATAAATTACTCAGTCTCAGGTATTCCTTTATAGCAAGACAAACGGACAAGGAAAACGTGCTACTCCTTTTGAGAGAAGCCATGAAGCATAAGCAATGTGTCTTCTGTTTTCTTGGAATAGAACTAGATGTCAATTCATGTCCAATTTCTTCTTGGATACACACTTATGTATCTCTGATGATTTATGGTATTTTAATGCCTGTTCAATGAGCATCTAGAATGAAAATAGTCATAATTTTGATTAAAAAGACACAGTACCTGCCTTCTAGAAGCTTATAGTTCAGATCTTTATCAGATCCTTAACACCCTGGCCTGAACTACTCCCAAGTTGGGTGAGGTGCCTTTCTTTGGAGTTACCTAGCTCCTGGACATGTATATGTTACAGTATTGTCATTCTTATGTTATATATCTCTACATTGAGCTTTCTTTTATTTTCTTTTCTGTTTTTTTCTTTTGAGACAAGGTCTTGCTCTGTTGCCCAGGCTGGAGTGCAGTGGCGTGATCTTGGCTCACTGCTACCTCCACCTCCCTGGTTCAAGCGATTCTACCTCAGCCTCCTGAGTAGCATGCCACCAAGCCCGACCAATTTTTATATTTTTAGTAGAAATGGGGTTTCACCATGTTGGCCAGGCTAGTCTCAAACTCCTGACTGCAAGTGATCTGCCTTCCTCAGCCTCCCAAAGTGCTGGAATTACAGGCGTCAGCCACTGCACCTGGCCTCTACAGTGAACTTTCTAAAGGCAGAGATTGTACCTTGTTTACTCTTGGATACTTGGCAATGGTTTTAGAGGCTACCATGGAGAATAGCTAGCCAATATATAGGCACTGAATGAATGCATGAGTGCCTTTGTGAAGAAAGCAAGACAGACATTTTTATTCTCAATTTGCAGATGGGGAAACTGGGTTCCAGAAAGAGTGACGTGTTCAAGATCATAGAGAAAACTAGTAGCAAAATCAAAATTTGAACCAAGAACTTGACTCCTAGCCAAGCTTCTTCCAGTAAGAGTTGAAGTTTTAGAGGGGGGAAAAACATAAAGAATCCAAGAGAGTCTTAGTTGTGTACATGGCATGAGAAAAAGTGGTAACTTTCCCAATCTCAATGGTTAAAATGGAAAACTTTAGGGAAATTTTTAAGTGTCTTTGCACTCCATACTGGGACATTTTTTGATCATCAGATACCTACATTGTCATAGTTTCTTTTGCTCTTGACTTATTTTCCCCTAACTTCCTGCCATCTCAACTTTTCCACTTTTTCTTTAGTTCATCCAAGAAACATTGGAATTTTTCAAAAGGGACTCACTTGGAAATGTTCAGGAAACAGAAGAGTGAAGAAAAAAAGACAAAAAATCCTAATGCAAAATGCCAACAGCCTGCACAGCCCAGAAGCCTTATGCTTAGAAGACTGGTATCTAGCCCTAAGACTTTGTACTTAGAATTTACATTGTATTTATATTATTATGGCTATGTAAATATTACTCACAGTTATGCCACATAATATATAATGATTATGTTTCCTTTCTTATAGCACTTTAGTTTTTTCCTGTAAGTAATAACCATCATGCTTTTCATTTGTTTCATTTCATATCTATCTGTCTGATATGATTTGGCTTTGTGTCCCCACCAAAATCTCATGTTGAATTTTAATTCCCAATGTTGCCAGCTTCCATGTGGTATTGGGCCTGTGGGTGCACAGAAGGCAAGGATTGAAGTTTGGGAGCCTCTATCTACATTTCAGAGGATGTATGGAAACACCTGGATGTCAAAGCAGAAGTCTCCTGCAGAGGCAGAACCTCATGGAGAACCTCTACTAGGGCAGTGTGGAGGGGAGATATGGGGTTGGAGCCTCTGCACAGAGTCCCAACTGGGCCACTGCTTAATGGAGTTGTGAGAAGAGAGATACCATCCTCCAGATCCCAGAATTGTAGATCCACCAACCGCTTGCACCATGCACCTGGAAAAGCCTCAGGCACTAATGCCAGCTCTTGAGAGCAGCCATGGGAGCTGAGCTCTGCAGAGCCACAGAGTGGAGCTTCCCAAGGCCTTGGGAGCCCATTCCTTGCATCAGTGTGGCCTGAATGTGAGACATGGAGTCAAAACAGATTATTTTGGAGCTTTAAGTTTAGTAACTATCCTTTTGGGTTTCGGACTTGCATGGGGCCTGTAGCACCTTTGTTTTGGCCAATTTCTCCTTTTGGCGATGGGAGAATTTACCCAATGCCTGTACCCTCATTGTATCTTGAAAGTAACTAACTTGTTTTTGATTGTACAGGTTCATAGACAGAAGGGACTTGCCTTGTCTCCGATAAGATTTTGGACTTGGACTCTTGAGTTAATAATGGAATGAGTTAAGACTTTGGGGGACTGTTGGGAATGCATGATTGTGTTTTGAAATGTGAGAAGGATATAAGATTTTGGAGGGACCAGGAGAAGAATGATATGGTTTGGGTCTGTGTCCCCACCCAAATCTCAAGTGGAACTGTAATTCCCAGTGTTAGGGGAGGGACCAGGTGAAAGGTGATTGAATCATGGGGGTGGATTTGACCTTTGCTGTGCTTGTAATAATGAGTGACTTCTCATGAGATCTCATTGTTTAAAACTGTATAGCACTTTCCCTTCACTTTATCTCTCCTGCTCTAACCATGGTAAGACATGCTTATTTCCCCTCCACCTTCCACCATGAGTGTAAGTTTCCTGAGGCCTCTTAGCCATGCTTTCCATGCAGCCTGTAGAACTGTGGGTCAATTAAACCTCTTTTCTTCATAAATTACCCAGTCTCAGGTAGTTTTCTTTTTTTAATAGCAGTGTGAGAACTGACTAATATACATATACTATCACTAATTATTCCCTCAAATTTCTTTCAGAACTGTCTATTTATGTTGTGTATTGGCATGCATTTCTTTGCGTTTTATGATCTGTATTGGCATGATTGTTTTTAGCTTTATCCTGTTGAGTTCTCCATAGGTTTTTGAATCTGTAGGTTTATGTCTTTCTGTCACTTTTGAGTTTTCACCCAATATTTCTTTGGGTATTCTTTTAGCCCCACTTTTTCTCTTCTTCTGGAATTATTGTGATAGAAATCTTGGATCTTTCATTGTTTTCTCTAATGCTCTGTTAATTTTTTTAGCTTATTTTATCTCTATTTTTTAGATTGAAGAAATACAATCGATCTGTTCTTAAGTTCACTGATTCTATATTCTGTTATCTTCACTCTACTATTAAGCCTATCCAGCAAGGTTTTTATTTATGTTATTTTATTTTTAATTTCTATAGTTTTTCCTTGGTCATTTTATATAACTTCTATTTCTTTGCTAAGTTTTTCTATTTTTTTATTTGTTTCATGAAAACTTGTAATTACTTATTGTGTTAATATGTCCTTGTCAGTACTGCTGAATCATCTGGTGTTTTTGGTAAGGAAAGGATTTTTTGGCCTAGAGGGACAGAGACCATTTCCTGGAACATTTGTTGTGGCAGGGCCACCCTTTCCTTTTGCTCTGGTCCTCCTAGAGTCTCTAGGGAGAGGGTGAGTCTCATGCACAATGGTGAAGAACATTTCTCTTAGCCACAAATTGTCAAAGGAGTTTTGGATTAATCCCCCTTGCTGATGCTGCTAACCTTCCTACTGTTGTTGGTTGGGCTCCCCTTTAATCCTAGGGAGGAATGGGCTGCTTTCTGTTGTTAGATTGGGGTTTGGGAAATATCATGTCTAGATTACCTTTTTATTATATCATTATCCTTATATTGACATATTACTATATTATATTATTATATTATATTAACATAATCTTACCTTAATTATATCAGATTTTGTATGATATTAACACAGTCACTTTGGCATGTGGTTAACTCTATCATCCCTTTCTTCCAGGGACAAAAACTTGAATGAGAGAACCTGTACCTAGGGAGATAAATGGACTGAAATTGATCACATGGTGTCTCCTCCAAGAAGTTGGAAGCTTGTTATAACCTTTCATGAAAAATAATTCTGTGAGTGTTTCCCCTTAAGGTAAACTCTATTTCTTCAGAAGTCCTCAGGAGAAGAAAGGGTAGTAGAATGTTAAACGAAAGCAGTCAAATAAGATAAGAAAAGTACCTAGTGGATGCCAGCACATTTTGAGAACTTTTCACGCTAGGTGTGCATGCCTCTGGTTAAGCCAAGCTCCTTCCTGGATGCATTAATCAGTTTGAGGTTGCGATTTTCTGTGTGCAGACACCCAGCGCAAATATACATCTGCCTCATCCCCCTAACACTGTTAAAACTCAAGCCTGAAGCCTGAATATTATACCTATTGAGACAAGCAGAGTTGATACAAGAATAGGATACCCAGAAGAGCAAGTCTATTCATGGAAGTCTCTCTTTCTTTCTTTTCTTTCCTGAATATCTCTCTCTCTCTCTTCTTCTCTTTTCTTTCACAGAGTCTTGCTCTGCCATCTAGGCCAAAGTGCAGCAGCATGTTCATGGCTCACTGCAACCTTGACCACCTGAGTTCAAATGATCCTCCCATCTCAGCCTCTCGAGTAGCTAGCACTACAGGCATGCACTACCATGACCAACTAATTTATTTTTTGTAGAGATGGGGTCTTGCTATGTTGCCAAGGCTGGTCTTGAACTCCTTGGCACAAGCCATCCTCCTGTCTCAGTCTCCCAAAGTTCTGAGATTATAAGCACGAGCCACCAGGTACAGCCCTTCACTGAAGTCTTCATAGTCTGAAGGCAGTGATTTGAGACTGGAGAACAGAAAACTGCAGAGAGCCTCATGGACACTAGAAAAAATACATGGAATAAAAAAGGTTCTTGGCAGTAAGCCAACAAGTTAATGGTTTTCAGCATGTATAGACTATTGTTAGGTGGGAATTGGATGATTGACATCTCCACAGACACTTAAATATTGCCAGGATGTATTAGTATAAATTTTACCATGAGTAGATTGTAGATAAGACATGCAACAACTAGGTAATGGTGAAAGGTCGAAGAAAACAGAATGTACCACTGCATGGGTTGGCAGTGGAGAAAGGCTTTGGAAGACACACCCTATCCTTGCCAAGTGATTCACCAGAACTGACATGAGAAAATGAGGAGGGTGCCAGGTCAGTTTGGGAAAGCTTTTTAGCAGTGCTAAAGAAATGCCCCCTTTTGTTTCAACCAGCCTGGCCTCCTAAAAAGACTCTTCACTCCTCCCCTTGTCCCCTACTCTTCCCAATACCTGGTGCCTCCCCTGCTCTCCACTCTCCTGTGACAATCTCCTGATGGGGTTCTGTGATGTCTAAGCCCCTCGCCCCAGGCCCATCATTGGCTGTTTAGTGGTTTGCTTACCAATCAAGGCTCAGGGATGTGGGTCGTTACTGTCCTGCAAAGGTTATATATCGGGAGGCCAGGTGACCTGGAGAAGACAGTTGAGAGACACTGATGTGGTGAAGATGGCCAGGAAAGCACAAGTCTCTAACCCAGTTGCCGAGGGACAACCACCCACCAACACCAAAGAGGAAAGGAAGAAGAAGGCCCCCTCTCAACCAGGTTCAGAAGCCCTCTGAAGGTGAGTGGAGCAACCAGCCTCCTCCTTTTCTTCCCCTTGACTCCTCCCTCCCAAGATGCCTACCTTGCCCTTGCCTGGCCCAACTCCCACTCCAGCCTGCACCCTTCTCCTGCAGCTAGAATCTCAGGGGTTCGTGGCAAGAGTGGGATACTCCATGCCCATTTCACTCACCCCTTCCCTAAGAGCTCCTCAGGGCCAGGAACTAAATACTGCTTCTTGGCAACCCTGTGCAGGGTTCCCAGCTTCCTTCTCTTTCAGCCAGGGGTCTGCCTCTTCCCTTGGTCCACTCTCAATGCCTTCTTTTGGAAGATTTGTTTGAAGTGTGCTGGTCTACTTGATGGTCTGGTCTCTCTCAGTGAGAGAAACTCTTCCTGGCTGTACCTAGTTGGCCATCTTGGCTCTCCCCCTCTCCCTCCTTATTTTGAATGTCCAAGATACTATTCTTGGTTTCTAAATGCTCCTTTTTATGACCTCCTTGTCCAAATTTATACTTGAATATTGTCCTGTGTCTTTGATGAAATTATTTGTAGATTTCTTTGAAGTTTTCTTTTGTTCCCTGCTGTGTCTCTGTTTCATTCAACTTTCCCTTTTTGTTGGTTACTATGTTTGCTTTTGGTCTTGTGTTTCAAGTAACCAGCTTTCCTTAAATATCTCATAATTCTTGGCCCACTGTCCATGAAATTGCAGTGGAATTGGTGGATCATATGGTTGCTCTAGTTTTAGTTTTTTGAGGATCCTCCAAACTGTTCTCCATAGTGGTTGTACTAACTTACATTCCCACCAACAGTGAATGAGGGTTCTCTTTTCTCTACATCTGCACCAGTATTTGCTGTTCCTTGTCTTCTGAATAAGCCATTCTAGCTGGGGTGAGAAGATATCTCTTTATAGTTCTGATTTGCGTTTCTCTGATGATCAATGATGTCAAATACCTTTTCATGTGCCTGTTAGCCATTTGTATGTCTTCTTTTCAGAAATGTTTATTAAAATATTTTGCCTATTTTTTTGTTGGATAATGAGATTATTTTCCTATAGTTGTTTGAGCTCCTTATCTATTCTGATTATTAATCCCTTGTCCTCAGAGGGGTAGTTTGCAAATATTTTCTCCCATTCTGCAGGTTGTATCTTCACTTTGTTGATTGTTTCCCTTGCTGTGCAAAATAGTCTTAACTTGATGTGATCTCATTTGTCCATTTTTTCCTTGGTTGCCTGTGCTTGTGGGGTTTTACTAGACATTTAACATCTAAACTTTTATTCTTACATTTCTGTTCCAGACCTGTTGTTCTGTAAAATCTTTGCTTAATACTAATAAAAGTATTTGGTTTCCTGTAAAAAGTGATTCTAGTGGACTGGATTCATCAAAGTTTAAAATACCCCATCATAGGGATTTATTTTATTTATTTTTTTTGAGACGGAGTTTCACTGTTGTTACCCAGACTGGAGTGCAATGGCACCATCTCGGCTCACTGCAACCTCCACCTCCTGGGTTCAAGCAATTCTCCTGCCTCAGCCTCCCGAGTAGCTGGGACTACAGGTGTGCACCACCATGCCCAGCTAATTTTTGCATTTTTTTTTTAGTAGAGACGGGGTTTCACCTTGTTGACCAGGATGGTCTCAATCTTTTGACCTCGTGATCCACCCGCCTCGGCCTCCCAAAGTGCTGGGATTATAGGCGTGAGCCACTGCGCCCAGCCAGGGATTTCTAATGTTTAAAAAAAAAAAAAACAACCCTGCAAGGCAGTATAGTGCAATGAGAAGTGAACTAGGTTATGAGTCAGTAGACTTGTAGCTTAGTTTTAGCCAAAAATCCCTGTGTCACCTGGGGCATGTCCCATGCTCTTTGCTCCTTAAGTCCCTTCTTTAAAAGGAGTTGTAAGTAGATGTTTACCAAGATATCTCAGTGCTCTGAGACATTCAGAATTCTATTAATAGAAATAATTTTATGTGTTAGGTAATTGGCTATTTGATATCAGATAGTCTGGGACTTTTGGTCTAGCACTAAAATATAAAACCAAATGTACAGTGTAAGTAAATTTGGCCCCTCTTAAAGTTAAGTTATATTTAAAACTTGGTCAGACAATAACTTAAACTAAAGAATTTTGTCTTTGTGAAAAGTAATTTTTTAAAGTAGAAAAGTGCCATATTTTATTATCCTCATGGCACAATCAGAAAAATAATACCTAGAAATGGAAATTAATTTGTTTAAAATTGAGATAAATACAAAATTGCCACAGCCATAGAGAGACCCAGCATCCAAATAATAAATCCAGTACTTTAGAATATGCCAGTTAGACTGTATTCAGAGCACTGCACCCTCTGGTTATAGAAATAAAATGATCTCCATATCCACCTTTGGATATATCAATACATATGTTAAAATTGATGTGGTTATGAAATTGAAAAGTTTGAGGTCTTTTTGGTCTCTAATCTTATTTTTGTACTCATTTACAGACACTCTGAAAGTTAGATTTTAATACTGTCCTGTTTCCTCTATTTCAGCTATTTTACTAGCTGCAGAAAAGCTTCTTCAGGGGAAGGATGACTTAATTCTTACATATTGCTAAAAGTGAAGAATTCAACACTACTTTAGAACTTTTGTGTATGATTGATTCTGAGGAAAACACTACGAGTCAAGTGAAGGTGATATTTTTCAAGCCAGTGATTATGACAAATTGAATTCAGTATTAAAATATCAGGGAAAAGGGAACATTCTGTCTTTTTTGAAGTAGTAGATCCTAAATTCATTTCATAACAAAGAAATGTGCTGACTTGATTGGAAATGTTAATATAAAAAGTTGTAGAATTTACTAAATGATGTTTGTTTTCTCCTGTCTTCATAGATTCTAAATTATTCATATGGATAACTTATGTCATCAATCAACTTATTCAGCAAAAATCATTTTTAAGGGGTTTGTGTTGGAATATTTTATCTTCAGATTCTATAAATATCATAGTGCCCAACACAGGTATGGTCAACTGGGTGATTATTTGGAATCCAGTTTAAAGGAGAGTCTAATCCTTAAAATGTAAAAATAAACTGTAGGATGGGCATAGTAATATCCCTGTTATTTCTGGGTGAGTCAATATCATTTTCTTACTATATCAGTCATGCTCATCATATGTAAACATGTGTCTCCTATATCTAGTTGAGGTCTCCCAGACTGCGTTTCTGGTTAATTAGCAGGCATGAGACAATGGTGTTTTTTGTATCATAATGATGTCTCAGTAACTCCACATGAAAATATAACCCAATATGGTATTTTTAAGTGAAGTAGGATTTTAGAAATCTGACCTAATGTCTTATTTTACAGATTTGGAAATTTGAAGTCCAAAGAAATTCAAAGACCAGCTGAGTTTCCATAGTGATTAGTAACTAATCTGTGACTCTTTCCTCCTAAACTGGGATCTGTTCTGCATGTCAAAAGTAAGAACTTTTCAAATAAAATTACAAATATTTCTAAGTTTTCCTTGACAATTTCTTCTTCAATTCTACTCTCTTTTCTATTAAAAAACTACACTGGACTGCATCTTTTCCACAAACATTTTGTAGATAGCTCATAGGGACCTGTACCATGAATTAAATTCCAATGTCTAATGAAATGATTGGCTATAGAAGGCACTTAACTGTTTTTTTAATATAGCAAATACATTGTTTTTTAATATAGCAAACAAACAGGTTATTGTCATTATTTTCAGATAATGCATGAGAGCTGAGAGAAATCACCTGTGTTTTAATTTGAAAAGTAATTTTTTTAGCCATCTTCAGTTAAACAATTTGGCAATGTGTATTAAGGACCATAACACTTTTCTTGACCTAATAATTCCATTTTTTGACCCTAAGGAAACAGTATTATGCATGCCATTTCTTTGACACTATTCTAAAGCAATAGTTTTATGCACAAAAATGGTTAGCGCAACATCCTCAGTCACAAAAGGAATGTAGGGAGAGAATATACAAGGTTGAATTACCTCCTTCCATCCACATGGCTGGACAAACAGCACCTACTGCCTATGATTCAGCAGCAACTTGACCTATGAAGGGTCTTTTGAGCATTCATTTCCATTCTCATCTCCTGTGGAATAACTCAAAAAGGACCCTTGCCCCTTTGCTCATTTCAAAATAGATTAATCTGCATTTGAGAGACTATGCAGAAACAACCTAAATGTATAATAGTAGAGATATTTTAACATAAATTGTTGAATCTCCATACAACTTGTTATCATGCAGCCATTAAAATCAGGTTGTAGAATTTTATTTAATAACATGAAGAAGAGTGTTATTCTAATGGTAATTTCTAAAATCAGATGATAAAATTGTATGCACAATATGGTCTGAATCATGTAAAACAAATATAAATAAAAGGGAATATGCCAAGACAGTATTGATGATTATCTCTGCTTAATGAGATTTTTTAACTTGTTTTTCAAACTTTTTATTTTTCTGTAAGTATGTATTGCTTTTATAATCATAAAAGAGAAAAGATGATGTATGTTCAATTGTTCCAAAATGATTAGAAAAAAGTACTTGACAAATAATAGTGAAAAAGGCTTAGTTTTCTTTCTCATGCATTATTTATAAGGAAAATAATTCCTATCAGTCTCTGTTTTCAAAAAGCACAATATATACTCTTCACACAGTTGCCAATACAATGCTGGCATAACGTTGGTAAAAAACACAAATGATAACTCCAGAGACCTCTCTGTTGATTAACTGATCCTTTGAAATTACTAAGTTCTAATGAAAGGGTCACTTACACTCTAGCAAAAATAACATTTTGTCCATGTCCCCTAATTTCACACAATGAGAATGTAATTTAAATATATATGGTTTTGAAATTTTCAATCTAGTTTGAAGAGGTATTATGTAAATACTTTGAATATTCAATTTAAAGTTCAACATAATGGAATATCACATATTTAACAACCATACTCTTCCACATGGGGGCAAAGACAACTTTCACAAGTTTTAATTGGTAGGGACGTTTCTGTACGGAAAGGTTACTTTCATTTGAATAGTCTTCGTATTTATGTGGTACTGGCTGCCTTAATAGCTCACAAATCAGCTGATGGATCATCTGTTCCCATTTGATAGATACTTCTTCCAGATGCAGATTAATCTATTTTGAAATGAACAAAGGGGCAAGGGTCCTTTTTGAGTTGTTCCACAGGAGATGAGAATGGAAATGAATGTTCAAAAGGTCCTTCATACACCAAGTTGCTGCTGAATCATAGGCAGTAGATGCTGTCTATCTAGCCATGTGGATGGAAGTAGGTAATTCAACCTTGCATATTCTCTCCCTAAGTTCTTTTTGTGATTAAGGAGATGCATTTCCAAAATTGTAGGTTGACAGTGTCTGGGCAGCAATAACTGGCAGAGAAATAGTACGCACATCCTACTTCCTGCACCTCATTCTTATAGAAGGCACCAACTAATTAATCATCAGACTTGATGTAGCCCTGTTCTGGCCCTTCCATTCTGTAAACTGTTGTTTTAGCATCTCTTTGCCCTCAGCTACTCAGTCTTTACCTTCCTGCATCATCTTCTCCCTCTGTGTTCTATTCCAACCTTGTAACTCCCCATATAACATCTTTCTTTCTCATTTCCCAGAATAGACCCTTCCAGGTCTCTGATTTGCTTCTACTTTCATTCATTGGAAGCTGGTGCTGATTTACCTATGACCCTGACATCTGGCCCCTTCCCCCTCACCCTACACAGGGCTCTTATGTAGAGGCTCCCTACAGACCTTTAGGCAGAGCTGGCTTCAAACATCTGCTGAAATTAACCCTTCAAATTTTACCATTGATCAGAGCTAAGCCTAGTTCAAATAAACAAATAATTCGAGTTGAAAGAGATACGTGGATGTTCAACAACAAACCAACATGCAACATTATCCAGAGGGGCCGTCTAAATTAGAGCCTATTTTACCACATCAGTAGGAAAGTATATAATTCAAAAACATTCAAAAGGAATCATTTTCCACTCTTGCGCCTGATGCTAAACATTATCCAGTTCCCCAGTACAATGTTGCATATTAACCCATTTTCAAGTATTAGGTGGAACAAACAGTGCATTCCGGTAAGTGAAGGACACAAAACTCCATTTTCTTGTAAGGCAAAGCTGATTGCGTCCCATTCAATGTGAAGCCAGGAGGTTTCAGGAAATCATGCTCGAACATTTTTGTTAAGTCTTGAACATTTTTGTTAAAGCACTATTTTTAGGGCACAGGGCAGCTTATAGTTTTTGAGATGCATGTTAATATTGGATATTCGCTGTCTGGTAGATCATTGTGTAATTTATTACTGGAGGGGTTCAGAAATACTGAAACAGTATCACTGAGAGTTTCCACCCCTCACAATATAGATGCGGGGCTTGAGGAGTCAGAAAATTACTCAAAAGACAGTGAATGTTAGCAAGTTCATTAACTTATTTTCTCCTAGCCCCAAAAGCCAAGAAGTTAATTTCTTGTTTGCCAGGCAGAGTGGGCCTTGCTCTCTGGTTCTTACTGATTGAGATAACTAAAATTTTTTGTGTTTTCCAGCCAGAAGTCATTCCACTTAATGCTTTCAATATGGAAATACTCTCGTTAAGGCACTGACCAGAATTTAAAATCATTGTTGAGTCTTCAAAATTAAAGTATAAACAAAGAGCAATTTTAAGAATTTGTAAATCCTTCTTCCTGGTTTTGAAGGCTTTCCCTGAGGTTGATATTAGGCAGGGCTTCGTCCTTTTCCTTCAGGGGAGAACCACTAAGTCAAGCTCCCCAGGAGATTTTTTGTTTTGGCTTGACCAGCCATGAGTTTCCTCCACAGCCAAACATTACAGATTCTTAATTTTAACATTCAGAATTAATGATAAATCAAGTTGAGAAAGATTGAAGTTTCACATTTGGGAGCTAGAAGGTGACCTTTACCAAGTAACGTATGTGAATGAGTTTAAGGAAGTGAGGTAAGCAACAAACAGGTGAACGCAACCGAGGAGACCTGGTCCAAGGTAAATTTACCTCATCCCTCCAGGTGAGTATCATCCTATTTGCATATTATTCCCATCTTTTCCTTGGCACAGACATCTGGTAGGTGATTTCCCATATTCATATGTGTTGGTAAATGAAATAACGAAAGTATTTCATTGGAATGGAAATAATGAAAATGCCTCTCTTTTGAAATACTCTTTAACTTAACTTCTGAATGTCAGAACAACTCTTAGCCTCTTCTAGGATGTCTGAGACTTGACTACACTTCTGAACAACTGATTATAGGTTTTCCAAATTTTTGGGGAGTTAATATGTGCATCAATTACCTAGAATTTATTTGCAGATTATACTGCAGCAGTATCAAGCAATCAATCCACATTTACTGATATGCTCACAGCATGCCCAACAGTAAGATAGCATTGAAAAACAGCAGGCCTTGTCCCCATCTCTTGCCAAATTACAATCTGGCCGGAGAAGCAAGTCTTAGAGAATGTTTATAACCACAAATAGATAATTCAATACAAAAAAGATAGACAACAAAGGATTGATATTAAAGGTAGCCAGAGAAGGGCAAAAATCAAGGCTAGGCATAATGAGTCAGGGTTTAATTGAGGAGGTGAAGCTTGAGTGGAATTTAAATGAAGCTGAGATATAGACACAGAAAGAACACAGTTATATCAATAATCTGAAAACAATCATGCTTTCTCCTTTTTATAAAAGCTTCTTTCTGTGATTGCGCCACTACGCTCCAACCTGGGAGGCAGAATGAGACCCCCTTTTAAAAATAAATAGGCTGGAAGCAGTGGCTCACATCTGTAATCCCAGCACTTTAGGAGGCCAAGGCGGGCAGATCACCTGAGGTATGGAGTTCAAGACCAGCCTGGCCAACATGGTGAAACCCTGTCTCTACTAAAATTACAAAAATTAGCCGGCCATGGTGGTGAGTGCCTGTAATAACAGCTACTCGAGAGGATGAGGCGGAAGAATCAGTTGAACCCAGGAGGCAGAGGTGACCCAAGATAGAGCCATTGCACTCCAGTCCAGGCGACAAGAACAAAACTCCATCTCAAAAATAAAATAAAATAAAATAAAAATAAATAAATAAAGCTTATTCTGACTCAAAACTGAAAGGTAGAAAAAAGATAGTTAAAGAATGGCACATTTTGGTCAGGTGCAGTGGCTTGCCTCTGTAATCTCAGCACTTTGGGAGGCCGAGGCTGGCAAATCATTTAAGCCCAGGAGTTTAAGACCAACCTGGGCAACATGACGAATCCCTATCTCTACAAAAAGTACAAAAATTAGTCGGGTGTGGTGGCGCAGGCCTGTAGTCCCAGCTACTTAGGAGGCTGAGGTGGGAGGATCACCTCAGCCTAGTAGGACAACGCTGCAGTGAGCCATGATCATTCCATTGCATATCAGCCTGTGCGACAGACTGAGAACCTCTCTCTCTCTCTCAAAAAACAACAACAACAACAACAAAACCACCAGAACAGAAAAAAAAATGGTGCATTTCATTTGGTTAATGTGTAAACACCAACTTCCCCAACCCAAACCATGACCTTCTTTCATCAAATAGCTCTGAAATGTTGGTGCTGAAATATTTCTGATGAAATGCTGCTGATAAAATATATTGTTTTGTGTATAGTGGATATTCAAAGTGTTTTTGTAGAAGTAAATTGAGAAGTAAAGACAATAGCTTAATGCCTCTGGTTAAGAATAATTTAGTGGAGGCCAGGTGCAGTGGCTCACGCCTGTGCTCCCATTACTTTGGGAGCCTGAGGTGGGTAGATCACTTGAGGTCAGGAGTTGGAGATCAACCTGGCCAACATGGTGAAACCCCATTTCTACTAAAAATACAAAAATTAGCTGGGCATGGTGGTGGGTGCCTGTAATCCCAGCTACTTGGGAGGCTGAGAGACAATGGCTTGAACCCAAGAGGTGGAGGTTGCAGTGAGCTGAGGTTGTGCCACTGCACTCCAGCCTGGGAGACAGAGCAAGACTCTGTCTCAAATAATAATAATAAGTTATTATTATTATTATTTAGTGAAGAAGAAAGGGACTCAGCTTCACAAATATTCAGTAAATAATGCAAGAGCACAAATTTATTGATAGCGATATAGTTGCTTTTTAGTTGCTAATAGATATAGATAATGTATATATAGCTTTTAAATTATTTGGACCTTAGCAGGCAATCTGTGCCCCAAATATATGATTTGTCCAAAATATAATAGAATTTAAAAGGATCACCTGTATGCTATCTTAAAAATAAAATATTAACAAACATATTTGGTTTAATCTCATTCAAAATATTTCAAACTATGTTGCTGAAAGAATGCTGATTAACAAGTTTATTGACCATAAGCAGCAAAATCACCATGACAAAAAAACTGCCAAAAATATGTCTTTTCTCCAACCAAAATGTTTAATAACTCTTGTTCCTCTTATACCAAAGTAGAAAATTCAGCATGGAAAATGACATAAACTTGTAAATTGGCTTTTAACTGCTTTCTGAAAACACCACAAACGTTATAGTGAATGAGGCAGCCTTTTAATTGTCCTCATTTGTTAAAATCTCCATAAAGTCATCTCTTTATTTTATAATTTTCACTTTACTATGCTCTATTCATTCCCAGAATCATTCATATGGTGTGTAAAACTATAACAAGTAGTTTTATGTGTAGGATATTCCCTTCCTTTAGAGATTATGATCAGGAAGGAGGTTGCTGTGACAAAGGCTGTGCTCTCAAGTGTCCATACTGTTTTCCAAGGACTGACTGGCTTTCTAATAGAATCAGTCACTCAATGTGTAATTATAACACAGAGAATCAAGATGTTTTATTCCCCTCAGCATTGCATCCAGGCCTTCCACATTCTTACTTCAGTTCCACAGTTTTTCTTAGCTCCCTTTGCTAACCTGTCTTTGTTTTCGTCCTTCCTCATTTGTGCCTTCATGATATATAAAACCATTGGACAATGCATTCATTTACTTCACTTTTTTTCTGTTCTTTGCTTTTCATAAATGTTTTCCACCTTCTCCCATTGAATTTTGTCAGTACTGTAGAACCTGTTAACTGCAACAATAAACACAGTCCTAAACTTCATCTCATGTGTTCTCAATGTTACATTAGTGTTCTAATTATGTTTTACTCTATATAGTATTGTGCTCCGTGTTTTACAAAATCGTGTTTTAACCTTTTGTTTATATGTACTCTTCTTTACAATTTAGGAAAGAAAATGTAATTAAAAAAGATGGAATCTCTTTTGAATACAAAACAAATTCAGAAGTCGCTAAACCTACAATTAGGTAATTGTGAGCAAAATTAGCTACTGGCTGTTTGTTCTAAAACAACAAGTTTTTGCCTGTGTCAGTAATTATTTCTACATAAAATTTAGCACTTTTGCATTTTGACAATCAATTAAATCACGCAGTTAATTTATACATGATAATTAGTCATGAAAGAACAAAATGCAAATAAAGAAAACTTAGAAAAGCCCTCATAAAGAGTAAATTTTCTAGCCACATATGAAGATGAGCCTTGAGCAACCATCTAAAATACCTTTTATAGAACTAGTTACACAGTTAAGGTGAGAGATAACTGAGAATTGCCTGCCCTGTGCTGTATGTTCTGGCTTCCCCCAAGAATCCCAGGAATCCCTGGTGATGCAGGACAGGTTTAGAGCTCCCTGAATGCCCAACTGTTTCCCTCTGAATGCTTTCGGCCCCTTTCCCCTTCAAAATACAATGTCTCTGGAAAGTGACTTGTCATCTCTCCCAATACCCCATCCTCCCTGATCCGGCCATAGGTTTCAGACACTGGAGATATAACAGTGAACATTAAAGGGAGGAGACAGAACAAATACACAAGTAATTACATAAAATTTTAGGTAGTGATAAATTCTGTCATGAAAAATAAAGAGAAGGGAATTGAGATTGAGAATTGAAGCTTACTTCAGTGGTTGTTGGAAAAGGCCTCTTTAAGGAGATTGTATTTCATCAGAGATCTGTAAGAAGTGAGGTGGTGGTGAGTTGTGCAAACGTTTTGCGGGAAAAGACCTCCTCAGTGAAGGGGAAGCAAGGCACCTTGTTCACAAGGTGGTAGGAAGGAGAAGTGCCCAGTGAAGGGAGAAGATTCCCTCATAAAACTATCAGATCTTTTGAGAACTCACTCACTATCATGAGAACAGCATGGGGGAAACCATCCCCCATGATCCAGTCACCTCCCTCCACACGTGGGGATTATAGTTTGAGATGAAATTTGGGTGGGGACACAGAACCAAACCATATCACTGCTCCTTTATACTTTAATCATTTTTCTATTAGGCTTTATATCTTTTGTGTGTTGCTTTCTACAAGTTTCTTATCTAGCTTAAATGTCAGTTCCTGTTGGTGTTAGATACTGCAAATATTTACTCCCATCCTGCCATCCATCTTGAATGGTGTTCATAGTGTTCTTCATTGAACAGAAATCCTTAATTGTAATGTAATCAAATGAATTAATAATGACTTCATATTTTTGGTTTTGAAGTCTTATTTAAGAAATCCTTTCCCATTCAAAGACAAAAACAATATTTTACAATTTCTTTTTAGTTGTTACCATTTTTTTCCTTTCATAATTCTTCTTTTTTTTTTTTTTTGAGATGGCGTTTTGCTCTGTCCCCCCATCCTGGAGTGCAGTGGCACTATCTCGGCTCTTAGTTTTCTATTTTAAAAAGATCACTCTGAACACTCACTTTTTGCTTGATTATAATAATTACGTGACCAGACTGCTTAAATAATGTTGTGGTAAGCTAGAAAGGAATGATCACTGGAGCAGGTCTGCCCTGGATTTGCCCTGCCTCTTTGGATGAGTGATTGAACTTCTGAGTGTTTTTCTCTTCTTTAAAATTAGGTAAAAATCATGATAAAATGAAATGTTTTATGTAAAAGAAGCTGCACACGTTTTCAGAATATGTCCATGATAAATCTCTATTTCGTCATTCTTTGATTGTTAATGACCTGGCTTTTTATGAAAATTTCATTTGATTTTAGCCCTTAGGTATTCCTTGTTGATGTTTGCTGGCTTTCTGTTGCAAGAAACACAGAGAAAGAGGAGAATAGTGAAGAGAAGAGCATATTGTTGATTTTTGTGAAAGAAGGGATATTGGAGTCCTACAGATTTCGGTATTTTTGAAGCTTCATAGTGTTGAGACAAGCTGCGTACCTTAAACTGTTATAGTTGGCATGGTAAGTGATTTTGTTTTTCATAGCAACTGAAGCCACAAATAATTCCACAAATGCTGAAAAACAAAACAAAACAAAAACAACCAGAAAGCAAAAACATGGCTGGCTCACAGCCTTTAGGTGAAGACATTTTCTCCTATAAAAGCATTTTAAAGTCTGTGCCTGCAGCCTATGTTTTTGGTTTAAGCTACCCCAAGATTGCTTGGGCAGTAGTAACTACTTCAGAATGAAAGGAGGTAGTGCCCCAAGGCTCTATACTTGGGCTGGCTAGGCCAGTTCTAGGGTCTCAGTGAACCAATTTAAAACGATGGACACAGTTAATCAAACTGGATACCAGTTTAAAAAGATGAACAAGATGGCATAAATGGCATGGAGCCAGGGGACTCTGGTTGACTTGAACCAGGATGCTTCCTATTGCAGAGGCACAGGAATATAGTTTAGAGATGGCCCAAGTTGCCTGAGATCTCACATAAAAAGAGAATTGGCAACCATGGCTGGAGCTAAGATGTAGCACGTGGAGTGCCCAGGGCACAACATTGAAGGAGGCATTTACTCTCAAGGTCATACAACATAACATGGGCTGTTTGGATATGTAAAATGTGTGATGTTAAGGCAGCTCACAGGAGAAATTGATCTGGGCTACTATAGCACTAATTCACAATATTAAATTGATCCTCTCCCTGCCCCCTGTCCCCCCTTTCCTATTTGCCCACCAAAGGAGGGCCTGATGCTGTGGTAGAAGCTTGAGAAGACAGGGAATCCCCCATATGGTCCCTGCCCTCTATGAACTACCAGACAGCAGTACACATAATTCTGAACCCAGATCAAAGAGATGTAGAAGTGGCTCTCAGTTGAGAAGTCTTGGGCAGGTGAGAAATGCCCAGATATTACAGTCACTTGAACTAAAAGGTACCAGAGCTTTATCTTCCCTTTAAAAAAAATTTGGATCCAAGCACTTATCTTCCTTTAAGCCAATCAATTAGAACTCTTTTCATACACACCACACATAAAACACATATATAACTATACAGATAGGTAGAAAAAAGCCCAGTAGCCATAAGACTTTTTGTTTGCCAATCTCCTAATTGGATTATTGGCCTCCCAGTGGAGCCCTTTAAGATACAGGGCTCAGAAAACATGTAGCTTCTAAGGCCTAATAAACAAACACAGGTGGGGCCAAAACAGATTTTGAGAGGGGTCTATCTGCTTTTAATTCCTGGGGTTCCATGAGGAAAACAGAAGGCTCCTCCCTCTCATGGGTGCATTAAGAGTGGCAAGGGAAAATGGAGAAAAATAATTCAGTCAACTGAGAAAACACCTTTTTCCAGCAAAACAAGGTCCAAGAAAAGAAAAACATAAAGGCCTTTTAAATATACCTATAACTTGGATATCCACTTTAATTAAGCTGAGTGCTTTTTAAGAAAATCATTTTAACTCCCTTATTATCCAACTTCAGCCATGCCAAGTGGGCAGTACTTCTGGCTTTCGAACTTCACTAAAGGCTCAGAGAAAGGAAAATCCAAGGCAATTAGTGGAGGGAAAAAGAATCGACAAATAGCAAAGGATGCACAGATATCAAACTAGAACCGACTCATTCCCCAAGACTAAATAAAGCATTGCCATGTGGTTACAGGTCACACTCCCAATGAGGTAAAACAAGATGGAGGCCTACCACAAAGTTTGCTATGTAACATATGGAAAGCGACACAAAGTACACCAGATTGGCTATAGCTCAAGACCAACTTCACAAATCCTTTTTCATAATTGAAACTTTACAGAGAATATGAACAGCGATCTTTATCATTACTGGCCTAGTAAGACTTTTTTTTAAAGAATAAAAAACCTCATTTAAAAGTTAACTCATAACCTGGTAGAGAAAGAAAGAAACCTTAAACTGCAGGGCTGTGTTAACTGCTGACAGGGTAGAGAAAAAGAAAAAAAGTTTAAAGTGAATGGGTGGAAAGATGTCTAGGGGAAGAACCCTTATAATTATGCCAATGGGCTCCTCCAACAAGAAGAAAAACTTTAGAGGGGAGCAGGGAGTTGCCAGTCTGCCTGTCCATCCTGGGAAAAAAAAAAAAAAGGGAAAAGGCTGACATTCCTGATGCACAGATGTGATGTGAATAGGGGAGGCATAATTTCCTTTATACTTAGAAGTCTTAGGACAAAAAGACTTAGAAGTGGAAGGAAAAAAGATTTTTTGATTTACATGCTACTCACTCTTTCTCATGTCCCCGTACAGGCCACCAAAAATGTAGGAAAAAAACAAGTTCTTGTCACATGACCAGGAAGGATTAGGCACACAGACACACTGAAGGGTGATTAGAGAGGATTTTACTGGGTGAAAAGGAAAAAAGAAAAACAACTCTCAGCAAAGTGATATGGACAGGCCCTCCACCTCACAGATGGATTCCCAGGTCACCACACGAGCTGAAGAGAGCAGAATCCTCCTCTGCATAAGATATGAATTCTCTGTGGCTTAACCTACTTCCCCCAGTGCATATGTTGGGGTCCAGTCCACTGTGGGCAACTCCAGTCAAGCCCTGGGCAGGTTTCTTCATCTGCACACAAGCATGTGATGTAACCACTTGTGGGGCAGGTGAGAGATCCTCCAAGGATCCCTTTTTATCTGCCTAGGCATTTGGCTGTCTCAGTGAAAAGTGTTGCAGTTCTAAGGCCAAGAAGCAGACCACCACAGGGTAGGAGGAAGAGACTTAAGGAACGTAGCATGAAATAAACTGGGTCAGCTTTGTCATGCTTACAGTTTGCCAAAGAGACTTTACCCACCATCATGAGTCATGGCACTCAGGAGGAATTGGGAAGCATCATTAGTCCTGTTAGCTCAGGTTCTTGGCAGCCCACTGAAATCAGGAAAGTCAAGATATACCAAAGAAATCAAATTCTGTTCTCATTACACACCCAGTTAGAAAACAGTCCACCCTCCACAAAAGGCAGAAGTAAAGCAATGTCAGTCGAGACAGAAGGTGGTTGACCTCAGAACTTAGTTCATTGGGTTATGTTGAATGTCTTGAGTTTCAAGTTGCAATGGAAAGACCATAGTCTTCTTCAGTTGTGTTACCATCCTGTCTCTAGGCAAAACAGTACTGGCTGTTCCCGGAAGTCTGAAAGTGTGTAAGGGCAATCCTGTTCATGTTTCTTACCAAGATTTCAGTCTCAAGGCTTTATGAGCTCCCTAGTAGTACTTGCTATGAAGTTAAGGCCTTGCCTTCATGCTGTGCAGGGTTATGGAACCCCAGGATGCACACAGCCTTAATTCCTGTTGTTTTTCAAGTATATCCCATCTGACTACATCTTTCTTACTACATTTCAGTGGCTCCTGAGAGACTTGAGGATCGAACCTCAAAACAGCTTAAAGTTGATTATTTATCCCATTCAAACTTTTATTTATTCATTCACGAAATATTTATTGAGAGTCAACTACCTGCAAGATTTCAAGGTCTTGCATGATCTGGCCCCTCCTTACATTTCTAGATTCATCTTCTTCCACCTGCCTTCTTCCACCTACTCTATGCTCCAGGCCAAAAGAATGATCTCTAGTTCCATTAGCAGGATGTCTGATGGCTTAGTGACTTTGCTTGGAAAGCACTTTCATGACTTTTTTTGTTTGGCTTGCTACTTGAGACTCATCAGGACTCAGCCCTGTAATCACCGTCACCCCCTCTGGGAAGCATTGCTAGAACTGCTGCCTTCCTCCCCATCTCTGTGGTGTTAGTCCACCCCCCTCCCCCGGTGCAAGCAGAGGCCCCTGTACCCTCTTTTACTACAGCCCTCCCCTATTACATTACACTGCAACTGTTGTTCAATCAACTGCCACCCCCCACTTCCAAGTCTATGAAACCCGTAGAAGGCAGAGATTGGGATTTCCTCATTTATGAATCCTCAGGGCCCAGGTCAGCATATTGGCCACCATCTCTGAATGCTAAGTGAGTGAAGGATAAGGCCAGACTTCCCTCAAAGGGCTTGCCAGGCAGATCACAGGAGCTATCATCATGGGGAGGGGAAGGGACAGGACCCGGTTTCCAGTGAGCTATGGTGGAAGATCCTACTTGGCCTTTTCTGACACTGGCTTGAAGGGGAGATTGGTGTGCCTTTGCTGGCTGGAATGAAGGTGCAGGGGTCACAGTACTTTTTCTGTGGTATGTAGCTGGATTAGAGAAGTTACTGCCCAAATGTTTTCTGTCCTAGGCACCCCTTTCCTGGTCCTTTGACTGGAGAGGGCAAGTTTTTGTTGGAGCTTTTGTCTGCACCCACTGGTGCAGATTGCTAGTTTTCAGATTGCTAGTTTCTTCAGCTCCAAGTTTGGGATCTGTGAAGCAAAAAGGAAACCCACAGAAGTCACCACTGAGTAGTTCTTTGGATCCTGAAGTCCCTAAAGAGTCAACTTTCTTCTTTCTACCTTTCAGAGTCTACTTCTGTTCTATACCTAATCTCCAGGGGTTTTAGTTGTACTTAGTGGAAGAAATAGGGAGAAGTATGTCAACTCCATCTTCCCATAAATGGAAGTCCCATAATTGATTTCTTTCTCCCAGCTTTAGTGAGGCATAATTGATAAGTAAAGATTGTATATACTTAAGATATACACCTTGATGTTTTGATACATGTAAATACTGTGAAATGTTAAATGATTTACATGCCCATCACCTCACATAGTTACCATTTCCTTTTACTATTTATTCATTTATTTTTATTTATTTTGGTTAGAACACTTAAGATCTACCCACAATGGATTTTTCTACATTGACTTTGTAACTTTTGACTCTCCTATATTTACTCCTTAAGCCTAGCAGATGTTTTGTAGATTTCATAAGATTTTCTATGTACATATATATGTCATCTGTGAATAGTTTTGCTTCTTATAATCTCTTTGTCTTATATTTCTTTATTATTATTGTACTGAATTGGCCCTCTAGTAGAATGTTGAATAAAAGTAGAAAGGACATATTTGCATAGTTCCCACTCACAGAAAAGTAGTTAGTCTTTTACAATTGAGCCTTATTTCTGATCTTAGGAGGAAAGCTTTCAATCTTTCATCATTAAGTATGATGTTAACTGTAGGTCTTTTTTAGATGCCCTTTGTCAGGCTGATAAAATTTTCTTCTATTCCTGGATTGTTGACTATATACTTATATTTATATAAGGAATGGATGTTAAATGTTGTCCATTTTTATATCTCTTTAAATTAGCCTCTGGGTTTTCTCCTTTATTCTGATGACTTACATTAATTGATTTTCAAATGTTAAACAAGGTTATTGTGTTTATGGGATAAATTCTTTATGGTCATAATGTAGTATCTTAGTTTTTAATTTTAAAATTCATTTTATTGTAGTAAAATATACGTAACAAAAAATTTACCACTTTAACCAGTTTTAAGTGTTAAGTTTTGGGTGATAATTACATTCACATTGCTGTGCAACCATCACTGTAAACCACCTCCAGAACTTTTTCATCTTCCTAAACTGAAACTCTGTACCCATTAAACAAGAACTCCTTGTATAGCCTCCCCCAGCCCCTGTCTCCATGTGTTTGACTACTCTAGATACCTCCTATAAGTGGATTCATACTGTATTTATGCTTTGTGACTGGTTTACTTCACTTAGCATAATGTCCTCAAGATTCACGTTGGAGCATGTGTCAAAATGTTCTTCCTTGGAGTGCAGTGGTGTAATCATACCTCACTTAGCTCACTGCAGCCTGAAACTCCTGGGCTCAAACAACCACCCCACCTCAGTCTCTCAAGCAGCTAAAACTACATGCGTGTGCCACCACACTTACTGATTTAAAAATTATTTTGGTAGAGATGGAGTTCTTACATATTGTCCAGTTTGGTCTTAAACTCCTCAGTTCAAGCTATCCTCTCACTTCAGCCTCCCAAAGTGCTGGGATTATAGGTGTGAGCCATCATGCTTAGCCAATCCATTGTCTTTTATACATCATATTTTGTTTGGCCATTCATCTGTTGATGGGCACATGTGTTGCTTCCACTCTTTTATTACTATACATAATGCTGCTGTGAAGATGGGGGTACAAATATCTGTTCAGTCCCTGTTTTCAATTTTTTGTGTATGTACTTGAAAGTGGAATTGCTGAATTATGTGATAATCCCATGTTTAGCTATCTGGAGCGCCAGCATACCATTTTTTTTTTTTACAGTAGGTGCACCATTTTACATTCCAATTTCTCAGCGTCCTCATCAATGCTTGTTATTTTCTGCTTTTTAAAATAACAGTTATCCTAATGGATACTATGTGTTATCTTATTGTGGTTTTGATTTGCATTTCCCTAATGATTAGTGATGTTGAGAATCTTTTCATGTGTTTATTGGCCATTTGTATAGCTTCTCTAGAGAAATGTTTATTCTAGTCCTTTTCCAATTGAGTTTTGTTGTTATTTTTGTTGAGTTGTAGTTCTCTATATAATCTAGATTTTAATCCCTTATCATATATATGATTTACAAATATTTTCTACCATTCCATGAGCTGCCTTTCACTCTGTTGGTAGTGTTCTTTAATGCATAAATTTTAAAAATTTTGATGAAAGCCAATTTATTCATCTTTTATTTTGTTGTATATGCTTTTAGTGCCATATCCAAGAAATCATTGTTAAATCTAATATCATGAGGCTTTTCCCTTATGTTTTTTTCCAAGAGTTCTATAGTTTTAGCACTTGCATTTATGTCTTTGATTAACTTTGAGTTAATTTTCGTGTATGGTTATAAGGTAAGGTTCCAACTTGTTTAAAAAATTTTTTGCATGTGGATATTGAGTTTTCCCAGCATCATTTGTTTGAAAGACTACCCTTTCCTCATTTGACAGTCTTGGCACATTTGTTAAAAATCATTTGGCTATATATGTGAACTTTCATTTCTCGGCTGTCTAGTTTATTCTTTATATGTCTGTCTTGATGCAAGTGCTACACTCTTTTGATTTGTGTAGCTTTGTTCTAAGTTTTGGAATCAGGAAGTGTAAGACCTTCAACTTTGCTCTTTTTAAAGATTATTTTGGTTATTCAATGTCTCTTGAGATTCCATACATACTTTAGACTTTTCTATTTCTGCAAATTGCCATCAGGATTTTGATAGGGATTGGGATGAATCTGTAGATTGCTCTGGGTAGTACTGACATATTAACAACATTAAGTCTTCCAATCCATAAACATGGGGATGCTTTTTCATTTATTTATGTCTTCTTGCATTAATTTTAGCATTTTGTACTTTTTAGTGCACAAATTTTTAATCTCCTTGGTTAAGTTTATTCCTAAGCATTTTATTCTCTTTGATGCTCTGTTATGCCTTCTTGAATTGACTCCTTAATTACTATAAAATGTTATTCTTATTCCTGGTAAGATTACTTATCCTGCAGTCCATTTCATCTAATATTAATATACCTACTCCATCTTTTTTATAATTAGTATTTGAGTGATATCTGCTTTTCATCCTTCTACTTTTAACCTCTCTTCACTTTTGTATTTAAAGGCATTTCCTAAAGGGCTGGTGTGATGGCTCACATCTATAATCCCAGCACTTTGGGAGGCAGAGATGGAAGAATTACTTCAGTCCAGGAGTTCAAGATGCCTGGACAACAAAGTGAGATCCTGTCTCTACAAAAAAAAAAAAAAATATCTGGGTGTGGCAGAGCACACCTGAACTTCCAGCTACTCTGGAGGCTGAGGTGGGAGGATTACTTGAGCTCAGAAGGTCGAGATGGCAGTGAGCTGTGACTGCACCACTGTACTCCAGTCTGGGTGACAAAAGGAGACCCTGTCTAAAAAAATGGTGTTTCCTATATATGAGATTATAGTTCAGCTTGTTTTATTTTCTTGGCCTGGTAATTTCTGTTTTTTAATTGAGGTTTTCATACTATTATTTTCTTTTAATGTAATTATTGATGTGCCTAGGTTTAAGTCCACCATCTTACCATTTGTTGGAAATGCAGAAGCCTGTTAGTGCTCTGTTTCAAAGCAACATTTTTGTGAGAGCAAAATACATGTGGGTATGATCAAGTGGGAGCACCCAGGGCTTCTCATCTGGGTACAATTAATCTCTAGCCCTGGGATTTGATAATTCTCCCCAAGGAGCTCCCTGGGCTTCAGTGTCCTAAATTAGAAAGTGAGGGGTTTGGACCAGACCATCCATAACGGTGAGCTTGGCTATGCCAGGATCGCTAAGGCAAGACCCCAAGCAAATATCCTACTTTCACTCTTCTCTCATCCTTGTGAAATGGTCTTCAGAGGTTCACCAACACTCTGAAGGCTGGAGGGCATAGGTACTTTCAATGTTGTTGTTTGTTTGTTTTTGTTTTTGTTTTTGTTTTCTTTGATCGAGTCTTGCTCTGTCACCCAGGCTGGAGTGCAGTGGTGAGATCTCAGCTCACTACAACCTCAGCCTCCCAGGTTCAAGCCATTCTCCTGTCTTAGCCTCCCTGAGCAGTTGAGATTACAGTCACATGCCACCATGCCCAGCTAATTTTTGTACACATGGGATTTCACCATATTGGCCAGGCTGGTCTCAAACTATCCTGATCCACTCACTATACCCTCCCAAAGTGCTAGGATTACAGGCATAAGCCACCATGGTTGGCCTAAACTTGTTCTTGCTAAATTGAGAGCAGAGGAAGAAGAAATCATAAATGTTTAGGCTCTTTGAGAACATATTTTAACATTTTTTTTTCTTTTTAATTAATGTTATCTCTGAAAGGCATTATCTTTTCTCCTGGGTTCCAATGCCAGAACATGTTTCTTCCATAGTTTTCACATCAAAACATTTAGTAAAATCTCTGGGCTCGGTGCGGTGGCTCAAGCCTGTAATCCCAGCACTTTGGGAGGCCGAGGCGGGTGGATCATGAGGTCAAGAGATCGAGACCATCCTGGTCAATTTGGTGAAACCCCGTCTCTACTAAAAATACAAAAAATTAGCTGGGCATGGTGGCACGTGCCAGTAATCCCAGCTACTTGGGAGGCTGAGGCAGGATAATTGCCTGAACCCAGGAGGAAGAGGTTGCGGTGAGCCGAGATCACGCCATTGCACTTCCAGCCTTGGTAACAAGAGCCAAAATCCGTCTCAAAACAAAACAAAACAAAAACTCTAGGAGTGAAGACAAGAAGGCATATAGAAACAGCTCCAGTCTGCAGCTCCCAGCAAGACCAATGCAGAATGTGGGTGATTTCTGCACTTCCAACTGAGGTACCCAGCTCATCTGATTGAGCAGAAGCAGGGAGAAGTGTTGCTTCACATGATAAGTGTAAGGAGCCTCCCCCAGCCAAGAGAAGTTGTGAGGGACTGTGCTACCTGGCCTAAGGTACTACACTTTTCCCATGGTTTTTGCAATCCACATATCAGGAAATTCCCTTGTGTGCCTACACTACCAGGGCCCTGGGTTTTTAGCACAAAACTGAATAGCTGTTTGGGTAGACACCGAGCTAGCTGCAAGAGCTTTTTCATACCCCAGTAGCAACTGGAACACCAGCGAGACAGAACCATTCACTCCCCTGGAAAGGGGGTTAAGCCAGGGAGCTGAGTTCTCTTGCTCAGCAGGTCCCACTCCCATGGAGTCCAGCAAGCTAGGGACCACTGGCTTGAAATTCTTACTGTCAGCACAGCAGTCTGGAGGTGTCTTAGGAGGATGGAGCTGGGTGCCGGGAGGGGCATCAACCATTACTAAGGTTTTAGTAGGCAGTTTTCCCCTGACAGTGCTGAGACTGGGAGGTTTGGACTGGGAAGAATTCACCACAGTGCAGCAAAACAGCTATGGCAAGACTACTTCTCTAGATTCCACCTCACTGGGAAGGGCATCTCGGAAGGAAAGGCAGCAGCCCCAGTCATGGGCTTGCATATAAAACTCTCATCTCCCTGGGACAGAGCACCTAGGGGGAGGAGTGTCTGTGGGCACAGCTTCTATGGACTTAATCTTTCCTGCCTGCAGCTCTGACAAGGGGGATTTTTCCAGCACAGCACACCAGCTCTGCTAAGGGACAGACTGCCTCCTCGAGTGGGTCCCTGACTCCCATGCCTCCTGACTGGGAGAGACCAACCAGCAGGGGTCAATAGATACCTCATACAAGAGAGCTCCTGCTGGCATCAGGCTGGCACCTCTCTGGGATGAAGCCTCCAGAGGAAGAAGCAGGCAGCAATCTTTGCTGTTCTGCAGCCTCCACTGGTGACACCCAAGTGAATAGGGTCTGGAGTGTACCTCCAACAAACTCCAGCAGACCTGCAGAAGGGGGCCTGACTGTTAGAAGAAAAACAAACAAACAGAAAGCAAAAACATCAACATCAACAAAAAAGACACCCCGCCCACAAAAACCCCTTCCAAAGGCCATTAGCCTCAAAGATAAAAGGTACATAAATCCATGAAGATGAGGAAAAACCAGCACAAAAAGGCTGACAATTTCAAAAACCAGAATTTCTCTTCTCCTCCAAATGATCACAACTCTTCTCTAGCAAGGGCACAAAACTGGATGGAAAATAAGATTGATTGATTGATTGAAAGAAGTAGGCTTCAGAAGGTGGGTAATAGCAAACTCCTCTGAGCTAAAGGAGCATGTTCTAACCCGATATAAGAAAGCTAAGAACCTTGATAAAAGATTACAGGAACTGCTAACTAGAATAACCAGTTTAGAAAGGAACATAAATGACCTGATGGAGCTGAAAAACACAGCATGAGAACTTCTTGAAGTATACACAAGTATCAATAGCCAAATTATCAATTAGAAGAAAGGGTATCAGAGACTGAATATCACTTTACTGCAATAAGGAGTGAAGACAAGATTAGAAAAAAAGGAATGGAAATGAATGAACAAAGCCTCCATGAAATATGAGACTATGTGAAAAGACCAAACCTACAATTGATTGGTGTACCTGAACGTGATGTGATGGGGAAAATGGAACCATGTTGGAAACCCACTTCAAGATATTATCCAGGAGAACTTCCCAACTTAGCAAGACAGGCCAACACTCAAATTCAGGAAATACAGAGAACACCACTAAGATACTCCTCAAGAAGAGCAATCCCAAGACACATAATCAGCAGATTCTCCAAGGTTAAAACAAAGGAAAAAATGTTAAGCATTGCCAGAAAACAAAGGTCAGGTCACCTACAAAGGGAAGCCCATCAGACTAACAGTGGATCTCTCTGCAGAAACCTTACAATCCAGAAGGGGGGGACAATATTCAACATTCTTAAAGAAAAGAATTTTCAACCCAGAATTTCATATCCAGCCAAACTAAGCTTCATAAGCGAAGGATAAATATAGTCCTTTACAGACAAGCAAATGACGAGGGATTTTGTCACCATCAGCCTGCCGTACAAGAGCTCCTGAAAAAGGCACTAAATATGGAAAGAAAAAACCGTACCAGCCACTGCAAAAACACACCAAAATATGAAGACCCATGACACCATGAAGAAACTGCATCAACGAATGTGCAAAATAACCAGCTAGCATCATGATGACAGGATCAAATTCACACCTAACAGTATTAACCTTAAATGTAAATGGGCTAAATGACCCAATTAAAAGACACAGACTGGCAAATAGGATAAAGAATCATGACCCATTGGTGGGTGGTATTCAGGAGACCCAGCTCACATGCAAAGACTTACATAGGCTCAAAGGGATGGAGGAATATTTACCAAGCAAATGGAAAGAAATAAAAAAAGCAGAGGTTGCAATCCTAGTATTTGATAAAACAGACTTTAAACCAACAAAGATAAAAAAAAGACAAAGAAGGGTATTACATAATTGTAAAGGGATCAATGCAACAAGAAGAGCTAACTGTCCTAAATATATATGCAACCAGTACAGGAGTACCCAGAGTCATAAAATAAGTTCTTAGAGACCTATAAAGAGACTTAGATTCACACACAATAATAGTGGGAAACTTTGACACCCCACTGCCAATATTACACAGATCAGTGAGATAGAAAATTAACAAGGATATTCAGGACTTGAACTCAGCTCCGGACCAAGTGGACCTAATAGACATCTACAGAACTCTCCACTCCAAATCAACAACATATACATTCTTCTCAGCACCGCATAGCATTTATTCTAAAACTCGACCGCATAATTGGAAGTAAAACACCCCTCAGCAAATGCAAAAGAACTGAAATCATAACAAATAGTCTCTCTGATCACAGTGCAATCAAATTAGAACTCAGGATTAAGAAACTCACTCAAAATCACACAACTACATGGAAATTGAACAACCTGCTCCTGA
Source organism: Callithrix jacchus (assembly GCF_049354715.1). Classification (NCBI taxonomy): domain Eukaryota; kingdom Metazoa; phylum Chordata; class Mammalia; order Primates; family Cebidae; genus Callithrix; species Callithrix jacchus. The sequence goes on from NC_133524.1 coordinate 147,884,050, forward strand.
ATGACTACTGGGTAAATAATAAAATTGAGGCAGAAATAAAGAAGTTCATTGAAACCAACAAGAAGGAAGAGACAAGATACCGGAATCTAGGGAAACTTATAGTACTAAATGCCCACACCAGAAAGCTGGAAAGATATTAAATCAACACTCTAACATCACAATGGAAAGAACTAGAGAACAAGAGCAAACAAATTCAAAAGCTAGCAGAAGACAAGACATAACTAAGATCAGAGCAGAACTGAAGCAGATAGAGACACAAAAAACTCTTAAAAAAATCAATGAATCCAGGAGCTGATTTTTTGAAAAAATTAACAAAATAGATAGACTATTGGCCAGAGTAATAAAGGAGAAAACAGAGAAGAATCAAATAGACACAATAAAAAATGATAAAGGGGATATCACCACTGATCCCACAGAAATAAAAACTACCATCAGAGAATATTATAAACAACTCTATGCAAATAAACTAGAAAATCTAGAAGAAATGGATAAATTCCTGGACACATATAGTCTCCCAAGACTAAACCAGGAAGAAGTCGAATCACTGAATAGATCAATAACAAGTTGTGCAATTGAGGCAGTAATTAATAGCCTACCAACCAAAAAAAGCCCAGGACCAGATGGATTCACAGCCAAATTCTACCGCAGGCACAAAAAGAAACTGCTACCATTCCTGAAACTATTCCAAGCAATAGAAAAAGAGGGACTCCTCCTTAACTTGTTTTATGAGGCCAGCATGGTCCTGATAACAAAACCTGGCAGAGACACAACAAAAAAGAACCACCACGTGTTCTCACTCATAAGTGAGAATTGAACAATTAGAACACATGGACACAAGGAGGGGAACATCACACACAGGGGCCTCTCGGGGCGGGGGTGGGAGGCAAGGGGAGGGAGAGCATTAGGACAAATACCTGATGCATGTGGGGCTTAAAGCCTAGATGATGAATTGATAGGTGCAGCAAACCACCATGGCACATGTATACCTATTTAACAAACCAGCTCGTTCTGCACATGTATCCCAGAAATTAAAGTAAAATTTAAAAAAAGAAAAAAGGGAAATTAATTGACAATTCACCAAGAAAAAAAATTATCCATTATTCTATAAAAAGCATGTTCAACCCTAATTATAATATTTAAGAAGTAACAATCAAAACAGTTAAAAACTCTAGCAAAGTTTTGTATATTTAACTGTTGTGGAGTGAGGAGAGAAAAGTTGTCATTATAATTGGGAGGGTATTAGAGGAGGTGAGGCTGGCAATGGGCCTTTCTCAACAGCCAACAATGGTGGCAGTGATGGTAGGGGAGCTGACAGTATTCCCATTTATGGAAGTGATGTGACATGAACTTAGTTTTAGAAGTCGCAATGGCTGCTCGGTGGAGAACAGTTTGGAGGGGTCAAAAGTGAAGGTAGCAAGGACTCCAGTCAGGAACACAGGGTAGAGTCAATGGCGATATGATCTAAAGCAGTGCCAGTGCAGGTGGAGAGGACAGTTCATATGTCATTTCTTGTGCCTAAAGAACATTTATTAGCACCAGAAAGCATGATTGATTTTGAGATTTTTGCCAGAGAGTAATAATCATGCTATATATAGGAGGCTTGGCATCTAGAAATGGATCTTTTATCCAGTTTGTACTCCTGGGTTTATGGAGACTGTAGTAGGTAATGAAACAGAAGTCACTCACTGTATGTTTGATGAATAGAGCTGAAAAGCATATAGACATAAAATGAGGATCCTTCTAGAATTCATTGGTTGATATTTTTTTAACTCCAAATGAATTAAAATGGCACTACTTAAATTCTTTTAGTGTATTTGTCATTACATTTTTCCATTTAAAAAAAACAGCGCAGACATCTTTAATGTGACTACTATGTATTAACATCATACTTGCCCCTCCAAAAACATGGAGGACTTTTGAGGAAAACTCAACTCACACATTGATCAGTGTATTTCAGATGTAATGGAAATATTACCAAGGCTCCACAAAATTGCATTTAAATGAACTGGAGATGAACAAAACTGTGAGTATTCTTACAAGCCACGAGGGACTTCATGTTGATTTTGTACAAGTCTGCTCTGTTTTGCCTCAAGAGATATGAAAATGAGGTATTTAACTCCTCTGAGGTGAACCAAACAAATGTCAGTTTAATGACCACACAGAAATAAAATCTTACCTCACTTGGCTTTATGTCTTCCAAGGAATTCCTCCAGAGGTTTCTATGAAATTTCTGGGCTTGCTCTGGAGGCTACTGGCAACTGTCTTTTCTTTGCAGACAGGTGCCTAGTCTTTGATATTGACCAGTCCCCCTGTGAGAAAGAGCAGAGGTAAGATGATAGTTCCAAGCAAGAACACTAGAGTCTCAGGCCGAAGCCCCTGAAATCCTGCATTCCATGTTCAGGTGGGATGGACATCTGGAAGCCCTTCCTGCCTTTGGTTAGTATTCTGTTGTGGTTCCTGGTGGTAATTACAACCTCACTGACCAAGACCACCTTCCTACCAGGCCCTGTGCTAAGTGCTTTGCATGCATCATCCCATTGAATCATCCCAATTTTGTGAGGCAGGTATTATTTACTACTGGGCCCATTGTCAGTCACCATGACTTCAGAGATGTTAATTACATTCTCTAAGACTGGCCAGGATTTATACTTAAGCCCAAACTCTTCTTGTTCTTTGTTGTCGCTAATCTCTCTGCTTCTGTGGTGGGAGTCATGCCTCCTTTCTGAGGAAGCTTGGTTGAGATGTTATCAGGAGAAAAGCATGTAAAAATCCCTCTTTTTGAATGCTGTTTCTGACAACTCACTTCTAAATTTACAATTGGAGTTAATTTATGCAGACCATATACTCTACAAATGACAAGCATTACATACATACATGTTATTACCCCTTTGCATGTAATATGGCATTTAAAGAAGGGAAGTGATTTTCTTAAGGACAAGAATTGCATGTGCGATGGGGAAGAAGAGACCTGATTTCTCTGCACCAGCAGAGCACTGTGATTTAGGTTCCTAGAATTATTGCATAAATGCCTGCTTCGCTAAACAACGTTTTGCTCTATCATTTCCTGATTATTTCAGATGTCATGTCATGCTGATGCTTTTAAACTTAATAATTAGAGTTTGTTTATAGTGCCTCAAAATTTCAGATACAGCTGCGAGTCAGAATGTTTTATTTAAAATGCCATCGGGAAGACCAATGCTATTTTAAAATGAGTCCCTTCTGATACTGGGTTTAGAAGCTTGTTTCCGAAGTTCATTGATCTTCAATTTTGATATGAAGAAAATAGTACATACATCCAAAGACCACCTTTCAGAGTAGTCAACTTTTGACGTTACAAGGATTGAGTTGGAGGTTGAAAGCTCTAGGCCCTTTTTGTGACATATCCCCCTTGTCAGAGGGGCAAGCGTTGCCACTATTATGAATAAAGTTTAATATTAATGATGTTAAATTAATACTTACTTTGTTCTTCCTGTGCTCAGTAGTAGAGCAGAGTTAAAGTTGATTTTTGATATTTTAACTCTTTGTCTTTTTAACCTGTCTCAAAATTGGTCATTTTAAGAAAATAACATTGTTAAATCTATTCCTCATTGAGAATTTATTCAACTCTGGAATGAGTGGTGAGGGGAGGGTGGCTCAAGCCTGTAATCCCAGCACTTTGGGAGGCCGAGGCGGGTGGATCACGAGGTCAAGAGATTGAGACCATCCTGGTCAGCATGGTGAAACCCTGTCTCTACTAAAAGTACAAAAAATTAGCTGGGCACGGTGGCACGTGCTTGTAATCCCAGCTACTTGGGAGGCTGAGGCAGGAGAATTGCCTGAACCCAGGAGGTGGAGGTTGTGGTGAGCCGAGATCCCACCATTGCACTCCAGCCTGGGTAACCAGAGCTAAACTCCGTCTCAAAAAAAAAAAAAAGAAAAAAGAAAAAAGAAACAGACTGGAGGAATCAAATGGTGTAATATAGGACAACCCTGCAAAGCTCAGTGGGTGTGTCTCTTGGAAAAGGCCAGAGAGGAGGGCGGATTGGGAAGTGTGAAAAAAAGGCTGGCCTTGTGATTAATGCCACCATACTAAATGAGCCAGCAGGCCAAGGGAAACACTGAAGTTGATGCCTTCCCTCTGACCTCTGGAGTTCCAGACACCTGCTGATGCCCTGCTAAGCTGTAGTCCATACTCAACAAGGGTCGCATTTTGCTCTTTCAGACTACGAAGGCCGTTTAGATCAGGATGGGGTCCTACCTTCTTTAGTTCCACAAAGTAGCTGTGATTGGACTCAAAAAGACCGCTCGTTTATGGGATCCATATATTTTCTGTGCTACATTAGGTGCTGCTCAGGTAGTGCTCCGGGGTCTACGGAGAGCGGAAAGCCTGGATTGGGGTGGAACCTTTGGACTCGGCAAGGTAAGGGGTATGTTGACGGGGTATGCTGTTGCACCTCCAGTCCAGAGGTGGTACGTACCTCAGACCCCAGCAACGCAAAGTTTTGGCGGGAATGCTGTCAGTCCACCCCCACTTCCGCCGGAGCGGTGCCGCGCCCACGGCCCCTCTCTGCCCCGCCTCTTTACGCGCTTTGCACTCTGGGGCTCACTAGGTGCCTGAGGGGACTTCGTCGGGTGAGGAGTCAGTTAGAAGCTGCTCCCTGTTTGCAAAACCTCCGCACTCCCACTGGGCTCCTTGGGTCTCCCTGGAGACCACAGGGAGAAGCTTTAAGGCACCCTACGCTACTTCGACCACCTCTCCAGTAGTGAAGACGGCAGCAAGGGTGAGTAAAGACTGTTAATGGGGGTTGTTCTGACGTAAAATACCTTGGGGTGGCGGCGGGGAGCCAATTCCTTTGTCCCTGGGTGGCTGAGGAGTTCAAGCTTCTCCGTCAGAGATAGTCCCTACAGGACCCTCATTTTCGGGATCATCCTTGGAGGGTTGGTTGGGACCGTTGGGTTGAGGAGGAGGGGGAGGGGTGGCAGCAGGGAGCTGGGGGTTGCGTGAGGAAGCCCTCCACATTCGGAACCTCCTCCTGCACTGGGCACCATCATAGATGCACCATAGGAGGCGCCCATTAATTTTTCTTTGGACGTTTCAAGAAATTTCTGTCATTTGGATGCCCGGTTAGCCAAAACCTCGGAAGCAGAGTTGGGAAGAAAGGAAAGCTTGTGGTGTCGCAAATAAGCGGGCTTGAGCGGGTGGTTCCGGTGAGAACGGCAGGCTCTGTCCCTCAGGGTTGGGCACATCCCCATTGCCACGGTCGAGGACCGCTTGCTAGCGTGGGTGGGCATATCAAGAAGTTTGCCTGGCTTGTAGCAGATTGAGCAGTTTGTGCACGTAAAATCTCAGATTTCGGAACTTTGAGGGCAGCAGTGGCTTTTCCCAAAGGATCGGCTTGAGCTTTTTGTTGCTGTTTGGGTTTTTTGCTTTTTTGGGTTTCAAATGCTGAGGGGTTTACGTCAGGATGTGTAGTTGAGTACAGAAGTCGCGGCTACCTCAGAAAATGTATTTTTACAAAATGGAGTCAGTTCAAAGTGAAAGCGGCAGCAGCTGCATGTGTGAAGACCTATAACGGAGGCGAGCTTGCACGCGGTGGCGCGCAGCTTAGTCTCAGCTTCTCGTAAAGCTGAGGCAGGAGGATTGCTTGAACCCAGGAGTTTGAGACAAGCTTGAGCGGACTTAGCGAGACCTGTTCTCTACAAAAATTAAAATAAATAAGTAAATAAATAAATTAATTAAAAAAATTAGCTGGGCGTGTGGTGCCCCGCTAGTCAGGAAGCTGAGGCGGGAACTGTCACTTGAGGCGGGAAGTGTCGCTTGAGGCGGGAAGTGTCACTTGAGGCGGGAAGTGTCGCTTGAGGCGGGAAGTGTCTCTTGAGGCGGGAAGTGTCGCTTGTGGCGGGAAGTATCGCTTGAGGCAGGAGGTATCGCTTTAGCCTGGGAGTTCGAGGTTGCAGTGAGTCATGATTGAGCTGCTGCACCCCACCCTGAGCAACAGAACAAGACCCCATAACAAAAAAAAATTGTTTTAAAATTAAGTTGATTTTTAAAAAAAGCCAGGTTTGGTAGTACATGCCTGTAATTTTAGCTACTTGGAAGGGTGACGCAAAGGGTCACCAGAGTTCTGGATTGTAGTGCTCTATGCCCATCGCTCATCCATGTGTCGACACTAAGTTTGGCTTCAATATGGTCAATTTGGTGGCCTCCCAGGAGCAGGAGGCAACCAGGTTGCCTAAGAAGCAGTCAACTGGTTCAGGTCATGAACAGAGCACTTCAAAATTCTACTTCTGATCAATAATGGGATAGTACCTGTGAATAGCCTCTGCACTCCAGCCCTGGCAGCATAGCGAGACTCTGACTTTAAATAAAAATAGACTTTAGGAGGCTGAGTCGGCAGGATCGCGTGAGCCCAGAAGTTCAAGACCAGCCTGACCAACATAGTAGGAGCCTGTTTCTACAAAATACAAAACAACAACAGAAAAGAGACAGGCACAGTGGCTCACACGCATATTCCCAGCTACTGAGGTGTTGAGCTTGAGAAGTTGAGGCTGCAGTGAGCCATGATTTTGCCACTGCACTTCAGCCTGGGTGACAGAGAGCCTTTCTCAAAAATAAATAAAACACAGACCTTAATGTATATGACTAAAGCCTACGTGCATATAGACAAACACCCTTATATAAATATACTGGGTCCCCCAAAGTAAATTGTTTACAATTCAGCCTGAGAAAAAGCTTTGATGCTTCACAGAACAACATGTGTCATTTTATTAAAAATGGATTTTGAGACCATTCTTCCAGCAACATAGCCAATTTGGGTAAGAGAGGGAAGGACCACATGGAGTTTTAAATTTATTTATTTGTTTGTTTGTTTGTTTGTTTGTTTGTTTGTTTTAGAGACAGGGTCTTGCTCTGTTACCCAGGCTAAAGTGCAGGGAGCATAGCTCACTGCAGCCTCGAGCTCACTGAAGCCTGGAACTTCTGGTCAAGGGATCCTCCCACCTCAGCTTCGCAAAGCATTGGTATTACAGGCATGAGCCACTACACCTGCTCATTATGGAGTTTCAAAATCTTTTTTTATCAGTCTGAGAGGAATGGCATGTTCTGTATCTGGTTGGGGAAGTGAGTGGTGTGATTTTGGGCTTCTCTATGTATTTAAGAAGTGGTGTATTCACTTAATAATTAGAACAGATAAACTCTCTGAATAGGTGAAGAAACTTTACCCGTGTTCCTAATTTTACTTTGTTATGGACAAACATGTACTGGCATATTCCGTAAATTCACATTCTGCACATACTTGTAAATGGTGACATATTTATTAACTCTTAAATTAAAACTACTGTGAAGCTATGTGCCAGGGGTTGAAAATGGAAACATCTGAAAGAAAAAAAAAAAGTTGCTGTGAAATGAGATCAGTTCTTATGCATTTAAAAACAGGAATGCCTAGATGCTATTGTGGAGGAGAGGTTAGTGGCTAGCAAACTGGGGGAGTGCCATTCAAGGCTCCAAGTGATTTGAAGATTGTGCAAAAAGTAGGGGAAGCAAGTGTTAAAAAAAAATTCAAGGCGTTTTGCTTCCTGTTCAAAAGTAAAAGCCCCAAGTGAACTTGCAAAGCTTTCCCGGGTGGAAGCAAAACCTGAAAGAAAGTGAAATTTAGCTAGGCCAGGAGATAAAGGGTCCCCAAGGGCGAGGTTGTGTTGAGGCTTCCTATCTGTTTTGGAGGGGCTAGTTCAGTAGTACCGAACTGTTTATCTGACCCAAACACGAGGAAGAAATAGCAGGGATAATTTTCATTATCTAATTAGGGGAAATTTGCATTATTTTTTTCAACTTACTTTTTTTAAACAAAATAAAGAGGATTTTTCTATAGTAATTAAGCCCTCAAAGAGTTGTATTTTTTACCTCTAAAATTTTCAAATGGCAGGTGAGGAGCTCGATAGTACTAACTGCTGGATGATACTGGGAGTGCAGTGTGAACAAGCAGGTTATTTATTCATCCAGGTTTCTGGCTGGGGCAACTGGAGTTATTACATATGTAATTACACTAAAATTAAGATGGCTAGGCCTGGCACAGTGGCTCAGGCCTGTAATCCCAGCACTTTGGGAGGCCGAGGCGGGCAGATCATGAGGTCGGGAGTTCCAAACCAGCCTGACCAACATGGTGAAACCCCCTCTCTACTAAAAACACAAAAATTAGCCTGGCTTGGTGATATGCACCTGTAATCTCAGCTACTCAGGAGGCTGAGGCAGGAGAATCACTTGAACCCAGGAGGTGGAGGTTGCAGTGAGCCGAGATTGCTCCATTGCATTCCAGCCTGGGCGACAGAGCAAGACTTCATTAAAAAAAAAAAATTAAGATGGCTTTTGCTTGTGCAGCTGAGTGGCTTGAGATGGGCTTCCTGCAATAGGGGATCTTAAGTGGTGGGTGGGTGGCCAAGGCCAGTTAGGACGGTATGTCATAACCAAGGAAGGGCAGCTTACTTATTCTTGTCTTGGTTGGTTATTTTACTACTATCAAATGATTTTCTTTGGGTCTTTGCCTTGTGAACTGTGATATTTCTATTGGGAAAATATTTTTAAATGGTTCTGAGAAAGGTTTTCACGTATGGCATATCTTCATGGATAAATAACACAGTAATAAATTTATCCTTGTTATACTTTTTTTTTTTGAGACGGATCTTACTATGTCACTCAGGCTAGAGTGGAATGGTACGATCTTGGCTCACTGCAACCTCCGCCTCCCAGTTTCAAGCAATTCTCCTGCCTCGGCCTCCTGAGTAGCTGGGAATACAGGCATGCATCACCACACCCGGCTATTTTTTTTTTTTTTGTATTTTTAGTAGAGACAGGTTTCGCCATATTGGCCAGGCTTGTCTAGAATTCCTGACCTTGTGATCCACCCACCTCAGCCTCCCAGCTGGGGTTACAGGTGTGAGCCACCACACCCGGCCTATCATTGTTACTTTTAATGGAATGGACTCCCACTTTGATCCATCTTATGCTTGCTTATTTTGAAGTTAGTTGTTTATCTCTGAATGCCATGGCAGAGGGAGCCTTCCAGGCTGAAAGTCCATCCAAAAGGTGGCAAGACCTCTTAGCATGGTAAGGAGAAAATGTAACTTCCTAAGTAATCATGAATTCCTCCTGTTTTAGAAAATTAAACAATTCCTCAGTCAAATTGGTAGCCAGTTTATGTTAATTATGCCAGAAGGTATTAATAATGTTCACATTCAAAAATAAATAATACCAACTGAAGTGCTAGTTCTAGAAAATAAAATAGCCTAGTTATGTCTGAAGTAGATTTGTTGTGTTTATTTCTCTGCCTGTTCTAGAACAGAGAGTATTGATGCTCTGGCAGCATCAATACAGAGGTGTTAAGATGCTCTGGCAGCAAAAGAGAATCCTTTCCACCAAACTTTCTTACATCAGCAAAGAACAGGTGTGAGGGTTGTTCCTCCTTTTTTTCTCCCCCAGCAAGTCAGGAGCCAGTGGGAAGTGGTTTTCCAATGGCTGACACTTATGTGCAGATTTCTTTGCAAAGTAATCACAGATACCTAGTTTCTTGGGTGATAAGAATTAGACTACAAATCCTCCTACTCTTAACTGAAAGCTTACAAGGTTGACAAGGTAATTAGGATTATGGGGAGATCATTTGGTTGCTGGTAGTAAAACAAATATTTATGATAAAAATTTAACTCTCCTGGTTTTAGTCTCAACATTTCATTCAACACATACTTAAAAGTTCTGTTAAAGGCATTTTCTGAGCTAAGATATGGGCAAAGCAACTGAGAATAAAGATGCAAGCTTTTAGGGAGTCCACAGGCTATGGAGCAGAGAAACGTGCAAACAAAGTATTATATTCCATTATTTGCTTTGTGCTTTAATATGTGAATAGGAAACCCAGACACGGGACTTCAAAGAGAAGGGAGTGAGCAATTTACCATGGGATTAGGGCCTCAGCACATCTTCCCCAAAGAAGAGGATTTAGATTGGGTTTTGAATTATGAGTTTAATAACCCCAGAAGGAGAAGGCAGAGAGAGGCACACATATTAACAAAATGATGGAGGAGCAAAAACACCTAGCATTTTCCGAAGCAGGAGGTGACCAGGTGAGGGTGGCTGCCCTTGTGGCCTTTGAAAGAGGAGAGATCAGTTTGAGGAGTTGCCTTTTATTTCTTGAACAGTAGGGAGCCATGGCAGGATTTTAAGAGAGTGATTCTCTATACAGGTTGATAGCCTTGATCCAAAATGCTTGGGACTAAAAGGGTATCAGATTTCAGATTTTGAAATATATGCTTTTGCATTATACTTACTGAGTGAGCATCCTCAATCTGAAAATCTGAAGTCTAAAAATGTTCCAGTGATCATTTCCTTTGAGTGCCATATTGACACTTAAAAAGTTTCGGATTTTGGAGCATTTCAGATTTTGGATTTTTGAGTGAAGGATGCTCAACCATACATACCACACCTCATTTAGAGGTGGACTCATCAGGATTTGCTGGACTGGATTGTTTGGAGGCAGAGTGAAGGAGAGGGAGCTGTTAGCAATGATCCTACAAGTTTTTGTTTAATACGACTGGTTCCACTCACTGAGATGAGGAGGACTGGGGCCGGGAGCAGTTTGGGCAGGTTTAGTTTTGGACCTGAGCCTAAGGTGCTGGTGAAACATCTAGGAAGCCACTGGATATGCATCTAGAGCCAGAGCTCAAAGGAGTGGTCACAGCTGGAAATAAAGATGCAGTGTCATCGAGGTTTCTTTTTGGCAGAGGCTTCTGGGGACTACCAGCACCTCTTTATGGTGCTGATGTCAGGGAAATGAATCAAAGCTGACCCTGCTCTATCCATAAAAAGCTGCTGTCTCTAGTCATGCTGATGTAACTTAGGCTATTTCTGATGTTGATAGGCAAAGGCGTGTGTGACAAAGGCTTCAACTAGATTTTCAAGGAGGTACTCCCTGAAATTCAGTTTCTTAAAAGACAAGATCTAAGCAATTGTCCTTTTTTTTTTTTTTGAGACAGGGTCTCACTCTGTCATCCAAGCTGTAGTGCAGTGACATGATCTCAGCTCACCGCAACCTCTGCCTCCCAGGCTCAAGCGATCCACCCACCTCAGCCTCCCTAGTAGCTGGGACCACAGGCATGTGCCACTATGCCAGGCTAATTTTTGTAGGGTTTTGCTATGTTGTCCAGGCTGGTCTCGAGCTCCTGAGCACAAGCGATCTGCCTGCCTCGGCCTCCCAAAGTGCTGGGATTACAGCGTGAGCCACCACGCTCAGCCAATTGTCATATTTTTTAATGGAAAATACAAACTACCTTTGACATCCCAGTTTACACTGAAAAACTTTACATTTTCCCCTTGTCCTTTCTCAAGAGCTGAAGATTTCAGCAGGTCTTTCTCCAAACACTATATAAATATTAAATTGACTTACAAATGTTGTTTATGAGAAAGAGAATACCATTCTTGTTATTTGATATGTATTTATGGAGTGTGTGTCTTTTGACTTGAGTCTGGCTAATGTCCCAGTAGGGTAGGATGTTTTGGATGTTGATGAGTTTTTCTTCTGATTCTATTTTTAATAATTAAGCATACTGTTTAAGTAACTGGTTGTTTGTTGATTATAGAGTGTTCATGACCACTAATAAATGTCCCCCATATTTAAATATACAAGTTGTACCTCTGGGATGGCAGGGATCTAAGGGCCATCAACTCTTTTATGTGCTAATACCTGAGATCAAGGCACATAGCTAATATTTACCTTTGGAAATTAAAGCATAAATTCATGAATTTGAATAGTGTTCTTCTTTCTGCATTGATATTTAACCATAATGTATGTATGTACACAATGTTCCAAGATTTCTTCTTTTTGTTTTTAATTTTTGATGATGTATGTTTCACTTGCTGCAATATTTGTTGACTTCATGAGTACTACTGATTTTTAGGAGAAAGGATCCAAGAAGTGTTGAACTCCTAGTGTCTTTCTTTAGGCTTGTCTCCTTGTTAAGGTGAACCTTAACATACAAGGTTAAGGTGATCCTTATCATTTGAGATATTCACCAGCTATGTGGGTGATAAATGCACCTTAGACTTCAGTGAACTTCTCCATCCATGTGGTATCTGATCCTCCTGAGAGTGGCCTTATGTGGTAGGGAGGACAGGGCTATTTTACTGGTACCCAGACAGACTAGGTGACTTGCCCAAGGTTACACAGCTAGTGCAGAACTGGGACTGGATCTCAAGAATTCTGACCTCAAGAAGGATGTTGATTTCCATTGACTTTGCAATTCCCCCTACTTAAGTCACTGGATTAATAATTTTAAAGTGTGGATAGGACAAGTATATTTTGTTGGCTTACTCTCCTCTAACTTTAGGTCTCCCATTTGGGAGAATGAACTCGTAGGTTAATTGTTTCCTAGTAGAAAGCAATATATATATATATTCGTTAAATATATTCCTTAGTATAAACAATAAATTATTGCAGTTTCACTCTCCTCCTTGGGCTGTGTCAAGACCACTTTGAAACATTCCTTGGTACTCTTCATACAGGACTTTGGGCTGTTTATTCTTTGCTTTCTCTCATAGCAGCCTCCTTTGCCGATCATCTTCAGAAATATAGGTGCAAACTGTGCTGTAAGGCATGGACCACACGGCACTTTGAAATGAGAAAGCTTTAAAGTAACAGGCAGGAATTTGAGGGGGAAATTGAAAAGTCTTTCTGCACAAAATGATTGTACTTTAAGTTGAAATTCACAAAGTCAATCAACATGAAGAATATGGAAACTCATTAAGAGTTGTTTCGTTTTTCTGTACATTCCACAAGAAACAAGTTGGAGCTTTCGTGTAAAATTCTAACTCATGATTACAGAAGGCATTTGAAGTGTATAGAACAGGGAGTATATTGTAGCTGGCAGCCAGGGCATTTGCAGAGCCTCACTTTAATGGGCAAGTGTTTTAACCATCAGCATTGAAAAAAGGAATGGCACAGAAGTGGGGGCTGGGGAGGTTGGGAGAGGGGCTCTGGCATCAGGTAGCCAAGGGTCAGCAACAATTACAGAGATAATTTTAAGTGAAGCGGTTCATAGCATTTCATTCAGGAAGTGGAAGATTTCCTTGACCCCTTTTTCTAATTTGAGAACAGTGCGGCTCATATACATTGTCAACCTTTCACTCAGTGGTATATATTTTTTGACCTTTTATGTGATACTGTTACTTAATTTATATATCTATCTTAAATCAATTTTGTTGCATATAGATTTGTATGTGTGGACATAGCCCTTTTAAAAAAGTTATTCAACAGCTTCTAGGAGACCACTTCTCTGCTTTTTGGGATAAGGCAGCCCTGCAGTAGGCAGAACGGTGGAATAGGATTCATGACAGCTGGGGAGTTAGGCTGGGCATTACTTTAAGATAAGGGATTTAAAATAAGTTAGGATTCTGTTCCTCTTCTCAAAGTTAAAATAAAATAAAATAAATTAGGAGAAACCTAATTCCTAAAGGGTTTGTTTCCCTACTCAGACTTGCCCTGATTTAAAAACTGTATTTACAGAATGTTCACAGCCATGTAAAATAGACTAGAAAGAAATGCTCTAATATGGCAATGTTTCCCTCAGAGTGGTAGAATTATGCTTATGTTTTCTCTCCTTTCTATTTTGTAAATTTGGCACTCTTAAAAAAAGAAATCTGCTGGGCACGGTGACTCATGCCTGTAATCCCAGCACTTTGGGAGGCTGAGGCAGGTGGATCACCTGAGGTCAGGAGTTCAAGACCAGCCTGGCTAACACGGTGAAACCCCATGTCTGCTAAAAATGCAAAAAATTAGCTGGGCATGGTGGCATCCGCCTGTAGTCCCAGCTACTCGGGAGGCTGAGTCAGGAGAGTCGCTTGAACCTGGGAGGCAGAGGTCGCAGTGAGCCGAGATCACATCACTGTACTCTAGCCTGGGCACCAGAGCGAGACTCCATCTCAAAAAAAAAAAAAAAAAAAAGAAAGAGAGAAAGAAAAGAAGCCTAAAATAAATTTCCTTTTAAAAAATGAAGTTGTAAAAAGAAACAAGAAGCCTGGCTTGTTCCCAGCATTCTGATGGGAAATGATTATAGAGCTCTACAAAACTGGCTAAGGAACTACATAGTGATGAAAGGTTTTTGATCTCTTTGGGAAGTATTGTAGGGAACAGCTTTGCTGGCACTCCCATAGCCCCTTTCCTGTGTGGAGATTGGGCTCTGGGATCTTTGTCTTGAGTAGTAAATGCCCAGCATGCAGCCAGGAGCACTAGCTGTGGTCACTCCCTCATGGAGCACCTTTTGGGTCTGAGGCTGATAATTGTCCTGCTTCTTATGTGGTAAGCTGTCAGGACTGTGGGCTGCCAGCTGCTGTAGCTTTACTAAGAGGAGGTGGTTGATTCATTCTTTTACTGCAGATTGTCAGCTGAATAAAGCGGCCCGCCACAGCCTTCGGGACAAAAGCTCTCCATTAGGATTACACTGCCAGGTTGGAGAATGGCCCTTTCAATGCTGCACAGCCTCAAGCAGGGTCTGTATTAAGCTGACCACCTTTATGCAAATCTCCCTCCTTTGTCCAAAGACCCCCTCATGACAGAGGCCAGCTAAGCCGTTCTGGACAGATAGGCTTTGTGCAAGGCTGGGGGATCATCCAGGTTAGGTGTTTCTAGGAAGAAAAGTGGACTGAGGCAATTTTGTAAATGTCATTGCTAATAAATTAAATATTGGCAAAACTTGCACTTAAGATGTTTCTTGGGAAGAACAGATTATTCTTCAAATGGAAGAAACTGAGGTGCCATAGAGTTCTGGAGTGCTGAAATTGTTGTCCCTTGGCGTTATAAAAAATAATATTATGTCTTTATCTGTCTTTTCCAGTTCCTTTCTAGTTTGCTTCCTGCTCCTGAGCTGCTTTGTTTCTGTCCAAAGTGGAGAGGCTGTTCCCATCTGTGCTCATCTCCTGCTTTGGCTCTTTTCTCTCTCCTTGCTGCTATGTATTTCCCCCACTCATCTAATAGAATATTTCCAAGGTCCTATCTTCTTTTCCTCAAGTCATTCCCTTGGGGGGCTCAAGTGATTAGTCTAATTTCAAATATTCTCTGTGAACACATCTTGTAGAGTCATGGATTCCCCAAGCTGAAAGACATTTCCAAGTAGTCTGTCCAACTCATGACTATGTGGTCAAATTGACAATTCTTATCAAATAGAGGTTGGAGTTTCTTCCATGTTTCATTGATGCCTAAGCATGCAAGAGAACCTAAATCTGATGACTTTTCTCTCAGTACTTTTTCATGATTCAGTTTTTCTTTAGGAAAGAACAGTCTCTTCTTTTGACCTTCAGCTACTTTAGCCTTCACTGCCCCAGGCTCATAACAGTAGCAACACATCTAATTCTTAATCTTTGTTCCTTCTCATATAAGTCTGCCTTCTTCATAGCATGTCTGGGAGACATCTTCTCTTGCAATCTTTTCCTCTTCTTTCTGCAACAACTACATTCTAACCTTGAACCTATTCTCAGCCTGTCTGCTTGAGCTCCCCTTGCATCACCTCTTTTAAAATCAGTTTGATCTTGTGAGTCAATTCTCAGAAAATTTTAGTAGTGCCCAGCTACCTCACATATTAAATAAAAATATTAACATCTTCAGTTAGAGAATTCAGCCTGACCTCACCACTTTTATTTTTTCATTTGATTTTTCTTAAAACCTTTTAACATTCCAGCTGTTCAATTTTTAGATAATTATTTTGACAGCTATATATCTCTTCTTTGAAATAATAACGTTTTAATTTTTCTTTAGGTCCTTTCGATTTACATAAAATCCCACAACAACAACAATAATAACAATAGAAATGAAAACACTGGACACAGTGCCTTGGCCATAGTAGAGAACTGTTTTGGGGCATGAGTGATGAATAAATAAATCAAAGTACTTGAAATCACTGTAGATAACTTGATTTGCCCAGAAGGCAGAAATGTAGAACTCACTGTCCTGGAAACAGGATTCTTTCTTCCTTAGTAAATTCCTACAGCGTCAAATAGAGTGCACCTTAATAAATATGGACTGGAAGTGGCCTAAAATATTCCACTATAATCTGTAATACTTTCAGGTTCTCTACAGTTTAAATTTTTTCTGTCTGTTTATATATGCAAATCTTTCTGTTTAAAAAGTCCTTTAATGAAGTGTTCCAGTATCATTTTCTCTAGATTGTTTCACTGATTAGCTCTCAATATTTTAAATTGAAAATGGACTGGAGACAGAGAAAACTTGCCTATCAAGTTCTGAATTAAATGATTCATGAAGATGTATTTTAAATGGTTCACTTGATATATACCTTTATATGAACAGAAATAACTATCTCCATAATAAGTCATCTGTATTAGTTCATTCTTCCATTGCCATAAAGAAATGGCCTGAGACTGGGTAATTTATAAAGAAAAGAGGTTTAATTGACTAACAGTTCTTCAGGTTTTATAGGAAACATGGTACTGGCTTCTGGATGGAGCTTTGCCTCATGGTGGAAGGTGAAGTGGGAGCTTGCATGTCATGTGGCTAGAGCAAAAGGGGGTGCAGGAGGATGGGGTGGTGACGGGGCAGTGAGAGAAGGGCATGCTAGAGGTAGAGGTTGAGGATGGGGGATGAGGGAGGGTCAGGGGTGAGGGAGGGTCAGGGAGGGGAGGTTCTGGGGTGGGGTTGGGATTGGGGGAAGGTGCCACATACTTTTAAATGACCAAATTTCCCCAGAACTCATTCAGTATAGCAAAGACAGCACCAAGCCATGAGGGATCCACCCCCGTGATCCAGTTACCTCCTACCAGGCCCTACCTCCAACCTCGGGGATTACAATTCACCATGAGACTTGGGCGAGGACAAATATTCAAACTATATCATCATCTATCCTACATGTTTTTCTACATTTTTTCTCTTTTCCTTTTTCTTTCTTTCTTTTTTTTTTCCAAGACGGAAAAAAATTAAATAAAAATATTAACATCTTCAGTTAGAGAATTCAGCCTGACCTCACCACTTTTATTTTCTCATTTGATTTTTCTTAACACCTTTTAACATTCCAGCTGCTGGAGTGCAATGGCGCAATCTTGGCTCACCA
Organism: Callithrix jacchus; assembly: GCF_049354715.1. Lineage (NCBI taxonomy): Eukaryota > Metazoa > Chordata > Mammalia > Primates > Cebidae > Callithrix > Callithrix jacchus. The sequence continues at coordinate 147,901,120 of NC_133524.1, forward strand.
CAACCTCCGCCTCCCGGGTTCAGGCAGAAGTGATTCTCCTGCCTCAGCCTCCTGAGTAGCTGGGATTACAGGCATGAGCCAGCACACCCAGCTAATTTTGTATTTTTAGTAGAGAAGGGGTTTCTCTATGTTTGTCAGGCTGGTCTGGAACTCCCAACCTCAGGTGATCTGCCTACCTCGGCCTCCCAAAGTGCTGGGATTACAGGCGTGAGTCACCATGCTCAGCTTCTACATTGTTTTCTATGTCTTAGGTCATTCTCTTCCTGCATCTCATGATCTCTGGAGAAACAAGTTCTTCATTTTTCACAATTTTTAACTAGCTGAATGTTATTCTTCATAGTTTTACAGGCTATGTTTAGATAGCCTTGTGTTGCTGAGAGAAACTTACCCTATTCCCTGCACTAATCAGGGAGAGACTGACAATACAGGGCTTTGAGACAGTACCAAGCAAGGCAGGTGCCATAAGGGCTATAGGCAATGTGCTATGGAGATGGAGGAGAGAGGATCAGAAAAGGATTCTTGGAGAAGGTGCTTTGGGGGAAGTGCTTTGAAAGATTTATATTAGGCAAGGAGATGATCATGAGCAAAGGCTGGGCAGTAGGAATGAACAGTGAGTGTCTTAATAGTGAATACTCCTGGAATTCAGGAGTATTCATGGTGTAATTGGAAAGGTGAGTTGGGTTGTATTATAGAGAGCCCTGGGTGACAGGCTGAGACAGTTTTACTGTGGTGATGCTTAAAATCGCCAGACAAGAACATATGTGATTATAATTAGAGAGCACATTCAGTAAATACTTGTGTAGAAATCATATATTGAACTTCTCATATTTCACCTTTACTAACATGTTGTCTGTAATGAGGCAAAGTAGAAATGAGTCTGGTAAACTAAACCAAACTCAAACCTATCTAACTAAGTTGGTTCCAAAATCCACACGACTAGTCTTGCTTGCTTCACAATGGCTTTAAGTGACAAACCTTGTGAGAGGATCTTCCTGAGGTCACAACTGTGCCAAACAGGTAGTCCCAAGTGCCAGTCACTAGTGAAGTAAGCACTGGGCATAAGTGCCAACTGTGGGCACCTAGCCAGGTCCTTATCACATGCGCCTTGGCTGATGTGAATGAAAGTCATCTGTTGAGGAGTAGCTCCAGTTCACATCTGCAAATGATTCTTGAGCTTCTACCTTGTGCTAGGTGCCACCGACAGTGAAGAATCAGACCACATTCTGGCTTTGTGCTCATACTCCAGTGGGGGAGACAGACAAGGACTCAAATAGTGTTCAAACACCTTAGAAAGTGGCAAGTGTCCTGAGATAGTAGTGGACAATTAATTCTAGAGGGCTCAGGGAGAAGGAAGTTGAGGAAAACATTTGTGAGAGAGCATTCTATCTGAATCTGGATAAACTTGAAAAAAATGATGTACTTTGAGATCCAAGCCCATATATTAGGTCCCACATACCTTTACACCCAATAGATGCTGTGGGGTATGTTTTGCCAAACATCAGAAACAGATTGCTATTTTGGGACTACTCTATTTGGCTTTGGCATTGGTATGCTCCAGAGGGAAAAATGGTGTGTCTCTCAGAAAAGGCAAGAATACTATTTGCCTAAAGTGAAGCAAGTCTATAGCATCTGTTAGATAAATTTTTTAAACATCAGCACTCACCTTTTATTCTTTTATTATTACTTTTTATTAAAAAATAGAGATGAGGTCTCATTATGTTGCTTAGGCTGGTCTTGAACTCTTGGGCTCAAAGAATCCTCCTGTCTCGGGCTTCCCAAAGTGTTGCGATTATAGATGTGAGCCACTGCTCCTAGCCATCACTCACTTTTGTATCTATAAACAAAGTTAAATATTATAAGTAAGATTTTTTACATTGCAGAAAAAGGAGAATTCTTTGAGGCAGATCTTAACACCATCTCTAGGGCTTATATCAAAGACTACTGGACAAAATAGCATCAGAAAGCCCAGTCCCTTTGGTCAAGTAGGCCACCATGGTGATTGCAAGGGGCTGGAATTGGGAGGAGACCAAAGACATTTGACTTCATGCAAAAGCTAAAAGCAGTTTAAAAACATTTTTTTGGGGTGATGAACATTCCCAGTTTCTCCAAATGACAGAATTTCTGTGAGAATCATAAAACTATGGAAAAGTCATCTCTAATCTGGAAAGTCTTTGTGGTTGAAAAGTTTCTCTTACCTTATTTTCAATTATGTGATTATTGACTTCCCTGGTGTTGTTAGATGAGCTATTTTTTTTATCTAAAAACATCTCTTTTTTCTAAGATGATCTGGATAGACTATCCAGTGCCCATACACAGCACTCATCAGTTTTTAAATCTCTCATTCTCAGGTAAGAAGATGATTTTTGTCTTTCAGACTTACTTTCGTACTTACCTTTTACATTTTACTTGTAATGGAAGTACTTGTAATGGAAGTAAGATTTCTCTGTATTTTGAAACGGATCAGCAAGTTGTAAGTGGGGAAAATCTAAGAAATGAGCTGTAATTTTTTTTTTTTTTTTGAGATATGGTCTCTCTCTGTTACCCAAGCTGGAGTGCAGTGGCACAATCATGGCTCACTACAGCCTCATCATCCTCAGCTTCAAGCAATTATCCCCAGCCCCCTGAGTAGCCAGTGAGTAGCTGGGACTACAGACATGCAGTACCATGCCCAGCTAATTTTATTTTTTTAATTTTAAATTTTTAATTTTAATTTAATTTTTTTTTTGAGACAGAGTCTCACTCTGTCACCCAAGCTGGAGTGCAGTGGCACAGTCTTGGCTCACTGCAACCTCCACCTCCCGGGTTCAAGTGATTCTCCTGCCTCTGCCTCCCAAGTAGCTGGAATTACAGGCACCTGCCACAATACCTGGCTATTTTTTGTTTTTTTTTTTTGTATTTTTAGAAGACATAGGGTTTCACCATGTTGGCCAGGCTGGTTTTGAACTACTGACCTCAACAGATACTCCCACCTCAGCCTCACGAAGTGCTAGGATTACAGGCCTAAGCCACCGTGCCCAGTCTTAATTTTAAGATTTTTGTAGAGACAGTGTCTCCCTGTATTGCCCAGACTGGTCTTAAACTCCTGGGCTCAAACGATCCTCCTGCCTCAGCCTCCAAAAATGTTGAGATTATATGCATGAGCCACCATGCCTAGCGATAAGCTGCATTTTTAAATAATAACACCTTAATTAGTAATTCATACAATACTCAGTCAGGCTTAAAGCATAGGTCAAGATGTAACATCATTCAAATAGTCATAATCAACTCTTATCCCATTAAATTAAATACATGTGACATTGTGTAGCACAAATAATGAAAATAACTATTTATGGATATTCTTGATTTTCACCAATGACAGCTACAGATTTAAAATGTAAATCATATTTTGTCTTGAGATTCTACTTGATCACTTTAAAAGTAGCATTCTTCTAATTTCCCTCAGAGAATCATAAAATCAAGTGAAGAAAAGATGCCTTAGTTTTGATAAATTGATGATTATAGATCAATAAGAAGTGTGTGTGTGTGCATGTGTGTGCATGCATGTGTATGTGTACTCAGTTGTAGAACAGTTGCAAACAGAAGTGAACTTTAATGTTAATTTTCATATCTACTGTAATTTTATGTTTATATAGATATTATATGGTTGTAGTCTCAAAACATAGCATATATTTATTGCCATATGTAATTTGTTTTTTGCATAATTGTAATTTGATACTTCTGTAATGAAAAAGTAAATAGATATAGAAAATAGATATATAAATCTTAAGATATAACAATTATAATTCATTCTGATCCAATTCTTTCAAAGAAGGCATTTTTCCAGCTATGCAGCTGGTCAATTCTCTAAATATATTTTTTGAAATTACATGAGACAGCCCAGTGCAGTGGTTGTGCACCTGTAGTCTTAGCTACACAGGAGGCTTAGGTGAGAGGATTGCTTGAACCCAGGAGTTACTAATAGAAGCCAGCCTGGGCAATATAGTGAGACCTCGTTTTGAAGGAGAGAGAGAGAGAGAGAGAATTTGATTTACATTTCTGTGATGCTAAGTTGCTCATTTAATAAAAGTCTCTTAATAGAAACACAAATTGTCCTTGCACCATTGGTCTTGAAATTCCGTTTTGGGACCATTTCCTTAGTAGAGGGATTCTACTGTGGTGTTACACATAGTGAATAGATTTTACTTTGTTTCTGTCTTCAAAGTTATTTCAATGGCAGGGCTTAATAGTATGTTACTTTATGATTCATATTGTTTGCCTGAAGGAGACTTATCTTACATAGATAATTCTGACAGAGACATATACTATAATGCACAATCATTGCAATTGTTTTGTAAAAGAAAGGTTAGGTGAGAGTCTTTTATTCTTAGAGTTGTTTCTCAGGTATTTGGGCAGGCTATGCTGTGGACATTTATGGCAATGCCTTGAAGTGCAATCAGTAAACCAGTTAAAAAGGTTCTCTGCTATTACCACATTCATCTTTCCCTGAACCATTCACAAACCTTGGAGGGGATCCCAAGACTAGTATTTTTGTCACAGAGACCATCAAATATTTTTAGGCTTCCAACGTTTCCATTTTGTCATGCATAAGCCAAAATGCATGCATAGGTGCTCGAGGATGGGAAATAAAACAAGACAAAGATACACTGATGTCATCTTGGAGATTTTCAGTGCTCCTAGATCTACTAAAAATGCTGAGATGTCTTGTATCAAGAAATCTGCTTCAATATATTTAACCAGCATTTTTCAAATGCTGTGGACATCTTCTGGCATTCATGTTCTGCAGGACCAGTGACCTTTAGGAAACTTGTTGTTACCAGTATGATACCATTTTATATATGTGATCAATGGTATTTGGCTCGGGCATATTGAACTCCTCAAGAATAATATTGACCAGCCATTTTTGAGCTAGAAAGCCATCAGCTAATTGCAGTGTCAAACTTCTTATGACAACCAATAATGAATGTTTTTGTGCCAAATTCCCTGATGTGTTGATTTAGGCTCTGGCAGGGTTGAAGGCAGCAAAAACTTCTGAGGTATCTCCAGTAGGTTCAAAATTTGGCCTTGCAGGCTTAGAACTTTCTTTGCTGCAGAGACAACAGAAACAAACTGAACTCCCCAAATCCAGAATGACTCTGTTGACGCAGTCCCCTCTGATCTTAGATGCTGTTGCATGGGAATAACACTTGCCAGAGTTTTCTCCCCTCTCCCTCTCCTCTGATGGCTTTGAGATGATGAGTTTTGATAACTGAGTTCACCTCCTTGGAAAGAAAGTGTGGAAATCAGCATCAAAACTGTGAAGAACAAAGAGGCTCCTCCCCTTCCAAGGAAGCTGGGAAGGTGTGTTGCTTCATTTAAGAGTTAAAAAGTTTTAGAATGTATTATTTGATTAGCTGGTCGCAGTGGCAGGCACCTGTAATCCCAGCTACTAGGGAGACTGAAGCAGGAGAATTGCTTGAACCTGGGCAGCAGCGGTTGTGGTGAGCTGAGATTGTGCCACTGCACTCCAGCCTGGACTACAGTGAGATTCCATCTCAAAAAAATATATATATATTATTTGATTTATTTTTTCTTTTTGCAGGATCATCTGTTGGGCATTTAAGTCACAGACCAAATTCCATTTTATGTTTCTGAGAACCCATTCTTTATAATACTGTAGAAAAATGGGTTTGCCTGTGGTTTGACAAATTAACTGTTCATTAAGGTAACAGTAAAATGTGATTTTTCTCATACTGTAAAACTTTGAAATTATTTTCACCAAGTTTCTGTGAGTTTTGTTTTTAGTGAATATGATTGGAATTCTGTTTACTACAGAATTTGTAAAAGTCAGCATCTGTTTATATTGTCTATAAGGTGAATCCAGTGTGGACAATGTCATATAAAATGTTAATCTTACAGGACAGTAAAGGCTTCAAGCTGAACTTAAGCCTGTTACTAACTTAGCTGTGGTGTTTTTGGTCACTTTGCAAATTTTTAAATAAGGTGAGTGACTAGAAAAACCCTACTTTGTATAAATTCTAATAAACTTGAGTGAGAAAAATATATATAATGAAGTTTTACCTTTACATGAGTAATAATGGAAGTTTTAAAAGTGTTATGCAGATCTGTAGAATCCAAGTCTAAGGAAAAGTTGTTATTCAGCTTTTGTAAGGAGCAAAGGAATAACTGTAGGAAGCTTAAAAGCTGTAGATATTTCTGGGAAAGCAGCATAGTGAAACCGACATGAGACTAATGTAATCTTGACTCAATTTAAACTTTTTAAGTAATCATTCGCAAACTCCAATGCTTTAACTAATATTGAAGCATGATTACTTCATTTATTTATTTATTCAAGAAAAATTATTGAGGGAAAGTGAAGATGGGAAGTGTGGGGAGATGTGCAGGAAAGAAAGAACCTCCATTCTGGGTTGGGAGGCTGTCATTTAGTACTTTACATTATTTTTATTATTAGTCAAGATTACACATCTTGGATTGCCTCAGTGGAATAAAATGGAAATTCTATTGAAATATAATGGGTGAAAATAGTTTTTCTTCTATAACGGTTTGCTCTCTTTACCTCAGTAGAAGTGCAGTCTATTTTCTCTGTGAGTCTAAGATGATAGCCTGAGCTTTTCACTAGCCAGGGGACTCTGAGCTTCACTCTAGCAGAGTTCAAGGCATTTAAGGAAAAGTATGATTACTTTAACCCAGATACTGTCCTGCTGTCTATAACACCAGATGCTGACTCTCTGTGCTTCTGTTTCTGTATTCCATCTATGCTCCTCATTTTTATTTTTCTGTTTTAGTTTCCAGAATACTTTATGTATAACTTTTTAATGGAATTTATAAATTTTGACCTTGTATTCTAGTTATCTATTTACAAGTCTAATCTCCAAAGAGCAGAACAAATTGACTTCACCTGTTTATTCTCCAGAGTCCACACTTAGAACATGTCTATAAAATGAATAAATGTTAAATAAATAAGTGGAATTTGATTTACAGAGGACTCTTCTAGAAATATGTGTTACCTGATGTATGTTATCTTTACTTCCACAAACGAGTTTCTACTTGTTATACAAGAGCTATCTGGTAAAGAGAACCCAGGATATTAGAATATAGGATTTTCTCCTGTTGACCTTTTCCTTTGAACACACTCCGTTTGTATCTTTTCTTATAGATGAACTATCAGTTACACGTTTTGAGTTCCTCATACTTAATTTTTGGTAAATTCTTTGGTTGATTTCTTTTGAAAAGGAACCCATATTGGAACATGGGGACAAAATGATGAAAAAGGAGAGATGAGAAGAGCAGGATACAGGAATTAAGTGCCCACTGATGAAGCCTGGAAAGAGAGGCTATGAACAGTCAGCCCTGTTAGTTCAATTTTGCATAGCTCCCAATTCAATAAGTAGCTGAAATAGGACAGAGTTACAATGTGTGAAGAGTAGACAGGAAATTTCTCTAGGAAGTGTTCAGGGACAATATTCTCAATAATGTGTTATTGAATCTTTTCTCTTTCTTTCTTTCTGTTTTTTGAGACAAAGTCTCACTCTGTCACCCAGGCTGGAGTGCAGTGAATGGAACGATTATGGCTCACTGCAGCCTTGACCTCACAGGCTCAAGTGATCCTCCTGCCTCAGCCTCCTGAGTAGCTGGGACTACAGGCCTGTACCACCATGCCTGGCCCGTCTTTGGATCTTGAGTGCATCTAAGAGTATCAGCCTTGATTCAGCATCATGGTCTACTTGGATAGGACAGCAACAAACACCCGAAGGGGCTTTAGGAGAGCTCTAGTTAGGAAAGAGTGATAGCAGGGGACTAGAACTCAGATACTGGAGAGGGAAGGGATGAAGAAGAGACAGGATGGAATGAACTTCAAGATTCTTACCTCCTCTGAAGCCTACAGTGCTGCTGCATTTCAGCCTTGATATTGTCTAGAGTTTTGAAGTACACTGGAGTGTCTTTGCTATAGACCAGGAATTCTCAAATATTCAAATCCCATGTCTTAGCAATCACTGTCAAGGTTCTGAGCTCTCAACATGATGGAAACCAAACTCCCCTATTTCTTTTTTCGACGAACAACACTGATGTCTTTACAGACACTTTGTCAGCATGTTTATGATTTTTGGTTAGTTTCAAGAGCATGATCAATTGCAGAAAGGTTATGGGACATAAATTTTATTCCTACAGAACATCAAAGTAATCTGTTGATAGGCAGGGGAACCAGAATTGGGAGAAACATGGGATGTTCATGCTTATTCCTAGTGAACTGAAGGTCACAGATGGAAATTGCGGGGGTGGATGTAAGGAGGGTGGGCAGGTGGGCAAGAGTGTTGAAAAAGGGCCAATGCTAAGTAATGAAAAGGCAGTACACTACAGCGAGTGAGTGCTCTGGCACTGCCATGGACTCTCAGGATGGCCTCGGGAAAGTTAGCAAAAATATTTGGAACCCATTTTCCTCATGTGCAAAATGGGGAAGATAATGCCTGGGATGTAGTAAGTATTTAATAAATATCACCTAATGTTATTACTATTTTTATTTTTTCTAGAATCTTATACTTTTCTACTGCTATAAATCTAAATTCACTAACTATGGTTGAATATGAGCCACATTCCAAGGGAGGTTTATTGCTTAAATATTAAAGTAACATAAGGAGGATGGTTTTATCTCCAAGGAACTCTTATAACAAGTGACCTGAGGACAGATTCTCTGTCAAGTCCCAGCATATATCCAGCATATATATATATATATTTTTTTTTTTGAATTTCGAAAAGGAATGATAGTAACATACTTTTCATAATCAATTCGAAAAGTTCACAATATTTTCCAGTTCTACCTGTCTTTTAGATTTCAGACTGTTTTAATCTTGATGAAATCCTTTCTAATTATGGAGTTATAATGATTGACTTAAATGCCTCTCCTTATTAACTGTGAACTTTGTGAGGACAGAGACTGTGCTATCTTCATCTCTTGATTCTCACACTTGGCATTGCCAAGGCTGGCTCTGAGTAGACACTTTGTGAATGTGTTGGGAATAAATGCAGTACTTCAGCTTTTCGACTTAAGGTGCTTTCATGTGTCCCAGTCCTAGAAGAATTCAGGCTAGTCTAAGGGATATCAAAAGAAGACCTAAAAGCGATATAAAAATTTACTGATACTTCTATCAATTCTCAGCTAAATTTTTACAAGATGTCAAATTGGAGAAGAGTATGAACTTAATGGATTAATAGAACATCAAGGTTGGTATACAGTGCAAATTCTTAGTGAGCAGAAGGTCACAGATGGATGGAAATTGTGACATCGTTAGAAATGGAGGGACCATTAGCAATAACTTTGGAATTTCCCTCTGAATCCCACAGTAGATCACTCTCATTGGGAAGTGAAATAAGCCTTTGAAATAAAGATCAAAGGAATCAATCAGGGAAAGATTGAACCAGACAGGCCATCCAGAAGAAAAGTGGAAGCTTTTCTTTTCTCTACATCAGGTGTTTAGTGCTTCCTATACAGATTGATTTCTGTGTTTAATATTAGGACATGCTTTGGCAATAATGAAAAGCATTAAGTTCTACAGGCTGATTGAATTCTACTTAAAATCTTATAGTTTGTGTTTGTCACCTGGATATCTATGAGGCTTATTCATTAGGTTTTGTTGTCCAACTACTGCAACTATCAATGATAATGTGTAGCAGACTTCAGATTAATTTTCCTTTTTCAAGAAGTAAAGTCCTGCAAGGATGCCTTGTTCTTTTTCTGGAAATCAAAGTGATGGTGAACGTCCCTTTGCCTATTGGGGGTCAAGGTAGCCCAGGACAGTTATGGGTAGTGTGAAACAGCCCTTTAACCACTAGATGTAAGAAACTTTGAATCGATTTGTCTTGTAAATGCTTCCACAGGCTGTTACCCATTATCTAACCCTTTGAAATGTCTTTAGACATGATGGGGTTGGTAAATCTCACACAGAATTCACTCTGGAAATTAAATATGCTGAATTTCTCTGGAATTATTTATTCTGTAAAGTCCTAGGACTGCTAGGGACCACATCTCTTTAATTTTGGTATTTTAAATTCTCGTTTTCTCTCTTTTGTCATCTCAGTGTATAGGACCATATTCTGTCACTGCATTTTGCAAAGAGAAGGGTTAGCTGTTAAGGTAACATAGTTTGCACCAAGTTTTCTGTATCACCTTTTTTACTTACATACATTTAATTTGATTGAAAAAAATACCCAATGCTTTGTGTATATGGTGCACAGTTCTAGATCTTTTAGGATAGAAGCTGAATAAGCCTTCCCTGTCCTGAGGAAGCTTACATTCCAGTGGAAGAATAAGAAAAATGCACACAAAGGATAAGGTTCGGAAAAGAGGTCTTCCAAGAAAAGACTTAGGGATAATCCAGGAAGACTTCTTGGAAACAGTAGCATAGGTATATGAGGAAATCTAGTCTACTTTTCAACCCTTATACCAAACTCTCTGGATTTAAATTTTTGATCTGCTACTTACTAGCTGCTGATCTGGGCTACCATTTTGTGACTCAGTTTTTTCATCTATAAAGTGAAGATAACGTCAGATCATACCTCACAGAGATGTGAGAATCAAATAAATTACTTGCTGCAGAAGGCTTCACGCAGGGCCTTTCCAATAGTTTGGGATGATGGGGAACCCAGGGAAAGGCTTTAAGTGGAAGGACAGATCAAGTCAGTGTATTAGATCATATTGGCTGCTGAGTGAGGATGGACTAGAGGGCAAAAGAATGGAGATCATGAAGGAGGAGATGGTTGCAGGAATTGAGGTGAAAGGGCCTGAGCTTGAGGCCTGGCATAGAGGATTGGTAGGAGTGGGCAAGTGTGAGTGATAGTACAGATGGGATCCAAGGATAGGGTATGGATGCTGGTCAGATGGGCCTAAGCCAGGGCGAGAAGGAAGAGATGTTATGAAAATTGACTTGGCAACTATCAGGGACAGGAATAGTTTGATGATATTCGTGCTTGAGGATTTTGTCATATAACCTTCCTGATGCTTATCAGCAGATTTCTTACATGGCCTAGGTATTCTGGAGTAAAGGGTTGTAGGAAGGGCACTCAGTTTGACTAGGGAAGAGAAAGCAGATTGCTTTGGGTCTTCATGTAACCCAGGATAATGCTGAGGGGCAGGATGTAGAAGACTACATCTGAGAGGGTAGGTAGAAAGCTTTCCTGGGCTAGAGTGAATGTGAAGTCTGTTACAAAAGCTTAGGTGGTGGTGTCCAGAGAATGTGGTGGTTATAAACTGAATTCAAAAGTTTCCCATTTATTCATATACTGACTTCCACATCAATTGGACCTCCAAAATAGTTTAGAGGGCTTTTAGAGTAACCACTTCAGAGTTTAATAACAGAGAAAGAAAGTGGATAGTGTAGCAAGATAGGGAAAGATCGTTTTCTTTGAGACTTGAAAAGCACTACAGAGGAGATGACAAAGCACATGTTTACAGACTGATTTTCTGGTGCCGCTTCATGTATAATGTAAGAAGCTTACAACAGTAGGTTTCTATTTTCCACCTTCTTGTTCTTTGTGCTATTATTGTCACAGGTTTTACTTCAGTATATATTATAAACTCTAAAGTATTTTGCTTTTACATCAATTATCTTTTAAAGAAATTAAAAAAGAGAAACATTATTTTATATTTATGAACATAATATATTCTTGCCAGTGCTTTTCATTCCTTTGTGTAGATCTGAGATTCCACCTGGAATCATTTTCCTTCTACCTGAAGTACTTCCTTTAACATTTCTATTAATGCTGGTGTGCTTGCAGTGACTTCTTTCAGCTTTTGTTCACCTGAAAATATCTTTATCTTTAGTTTTCTAAAAGGGTGTATTTTTGCTGGATGTGGGATTCTAGGTTGATTTTCCAGTCCCACTGTAAGCACTTTAAAGATGCTCCATTGTTCTTTGGTTTGAGTTGTTCTGATGGGAAGCCAGACAGAAAACGTCATTTTTCCCCCTGTATTAAATGTATCTTTTATTTCTGTATGCTTTTAAGATTTCTCTTTAAAATTGGTTTTTGGCAATTTGTTTTAGTTTTTCTTTGTGTTTATTTCATTGAGTTCACCAATATTCTTAAATATATGAGTTTATATTTTTCATCCAGTATGGCAAAAAAATTAGTAATATTTTTCCAAAAATTTTTTTTTGCCTCGCTCTTCTGGGAATCTACTTACTTATATTTTAGATTGCCCGATACCAGCCCACACTGAGAGAGACTCTGCTTATTTTCCTCTACTCTGGTTGGATAGCGCTCAAATGTCTTTTCCCTGTACATGACCTGTGGTTGTTATTTAGTTTTGTATTCATAGCATTTATTCTCTCCCTGGTAGTTGATCTTTGACTGGTCTTGTAGAATGTCACTTTGCATAGGCACAGCTTAGCAATCAGCTAAAGATTCAAGACGACATGTATGCAGATTTTTGAAACTCTTTTTCCCTCATCACTCCCTTCTTTTTGGTACTCTGCTCCACAACTTGTAAACATCTTGGCCTTCTGAACTCTTATGTCTGTCTCCTAAAACTTAATGAGACCACACTATCCTGCTTGAGAACTTTCTCCCTCAATCATAGTCTGGAAGTGCCCTCAGGGAGAAATCTGGGATTATTGCAGGGCTCTTCTCATTTTGCTCTTATCTCAGAGATCACAGGCATGCTCTTCCTTCCTTCCAGTGTCTTAGAACAGGCATTTCCTATAATTTGTCCAGTTTCCTAGTTGTTCATGGCACTATTCAAAGTGCTGGGATTACAGGCATGAACCACCACACCCGTTCAGTTTACTAATTTTGTTTGCTAATTTGTTTACTATTTTTTGTTTACCTTTATTCCTAATAGACATTTAAGAATAAATGCTTTGGTACTGCTTTAGCTGCATTTTACTTTAATATGTTTTTAATATGTGGTATACTTGTAATAGTTTAGTTCTGAATATTTTCTACTTTTCAGAGGTATTTAGGAAGTTTTGTTATTTTTGAATGTTCAAATCAATGAGGTTTTGTATTGTCTTTTTATTCTTGATTTCTAATTTAATTGCATTTGGGCCAGAAAACATGACCTATATGATAGTATCCTTTGTTGTTTCTTGATCTTTTTTATGGCTTAGAATGGCTTAGCTGTTTTTTGTGCTCTTAAATTTCACTATGATGTTTCTAGATATGGTTTTATTTTAATTTATCCATATTGGGTCACATTTTCCATTCTGGAAAATTTAAAGTGATCTCCTTACTGTCCATCTCCCCTTGCTATTATGTCCATCTGGAACCCCTCTTAGATTTATATTGTGCCTTCCAACTTAGTCCTTCATGTCTCATAACCTCTTGTTTCATATTTTCCATCCTATTTTCTCTTACGGCATGGTAAATTTCCTCATAGCTTTATCTCATTTACTAATTTCCTCATCTGGTGTTTCTAATACATTGTTCAACCCATCTTTTAAAAATTAATTTCATTGGATATATCTATTTATATAATTTCAGATTCATCTTTTTCCACATTTATTTGAAGTTCTTGGGGGTTTTATACTGCCAGGGTATGATGGATTTTTTGGGACTGATTATTTCCTTTTGTATTTTCTGATTTTGAATGGTGAGCTCATCTTCAGCAGTGCCTTATCTGTGGAAAATCTGTGGAATCTGTCTTTAGAGAGTATCTCTTCAGAAAGGGTTTATCTTTGCTTTTTCTGGAACCTCAAAGTTGATTCACTATGGTGGTGTCTTTTCTCCTTCACCTAGAGAACATGCTGAGACAGGCAAGCTTCCTGTTTTCTTCTTTTGTTGGTGGGAGGATTTTTGTTTTCAATGTAATGTTAGCCTTTGGGGGTCCTGGCTACATGTAGGGAGACATGGTGAGTTTAGTTCCACTTCCCTGTTCAGATGATTTTTTATGCAGTATATATTTTTTCTGTGTAATGTTAGCCTCTGGAAGTTCTGGCTATACACAGGGAGAGGTGGTGAGTTTTAGTTTCACTTCCCTGTTCGGGTTATTTTTTATCTAAGAGAGCATTAATGCCAAGCACAGGTTCATGTTTTGTGCTCAGTACCTTTCCAGTGTTTGACTCCCTGAGCTTTCCCTTACTTAGAGAACATTTAAAGGATGTTTGCTATATTTTATATCACTTTTTGGTGACACATATGCATTGAGATGCCATTGACATCTACCTTGAGGCTTTGGCCTTGAGGTGATGTGTGAGTCTAATTGTACAACTCAAAGCAGAGGACTTTGGTGATTTCAGGGCCATTGTTTCATATGCCAAGGATTTCTGTGAACATCAACAATAATGCAGATTTTCCCTTTTGTGGCATGGGCATGAAGCTTTCAAACTGCATCTGTCTTCATTTCCTTAAATTTTCTCAAAGTTAGTGAAAGTTAAATAAATTTAAGGACATACAATTAAACCTACAAATATTTGTTTCTTCGGATTAAGTGATATAACCACAGAATGCTTTTGTAACTTTTACAAATATATTCTTCGTTTATAATGTTATTGTCAAAAATATTCATTGGGGGTTGTACAACAAAGCAAGTCTTCAACATCTACATAACATACAAAAGTGTTATTGGTGCTTAATGAAATTCTGTCTTTTTTTTTTTTAATTCAACAACAGAAATTTATTTTCTTACAGTTCTGGAGGCTAGGCAGCTATGTTCAAGGTTCCAGATGATTCACTTCCTGGCTTGTAGAAGTCTTTCTTGTTTCCATGTCTTTGTATGTCATCATATGGCTTTTCTTACTATATGTGTGTGTTGGAGTGGGGAAATATCACTCTTTGATATTTCCTTTTAAAAAGACACTAATCCTGTCAAATCAGTATCCACCCTTATGACTTCACTTAGTCTTACTTTACATCTTTAGGGGTCTCATTTTTAAATACAGTTTCATTGGGAGTTAGGCCTTCAACACATGAATTTTGAGGAAACACAAACCTTCAGTTCATAACAACCACCTTATGTTCTAAAAATCTAACAGGTCCTTGTAATGACTGTAAACGAAGTAGGCATTCCTTGAGGGAAAAGTGTTATGCAATTGAGAATTTTGATTAGTCTTATTGCTTTACTGTGATTCACCATATATTGATTTCTTAGTAAAATGTTGATTCACTTTGTTTTCAGGAGTCTTCCTTGTACCACTGATTAATGAACAAAGATGAGTGAGGAAAAGAGAAAAGGTATGCATTAATAACTGACTGACATTTCTCTCAAAGCCCTCTCCCTTGTCCTCTGTTCCCATTTCACATCTAGCAACATCCTGCTTCCTCAAGGAAGCCTAACTCACTCAGAGAAATATGAACAGACACTTTTCAAAAGAAGACATTTATGAGGCCAACAAAAATATTAAAAAATGCTCATCATCACTGGTCGTTAAAGAAATGCAAATCAAAACCACATGGAAATATCATCTCACACCAGTTAGGATGGCAATCATTAAAAAATCAGGAGACAAACACCACATGTTCTCACTCATAAGTGGGTGTTGAACAATGAGAACACATGGACACAGGGAGAGGAGCATCACACACTGGGGTCTGTGGTGGGGAACTGGGGGGGGGACAGTGGGGAGTGGGGAGTTGGGGAGGGATAACATGGGGAGAAATGTCAGATATAGGTGAGAGGAGGAAGACAGCAAACTACATTGCCATGTATGTGCCTATGCAACAATCTTCCATGTTCTTCACATGTACCCCAAAACCTAAAATGCAATAAAATATATTTTTAAAAAATCAGGAGACAAACAGATGCTGGAGAGGATGTGGAGAAATAGGAACACTTTTATATTGCTGCTGGGAGTATAAATTAGTTCAACCATTGTGGAAGAGAGTGTGGCAGTTCTTCAAGGATCTAGAAACAGGAATTCCATTTAACCCAGCAATCCCATTACTGGGTATATACCAAAAGGATTATAAATCATTCTGTTATAAAGACACATGCAGACATATGTTCATTGTGGCATTGTTTACAATAGCAAAGACCTGGGACAAACCCAAATGCCCATCAATGATAGACTGGACAAAGAAAATGTGGCAGATAAACACCATGGAATACTATGCAGCCATAAAAAAGGATGAGTTTATGTCCTTTGTAGGGACATGGGTGAATCTGGAAACCATCATTCTTAGCAAACTGATACAAGAACAGAAAACCAAACACCACATGTTCTCACTCATAGGCGGGTATAGAACACATGGACACAGGGAGGGGAGCATCATACACTGGGGTCTGTTGTGGGGGTAGGGGAGGGACAGCAGGAGTGGGGAGGTGGGGAGGGATAACATGGGGAGAAATGCCAGATACAGGTGACGGGGGAATGGAGGCAGCAAATCACCTTGCCATGTATGTACCTATGCAACAATCCTACATGATCTGCATATGTACCCCAGAACCTAAAGTACAATAAAAAAGTGTGGTTTCTCCAGTGGTTTTCTTCATAACCGGCAGCCCAACTCTATAATACTTAGCACATTACCTATTTACCTAACAGCCTTCTTTCTCAAACTGTGTCTTTCATGCCTTGCACAGTGCCTGCCTAGAGCTAATTCTAAATAAATGGTTATCAAATAACTGACAAGTATACAATCCCTGATATGTTTTGAGCCTTGGCTTGCCTACAGCTTAAATTTGCTTATGTTTGAGAAGATATATTAACTTATTTTTTCATATCGGACTTCTAAAATAAATTTAAGTTGCACTGATCAGAAAGCTTTTGTCAAAAGTTTTCAGTATGCTCTGTGGTTTTTAAAAGTTAAAAAAACTCAATTAACATTTTACTGTTCAGTCTTCTGAAAAGCATCATTGGCTTTTCAGAGCCTCTTGAGTAATTATAGACCATTTAGAAATAATTTTATTTTATCAGAAATACTCTTGTTAAAACAGGTAATAATATGCGGTGAAACAAAGACCCAGCATTAAATTCAAATTAATTTGGACTTACTTTATGTAATTCTTAGGCCACTGTGCCAGTTACTGTGCTGGGTTTTGTTCTGGAAGAGACGAAGCGACAGATATGGTCCCTACCCTCAAGGGCCCCAGGCAAAGGGAGATGAAGTTGGCTTTCATTTCCTTATTTTAATAATGATTATTATTGTTGCTCTATGGGTAATCAAGGGACTGGATTTTTGCTCAAATATTGACACTAACTTCTCCCTTTCTCTCTTCTCACCTTCTATTGTTCCATCATCTGAATTCCCTGCCTGACCCTTGCCATTAGTAAGGCTGATGGGTTTTCTTTTTCTCATTTAGGGATAAATCTGATGAATCCCAAAAGTCAAAGAAGTTCCAATTGGATGCTATCTTGACAAGACTGTGCACAATACTGCAAACTCATGGCTATCCTGTAAAAGGAGGCAAATATAAAACATCACAAGGCACTGCTACCCTTTTACAGAAGGGAAAAGGTTTGATTTGTTCAGCCTGTGCCATCCGTATAGATTTTCAATTAGCCACATTGGAAATTAGCTGTGAGTGGGGCAACTTGGTCTCTCACTTTATTTCAGTCATTTTCTGGGAGGAATTAATTATTAGAGGAACTCTTGAAGTACCTTCTAATACACATATAGTTTGTTTCTTTCCATTCACAAGTTCGTATATAGTTGAGACTTAAAACGTAATTGAGATTTATGCAAAAGTGGACCAAGGAAATGAAAATTAATAGAAGCATATGTGGGAAATAATGCAGATTTCTGTATCTTAAGCACTTAAAGGCATGTGTAAATATTGCTGAGGGAAACATGGCCCCGAGGTTGTAAAATATTACCTGTAATATTTTAAGGTTTAACTTAGCAGGTTTAACTCAACACATCTGAGTGGATCATTCCCGTAAATACATAAATAAGCTGTAATAATCTCTTACCTTAAATTTTTTGACCCCATGATACCTCTGGGTATTACCCTATTTCTGTGCCCTCCTTCACAGAAAAACTTTCTGAAATGATTTTATAGGCCCTGTCTCCACTGGCTCACATCCCATTCTTTCTTCAACCCACCTCACTGAGGCTTTAGCTCCTACCATTCTAATACAAGTACTTTTGTCAGGATACCAGTAACCTTCACATTGCTGAATTATTTGGTCCTTTGACTGTACTCATCTTTCTTTTTTTCTATAGTGAAGTATTTACCTCTTCATTTTAATCAAGTGATTAGAAAATACATGAACAAATAATACATGGGGCAGATAAGTGTGGTGAAAAGAGAGTTGGTTTGGATGAGAGTTGAGAATTCTGGCCTCATTTTGAGTGAATTGGATAATTTTCCACACTTGTAGACTTTTCAGAAACGTTGGACATGTGACCACTCCCTGCTTTTTGAAACACTTTTCTCTCTGGGACAGCACAATCACCAGGTTTCTTTTCTGGTTCACTGGAGTATTAGTCCAATTTCATGCTGTTGATAAAGACATACCTGAGCCTGGCCAAATTACAAATAAAAAAGGTTTAATTGGACTTACAGTTCCATGTGGCTGGGGAAACCTCACAGTCATGATGGAAAGTGAGACACATCTTACATCGCAGCAGGCAAAACAGAGAATCAGAGCCGAGTGAAATGGGTTTCCCCTTATCAAACCATCAACTCTCATGAGGTTCATTCACTACCATGATAACAGTATGGGAGAAACTGCCCCCATGACTCAATTATCTCCCACCAGGCCCCTCCCTCAAACACGTGAGAATTATGGGAGTACAATTTAAGATGAAATTTGGGTGGGGACACAGAGCCAAACCTTATGAATTGGCCACTCCTTCTCTGTGTACTTTTACTTCTTCCTCCCCTTTCAACTTCTAAACATGGGTGTGCCATGGCTCAGTCCTTGGACTTTTTCCTCTTTTATATTTACACAGTACTCATTTTCCACGTTATCTCATCTATTCCTTTGATTTGAAGTGTTATGTAGATGTCAGTGACCTCCACTTTTAAAATTTATCTCCAGCCCTGAACTCCTTCTTGAGCTCCATACCTGAGAATCGCATTTATTATAAAATCATCAAAAGAGTTTTCTACATGATGTCTTCGCTTGGATATTAAACAGAGAGGTTAACATGGCCATAAAGGAACTCTTGATCCTCCTCCACTGGATTGCCTGTCTCATCCGCACTTCTGGTTCTCTTCATATCAATAACTGGCAACCACCAGTTACTCTCCCAGCTGCACAAGCACAAAGTCTAGAAATCATTCTTGTTTCCTCCACTTCGTTTACCATCTTATCCAATTCCTCTGAATTTTTTTTAGCTTCTACATCTGCAATATGTTTCATATCTCTACATTTTTCACCATTTGTGTAGCCTTGATATACCACCCAAATCCAGGCCACCATCATCTCTTACTTTTTTTCTTTTTCTTTTTTAAATTGACCAATAAAAATGGTG
Organism: Callithrix jacchus; assembly: GCF_049354715.1. Classification (NCBI taxonomy): domain Eukaryota; kingdom Metazoa; phylum Chordata; class Mammalia; order Primates; family Cebidae; genus Callithrix; species Callithrix jacchus. Next base: position 147,920,467 of record NC_133524.1, read on the forward strand.
TGGATTTATGGCATAGAACATGGTGTTTTGATATATGTATACATTGTAGAGTGGCTAAATCAGCTAATTGACATATCTATTATCTCACATACTTACCTTTTTCTGATAAGACCACATAAAATCTACTCTTTTAGCAATTCTCAAGTGTAAAATATACTGTTATTTGCTATAGTAACCATGACGTGGAATAGAGATCTTGAACTTATTCTAACTGAAATTTTGTGTTCTTTGTCCAGCATCTCCCCATTCCCTCATCTCTTACTTTTGATGAAGGTTCATAGCTAGATTCTGCTTCTACCTTTGCTCCCCACTTTATTCTGTTTGCAACAGATAGTCGTAGGGATCTTGTAAAAACCTACCATGTCACTCTCCTGCTTAAAAGCACTTCATGGGCTGGGCTCAGTGGCTCACGCCTGTAATCCCAGCACTTTAGGAGGACAAGATGGGTGGATCACCTGAGGTCAGGAGTTCAAGACCAACCTGGCTAACATGGTGAAACCCCGTCTCTACTAAAAATACTAAAAATTAGCTGGGTGTGGTGGCAGGCACCTGTAGTCCCAGCTACTCGGGAGGCTGAGACAGGAGAATGGCTTGAACCCAGGAGCCGGAGGTTGCAGTGAGCTGAGGTTGTGCCACTGCACTCCAGCCTGGGAGACAGAGCCAGACTCTGTCTCAAAATAATAATAATTAAAAGCACTTCATGTTTCACTCTGAATAAAATATCAGTTTCTTGCCATATACCCTACATGATCTGGCCCTTCTTATCTCTCAGGCTTCATTTCTTACTACTTTACTCCCTGGTCATCCCACTGCAGCCACTCCGGGATCCTTTCTTCTCTTTGAATAGGGAAAATTATTTTCTGCTTCATGTTGCACTTACTGCTTCATCTCCCTGAGATGGTTTGGTCCCATGTCTTTACATGGTTGCTTTCTTGTCAATCAAATCTGACAAACAGCTCAGATGTTACTTTCCTAGTAAGGCTTTTCTTGGTCACTCGTTCTTACCAATTATTGTACGTGCAGATATCTGAAACTGTCTATGTGTTGATTATCTGTTCACACCACTCCATCAGTCTGTAAGATACAAAAGAACAGTCACCTTGTTTTTCTTGTTTATACTGTATCCTGAACCTCTAAAGCCGAATATGACCCATAGCAGGAGCTCTGTAAACATTTGTTAAATAAATGAATAAAAGAGGCCCAGTTTAACAACAAGCACTGAATCCCTGATATGACTTAAGTACCATGTCAGATATTGGGGACATGATGAAGAATTTGTATGATACACACTATAGAGGGTAAACAAAAACAAGTTCGTGGGTAATAGTAAAGTAGAAAAGTCCTTTGTGGTTTATTTATAAAATACACTGGTTATTCTTTCTTGGCAATATATGGACCCCCCATTGTTTTATTTCTTTGAATGAAGTATAGGAGATGAAAGTTATTAAATGGAACTGGAAAGCAATGGATAAATTTCTTCAGAAATTGACTATGGAAGAGTGTCATGGGTTGTTTCCTGAATTTAAAGAGCTGTGCCTAGAATTGAGTCTCCAAACTGGGACAGTGGTCAGGATCACTGATCTTGAAGCATTTATGCAGTTGGCATGGTTTACTTTTCATGTTACTCCTATTTCACACCCAGTTACATACCCTATTTTTTAAATTGTACTTTAAGGTCTGGGGTACATGTGCAGAACTTGCAGGATTGTTGCACAGATACATACATGCCATGGTGGTTTGCTTCTTCCATCCTCCCGTCACCTACGTCAGGCATTTCTCCCAATGTTATCCCTCTCCAACCTCCCCACTCCCAGCTATCCCTCCCCATCCCTCCACACCCCAACACACTCCATTGTGTGATGCTCCCCTCCCTGTGTCCATGTGTTCTCATTGTTCAACACCCACCTGTGAGTGAGAACATGCAGTTCCACACCCTATTTTGATTCCCTCATCAGTGAGGGCTCTAAAGCTCTCCTTATTCATGGCCTCCCTCTTACCCAACTCTACTCTTAGAAAAGGGTCAAAGACTCATGCCTGTCAAGAAAGCAATAGCCACTGTCAAAATTATCCTTGTCATAGGATTTAACACTTTTAATGGAGATCAAAGTTGTATGAGATGGGTTTCATTTTTCTGCAAAAAGAAGGAACTAATGTTTATTGACATGAAGCGTTAAAATAACTTGAGATTGGAGGGCTGTGTTAGTGAAATCCCTTTGCTAGTGAAATTAGTGGAGTAGGTGGAGTTGAGGAGGTAGAGAGGGGCACATGTTGACAGCAAAGACGATGCACAGCAGCAGAAACACTTCCCATTGGGGAAACCAGAAAACCTTGAAGAATGTGATAGGACAGATGGGGAGGGGTCAGTACCAGTAGCTTTGAAAAGTTAAAAGATAAGGCTTGAAGATATTCTATTCAAGGGCCTTGCTTAAAGCTTAAATAGGTTAAAGTAAACAGTGAAGTTCCATAATTTAGTCAAGATTAGGGAAGGGCTTTGGGGGTCTGGATTTGCTTAGAGCCCTCAACTTACCTGGCAGATTATGGATACTGGGTTTTGGTAGAACTTGAGAACAAAAAAAGAACTAGAAATTGAAAAATCATAAAATTTTTGGACAGGTCATAATGTGTGTGGCAGAAATTGAATTGGATGATCTTCAAAGTCTTTTTCAATTCCAAACACTTCTGTTTTTATGATCATTTATATATAATTAGTTAGTCAACATCAGATCCTTCATTAGCACTCAGCATTTGCTCGAGTCTTTTCTAAAAATTAAGTATAACTTTGAAAAACCTAATACCCATAGCTAATTATTTTAATATGACACTGTTCTGTCCTTTCTTCTTTTTTTCTATAAAGATAAAGTCAATCCAGAAAGCTCTCAAAAGAAATCATTTGATACCTATGATGACTCCAACCAAATGATGCTTCAGGTAAGAGGGCTTTTGTTCTTTGATTACTTCATATGTTGAATTCATATAATAGACGACAAAGAATAGTGTTTGTCAAAGTGTGATTAGGAGATCATATGCATCAGAATCACCCAGGGAACTTGATAAAAATACAGATTACTGGGCCCTAACTTAAATCGTCTGAATCAGAATCTCAAACCTGTGAGGGCCAGGAGTTTGTATTTCTCTCAGGCTCCCCAGATGCTGCTTATGCCAACTGAGTTTTGAGAACCACTGATTTTGAGTTACAACAAACAAGTCTCTGCATAGGTTAGTGGCAAGTTAAGTGGTTGTCTAGTAGACCCATTCAACATAGACTGCTGTACTCTAATGAATTAGCCTTTAGGTAGTTTTCTCCCCCTCAAGAATGTAAGGCGTTTATAGTTCCTATCTCCAAGAGAACCAGTTAGTTTCACGAGCCACAAGCACCCCGAACGACCACAGTCCTTTGAGGCGGACAGATAAGGATACAGATTTTGCTTTTATTACTTACTTGCTGTGTGTCTTGACTGAGTTATCATCTCTGAGCCTTGATTTCTTTCTCTATCTAAAATGGGTAAAAAATTTTATCTTTATCTCACTGAGATTATGTGAGAATAAAATAAAGTAAACATGTATGAAAATTTATAGTACACTGTTTGATACACATTAGATGCCCAGAAATTATAAGTCCAGTCCCTTTTTCCCTTTGGTACTGGCTGACCACCCAGCACTATGACCATTAGTGGTCATAATGGGGTTTGAGAAAGGCATTGTGTGAGTGAATCTTTTCAAACCTATCCCAATGTTAGAGGCAAAATTCTACTAACTGAATGAGTGGAGCCATATTTTAATACTCTACTTCATCTTTCTTCCTTTCAAGCAACAGGCTCTCACTTTTTTTTTTTTTTGAGACAGGGTCTCACTCTGTCATCCAGGTTGGAGTGCAGTTGTATGATCATGGCTCACTGCAGCCTCAAACTCCGGGCCCCAAGCGATCCTCCCACCTCAGCCCCCGAAGTAGCTGGGACCAGAGGTGCACACTGCCATGCTCAGCTAATTATTTTTTTATTATTCTTTATAGAGATAAGATGTCACTATGTCACTCAGGCTGGTTTCCTGAGCTCCTGGGCTCAAGCAATCCATCTTGGCCTCCCAAAATACTGGGATTACAGGCATGAGCCACTGTACCTGGCCCTCTCTCAATTTTATTAGAAGTTTTGTTTTAGGGATCTTATACATAAATATTTGCTAAATAGAGGACTTAAAATGTGTTATGTGAAATCGTGTTACTAATTTTATGAAACCAGATGCTTATTTGAAATATTTTAGGAGCTAGACAAAGTATAAGTATCCCATACAGGGATAGTTATGTTCACAACTACGGAATATAAGACATTCAACTGAAAGGATCAGAATATCTTGGGTAATTCCCTCCTTTTCACTTTTTTCGCCTCCATTAGGCTTTACTAATTTCTCTGGAAAAGCCTGTTCCTTATTCATGAAGTCTTTTCTCATAAGCTATCTCAGTCTGGCTAATCAGAGCTGACTTTAAGCAGAGAGATGGAAACGTCAGGGAATCTGAAAAGAGAGACAATAGAGGCTCTTTGTCTTTACTTTCCAGTTTCATTACAGCTGTGGCCATTCTTTTGAAGCATGAAAGACAGTGGAGTTTGGAGAGCACGAGAGTGAAGTGGCTTTGTTCCTTATGGCTTGTATTTTAGAGCAATGACTTAGCTTTGGATGTTTCCTTCCTGTTTGCCATACTGTTGGTCAAATGTAACAGCCTCTTGACATCTGCCTAACAACCTACACAGTGATCTCATATAGAGTAGCTAATTTCATCCTCACAAGAAGCTTATGATTAACTTAATAATGATGTCAATCCCTCTTACTGTAGGAAAGAGGAGACCAAAGCTGGGAGAACTTGTGCCTTGCCCAAATCCAAGACTGTTGAGTAGCACAGCTGAGTAGTACACCATGTTTTCTCACCCACACACCAGCCCATAGGGGTCTGGACTAACTCAGAGCAAACCATCTCAGTAGAGAATGTGGTAATCAAAATGCCAAAAGCAAGCAGATATACAAAAAGTGAGTAGAGGAGCAGAGCGCTTTACCAGATCTGCCCAGACTCTTTTCTGAACCTATGTGTTTGGAAGTTCACTTCAGGCATGTGGCAGTTTTGGATGTCATCTTTTGATGTCTAATAGGAAATAGCAAACACCCAATTTTAAAAGCTTTTGCTTAAAATTGTATCTTACAAAAATGTATATAACATATATGAACAGTTTAAAACAAACTACAGGTAACACTGAGCTTAAGAAATAGAGCATTATCAGATCCTTTGAAACTCCTTTGCCATAATCTTCTTCTTCTACCCCACTTCTTTCCTACCATTTCCTGAATTCTGTGTTGATCTTCCTTTGCTTTGCTTTGTATTTTTAGGACATGTGTATGCATCTCTAAGTGATATGTTGTTTTCTTTTGCATTATGTTCACCTTTATATAAATGGAATTATACTGTATGTATTCTTCTCTGACTTGATATTTTTGCTCAACCTTTCTTTTTCGATTCATCCATGATGGTGCATGTAAATCTAGTGCATTCATTTTTACTTCTGTATTCTTGTTAGAACAAACTACACAATTACTTACCCATTCTACTGTTGATAGGCCCCTGAAATCTGTTTTAGCTCATGCTCCTTAGGAAGTAGAGGATGAAGCAAAACTGATATGCTAAGGTTTTAGTGGGATATGCAATCTCAGGATAGTGAGGGTGAGGGGAAAAGTAAGGCAAAGAAGAAGGGAATTGAAATACAGGGTGGTTTATTACGAAACTAGATACAGCTTCACAAGAACACACAGTGGGTTGTTCAGTCACTCTTAAACTATATAAAAGGCACCAAACCTTGGAATAGTCTGTATAGGAGAAGAAGGGAAAATATTGTGTCTACCACTTCCTTTCTATCTCCTGTCATTAGTCAAAAGTCACATGGATGTTTACATTCTGCCCTTTGGGTTATCTGGCTTTTCTGGAAACCCACTGTGGTACCCAGATCCCATGCCCTGAGGTGGATGAAGTTTACGGCTTTCATGAATCCGGTCACTTTGGATGGATACTGAAGCCCCCTCCTGCTGGTGCAGTTAGGAGACTAGACTGGGGCTGCAAAAGCAGAGCTAACATCCCTGGCTTGATTGAAGGTGGGATGGGGTATGAATCTTGAAGAGGCGCATGAACTGGGTTTGGTATAGCTGTAGGTTTTTATTACTGTGAGCAGTTCTGGTTTGAACATTTTTGTTCATATATCCTCTTCCATATAAGCAAGAGTGTTTCTAGGTGTCTATCTAGGAGTGAGATTGCTGGAGGGTGGGGTGGAGTGATAGGCTGGCTTCCCTCTACATGAAAGTGGCAAATTGCTTTTCAAGTGGCTGTGTTTCACTGTGTGTTTTACTATTCATTTCTATTCCCAGTAGTATGGATGAAAGTTCTTATTACTCCACATCATTGCTAATAATTTATTGTCTAATTTTTAAATTTTTGTCAATTAGGTGGGAATGGAATGGTGCCTTGTTTCGTTACAAATGACAATGAGCATGTTTCCACAAATTTTGAGGCCATTTGTGTTTCTTCTTCTGTAAGATGCTTGTTTCTAGCCTTTGCTCAGTTTCTTATGGTATTGTTCTTTCTAAGTATTCATATGTTGGAGATTTTTAAAATAGATTCTGGAAACAAATCACTTGCTAGTTATGTGTTGCAAATTTCTTGTGCTAGTTTGTAGCTTATCCTTTCACCATTTAAAATGACTTAACAAACAGAAATTATTAATTTTAAAGTAATCAAATTTACCAGTCAAAGGGTGTTTATTTTCTTGTTTAAGAAATCCTTACCTACCACAAGGTAATATATTACCTTATATTTTATTTTAAAAGCTTTAACATTTTATCTATTATATTTAATGTGTTTATACTCTTTGAGTTCATATGAAAGAGAAACATTACAAAGATAAGAGAATATTTTAAACTAATGATTCTGTTCCTCAATGGTGATGTGATTGATCATATTTTCTACTTTTTTCCAAGTCACTTTTTGTAATTTATGTTTTTCTAAGAATTGCTTTCAAATTTATTGCCATAAAGTTGTTCATAATTTTCTCTTTTGATCTTCATGTCTAAAGCTTCTGTAATGATATCCACTTTTCACTACTAATGATTCATATTACCAGAGATTTGTCAATTTTAATGTTCTTTTCAAAGAATTGACTTTTAACTTCCTTGATTCTCTCCATTGTGTCTTTAATTTTTTATTTTATTAATTTCTGCTTTTAGTTTTATTATTTACTTATTCTACTTTTTTGGGTTCATATTTTTGTTCTCTAACAATTTTAGATTATTTAATTCATTGATTTGTCACCAGTTTTCTTTTCTAATATGTACATTTAAGCAAACATTTCCAAGTGTTGTTTTAGCTGCATTTCACAGTTCTTGATAAGTAGTGTTTAAAAACTATTTTATTATAAATACTTTCTAATCTCCATAATAACGTATTATTTGTCCTGTTATTTATTGTGGTAAAATTTGTATAACATGAATTTATCACTTTAATCACTTTTAAATGTGGAGTTCAATGGCATTAAGTACATTCACATTTTGTGCAACCATCACCACCATCCATTTCCAGCTTTTAAAGCTTGCATAACTGAAACTGTGTACTCAAACAGTAACTCCTCATTCTCATTTTCTCCACGTTCTTGGTAGCCACCATTCTACTTCCTGCATCTATCAATCAATTTGGCTATCCTGGGAACTTAATATAAATGGAATCATACAGTAATGTCCTTTGGTGACGTGTTTCACTTAGCGTAATATCTTCATGTTTCATCCATGTCGTAGAGTGTGGCAAAATTCTCTTTCCTTTTAAGACTGAACAATATTTCATTGTTTGTTACACATTTTGGTTATCCATTCATCAGTTGGACATTTAGATTGTTTACACCTTTTGGCCATTATGAATAATGCTTCTGAGAGCATAGGTGTACACATATCTGTTTGAGCCCCTGCTTTCAGGATTTTTTTTTTTTGGTATATACCCAGAAGTGGAAATGCTGACTAACATGATAGTCCTGTGTTTAGTTATTTGAGAGACGGCTATAGAGTTTTCTATAGCAGCTTTGCCATTTTACACTATGACCAATAGTGCATAGGGGTTTCAATTTCTTCATATCCTATCCCAAAACTTTCTGTTTTGTTTTAATCATAGCCCATCCTAATGGGTTTGAGGATTTCATGACATTATCCAAATGTAGAATCCTGCTTGCAATTATTTGGGCTTCCTGAATATTAAGATTGGTGTATTTTATTACTTCTGGATAATTTTCGACCTATATCTCATTGAGTGTATCTTCTTATCTGATATATTACTTCCTTCTGGAACGCTGATCAAACATATGGTGGACTTTCTCATTCTCTTCTCGGTGAAATTAAATTATCTTATTTTCCATTTGTATGTCTTTTAGTGTTACATTCTGAGCCATTTCTTCAGCTCTTCCCAGTTCAAAAATTTTATTTCTGGCTGTGTTCTAACATACTATTTAATGTATACATTAAGTATCTAATTTTGATGGTAATATCATTTATAGATATTTTGTTTGATTATGTTTTAAATCTCATTAGTCAGTTTTGATCTCTTGTTTCTTCATATTTGTAGCGTCCTTTGTTATTTATTTAAGCCTATTAAGCATACTTATTTTGTATTCTGTATCTGATAATTTCAATATCTGTTATTTTTAAAATATGAGTCTGGATTTTATTATGTCTATTGCCTCTTGTTTGTAATGTTTCAACTCTTCTTGTGTTTTATTTTTTATTATAAGCTCATATTATTTGAAACTTTATCTGCCGGAATTCTTTGAACACTCATTTTAAAATAATTTTCTAGATGTGATTTTGATTTCCTTTTGTTAGACATATTGGGTCACTACCACATTAAACTAAATATTAGACTTTGATTGTTGAGGTCCACACAGGTAGTGTATGAATTTTACCTCCAAGTTTGTGTGAGGGTGGGCTGCTGTTTAGCACCTCTTAAAGTTGGCTATTTTCTCTTTTCTTACTCTTCCCAGGACTGAAGCTGAGGCAGCCATGCACATTCCCTGTCTCCTTTCATTCATTGGATAAGATTTTTCTGTTTCACCTGTTGAAGGTGTCACCCTTTTGGAGACCTGGCTTTATGTTGTAATCTTTGATTTCACCTCCTACCTTGTACAGGCCTCAGCTTTGCTTTTGTCCCCTAAACTTTAGGCCATTAGTGTTGGGAAGCTAGTCTTAAGGCAAATACAGGATCTGATATTCTCTGATGTCATAATTCTCACAATGTAGCCATTTTTGATACCAGATTATTTCCCTTACTTTACCAATAGCTTGGTTCTGTTTTGAAAAATAAGTTGTATTCATTATTTTATATATTCTCTACCAGGAGACATTTGTCTGGCTATTGAATCCATTATATAGCAGGGAAGTGATGGGCATATCCATATTCATAAGGAGATGACTAACCTAACCACAAAGAAAAGTGTCCTTAAAATATTTTTAACATTTTTGAAATTAAGTGTTCTAAAAGTAAAACAACCTACACACAGAAATGGATATTCTTGGCTTGTGTTAGAGAATTTCATGTTAATTGGGTGTATATTGAAATTTGTTTGTTCAAATGACACATCATTTGATAAACATTTCATGCTTAAGGTTAAGTAGATTCTGTGTAGGAGGCAGAATAATGGAATTTTAATTAAGTCTGTGCCTACTTTATTGACATTTAAGGACTGCAATACATTTTCAGTGTGCTATTATGATTATTATGCATTTAGAAATAAAGCTATCATTTTATTATTGTTCCACTATTTAATTACATTATTATTCTCCCATCATTAGTCATTAGATGGCTTTATGATTACACTGAGCACAGATGGAGTGATCATTTATGTGGATGAAAACATCTCTCCTCTTCTTGGACATATGCCAGTAAGTTCTTCCTACTTTTGGGAAAGTGGATCATTCTAGTTTGTTGTTTAGGGGTTTATTATTTATTTTCAGGAGCATAAAACTCATCACAGAAGATGTTTTCAACGTTGTCAAAACGTGCCCCTGTTTTATTGTCATTTCCATTGGTTTCAGAATACTATAGATTGAGTGTCTTTATAAACAACACAAATTTATATTTTACAGTTTTAGAATCTGAGAAGTCCAAGATCAAGGTGCCAACAGATTTGGTGTCTAGTGAAGGCCTACTCTCTGGTTCAGAGACATCTCTATTCTTACTATAACCTCACATGGTAGAAGAAGCAAGGGAGCTCTTTGGGGTCTTATTTATTTATTTATTTATTTATTTATTTATCGAGATGGAGTCTTGCTCTGTCACCCAGGCTGGAGTGCAGTGGTGCGATCTTGGCTCACTGCAACCTCCGCCTCCCGGGTTCAAGTGATTCTCCTGCCTCAGCATCCCGAGTAGCTGGGATTACAGGCACGCACCACCACATCTGGCTAATTTTTATGTTTTTAGTAGAGACGAAGTTTCACCATGTTGATCAGGCTGATCTCAAACTCCTGACCTCAAGTGATTTGCCCATCTTGGCCTCCCAAAGTTCTGGGATTACAGCCGTGAGCTACCATGCCCAGCCTAGAGGTCTCTTTTATAAGGACACTAATCCCATTAATCATCTCCAAAAGCTCCACCTCTTAATATAATACCATCACATTGAGAGTCAGATTATTTCAATATATAAAGTTTTGGTGGACATAAACATTTAGTCTGTAGCAAGGCCTTCATATTCCACTTATATATGTGTTTGAACAGGGGTTACCTATAATACATTTACCAACAACAGTCCTCCCAAACAAACTGTCTGCCATTGGCATGGTTGTGTTAACAAAAGGTTTTGGGAGAGGATATGAAGAAATTGAAACCCTATGCACTATTGGTGGTAGTGTAAAACAATCATATCTCTGTTGTTGTTTTACATATTCCTTATTCGACAGAGTTGTCTCAAGAACTTGACAAACCCTGATCCAGAGATCTATAGTACTCAAGTTTGGAATGTGGAAATTAATAGAAGCTAGGTTAGATTATCCTGTAGTTAGGTTGGAAGTGGATTAAAAACATTTCACTAGTTTAGCCAGGCCAGTTGGCATGTTCTGTAGCCTTTTTGGAAACTCACAGCCTTTATACCCTTTTAAAAAAACTTGCAGATGCTAGAATCAATCTCTTTTATTTCTAATTCTCTTTCATTCTTTAAAAAAACAGTTTACATTTCCAAATTCAGCTTATATTTGTAGGATACGAAAACAGCTGAGTAAAATGCAAATGGTAGAGATATTTATCGGATTGCACTTTAGTTTATTTAAATCACAGAAAGGCAATAATCTTTGAAAATCTATATTAAAAGAATGAATGTATGATTATGATCCATTACAGCTTAAATTTTATTATAATGAAGACCAGAAAACTACCCAAATTCTTGTGGCATCAGATATTGCATAAACCAAATTGGTCATTGACTGAGACTGGTGACTTTTTCTTATTATGCAAGGATTTTTTTTATAGTGATGCTGTTAGTTGAATGAATAAAGTGGTGACTGTTATCATCACCATCATGGTATTAAACTTTTATCCATCATCAAACTTTTATCCATGCCACCATATTTTCCCAATTGTTGATTTCATTCAGTTTTTTTTCCTTTGGAAAAACTCAGTCATTTGTAGTAGTAAGTTCTAGTCACTGCGCTCTGTTCTTAGTAGCCTGCCCTCCTACTCACCCTACTCCATCATTCCCCCCCCAAAATAAAATCAAATCTGGGGGTTTACATATATTTATTTTCTTTTGCAGTTACTCACTGTACTAATATTTGTGTGACAACTAATAGGTATTTACAAACTTTGCTTTTGAAAAACCACCTTAATTTTTTGATTGTATTTATCCTTGCTTCATTAGGCTGTAAGTACCTTGATCTCTCTGCCTTGTATAATAAGAAAAGCAAATGCTAAAAACTTAGAAAAGTAACATGAGGTTGATCATGCTTTCAGGTCTTTGGCCTTTTTGTAACTAAGGAACAGAGTCACTGGAACAGGTCCACTGTTTCAATTGGTGGTTAATTATAAGGCTTATTGTCATTATTCCTATCTCTAGACAACCAATAAGAAACTCATTACCACTAGTCACATCCAAGAGAATGTGAACTATCAAAAGATAGCTCACTTTGAAGTCTTTTAAGGGACAATCCTATCTACATTTTAAAACTAGTGAAAAAACTTATGAGACATAGCACTTTGTATCTTGTTATGGTATTACTTTATATTTTGCATCATAATTGATTGTGCATATTTAATCTGCCCTACTAGACTATGTGCTCATTGGAATTTGTTGTCAGTTTCAACTTATGTAACCCTTATAAAAACTAAGTATAAAATCTTATTCAATGAATAACTTCATGTAGAATGTCCAAAATATAGGAACTGGTCTAGTAGCAAATTTTCTGTTCCTGATGCAAATTGGACTTGTGGCAGCTATGGTGTAGTGGAAAGGACATAGGCATGGAATTGGATGGAGCTTTCATGTTAATTTCATTTCTGCATTTCTGAACTCTCAACAATTGGACGAGCCTTAATTTCTTGATAAATAAGACAAAGGGTAGTTCTTCCTTTTCCAGGGGATTAAGTGAGCTTGTATATGTGAACATACCTAGAACAGTGACTGGCATGGAGCAACATTTTATCATGTGTTAGATGAGTGAATGAATGAGTGGTCTCCACAGGGATAACCTAGTTTGGCATCTAGAGTCTATTTTATAACTAAACCAATGAAAGCATTTTTATTGAGAAAGTTAAATTTAGTAAAAAAAAAAATCTACATTTATTTTGGGAAGTCAGTATTTTACTGTGTGACTTTCACTGTCAACATATATTACCTGTTAATTTCATAATGTTTTGTTTGCCAGATTAAGGTAACATATCCATCCTTAATCACGCCAAGCTTGATTGAGACAGCATCCATCTGCTAATTTGAGCACTGAACAGTTCATAGGCTGGCTTCTACAAATAGGCCATGAAGATATATTTCAAAATATTTATTGTAGATTATGAATACTAATCAGTTAAAAAATCATTGCAATTTGTGATTCATCACACAAAGCCATTATTCAGCTACAAAGAATGCTTTATTACTTTGTTGCTATCACATTAAAAGCTCATTACTTCTGTATCTGATATTCAATCTATCCACACCTCACCATATTTCAACTACATGATACAGTATTATTCACTCATTCAACCAATACTTACTGAGTGCTTACTAGTGCCAAGCTCTGTTCTAGGTGTTGAGGATGTAGCAGCAAGAAAGTCAGACAAGGTCTCTGTTATAATGTAATTGACATTTTAATGGGGAAGGCAGATAATAAACATAACAAAAAAGGTAATAAGAGAATATCAAGGAATTGGTGCTATTTAAAATACTTTTGAGTAAAGACCTGCAGTAAGTGAGGGAGAAAGCCATTGCAAATATTTGGGAACGAGTGCTTCACATTGAATGAGGAGTTAGTTTAAGGGCTATGAGATGAGTATTTGCTTTCATTGTGTTTGTATGTGAATTAGGAGTTAGGTGTACCTGGAGTGCAGTGAGCAACAGAGAGAGAGAGTAAGAGCAGATAAGGTCAATAGCAGCAAGGAATCAGAACATAGAATGGTGAAAGCCCTTATAAAGACTTTGGCTTTTATTCAGAATGACTTGGATAACCAGTGGAAATTTTTGAGTAAGCAGAGGAATAGCATAATGTGACTTATGTTTTGAAAGGATCACACTGGGTGTTCTATAGAGAATGGAGTGGTGGCAGGGGCATGGCAAGAATAGATGCAGGGAGATCAGTTACAACTACTGCAGTAATCCAAACTGGAAATGCAACTTGAACCAGGTGGTGAAAAGTGGACTGAGTCTGTATGTGTTTTGAAAATTGATCCATTAGAGATTGCTGATGGATTGGATGTTGAATTTGAGAGATAAAAGGTAAGTCAAGGACAAGTAAATGGGTAAATGGTGGTTGCCATTACTGAAAACTGAGAGAAGAACATATTTTGTCAAAGAAAAGATCAGGAGTTCTTTTGGATATCTTAAAATTGAAATCCTATTAGACATCCAAGTTGAGTTATCATGTGGGCAAGAGACGAGTATCTGAGAATCACTAACAGATAGGTTGTATTTAATGAGATGGAACTGGAAGAGACCATGTAGGGAAACAGGCCTAATGACTAAGCCCTAGCACTCTGATGTCTAGTATTCAGGAAGAAAGAGTGAGGTCTAGCAAATTGTGAAGGAGTAGCCTTTGAAGTGGAAGCATATCCTTATGTGTGTGGTGTCCTGGAAGTCAAGTAAATGCTTCAAGAGAAGAGGAAGGATCAACTGCCTCAAATGCTGACATGCTTGGTAAGATGAGGGCTGAACAGTGATGATTTGATTTGGCCATATGGAGGTCATTAGTGACCTTGACAAAAGCAGTTTCAGTGGAGTGGTTAGATATAAACTTCATTAGTGTGGTTCCAAGAAAGAGTGAGAAGTGAAGAAATGGGAGGGGACAAGTTTAGTTTGTTTCAGGAAATTTTGTTCCAAAGTGGACCAGAAAAGTAGAGTTATAATTGAAGGGAGAGGTGGTAATGTAAAGGAAGGTTGTGCGTTTTTAGGATTTTGTGTTGTTGGTTTTGTTTTCCTGATTATTTTAAAAATTTCTTGTTGATACATAATATTTGTACATATTTATGGCATGCATGTGATACTTTGATAGTTGCAAAGAATGTATAATTACCAGATAGATAGACAGATATTACAGCAAATATAATACAGCATTTTGTATGCTTATGGGAATACCCAGTAGAAAGGTAAAGAAAACTTGATGTGTGGAGTAGGGTGAGAATTTCTAGACCAATGTCTTTGGATAGTCTACAGAAAATGGGATGCAGTGCACAGGTGAAGGACTTAAATTTAGTTAGGAGCTTATTCATTGGAAAAGGAGGAAAAGCATGTCTGTAGGCACAAGAATAAATAGGTTGGTAGATTTGGTGTCAGATGTTGACATTGCCCATTTTTTTTTACTGAAATAAGAAATGAGGTCAGCAGAAAATGAAAGAAGGCTGGGGATTCAAGGTTTGAAGGAGGAAAAAGAGTAGGGGAGCAAATTGTCTAAATACATGATTTTGGGGCAGAGTTGAAAATGTATTTCAGATAATATACTGCTTGGTTGTGGGTTTTTCTTCATCTACATGCAATTGCTTGGGTGAAGGTGTAGGGTAAATGAAAGGTTGGAAGCAACCAGAGTCAACATTTTCCCAGGCAAATATGGTAGAGGGAAAGAACACATAGGAATGATTACGACCATGGAATCCAAGCTTTATAGGGAAAGATGTCACGATTTGATGAAGATTGTGCACAGTAAAAATGTGATAGGAATGGACTAGAGGTCTCATTGGATGGAATAATTATTGGAGAGGTGTATTTGTATGAGCGCACTGAAAAGGTAGGAGGTGGTGTCATAAAGTAGGATAATGTGAATTGTATTTTTTAAAGGTACAACAGGTATAACTGTAGATGGCTGAGGTAGGGCAGAGCATAAGCTTACTGGAGGTAAGGAGATAGAGGAACTGAACAGTATTAACACAGATAAAAAACTCGACTCTCTCCTTTTTCCCTCCTTTTCCCCTTCACCTCCTCCTCTCCTCTCCCTCCAGTCTGCGACTGTGGACAAAAAATTATTAAGCCTTCTGCCTGATGCAGAGAAAAATAAAGTCTCAGAAAAGATTATTCTCAAGTTTCCTTTGTTCAATTCAGGTATGTATATTTTTAAAAGTAATAAATTCTTAGGTTTTAAGGGACAAGTAACAATCACTCAATGGGTTAATTTTTTAAAAGTTATTAGAGCATATATCATATATTAATTACTTTTATATAATATTACAATCTATATTTCTAGTTTAAAAAAATATCTCCTCCATTAAATCTTATTCTTCACCATGGACCCTGATTATTATAGCATTTGTACAATTGCATTAGTGCTATGTAAAGAATGGACCGTTGTGTATAGTGTTCTAGCTAGTGCCCTACTCTACTGATACAACATAGATAGCTATGTAAGTGCTAATGTTTGTGGAAAGAAAATAATATTTTTGTAAAATTTAATCCAAGTAAGACATTGGTCATATGAAATAATCCAGTAGAATATGGTAAAGTACAAATGTAGACTTGTTTTGTATTTGTTCTCTTTTTAATAGAAACACATATTGAATTTTGCTGTCATTTAAAAAGAGGAAATGTTGAACATGGTGATGGTCCTGCTTATGAATATGTGAAATTCATTTTGAATGTAAAACATATTTGTAATGGTAAGCAATTCTGTTTATATTATCTATATGACATTCATGAGTTATGTAGCCCCTCATTACTAACATAAATGCTCTTCTGCTTGGCAGTTGCAAACTGTCTGATATCCCTATGACCACAGTTTCTGACTACTCACATGAATTATACTTTACAAAGTTAACAGTGAAATATACAAGGTGGGGATCATACCAAATCATGATACACTGAGTTAAGGATGGCTCTTTCTTTTTATAAAACAAAGAAATGATTGTAAAAATATGACAAAAGACATTTAATGCATATCCAAGCTGAAAATAAAGAGGACTCTATCTGTACCAGAAAGCAAAGTTCAAAGCAGTATAAAAATGGTAAGAAGAAGCTGATTTTGTGATGGCCTCGGTGGATTTTAAGTCATGCATAGGCTCCATTGGCTGGGGTCTGGAATTCTAACACCCAGTCAAGCACCAGTATATAAAACCTAGAGATCAATAAAGTTCAATAAAGTTCTGGTCATTGGCCTAGAGGAATAATAAGTAGGTTTATCATCTCTCTGGGAATTTGAATGGACTAAAATGTGCCATTTGCAGGAAACAAAAACCAAAATTTTTGTTGTGTGTGGACATAGGGTCCATTTTATAAATTTTGAGGTTTCAGAACCTGCAAGCTGAGAAATTAACATAAATTAGGTAACATTAACTGGTTTGGAGCCATTAAAACATCCGGGACTTGAATCAGAGGTAAATAACCCAAATAGCTAACAAATATATGAAAAGATACTCAAACTCACTAATAAGCCAAGAACGAAACATTTAAAAACCAGTGACATTAGCACTCTACACCCATCAGAATGGGAAAAATTAGAAGTGTGAATAATACCAAATATTGGTGAAGATGTGAAAAATGAATAAATAAGTTAAGTCATGCAAAAGCTGGCTGATACATTTGTCACGATTCTTGGAAATCAATGGTCACACCTTTTGAAAAAAATCTTACTTGACTATATATGCAAGATTACACATACTCTCCCTCTTTCTCTCTCTCTCTCTTTTTCTTTTTTTGGGACGGAGTTTCGCTGTTGTTACCCAGACTGGAGTGCAATGGCACGATCTCGGCTCACCGTAACCTCCGCCTCCTGGGTTCAAGCAATTCTCCTGCCTCAGCCTCCCGAGTAGCTGGGACTACAGGCATGCACCACCATGCCCAGCTAATTTTTGTATTTTTAGTAGAGATGGGGTTTCACCTTGTTGACCAGGATGGTCTCGATCTCTTGACCTCGTGATCCACCTGCCTTGGCCTCCCAAAGTGCTGGGATTATAGGCGTCAGCTACTGCGCCCGGCCGCTCTCTCTCTCTTTCTACCCATGTGATCTATATAAAAGAGAGGAGCCACATTTCTTTTGGAGACTAAAATGTCCATTCACAGGGTAATAACAAAAGACTGAAAACTAACCTGAAGTCTCAACATTTGATTTTCAGTAATGACTTCTTTATGTTTAGGTGGGGAGGATGGCTGAAAAGGAAAGAAGACAGGAAAAATCCCATGCCTCAGAATCCTGAAAATAGTCAATGGGTTAGCAAACAGTACATGGACGTGGCAGGTGTTTGTCTTCTTAACTGACCCACCTTTCTGTTGTCACATGTGTGTCTATCTTCCTTAGAGTCTGCTGTGTTCTTTAGTAGTTTCTGTTCCAGCCGCCGCTATGCTGCCTTGTCTGCTAAACATATTACTTGGGAGGATCAGTTTTATCTTATGGGAATTGTTTGTGTTCTCAGGACTCAGCTCCTGAAGGTGAGTACACTGTGTTTGTGCTTTCCCATTGTGGCAATGGGGGCTTTCTTTGAAGGGTCATTTCTCTTTTCACCTCTCAGCAACTGGACAACCTTGCTAAATTACTCTGTGTGCAGAGGGTCGTGCTAGGATATGTTAATAAGGAAAATCAGTGCCTATGTTTCAGAAGGTGAACATCTCAGTGAAAATTTAGACACAGTTGAACGAGATACACAATCATTTACAAGGATTCTTGATATAATACAAAATATTATAAAATGTAGGTGCTGGGGACTGGGACACATTAAGAGAAATGAGCATTTTGGCAGGTAGATAAAGGAAGGCTTCTGATGCCAGGTGAGTTTTGAGGTAGCTCCACCACAGCCCCATTGGGTAGCTGATTGTAAAGGCTTTTGCTCACTTTGTGTTCTGTAACATGGCATTCACAAATTCTAGCTCTAAAAAGAATTCACTTTGGAATTCATCTGATAGATTTAGCTTCCAGTAATTTATCCATTCAGTAACATATTTAGTAAGCACCTACTGTGTTCCAGGTACTGTGCTAGGTGCCAGGGAGATATTAGGGGAAATAGGCAATAGCTAAGTAATATTGGAAAGTGCCATGGAGGATGACAGAATAGTGTGCTAGTGACTGGTAGTGGTGGGGAGTTCAGAGAGAGTGGTCAGGAAAGGTCTTTTTCGGATAATTTGTCTTTTGAGTGGAGACCCCTTGGGATGCTAAGAAAGGAGATAACACAGATAGAGGGTTCAACATTTGTAAAAGACCTGAGGTAGTAACTGGCTTAGAGAGTTCCCAGGAACAAAGTAAGTTATGTGAGCAGAATAAGGGGAAAGAGGGAAGGAGCAGCAGAAAATAAGCTCCAAGAGGTAGACAGGGGACATATGATGTAGAACTTTGAGATCCATGATAATCAGTTTGGGTTTTATTCCAAGTGCGTTGGAAAGCAGGAAGGTGACATGATCTGATTTTCTTCTCTTATTTTTCTTTTGAGACGGAGTCTTGCTCTGTTGCCCAGACTAGAGTGCAGTGGCATGATCTTGCCTCTGCCTCCTGGGTTAAAGTGATTCTTCCGCCTCAGCCTCCCCAGTAGCTGGGATTATAGGCACCCACTACCGCATGCAGCTAATTTTTGTATTTTTAGTAGAGACGAGATTTCACCATGTTGGCCAGGCTGGTCTTGAACTCCTGACCTCGTGATCCACCCACCTCAGCCTCCCAAAGTGGATTACAGGGGTGAGCTACCATGCCCAGACCTGATTTTCTTTTTTAAAGGTCAGGCTGAATACTTGGTGGGAAATGGAGTATAGAGAAACAAGAATGGTGGAAGGAAGAGGACCTGAGTGAAAGATGATAGGGGCTTGGACTATGATTGTAGTAATGTAGATAAAAGTATGCTGATTTGGGGTATATTATGGAGACAAAGCCCTTGCTGATGAGTTAGAAGTGTCTGGTAGAAGGGAGAGAAACATCTCATGGAGGACTCTTAGCTTTTTGGCTTGTGGAACTCAGCAAATGGAGGTGGCATTAACAGATTTGAACAAGATTGGGACAATGTGGATCAGGCAGTGTGGGAGGTTAAAATCAAGAGCACTGTTTGGGCCATGTTAATATTGTGTTAACATTACAACATAAAACCTTGGCCAAGTCACATCCTTTAGCCTCAGTTTCTTTTTCTATAAACGGCACCCATAGTACCTCCTATTAGGGCTGTAAGGAATAAATAAGATGGTTTCTCATATATGGTGAGCACTCAGTATAAATGTGAGCTATTACAGTTGTCATGATCACTGTTATTACTGTCATTATTGCTGCCAGTTATCCAGAGAAGGCAACCTACTTGCTTTACTTTTCATCTCTGGTTTAAAATGTGGGCTCTCCAGATCACATTTTAGAAACTATGGAGGGCGCCTTTACATTCAATTTTAGAGCAATTCATATCATAATTTCTTCAAATTTAAGATGGTAAGAAAAGCAGTGTAGAAGAAAGACAGTTGAGAGAAGTTGTCTAATTGGATTGCCTCATTCATTTTTCCTTCCTTGTAGCCCTCTTGGATTTGACTGTCATGTCTGCCATGAGAATACAGACATCCCATTTTGGAAGTCATCCCCAATACCTACCTCCTTGTCTGAGAAAGAGAAAATATCTGATTTGGTCCAATACCCTGGTTACCCTTACAGCACAAGGAACTCTATTTGTGATCTAGTCCAGTTTATCTCTAGGTTGATAGGATGTTTGTTGCATATTAGTGGACACTTTGGAGAAAAAATCTTGTGTGAACAGAGGGCTTTGGAAGGAAGATTTTTTTCATAGTGTGACTGTGTAGTACAGTAGAACAGTGATGAATTACAGTTCAAACTTTGAAATTCTGCTTCTGGATCTACTAGCTGTATTTCTTGGGTCAATTTTTTTACCTCCATAATTATCAGTTTTCAAATCTGTAAAACTCCAGTGCATTTCTCACATTGACATGCAGATTATTTGTAATATTGGACATGAGCATGCCTCCAAAATTAATATATGCTATGCATTTTTACTAATACGTATGTTAAGTATCTAAATATTTGAATTTTTCTGCAGAGACTTTACACTCGAAGCAAAGTCACTGACAAATTTATACTTACGCAAGAATCAGATGAGGAATCTTTTGTGAAAGATCTCAGGTGAGCAGTAGTGTTGATACAGGTAGCTAAAATCTAGAATACAATTTTACTAAATGAAACTAAAACAAGAGAAATGATACCTACAGATACTTTTTTCCCATCAAAATGAAAATAAAAAGAAAAAAGAAACAAATGGGCCAGCGATGGTGGCTCATGCCTGTAGTCCCAGAACTTTGGGAGGCTGAGGCAGGAGGAACCCTTGAGCCCAGGAGTTTGAGACCAGCTTCAGCAACATAGTGAGACCCGTTTCTACAAAATAATAATAATAATAATTTTTAAAAAATAGCCAAGCATGGTGGCATGTGCCTGTCGTCCTAGCTACTTGGGAGACTGATGTGGGAGGATCACTTGAGCCCGGGAGATCAAGTCTATAATGAGCAACGATCATGCCACTGCACTCAAGCCTGGGCAATAGAGTGAGACCCTGTCTCTTAATAAATACATAAATAGGTGAAACCAGAATGGCAGTCTACTAGTCTGAACTTCCTTTCTCAGCTAATATAATTCACATGTTTTTCCAACATAATATAGATACAGATGATTGGCTTTTTTTTTAAAAAAGCATTAAAGCAACAAATACAGAAAACTTATCTGACTCAGACATGTAATGACTTTCAAATTAAGGTAATGCATCTTAATATACTTGTTTATTATTTTTTCTTGAAAATAAAGGTAATGTTTAGACACTTTTAAATGGTAGAAGAGCAAGTATGCATTGTGGTAACTACTAATTATATAGGCATCCCTCTTTTGTGAATCTAGTATGTTCTGTAAAATTTGTTTGCTGACACATTTTCAGAGAATAGAAGCCAATATTCCACTATTTTGTGTGAGAAAAGTAAAAATATATTCTTAACCATCAGGAAAATGCTGATTAATTTGCCAAATACCACTAAAACCCCTTTATAAACTTATTTAACAGCCCACAAAGGATTTCTGTAAAATGTAAATTATTTATAATAGTATATAGTTATTCACCATTTGATAAACTCATTGGTACGTACATTTGTATGAAGTAAGCCACAATACAATACACTATTGTCTGGTGTTAAATATATTAAAGGTGTGCACTGTAGGTCAGTAATACTTAGTAAAATAAAATAAGAAAACAAGGGAACTTTGCAAGAGGTTTCTTGGGATCAAAGGCACGCTTGTATGAGTTTTGGTGGTGAGAAAAGTGAGCTGGAAGCTGAGGTCACTGTTATTATTTGGGAGCAGGAGGAGGTAAGGAAGCCAGAGTTGGTGAAGGAATGAGTTAAACAGGAAACATCTGAGGCTCATCTGGATTTAGGAGAAGGCAGGGAGAATCTTCCCTTCCCATCAGAAGAGTACAGAGGTGATTGGCTGTCAACCATTGTCTGGTGCCACACACAGAACAATGGGATGAGAAACAGAACTCATGGTGGCTAGCTATTTGCATCCTTTTCGCATGATTAAAAACTTGCTAACATAGAGCTGCATTTGTGTTAATAAGTGTGTGTTGAATATGACAACGTGACATGTCTGCTCATGCCATAATCACATTTGTTTGTACTAGCATGCTTCTTTTGTGGAATCTAATTTTTTTATGAATCTTCAGTATTTTATTTTTGGTTTCTAGGAGTGGGGAGCACATGCATGACCAAGCTTAAGACTTCTAGCCGGTCAACCCTCTGAATGTGCTTCATCGCTCCCTGCTTTTCTTGTAGTACATGGACTTCAATAGGTCTGTTAGTCCTGCCCATTTCCTTTATTAGTTTCTCTACTTTCTTAGAAGAAATTTGGAGAGTAAGATAGCTGCAAGACAACATGTTTAAACAACATGAACTCGAGACACTATGCCGTAAGGAGAATGACTGAGACACAGTAACAGCACACTGGCATGCTCTTGTCTAGGCATGCATGACTTAAACATATTCTTGCATGTGCCCTAAAACAGATTTATTTAGCAGGTTTGGGTAATGAATTTTGTTTAAAAATTAGCATATCAGCATAGCAAATATTCAGATAGTGAGAGTTCAGAGAACAAAGATACCTGTATTTTTATTTAAAGGTAGAGTTGAATTGGATGAAAAATATTGCGATGCAGCAAGGAGCCAGCTACCACATCTACGCCATGATCTTCATAACATATATAAAAGTGTTTTCTGAAGGCTTAAAATTATATCTTTTCTAATATTGTAAGAAATTAAGACTCAAATGTAGGTGAATGTACACTCTTTCCCCTAAAGTTCAAAAGTAGACAATGGATTTTTTATCATGTAGGAAGTAAGGTAGAAGAGTGACACTTAAGGAAAAAAGCGGATGCATTTAATGAAGAAGAATCTGATTAACTCCAGACTACTCGTCCCTCTCATATCGCTCCCTCCTCCAACTCCATGGTCACTACTCTGGCCCCAATCTCTTCAGCTCTCACGTGATAGATTGTTGGTGGACCTGGCTGACCCACTAACCTGAGCTCTGTAAGGCAGGACCTGTCACCCTCATCCCTGTCCAGTACAGAGCCTGATAATAAGTAGACAGAAGTGACATCTGCTTATTAACTGATTGATTATTTGATCTAATCAAATTAGTAATACATTCCAGGCCATGAGATCTCTCAAACATTGTGCAGTATTGTTAGAAAGCAGTGCAAACCAGTACCCTATTGTTTGATTTTTTTCATAGATTTGTCCCTTGTCCCCATGATATTTTAAATTAAAAAGAAGAGATCGCATCATATCAGGGTTGTAATTTTTAGTTACTAATAGTCTGGGTCCCATTTTACCCCCTGGGAGATGGTTAGAAAACCAGTCATTAGGTCATAGGGACCTACAGCTCCAAAATGTTTTCCTTATCTTGGTAATTCCATTATTTTAAGATTAGGAAGCATCTTGCTAAGAGGCTTGAAAGTTTTGTCTATGCTTATGAAGGAAACACAAAGATGGGAATTTGAAGTGTTTATAATAAAGGGTGTATTTCCACATAGAATGTCCTGTTTGTGCATGTTTAACATTTGAGGCTTAAAAATATTTCATTCCAGGAGAAGGACTGAATAGCAGGGATATTTTTTTTTTTACTGAGGCTACAGGTATATTGGAGTAGAAAAGCTTGCTTTCCTGGACCATTGAAGGTAGAAAGAAGTAAGGGATTTATGAGTCAGTGAGGGGCAAGCAAAGTAGTGAATACTGAGTAGCCCTCTGCTGTCTTGCTACTGCTAGAGTTAGAAGTAAGCAACTAAATTACTCTTTGGATGTTCCCAGTTGTATGTAGTGGTAAGGCCCGAATTCCTATCATAGCATCATCTTTTAACACAGTGCATTTTGTACTTTATACTTCATGATGTTATTTTATGTTTATTAATTTAGTTATTTTCTACATATCTACGAGGTAGATTTTAGACTCATTGTACAGGTGACAAAGTACACTCGCAGAGGATGTATAATTCGCCCAAACTCACACAGCTGGTTAGGCAGTAGAGCTGTATTTAGGACTTAAATTACCCTGGGCTCCATTCCGTGAGGACACCAGTTTCAGGAGCTGTGGCCAGTACATGATTCAAGGGAGAAAACTCAAGGCGTCTTTGGGAAGTACATGACCAGGGATGTTACAAAGAGAAAACATGTTCGTTTTAATTTCACCTTAGACTTAGAGGGAGGAGACTATACCAATTAGTTGGCCCTAATACTTTTTACAAAGATGGCACTTTTTCACCCAAGCGTAAAGTAGAGAACACTGGAAAATCAAATGGCAAGTATTTCCCAGGTTCCAGTAGCTCTTACCTGTGCTTGCAAAGTCCTTAGAAACTCTGCTACAGGACTGGAATTGGTCCCTGAGGAGACTCCATCTGTCAGCAGCTCCACCAAAAAGAATGTTCCTGCCTAATTCCTCTTTCAGTGAAGACACACCTTTTACAAAGGTGTGGGGAAAATTTTGCAAAGATGTACAATGGTCCTAATTAGTGAGTTTTTCCAAATTGTATCACTTAATTTTCAAAAAGGAGGAGGAAGATCAAAGAATATTTGCCAGTTGTAGTTACAAGAAAAGAACACCTAATTCTACAAAGAAAAGTACCACTGTCTCATTATGTAAAATCTTAAAACGTTAGTCTTAAATTGAGCCCTTCATGTTTCTTCTCTTTCTTCATTTTAAATCTTTTGGAAAAAGAAAGTTGTGCTTGTATCTGTTCCTAACCAAAGGCCAGCAGTGGATATGGCTGTAACCCCTCTGTTACATGTTATATCCCATATCCTGAGCCTAAATTCATTATTTATATGAACAAACTAGTTAGAGATGAAATATTCCCTAATGGGTTTTCTTTAAATTGTGAGTTTTGTTTGTTTTTTAGACAAGTCTTGCTCTGTCGTCTAGGCTGGAGGGAGTGCATTGGCATGATAGCATGATCACAACTCACTGCAGCCTTGACCTCCCTGGCTCAAGCAATCCTCCCAGTTCACTTCAGCCTCCTGAATAGCTGCGACCACTGGCATGCACGAACACACCTGACTCATTTTTATTTTTTGTAGAGATGGGATCTCACTGTGTTGTCCTGGCTGGTCTCAAACTCCTGGGCTTAGTGATCCTGTGATCCTCCCAGCATGGCCTCCCTAAGTGCCTGTGACTTTTATATTCTACCTCAATTATTTGCCATTTATATTGACGTATGGAGAGGCATGAAATATACATTCACTGAAGAATTTGGAAAATACCTTTATTTATATTATTGATATTTAAGTCGGTGGACTTGAAAACATATTTGCTTCACAATGTATTATTATCAAAGTCAGGGTTTTGTCCAGTAAAACTTACTGCATCTTTTAATACAGCACTGTCCAGTAGAACTTTCTGTGATGATTGCTGTGGTCTATAATCTGCTTCATCCAACACAGTAGCCACTAGCCAGAGAGCACTTGAAATGTGTTCACTGTGACTGAAAAACTAAATTTTAAATTGCATTTAATTTAAATTAACTTAAATTTGAATTTAGCAACATGTGGCTGGTGACTGCCATATTGGACAATGTAGCAAGCAATACATTCACATGTTGTTTATGTCAGCTATAAAGTTACTCAGTATTTAGAAGCCAAAACAAAGGTATTAGACTGCTTTTAAGGAACAGATAGAAGTCCCAACTTGTCCATTAAAATAATGTTGTCAATCCAAGCAGACTTGGGATGAAAGATATGAAAACATTTTGATTGAATTGACTGCTAAGTTTTATTTGTTTTTTCCTTTATTTAGAAAATATCCATTAAGCCCATAGTAATTGTTCTGCATTGTGTGAAGTGCCTGGGGTACAAGAAGTTTAAAGCATGTTCATTGCCTTGAAGAAATTCACTAGGTAGACAAGGTAGACAGAAAGTAGTAAGAAACACTCGCATAAGGCAGAAGAGAGTTGAGAAAGAGGAAATAATCTAAGATGACTTGCAGATTTCAGTCTTGAGTGACTAGGTGGAGGGTGGCACTATTCACCAGGTAGGAGACACTGGAGGGGGAACAGGAGTCTACACCATGTTGAATTGAGGTTAGATATCCACATGCATGTGCTGAAGGCAGTTGGATATGTGTGTCTACAGCTTGGAAAGAGGTCATGAGGTAGAGCTGTGGGAGTCACCTGTAGTTGAAGCCAAGGGGTACGATATGGTCTGCAAGGCAGATAATATAAAGAAATAACAGAACTCCAAGAACAGCCCTGAAGAGGTACCAGCATTTATAATGTGAGAAAACATTCTATTAGACTAAATTGGCTTATAAATTTAATCAGAGATTGAAAAATTATTTTAAAAATATATAATAATATAGGAATTTTATTTTAAAATAGTATGTGGGCAAATTTACAAGTGACTCCACTTGTTTGTTTCATGACACTGAAAATCAAATCAGTAAGAAACATTTTATATATTTTATATTTAATTTTTAATTAAATTATTCATTGATAGTAACAATATAAAATATTTAATTAAATATTTAACATATATTTAATTTATATATATTTTATATATTTTAAACATTCCATATTTAATATTTTAGAGTCCAATTATACACACAAATGACTGAGTTAACTCATTAACTAGGTGTTTTATGCTGTGTAAATCAATACTTCCTAAATATTACACATTTCAGATATCCAAAATGAATTTTTTCAAGCTCTTAATATTTTACTGTTTGATATAAATTTTGTGAATAAATTGATTTTGTCTGGGTCCTGTGAAATATAGAATAGAAAAATTTCTCTCCATTGGATCAGAATTCACTTTTTGAAACCATGTGGAATAACCCAGTTTTTCTCTTAATTGTGTGTCTTCTGAATATTCTTGGAAAGTTTCATAGATATCATTTGCTACTGTCTTGCTGCTCTGAGGTCTTGTTCATTTTTATAATATTTATTATCAGACTTTAATTTCTCATTTTGTGGAGTAATAGGGGTTTTTCAAAAGAAAAACTTGTGAAAAAAATACATTTCAATAACGATCTCAGCTATGAAATTTTTAAGGCTTGAAACACTATTGTCAATATTAAAAATAAGATCATCATTCATTCATATTTCTTCCTCCCATACTTAATTGGTGAAAAGTAAGCTAGTATTTAGACTCTAGTGTGCCATGAAGCTGCATCTCACCTTGGGCATCGAAATTCTAATTTTGATAGAAATGAATTGTTAATGAACCCCGAGAATTGAGAGTTTCTGTAATTACAGAAAACAAAATTAAATTGGGCCTAAAGGCATTTTTTGGTAATTGCAGTTGGTTTAAAAATTGAGAAAGAATAGTCACTCACACACCTTGGCTTTTAAAAAAATCTTGCTTTGCTCCCCACTTTTAAAAAGAGGCATTGTAGGGGGGAAATAGGGGAGGGACAGCGGGGGGTAGGGAGTTGGGGAGAGATAGCATGGGGAGAAATGCCAGATGTAAGTGATGGGGAGGAAGGCAGCACATCACACTGCCATGTGTGTACCTATGCAACAATCTTGCATGTTCTTCACATGTACACCAAAACCTAAAATGCAAAAAAAAAAAAAAAAAAAAAAAAGAGGCATTGAGACCTGCAGCAAACTTCATTCTAATGAGGGTCCAGATGATTTTTTTTTTGTAGATGTGAAGAACAACTTTGTGGGAAAAATGATGCCTCAAAGATTGATAATGTTCTGTAATAGGGAAAATAAAATAAAGTTTTTATTTGAACCTTTTTATTGTATGATAGAAAATTTTGATTTAAATGGCAAGTGAGATATGCTTACCATCTCTCTTTTTACCTATTTATAGTGGATCTCAAGATGAAGGAGGACATACTAGCATGGAAGTTGTTTGTGCTGAACCTGCTGCTGCTGCTGCTGCTGCTGCTACCTTAGATGTATGTACATTGAGGGCCATAGACTAAAATCTTGGCCCTTTATCCATGTGATGTTGATTATTTAGTCAATATGTGTTGCCAAGAAGTATGTCATAAGGATGTGACACCTGAGCAGTGTTTCACAGTTCCCATCTTGCAGACATTTCTTATTAGGAGCCAGTAACTTCCGCATATGGAATGGTCTGTGTAGTAGCTTGAAAAAGAATTAAGCTAAGCTCCATCCCAGATGTTGTTCAGGGTCTTTTTGTCTTGTGAGTACATTTCATAATGAAAGTTTACTGACCTGCCTGGTGTAGAAGGGCATGTCAGTAGACCCATCAGACTATATCATACCATCAAGGGGAGAACCCAGTGCCTAATTAGCCTAGGTTGTCCCCGTCTGTTCTCTCAGACAATCCATGTATCATCCATTTTTTCATTAATCAGATATTACTAGAAAGAACCCTTAGGGTATATACATTAATAGAAATCTAAAACCTGGGTCTACCCTCAGTGATCTGATGAACCTCTAGACTGGGAAATAAAATCAAACTACAAGAAGAACAGAGGTATACCAGAAGGCATTTCCCAGGTTAAAAAGTGACAGGGTGGTTCTTCACCTTACCTGCCACTCCATGCGTTCATGTACTACAACTGGTAGGCTGGATCACCACAGTGGTATCAGTGCTACAGAGAGAAAACATGGTTGAGACATGAGAAGACAAGGGTTTGATTCCTGATTCTGTCACTTCCCAGTTATGTGGCCTGGAGAGTTATTTTATCTCTGACAGCCTCAGTTTCCTCATCTGTAAAATGGAAGTCATAATAATCATCTCTGCTAGACTACATCATAGGGATATAATAATGCTCAAAGGAATCTTAGGATATTTTTTGTACTCCTGTAATAGAATGAAACCTCTGTGAGAGGAGAGACCATTGGCCGTCTTATTGGTCAGCATATCCCCAGTATTTTGAACAAGGCTTATTACACATACTAGGCACTCATAAATATTAGATGCGCAAATGAGTTCTCTGTTAAAGCACTCTGTTATTTTTATATAACTCTTCAAATGTTTGGTAAAGGGATTTCAAGAGCAGTACAGACAGGCTGCATGCATAGACTCTAACTTTGGTTTTCAGACCTCCATGTGTTTTGCCTCAATGGATTTGTACTGGGATCAGTGCAGACAGCAGAGTTTTCAGTATTTAAGTTCTCCTATAACATGGAGATGTCGTGAGCACATATTTTAAATATGAAGCGCTGATTTTATATTGAATTTTCCAAGTATTGCTCATTTAACAAAGTATATATAGGTAAATAAAACTTTCTCCATTCTGAAAAAGTATCTCTGCTTAACCTGATACTCTGTTCAAAGAAATATGAAACAAAGAGAAAAGTAGGTAGAAGAAGGCTAATTTAGACAGAGCAATGTCCTGTTTACACACAAACTAATTACAGGCATTAGTTTGTGTGTAACAGCCAGTCAGTAAATAAATATTTACCCAGGGTTTATACTATACAGTGTGTGAAGAATCCAGCGTCCTTAAACTTAGTATGTGTTGAAGAAAGCTGGATTAAAATATTCTCATTTTACAAAACATATAATGTCTACATAATTATTTAAAGAAAAGTGTTTCAAAAAAAAAAAGAAAAGAAAAGAAACACGTAATGCCACTGCAGTGGCACAGCTGCTCTTTAATTTTGCTTATTCCCATTCAGTCTTGGTCCACCAACGTATATATTTCTCATGTAGTAATAATGAAAAATATAGCTTACATGCCACTGCATACTCTTGGCTTCCACTTATCACTAAGTTCCATTTTATTCTACATTCACATTGATCATTTTAAAATCTGTATAATATTCCATGAAATTGGGAGACGTCTGCTTCCAGCCAAGATGGAGTTAGGGGGTCGGGTTAACTTGCCTACCTGAAACGGGCAAAAATAAAACAGACGAAATATATGACATAACAGTTTTCATGGTAATGGCCGTCAAGCATCAAAAGCCACGGACTCTTGAGCAATTGGAAATCAATGAGGGGAGCTTCACAGTTATCTCAGCTTACTACATAGCAAGTTTCTAGGCCACATTGCAGAGAAAGAGAACACACATGGAGCCCAGGTGAGAGTATAGGGAGACTAAGTTTGCTAGCAGAGTCCCAGAGAAGAGAGAGCTGCATGGAGAAAGAATGCAGAGATCTGTGAGGGATCCCCTCTAGTATTCAGCAGCATATTGATTGGTATATTCACTTGCAGAAGCTGCTTGAAGTGGGGCTAGGGGAAGAACCATTCCCGAACATTACAGAGAATAATGCTAGCACTCAAAAAGGATTGATAATAGTTCTTGTTCCTACCAGCCATACTGGAAATCCTCATAAAGCACAAGACATTAAGTGAGAGTACACAGAAATGTCTTGAATCAAGTGTGGAGAATAATTAACCCTAGTGATATGGTTTGGATCTGTATCCACCCAAATCTCATGTTGAACTGTAATCCCTAGTGTCGCAGGTAGGGCCTGGTGGGAGGTGATTGGATCATGGGGGTGGAGCTCTCTTTTATTTTTTTTTTTGAGACAGGGTCTTGCTCTGTTGCCCAGGCTAGAGCGCAGTGGCACAATCTCGGCTCACTACAACCTCTGCTTTCCTGCTCCAGGTGATTCTCATGCCTGAGCCTCCCAAATAGCTGGGACTACAGGCCTGTGCCACCATGCACCACTGATTTTGTATTTTTAGTAGAGACAGGGTTTCACCATGTTGGCCAGGCTGGTCTCAAACTCCTGACTTTGGCCTCCCAAAGTATTGGAATTACAGGTGTGAGCCACCGCACCTAGCCAAGGGGGTGGAGTTATCATGAATGGTTTGATGTCATCCCCCCTTGGTACTGTATAGTGAGTTTTCATGAAATCTGGTTGCTTAAAAGTATGTAGCACCTCCCCTACTGTCTTCCTGCTGCAGTCGTGTAAGAAGCCTGCTCCCACTTTGCCTTCCCACATGAGTAAAAGCTCCCTGAGGCCTCTCCCGAAGCAGATGCTGCCATGTTTCCTGTAGAGATTGTGAAACTGTGAGCCAATTAAGCCTCTTTTCTTTATAAATTACCCATTCTCAGATATTTCTTTGTAGTGGTATAAGAACAGACTAATACACTTAGGCTAAATGTTGCTCTGATGCCCACTAACAAATCAAAAAGGAAAGACTAAAAAGGATCAAACTATTTCCAAAAGTCTTAGTGCATTTTGTGCTGTTATAACAAAGTATCTGCGACTGGGTAATTTATAATGAACAGATATTTATTTCTTACCATTCTAGGGGCTGGGAGTCTAAGGTCAAGGGGCCTGCATCTTGTGAGGGCCTTCTTGCTGCATCATCCCTTGGTGGAAGTTGGAAGGGCAAGAGCACAAGCGTGAGAGAGGGGAAAGGAGGCAAACTTATCCTTTTACCAGGAAGGGATTCCCATGATAATGGCATTCATTGATATATGAGAGCAGAGCCCTCATCATATAATCACCTCTTAAAGATCCCACATCTCAATACTGTTGCACTGGAGGCTAAATTTTCAAAACGTGAACTTTGGGGGACACATTTAAACCATACGATTCTGTCACTGGTTTCCAAAATTTATGTCTTTTCTCACATGCAAAATACATCCCAATAGCCCCCAAAGTCTCAATTCATTCCAACATGAACTTAAAAGTCCAAAATATCTGGGGATGGTGGCTCAATCCTATAATCCCAGCACTTTGGGAGGCCGAGGTGGTTGGATCACAAGGTCAAGAGATCAAGACCATCCTGGCCAACATGGTGAAACCCCATCTCTACTATTAGCTGGGCACGGTGGTGCACACCTGTAGTACCAGCTACTCAGGAGGCTGAGGCAGGAGAATTGCTTGAACTCAGGAGGTGGAGACTGCAATGAGCTGAGATTGTGCCACTGCACTGCAATCTGGTGCCTGGCAACAGAGTGAGACTCTGTCTCAAAAAAAAAAAAGTCCAAAGTCTCATCTAAATCAGATATGGGTGAGACTTAAGACATTGATTTATCATGAAGTAAGCTCCTCTTGTGAACAGCCAGTGAAATTAAGTTATCTGCTTCCAAAATACAATAGTTGGATGGACAGAGATAAACATTCCCATTCTAAAATGGAGAAATAGGCAAGAATTAAGGAGTAACTGGTGCGAAGTGAGTCCAAAACTCAATAGGGAAAAAGTATTTTGTAATTGAAAAATAATAACTGTACGTATTCATGAGGTACATAGTAATGTTTTGATATATATAATATATAGTGATCAGATCAGGGTAATTAGCATATTCATCACCTCTGATGTTCATCATTATAACACTAAGTCTTAAAGCTGGAGAATAGGCCAGGCACAGTGGCTCACGCCTGTAATTCCAGCACTTTGGTAGGTCAAGGCAGACAGATCACGAGGTCAGGAGCAAGGTTGGTCTCCAGCCTGGCCAACATGGTAAAACCCCGTCTCTACTTAAAATACAAAAATTAGCTGAGAGTGGTGACAGGTGCCTATAATTCCAGCTACTCAGGAGGCTGAGGCAGGAGAATTGCTTGAACCCAGGAGGTGGAGGTTGCAGTGAGCTGAGACCATGCCACTGAACTCCAACCTGGGCAACAGAATAAGACTCTGTCTCAAAAAAAAAAAAGCTAGAGAATAATCTTCCTTGACTCCATGCCCCAGGTGGTGGTTGGGTCCCTAAGGCCTTGGGCAGCCTCGTTCAGCCCCTTCCCTATGGCTTTGCCAGCCTCGTCCACCCAGAAGCTCTAACAGGTTGGAGTCTGGGTTGTAGTCTTCTGCCAGCATGCTGGTGACCTCACAGTATTGAGATCTTAGGGGTAGCCCCATTCCCATGACTCCACTAGACATTGCCCTAGTTGGGGCTCTCTGTGGTGGCTTCACCCCTGCAGCAAGTCTGCCTGGGCCCCCAAGCTGTCTGCGATATCCTTTGAAATCTAGGTGGAGGTTGTCACGGCCCTATAGCTCTTGCATGCCACCCTCTGCAGAATCAGTACCATGTGGACACTGCCAAGGCTCACTATTTGCATGTTTCAGAGTGGCAGGTAGAGCTGCACTTGAGAGCAGCAGCCACAGTTGGAGAGCAGTGTCCTGAGTCTGCACAAGGCTTTCTGAAAACCTTGCCTTCAAGGTCCTCGCTTGCTTCAAAGATCTCTGAAATGTGTTTGGGGTCATTCTTCCATTTTCTTGATGAATAGTACCTGGCTTCCTTTTTATGAAAGGGTCTCTTTAGTCAACACTAATCTCTTTAAAACAAAGAAACAAAACCCTTAGTTTGCTCTCCTAAACAAGCCTTTTCACCTATATGACCAGGCTTTGAATTTTCCAACTTTTTCCACTCTACTTCTCTGTTAATTATGAATTCTGTCTTTAAATATTTTGTCTCTGCTCCCACTTTACCACATGGAGATAAAAGTAACCATGCAACTCCTTCAGTAATTTGTTTAGAACTTTCTTCCAGCAGAGATCCCAGTTCATAGCTCTTAAATTCCACCTGAAAGAGAAAAGCTTTTGGACATGGATGCAGTTCAGCCAAGTTTATAACAAGGACGCCTTTACTCCCATTTCCAATACCTTGTTTCTCAGTTCCATCTGAGACCTCATTAGAATGGCCTTTACTGCCCATGTTTCTACTAACATCCTGATCATGACCACTAAAGCAATCTCTGAGAAGTTCCACACTTTCTCTACATTTCTTTTCTTCTGCGTAACCCTCACCAGAATCTCCCTTAATGTTGAGTTTACAGAAATCTAGGCTTTTTCTAGCCTACTGCTCCAAATTCTTCCAGCCTCTGCTCGTTACACAGTTCCAAAGCTGCTTCCACGATTTTGGGTATTTGTTATAGCAGCAGCCCCACTCTGAGTACCAATTTTTTGTCTTAATTTATTTTGTGCTGATATAACAATACCAGAGACTGAGTAATTTATAAACAACAACAACAAAACAAAACAATAAAACAGATTTTTTAAACACTCTATAGGTTGGGAAGTCTAAGGTCGAAGCGCCCATATCTAGTGAGAATCTTCTTTCTGTGTCATCCCAAGTGGAAGAATGGCAACCACACTAGTAAAAGAAAGAGGGAAGGGGCTGAACTTATCTTTTTATTGGTAGCTCACTCTTATGATAACGAATCCACTCCTGAGAGAACAGCATTAGTTAATTTATGAGAGAAGAGCCCTCATGACCTAAACACCTCTTAAAATTCTAACCTCTCAATATTGTTTCATTGGGGATTAAGTTTCCAACAAATCAACTTTGGGGCACATGTTCAAACTATAGCACTAAGTATAAATCTATCTTTCAGAACAAAGATAAATAATATAGGGATACAAAATATTCATTGCACTACAAGGTAAAATTAACAAGAATGTGGCATTCGGTCAAAGATTAGGCACACAGAAAAGCAATAATATAGGAACTTTATTGAAGGGAAAAATTAATCAATAGAAACCCATCTGGAACAAACCCAGAATTAAAACTCATGGACAAAGATATTAGAACAATTATAACTGTATTGCATATGTTCACAATTTTAAATAGAGATGTGGAAGATAGGGGAAATATCTCAAAGTAAAAGTTTAGTCAGATGTGTGCTGGGTGGGATTAGTTGCAGTTTGGATGTTGTAGATTTAGTAGATCAGTGGATTTAAAGACAAAGCTTTGGAAACTTTCCAAAAATAAAATACAAGGAGAAGAAAAAAAAGAAAGAAAAGAACTTCAGCTCACTGTTGGAAACCTCAAACACCCCAAGACATATGTAAATGGAGTCTCAAAAGGGTAGGAGGGTGGTACAGAGAGAAAACTTTTGAAGTAATTATGGCCAGAAGTTTTTAATATTTAATGAAAGCTATAAACCTAAAGATTCAAGGATCTTAACCAAATCCAAGCAGAGGAAACTTGAAGAAAAACACACCAAGGCACTCAAGCCCCCTGCCAGGAAGCATCATAGTCTGGTCCATCAGCTGTTGCTCTAGACAATCCTGTATTCGAAGAAGCATGTTCTATTGAAAACAGATGTTAATTGACAAGGTATTTAAAACAAGATGTTTGTATTGGATATAAAGTTCCTTTCACAAAACTACCACCTCACCATTTGGACAGCAATGGCTAATGTAAAAACGCTGATGCCAGTCCAAAGGAAATTCTTTTTAATTGACTCTGACCCAAATACTTCTCCTACTGATGAGTGTAGGGAACTTATGTTACTAGCCACTCACATTCTGCCATCCATCCCTAGAGATAGGTTGCTCCTTAGCCATGTTATGCTAAACAGGCATGTTTGTCAGAATTAGAGCTTGTGCATTGTCAGATTGCTTTTGCACCCAAATCCATTGTGCCAGGAGGTGGCAGGTGGGGTGGGATCTTCAAAAGCAGCTGTCTTTGAGCATGAACCAAGGGCTGAGTGGGACAGAGTAGACATAGTACATATCAGCACAGAAGCAGTCTGCTAGAGCTGATTATGTGCAAACAAGAGGCCAGAACAAACCTGTTTTAGGGAATAATCATGAAAGCATCTTGCACTGATTTTATACTTACGATGGTAGGCACTTAGTCATTTATTAATTCAACAGATACTTATTTAAATGTCTAAAAAGTGGTCAAAGAAGGTAAGCCCTGAAGAATAATAATACTGAAAACTAAAGTGTATTGAGAACTTCCTACTTGTGCATTTGGCTGCGTGCTTAACTCCCACAGCAGACCTATGAAGCGTTATCATTCCAGTTTTACAGATGGTAAATCTTGGAACCTTGCTATTGAATAAGTTGCCCAAAGTCACACAGTAAGTGTTAGAGCCAGGATTCAAACCCAGATCTGTCTGATCTCAATATCTATGTCTCTTACTAAACAACGAGGCATCTACTTTTAAAACTATTTTGTCATATGGTCCTAATTGTTGAATAGTTTCCCTTTTGTTCTTTATATCTTCATTTACTGATTTATTGAACAACAATTTATTGAACACCTACCAGATACCAAACACTGTTATAAGTTGGGGGTTGGATTCATCAGTTAACAAAACAGTGAAAAATTGTTGCACTAGAGAAGCTTACATTCGAACAGTGAGAAACAGACAATAACAAGATGAAAATATTAAATCAGGAAATCATTGATTCGAAGGTGACAAGACATTGAAAAAATAGAGCAAGGTGAGGAGGATTGGGAATGCAAGAAGAGGAAAAACTACTGCAGGGTTTTGAGGTGGATGCATGCTCGGTGTTTAGAGGAATAACAAGAAGGTCAGATCAGCTGGAGCAGAGTGAGCAAACCTGAGAGTAGGTATTGATGAAGTCATAGATGTAATGGAGATCAGGTTGAGTAGGGCTTTGGAAGCCATTGTATAGATTTTGGCTTTAACGCTGAATGAAACGGGGAACAATTAGAGTTTTGAGCAGAAAAATGGCAGGACCTGACTTGTTTATTTAAAAAGTGACAGTGTCGAGAATAGACTGTGGGAGGAAGGGCAGGGATGGAAGCTAAGGAGTCCAGTTAGGAGGCTATCAGTGGTCCAAATGAGAGATGACAATGGCTTGGAGCAGGGTGGTAACCATAAAAGTTGTGAGAAGTGATCAGATTCTGAATTATTATTGTTTTTTTTGAGACAGAGTCTCACTCTTGTCACCCGGGCTGGAGTGCAGTGGTGCGATCTTGGCTCACTGCAACCTCTGCCTCCCGGGTTTAAGTGATTCTCCTGCCTCAGCCTCCCAAGTAGCTGGGATTACAGATGCATGCCACCATGCCTGGCTATTTTTTGTATTATTAGTAGACGCAGAGTTTCACCATGTTAACCAGGCTTGTCTGCAACTCCTGACCTCGTGATCCACCCACTTTGGCCTCCCAAAGTGCTGGGATTCTAGGTGTGAGCCACCATGCCCGGCCCTCTGAAAATATTTTGAAGGAAGAACCTTGCATTTGTTGGTATTTGATAAGGGGTGTGAGAAAAAGAGAGGAGTTAGGGATAACTTTAAGGGACTTGATGTGAGCAACTGCTAGGATAATGATGCATTAACTAAGATGAAAAAAATTTAAAAAGTGGAAAGAATTCACAAGCTTAGGTGTTTCTTTCTCTTCCTTCCTTCCTTTCTTGCTTTCTTTGGACAGGGTCTCTCACTCTCTTGCCCATGCTGGAGTGCAGTGACATGGTGGGTTCACTGCAACTTCTGCTTCCCAGACTCAAAATGATCCTCCCACCTCAGCCTCCCAAGTAGCTGGGACTACAGGCACACACTGCCACACTCAGCTAATTTTAATTTTTTTTTAGAGATGGGGTCCTGCTATATTGCCCAGGCTGGTCTCAAACTCATGGGTTCAAGCAGACCTCCCACCTCAGCCTCTCAAAATGTTGGGATTGTAGGCATGAGCCGCTGTGCCTAGCCAATGGTGTTTTCTTTTGGGGGAGGAGTAATATTAGAGATTTAGTTTTGAAAATGTTTATGACTGAGATGCCCATTAGACATCCAATTGGAGACATAATGCTGTACTGGAAATTTGAATTTGGGAATCATCAGCACGGATGGTTTTAAAGCCATAAGCCTAGAGGATGGTCACTAAGGTAGATAGTAACAAGGACCAAGGACTGAGCCTTGAAGTACACTCAAAGGAAAGAGATTAGTGAAAAAAAGGGAGGAATTAGCAAAAGAGACTGACAAGTGATTAGTGAGGTAGGAAGTAAACAAAGTGAAGAAGGTATTTCCAGGAAGAAGGAATGATGAACAATGTCAAATACTGCTGATAGATTAGGTCGGTTGACAATTGAGAAATGACCATTAGAGTTAGGATCGGTAGGTCATTGCTAATCTTGACAAAAGTTTTGGTGGAGTATGGTGGGGTTCAAGGACATAATGTCTGATGAGAGTAGGTTTACAAGAGGATGGTGGAATTGGAGGCATTGTGCATAAAAACTCTTTTGAGAGATTTTTCTATAAAGGGAATCACATAAATATACTGGCAGGTAGAGAAAAAATAAGGTCTAGAGACAATTTCTAAACTCAGCATATTTTTTTAAAATCCTGCTCTATTTTATCTAGCATTTTGCCCATGTCTGTCCAATCTGCTGTCTTGATTGGAATCCCTATGGCCATTTCCCCACCACCCCCAAAAAAGTAAAATGGAGGCATCTCCTAAAAATTAGCCAGAGCACTTTTAACATTAAGCCACCACAGGGAAAATGCAAAGATCTGGGGACAAACTTCTTGAATGCCCTCGTCTCCCTCTCCATTTACATATTTGTAGTTTACCTACTCTATGTCCAACCTCAAAACCCATGTCTCTCTCTTCATATCCTTCAGGATACTATTCATGGAGACAAGTATGGAATAAAAGTGAATCTAAAATTTCACTGAAAACTGTAAAAGCATGTTGATTATCTTCCTATCTCCATGTATGCGTTTTCACCTTACTCCTAATTGCATTTTAAATTGGTATCTTTTTGCTTCCAAATTAGTTTATTGGCTTTGTTTCTTTCCAGGCCAATTACCATTACTGCACGTGATGCTGTCATTTAAGTTAGTTTAAGCTCACTGCATTTATATTGATAAGCTAAAATATATGAGTACCCAAAAGTGGACATCTTAATTAACATTTGAGAATATAAATTTCTATTGAAAATAATCCAGGAAGCAAAAAGACAGTGATTAAATCTATAGATGGCTATGAAGAAGAACCAAAGGAAGAGGACAGAGACAGGTCATATCTCCTCTTAATGAATACCAATTCACCATAGTATCATAAATAATGAAAAGATTGTCACATCTCCAACAACATATCACTTATTTTAAGGAGTATAAAACATAATCACTTGAACAGTTAGGTTTCACAGTTTTCTGAAGTTGAAATGCTTGGATGTGATCCAACAAACAGATTCCTTGTAGAAAAATCACCATGGGCTGTATCTTAAGCCAATCCAAAACAAAAGCAAACACAATATTTTGTAAGGGATGTAAAATATTTAACTGCCAAACCAGGTACTTAAATTTCATGTGGACAGTGGTCCACAGACTATTCAAAAAAATCCAGTTGTTAAGGAACTATCACTCAATAGAAATATGTAGACAGTTTAAGGCAACAAATGGCTCAAAGGTAGCCAGGCTTAGGAAAAAAGCATTGAGTTTGGAGCCAATAGATTCTGTCTCTCACTCTGCTTCTGCCTGTCTATATGGCCTTACCCTCGTTGACACTATCAAATGAGAACATTGCACTAGAAGCTCTTGGAGGCCTTTTCACCTCTCTGCTAAAAGTACTTTTGCCAATAATACTTACAACTTTAATCTGCTAAAAGATATGGAATAGTTGTTAAACAGCCCCCAGTTGGCCTTTTCTTGCTCTAAGCCTAGGATGCATGTGCAGGAACTCTGGGAAAATAGCCTTATCAGTGAAGGTGCAGCTCTCCCACTGCTGTCCCATTTCTCTGTGAACCAGTGTGTTTGGGTCTAATAATGAGGAATGGGAGATGAGATAACTACTATCCTTGGCTACCATCATGACAGCATCCTACTGACACCACTGAAATGCATAATTGTTTTTGCCATGTCTTTTGATCTATAAACATTTCTTGATGCCTTTGTTTCTAGTGTTATGTATACTGTGTTTCTCTTATTGAGTTTGTCAATGTATACCTGTGGCATCTATAATCTCTGCTTGTTATCTTCCAGCAATATTTTTAAGGAGGTATTTGATGATGATTTTGTGTTAGGTTTTCAGTTGATTGCAGCGATGTTAGAGATTGTGCTGTGAAATGCATCAGTTTGTATTCTGCCTGTGTTTCCTATTCATTCTAACTCCAAAATGCAATGTCCTATCTTTCTGTTTTGGAAATTTATGGGACCAAATTGAGATTACACAGGTTGAGCAGCATGGACCACAAGACGGAAATGGAAATATTGAAGATTCCATACTTCAAAATGGAAATATTGAAGATTCTGATTCAACTTATTGCTCCAGCACAGATTTCATGGATAATATTCCTGAATCTTCAGGTAGGTACATTTATGCATTTGGATAGGGACTGTCAGAAGAAAAATAGTCACCTACAGGGTAGTTACAGTTTTTCAGATGAATATGAGGCTGTATTTATAATAGTGTAAAGTCACAGAATGAAGTCCAACTTTCTTCATCTTCTGTAAATATTTGAGATGATGGTTTGAGAATGATAAAAATACGTATTTCATCACAGGTTCAAGTGCTTGGAAATGGTCTTTTCTCCCATTTAATTTTAATCTTCTAAAAATTGATGCTGGATCTCAGTCCTTGAAGGAATAGCATTTTATCTTTTTATACTCATGTAGTCTATTCTGCTATGACACAGTATTTGGATTCCAAAGAAATCTCTTGTCATTGAGCTTTCATGGCAATAAAGGGGGAAAGTGAGTCTCTAAAAAACAGTGATATTTATTTCATGAGTTTCAATATGAAAGATATTTCATAACTATAATTGTATAAAACATACGAAACTTAAGGAAATGGTGGATGCATAACCTAGATCATATCTCCTAATTAATCCTGTCATAAATAATTGGTATGTGGAATCTTCATATATAGAAATAATAAGCTTTGTTTTAATTTTTATTTCACTCTTTTTTCAGTTTTTAAATCGTATTTTAATATTTTCACTTTTACGACTCTTAGTTAACAACTTTTCCATTGTTGCTATCAATCTCAAAGCTGTGTTTTACAAAATGCTTCAAAAACAATTGATTTTTGGCAGGAGAGGTTAAACTTCATGAACTCATAATTGTGATTTCTAAAATTTATAAGAGTAATGATTACTTTAAACCTATTTATCTGGACTTACCATTGTAACTTTGCTATAGATAATTATTTGTATTTACTACTGTTAAGTTTACGGTCGAGAAGTCTTTATAACCTTCTACAGATGACTATTCCAACAAAAATGGGCATACTGAGATGGCTAGCAGTTACGGCTCATCAGGTAGAAGTCAAGTAGCTCCTAGATTTCTCACTGTCACTTATAGATAATTTAGTAGCTTTGTTTACTTGGAATCAGAAAATTAAAAGATGCTAAACTGATTTGGAAAATGGATTTTAGTGGAAAAAGGGTTAAGGAGAAAGATTTAACCAAGGGTCTAAACACTGGAAGTATCCAGAAACCAGAATTTTCCAAAATATTTTCAGTAGTCATCCCAAAAGCATGCTATGATTAAAGGGCAATTTGTTCGCATCCATAGCATGGTAAGGTATGCAACCCCAGGCTGCAAAGAGCAGGTAGGAGGTGACAGAATGGTTCACTTTGCCTAATCCAGATGTTTCTCTTTTCCAAACTTTTAATATTGAAATAATTTTGGACTTAAAGAAGAGTTGCAAAAATAGCACACAGAAAAAAAGTAGAAAAATAAGCGAAAGATCCCATTTAGGATAACCTTCTTTTAGCTTCCCCTAATGTAACATTTTACATACCCATAGTACAACTGTCAGAGCCAAGAAGTTAACATTGATGCAAAACTTTTAAGTGAGATTCAGCCTTTATTCTGTTTTCCCAGAAAGGTTTTTTTTTTTTTTTTCCTGTTCTAATAACTAACCCAGGATCCCTCATCGCATTTAAACAATACGTCTTTTTAGTTTCCTCCAGTCTTTGACAGTGTCTCAGTCTTACTTTTTTTTTTTAATCATCTGATACTTTTGAAGAACATGGATCAGGTGTTTGATAGAATTCCCCTCAATTTGGACTCTTCTGATGATTTTTCAAGATGAGATTGAGGTCTTGCACTTTGAGAAAGAATACCACAGATGTGATGTGCCCTCTTTAGTGCATCATATCAGAATATACACGATGGTATATTTTATTGCTGATGGCGTTAACTTGATCTCTTGGTTAAGGTGGCACTGTTTCCCCCATTGTACTTGCCAAATATTTGAGGAGAGCTACACTGATAACGTGCAAATAATGTTTCCTGTTTCTCCTTAAACTCTCCTTCACATTGTAGCATCATCAGTGGAATTGGCCTGCAGCAATTACTCCTGGGGTGTTCTAGTGCCAATTTTTTTATTTCCCTCATTCTTTATGTATTTATAAACTGCAATCTTGCTACATGAAAGAGTTGTTTCTTGTCTCTCTTTCATTCATTTATTCGTTCATTCATTTACATCAGGATGATCTCATGGGCATTTTTAAATTATTTGGTTTGTAATCCAATACCATCATTTAAAAAAAATTGTCTCAGCTTTGGCTCATGGGGCTCTTTTAAGCTAGCTCCCTTGTCCTTTTACCATGTCTACATCTTTTTTTCCCCCCTCACTTCCTTATTTCCATTATTATAAGTTGTTGAAAACAGCCCCGTCTTTAAGGAACCTTATTTAGGTCCTTTATTTGGAGAGTGGTATTTAGAAATGAAGATCTGGGTGGTAGCTGCACTCCTGGATACAGGTGTGTCACCATTTCCAAACCCTCTCAATGGACAATGCCAGGAAAGATGTCTATTCATACTAAACTGTGCAAGCATATACACGCATCTGTATTTATTTCAGCATGTCACAAACAAAAACAACAACAGGAGTTCACTGATATCTCCTTCTCCAGTCCATTACCATAGGGTTCATTCTACCCTTTTCTGTGTGTTTATGTGTAATTTGTACCTCAGACAGTGATAAATCTGGCTCTTATTATCTATCGTATATTTATTGATTTTTTTCAATGCATAAACATTCATAAAAAGTAGTTTCACAATTGCTAACCTGTACCCCTTGAGAAACAAATTTACCATTTGGAATAAGTTTGAGAATTAGTTTGAGTGTGTAGGTTGTTGTTGTTTTTGTCTTTAACCTTGCAGCATCTAGGCAAACCTCTGTTTTCTAAAGTTCCTCCGTTAGCTTATTTTTCACCCCTGTCACTGTGGATATGCCATTTATTTGTAATAGAAGTAGATTCATTTATTACAGCCTGCATTTTCACCTGGGTTTTCCCACCGCCTGATCAATTCATTTTCAAATTTATGTACAACAAAATTCACTATTTGCGATATATAGTTCTATGGATTTTGACAAACGTTAAGAGTCATGTATCTCTCACCACAGTACCAAACAGAATAGTTCCATCACCCCCAACATTACTTTGTGCTCCTTCTTTGTACTCAGCCTTGGTTTCCCATCCCCTGACAACCATTGAAGTATTTCACCTCTGCAGGTTTCCCTTTTCCAGAATGTTATGTAAGATGAATCATATGATATCTAGCCTTTTTGGTCTAGCTCTTTTCACTTAGCAAAATGCATTTAGGATTCATCCATGGTTCCATGAATCAATGATTCATTCCCTTTTATTGCTGAGTAGTATGACATCTTATGAATATACCAGGTTTTAAAACTCCGTTCACCGGTAAAAGAACATCTGGGTTGTTTCCAAGTGTGTTTTGATCATGAATAAGCTACTTTAAACATTTGCATAGAAGTTTTTGTGTTGTGTGCATATACGTTTCAACTTCTGGGTGTAGAACTGCTGGGTCATTTGGGAAGTATGTGTTTAACTTTATTAGAAACTGACAAAATGTTTTCCAAAATGAGGGTACCATTTTGCATTATTGAAATAATGTTCTCCAACGTGCTTTTCAGGGCTCCTGAAACCAAGTCATGTCATAACAGCTCCCAGAGCACTTTGAACACTTCTGAGGTCCCATATTCTGGGTAACCCAATTGTTCAGAAGTCATTTATGACTAGATTAATTTGGTTTTATCAGTTGGATGATACCAAATCTCCAGAAGCAGAGCCAAAATAATTTTATAATGAATGAAATGACAGTGACAACTGCAGTGGGTTTAAGTGCCAGCTTAAGGTGGAGAACAGGCAGTGGTAACTTAAACACTATCTCCCTTTTCTGCATTTTCAAATATGAACAGATTTTAAAAATAATATTCTGAATGATTCTTGGCACCTGGCACATCTTCTCCTTAACATGGAGTAAAGTGACTCTCTTATCCAGTCTTTTTGATAACATTAATACTTTTGCTTTCAAGTCATGAACTCACCTGTGCTTTCTTCCTCAAACTTATTATTCTTGCAAGGTTTTCAATTTGAGCCTGAGGTGAATCCATTGTACATGGCAGAGCCAGTGGACCTGGAGTTCTCAGTGGACCAGGAGGACTCAGTGGACCAGAGGGGCCCAATGGACCAGCAGGACCCAGAGAATCCAGTGGATCTGTTGGGTGAGACAGGCCTGATGGATTCCGTGGACACAGAAAACTCAGAGGACCTGGAGACTGCTGGCACCAGTGCTCAGGTACCTCTGAAGGTCTCACTTCACTTGCTTCACATGTTTGTCTAAACAGCTAACCTTGCAAAGCCCAAATTTTCACTCTTGTGATCAGTTTCACTTTGCAGAAAGTATGTTTGTTACTTTTTCAGAAGTGTACCACTATTTCTATTGTACTGGATTTTCAAATGCAGCTGATAACTCAATGGACCTTCACAAACAGGGAGGTGGGAGGTTCTCTAAGTACCAAATCCCTGTGCTCTTCTTAATATGAAATCCCAAGGACACTGTACTTGATGGAAAGCTTGAGCCAAATAGGAAGCTGAGCTACTAAGAAAAAGTGGTATTTTTAAGAGCCCTGCTCTTAACCACCTGTGAGAGCAGGCTAACCATCT
The DNA here is from genome assembly GCF_049354715.1 of Callithrix jacchus. Classification (NCBI taxonomy): domain Eukaryota; kingdom Metazoa; phylum Chordata; class Mammalia; order Primates; family Cebidae; genus Callithrix; species Callithrix jacchus. The sequence continues at coordinate 147,965,136 of NC_133524.1, forward strand.
AGAGGGAAGACAACCTTCTGGCCTATTCATACCAACCCTCTGCCTGCACTACAAGCTAGGTTTTCCCAGTGGAATTTTTATTAGGTTAGAACATGCGTTTCAGAGTATTAGATATACCCAACCTTGAAACGTTAGTACCAATGTGCAGTGCAAAGCCAAATAAAAACGGTTGGATTAACTTCTGTGTAGCTCCTTTACCCAAAAACGTGTGTACACAACTATAGATTTGTACGATCATCTTTTATATTAGACAGAATTACTAAAATCAGGATTAGAACCCAAGCTAATGAGTATATGGTCAGTTAATGTGGAATTGCATGCTTTTGTCACTGAGCCTAAGATTAGTCACTCCATTTCTAATGTCAAAGGGATACTCATCTAATGAAAATAATTAAGGGCCAGAACACAATTGAGTTTGGCCTCAGCAGTGTGGCCTTGGAAAATTCCTGAGCCTCAGTTTCTCCATGTTGAAATGGTCTTGGCTTGCAGGGATTTGCAGACTGCTGTGAAAATTCTTTGAGATATTTAAAAGGAAATTTCTGTGAAAATCCATTTTGTCCTAATTTATGTCCTTATTATGACAAAATTTGTGGTCCCCCCTGTTGACAGGTTTATCTTCTCTTTTGAATTAACTTGCAATTAAATTTTTGAGTATAACTTTGTTGAAAGAAAATCACCAAAATAACCAGCAATGTAAGTGTGTCATCTGGCTCTGCATGTGCTAGTATATTAGGCTTATTTCTGGATGCCATGTATCAACAACCTGGATTGTATTCAGAAGATGGAGACCAGGATGAGGAAGGGGCTGGAAAACATCTTAATTAGTTGCTCAAGACACTAGAGAAGGGAATAATAGTAAGGGACAGGACAGCTTTATACAAATAGTTAAAAGATCTTAAAGTGGAAGATGTGGTTACAGAGGATCGAGGAAGCAGTCTGGCACTATCAGCCTTTTCAGACAGATTAGGTCACCTCTCAAAATAGTAAGTCCCCTCTCATTCAGTGAAAGGTTACAGCCAATGTTTGGCAGCTTATTTTCCAGGAACAGCAAAGAGAAGATTCCTGCTTGGAGAGGGTGAGAGGATGTGATAACCTGTAAAGTTTGTTTCTTCCAGTCCTAAATTTAGAGGGGTGTGTGTGTGTGTGTGTGTGTGTGTGCGTGTGTGCGTGTGTGTATGTGTGTGTATGTATTGGGTTTTTTTTGGTCTAGTGAATGTCTGCTTTCTTATAGGAAGCAACATATAATACATAGAGAAAGAAGGACAATTTGAACAATTTTCAGTGGACTAAAAAATATATATAATTTTTATTCCAAATGATGAGAAAACAACTTGCAGGGTATTCTCTTTCTTTTTCTCAACTCATCTATGTACTTATATTACTCATAAAGGTTATTGATGGACCACAGTATAAGTCTATTTTGGTTTCTAGAAGTTGCAAGTGTGTGGACCTTTTTCTTGTTATTAATATTGTAAATTCTTTATGGATCAGGACTGTGGCTCTCTGACCTTGTTTATGGGCATGGTATCCAGCACAGTTCAGGGCAAATAGCAATTGTTCCCAGGCCCTACTTCCAGCCTTGAAAGATAGTTATTTTCCAAGAATCTCATCTCTTTTCTGTCCCTCTCAGCCAATCAGTTGAAAAGTCCTATCCACCTTTTTTGTGTTTGTTTTTCAAGAGATGGGGTTCTTGTTTTGTTGTCCATGCTGGTTTTGTGCCTCAAGAAGTTCTCCCACATCAGCCTCCTGAGTAGCTGGGGTTACAGATGCAAGCCACCACACCCAGCTCAGTTGCTTTTTTATTATTGTTCTTCAAACTTCATTTTACTTTAGATATTGTGGATGTTAATCTTTTTCTTAGAATTTTATTTGTTTATTTTTGATATATTATAGTTGTACATGGTTTTGGAGGTAATGTGATATTTGAATACATGTCTACAATGCTTAATGATCAAATCCAGGTAATCAGGATACCCATCACCTCAAACATTGTTTTTTTCTTTGTATTGGGAGCATTACAATTATTTTAGCTGTTTTTAAATATACAATAAATTATCATAACTCAATTTTCCTACTGTAGTATTGAGTACTAGAACTTGTTCCTAATGTTTAACTGTATTTTTGTACCCAGTAATCAACTTCTCTTCATCCACCTCTTCCACCTTCCCTTCCTAGTCTCAAGTAACCACCATTCTACTCTCCACCTCCATAAGATCAACATTTTTAATTTTCACATATGAATGAGAACATATGATATTTGTCTTTCTGTACCTAGCTTATTTCACTTAACATAATGACCTCCAGTTCCATTCATATTATGGCGGATGACATGATTTCATTCTTTTTATGGCTGAATAATATTCCATTGTGTATATATAACACATTTTCTTTAGCCATTTGTCTGTTGGGCTAATTTCAAATTTTGGCTATTGTGAATAGTACTGCATGAACATGGGGGTGCAGGTATCTTTCTGATCTACTGATTTCCTTTCTTTTGGTGTATACCCAGCAGTGGGATTTGCTGGATCATATGGTAGCTGTATTTTTAGCTACATGAGGAACCGCCATACTGTTTTCCATAGTGGCTGTACAAATGCATGCATACCAACAGTATATGAGTATTCTCCTTTCTCCACATCCTCACCAGCATTTGCTATTTTCTTAATTTCTCTCAAATGGTGTCCTTTCCTGCTTATATCATCTACCCCTAGTTTGTTCCATGCCCCTGTGATCTCTACCTTGAATTAACTCCTATTGCCTTCTAATTGACTTGTCCTAAGCTCCAAGCTTCCTTTGTCCCACCCACTTCATCTTCTGCACAGGTACCAGAAGACATGTTTTACAACTGAGATCTGAGTATGTTACATCTCTGATAAGAACACACCGTCTAGCGGCAGTGCCATGTGGCTGATGAATAAAATCCGAGTTCCTCGGCTGCCTGAACCTGTACAAAACTCTGGCTTCTCTATATGTGACCTGCCTTACTTCTGTTCCAGTCAATATGGCGCATCATTCGCCCTGTAACACGCTCTTTACTTTTATAAATCTGTATGTTTGCTTCTTTCTAGATGTGAGGCTGTTATCCAAGTTAAAATTAGATTTCCAGGACCTACAGAAGAATCCACCTAAGTACTGTAATTGTTCATGAGAACAATGACAGTATCTACTTTTCAGGGCTCTGTGAAGATCAGACCTGTGAGTTTTCATACAGTGCTTAGAAGAGTGCCTGGAACAGAGGAAGTGCCAATTGATGATTTTCATTATTGCATTGCTAACAGGGGCCCTATTGGTGAACTGTCATTTGTGATTTGACCTAGGGGTAGAATACTTGGGCACTGACCTGTGACTCTTCCACTAAGGACTTTAGGCAGGTTGTTTCATGTCTCTGGGCCAATTTTATATCTTTCTTTTAGGTAAAAGAATCAGGTTAAATGATCTCCATGGTCCACTTCTTATCTAGAATTCCCAAATTCTCTAACCATGTTTTCAAACTTTCTAGTAATGAATGAAATCAGGATTTGAGTGCTACCATTTGCATTCTCAGTCTTTCAGAAATTTTGAAGTGAAACAGTATGGTAAGACTTGGAGAAACCAGTGTCCCTTACATGAACCATAAGTAATTCCTTCCCACAGCCATTGCAGCCATTATCACCAGTTGTACACAGCATCATCAGCCAGGAAATGGATGTGATAAAGAAGTTGAAGGAGCAACTTGAAAAGAGGTCTCAGATGCTGCATGATACCATCCAAGACCAGCAGGATGCACTGGCAGTGATCATCGATCAGTTTCAGAGAAGTCAGGCTGCTAGGTTTCAGGTCAGAGACTGTTCTATTTAAGTGGCAGATGGGAGAGGAGAGAAGGACCTTGGGAGGCCTTAAGGAGTTAGTCAATAGGGCCTGCAGGTGGTGACAGCTGCTGCTCACAGGGTGACATGGGATATCTAAAGTGATCTCCAGTGGGTACTTAGAGTTTTGCCCTTTTGCTCTTGGTTACAAGAGCTGAGATTGGCACAGCCAGGCGTTGGCAATGGTAGGCGTGGCTTCCATATAGCCAAGGCTTCCTGCAGGCTTGCTTATGGGCGGTCCGGCTCTATGGCCAGCTTTCTTGTGCGCTAAGGAAAGTGTGGACTGTGAATAAGACCTTTGTGATTCTGTGTCCTTACAGAAGCAGCCAAACACATCACACCACGTTGTTAGTCCTGATAGCCAACCTTCGGAGGCAGAGCCCATGAAACAGCAGAAACAACACACTGGGCAAGCAGAGCGGTCTCTCCCACATCCCAAGGAGGTCAAGCGAGTCTGTGATTTATCTTCATGCAACTCTTTCAAAAACACCAGGAAGCTTCAGGAACCTTGCGCTGCCGTCACCCAGGTATAGAAATGCTGTTTTAACTGTGTGTCTGAAAGGGGATTTTGTTTTCTTGAGGACTTTGACTCTCCTGTTTCTCCTTAAGGAGTAGTGGCTATCCAGTTGGCTGCAATTTATTTGCCCAAGATAGTAAAAAATCTTGGGCTACCTAGACCTGAATGCACATGCTAGACCATGTATGCATACATATGTGCTGGATTAGCAGACTCTCGCTGCCAAGTGTATGGCTGCAACTAGTATCCAATCTAACAAGTAGACAGTTACACTATGTGCAGAGAGGCTCAACTGTTGTTGCTTTTTGCTTTGCGAAAATTGAATAGCAGTGTTAAATAAATTTCTGGTAGGCACTTGCAGACACCAGGGTCCTTTTATCTCTTGCCTTTTGATACAGCAGCAACTGGCACAGCAAGAACAACGTCTGAAGGAGCAGCAGCAGCAGCTACGAAAGCAGCTGCAGCAGCTGAGGGAGCAAAAGAAAGTGCAGAAGCAAAAGAAGATGCAGGAGAAGAAGAAGTTTCAGGAGCATAAGAGGCAGGAGAAGAAGAAGCTGCAGGAGCAGAGGCAGGAGAGGAAGAATAAGCTGCAGGGGCAGAAGAAGTTGGAGATGCTGCAGAAAGGGACAAAGGAGGAAGAGCAGCAGCAGCAGCAGCAGCTCCAAGAGCAGCCACAGAAGCGTAATGTCATCGTGGGGAATCATATGCTGCAGATATGCCTGCAAAACCCAAGCTGCGTAACTGGGCCCCTCGGCAATAACCCTGTTAGATTTTTGCAGACCCAACCCATTGTTGTTCCTATCCAGATAGTAGCTGAACAACAGCTCTCTGGCCATCAAGAAGATGAGAGTCAAAGGTAAGCCATGCATGGAATGGTGATAGGCGCTGTGATCATTGCTTTTCCTTCATGGCTGGATCCCATGCCTGAGACCACAGACAGATGACCTGTCTGTGTGACACTAACAGCCCTCTCATCAACAGCAACTTGCTCTCAACTTATCTTCTCTGTGGCTACTGCCATCATGCCTCTGCATGTGTAGCACATGGCTAAGCATCCATTGACGGAACAAAGGGGTACCCATGAAGAAGGGACTAGATAAGGAAGCCTCAATGCTAGGGAATTAGCCCACAAACCTTGAAATCACTTGGTTGGATTCCCCAAGCTCGGTCTGTTGCATAGGGTATCTATGGACAAGTCTTTTGTGTCCAAAGCTGAATAACTTCTGGGCTTCCAGTTTCATTCTCTAACTTTCCTGGAATCTGGTGATTCCAGTAGACCGAGTGTAGGTATCTCCATGGCATTTATGAAGAGTAGGAGGGAAGTGAGAGTGAAACAATTGCTAAATTGCTGAGATCAGCCAAGAACACATGAAGGTTGAGTCCTGAGTGGCAGTATAAGGACACAAACACATTTCTGCTCAATAATAAGGTCTTCGGCTTCAAGTGCTAGAAAGAGAAGGTTCTGCTCAGCGATGAAAGGATTGTTTAGCACATAGCTGGGGCCCACTAAAGAGTTTTGAATGAATAGGTTTCTGAGATGGGTCTCCCAAAGCTCTCCAGACTTCCTTCTGGGCTTTGATTTAGAATCAGTGATTTGACATGTAGACTGCTTTAGGGCCATATTGCCCACCTGACCTGATCATCAGAATCCACCCGAGGACAGTGTGGAAAGTATACATTCAGAGCCTGGATGGGGCTCAAAAATCTATATTGATCACAAAACTTCCAGGCTTAGGGTTGTGTAGAGAGCACTGGATTTGGAATTTGGAAATCTGCCTTACAGTCTCTGCTCAGCCACTAGCTTCCTGAGTTCTTTCAAGGTAGATTAAATGACTTGCCCAAGGCCACAGAGAGCATAGTTGTGGCAGGACCAAGGCTGTCCAAGTAATTTAAATAAAACCAGTTGAGACAAGGGATTGTAATTTCTTTCAGTGTCTACATTCACTTTCCTTTGACAAGTTGAATCTTAGGCCAAAGTGAGAATACAAACAAGTGAATGCTGTGGTGTAGCCACCAAACCAAATGTGCCTGAAGCGCCTACTGATGACCACGTGAGTGTCTCATCGGTTATCATGTCCGGATGCTGTCACTGCAACAGATCTTTTCTTTTACAGTTCTCATCCTAAGGAGTGTCTGGAGCTCACCACGAGCCAGGTGCCATTGGTAGATACCCCAAACCCTGAGGCAATTTCTTCTTCCACCACTACTTCCAAAAGTTCAGACTCAACCATAAGTACCCAGGAGGTCCCAGAGGATTGCATCCATATTTGGGAACAGCTGCCTGGTCCATGCAATCAAGGACCTGCAATGAGCGGGGCACCACCCACTGCCAACCCATCTACCGACAGGTATGCTACAGCCTTCTCCTTTTCCCTCCAGCACAGGTCAAGAGGGATTCTTGGCCCTTTCTTCATAACACACACCCCAAGAGCATGCTGTGTGCGACAGCCAGACTTCAAAGCTGAATACACTTGAGGGCAGTTACTCACATGATGGTAGCGCTCATTGCTGAGTAAAAGTATTCTCTGTAGGGTTCCTCAAAAAAGTGAGCTGGCCTAGTGGATCTTAGATGCAATCTGACAAACTTCTCTCAAAAATATGTTACATGGGCAAAGTGAGCTATGCCATTTTTTTAATCTGAGCTCATTATCTGATCCCAAGCCTCTTGCCAGACTTAAGGATCTTTAGTTCTGCTATAAAATCTAGGACCTAGTGTAAGTATGTTTCCTTGCACTAGAAATAAACCTAGGGCCCCACTGTTGAATGTGCTTGGTATCCGTCTATGGGGTACCCTGTATTCGGAAGGGCAGGCCTACCTTGGGGACCATCTGCAGTGGCCATGTTTCCAGGATAGAAGCTGGTCTAAATGGCAGTTATGTAGCAGATTTTGCTCCCAGCAAGCCATGTGGGGACTCCCCACACAAAATTTCACTAATGAATTGAACTTACAAAAGGTGTTTTCACTCTAGCTTTAAAAATCTTACTATAGCCTAACCTTTTTTTCTTCAAACAAAAAACTAAACCAAAACAACCACAAGAAATAGTAAGCTAAGGCAAAAAGGAGTTTAAATATTTTAAGCAAGCAAGGGCATGATTATTTTCACATATACACTTTGACCATCTGTGCCACCAGTACTGCTAGGAACTTTGTCACTTAGAGGGACTGCTCACACGGAGAGATCAGAGGGGGCAATAGGTCCTGTGGTTCCGTTACCAAGCCAGACTTTGTTGAGAACTTTTGATGCTTTTATGTCTATTTTTGAGGCACTTTCCCTCCTGCAGGGGATCCTGAGAGGCCAAACTAGCATAAGGCTGAGCAAGTAGCCCAGGGAAGCGGGAAAGGTCAGATTCTGCAAGGTTGCTCAGCTGGGAGAAAGCAGTGGAACAGCCATGGGCAGGACCATGTCAGAGCTTACCTGGCCACAAATCCTCAAGGGCTCACTGCTATCCTCAGAATGAAGCCTGAACTCCTCCTCTTAGTGTCCCAGCCCTCACTGCCCTGCCCTGGCTTATCCTTACTGCCTTCTGGGACCTTTCTACCTACAAGTCCCCAGACACCTCCAGCTGTCTGCCCAGAGCCCAGCCATGCTCCTTATGCTCCCTGTGTCTTCTCCACCCGCTTGAGTCCCATTCACTGAAATCTTGCATCACCTTGCAACATAACCCAAGGAATCCCTCCTCCATAAACAGGAAATACTTCCTCAGCCCACACTTTGCAACACCTTCTTTGTATCCATTCTTCCTCCCTCCTCCACACTCCAGTGTGGATTGGTACCTCTCCTGCAGTTTTGTTAAAGTGGGCCAATTAGCTGCAAATCAGAGTCAGCATGGAAATCACTGAGTCCAAGGCCCAAGACTAGTGGCCTTGGCTGGCCATGGCTGACAGAGAAGCTGGAAAAGGGAAGGCCAGACACAGACCCAGGAGCTTTAAGGCAACTTTGAGAAAGTCCTGGTCTGCTTCTGCTTCTCTTTAAGCCAAGATGCTGCTGGGAGAGAGAGGAGCAGATGAACCTCATCTTCTCCAGCTCCCCCGCCTACCATCACCTTGAAGGCTCATGTTCCAAAGACGTATTTCTCAGCAGCTTGCCTATTTGAACTAAAGGGATGCTTCCACCACCAAAAAATGGGCCCACGAACTCTAGCAAAACATTCCATCTTATTTTACTTTTTCCTGGCAGGTGCAACACTCTGACTGACATAGGAGCCGAGGGACCTCCTGGTCAACAGGCTTTCCAAGGCCCTGCTGCATACCAGCCAGACCAGATGAGAAACTTGACACCTGAGGAGCAGCGTGACTCAAATAAGCAGCGCTAGCAGTACATTCATGACCAATGATGAGGGGAAATGGGGGGGGGGTGCGGCCAAGCCAATGAGCATGACCAGGGGACCTTCAAGGTGCATAAAATCCCTTGGAGTAGGGGTTGGGGTTAGAGAAATAATTGTTTCCTAATACATTATGTTTGTAATCGTTTATTAAGCACAGCCTGTTTCTTGGAAGTTATGCTGCAGAGGCAGCCTGAGATCCGTAGTATGCTAGGGTGTGACAGCAAGCAGCCACAGCTGGATCTGGTGTCCCATCTGCCCTTTGTCCTGCTTTGCATATCCACGTTCCACCACAGGAAGGAGGTCTGCTGAGAGTTTGTTCAAATTTTTCAACACAAAGAAAAAAGAAAAAAATGCCAGAGTCCTTTTCAATCTAGTAAATGTAGAGGCTGTTTTGTCTTAGTCACAAAAATTCTGAAGCATTGACCCTGATGATCAAGCCCTGCCTCCCCTCCATAGTCTTGCTGGAGAAGGCCAGACAGAATGGGACTCCAACTAAGGGAACCTGAAATCAGCTCAATGGGGGCACTTAAGAGCTTGAATAACTATGACTTCCTTGCTTAATAAACGTTTACATTCATTGGAGCTTTATGAGTTGTTCAGTGATGTTTGGAACCCGACTGTGCCAGAGTCCCTGGTGAAAGGCTTGCTTCCTACAGTTAGGCCCTTTTGCCTATCCTGCTCTCCTGTCTCTTGTTCACACCTCAGCTCCATGCTGCATTTGCAGAGGCCAGCGACTGCTGCCTTCGCATATGGCCATGTGCCCAGGCCTGCTGTGTAGCCTTTCTTTGTGTAGTTCAGGCATGCTGACTCCTTCATTGACACCAGGGGCAGCCACAAACCCGATGAGCTTTGAAACAGTTGGCCCAGGGGCTACCTTCTCAGGGTAGATGGTGTTTGTGCCTCACTTATTACCTCAGAAGTAAGCCTTAACACTAAAGGACAGTGTATCCATTCTTTTTACATGTGGGTTCTTTCTCTCCCATCAGTAGACTTTTTAATGGCTAGAGGTACCACCTAGAGGGAAAATGATTTTTCTTACTAGTCAGGAACCAAGAAGGACATCTTCGCAGTTGTCTGCATGGTGTAGAGAAAGGCTTGGATAGCCAAACCAGAGGTCATTGTGTGTCTTTCTTAAGGTAATGAACCATTGCTGGGAAAAAGCAAGGGAAACCCCAGTCTCTAGTGGCAAGTTAAAATTAAGGAGGCACATTAGGCCTCACACCGGAGGAGCCTGAGATTCCTTAAGAAGTATGATCTCTACCATGGTTTTATGGACTGAATATTTGTGCCCCATTCCAGATTCATATATTGAAGCTGTAACTACCCAGTGTCAGGGTGTTTGTTTGAAGATGGCACCTTTGATGGGAGTGATTAAGGGTAGATAAGGTCACTAGGGTGGGACTATCATGATGCGACTACTGCCCTTAAAAGAAGAAACTCTAGGAACCTTGCTGTGCCCCCCAGGCCCCCGCGCAGGCACATGGGGGCATGCATGCACACATGTACGCACACGCACAGAAGAAATCATGTGAGCACACAGCGAGATGGCGGCTGCATGCAAGCCAAGCTGAGAGGCTCCAGGACCAAACCTACCTTGCCAAAGCCTTGATCTTGGACTTCTCAGCCTCTAGAACTGAGAAATGCATGCTGTTGCTGAAGCTACCCAATCAATGGTATGTTGCTATGGTAGCCTAAGCTGATGAAGACACACAGGCTGTTCTCAGGTGTGTCCCTTTGCAGCCACTGGGTAAGGATAGCTGATGGCTCAGTTGGTTGTCAGAGTCACTCACTGACCCATAGAGGTAAACCTCCCCTCACAATCATCAGATGCAGAACATTGCTAAGAGCCAGTTAACTGTGGCACCAGTGGAGACAGAAGTAGAGTTTAGAGGCATTCTTTATACCCTCTGTGACTTGGGACAGGAAGAGTTCGAAGTGTCTGGCATTCTCAGCTGTTGGCAAGAAGTCTCTTGATAGGCCAAATGCAGCTAAAAGGCAGAAGCAGCCACACCTGCTGCCACCTCCCCTCCTGAATGTGCAGGACTGTACAATTGGAAAACCAAGCCACATCTGTCAGAGGAGTGAGGAAGGTGTGCAAGGGAGTGCGAGGGCACTGCCTGCTGGCATGCACAGTGGAGGCCTAGAACTGGAGCAGGGAAAGGGATGGTGGTAGTGATATGTGAACCCCTTCTGATCACAGGGGAGGCTCAGGGGTTTACTGGACAGCATCAGTAGCTCCCAATTAGAGGCTCAGTTTTACCTCAGGTGTATCACTTAAGTTCTCTGGGCCTCAATTTCTCTATCTGAATAAAAGGGAGTTTGGAGGAGATAACGTCTTTCCCATCTAGCTCTTAGAGCAGATGAGGACACATGAATAGAATGGTAGAGCTAAAAGAACCTTAGGGAGAGGCACTGTGAAAGCCATCGAGGCTGGAAACATTAGGCTGGGGTTGTTGTTTGAATTCAGTGTTTAGAGTGTCTGGGCTAGGGTTTATCTGAACTGGGAGAGTCTGTAGTCACCCACTAGTCAACTGCTTAGCTCATAGCTCAGCCCTGGAGCCAGGCAACCAGAGGGATTGGTGGCTGACTTGATCTGCTTTTACCTAGAAATCCTCTCAGGAGTAGCTCCAAGGACAGTCCAACTTAGGATTGAGGGTAAGAAGGGGTTACAGGGACCAAAAGCCCAGAACTAGTGCTCCTCTGCCAGACTGTCCAGTTGTTTTGTGAATTACTAAAGTCAAACTCTGATGAGTGAATGCTCTCTGACCGCTTATGCAGTTCCAGGGTTGAACCCCTGTTTTAAGGCATTAGTGGTGCCACTGGCAGACCTGTTCCAGCTTGCTCCTGGCCTAGATACCTTACCCTTGGCTACCTTGGCAGATCAGTAGCTCTGCCTGGAGTCAATCTTTTTGCTCATTGTCCCAGGCATGAGCTGTAATTCCCCCAGCTCCAGAGCACCATGGAGAACAGTCCAGGGTTTTTGGAAAGGCAGACAAGGCACAAGGATGGCATGTGAAAACTAAGCAAGAGGGCTTGTACCAGCCTTGCCCAGGGTAGGAGAGAAGTCTGGGCACAGCTTGGTTCAAGAAGACCTGTCGTAGACCAAGCTTTCAGGGTCACAGCTCACACTAGAAGGCAGTATGGCTGTCCCCATGGTCTGTGTCAGGCTGCTCCATGAGGCTCTAGGGAACTCTGCCATTCATACTGCAAAGTTCCACCAGGTAAATCTTCAAATGATTGCTTCATCTGGAACTACTCTGGACAAACATTTTCTGTCCCTTGGCCTCCCTTCTATCCTCACATACTGCATGCACACAATGCACCGCATCTTTACCATCAGGCTCTTCTTGGGGATGAGGGAGAGAACAGTGGGTGATGAGCTGTCTCACCAGCAGCCGAAGGCCAGGCTGACCCTAAGTAAGAGGTTGGGAGGGCAAATCTGAAGGTGCAGCAGTCCTTGAGTGAAAGACCCCACTCCCAGCACCTCTAGCCTTGGCTGATGGGTGGCAGCCTCCTTCCTGGGTGTCCCCAGAGTTCCAGTGGCTCACACACTACTAGATGGCTGGGTACCTGGCTTTGGCCAAATGGGCTGCCTGTTCCCAGAGGTTCCTGGCCTCTGCTGGGATGTGGCCTCCTCCCTTGCTCCAGCTGCCCAGCCCACACAAGCCTCCCTTTTGATAGGGTAGAGGCCCAGAGGGGCCAAAGCACTGCAAGTTTGTTGGCAAAGGGATCCTGCATTAGGAACCCATCCCTTCTTTCCCCTCCCTTTCCTCCAGAAGAACTGCCAATAGCACCTCCAGATCCAATGCCATGCCAGAAAAGGAGGCCCAGGCCCAGGACTTCTTCCACCCGTTGACACAGCCACTAGCAGCCCGAGGATTGAAAGCCAGCAGTACTGGTCCCCTTTCATTCCCCCACAACTTGATGGTAGTTCAGTTTGTATTTCTTTACCTCTCAAGCATGAAGCCAAATTGGCTTCACCTGTCTGGAAAAGTGCAAGAGTTGCACTTGCATGGGGGCTGGTAGGGTAGGGGAAGTTGGAAGACCATGACAGAGGTAGGCCGGCCACCACACATGGCAGAGCTTCCAGAAACAGCCACTGCAACCTCCACATCAGTTCATCACCAGGCGGGCAGAACAGCACTCCTCACTGAGCAGTGCTCAGTCTGTACATCATAGAACATTGCATGCACAGACTTAAAGCTGAATATTCACATTTTCTAAACACACCAGACATTCATAAGTATTCTGATTCCCAAGAGCATTTTCTAACAAATAAGGAAGAGTGTTATTAAAACTGCCAGCCCCAGTTCATGTTTGTAGCACACAGCACAGCATGGGCTGATACCCACTGTGGCATCTTCAGTGTTTTGAAGTACATTTTGAAGACAATGAAAAGGAAGGTAGCTGTAGAATGTTCTTGGATGTGAGTTTTGTTCATCTCTGCCAAAATCACTGGGAAGGATGGGGAAGAAAGGCTGGAGTGTTGGGAAGGGGGTCGGGCAGACATGGGAACTGGGAACCGCTGCTTCCAGCCAAACTACCCATGCGGGGAGAGGAGGGAGCTGGTCCTCCAAGGCCTTGGAATGCCTCTCTAGCCTCAACGAAGACTGCAGCCTACTCCACCCCCATCTTTTAAAATGTGCTACATCAATCTTAGTAAAGACTCCAGTTTGCAGCTAGGAACAAATTAAATATTCCCTAGGGGATATTAAATAATTTGGATTTTTATTTGATTTGTTTTAATGGGCAAGGAAGACAGCGTTGAGTGGTTCTCCATGGCCTATCAAATATAATCCAGGTTCTTCATCTGACCTGGCCTTGCCCTTCCTCTGCAGCTGCATTTCTCTTCTCCAGTCATGCACTTTGCCCCCAGTCCCCTGAGCCCTTGGGTTTCATAGAATCCCTGGGCCTTTCTGCCCTTGTACGTTTGTTACTATTCTGTATGCTTGAATGCCCTTCCCTCCGAGCTCTACATTTTCAATCCTTGCCCACCACCATGCAGATCCTGGCTGGGAAGGAGCCCTGCTCCATGTGCTCCTGCTCCCTCCTGTGCCTTACTTGGAGCACACATGCCATTGCCCTTCTACACTGAGCTACAGTGGGCAGAGATTGGAACAGATCTTGGATGCCCCCATAATATAGCACTTTGCAGGTGAGCCTTCCTGCTATGAAAGTTCACAGCTCTCAGGCCCCAGGAAAGCCTTCCTCCTCTGCTCATTTTCTATTTAGGTAGAGCTGTTCTTAAGCTTCTGAACATTAACCAGAAACCTTGCAGGCCTTCCTCAGGTTTCTTCCTCAGGGCTGAACTCCTCAATGAGAGACCGTCAGACCTGCTGGCATGCCCTGAAGTGGGGGTGCAGTTCTGGCCCTGGGACTACAATGTTCCTATGGGGCTGGGGGCACAAGGGAACTTGGTAGATGAAACAGCAGGGTGTAAGTTATGAAGTGTAAAGCATCCCTGGTGGTGACAACGATTAGCCTCTGCAAACCCCTTTGTGGCACATGGAAGTCAGGACCACTGCAGGGAGTGTGGGGAGTATGGGGAAGTATAGGGGGAACTGACTGTGACAAATGCCAAGACCCCAAAACTCCTGGAGCCATGGATATTTCCTGTCCAGATGGAGGCCATGACCCCAAAGGTCAAAGGATAATTAACTACCTAGTCACCTTGTCGATGAAACAAAACCCACAATCCTGCAGAATCAAAACATGTCAAATATAGAGGCAAAGGTCGGCTGACAGGCCCGACAAATTGCAGTATTTAGAATAGTGCAGTCAAGTGTTTGTGCAGTCCATTTCCAGTTCTAGTCTGTGGGGAAGATAGGTGCGAGAGGGGCTGGAAATTTGGCTTACCAGAAGGGGGGCAGACTTCAGCAGAGAAAGAGGCTCAGGGCTGTACGTAAGAGCCATGCTCTTGAGGCCATTTACATCCCAAACTTTGAATGTGTGGTCTGCTAGGAAAGGCAACCTGGAACTGCCCACAAAAGGGGTAATGGGACAGTGGAAGACAGAAGACAGGAGGGTGGGTCCACCCACTAAGTTCAGTGCTGCACTTTTATTTTTCCCCTCACTTGTCAGTAGGCAGTGCCCACCAGTTTTTATGTAGGATGTGGTGCCAATGGAGACAAGATATTGAATGTTTAGGCTTCTACCTGCTACCCCCCTACTATTAAGCCCTGGGCAAATCACTTTACTGCTCCCTGTCTTTTCTGATTCACAGGAATATAAAGACAAAGATAAGACACTTGCTCAAGAGTTAGGCTAGAATCCAGAGGCTCTCCTGAATCAAGGAACTAATGAATGAGCGAGAGAACAAATGTCAGTCTGTCTCCCTGCCATTCTGAATCCTGTGTCCTCCTTCTCATCTCTGATGAAGACACAATGTGGGTTCTGGTCGCTGGGAGGATGGCCATACCACGGAGTGCACCTCCACCCTTGTTGCATTTACCTCCCCTTCTCTCCTCTCGAGCCAATTGGGTCTTCTCATCTGGTCTTTATTAGCACACTGTTCCCTTCCTTTAACTCCTGTACTGCCCCCTCTCTTGGACAGGCACCTCCATCCTCTGAGCCACCCAGGCTAACATGCAGACTCTGCCTGAATCCTCTTTTTCTTTCATCTATCACTTTAGGAACAATTGTCTGTTTCTTCCACTGACAAAGAAAAGGGAGCGTGAAACTGAATGAATGAGGGAGTAAATAAATGAACAGATGCATGTCCAGTCTCCATTCTCTTCTCTTCCCAGGTGCAGCATGGGTTGGGCTTACAGGATGCATCAGGGGCAATCTGGTGATCAATGGGCTTTCTCCCCCAGATCCTTCCCATTTCCCTCCTTAGGCAGAGACACCTTTTCCAGGCTCAAGGCCCTTAGCTCCAGGAGCACTCTAGGTCATGGCTAGCTCCTAAGACTATAGGAAAGATGTTCCATGGCTCTTCAGGGCCAGCAAATAGATTGGGATTCCTGGTACCATATCTCAGGGTGCCCCCATAACACTCAGAGTCAGCTTCCTGGGGTTGCTCAGGGCTGGGGCATTGCCCAGTACCCAGACATGGACAAGAGCACAGGATGTGTGCAAATGGAGGTTCCTTTATCTGTATCTTAGACTCATGGTTTCTTCTGTCCTTGCCCCACACACCCCACCACCACCAATTTAGTGGTATCTATGGTGGGCTCCAGCTTATGTAGGTAGCATCATGCACCCCAATGCCCTAGGGAAGCTCAGAGCAAGCAGGTGGGCCAGTGAGGCTCAGGACACACAGCCCCCCAAGCCCTAGGATGGGTGTGGTCAAACTCATTTCTTGTCATCTCTTGCCCCCTGGCGTGTGATTGAAGTATTGCAGCTTTCCAGGGTCCTCCCTTGTGACCGATTTGTTAACATTTCCTGACTAAACCTACTCCAGGTCAGATCCTAAACTGGACAGAATTCTATTCTCAAGGTTTCAGTTCAAACCTTGATCAACTTTTTGATGACTCTTCCTTTTCTGTTCTCCTCAAGTAGGCCGGAGCCAGGATCCATCATAAAATCATTTTCTTTCCTTTTTTTGTCTCTGTCATAATTGACTGATAAATTCCCAACCTTGGATAAACTCAACTACGCCTTCTGTGTATCTACACTTATGCATCTCTGTGCTTTTAGAGGGAATCACACACATCGGCAGATTGTGTACCACTATAGGCTCATGATCTTCAGCCTCACCAAGGCACATCTCACTGCTCAGGAATTCCGTGTTTGGTGTCTTTCCAGTCCAATTATCAGAATGCTGATTTGCTCTTTCCTCAAACTCCCCATGTCTTCCCATTTCCCTCCTGCTTGCTTTGTCAATACTCAATTTAGATATTAGAAGATACGGAATAGAAATTCCCTCATCCTCTCATCATGAATTCTTCCTGTGCCATCCTCTGATTGAACTCAGCTTTCCTCAAGCTAAAATGATGGAAGTATTCCTTTTCCTTTCTAAGACTGATATCTTCATTTGCATTCTGAATCCCATCCCATGCCACTTGCCCCTCCCTCCAGCATCAGTGAATCCCCTCTTTCTACTTGACCAGTCCCATCACCATGGAAACTTGCTATGTTTTCTGTCTTTACAAAAAATCAATCCTTGACTCCCACATCCCTCTCCAGTAAGTGCCACATTTCTCTGCCCATGTTCAAAGCACTTGTCTGCATGTATTGTCTCCTCATCCTCTGTCTTCCCAGTATACCCATCAAGTTCAGATTGTGTCCTTTTAGGAAGACTCTCTCTCTGTCTCTCTCTCTCTCTCTCTCTCTCCACACACACACATACACAGAGGAAAGACCATATGAGGACACAGCAAGAAGGCAGCCATCTGCAAGCCAGGAAGAAAGCCCTCACTGAGAACCAAATTTGCAGACACCTTCACCATAGACTTTTAGCCACCAGAACCAGGGAGAAATTAGATGCCTGTCATTTACATCACCTAGTCTGTGGCACTGGGCTGTGGCAGCTTAAGCTGACTAATACAGCCACCTAGTCTGTGGTACTTTCTTAGGTGGCCCTAGCAAACTAATACAACTGGGATCATCCTTAACTACATCCTTTCTCCTCGACTCTAAAATTCCAATTAATTTTGGCTGTGCCTCCAAAATCCACCTGGAATCCCTGTATTGCTCCCCATCCCCAAAGCTCTCATGATCATCTGTCACATGTACTGCTGGTAAAACTCTTAGTTGGTCTCCTTATTTCCATTCTTGCTCCTTATAGTGCATTCCCCGCACAATATCACAGTGATCTTTACAAAGTATAAAGCTGATCATGTCATGCTCTTGCTTAAAACTCTCCAGTGCATTACATTATTATCAGAAAGAGGATCAGCCCCTCGAAAAGTCCTCTAGGGCCACTCTCTAAACCATCTCCTTCTACTGCCCCCACCGTTGCTCATCATGCCCCAGCCACACTGACCTCCTTTCTGGCCAGTGGACATCGAGCCCCAAACTCACATCACATAACTGACTCTCTCTCTTTAGATCTCAGCTTAATTGTCACTTCTCAAAACAGGAAGTTGCAAATGTGAGATCCGAAAACGGATTTTTTCCCATCTTATTTCCTAACTGGTTATTGTTGATTTGTAAGAAAGGTGCTGAGTTTTGTAAAATTGGCTTCATTCCATCTGCCTTGCTAAACACAGTTCTTAGTAAATAATCTTTAGCTATCTAAGCAGCTAACCATATAATTTGTAAGTAATACACATTTTTGTAGTGGGACATTTCCAATAGGTTTGCCTCTTGTTTCTTGTTGAAATCCTATGACATCACTTTAAGTAAGATTCCCTTCCTTGTCATAAGTGCTTGTAACAACACAGCACATCTCAATCTGTACTTATCTGTTGTTGTGTCTAATAGATAAGTGAATACATGCACTGAAACAGATTGAATGAGTAACTGTGTGGCTTCTGCTCTCTCCTCTGAACTGCAACTATCATAAAGTGGGGACAGTGATTGAGTCCAGGCAATACGGTGGACAGTCATTAAAAGTCTATTTGAAAAAAAGAAGGAAATAAATGAAGATGCTATAATGGAAGAATATAGTGGCTGGTTAAGTGAAGGGAAAAACTAACAACATGACCATTTCTAGATGAAAGGGGAGTGTCAGCAGAAGTTTCTACCAGATCTCAACTCCAAATGGAGGTTGCCAGGTAGAAAAGGGGGATGCACATCACAGGGAGAGGAAGCAGCCATGGCAAAGGACAAGGAGTTATGGAAGCCTTAGAAACTTCACCTCACTAGATGGGCTGCCACACTTGTGGGCCTCTAGATTCCCTGTTTCCTCCAACTCTAAAACCACAAGAAAACTAAGAAAAAATGTGTGAATTATATGTGTGTGTGTGTGTGTGTGTGTGTGTGTGTGTGTGTATAGCAACCATGTGTGAAATGTTTTAAAATGTGCAGGATCTAATCTATAAGTGGAATACTGGAAAACTTACCTAGGAATATTAAACAAGATATAGGAAAATATTAAGAACACCTAGAACTTGATTGAAAAGATTTATATTGTAAACATACCAGTTTTTCCCAATTTTAATCCAAAAATTTAATACCATTACAACCAAGATAGCAATGGTATTTTTTGTTTTGTAACTTTATGAAACTATTCTAGAGGCTAGATAACAGAATAAATGAGCCACAATGAACAAGAAAATTGGAGGGAAAGAAACAGAAATGATTAGGGACAAAAGGAGAGAAGGTAATTGCTCCACTAGATCATAAAAGTTGTGTTAAAGCTACGCTGGGATGGGGAAGATGGGCCATGGCAACGGACCATACCGGAAACCAAACTAGCAACACACAACAAAGAAATGCCTGGTAACTCGTGCTTCCATCAGTGTGGCTCCAAAATAAAGACAGGTCTGAATGACGGCTCTCTGGTCAATAGTGAGGGGAGAAGATTCTGAAAGACTGAGGAAATACTAATTGCCCATATCAAAGAAACACTGAGAGAGTGGTTAATGGATAGTAAGTCTCCTAAGCTACCCCTTCTCTCCAACAGTGGTGGAGAAATGACAGTTCCCAAACAGAATAAACACTTATAAAAATATAGTTAATTCCTAACTTAAATATTAAGGCAAACTCAATTTCACACAGGGATTGAAAATTTCCATGTTATTTAATGAAAACATAAAAATGTATGTAAAAATAACAAATATTTTAAATGTTGGAAGTGGAGAAAACCAAAGCATTAAAGCAAAGGGAGAAAATGGCCAAATGTACAAGCAGGGCCATGACAGCATTGTCTACAATGGTTTAAAAAAAGTAAATAGGTAAAGAAGTATTAGTTCAGCCGTACTCTGTACTGCCTTGACAAAGAGAGATGACCATGAGATCGCAAGATATTGTTAAGGGGAAAAAAGCAGTTTATAATTCCTTTGTGTGTGTGTGTGTGTGAAAAAAAAGTATGTGAAAGAAAACATACAGAGGGATAGACAGGAAAGTGCTAAACTAATTCTCAAGTAATCAGGGTATTATGTGGGTGAATTTTAACTTTCTATTTCATATATTTATCTTTTGCCTGAATATTTTATAATGTATACTTTATGAATTTTATAATTAGATAAAAAACAAAGGAAATTAAAAAACTTTTTATAGTGTGTGAACTAAATGATATAAAATCGAATTCGTAGAATGAAAAACAAGGCAATATGTAAACATTTTAATAATGGCTTTCTCTTGCTGGTGTAATTGTGAGTGGTCATTTCCAAAACTGCCACCATGAGAGCACATTAATTTTAGAATCAGAACAAAAATATACATATGCAATTCCTATGCTACATAGTGTGCAATGATATGAGAAAGGCAGGAGGGAGGTGAGGCTACAGAAACATACAAGACAGATGTACAAGCAGGGCCATGACAGCATTGTCTACAATGGTAGAGGCTACAGAAACATACAAGACAGATGTTTCTGTCCTCATGGAATTAATAATCTGGTGGGGAAGACAGACTGGTCACAAGGAAATATAAGTGAAAACAGGAAATATGAGAAAGCTGTCAGCGTGGCAAATGCTCTGGAGGAAACAAAACAGGAGCTCGAAGGGGATGAGCTATTTTGCAGAGTATATCTGGGAAGGCTTCTTTGAAGACGTGACATTAGAACAAAGAGCTAAAGGACAAGCAGGAGCCAGCTATGGAAAATTTAAGGAAGAATCGTCTAGCTAATCTCTACCACTCTTCCATAGTGATGCAGACACACTGAGCTTCTGTCAGATTCCTGTGTCCCTAGTTCCACAGGACGGTGCCTAATCAAAGATCAGATTATGGGCAACACAAGGGGGTGGATATTCTGTTACAGAGGAACCAATACCATACTAAAAACTATACCCTAAGGGAGGAGGGAGGTGTCTTAGTCCATCTGGGCTGCTATAACAAAACACCTTAGACTGGGTAACTTATAAACAGCACAAATTTATTGCTCACAGTTCTAGGGGCTAAAAAATCCAATATCAAGGCACCAGGGTGTCTGGTGAAGGGCTATCTTCAGATGGCTCTGTTTTCATAACCTGATCACCCCTTAAAGTCACGCCTCTTAGAATTATCACGTTATTAATCAGGCTTCAATATATGAATTTTGTGAGAGACATGAATATTCAGATCAAAGCAGGGGGCTAGGTGGAAAGTCCCGTCCCTCACTAGAACCAGGGAAGTGTGTGAGAAATTGCTTCATGGCAGCCTTGCGTAATAAAACGGAGAGTTGAAAAGGGTTTTGTGGCAGCTCATTACAAGACTTCCCATCTTCTAACATTCCTGGGAGGATCATCAGGCACTTTGCCAAGATTGGACTCAGACTGTGGTTGAGCCTTGCTTCTGTGGCCTGTGTGAAGTCTTTCCCCTGTGCTCCCTGTGCCTCACACATGTCAACCACACTTTTGCCCCAGGGTGTTTGCACTTGCCATTTCCTTTTACAAGAATACTCTTCTCCCGGCTAACTACATAGTTATCACCCTTATTCGTTTAAATGCTGCTCAAATGTTACTTCTCAGTGAGTCCTTCCCTGACCAGCTGGGTTAAAACTGCAATCCAGAAGCAGAGCACGACAATGAAACAGAAAACTCCACTGATCATCCTCACAGCAGGAACACTGAATTGAACAACTGTCCACACAGAAAATCAGGTGACCAATCACAGTTCCTGGTTTGATAAGAACCAAAAATCAGGTGAGCAATTACGCTCCCTAGTTTTAACTTGATATCACTGAAAGAGGCACTTAGGAGGGTAGTCATGACAGTCTTGAGTCACTAATACCACTTCTCCCCCATCCCCTGGCATGGAGAAAGAATCTCCAAACCTGGCGGAGGGAGAGTGCAGTCATTGTGAGATTTTACATTAGAACTTGGTGCTGCCTTGTCAAGTAGAAAGCAACAGCAGGCACAGCTCAGCTGGTACCTATGTAAGGAACATTTAGAGCAGTCCTAGCCAGAGGGGAATCACTCATCCCAACAGTCAGAACCTGATTCTGGCAAGCCCCGTGACTCTGGGATAACATGCTCTGGGGTTCTAAATAAACTTGAAAGGAAGTCTAAGCTACAAGGACTGCAATTCCTGGGCAAGGCCTGGTGCTGAACCAGGCCCAGAACTGGTGGACTTCGAGTGCACGTGATCTAGTGAGATACCAGCTGACATGGCCAAAAGAGTGCTTATGTTACCCCTCCCCTAACTCCAGGCAGCTCTAGGAGGAGAGGGAAGAGTAAAATAGGTTATACTATAGTATTTACAAGCCTCATGGTAACCTCAAATCAAAGAAATATACAACAGATACACAAAAAATAAAAATAAAAAAACTAAGAAATTAAAACATACCACCAGAGAAACTCAGCTTTACTAAAAGGAAGACAGAATGGAGAGAAAAAAAAGAAGGAAGACAAGACCACAAAACAACCAAAACACAAATAACAAAGTGGCAGGAATAAGTCCTTACTTATCAATAGTAACATATAATGCAAGCAGACTGAATTGTCCAATCAATAAAAAGATAAACAGTTAATTATTTAAAGATAAGCTGCCTCTGCAACACTCCTGATGTCACAGAGGGTGATATATGTAACAACATAGGGACACCCACAAGACTAGGTCAATAAATGATTCAGATGAGTTGGACTCTGAATGCAAGCAGGTGTACTTTAACCAATTTATTTTGCTTCTATTTTCCTTTTTATGTAAGCACCGGTGAAATATATGATAAAAATCAATGTCTGATTAAGTGTAAAAGAACTCTTTCAACAGGCATATCATAACAAAAAAATTCTGTGTGCTATAAAAGCATTTTATCATGGCTTAATTGGAAGCCTAACTTAATCGGCAGATCATGGAATTGATGTCACCTTAAACTGGATGAAATCTGATCTATATTGTGCTGATTTATTTATGTAACTGCCTGTCTTTCCTTGCTCTAACATCCATGAAGACAGAATCTTTAGTCTGCTTGGTTCACTGATAGACTCTCAGCATCTAGAACATACCTGTGCATAGTGGTGTTCAATAAATGTTTGTTACACATCTTGAAGAAAGAGAATTCCAGGCAAAGGGAACAGCAAATGTAAACATCCTGAGGTGGGAACATGCTCCTGGTGTTTCTGGAGTATCATGGTGATTTGAGCAGGGTGATAAAAGAAGGTTCTTATTTGACCTCTCAGGGTTTTTCTTTGGCATCTTCTCCTCTACAGTGTCCATTCCCAATGACCAGAGGCTTGTGGCTGGTGGTAACTATGATGCTTGGTGAATATTCAAGGAAAGAGAGTGGCTCCAGAAACTCAATCCCTTCTGGAAATCAGCATGATTCCCATTCCTTAACTCCACTGATAAGATTCAGGGGTGAGGAATGCATCTGGACTTGAGTTTAGAGCCCTCAAGCATGGTTGATGACAGTTGTGTGGTAATGACATCCTGAGAGGTCTGGCCTAGGAAAGGAACATGCTCTCAGGGCTGGAGGTGGTAGCTACAGTGCCTACAGTGTCCAGGATGTGGCAGTAGGGAAAATGAGATGCACTGGGGTTGAGACCCATGGGAACTTGTCTACCCAAGCATTTTTTTCCTGGCTTAGGGTATATGTGTAGGTTGGGACCCAGGGTGTATGTGGGTGGGAGGATGGCAAAGTTATTGATAATTTCAATATTTAAATAGATCATCCTTCCACAGTCATCCTAAGACCTAGTTGACATCTATAATCACCCTCTGTCCAGAACCTCCATTTCATGCATCCAGCTCTCCAACCACCAGCTCAATCCTTCTAGTATTACGACAGTCCTTTGACCTGTACGGCGACCCTCAAACCAAAGATTCTACTGTTTATTTCACTCTCCTTCACCAAACCCGGACTATGCCCTTACCTCCCTCCTTACCCAGCCTAAAATCCATGATCAATCATTACCATTTCTCCCTTGAAGCCACACGAAAGTACTCTCTCTATTATATCCTTGTACTCATCTGGCAAAACCCCAACCCTGATGAAACCCAGCTCTACCTTCTCTAAATCTCCACCAGAACAATTGAATATGGTTGGAGAGAGCCACACATATACGCTGAGTAGTTTCATTTTAAAGTAATGGCCATCAACCCTCAAGAGGGCCCTCCATGCAATCCAGAGGGTTCTTTTCCAAGCTCTGTCATTGTCTCTCCCATGTACCTACATCTATGTCTCTCCCATCGACATCACCATTTTCTTCCTCTTTTCTGGCTCGTTAGCATACAAACATGTTACTGTGCTGGAATTTATCTCATATTTTAAAAATACTTTTATCTTGTCCCCTTGTATCCCTATCACCCCCAACCCCAGTTTCTCTGTTCCCCTTTACAGCAAAACTCCTTACAAGACTTGTCAATCATTGGGTACTCACTGTTTTCAGTTCCTTTTCTACTCTTGTCCCTTCACATTTTCCTGGAAATGGCTCCTGTAAAGACATTCATGACCTCCACATTGACAGACATGATGCTCAATTCTTTGTCATCTTCTTTCTTGTCCAGTCCATAGAATTGGATGTTGTTTCTGCCATTGCTTCCATGTCTTGCTGTGCCCCTCCTGCCTCACCCATCACTCCTTTCTGGCTCCCTTGCTGGCTTTTCCTCATTTAAATGTAGGACTGCCTGGGGCTTCCTTCTGGGGCTGCTTTGCTTTCTCTACAATCACTATCTTGTGGATCTGATCCAGCCTCATGACTTGCAATACGAATAAAATGTTACTTATTCTCTCATTATCTCTCCAGCCTTGATATTGCCCCGAACTTCAGACTCATCTATATAACCTATTCCCTGACTGTTTTTATCTGTTAAAGCACCTCCATCCTTCCTGTTCCCCAGACTGAGAACCTTACTGCCATAATTGATTTCTGTCTCTGTGCTAGCCCAAGTCCAAACTGGCATCAAACCCTAATGAGTCTTCCATAAAAATCTATCTAGAATATGCCTGCTTCTTATGACTTCCGTTGCATTGCCTGATGTAAAATAGAAATCAGATCATGGTAGTAAAATAGAAATCAGATCGTGGTTACCCTTCACTCAGAATCTTCACTGTCTCTCCACATGACTCTGATGAGTAGCCAAAGTCCTGACAGTGGTCTACAGGGCCCCTCATGCTCTCTCACTACCCCCGTCTTATTTTGACCTAATCGCCTACCCCCATCTTCTCTGACTTGCTTCACTTCAGCACATCAGCCTCCTAGAACATGCTCCCAGGGCTCTTGCACTCGTGAATTTCCTGATCAGGAATAAGATGGCCCCTCACCTCTTTCAAATCTTGGTTCAAATGCCATCTTCTCAGTGGGGCATTCCCTGACTACTTTATTCGAAATTGCTGCTTCACTTTTCTCCATGGCACCAATCATCATCCTGCACCCTGTATCTTTGACTTTTTTGTCTAATATCCATGGAGAGAGGAGTTCTCGTTTATTTTGTTGGCTTCTGTAATCCCAGGTCCTAGAATCCCTATATCACTAGATAAATACTTCATGTAGCAGTTGGCTCAGTCTGTGTTAACAAAGTAAGTACTTGAATAACAGAAGTGTATTGTCTTCCAGTTCTGGAGGCTGAAGGTCTGGGATCAAGGCATGGGTAGGTCACTTTCTCCTAAATCTCTCTTGGTAGCTTGTGGATGGCCACACAGTCTCCCGGTGTGTCCACATAGTCATCCCTCTGTACATGCCTGCGTCCCAATTTCCTCTTCTTATAAGGACTTTAGTCACACTAGATTAAGGCTCAGCCTAATGACACTATTTTACTTTAATAACCTCTTTAAAGGCCCTGCTTCCAAGTATGATCACATTACGGAGTACTGGGGATTGGGATTTCAACGTGAATTTGGGGAGGGACACTATTCAATCCATAACACCTGATTAACTTGTTGATTGGGTTGCAGAGATGGAATGAGTCTCTTACAGGGTAAGGATCAATGTTTAGGCTCAGTCAGGACATAAAAGGATGGGGGCAGCAGAGCTCAGATAAAGAATTCTGGAATGGATGTGGAGAAATAGGAACACTTTTGGTGAGAGTGTAAATTAGTTCAACCATTGTGGAAGACAGTGTGGCAATTCCTCAAGGACCTAGAAACAGAAATTCCATTTGACCCAGCAATCCCATTACTGGGTATACATCCAAAGGATTATAAATCGTTCTACTATAAGGACACATTCACACAAATGTTCATTGTAGCACAGTTTACAATAACAAAGACCTGGAATCAACCCAAATGCCCGTCGATGATAGACTGGACAGGGAAAATGTGGCACATGTATACCATGGAATATTATGCAGCAATCAAAAACGATGAGTTTGTATCCTTTGTAGGGACATGGATGAACCTGGGTACCATCATTCTCAGCTAACTGACACATGAGCAGAAAAATCAAACACCGCATGTTCTCACTCATAGGCGGGTGTTGAACAATGAGAACACATGGACACAGGGAGGGGAACATCACACACTGGTGTCTGTTGGGGGTTGGGGTGGTGGGGGTCTGGGGAAGGGACATCAGGGGATGAATAGGTTTGGGAGGGATAACACTGGGAGAAATGCCTGATGTGGATGATGGGGGATGGAGAGAGCAAACCCCCATGGCATGTGTGTACCTATGCAACAATCCTGCAAGATCTGCACATGTGCCCCAGAAGTTAAAGTACAATAAGAAAAAGAATTCTGGAAAGAGTGAGTGGTACAGAAAGAGTGAAGCTCTGGGAGCAGATGAGGTTGGCAGAGAGTGCTCCTCTCAGCCAAAGGGTGAGGCATACGGATGGGGCTGGGGGGAGACAATATGGAGGAAGGTAATGGAATTGGTGGTGTTAAGACATTAGGAAAGAGGCAACTGGCCAAGGCTTGCAGAGGGGAGAAGGTGAGGAGTCAGACAAGTAGTGGGTGATTGAGAATTCTTTTTCCTGGTATAGAAATGGGGATATTGGAAATGCCACCTATAGGCACGATCGCTTACATACTTTGTGGGACCCACTGAAAGTAAAATGAAGGCCTCTTGATCAGAAAGCATTAGGATTTCAAGATGGTAATAGGGCAGCCTTGAACCAAGTGTTCAGAGCCCTCTTAAGCACAGGGCCCTGTCTGACTCCATGGGTCACACATCCACAACTCAGGCTCTGCCGAATGGGATTTGGAACAGAAATGGGGACAGGTAAGAAGATGGGTCAATTCTGGGATGGAGGAACTGTCCTCTCACGTTGTGTGGGGAATTTTTACTGAATTATGATCTGTCTTTTCCCACTTCTTGGAGCTGTGCCCTCCACAACCCTTAACGCAGTGCCTTACACATGATAGGCATTCGGAAAACCACTCAGCAATGCAGAGGGAAGAAGAGAGTGAATGTTGAATGTGATGGAGGCCAGGAGAGTGAAGTGAAGGTTCATTTAGATAGTGAGGGTCAGAGCTACGCTAGGAGCCTAGGGGAGGCTAACATCATTGCAATTTGAGTGGAAAAGGAAAGCCACTTGAGGGCATCTAAGTATCTGGTGCCTGGCCGGGTGGTGAAGCCAGTGGACAAGCCTTCAACATACTGGTGCAGGGGGCACCATTGAGACCACAATCTAAAATCATCAGTTCTCAGCAGTGTGTGGAGCCATCCTGAGGGTAGTTAGAAAGCCTTCTCACTGAGGAAACCAAAGAGTATGGACAAAGCTGATACCCCAAGACCCAGGCTTCCCACAGGGAGGAACCAGCAGTCAGAGCTGCCTTTGGTGTCCACTGGGAAAATAGAAGCCATCATGGTGCTAAGTTTAAAGCTGACCCTCACGCCAACTCCTCCTCTCAGCCCCAGCCCCTCCAGCCTCAGATTTACAAGGCTCTAGAGAACACAAGCTGTGGATGAGGCTCTGTACAAGATGCTAGGGACACAGGAAGAGACAAGGTCCGTGGCCCCAAGAGAGAGGAGGCAAGTGTGCACATAAGCTTGCTATCAAATGAACAAAATGTAGGTGGATGCACGCCACAGCTGATGTGCATTAAGCTCACACTGAAGCGCCAGGCACACTCTATGTGATTAGCTCCATTACCTGCTTAGCAACGCTTTGAGGCAGGCACTGTTAGCAACGTTCCCATCTGAAAGGTGAGGAAACCAAGATGCAGTGAGGTCAAATCACTTGCTGGAGATAATAGAGGCTATCATGTAGTACAGCCAAGAGTTGCAGCAGGCAGTAGGAGGCACTGCTCTTCCTCCTCCCTACACTTGTGATCCACAGAGGCCCCATGCTCATAGTCTGCATATAGGGCTGAAAGTGGAATGGTCAACTGGGGTGGGAGGAGGATCCTGCATGCTCACTGTGTGGGAAGAATGAATGCAAGTGCACCAGGTCCACAGTGGGAGGAAAGGCATTCAAGGCAGAGGTAAGTAGACGCAGCCTCCTGTTGCTGGAGCCAGAAGCTCAATTGGGAGTGCCAGTAGGAGGGCCGAAGCCATAGACCCTTGTGAACATACTGGAAGAGCTCCCTTTTCAACAGTTGGGTGTACAAGGGTCTATACAGTGTTAGGATCAGGATGGGAACATGCTGTTGGGCTAGAAAACTCAGGAGATTAGTTCCAGAAGAGCCTGTGGAACTCTGGCCCACAGGCTCCGGGGGCTTGGGGGGAGGTCCGTAGAAGATCTGCATGGACAAGGAAGATTCCTGCAGCCATGGAATAGCAAACAAGCCAGCAGGGAAGAAGGGAAAACCACCATACTGGGAGAGAAGTGTAGGGGTGGGCATCCAGGGAGCTAGGGAGCTGGGCCCTGGGGATTAGAGGGGAGGTCGGTGGCTATGAAGGCATTCTCCCACCCCTCTTCTGCCACCTGGCAGGGCAGGTTGCTATTACCCGCGTGGGATAGGGGTGTGAGTGATTCTGGAAACACCTTCTGAGACTCTTCCCATCAAAGGCATCACTTGGGGTGGAGGGAGGAAGCGGTTGCCAACCCCAGTGCCCAGCCGTGTTCTAGAGGTGCAGAGAACAAAAAGGAACCCTGAAAACCCAGCAGGGGCATCTGGCCCCTCTTCAGAGGGAGGCTTTCCTAGACCCAGAACCTCAGCCCCCTCTGATCCCTCTTGCCCCTCTCTTAGCAGTCGACTTGTCATGTGGTTCCTGTCGCCTAGTCTCATCTCTGCTCTGCGTCTTGTCCTGCCATGGTAAACCTCTCACAGTGCGGCCTCCAAAGGATCCCTCATCTAGTGCTCCTTGAATGCCAGAAGATTTCTTCCTCTACCCTTACTGAGCCTTTTCCAAACCCATTTCCTCCTTCAATTCGCTGCAGTCTCACGAGGGAGGCAGAATTCTACCCATTTCTCGGATTTTGCAGGAGAGAAGCCTGTCTTCCCGGGTCAGGGTGGGGGTAGGTAAGTGAGGAAGCCAAGGTCACCCAGTCGTTGGCAGAACGCGGCCTCGACCCGGCCCTTCTTCTGCGAGCCCATTGGAACCCTGGCAAGGCAGGCCTTGGCTGTAGGCTAGCGCCCCGCTCTTTTCGGCGGCCCCAGGAGCCGGGCTGGCCTGAATGGCAGGTGAGCCGGATTGGGGACAGGACGGGGGTTGGGCTGCTTAGGGAAGCCTGGCGCGCGGGCCTTGGGCGCGGCCGCCCGAGCTCGGTGCTGCGCCCTATCTTCCGAGGGCCCACACCTTGGGTCATGACTGGACCAGGGCTTTGGTCAAGGGTACTCTGTGTCCCCGGGCCCGCCGGTCAGGCCCCGCCCCCCGGCGGCCCGGGCGGGGGCAGGGGCGGCGCCGGCGGAGTGGGGCGCGGGCGCGCAGTGCTTGGTGCGCGCCGCCGCCCCTCCGGCCCAGCTTACCCGGCCGCTCTCCCAACCCCCTCGGCCCACTCTGTCGCCCCCACCCCTCCTTTCTCCCCTCGGCCAGGCGGCCCGGCGATCCGGTGCGCGGGGCAGCGCAACGATCGCGGCCTGGCGATCTGGGCACTGCGGTCTTGGCGCGCCAGACGCGGGGCGCGAGGCCAGACCTGGCGCGGCGGGGTGTGGGGGGCGGGCAGCTGCGGATCCCCTAGAGAAGACCAGGGGCAGGCAGGGGGGTGCCGAGGTAATGGATAGGGCCTGGGCGCCAGGTTGCAAGGGGAGGGCGTTCCAGGAGCCCTTTGGCCCTGGCAGGGCGGGCGACTGGGTGTCCGAGGCGGTGGGAGGGCAGCGGGGAGGAGAGGGAGGGAGGGAGGAGACAACTGGGCTGGGCCGGGGGGCTTGGCCGATGGGGATCAGGTGGGCGGGGACAGGGGCCCTGCTGGAAGAGGCGCAGCAGCGAGGTGGCGGGCTGTGTACGCAAACAGGGCGGCCGCCTCCTGGGCCCGGAGAACGGTGAGGCCATTTGGGTTGGGTGTCCCAGTCCTGAGGGCACGTTTCGGTGTCCAGGGCCAAGGAGCTGGGCGCGAGGCATTGTTGGGGAGGGAAGATCTAGAGGCCCGGCCGGGCCAAGGTGATGCGGGGGGGAGAAGCCCCGGGAGAAGAGTGTCGTTGGGTCAGGGCGCTGGTGTCCAGCGAAGGTGAGTGAGGACCGGCACTTTCAGGGCTTGCCTGAGTGGAAGGGGACAAGGGGGCCCCAGAGTTTGAGTTTGAGCATAATTTGGGAGTTGTCGTGTCACTGGGTGGGTTGATGAGTCATGCGATTTGGAGATCACGGAACCCTTTTCCTGGAGATCAGTTCTGAGGGATGGAAATAAAGTCTAGGGTTTGGAGAAGTGGTTTGGAAGCCATGTCTTAGGACACCAGGTGCTCTGGTGGTCACCAGGCTTCATGTGAGGGACTTTGGGAGTTGTGTCCCAAAGTGCTGAGATTCAGAAGCTTCAGTCTGGGGTGGAGTTAAGCAAGGTCTTTGTGGTGACCAGTTCCCTGCCTTCCTTCCTTTCCAGGCTGTCAGGATTCAGCTGTGTTCCTGTGGGGAGTGGGTTAAAAATTCCTTCTGCCTACAGTCAGCTTTACAGTATCCACCAGGGGCAGGAGGGACATATACATGTGTGGCTGCAGCATCATTCTCTGTCGTGGAGCCCTCATGCTTGCTTCCTCGTTGTTGCCATAGTAACTGTCTATTGATGGTGTATTTATAGGGGAAGAAGCAGGCGCTACATTTTGGGGAGGGAGGAGGAAGAGGCCTCATGGCAGGCAGCAGCAGCAGTGATGGTGGCTACAGAATTGCTAATGGAGTGGGCCATGCTGTGGGATCTGTTTTGTGGGGGTTCCTGGCTTGACTAAAGCTTAAAAATGAACTGATGACTTTAGCAGGTGTGTCAGGATAGCATGTATTCAGGTCTATGATAAGTGTGACATACAGCTAGCTACCTTTGACCAAAGCTAGATGTGTGAGGGACAAAAGGTGGACGTATGTAATTTTTCCACATTTGTTAAAAAAATACTGTAGTTTCCTTTGATAAGCAGTGCAACATATTTTTCTGTTTCCTTATTAGTTAGGACCTTATGCATTCTTTTCAAACCTAGATACAACAGTGCCATTTTTCTTCAATCAAAAAATCCTTGCCGTGAGACATACTACATCCACACCCTCACGACATGAATCTCAGCCATCCATAATGCAAACAGAATTTTGAGATCATATTACATCTTGGTTCTGACAAACATTGAGGGCCAACTGTCTCACAAGGCAGGCCCATCTGTTGACAAATTCACATGTTGATAGCTTTGAGTGGGATTGTGGCAGGGCTCAAAACAGAAAGCCCTTGACATGGCGTTTCCACAAATGGATGTCAGATTTGCTATTTTCCCCTTAATTTTCTTTTCTTTTCTCTTCTTTTCTTTTTCTTTCTTTTCTTTCTTTATTTCTTTTTCCTTTTTTTTTTGATGGAGTCTGGCTCTGTAGCCCAGGCTGGAGTGCGGTTGTGCAATCTTGGTTTACTGCAATCTCCTCCTCTCTGGTTCAAGCGATTCTCCTATCTCAACCTCCTAAGTAGATGGGACTACAGGCATGAACCACCATTCCCAGCTAATTTTTCTATTTTCAGTAGAGATGGGGTTTCGCCAGGCTGATCACCTGAGGTCAGGAGTTTGGCTAAGCTGGTCTCAAACTCCTGACCTCAGGCGATCGGCCCACCTCAGCCTCCCAAAGTGCTGGGATTACAGGCATCAGCCACCATGTCCAGCCTAAATTTTTTATTATATCCTGTTTCCCAAAAGGATTAGGAAACATGTTATAAATGCACAATAAGACATTGAAAACATAAATAGAAAGCTGTATACCACATCACAGGACAGAAGCATATGTGCTTAACAGCTGGGCTTCCAGGGTGCCTGTGCTTGACTGGCAATAGTGACACTGAACTTCCTGGCAGTCTAGGCAAAAAGTAGGGCTCTTTGGGTCCTGCAGTTTATGTGTCTTGCATTCAGTTAGTCATAAAACCAGAGCTTCTGCTTGGGGAGGGGAGCAGTAGGGTGATTGCTCCCAGATGTGACAGTTCAGCGAGGGCTCCAGAATGTGTGTATGAGTGGGTGTGTGTGTTGTGGTTTAGGTACTGGCTGGATAGCTCCTTAGCAGGAGAAAGGCTTTTGGACAATAGCTCACATTAGGGGTAACTCTTAGCGCCTTAGTGTTGCTCATCTAAATTCACATCTTGGTACTCCACTGCTGTGAGCATTAATACAAAGAGGGAAGAGAGGCCCGGTTCCAGAAGATTCCAGGTATCTTGCTTCCTTGTCCAGTGAAGATGAACACAGTGGGTCATCTGGGTTTGGGCCTTCTGGATATGCCTGGGAATATGAAGAATGCAGCATGGTTGTGCACGGAGGATGTGTCCACCGAAGGTTACCATGGGTTAGTCCCAGCAGGGCAGTGACTTTTGAGATGGTTGATGCCGTGTTAAGCTTTGTTTTCAGGGAACATGCTTGTCATTGGAGGTATCTGTGACTCACCATTGTGATGAAAATTAGTTGAAAATTCTGGTCCTGCCACTGTCACTGTTGATTTGCTTAACCTTGCCTGAGTCTAGTCTCACTGGGCTTTATTTCCTCATCTGTCTCTGACATCCTTTCCAATTGGAATTTGCAAAGATTCATTGAAGTGAGCAAGGAAGGAGGAGCCTCAGCCTGTAGGAGCTTTCCTTTTTTGAAGAAAAAAGTCAACCCTTAGGTTTTATAGATGCCCAGAATATGTTCCTGGGGGAAAACACTGAAAGGTTTGCTCTGGACTCTCCTGGGCCTGGGGAGGTCTCTAGAGAAAAGCTTGGGGCAGAATGAGAAGCAGCAGAAGCTATGGGTGGCAGCATGGAGGACAATGCACCCCACAGTGTACTGCTTCGACCTTTTGACCAGGCCAGTGGGAGGGATGCACATCCCAGAGCCAAGAGGGTGCCCTGTCAATTTCTAGATGTGGTTTCACTGCAACTTTGCTTTTTTTTCTTACTCCAGAAAAGTGAGACCCTGAAGCTGAGGGAGCATCATGGCAGGTGAGTTTTTCCAGGCCCAGGCATGTGGAGAGCAGTGGAGGGCCATGCCTAGGGGCTCATGAGTCAGGTTTCAAATCCTTCCCAGCTTCCCTGCCCCCCCTCCAACCAGGTGGCCTTCCCTGGAGCCATTTTCCAGTGGGCTGAGTAGCAGTTTTGCCCTCTCAACACTTTGGCTCCCTTCTGGAGCATATGTCACTTGTAGATATGTACCTACCCAGGCTTTCCTGAGTGACACTAATGTGACAGGCCACAGGGCCTGGGGAAGGGTACCTGCCTACTGGCAAAGACATACCAGCCTGGGCATCCAGGAGGAGTTGCTTTACATGGGAGCCAGGAAGTCCCACTTCTAGCTGAACACCAGGAGCACACACCATTTACAGTCTCAGGTCAGGTTTATGTGGGTGCAGAACTCAAGCTATTCTGGTCAGCCAGGTTGTAGCTGGGTCTCTTTCTCTCTGGAATAAGTAGCTATGCCCACCACCCAAAGACAGTGTTGTAGGGGGAGTCTGTGCCCCATCTGTAAAGCCTTAGACTCTCCATCTGAACCTTTCTACTTCCCATCCCCAGAGGTGCTCCAAGGCTGGCTTTGCATTACATTTTCTTGAGCAAGACTGTTGATTCCAGATGACCTGGTGGCACAGGTAGACATTCAGGCGGAGGAACACCACTCTGGTAGAGTCTTCTAGGATTATCTGGTATTATTCGTTCCACCGGTATTGGCCTTAAAGAAGAATACATTCTCATGGCAATAGGTCTAACTTTCATTTTTCAAGGTGATGCAGAAGATAACTGGAGATTTAGTCACTGAAGATTATCTCCTCACAATCCTTACTCTTTCTTGTTCCTGTGCAACGTGCACATTCCTGGCAGTTGGCTCCCACTTTCTTCCATGTAGCCAGGGCCCTGACCCTTGTTGGGACCATGGTATTCTAGACAGGTGTATCATGGCACAATAAAATGTCAGCCCTTCCATCACTTGTACAAACGGCTGGTCATGTCCTTTGGTCAGAAGCCTGATGTATTGCTGCTCACTCAGCCTTGTTTCCCTGCATAATTATGCTTCAGTTGCTGGGCTGGGCCCGGTTTGAAGGAGCTCCTGGGCATCTCCCCATTCCAGGCCTTAGTAGAGCTCTCTCTTCAGTGTTTCTGGAGGCCAAGGATGCCCATTCGGTCCTGAAACGATTCCCTCGTGCCAATGAGTTCCTGGAGGAGCTGCGCCAGGGCACCATCGAGAGAGAGTGCATGGAGGAGATCTGCAGCTATGAGGAGGTCAAAGAAGTGTTTGAGAACAAAGAGAAAACGGCATGTACCACCCTGGGGCTGGTTCTGGGAGTAGAAGTTGCCTCAGAAATAGCAAGAACAGGTCCTGGTAATGCAGACGAATCAGAAGCAAGGAAAGCCACCCAGCCTAAGGCATAGCCACTAGGACCATTGAGGAGCAGATAAAGTCTATACAGTCCCATTGCCTGACTCATTTGGGGTCCTCCCCAGTTGGGAGCATTGTCCTTTGCCCTTGGTACATTCTGGTAACTCTCTGAGACCAGTCAGATGGGGAAGGGGAGGAAGCACTAGACTTACTGAAGGCCTCTGAGCCCAACTGGAGTTTGAGCTTCTCATAGTATCCTGTTTTGTTTTGCAGATGGAGTTCTGGAAGGGGTACCCAAATGCAGTCTACTCAGTCCGAGACCCCTCACAGAGCTCGGATGCCATGTACGTGGTGGTACCTCTTCTGGGGGTGGCACTGCTGATTGTCATTGCCTTGTTCATCATCTGGAGGTGCCAGCTGCAGAAAGCAACCCGTCACCATCCCTCCTATGCTCAGAACCGGTACCTAGCCAGTCGTGCTGGGCACAGCCTCCCCCGGGTCATGGTGTACCGGGGTACTGTGACCAGCCAAGGGGAGCCTTCTGGGCACCGAGAGGCAGGGAGCAGCCCCCAGGTGGTGCTGGGGCCCAGTCGGGGGGGCAGGACCACAGTCCGGCTTGAGAGCACCCTCTACCTCCCTGAGCTCTCTCTCTCCAGACTGTCCAGCGCTACTCCACCCCCCTCCTATGAGGAGGTAACTGCGCCCCAAGACAGCAGCAGTGAGGAGACCAGCGTGTCTTACAGCGACCCGCCCCCAAAGTACGAGGAGATAGTGGCCACCAACCCTGGCGCTGACAAATAGCGGGACGTTTGTGCCCTGTCCTGGATGAACGCCTCTTTCTGAGGTCTCCTATCTTCTTTTTAACTTTTTAAAGACTGTGCCACCACAAAACAGCCTTAGCCTCCTCGTTGCCAAATAATTCCCTAATCGTGAAGTTTAGGAAGTCAGTTGTCAGAGACAGGTGGGGAGGGGGAGTAGGAACCATGCATGAGTCAAAGTCCCCGGGAAGAGCCAAAGGCCAAAGTGCCCAACTCTTTGGGATGCCCCCTAAGCCTCCATCATCCTGTCTTCCCATCAGGAACTGGCTTCTCTTATGCCAAAGGAATCACTTCGTTGAGTGGATTGTGGCCAGAATGTTCACAGGCCCAGCCTGGGGGCTGCGGGGCTGGCTGGAAGCCTGTCTATGTAGGGAGCTCTGGGCCACAGAGGTAAGGAAGGGAAGCCAGCCTTTCAGCACCCCTTTCCCTCCACAGTTCTGTGTTTTCTGTCCTTGCTTACATTTGGAGGGCATGGACAAGGACTGAGTGAAAACAAAATGAAAAAAAATCATGACAAATAAATAAGGAACGCAATAGAACAAAACTCTAGCACCCGGGCCATTCATAGGAGGCCAAGGGAAATTCATCACATGGATCTGTGATGTCCCCCTCCCCCACACTCCTGGAAGGAGGACAGGCTGTGTGAAGGATGAGGGCCAGAGGGCTGGGTGGCAGAGTCTCCTCTTCCACATTGACCAAGGGGCCCACGTGGACTCTGCTATCCAGTTTCTAGTGTGCTTGGCTATCCAGACATGTGGACCAGCTGTGCTCAAACCACTACCCACTGGCATGAGCCTACTTTTTGTGAATGGTGCATTGAAATTGAAATTCAGATTGAGGATTTCTCCTTAATGATGGTGCCCACCTGGGGAGAAGATCCTAAAGTGTCCCTTTTAAAACACTTATTTGTGGAAAAGCCCATGGGTTTTGTTTGAAGGCCTATCTGGGGTTTGCTCAGCTGTTGCCAGATGCCAGTCTGTTTTCAGTGAGGCTTTGGACAGCAGTGGGGCAGAAGGCACCTGCTCTTTAACTGTCGGTGACCTTGCAAGACACTGTTGATACCACTTCCCCCTATTTCTGTCTCCATCCTCCTGACCTTACCGCCAAACCACTTTTCCTCTGTGGTGCTTTAAAAAATGTAGCAAATTTTTGTGTGGCGCCAGAATGCGTAGCCTGGGTCTATTGGCAACCACAGCAGTTTAAAACCCACTGTTGAAACATCCCTGTAAGGCAGACATTGGGACTGTTTCAAGTCAGAAGGCTTGTGTTCCTACCCCAGTGAGGCCACCAGCTTGGACCACTCGCCCCTGTGGCTGGGGTTTTCCATCCTTCCCCCTACTTCACAGGCCCATTGAAGGTTGACTGAACAAATACCTGTGAGGTGCTTGAAGTGCCAGGGAGCCAGGGAGGTTTGCCTTAGGAAGAGTCTTCTAGAAAGATGTAGGTTATAAGGGAGCAGTCTTAGCTGAGGCCCTCATATGCCTCTGATGTTGAGTTTTCAATGAGGGAGTCAATCTCCTGTCAGTTGACCCTTTCCATTCCCTCATCCTCCCTTCTCAGAGCTCCCTGGCCAGAGATGCTGAGCAGGTGGCATTCTACATTTCATTTCTTTGTCTTTCCCTCCCCTGAGCCTTTAGAAGGCCCCTGTGTTTTCCATGTTGGGGGGCCTGAGGAAGCCTAAATAAAGCTCAGGGCTAGCCCTGGCTTTCCCAATATTTCTTCAAGTAGGTACCCAAGTGTGACTTGGGAGCAGGTGAGGAAAACCGTATCCTAATATGTCTCCTCCTCAGTTAGCACAGAGCCAGACATGAGCTCCACTGATCAGAGCCAAAGGGTGTTTGGCAAGAAAGGCCTGCTGCCTCTGGCATCATGTGGCTGGGCAGTACTGGGAGAAAGCAGGAAGAAGCCCAAGGTCAGGGGCTGAGGACAGGCCATGGGAAGAGTTACAGTGGTTCCTTACAGCCTGTAGAGTTCGGTTCAGATGCTTCATAGTGTTCCACCAGGTGGGGTTGTACCACAGTCTCTGGATGGTTTTTGTAGCACATTGTAGATGAACGACTGTACAGCACACAGCAAGCATCACTCCTTGTGGTGCACATTTGGCTTTTACAAATGCCCTGTGCATATCTTCTCAAACTTTGTCTTCATATGGAGGTGGATTTGATACAATGCTAACTCTTTTGTGGCTACATTTTTGTTGTTTTTGGGCTTGTGTGTGTGTGTGTGTGTGTGTGTGTGTATCTATGTGTGCATGTTGCCGTTTCTTATTGCTTATCTGAAACAATAGCCGGTGTGCGGCTGTAGTTGTACCAGGAGGGATCCGGTCTGCAGAGAGAAATGTCACCTCCCCTCCCAGGGCTGGGTAGCTTGAGGACAGGGCCCTGAGCAAGGAAAAGTGACATTAACTATTGGACGCCCAACCCCCAAAGTTGTCAACATTTGCCTCCTTGTAAAACGCTTTGGAAGAAGACATAGCAGCTCCATTCTGCAGGCCCCCGCCCTGCACAACTCTCGCTCACACCACGCCCTTTTGGCATAGTGCCCCTGGCCTGGGCTTCTATTCTGTGGGCGTCAGCA
Organism: Callithrix jacchus; assembly: GCF_049354715.1. Classification (NCBI taxonomy): domain Eukaryota; kingdom Metazoa; phylum Chordata; class Mammalia; order Primates; family Cebidae; genus Callithrix; species Callithrix jacchus. Next base: position 148,002,945 of record NC_133524.1, read on the forward strand.
GCTGAAAGAAATCTGAACACTCCTGGGCATGCTTTTTTTTTCTTTTTGTGGAAAGATGTGTGACTATTGACTTTGGGTATGGCGGGGCTAGTTATGTAGATGTTTTCATTTTTCAAAAAGAAAAGGCTTTAACAATTTCTTGAAATGTGACTGTCACTTGTTTTCAACCAAAACTTTTTAAGATTTTTTAAAAGAAAAATTGAAATCGTGTCCCTCCCTTGCTCCCCATTGCCTCCGGTTTTCAAAATGAAAGCACAAGTGCAGGAGTGGGGTGCACAGGTGGCTGGCATGTGCACAGCACCCACACAGCTGCATCCAGCCCTGGCTGACAGAGACGCAGTGCTGAGCAGTCGGCCCCGGGGGAACCTCTCTTTCGACTTCCCATCCCACTGCCATGAGTGTGAATTCCTGAGGGTGCTTCCAACCAAAAACAGGAGTCTGCCTGATCTGTTGGACACTGCCTTTTTGGTAACCCAAATATGAGGAATTCAGGACAGGAAGGTGTTTCTTTGTCAAGTAGTCAGAGCCGGATGCTTCCCTTCTCCCAGTGGGTGGAGCCTCGCAACCCCCAGCCAGAGTTGATCTTTTGACAACCAAATAACATCCCATGAGAAGAAGAAAAACAAAATTTAACACTGCCTCTAGATTGTTCTTTTGTCCGAGAGAGAGATCATGGAGAGAGTCTTTCTCACTCACGGAGGCTTTGTCTTTCTAGGAGTGTGCATGTGCGCTGTCTCATGTGTGGACACTCACAGTTGAGGCTGACATGGATATCTTGGCAGCAGAGCTGCTGGTCTAGATGGCTTTTCAGCTTGACAAGTAATGAAGCTCCATTTTAGGACTTCACCGATTCAGAAACAACCACAGCCCCCGCCCCTGCCCCCCGCCACTGAACTCTACTAACAGTAATCACAATAATTAGCTAATTAAAAGTACTGTAATCAGACTGCTTGCAACTATACTGAAAGCTCATTAATTTGAAGCCCACTGCTTCAGAACTTTGAGAAAATCACAACTTAAGACAGTTCACAGTAGCTGTGATTCTGGCTACATAAAAATATTTGAAATATTCCTCCCTTTAGTCAATGTTCAGGGTCTTTTGTGTAAGAGGAATCCAGTTTAAAATGAGTATCCTTTTCAAAGAAAAGGCTCCAGATATTAAGGATCCCTCCATGTGCCTTCAGCTCTGGGGCTCAGCACTTCTTGTATGTACCGGGTGATCTCTTATTCTGTCTCCATCGCAGGGATGTTGGATATTGCAACCTTTCACTCTACTCCTTTATTTATCCTGTGAATAACATAGCTTGTGAACTAGACTGCAATTGAAAGTAATAAACGTGATGTACCTTTCTAAATATTCTGTAAAGCAGATGCTTCGCTGTCAGACTGGCCGCTCCATCATTCGCCCCCAAATATTCAAACGTGGGAGCTTTTCCTTCCAGACTGTGGGCAGCGAGTCTCTCTCCAGCAAGGATTTCTCTGACAAAGATATCCAAATAGCACACCCTCTCAAGCTCAATGCCTCAACAGTTGTTTCACTGTACTAATATCTGACCGCTGAACAGTGCCTGCCCTGCACTCACCCGCAGCCCCAGCATTAACACAGATCTTCAGGACTGGGACAAATCCCCCAGCTGCTTTTGCTTCTCAATCCGTCTCCCGTCACAGATGCCATTTTCCCAGGCATGAACACGTCTACTATTTCACTCTGTCATTGTGAATTTGTGACAGTGGAAACCCTGATATGTGCAACCAAGCTTATAGAAATGATTACTGTGAAATGGATGAATTTTGGTACCACTTTAAACTATGTTCATGTTCATGCATTTACCCTTGTCAGCTGGGATATCTGTACATTCGGTATGTCAGCCTTTCACTGGAGCCTGGTGGCAACAGGAAAACTTGCTTCTGATTTCTCTCTTTCTCTTTCTTTTTATAATTGTTAAGGTTAGCTGTTACATTTTGTCTCCTTCTGTACAAGAAAACAATAATAATAAAGAGCACACAGCATCCACTTGAATCCCGTCCTCATCCATCTGGGATCCCTGCTGACTCTCAAACTTCCAAGGGGTATGGGTGGTTTTGGATCAGACTGTAGATAAGGAAGTAGACCAAACCAGTCCAGGAGCAGGAAGCAGGTATGTCCTGGGTCCTAAAGTTTGTCCTCAGTGTGTAAGATGATCTCCTGACCCATCCTTCTAGGATGAGGTTAGTAAGATCTGTCACAAATCACAGCTAGCAACTTCCTTGTCACATGATTTCTGCTTACTAACAGAGGTGTGCCTTTCTGGAAGGATGCCCTGCTTGGTTTCAGAGCTGGGAGAGGAGGAGTGGGAGGGGTACAGTATTCAGGCCTTGCCCTGGTTGTGCTTCCTAAGTTCTAAGGAAGGGCCAGGGGCTGTTCAGAGGGCAATGATGCCCAGCCTTTGCACAGAGGAGACATGGTCTTAGCTCCCAGAGATTCCCAGCTGTGGGTATGCAGAGAGATAGCCCTGGGAAGTCGCAACTGCTAGTTGTATCAACCCCCAGTAATGAAAGTAATCCATCCTTTAATCAGGAAGGCCCTAGTGGTGATGGGACAACCAACGACAATGAAATTTGGAACCTCCTTAGAGGGTTGAATATGGAGCCCAAATGCCAGGGAAGGCAGCCAGAGGCCTTGGAGAGCTGCGGGTTAAGTGATGCTAACCTTCTGGGGATGTTGGAAAGTCAAAGGAAGGTTCTTCAGGCACATAGATGGGGTCATATTCTGAACATGGGTTTTGAATTTTAGGCTGTTTTGCCAGAGACAAATGTTCTAGGCAGTGACTTAGGGTCCCAAGCTAGCTCATGCAAGGAAGCTAATACATGAGGGATGCCCTGAGCTTTCAAAGTCCCCTTCATCCACCATAAAATGGACTGGGCCTCCCTTGCTAATTTACTATAAGGCCACAGGTTCTGGGGCCAAGGCACTTGAATTGCTTGAAGATGATGAAGGTAAGTCAGGGGGAGGGACTTAATGGGGTGATGGTAGAGAGAGATGGTTCTACCCCCAGAGACAGGGGATCAGGTGAGAGGCAAAGCCTGTGGTTCTAGGGTGTGGCTTGGGAAGATGGGGTCCCTCTCCTCGCCCTCTCCTCAGCCTCCCATCCTACACCACTGCCACTCCCACATGGCAGCTGGCTTGAGACTGCAAGGAGTGACAGGATGGAAGGGCAGTGGGGAAGATCACTGAGTTTTGATTGTAAATGATCATAGCCAGCATTTATTGAGCACTTAGTGTATGCCAGGCCTTGTATATGCATTGACCTACAGAATCCTCTTGAGAAACTTCTGACATGAAGTTTATAACTAACCCTAGTTTATAGCAGAGGAAAGCAAAGCCAGCAAAGGCATGTCATTTGACCTAGAGCTCATGGAGAGGAAGTCCTGGTTCCATCATGTGAATTCAGGTCTGTACTGATGGTCCCAGCCCAGGCCATGCACCTAGCACTGCTGGTCCCATTTGGGGAAGGGTGACTTTGCATTGGTTTTGTGTGGACTATATATCCTTCCAGAATGCCCCCTTCCTCTCCCTGCCCTATACATAACTGTATACAGGCAGGGACCATGTATAATCTTTCTCACCACTTCTGCCCTACAACACTGCACAGTGCCTGGATCACAGTAAGTGTTCAATTTTAAAAAATGTGTTGATTGACTGTTTTCTACAGTCAGAGCCCAAGCTCCATGCAAATTTGCTTGGGCTGCCAAAACAAAATACTAAAGGCTGGGGGGTTTAAACCACAGAAGCTTTCTCATGGTTCTAGAGGCTGGAAGTCTGAGATCAAGGTGCTGACAGAGTTTATTTCTTTTGAGGCTTGTCTCCTTGGCTTGCAGATGGCCATCTTCTCAGTGTGGCTTCACAGTATCTTCCCTCTGTTCTTTTCGGTGCTCCTAATCTCCTCTTCCTATAATGACAACAGTCAGATTAGATTAAGTCCTACCCCACTGACTTCATTTTCACTTAATTGCTCTTTAATTACTCATATAGTCACACGTTGACATCCTGAGGGTTTACAACTTCAATATAATAATTTTAGGGGATACATTTTGGCTCATAATGCTCCACTCAAGGCAGGGGGACTCTTTGTTGCTCCTTCCTCCAACCTAAGCACATAATGCACATTCTTGAAAAGCTTGAAGAGTCAAATCATAGCTTCTTTGAGATGATGGCAAAGATGGGTGGGGCACCTTGTTAGTCTCCAACCAGGCCTCAAAGCAATTTCTTCCCTGCCATGATGGACACACTTGGGGCAGCTGCCAAAAGTCTCCTCAGTGGACGTGAGTTGGGAGAGGAGAAGTGGACTTCAGAATGCTTCTTCCAGGGTTCCTCTGTGGAAAACGATGTAAGAACCCAAAGCCTGAAGAATAGGCACAACATTTGTGTCCCAAAGGTTGTTTTTATAGAAAAAAATATCTTGTTTTGGGGAATCACAAGACCGGCAGCTCCAATGACATTGACTTTCAACATTTTCTCTGAAGAGCTCAAACCACGTGATGGGTTCAGTTTCACTAGAATTTCTGAGCTATAAAAATAGAGACTGGGTAACATTTCATATCACACTGGTTGCATGGAATCACAGGAGCCCAATGGGTGGGCCAATTGGTGGTGACACCTTGGGCTGACAGGACATACAGGTGTGGGTGGGGGCAGAGCATGGTTCTCCACAAGCTGCAGCATGCAGGTCCTGGCTGCCTGGAGCTCTGGGCATGACTGGGTGGGGGAAACATCAGAACAGCTGCAGCAATGGTATAAAATGAACTTTATGCTAGCAGAAGTCTTGGGGGCTAGGGCTGTGAGCTTCCAGAGAAAGTCTTCCTGAGGAAACCATGGCCAACCAAAGTGAAGGATGGGTGGGAATCAGCCAAGCAAAGACTGTGGAAGACAATTCAGTAAGGCAGAGGGGCAGCACGTGAAGAGGCCTGGAGTTCAGCAAGTCCATCTTGGTTTTAAGGAAACAGAAGACAGGGTAGAATGAGGGGAAAGAGCTGTGCAAGATGAGATTTGCAACACACATAGAGGTCAGCCCATGTGATGTCCTTTAGGCAGCGTTGAGAATTGTAATGTTTACCCTAGTGATAAGGGAGGCCACCAAGTGGTGCCTTAAGGAGCAAGAGGGCATAGCCAGGCATGCTCTGCTGGCCATGTGGAAAATAGGCTGCAGAAGCTGAAGAATAAGAGAAGTCAGGGAGGTCAGGTTATTGCTCTCTCCCAGGCAAGAGATGGTGATGGGATAGAGGAGGCTGATGACAGAAGACATAAAGAAAAATAGACTGTTGAGAAGGATTTGGCTCAAACTTTCATAGGCACAGGGTCATCTGATTGTTTAGAATGCAGATCTCTAGGCCTCACCCTCACCCTTGAGTCCACGGTTAGGCCATGAATCTGCATTGTGGCCAAATCATTCAATTGATTCTTCTGCAGGGGATCTTTGCGTCACATTGGAAAAAACACTCAATTCTCTATTCAGGAGGTAGAACCATGTATGGTGACTGATTGCATTGGGAAGGGGTAGTGAGTAATGTCAGTTGACTCTCAGGTTTAGGGGCTCGGACAGTAGAGTAGATAGTAGGGCTATTCCCTGGGAAGGGTCACAGTCGAGGAGAAGCAGGTTTAGGGGAGCAAAAGGCCACAGGTTTGAGTTGACACGTTGCACGTGTGGTGTACAGTGCACTTGAGTGTAGTTGAGGAGGGAAGTCCAGGCTGCAGCAGAAGAGATAAGAATTGCTTGAGGCCCCAGAAAAACATTAAGGGTGTTGAGTGTGGACCCCAATGGCCCAGGAGGGAGGCCAGACAAGTGGGAGGAAAAGCGTTGGAGTATGAAGCCCTGAAAACCAAAGGACTACAGTATTTCTAGAAGGAGATGTGAAGTGCTTTCAAGATGGCAAGGAAGGTGGCGGCCAAAGTGAATTCATTGGCTGGAGCCATCAGGGGGTCACTGGTGACCTTGGCAAGGGATAGTTTCATTTCCAAGGTGACTGAAGAAGCCAGACTAGAATGAGCAGCGGGATGCCTGGGAGGCAACAAGTGGAGACAGTGCATATGATGGAGGCAACACTTTACAGGAGGAGAGAAAGTTTAGCGCCATGAGACAATATGAAAAAGGGGGATCGTTTTGTTTTTTAACATTCAGACCATTCCAATCCAACCACTATTTAGTCATCTTCTAATATGCCAGGCAGCTCGCTAAGTGCTGAGGGGCCAGGAAACAAAGCACACAGGTCTCTGTTGGTCTCCATCTTCTAAGAGTGAATGGCAGGTCAGAGTAGAATAGGGGCTGGAGGATGCTTTCTGAAATTCTCTGGAGCCACCTCCTCCTTGGGACCTCCTCTTGGTCTAATGCGGACCCTGGAGCGTTAATGTGATGACCTTGCTTTGTCACTGAATCAGTGACCTGGGTCATATCTCAGCTCTCTCTGCCCACCACTGTCCAGGTTTTCCATCTGCAAAATGGGGGAGTACTGGGAAGAGTATCCACTTCATATATGGGAACACCTGTCATTAACTTCCTGTCTGAAAATAAAACAAACAAAAAAACCCCACAGAAATCCATGTAGCTTCTCAGGGCTGTGCCCTCTTTCCTCCTCTCCCACATCTTTCTCCAGCTTGGAGGGCCAGCTGCTTTTGTTTTGAGCAGTTCAGTGTCTGAGCCTTTGTACCACATTTTCTACCTTTTCCTTTGGCCTCGGATTCTCCCGATTTTTGCATACACATCACAGTTCAGTCATTGGGCATGGAAACAAAGCAGATGCATTTTGATCTGAGAAGTCACATAGCCAAGGCTGAGAATTTTGCAGGGTCACCTTGTCCAATACCCTTTCCTGGGGATCAGGAAACAGGCTCTTCCCTACCAGCTCCAAGCATTCTCTGGACACAAGAGCAAAGTGTCCTGGCCTCTCAACTGGGTGACAGGGTGATGCCAGGCCACAGTATGACACATAGGTAGGTAACAAACCCTCTGGGTCTCTGAACCTGCTGCCAGCTTTTGGTGGAAGGATTTCTTGGGTCAGTGAAGACAAAAGGAGAAGGCCAAAGAAGGAGCAGGCAGTGACAGCAGCTAGCTTCACTAGGAGGTGAACTTCCCCTGTTTCTGGGTGCCGCTCTTTGTCACATGCAGGGTGGTCCTGAGTTGTCCCTAGGGCAGTCAACCAACAACAATTACCCTGAGCTCTTTGCAGCTCCACCTGAGCTGCTGAGGGAGTCTTTCTTTCCCAGGGGAGACCTTGAGGTGTTGTTCTGAAGGGACCCAGAGGCACAGCAGTAAGGCCTCTGGACCCCTAAACCTGGGGGACTGGGTCCCCTCCGTCTTAGGTTTGCCAAGCTCTAGTGAACAGTCACCAACTCCCAGTCAGGCAAAGTGCAGCAGGGTTAAGGGCATGGCCACCACACAAACAACTTCCTGCTACTGTCCCTACAGACAGATGGACTTCCTTCCTGTCCATTTGATACTCTCTGCTCACTAGAGCATGAACTTTGTGAGGACAGAGACCTCATCTCCATCCCCATTATCCAGCACACAGTCAATCTTGATTCAAGACAGAAAGCTGGAAATTGAGGTGGCCCTGTCCCCGTGGGGAGTGGGTCATAAAGGCTTCCCCAGGAGGCCCTGCTACTTTTTATTTCCCTCCCTCTGCTCACAAGGTGGCCTTCCTTCCCTGGGCCAGCTATAGTCCCTGCAGTTTAATCCTGTGTCTTTCTGTCTGTCCTTCCTGCCTCTTTAAGGAGAGGAGGGGGAGAAGCAAGATTCTGCTAGTCCCCTTTCCCCTTCCTCTCTGGCTAGGGAGGGCTTTGGGGCTCCAGGGATGATCTCAGTACCAGCTGCTTCCAGGAGCAGGAAGCAGAATTGTTTACAGGTCCATAAGGTTCATTAACAAGCTGAGAGGAAGTTCTCAGCTTCCTGGAAGATCCGGGTGCACCCATTTGCTTGGGTTTGGGCTGTAGCTGCCTGAGACTGGGCTCTGAGAAGGGCTGTGAGATAAGAAGTCATCGCACGCAATGGCTTTTTTACTTTCCTTCAAGACATTTGGCTTGAATGACCTCTTACATAAAGGCCAAATATAAGGAGGTGGTAAGAGTAGAACTGCTCCAGATGAATAAAAGCTAGAGTCTGCCTTGAAGCCCAAGTAGGGCCCAACACATCTCCCTGAAACTGTTTTTTAGCTCAATCTTCCATGTGATGATGTGAAATTGAGGGTCCAAGCAGGCAAAGTAACTTGTCTAAGATGCCCGAGTGGCAAGGCTGAGTCACTCACAGATGTACTGACTTTAGGCTGAGTTCTTACCATCTCCTGCTGCTGCTTGAAAGGGAGGCAGGAGCAGGGAGCAGACAGAGCTGTGACCCTGAGCTGCTGGGAATTGGAGCAGAGTGCTCAGCTGACTGAACAGCTGGAAGAAGCTACTGTTTGAAAGGCACTGGTGGAGGCAGGTGATCAGGCTGGTTGGGGGCAAGCAGGGAAGACAGACACACATAAGGGTAGATGGGCAGGTAGACAGACAGCAGCCTGAGTTGGATACCTGCTCCATGGGTGGCTGGATGCCCTCTAGGTTTCAGCAAAAGCGTTCTTGCAATTAACTGGATTTGTTTGGTCCGCAGTGGAGGCTCTGTACTCACAATCACCTTTAGGGAAAAAGATGACATGTTTCCTTTGGAGATACTTAGCTTGAAAGGAGAGAGAGCTTTTGTCTTATTCTTTTCTGGTAATAAAATAGCTCTTATTTAATAAAGATTCAAGCCCTCCAGCAGACAGTTCATGGGAAAGAAATATAAAAGATCAATAAACAACAATGAGATAGACACAATTTTTCACCCATTATGCCTTTTAAATAGTTGCATAATATTTCTGTTGATCGGGCTGGGAAGAACACGCATTTTCTTCTTCTAGGTGAGGCCTCACTTTGTGCAGCCTCTTCGGAGTGTCCTTTGACAATATTGGTCCATATAGGTCAAAATCATCAACACACATACCCTAGAACCCCACAATTTCACTTTAGGCGCCTGCTGTGCAAACACATTTACATACGTGTGCAGAGAGATATGTTCAGGAATGCTCACTGCTACGGTGTTTATAAAAATAAAAAAAGCTCTAGACACCCAAAATATCCATGAGCAAGTCAATACAGGAGTAAGGGAGGCAGCTGTGTAGGGAAATGCTTTGCTGGATTGAGAAGAAATGAGGTAGATTTGTTCTGACACAGAGAGATCCCCAAGGCACAGTTGCAGAATGGCACACACCTCAGATGTTAGATCTCATTTGTGTAAAACACTGCACACTGCAAACATATAGACACACCTACAAGCCAGATGTCTTCTGGACCCTTCCTTCCCCTATAAAGAAGCATCTGTCGAATCTCTGGGTGAGCAGAGCCTTCCGCTGGAGTGTTAGGGCTCTGCAGCCTGTCATGTGCACTTGGCCACGTGCCATCTTCCTGGACCCAGGCACCATGTAATATCTGAAAGGTCTCCTCCGTATCCCAGGAGCTCTAGTCCTGCGGGACCCTGCGGTTAGCACCCAGACTGTGGGGTGGGGGACTTTTCAGAATGGTTGGAGCGTGAATTGAGGGCCATGTCAAAAGGAGATTACCACATAGATTATAATTATGAAATTATAAATAGCTAACATGCTAAGAGACAAGTTCAAAGGCACACAGCAAACTCTCTCTCACCTCCAAGTTGTCCTTGGCACTCAATCCAAGAAAGGCAGGCATGCTAAGGTAGTGAGGTGTTGGGGTTTCTGAGTGGCATTGGGGATGCAGGGATTGGGAAGAAAGTCTCTCACCCTTTTTGCTTGGCTTTAGGTGGTGGATTCCTATGCCACCAGGGGGCAGTGCCTCCACATGAGCCTGTGCCCTGTGCCTCTGTTCCCCTGTGCCCAAGAAGCCCCACCAGACCAAGGCCAGTTGGCAGCTAGACAGAAATCTGGCCTCCATAGCCCAAGGCCCTGTGGCAAGCCAGCTTTGCTGACTTCTCAGTACTCCTCACCATCCAGCCACCCTATAGGGAGGGGATTGTTAGCCCCATTGGCCATGGGGGAGACTGAGACCCAAAGAAGGAGAGACTTGCAAAAGGGAAAACCTGGAGGTGATAGTGAGATAGAATTGTCAGATAGACTACAGGATATGCAGCTACATTTTAATGTCAGATCAACCTAGAATCATTTTTTAGAGTAAATATGTCCCAAAGGTTAGTGTACAAGAGAGCATACTTACACTAAAAATGATGTGCTTTTTACCTGAAATTTAAATGTACTTTGTACCTGTACTTTCATTTGCTCAATATGGCAAACGTGACTGGGCTTCCCAGGCTCCTAAATCCCACTGAACTGAGCACCCTCCACAGTTTCTCTGCTTCCAAGGTGGCCCTCCAGAAAGCTCAAATTTCATTGCAGCTGCTCCACTGGAGCTGAGAAGGGCTTCTTTGGGGCCCCCAGGAATGCAGGCAGGGACTACATCAGCTCTGCTTCCCAAGAGCTCGGCCCCAGCACTGGACAGGTGAGATGGGGGCAGGGGGCAGTCAGTCTCAGACCAAGCAGCCCTATCTCAGCTAGTCCTGGCCCCTTCTTCTCTGTTTCCCTCCCTCCCTCCCTTTCTACCTATCTCCCTTCCTCCCTTCCTCCCTCCCTCTTTTCCTCCTTTCTTCCACCTCTTCCTCCCACTTGGCCCAGGGACTCTGGGGGAAGAGGAGGCTATTTGGAAAAGGAACCAGGACAGGTTTATAAAGGATTCCTTTTACAAATAGCCTCCTATTACCCCAGGGGCTCTGGGGTTGTTTCCTAAATGAAGGGTTCAGCATTGGTGGTTGTAGCAATCAGGGTTTTCAGAGAAACAGAGCTGATAGGATATATGTATGTATGTATGTATGTATGTATGTATGTATGTATGTATCTACATATGCACAAATATAGAGAAATTTATTTTAAGAAATTGGCTTATGTGACTGTGGGCCTCACAAGTCTGAAATGTACAGGACAGGCCGGCAGGCAGGAGACTCAGGCAAGAGTTGACCCTGCAGTCTTGGGGTTGAAATGCCTCTTCTCTGGAAACCTCAGTCTTTGCTCTTCAGGCCTCTCAGTTGATTGCGTGAGACCCACCCACATCATCGAGGATGAGTCTCTACTTTATTTCAAGTCCACTGGTTGTAGATGCCAATCACAGCTACAAATTGCCTCATCAGCAACACCTACACGGTGTTTGATGGAATCACCAGGGGCAAGTGCCTGGCCCAGGTGACTCATAAACCTGACCATCACAGTGGTCTAGTCAGTAGGTAAGCTGAGGGAGAATTGGAACTTAGAAGGTGCAGGGCCTGAGGCCCTTGGGGTTCTAGTGGCTGCAGTCAGGTCACACCTCTTTCACCCTTCCCTCCTTTGGTTCTCATGGCTCCTGCCTAGGCTGACCGACTTCAGAAAAAGGCTGCCTCCTGTGTTTGGGGACTCTGGATATGGGAGGTAGGATATGCTCTCCAGAGAATCCCTTTTGAAGGCATGGTATGGCCTGGATTGCTAGGACCTAACTCTGCTGTGGCCACTGTGTGGCTCTTGGACCCTGTGCCAATCCTTGCATCTGCCTAGAAATGATGATGGGATCCCCCATGAGCTAAATCTGGAGATCCATGAGCCAGAGCAGTTCTCACAGGCAAAAGCTTGGAGTTGTATCTCTTCTAAGCTGCTTACAGAGTTGCAGGGGAGAACGCCATGGACCCAACCAATTAGATACAATGGGAACAGAAGGTACTCAGTCCAAGGCCTCAGCCTAGAGAGGGAGTGTCACTCCACCCCCAGGTCCTACTATATCTTCCTTGAGCTCCTGTCCCTGGAAGAGGCGATTTTCTGAGTGTGACTCCTCTGTTTCTGGCACCCTGCACATTTTTAGCCATTGCTTACAAGTGAACAGCTGGTTATGATGGCAGGAGGCCCTATCAGCACCAGGGAGGAGGTAGAAATATCCCTGGCTGAAGAACTGAATCATGGAAGCCAAGGGCAAAACCAAGAGCACCTGGGGATAGCAGGTGAGGATCCTCTAAAATACCACTTGGCTATAGCCAACTCTGTAGATACGTGTCTATACCTGTGCATGTGTGTGTTGGAAAAGGTGCATGTGTGCAAGGAAGTGTTTGCACATGTGTGTGTTGGGGAGCTTCGAGGATTTGTGGGTTGATGATAAGGGAGGTAGGGAAAAGGGAGCATTTTTCCTACTGTCTCCCACTTGTCCAAGCCACCACCATGTCTGTTGCAAAATACTCAGAGAGCTCAAATTACAAGATCAGAGATCAATTCTCTCTCCCAATGCTCTAATTCATTTCCCTGCCCTTCAGAGGAAAGTCCAAACTCCACAGTCTATAAGATAGTATCAGCCTCCTCAAAACATTTCATGCTATGATATAGACAGAAAATATCATTTCTATAGCTCACAAAAGGGCCAAGATCACACTGCATTTATGTTTGTTATTACAATGCTGCAAGCGTGCTTATTCCCCAAAGACCTTGCATTTGCTGTTTCTTCTGTCTGGAATGTGCTTTCCCTCAATTTCCCAGGGCTGGGTCCTTTATTTCTTTCAGGTCCCTGCTTCAGTTTTTGTCTCCTACTTTTTAGAGGGAGCCCTTTCCTTCTACTATGTTACCATGTTTTGATCGTTTATGGAGCCTGTGTCTCTCTGTCTGCATTTGCGAGGATAGATTACTTTCTGCTGTACACCTGTCATTCCCCCTTATACACAAACAGATGGTCAGTTCTTTGAGAGCTGGAATCTTGTTCTTGATCATTGCTTTCTAAGTGAATAGAGAGTAACCTAGTCTCGAGCTCAGCCATCAGGAAATGCTTGATTAACTTTTGAACAAATGAACAAACTGAGGCCTGGGATCAGCTGGTGGATAGTGTTGAACGGGTGTTGAGTGATTCCCGAGAAGGCTGTGGCCTCTGCCTTCTTTTATGCTGTGTTTCGTGTCCAAAAAGCCCTGGTATAACTTCTGTGGGTGCTCCTGAGGCCTCTGTTCTTCTCTCTAGAAGTGATGGATCATAGATCTCGGTCCCTCAGTGTCCCCCAGAAGAGGCAGAAGGTGGAATCAAAAGCTGCAGGCTCTGCTGAAGCCAAACCAGTTTGGAATATGACTGCCACCCGGCCCAAGAAAATGGTACTGTATGGGGTCCTCAGCATAAGGTGGCCAGGTTGGGATTGGGAGTACTGTTTGTAGGGGCTCTTGCCTCACCAGGTCAGTCAGGGCTAGACATTGACTTGGGAGGAAGAGAAAGCTCCTGTGTTCCGAGCTGGCAAATGAGGAAAGGAAGGTCCAGTTAAAGGTCACGGTCATCCTTTCCTATACTAGAGGTTCAACCTTGGGAGTTCGGAATTCTTGAAACAAATATTGCTTAGGGAGTAAATAAATACTTTACTTTGTAAATCTATTGCGTGAAATAATGCTTTCCTGTATTTAAAATTATGTGTGTGGTACACGTGTGTGTATACACACAATAAGTCAGGTGAGGCTCCTATCCTTTCTGGCTGTTAAGAAATCCAGTCAAGTGGCCTGGCATGGTGACTCATGCCTGTAATCCCAGCACTCTGAGAGGAGGAGATGGGCAGATCACTTGAGGCCAGGAGTTCGAGACCAGTCTGGCCAGTATGGTGAAACCCCCATCTCTATTAAAAATAAAAAAATTAGCTGGGCATGGTGGCACATGCCTGTAATCCCAGCTACTCAGGAGGCTGAGGCATGAGAATCGCTTGAACTCAGGAGGCAGAGGTTGCAATGAGCCAAAATCATGCTACTGCACTCCAGCCTGGGCAACAGAGAGAGACTCTGTAAAAAGAAAGAAGGGGGTGGGGGAGAGAGAGAGAGAGAGAAGAAGCAAGGAAGAAAGGAAGAAATCCAGTGAAGTGAATCTGACAATTTTGTAGCCAATGCTTTTAAGCTACATTCAATATGGGTGAAGAAATATTCTAGAACAAATAGTGGCTATACTGCTGCAAATGATATTGAGAAAAACAGTCATTTTGGAGGGAGAGGGAATTCTGACTCTTCTGGAGAATTAGGTGAGTTCCACAGTTCTGTAGCCAATCCTTTTAGCTAGCTACATTCACTGTGGGTAAGGGAAAGTTTTAGAAAAATTGATATGCTGTTGCAAAGGCTGCTGGGAAAAGGCAACAGGATTGGAGAGGGAGGGAGGACTGACTGCTCCAGGAAATAATGTGAGTCCCACGGTTCTGTGGCCAATTCTTTAAGCTACATTCACTGTGGATGTTGAATGTTCTAGAAAGATGCTGGCCACATTGTCGCAAAGGATACTGAAAAAGGCATTTATTTTGGAGAGAAGGGAGACCTGACTGCTTTAGGGAATCACAAATCCCATCTTTCTGTAGCCAATGCTTTTCACCACATTCAGGTTGGTGAGGAAAAATTAATAAAATTTTAGAAAATGGTGGTTTTTACTGTTACCACAGAAAAGTTTGGAAGTTACTGGGAAAGGGAGGGAGACTTGATTGCTGAAATGATTTGTTGGATGGCCCCAGGGAAGATTGAGAAAAAAGGCTTCCAGGTTTAAAGATTTCCTGGGAATAAAAATAGGTCAGATGTTGATCTGGCTTCCTGTGTCCAAAGACAGAAGCCAAATCAAGCTGCCCAGGAGGTCAGGCTCCGAGACTAGGGAGAATATCACCTCTGGTTTAATTAAAGCTGGTTATGAGGGCTAGAGGCAGACTGCCTGAAAATATACCCTTATACTGAATTTAGAAATTCAATTTAGAAATTTAGAATTAGGAAATCTAATTTATTTATTTATTTATTCCTTTATTTTTGAATAAAACAGCTGATGGAACTGCCTCTACGAGAACCATAATATGCAAAGGCGAGAAAAGTTAAAAATGCTTTCCTGATGACTCGGAAAAAGTAGTGTGCCTTTAAAGTTACATGGAAGTAAAAGTAACATTTTTGGAAATGATTAACAGAGAGAAACAAACAAACAAAATCCAGCCATTTCTATTTTTATTTTTTGCCTTCGAATCTCTCAAATATATTTTTTTATCCTTCTGATTCCAATTTATAGGAAAGTCAAGCGATTATAGTCATGGGGTCTCCCTAATACCCATTATATTTTTTCATGCTATTTTTGAAATATCTTAAGAAAATGAAATATTGTGATGGTGAACTACTATTCATAAAAACGTTCCATCAATATCTGTGTGCTCCTCTGGAGGAAGATTAATTTTGCGTTATTGCAACAGACGGAGTGTAGTGGTAAAATTCCTATGAAAACCCTTTACACAGAAATTGATCCACCTTCAGTTTGATGTCGTGACTTCAAAACAGAGAAGGGCTGCAGATCTTTCTCAGTGACCGGTGAGCCTCCGTTGTCTATTTTTTTGGAAGAATGAGGCAAATGGAAGGGCTAACCCAGGACTCTTCATGCCTCGGTCAGGCCTCTCAAAGGGCAGGTTCTACTTCAGCAGGATGAGTGGGTAAGGAACTGACTGTCATGTGAGGCACCCTGAACCCCGCCAGAATGAAGAGGGTTTTATTTTGTGTCACTTTCACCCCAGCTTTCTTATTCATTTGGTTCAGGTTTTGGCATGGGGTAAGTGCCTGGCTGCTTCATACACAGATCTTTACTTAAAGTCCCTGTTTTCTGCCCTTCCCTCCTTTCTTATGATATGCTGCCATTGTCCTTGCAGGTCTAGTTCCTCTCTGGATGCTGCTGGCTGGGCTCCCCTTGTCAGCTGAGCCCTATCTGCTTCCCATCCACACTGAGGCCTGGTTTCTCCATGGACACTTCCTGGACTCCACAATTTTATGGAATTCTTTCATTGGCTAAGGCCTCTCATGTTGTCTTAGTGTCTTCACTGGCACTTACTGTAGCCTTAACAGGAAGGAGTGTTACATATAAGAGACATCATATTGTAATGGTTAAGAGCATAACCTCTGGACTAAAATGTCCTGGGTTCAAATTACTGCTCTGCTACTTACTAGCTGTGTGTCTTGGACAAGTTAATTAATCTCTCTGTGTTTCATTTTCCCGTACTTTCAAAATGGAATGATAATGATATCATTTCACAGAGTCGTGCTGAGGAATCAATCACTTGTATTGGTAAGGACTTAGAGGATGGCGTGGTCCCTGGCATGTGGTGTGTGTTAAATAGGCAGCTTGTGAAATATTTCATCTTGAACTGGAAACCTAGAAGTATGACTTGAGGCCAGGCAGGTCTGGCACCAAAAGCCACTCTCTGTTCCTCTATCCCCTACTGACTTTTCAAAGGCATCAGATAGCCCTGGCCCAAGGCCTCTGGGCCATAGATGTACAAGCTAGGGTGTCATTGGCAGATGGATGAAAATGAAAGCCACAAGGATGGCTGGGCTTGCCCAGAGCAGTTGATGGTTTCCCAGTAGCCAGGGTTCTAGTCTTAGCCCTGACATCCTCGTGAAGTAAAGGCATCTCGCCAGGCCTCAATGGCCTGGGCTGCCAATTGAGGTTTTACATTCTCCTTCAGTAGGTTTCTCAGCCTCTCAGCTAATGTCTGCATGTGAAAGTTCTTGCAGATGACAGGGACCCCTGTTACTGCTCTTTTGCCGCAGCCTGCCTGGGTGAGGAAGAGCTACCAAGGACCACGGTGCATGTGGGATGGCAGCCAGCAGCCAATGTGTGGGGTTCCCAAGCTTTCCTAATGTCTTGAAGCTGCCAGCCCTTGATTCCAGAGGTCAGGCACCACGTGACTCCCCATGTGGTGCACCACTGGTTCTGGGCAAACTTGAGAAGCCACTCATGTGGGGCTGGGCAGGCTACCTTACTGATCATTCCTTTCTTCAGGGGACCCAGCTGCCAATGCCCAGAATGCTGAGAGAATCAGGCCATGGGGAAGCCCGTTTCCAGGAGTGCCCTGGTAGTTTCCAAGGCATACGGTAAGAGCTGGGGGTCTGTGGGGCCTGGCTACTCAGACAGGTCCCCGAATGGGGCAGAAGGGTTGGTGAGCAGCCTGGCCAGGAAGGAGTTCTGAGGGCTTGGCAGAGACCTTGAGCACCCTGGCTCCAAGCCCATTTGGGGCATCCCAGTGCTCTGCAGCCCAGCCGAGCTGGGCTGAGCTGGGCTGCATCAGGCTGGCTCAGGCTAGCTCAGGGTGACTCCCAGCCCTCAAGGCCATAGGCCCTCTTTACCATGGAAGAGGACTGGAGGCTGATAGGGTATTTGTCCAAAAGATCCTGATATTACCTGCTTGCCCTCACTGCCTTCCTGTGCTCCCTGCCAGGCCTTGCCAGGGACCACCAGCAGCTCTGACCCTCTGTCTTTTTTCTCTCCCAGCAATCCAGAGACAGGTACAGTGGCGGAGACTGGCCTGGAAGGGTTCAATGGACTGGAGATGGAAATTATCAAAAGACAGGTGAGGAGGGACCCAATTGGTGGGTGCAGGGAGAATCACGGTGCCTTGGAGTTGGCAGGGCTTGACAGCTGGGGTCCTGTAGTCCCTTACAGTCATCTTTCCCTTTAGCGCTGGAGGTGGGGCAGGTTCCCTTCCTCTTTCTCTCCAGCTCCATGGCTCTGACACCCCAGGTTAATGTCCAGTCTCAAACCTACTGCTGTCCCTGAGATGCTGGCAGAGAGTAGGGGCAGAGAAAAGGTGGAGGAAGAGGGAACATACAAGGATAAGGGTTCTATGTCCAGGGATAGAGTGGTGCCCAAGGGTCTGAGAGAGGGGTTGCCTTTGTTCAAACAAAACCCAGACCTTCTCAGGAGGAGACCCTTCCTTCCTTGGCTCCCTGGCTGGAATGGGCTGCCTCTTTCAGAGAATGGAAGTGAACATCCCGTAGGCCTGCTTCTTACTAGGGGTGCTCCCCGCCCCACTGCCAAAGGGCATCCAAGCCCCTTCTTGCTCTAACTTTATGCTTTTCCCGTGGCTGTGCTGTGGGCTTTGGGAGAAGAGCCTTGCTCAGCAGCCCTGCCTTTGGCTCCTCTGCAGCTGTGTGGAGTCAGTGGGCGTCTGCGTGCCCTGGAGGAGCAGGACGCCACCTGGCGTCAGAAGGAGACCCTGATATTCGCCTTGCTGTTGTCAGCCAGCATTGCCAACCTGTGGCTGTGGATGCACCAGTGATCACAGAAAGCTAGGCCTACGCATTGGAGTCCTCCCTGCTTCTCCTTCTTTCCTTCCTCTTCCCTGGCCGCTCTTGCCCACCCCCCAGGCAGCATCAGGGCCATTTTTTCAAGTCTGGTTAAGCCCCCTGCCTGGGGAGGCCAGGTCACAGCTTTGGGAGGTCCTAGCTGATGCAAAGTGGAGGAACACTGCATGAGCTGAGATGACACCCTTTAAAGGATGAAAAGCATGGCGGCATCTGGGCCCCACAGTAACACCTGACCCCAGCAGCCCTCTGTTCAGTCCTCTGTGGACAGGGGCGTGACCTCGCTTTCCTCCCTTGTTTGCTTCCATCTCACGCACAAGCCTCTGTACAGATAACACACTCAATAAAAGTTCAGCTATAGCAGCAAAACCCTGTGGCTGAGGTTTCTGTGTCCAGTACTCATCTGGGGCAACAGTGGGGGCGGAGTGCCCTGGGGAACAGCTCCTCTTCACAAAGACACTGTGGCTGAGACTGAGCCTCTGCAGTTGCCCCATAGGCCCTGGTTCCCTCCTCCCTTTCACCTCTCCAGCCTCACTGTCCCTAGCCCCAGCTTTGCAAAATTCTTCCTGGTGGGCTCATGCCAATGAGTGCTTGTGGGGGTGTGGTTCTGGGAGCTTGTCTGGGTTGTGTTGCAGGGATGCAATCAGAGGAACTATCCCAAAAGGGACCAAAAACCTTCTCATTTGACCAGGACAAAAATTGAAATTGAATTCCAGAGAGGGGAAACATGTCCCTGGGTCATCCAGTGAGACAGGGCCTGGGTGTGAGTTCTGGTGTGAGTTCTCCTGAGTCCTACGCTACAGCTCGGCCGGCCTCCCGCAGACAGACTCACTGGAGATGATGTCCTGCCTCAGCTTTGGAGTCTGAATAGGAGCTACACATACCCACACGCTATCCACCACACACGCTGGGTCCACAGTCCTTGAAGCTCACCTCAGTCAGGGTGGATAGGTGGGTCGTCCAGTGGGACTGAGCCTGAGAGGTGCAGAGTGTTGCCTGCCATGTGGGGGCCTGACCACAGTGCACATGTGCTTGGCAGCAGGAGGCCTGCGGAACAGCTGCAATCCCTTTCCTGGGACCAAGGGACCGACACACATGTCTCTGGGGGTGGGGACCCAGAACTTTCTCATTGGCTTCAGTTGCTAAGTGCACCTTCCCTAATCCCCCAAATCTGTCAAGGATTCTCCATCTGTAAAGATAGGGGAGTGTGTTCATCACTAGGTATGAAATGAATATATCTGTGTGTGTGTGTGTGTCTCTCTGTGTGTGTGTGAGAGAGAGAGAGAAAGAGAGAGAGAGAGAGAAGGGGGCAGGGAGAGAAGAAAGGAGGGAGGAAGGGGGAGGCAGAGAGAGAGAGAGTCAGAGAGATACAGAGAGGCAGAGGGAGGGAAGTTAGGGGATGGGGAGAGGGAGAGGGAGAAGCTTGAGTCCCACAGCCTGCTCTGCCCCTGCTCCACATCTTTCTCTGGTTTTCAGTGGGCTCCTATACACTGAGGGGATTCTTCCACACCTGACACTCTGGGACTTGTAATACTTCTAAGATGAGGATGCAGGGCCTCCTGTCAGCCCTGTGGGACATCAGGCACGTGGCCCCTGGAGCCTGGGCCCTGCTCAAAGCAGAGAAAGGACACCTAGGAAAGAAACAGTTTGGAGATTCTCTCTTTGGTCCCAGAGCACACAGAGCTAATCACGTACCACTGGAAGCCCCTCTGCAGAGTGGGGAAACAGCAGCACCCAGCTATGAACACTTCTGGCCGAGACAGCCAAGAGGATCAGGGAGTACCAGGGGTGTTCCTTGTCCCTGCAAATGGGCCCTTCTTGCCGTCAGCCCAGTGTTCCCACTGCCACGAGGTCAGCCCTCACACTGTCTACCCCGGGCTGCCCCTTTCTCCTACCCAGTCAGTCTTCACAGGGAAGCTCAGAGGAAGAGGAGGCTGCAGCCAGGTGGGGCTGGGTCTGCCCTTGAGACCTGAGTGTTCGTGAACCTGTGCACACATGGACATGTTTGCAGAAAGTCTGGCTGAAAATATGTTGTGAAACAAAGGTTCACCCTTGGGAGCAAATTAGCTGAGTTGCAAACAAACAGCATGGCAGTGTCCCAGAGGAACATCTCCGGAGCCAGGTGAGCTCATAAGGAACCCCTGGCTGGGCCTCCACCCTGCCTTGCTGTGTGACCACTTGGCTGGTTCCCAGCAGGGCTGGGGCCAGTTCCTAGCTGTGCATTCCTGGTCTATCTCTAGAACTCCCTGCCCCACCTAGAAGACTTCAGGAAGTTCCTGAGAGGAACTGGAGTCAGAGCTGCCCAGGCTGGATCCCTCTGTAATGTTGCTTAAGGGGTATGGGAACTATATTGTGGTGGGTGGCACATCTGTGATTCCCAAGCCCCTGGGAGAGACCCAGGGAGGCTCAGGGGGCAGAGTGCCAGGAGGCAAGTTGGCACCTCCTGCCTGGCCCTCTGGCTCTGACCCACTTGGAGCATTTGCCTATCTGATTGCATTTCTCTGCCAAGCTGTCCTTGCCTCGCCCAAGCACTCCACCCTTCCCCCAGCCCTTCCCCCAGCAAGCCATGGATTTCCCCATGGAGAAACAGGATGCTGTGGGTGAATGAAGGAGAGAAAGAACTAATTCTTACTTGGCATGTGGTTTATCTCTAGTCTGTGAAGCTTCCCAGGGGCTGCCCAGGCTTACTATTAGAGGGGTACACAGTCAGTCCTCCACTGGATCAGTAGCTTCTTGAGTGCACAAGGTAGCCTGTATTGTATTCTGGCACAAGTAAAGGACTGGCAGAATGGCCTCTGATTAGGGTCCCTAGAGAGTGATTCTAGCCCTGGTCTTTCCCTCCCGGCCACCAAAGGCAGCACACCTACTCTGTGTCATACACATTGCATCTTAAAAATATTTAATTACACAATTTGTGCATGAACACATTCTCCCCAAAAAGACAAACATTGCAAGCATTGCTAACAGTCCCTTGCACCCCAAATGCCAAGTCCCTCCACAGAGATATTTCACATGGTTTGGTTGGTGTGTATCCTCTCAAACTCCCTATGCTGCACCTATATGTACCCCAGGCGTTGCACGCAGGATGTCATTTAAGCCTCCACAAGCAACCCCCCTGAGGGAGTGGCTTGTCTTCCCAGCTGGCTGTACAGGTGGGCAAAGCTTCAGTCCTCCATTTGTGTAGTTCCCTGCCCTGCCAAGTGGGCCCCGGGTCCCCTGCCAGTCCTGGGAAAAAGCTGAAACTCAATATTCCAGTTCTTTTATTACAGGCTGGCTTCTGGCAGCTGGGGGAAGGTGGGAAGAGGAAGGTGGGCATGTGAGGAGGGGAGCATGAGGGTGCATGGAGGGGACTCTGGTGTACCCAGCAGCAGCTCGAAATCCTGACTTCTTGGAAAGGAGCCCAAAGCTCATCACCCCAAGGGGCTTGCCTTGTTTCCCTTCCCTAACCCCAGCCCTTCCTGGATTATCCCCCTCAGGCCAGCCCTACCCCAAGTGCCTCTTCTCTGAGATCTCTGCCTGGCTTGACCTTTGGCCAGGTGGACTAGCTAGGATTGTGCCAAGGCCTGGAGGCAAGTACACCAGGACTGTGAGCTGGTAGGTTTGAGTACCCAAACACAAAGCTCTGGGCATGCTCCATGCAAAGGAGGGCTCCTCAGGGAGCTTGGGAGGGGCTGGCTCCTGGATCTGGGCAGGCAAGCAGCTTACACAGCCAGGCAGCCCAGCATCCAGCTGTCGCCTGCCAAGAGCCTGGGGTGTACAGGGCTCACAGACAGGCCAGTTTCTCCAGTGGGCAGGCAACACCCTGGGCCAGCACCTTGAGTTTGCCTTAGCCGTGGGCATGATGTCTTCTCGGTCTCTGCCAGCTTCCCCTGCTGGCCTTGGGCAGGGTGGGTCAGCTTCCTGACCTGGAGGCTGCAGCTGAGTTGTTAGGTGCTCAAGGGCCCCACTGGCCTGAGGGGCAGGACCGGCAGGCGATCTCTGCTGGCTCCAGATGCTGATGAGCCCCAAAAGTTTGTCTCTGGAGGTTGTACAAAAGGACCAACAGATGCTCACTGTGGCCAGGAGAGCCCCTGCCTCTGAAGCCGTCTGATTGGTGAGGAAAGGGGCTGACCTTGGGCTGATACCTTTCTGTGACCATGGGCCCGTTGCCTCCAGGGGGTGCAGAGCCAGAGTCTGCGAAAAGTGTGTGGGCCCTACCACCTGGCTTCACATGGTCTTCAAGTGCATGGGCTGCCAAGGGAGCTGAGGAAACTGGCTGTGTTGGGAAACTTTGTGCCCTGTTAAAGTAGCCAAATAAATTACTTGGGGCTCTAGGAGGGTGGAGGCACTGAGTGCCACACAAGGCTCGTCCTGAGGCAGCGAGGACTTTTTCCTTTCCCAGGAGAGTGCCAGGGAGGGTTACTGGAGAAGAGGGGCTGAGGGCCTGCCCAACAGGCAAGCTTCAGTGGGAGGGAGGGGGAGACCCATTGGCCTTCGCTGCCTGCCTGACTCTGAGTATTTCTGGGCTCCCCAGCCTCAGAGCATGGGCAGTGTTCACCTGGAACCTGTAGTTCTGTGCATATGACAAGCAGTGGAGGTAGTGGTGTGGGTTTTGTGGGCTTCTCCCAGGAACCATGCTGGGATTGCAGCATTCTGCCATTTGGGGCAATCCATGGGGGGTGAAGCCCTTGGAGCTTCTGGCCAAGGGAAGATTCTGGATCCAGGCAGCAGGCCTGGTGCAGAGACAGGCTCTCAGGGCTGCTGCAGGCCTGGCACCCCGTTTGGGCTCTCCAGCTGTTCTTGTATCCATCTCAGCTTGAATCCAGAATGGCAAGTGTAGGCTGTGTCCATGTGAGACTGTGGTCATAGGAGGCAGCTTCATCTCTGCACATCCTGCCAGTAGCTGGGTCCCTGGGCCCCTCTTTCTGCATAGCTGGGCCCCCTCCAACTTCTCCTTGGCACCACTCAGCACCACCTTCTCCACAGGGAGGGACTCTAGTGCTTGGACTGGACACAAGCATGTGGCAGATAGAATGTGTACCTGGCTGGTCCTCAGGTATCATGGTGGCCACAAAACTACCAAGACCAGCTGTGGCCCCACCCCGCTAAGCTCCAACACAAAATGGTCCCATAGGAGATGAGGCTGCAGAGTTGTTTCTAGTGAGATCCTGAAGGAGTGTGAAAGCCCAAGTACAGAGTTTAGAATGTATTATTTAGATGATCCCTCCATCCATCCAAGAAATACCTGACATGATCCCTAATCCCAGGATGCAGCAGGGAACAAGACACATGTGGTCCCTGCTTACATGGAAGTGAACATCCAGTAGGGACAGACAGTAAGCAATTAAATCTGTAGTTCATTATCAGGAGATGACAAATCTATGATATAAATAAAGTGGGATACAAGTGAACACGAAACAAGGTAGATTTGGGGGAGTACAGAGCAAGATCAGGGAATTCATTCATTCATCCATTCATTCATTTATTTACTTGCCGAATGCGTATCAAACACTTATTATATGCTTCACTGGGTTAATGACTAACAAAATTAGATGAGTCCTTTCCATATAAATTTTATGTCTAGCGTGTGGCCTTCTTTCCATGGGTTTTAAAAGAGGAGCAACAGACAGGACCAGGTGTGGTCCTGTGGAACTCGCCTTGGTGGCATGGAAGGTAAAGGAAAGGAAGGGCTGGGATCTGAAAATACAGAAACAGTGAGGCTGTGAACAGAGTCTGGCCAAGGCCCAGGGCAGCCGCAGGTCACAATGGATGGAGAAGAAGGTGCTGGAGAGAGATTCCAGCAGAATAACAAATACTATTTGGGGAGTGGGTGGGAGGTATCAAGGATGACTCCTAGGTTTCTTAATTGAGCACATGTGAGGCAAAATGTGCCTTTCTCCAGATAAGGTGCTAGGGACAGAGGAGCTGGGGCTGAGGGGCAGAAGTTCATGGCAGTTAGAACATGTTGGTTTCAAGGGCCAGTGGCTGCCTCTAGGAGATGGAGATGGCCCATGGGCACCTGGAGATGTGGAATTCAGGAGGGGCTTCTCAGTGAGGACAGGAGCATTTAGGGAGGTGAGCTACAATCACTAGGGTCCAGCCTGTCTTGGTCGACCTTCTAGAAGGAGCCTCCCCTGGGATATGGGCTATATGTGGCTGATGCCAGGTATATTGCCCCAGCCCCATCTTTGTCTGTAAGGAGACAAAGTCTCCCTTGGCAAAAGCAGCCCGACACACTGGTGTCCCCACTAGAGGTTTCAGCCCCTTGTCAAGGTGGTGATCAACCATGCTGGCCTGCCAAGCCTCTTGGGCAAAGCCCTGCCTCTTGTGCATCCTTCTGGAAATTTTATTCTTTCAACAAGTAGTTCTCAAGGACTTAGTGCATGAAGCTGCTGTACTGGAGCCTGAACTCAGGGAGGCTGGGGTTGCTCAGACTCAAAGGCCCACTGCCTGCCTAGTGAGTGCTGGGGATGCTCTCCACCTCCAGCTCCTGCAGCTCACCTTACCACCGCAGGGTCCTCTCACACTGTCCCTCCTGAGCCTGGGCACAGGGTCATGGCAGCTTCCGCACCACACTCAGAAGTCAGCCCAGGAGCCTGCTGCTTCCAGTGCAGTTCTGATCATACCTCTCTTTTTAGTAATTGCCGAATCCCTGGCTCCTTTTGCCTTCCAGGCTGGCCCTGTGACTGAGTGTGCTTCTGGAGTCAAATTGCTTAGGTACGAGTCTGTGCAATGATGGGGACAAGAATAGTGTCGGCTTTGTCAGGTCGTCATTAGGATTAAATGAATTAACTTATGTCAAGTACTTAGCACAAGGTAGCTGCTGCATGAATGAGAACCTGCCCCTGAATCACCAGGTTCCAGCTTCCTGTCAGGGATACCCACTGCTTCCTCTGGGACTTCGCTATCGCTGCTTGCCCACGCACCTCCCTGCTTCCCTGCCTGCCTGCTCTACCGCCCTGCCCCCATGATGTCTACGACTCTCCCCTGTACCGTTCTCTGCCTGCTGCCCAAGACTTTTGCTGCTGCAATGGAAAATATCTGATACTAAAATGTGTCAGATATTGCCTATCTGGGGACTAGTTTCTGGCTAAGATGTGTAGTAGTCTGACTCTGTAGGCTGTTAACCATGGAAGAGATCCCTTCCCAATCTCAGTGAAAAAACTTTGGCTTGACCCGGTATTAACTTGAATCTGAAATCAAAATGGGCTGGATTTTTGCTGTTGTTGTGGTTTTAAATTAAGGTTTAAAGTAATATGTTATTTTATTATACAGCCCTATAACCTCCCTTCCTGACTACAGACACCACACATTACAAAACAGAATATTGGATACTATAAAAAATATACAAAGGAAAACAATTTCCCCACCTCCTCAGAATTGAGACATAAAGTCTTGATCTTGTGAGTTTATGTATCTATGTGTGAATATATATCACACATGCATGCATGGACTAACATTATTAACATTACAGAATATTCCATTTTGAAACCTGTTTTCCCCTAGACAAAAAGCAGTCTTTTACAATAGCGATACCGTTTTAAGGGCTGCATAGTATTCCACCCTATGGTCTTGGTTCACTGGGTTAGTTGATGAATTCATTAAGGTATACATCACTGTGACTAGCAACCTTGCACCGACATTTTTATGATTTTACTGTTTTTATTTTTCCATATGTTGATTTCTGAGATCTCTGTTTATTAAATAAATAAATTTGTTTTTCTCTGTCAAGCATTTTTTTCAGTGTGTTGTATGCCTTAAAATTTTCGGTTTAGTGTGCATTTATGTTCAATGTTTTCTTTCATGGTATTGTCTTCCAATCTAAGTATTATATAAAATGTTTCCTCCAGTCTCATCATCATGGTTTTGTAGTTTACATTAACATTTGTTGTTGGTGCATAGAGACTATACATGTTTATGTGGTACACATGATATTTTGGTGCATGCATACAATGTGTAATAATCAAATCTGGGTCACCAGGATGCTCATAATCTCAAACATTGATCATTTGTGTCAGGACTATTTCAAATGTCCTCTTTTAGCAGTTTTGAAATATGCTCTAAATTATTAACCAAAGTCTATTTAAAACATTTCTTTTTATTTTCAGTACTTGTTTATTGCACTGAAATACACAAGTATTGAGAAATCCAGCACAGTATTGTGTAGAAATGGTGATAGTTCACATCCTTTTAAAAATTTCTTTCCTTCAGGCTCAGCACTTTTCTGAGTTCTGTTTTTTGACATTCCTCAGAACTTTGCCAAGTTCTAGCCTTTATGTCGTTTTCTCTCTCTCTCTCTCTCTCTCTCTATCTATTTCTCTCTCTCTCTCTCTCTTCCTTCCTTCTACCCACCAACATGTATGCAATGCTTTTCAAGATCCATCCGGTGCTGTGTAGGGATGCAGTGGACAAGAACACAGACACCGATGCCTGCTTTCAGACGGTACACACTCTAGTGCAGGCAGTATTGGCAAGAAGGGTAGCATAGTCTGAACACAGGTTTCACCCCAGGACCCAGGAAACTTGGCAGAAAGCTGAAGACAGGGAGAAGGAACCCAGGAATGCTCTTCAGGGAGAAGTTAGAATGCCAAGCCACCCTGAAAGCCGGCAGTTGAATGTCTGAGGGCCCAGTCAGTCACAAATGTCTATCTGTCAAAGGGCCGATGGTGGCGATAAACAGCGTGACTTGAGGTAAGATGAGCTGCAGTTTTCCAAGGGCAGTCAGAGAGTAATGTCCAGTCGGAAGTTGGAAGGAAAGCCTGAAGCTTAGCAGAGAGGTCTTGCTGTCACTTGTGCCTTTGTTACTGGATATTACATCCCATTCATATTTCTTGGGCAACTTTTACGATTTCCCTATTATCAGTGGATGTGAGCAATTGGGTACTTATATGCCTTGGTGCAGTTTTCACTGATGCTTGGCTTTTGGTTGTTGCTATTGTTGTTTTCTGATTCTCTTTTCTTTCTGTGCTACATTGTGAATAGTTTCATTGTCTAAATAAATATTGTAAATTCATTTAAGATAAGTTTGTCTGTACATTCACTAATTCCTTCTTCTGCAATATCTGGTCATCTGTTAATCCCATATAGTGTAATTTTCATCTTAAAAATTATAGTTTTCATCTTTAGAAATTTGATTTGGGTCATTTTATATATTTCATGGCCCTACTTCGCTTTTCAAACATATAGAATACAGTCATATTAGCTGTTTTCATATACTTGTCTACTAATTGTACACCTGTGTCAATTCTGGGTTTATTTCAATTGATAGATTGCTGCCTCCTCATTATGAAGAAATTATCCACTGTGATTTTTACTTTGTTGGGTGCTATGTGTTTTTGTAATTCTAGAAACATTCTTGAGCCAGTAGCCTATGAACCACTAGGTTTTCAGTTTGGCTGGTGGCATCAAGCACTATCCCAGTGAGAGCTGGGAAGTATAGTGTCTAATTTGGGGGGATGCTTCTTTCCTAAGCTGTGGATAACCACCTCATGACTGTGTGCTAATAAGTACTCAGCTGAATACTTGGAAAGACTCTTTGCAGGTCTCCAGACCTCTCTCTGTGCAGCTCTCTCCTCTGCAGCACTCTGGTCTGCAAACTTTCACTCTCTGCTCTGTCTCCTTAGCCCAGGGAGGCATCCATCAGGTTCCACCTGCATTCCGTTCTGTGCCATGGCCTGGAAACTCTCACAAGGGAGTAATCTGGGGCAGTCACAGGATTCATCTCATTTGATCCTGTCTCTTAAGGATGGCTGTCTTTTGTAGCCTAATGTTTATAGTCTTGAAAACTGTTGTGTCATGTATTTTTTCTAAGTTTGGTTATTTCATTCTCTAGGAAAAGTCTGATTCCTGTTACTCAATGTTGGCTAAGAGGAAAAGTGTTGCATGTTCCTTTAAAATCAAATAATTGATAGAGCAGGATCCTATGCTGTACAATGGAAGTAAAAAGAGAGGGAGTAATCAACTGGGACAAATGCAGGGACCAT
Organism: Callithrix jacchus; assembly: GCF_049354715.1. Classification (NCBI taxonomy): domain Eukaryota; kingdom Metazoa; phylum Chordata; class Mammalia; order Primates; family Cebidae; genus Callithrix; species Callithrix jacchus. The sequence goes on from NC_133524.1 coordinate 148,031,021, forward strand.
TGAGCACCTACTATGTGCCAGGCACTGAGGAAATATGGTAGCTTGGATTAACATGGTAATGGTGGAGATAATAAGTGATTGGATACAAGGTATGTTTTGGAGGTAGAGTCCGTATGATTTGCATATATGTAGAATCCATGGGGTATGAAAAAAAAAGAGGAGTGAAAGATGATGCTAAGGTTTGTGACCTGACTAACTGGGAGTATGGCATTGCCTTTACTAAGATGCAGATGATTATGGAAGAACAAGCTTTGGAGGAGAAGATAAAGAACTCACTTTTGGACATATGGAGACTGAGATACCTATTCAAAATCCAAGTGGTTATGTGAGGGAAGTAAACTAGAGTCCGTGGAAAAGGTTGAACTGCTGTTAAGAGTTTGCAATTCATCAACATACAGATGTATTTAAAGCGATGAGACTGGAGAAGGAGGTGATGAAGAGAGAAAAGACAAGAGGTCCCTTTAAGGGCTGAGTTTGGGACATTCCAACATTTAGAGTTGGGGAAGAGGAAGAGGCCTCTTCAAAGAACACTGAGAAGTGGCCAGTGAGGTAGGAGGAGAATGAGGGAAGTAGAATCCATTATTTCAAGAAAGATGGAGTGTATAAACTGTTAGATGCTGCTCGGAAACAGAATAGAATATGAAGAGAGAACTGACTTGGGGTAAATCGTGTTCCTGTGTGTCTCTTACTCTGGGAGCACTGCTGAGATAAGAGACTGCCACTCTTCTTTCTAAACCAGCACCCAGCACAGAACCTGGCACACAGTAGGTGCCTTGGGGATGTGTATGAGGTAGATGAGTGGATGAATGGGCTGTGAACTGAAACTTCTAATCTTGGTTATATGATAAACTTGTTCCTTCTCTCTCTAACTTAAGTTCTCTAAGAAGGAATTTTCCTCAAAATGCTTTCAGTGAACTCCTTGACTAGGCTGGCTTTTCTTTAGAGTCTCAGTCAGGCTGGCAAGTCAATTTGTGGATAAGGAGAAAAAGAGGCCTACAAGTCCACCTTGACTGTGGCTAAGTCATGCCCTTTTGAGGACCCCACTGCTCATCTAAGATCTGTTGCCCATCTCTGTTCTCTTTGGCAGCTACATGGTCTGTCGTCTTCCTGTCCTCACACTTGTTGGGAATCCCCTGTCTGTCCTCGCAAACCTTCCGGCCGCCTCCTCCAAAGTCTGCAGCTACTGCTGCCTGATGTTCTGAAGATGAGACCCCTCCCATTCCTTGCATTTCACTTAGAACACTGGGGTTTTGCAAGAGTGAATCCCTTCAACTGTCTCATAGCCTGTTTCTCAGCAGCCCCTTCTTCTTGTCCTGGATCTGTCTCCTTTCACTTCCGCTGGTACATGAACCTTCCCATTCCACCCTTCTTTCATGGCTCCATCCTCAACTGGAGTTTCTCAGAAGCACATGTATTTTTATTATCGACTGAATTCCTCCTCAAAACCTTTAAGCTTGCTTTATTATCTTCTTGACATAGAATTATAACAACAGCAACACAGAGAACCTTTGTCAGCCCCACATCCCCCTCCAGTTCCCACTTTATCTTTCCTCTTTTTTTGGGGGGTCAATCTCTTACAAAGAGTGAGGTATGTGCTCTATGTCTTATCTGTCCCTCCTACTCCTCGCTTGAAACTTCATGAACCATGTTCTCTTTGACTACTACTCCTTGACATCCCCCAGATAAGATCCCCAGCAAGGCTCCTATTGTTCCACCCAGTGCCCGCTCCAGCTCTCATCTTGGGAAAGAAGTACCCGGCATAGGGCACTTATCTTCCTGATATGGGAGTGGGGCATTGGCCTTGCAGACAGCTCCCTTCCTGCAAGTCTGCCCTCCCTGGGAACTCACTCATCTTTCTCACATTCCCAGCGTCACTCTCCTTCACTCACTCAGCCCTTCTGCCATCTTTCATGGTTGCAGCTCACTAGAGCTCTACCCTTAGCTTTTCTCTGCTCTCATGGTATAGGGATGGGCACATCCCCCCAAACGCTTTATCTGCAATGTAAACCCTGGTGGTCATGTGCCCCCTCCAGTCCAGACCCCAGTGAATGCTGAGCCATCCACAATCTGCTGCAGCAGGTGTGGAGAGTCATGTTGAAGGCTTGACACCAGGCCAAGGCCTTGGGGATGAAGGGCAATGGGTGGACAGAACCTTGACACTTTTAGAGGGACAAAGAACTCAGGACAGAGGCTGCTTGGATGTGATAAAGGAAAAAAGGAGTTATGGGTGACCCCAGGATTCCAGCTTGAGTGACTGGGAAGAGGGCAGGCCCCTTTCAGAGGTGGGTAAATTTGATGAGCTGATTTGACATGATGGTAGCTGGAGTCTTGGGACTTGGGGTTTCCTGGAGAGGGTGTATACATGAGACCCACCACCCCAACTGCCTTGTTTCCAGCAAGCAGCCTGAGGTGGTAGTTTCTGACAAAGAGGAGTGTATGCAGGCAGCCAGGCTGAGGGATCGGCCTATTCCTGGTACAGAAGGAGCAGGAGTCACGGGGTAGGGGAATCTGTCTTTGTGACAGAACCTTAGAGAGGGTATGAACATGAGCTGTGTCCCTAGCACTGGCCTGGCACTGGATTACAGCCCTTTTGATCTGTCATCTTCAGTTTCAACACCACCTTTTCCAGGAGGCGAGCCCTGTCCCTCTGGTGTGAACGGCTCTGGCTTTGTTTGCCTGAAACTTTTTGTTTCCATGGTCCGCTGCCTCCAGGGTCCAAGCAGGGACTCAGTGATGCTGGTTCCTTTTCCTCAAGTGCCCTCATTACTATCCTGGTGCCCTAGTCCCACAGAGAGCACCAGGTGAGCATCTCTGAGGCTGTTTGACGCGCCTGCCATCGCCATGGTGACAGCTTCAGAGGCTGGAACAAGCTTGGGCGGGGGTTGAGGGAGCTCCAGGAACAGCTTAGGGACTGTGGGTCCAGCAGCAGGGGCTGTGGGAAATCTGGGGCTTAAATATTGGGGTCCTCCACAACTCTGGCCCGGGCCCTCACTCTGTCTCCTCTTCTTTTGTGATCCTACCCACTCTCTCTCTCCATTGCTCCCCACACCCACTGCTTCCATCCATTCTCCTCTTAGATAGCTCTGCCCTCTTGTCTTGGTCTCCATCAGTGCTCTTGTCCAGCCTCCTTCCCGCCACCCCACCTTCACCCTTGCTCTCCCTCTAATGCAGGCTCCACAGAGCAGCCAGAGGGATCCGCCCTTGTCACACTCCTGCTCTGCACAGAGGAGAGAGCCCTCACTATCAAACCACCAAAGCTAAAAGAAAACAAAAGAAACAAAAACTGTTTAAGCCATCTTCCTGTGCCTACGCTTTTAGCTTTAGTGGTTTGTATGAAAAAAATATATACTGTGGTAAAATAAAAAACACTTTTTTGTAGTTTTGCACTGTTTCCATTTACAATTACATATTAGGGTTGGGGGAGTACGCTCATTGTCTTGACCCCTGGGGCCTGGCAAGTGGGTACTTGGCTACATGTACGCAATCATCCGTGTACCACCTTCATGTGACACTAGAACAATTATCTATATAATAATTTTCTTTTTATCAATTTTCAGTAGGCTGAAAGTTCCATGCTAACCAATCTTATCCATAACGTCAAGGGTGCAGTTGGCCAGGTGGCCCTGGGTTATAATCCATCCATTCACTTGCCACTCTCCCACTCTCTGTGGGTGTCAGGGTCCTCTGGAACCTTTTTCATGGCCTTCTTCCTGGCAGATAAGGGCTCTGGTTGTACATGGAGGATGACTGAAAAAGCGAATGGCATGAAGAGCTCCCCAGCCAATAGTCACAACCATCGTGCAGCCCCTGCCATCAAGGCCAGTGGCAAAGATGACCACAGGACAAGCAGCAGGTGAGTCTGTGTGGCATCAGGGAGGAGGCGGACACTGCTACTTCTCCCACCTCTGCCTCATCGTCACAGAGCCAGCAGTCTTTGTCTCCAGGACACCCTCTTAAAAGATCATGGAATTTCTAAGCACAACCCTGGAGGGGAGACAAGTCATGCACTGAGAACCCTGGGTCAACTCTGCTCTTTCTTCTGCAGGCCACACTCCACAGCTGATGATGACACCTCCTCAGAACTGCAGAGGCTGGCAGATGTGGATGCCCCACAGCAGAGAAGGGGTGGCTTCCACAGGTGGGTCCCACCACTATCTTATTGCTTCCCCCTCCTACCCGTAGGGCATGCCAGGGTGGCTACCATGGCCCTCCTCTTCACAGTCCCACTAGTCCTGTCCACCAAGACCTCAAGGAGCACTGTCAGTGCTAGCCAAACTTAATTCTTTCCTCCTGAGGCCTGGGCAAACCCCAAGGCAGGCAAGCTCAGAGGGACCAGAAGAGGCATCCCTTAACGCTTGGCTGTCTCAGCTTCAGGGAGCAATACCCTTCCCAGTAGAGAGGCCTGGGTAGAGGACCCAAAGCCTCTCTATCCCAGAGTTACAGGCTTCATAGGGAAAGCAGGAATCTCAGGGAAAGCTTTTTTCCTGACAGGTCTTGCCTTAACACAACCTCCATCTTGCCCTGAAGACATCCTGTTTGCTCTTCTCACCATCAACTGAGATGGTCTTCCCAGGACTGCACTCACCATCATGCCTGAGTCCTAGCCCCGTGCTCTACGTGCTGGCCTTTACACCAGCTTTTAGCACATGTGAAATCATGGCCTGGCCTGTTTCTTGGTTTCACCGTCCTTCTTTCATCTTCCTCAGTGGACAGTGAGCTCCTGGGGACAGGTGCTCTGTGAACAGCATGAATCTTGGCTCATACTTTCTTTCTCTTACCTCTAGGATAGTTCACCTGGTGGGGGTCATCAGAGAGTGGGCCAACAAAAATTTCCGACAAGAGGAACCTAGGCCTGACTCATTCCTCGAGCGTTTTCGTGGGCCTGAGCTCCAGACTGTGACGACACAGCAGGGGGATGGCAAAGGCGACAAGGATGGCGAGGACAAAGGCACCAAGTACACTGTTCATCCTGTGGGGCTCAAATGGGCTCCAAGCACGCAATGGAAGAGCTCACTGGGGTTTCTATGCTATTGCCAGGGGCTACGACAAGCCCTGCTGTAGTAAGCAGAGTGGAGGGCAAGGGTGACTTGCAATGTTTTCAAATCCAGAATATCTCCATTGTGTCCCCCCAACAGCCAGTGGCCTACTTGCCATAAGAACCTCTGGTGTCTTTTCTCACCTTAGTTGCCTCTTGCCAGATGTCCTATTGCTGCACATTAATGTACAGCCTAGTTCCAGTGGTCAGGAAATGCTGAGAGGGTGCACTTAGGGAGTGCCCTGGAGGGGATGCCAATCTCAGCTCCATTGTGGGTGGGGAAGTGGGTCTTTGTAAAGGGCTGAAGAAGAAGGGCTGAATGATGGAGCAGGACAGCATGGGGAGGGCAGAGAAGGCAGAACTGGAGGTTCTGTCCTTTGAGGCATGATTAGGCAACTGCAGATGTCTGGCTAAGCTGACATTCCCCATCTGTGGCCAGTGGAAGGAAAGGTCCTTTGCCAAAGCAGGGCACAACATCGGGGAAAGTGATTTGGAGGTTGGAGGCCAATGACCTAAAAGGGAGGCTGAGGTAGGCGGGAAGTTTATGGTGCTCACTCGCCTGGAGCCACTCTCTTTAGGGAGGGATGTGGGAATAGGGCTAAGCCTCCATTACCATCCTGTGGAAATCCCTTCCCAGGCCCTGAGACCCACTACTACTGAAAGTTCTGCCCCTTGACATGCCCTCTGGTCAAGGGGCCTGCAAGGTGCATGGGAGCCAATGGACCTATCCTGATTCAGAATGGGAAGATAGGTGCCTACCCCCATGTGAGCTCCACTCAGATGCCCAGTACCAGGTTGTAGGTCCCTGAAAAATGGGGCCCTCAGCCTGAAGGATGGGTTGGGCCCTTAGCCAACCCATCCTTCACCCCACATATTCCTGTAGGTAGTGCTTTCTCAGGCACCTCTGGTTTCTGGGATCTGGGGTGCTATCACACTGAGGGGACCTGATCCCCAAGCCTGGCCTTTGTCTGTCTTCTCAGGAAGAAATTTGAACTATTTGTTTTGGACCCAGCCGGAGACTGGTACTACCGCTGGCTGTTTGTCATTGCCATGCCTGTCCTTTACAACTGGTGCCTGCTGGTGGCCAGGTGAGCAGAATGGGGCCCAGAAGGGGTAGCCAAAGTCGCCCAGTCTTCAGACCCTGGGATTGACAAGGCAGTAGTCCCTGGCTACCAGTGGCACCTCCAGTTTCTCTTAACCGCTGCCCTCTCCCCATTTGATATGCCATGAAGATTTCTTGTCTGTCTTGTGTCTGGGGCAACTGCAGTGGCTCCACGAATTTATGGTGCATCCTCCACATTTGCAACAAACATACTTGATAGAGAACTAGGATTTGGTGATGCCACTCCCTCCTCACAAACCCTTCAGTGGCTCCCCGTTGTCCACAGGATGAAGTTCAAGGCCTAAGTACTGCCTTCAAACTCCTCTGGACCTGGCCTTTTTCTCTTGCTCCACCTTCTGGACACACCCCAGCCACAGCATTCACCTCTTTTGGATCAGAATATGCGATTTTCCACTTATGGAGATTCTTCTCCTTGCAGGCTCAGTTCAAAAGCCACTATCTAAATGTTCCCTAACCCCATCCTACTCCATCCCTATCCCAGCCATTCATGTAGCAAGGATTTGACTGAGCATCTCATGTGTGCTCAGTGCTGGGGATAATGTGGGGAGAACAACAGCCATGGTCTCTGCTCTCCTGGAGCAGTCTGAGACTAGTGGCAGACACTGACTCTAAACCCGAAATGAAACAAATGACCAGGATAATGCCAGGGGCTGGTGGCAGGGAGCTGCTAGAGAAAGGGTGGTCAGGATCAACCTCTCTAAAGAGTTGATGCCTTAGCTGGTGGGAGGGAGGCAGCTAATTAGATACTTGAGGATGGTGGAGGGAGCATTCTGGGCAGAAGAAACAGCAAACGCGAACACTCTCTCAGGATGGCCTACTGTGACTGGAGGCTATGAGTGAGTCATCACTGCCATGGGCCAGCTCTGCAGTCGCATTGAGTCTAAATGTGACCAAGTAGTCAGAATTAATGGTTCTCCCCTTTGGCTAGTACCTCACTGGACAATCATCCTGGGCTCTGTCCCTGCCTTGGCCCTCTCCCCAACCCTCTCCCTACTCAGTTGCCAAATCCTGCCACTTCCTTCTAAAAAGTTCCTGCAGCCTCTAAACTTTTCTCCATTCCAACTCCTACCCTCTTTCTCATGTATTGGCTAGCGCTGCATGTTGGGTGCTGAATAAGGTGTATGTTGAGGAGATGAGCATGGAGGCGGTTCAGTTGTATGCCGTAGTTCGTTCTTCCAAGGGCTTGTTCATTCATTCAATTCACAGCCATTGAGCCCTCAAATCCTGGTGCCCTGGGTCAGGCATGGGGCATGCCATAATGACTAGGAGGGGTCCCTGCCTTCCTGGAGCTCACAGTTCAGAGGGTGAGACAGAAAATTAATGGCCAATGGTGTTGTCTATGTAGTGGTGTCTATGTAATGAGGAGGGGTGGGGAAGAAGCTGCTTATAGATAAATGTCTCTTGACATCAGGCTGACTGTGACTGAATGATGCCCCTGGTAGCCATCCCAACCCATGCACACAGTGAACACTTAATTTAGGGCCTCTAGGGTACCTTTGGCTTGCTTCGAGGGTGAAGCTAAGCCCTGTCCTCCTGCAGAGCCTGTTTCAGTGACCTACAGCACAGCTACTACCTGGTGTGGTTGGTGCTGGACTATGTCTCAGATGTGGTCTACATTGCAGACCTCTTCATCCGATTACGCACAGGTCAGTGAGCAACTGGGATGCAGGTAAGTCTGAAGGCCTGAGTCCAAAATTTTTGGAAGCCCAGTGAATGGTGTTGGACTAAATTGCTGGGGTGGGACTCTGGTAGGTGAGTACCCTTCTTTGAACCTCATGGTCCTACATGCTTAGAGAGGTTTGGATCTGGGGGTGTTCTCTTACAGTCCTTCTGGCCAGCCCTGCTATGTGAGCTACATCCCTCCTTGGGAAGGAAGTTTCAGTAAGCAGTATTTTCATGGCCTATAGGGAAGGATAGACCTGAGGGCAGAGGGCCATGCTGGCTTGCATCTCTACTAGGTTTCCTGGAGCAGGGGCTGCTGGTCAAAGATACCAAGAAACTGCGAGACAACTACATCCACACCCTGCAGTTCAAGCTGGATATGGCTTCCATCATCCCCACTGACCTGATCTATTTTGCTGTGGGCATTCACAGCCCTGAGGTGCGCTTCAACCGCCTGCTGCACTTTGCCCGCATGTTTGAGTTCTTTGACCGGACAGAGACACGCACCAGCTACCCTAACATCTTCCGCATCAGCAACCTTGTCCTCTACATCTTGGTCATCATCCACTGGAATGCCTGCATCTATTATGCCATCTCCAAATCCATAGGCTTTGGGGTCGACACCTGGGTTTACCCCAACATCACTGACCCCGAGTATGGCTACCTGGCTAGGGAATACATCTATTGCCTTTATTGGTCCACACTGACCCTCACCACCATTGGGGAGACACCACCCCCTGTAAAGGATGAGGAGTACCTTTTTGTCATCTTTGACTTCCTGATTGGCGTCCTCATCTTTGCCACCATAGTGGGAAATGTGGGCTCCATGATCTCCAACATGAATGCCACGCGGGCAGAGTTCCAGGCTAAGATCGATGCCGTGAAACACTACATGCAGTTCCGAAAGGTCAGCAAGGAGATGGAAGCCAAGGTCATTCGGTGGTTTGACTATTTGTGGACCAATAAGAAGACAGTAGATGAAAGGGAAGTTCTCAAGAACCTGCCAGCCAAGCTCAGGGCTGAGATAGCCATCAATGTCCACCTGTCCACACTCAAGAAAGTGCGCATCTTCCATGATTGTGAGGCTGGCCTGCTGGTAGAGCTGGTACTGAAACTCCGTCCTCAGGTGTTCAGTCCTGGGGATTACATTTGCCGCAAAGGGGACATCGGCAAGGAGATGTACATCATTAAGGAGGGCAAGCTGGCAGTGGTGGCTGATGATGGTGTGACTCAGTATGCCCTGCTCTCTGCTGGAAGCTGCTTTGGAGAGATCAGTATCCTTAACATTAAGGGCAGTAAAATGGGAAATCGACGCACGGCTAATATCCGCAGCCTGGGCTACTCAGATCTCTTCTGCTTGTCCAAGGATGATCTCATGGAAGCAGTGACTGAATACCCTGATGCCAAGAAGGTTCTAGAAGAGAGGGGTCGAGAGATCCTCATGAAGGAGGGGCTGCTGGATGAGAAAGAAGTGGCAACCAGCATGGAAGTGGACGTGCAGGAGAAGCTAGGGCAGCTGGAGACCAACATGGAAACCTTGTACACTCGCTTTGGCCGCCTGCTGGCTGAGTACACAGGGGCCCAGCAGAAGCTCAAGCAGCGCATAACGATTTTGGAGACCAAGATGAAACAGAACAATGAAGATGACTACCTGTCTGATGGGATGAACAGCCCCGAGCCGGCTGCTGATGACAAGCCATAACGCCTGGGGCCCAACTGCCTCTCCATCCTTGGCCTTGATTCCAGGAGCTAGAGGAGCTATTTAGATCTCCGGATTTATATGAATTACCTTCATGTCCCCTGAATTCTCTCCAAAGCGTCTCCGACTCCAGGTTTTTGGCCTAAACATCCAAGATTCTGCCTCCAAGTTTAGCCCAAGTTTTTGGAGAGTACAGACTGTGTTGGCTGGGCTTCCGGGAGCTTCAGCCTGCCCAAGTCTGAGGAAGGGAAAAGGGAGAAGCTTATCTGTCTTCCAGGGGTCTGTCTGGGACTGGGAACCTGGATAATGATCTGCTCTGAAGAAGCCCATTTGCAAAATGACATACACCTTGCTGCAGTACTGCCCCCCTCTGGCTCTTTTGCACCTAGACACTCCTCCCTTGGTTCTGGCCGCCACTTTTTCTAACATGGTTTCTGAATACTCCCTTTCCTCTGCACATGCATGTACTTCGAGCACCGACTATAGACATTTAGGCCAGGTCCCCAGTGTCTGTCTCCCATGACAGGCCAAGGAATGTGATAGTGTTGTTGGGAGAGGGCAGGAGGGTGCCCACTCAGGGCTGTTCCTCCCCATCACACACTCCAGTTCCTGCTCTGTGGATTGATTGGTCTGTTTGCTAGCCAGGATGGGGTCTCTGCAGACTTCTCTGGACCAGGGAGATGGACCAGGCTTCTGGTCCATTCCACGGCATGGAGTGAGAAGCAAGGCAACTGGCAATTGTCCACCTGGAGACAGGGGTAGCTGGCAGCTCTGGCCACCCCTTCCTCTCTGCAGAGCATTTCTGAAGAGGCACTGAAAACGGCTGCTGGTGTGGAGACTCTTCAAGTTAATAACTGCATTAGAGGCACCTACAAGTTCAAATTCCTTTGAACTATCGGTGGTTATTGCTTAACTCTGCTATCCACATTCTCCCCCTCCCTCCATGAATCCCTCTCTTTTCCCTATATGGATGTCCATCAGTATTCATGAGGGATTGCTTTCAGGAGTCCCCATGAATAACAAAATTTGTGTATGTTCAAGTCTCTAATATAACATGACATAGCATTTGAATATAAACTATGCATACCCTTCCATACTTTAAATCATCTCTTGATTATTTCTAATACCTAATACAATGTCAGTGCTATGGAAATAGCTGTTATACTGTATCTGCTCTTTGTATTATTTCGATCTTTTATTTTTTTTCCTGAATATTTTCAATCTGCCATTGGTTGAACCTGCAGATGTGAAATGCAAGGATGTGAAGGACAGACTGTACTTTTCTTTGCTCCTAACCAGAACTTTTTCAATCTGAAATACACTCTGCTGCCTTCTCTTGCCTGCCTAAGCCTTATGGGTCCTTCAGGGCTTAGCTCTGGCACCACCGTCTCAGAGAAGGCCCACTTGACCGCAACCACTCCCACACTAGTCAATCATCTTTATAGGCTCCTACAGTGCAAAACAGACTCTCTGTCCTGGTTTCATAATGTGGCATCTGTTTTGGTGGACTTCGTTTCCCCTCTAGGCTATGGGCAAGGTCAAGATGATCTCCCTCATGGGTCTCTTTGCAGCTTCAGTGACATAGCTGGCACAGAGGAGCATTCAGAGAACATTTATTCATCGAGGGAGTAAGTGAATACAGGAATGAGCGAATGAATGAACAAAGAAACACAGCTGGCCAAACACTGGCTCTGCTGGGGGAGTTAGGGAAGATCTCCCGGAGTAGCACAACTTTCAGTCCTGAAGGACGAATACTGATTAGTGGGCAAGAAAATCTAGGTGCAGACTCAGAGGCCTTCCTGTTCACATGCACAGCACTCACTTATTCATGTACTTCTTGTGGTGAAATACACACACAATTTACCATCGTAATCACTTTTAAGTGTACGGTTCAGTAGTGTTAAGTATATTCACATTGTTGTGAAAACAATCTTGAGAGTTTTTCATCTTGAAACTAAAACTTTGCCCCCATTAAACAATTCCCCATTGCTCCTTCCACCCAGCCCCCGGCAGCCACCATTCTACTTTTTGTCTCTATAAATTTGACTTCTCTAGGGATCTCATATAAATGGAATCATACAATATTTGTCCTTTGTGTCTCGCTTATTTCACATAACATAACATCTTCAAGACTCAACCATGTCATAGCATGTGTCACAATTTCCTTCCTTTTTAAGGCCAAATAATATTTGATTGTATATTTTGCATATGTGTATATTTTTTGATGAGCACCTGGGTTGTTTCCACCATTTGGGTATGGTGAATATTCCTATACACGTGGTTATACAAATAGCTCTTTGAGACCCTGTTTTCAGTTTTTTTGGTATATAGGAATGGAATTGCTGGATCACATAGAAATTCTATTTTTATTTTTCTGAGGAACCATTTTCTTTTTTGTGTGTCGCCAAGACAGTGGCATCATTTTACATTCTCACCAACAGTGCACAAGGGTTCCAATCTCTCCACATTCTCACCATCACTTATTTTCTATGTTTTTAGTAGCCATCCTAATGAGTGTGAGGTGGATCTTACTGTAGTTTTGATTTTCATTTCTCTAATGAGTGGTGATTTTGAGCATATTTTCACAGGCTTCTTGGCCATTTGCATATCTTTTTTGGAGAAATGTATATTCAAGTTCTTTGGCCATTTTTTTATTGGACTGTCAAGTTGTAGAAATTCTTTATATAGTATGGATATTAACCCTTTATCAGATATGATTTGAACTATTTTCCTTATTCTCTAGGTTGCCTTTTCACTGTGTGACCATGTGAATTGTGTCCCTTGGTGTACAGAAATCTTTAATTTTGTTGTAATCTGGTTCATCCAGTTTTGCTTCTTTTGCCTGAGCTTTTGGCATCGCCATTCCTTTTTATGTGAATTCATCCTTCTAGCCAGGCTTCTTTTCCATTTAGTGTACTTTCTTGACCTCTTCCCTAGCTTAGAGGAAGAAATCTTAACCAGGGGAAGATTCACCTGGAGGGAGCTGCATCATTACATATCCCTAAGTCCTGGTCCCTGAAAGTTGCAGCATGAGGGATAGGCATTCATAATGGAGCAGTGGTTTGTGTACACTCTCCCTTTGGTTATTGGGCTTGGATGAAAGGCTCTAAACCCCTCTGCCTCAAGAGAACCCCCAGCAACAGGAGGAGTCTTTGGAGACCCAGCCAGCTCCTTGCCAATACCCTCATTACTAAGGTTGCACTCAATTCAGTTTTTAACCATGTCTTTGAACCAGGACAATATGTAATTTTTGCAGGTGTAAGATGGTACTGGAGCCAGAAATGGGGGCACGACTGCATTAAAATTTTTTACCTTGTTTTCAGCAAGAAATCTGCAGTGTTCTCTCCAGAGCCTGGTTCGCCCTCAGCCCAGCCCCAACAGGTGCCTGATTTCCAGCGCACATCATGGGGTGGACATTGTGTCTTGGATTTGCTTTGCCCCAGGGCAAGGCAGACATCTTCTCTGGATCACATGGAGAGCCCATTGGTTTAAGACACAGACTCCAGGGCTCAAATCCCACCACTTTCCAGCTTTCTTTTCCCCAGATATCCTTGGGTATAATCTCTCACAACTTTTTTCTGTGTCTTGAATGTCTATATTCTCTTAAGCTTTCAGGTATTTTCTTTTATGTGTATATATATTTGAAGTACGTAACTTTAAATCCTTAATAAAATTTGGATTTAATTATATATATATACTTTAATTTATATACATATAACATATATATTTAATTATTTATATATGTTTAATTATATATATAATTAAATCCGAATTATATATATAATTAAATATATAATATTTAAAATATGTAGTTAAATCCAAATTTTATTAAGGATTTCAAGTGACATACTTCAAATTTCTACAATTGAATGGAATCATTTTGGACCTGGAAAAATGGCATAAACATGGACATCCCTTGAAACTTCAATTTTATAAAGAAAATTCTTCTGCAAACCACATCCCCATTATATAACAAGACTAGGTATTATCTTCACTTTGGCAATAGCTTGTTTTCTGAAAGAATGAAAAAGATGATTTTGCTATTTCAGTTCATTAAAAATGGGATTCTACCTTTAAGTTCAGAAAAAGCTGCATTTAGATGAAAAAAGGAAAACAGAGCACTGAGTGTCAAATCAAAAGAAATCATTTTAAAAATAAAGAGAAATGTGTTCACATTCCAAGACCTTAACACTCCCTTCGTCTGCTCTGGATCTCTGCTCGGTTCCTATTTGTATAGAAGTGGATGGACATACTATCTCATAAGGTCCAAGAATTTTTTCAGATAGTTTTGATGACTGTACTGTAGTACATACTACAGGGATTGCACTATAGTATTGCGGTCAGGAAACTAAAGTGGAAGTAAGACTATTTTTGACAAAAGACGCCATTAAATTTCCGACTGTAGAGCCACATTCACAATACCTCAGGCTAATTACTGTTTTGGGGGTTGAGCATTTTTTGACGACAGTGAGGGTGGACTTGATTGTCATTAGAGGAAGGTCTAGATTTCCTTCTCTTAATAAAATTACATTGAGGCCGGTCGCGGTGGCTCAAGCCTGTAATCCCAGCACTTTGGGAGGCCGAGGCGGGTGGATCACGAGGTCAAGAGATCGAGACCATCCTGGTCAACCTGGTGAAACCCCGTCTCTACTAAAAATACAAAAAATTAGCTGGGCACGGTGGCGCGTGCCTGTGGTCCCAGCTACTGGGGAGGCTGAGGCAGGAGAATTGCCTGAACCCTGGAGGCGGAGGTTGCGGTGAGCCGGGATTGCGCCATTGCACTGCAGCCTGGGTAACAAGAGTGAAACTCCGTATCAAAAAAAAAAAAAAAAATTACATTGAATTCATTTTTAGAGGTGAGGAAAACTTCCTTTTTGGGAAGTTAGTGTTAAGGTCATAGAATTCTTTCAGGTATTTCCTCATGCTGTTCCCTCTGCCTAGATTACCATTTTCTGCCTCTTCCTCTGAGACTCAGTTCACAGACCCCTTTTCTGAGTCCTACCACAGCTTTCTATGTGAGACTCAGTTGCACATCGGTCTGCAAATGTCTGTTTAGCAATAATATCTTCTCATCTAAAGACAGTTTGTTCACTGAGAAAAGGATGAAGAAATGACAGAAGAAATATGTGTGCAGCTTGTCGTGTGTGTGTGTGTGTGTGTGTGTGTGTGTACGCCTGTGTGAGGACTTGGATGTCAGCCTAGGCGGTGTCTGTCTCTGGCTATCCCCTCACCCACCCTCTCTCAGGTTGCTGTCTCTCCTGTCTGTTGCTGGCTGCCGCCCCCGCCTCTCTCCTCTAGCTGCCTGTAATATAAGAACTGAAGTACATTTTACATTATGTGTTGGATTTATTCAGCACAGCCTGATGTTACCTGCTCTTGATTTTAAAATGTTTAAATTGGAATGTTTTTTATTTTACTTTTAAAACACCCATTGAAGGTAAATTGCTCTATTTGAATGTGACCATCAGTTTGATTTTCTCTGCATTGGTGACCTTCTATAGAAAACAAAAGTCCTCTCTTCTGCCCACCACACTCCCTCTGCTTTTGCTCTGACCTGTGGTGGCCCTTGCCTGGCAGGCCCAGCAAGCCTCAGAACCATTGATCTATTCCTTGTTTTGGAGCTTAAAGTTAGTCTGACCATTTCTCCTTTCCTTTGGGTGAATCCAAGGCAGAGAGTCTCCGTCTTCTGTTTAGCCTGAAAACAAGGAAGACCCCACTGCACAGAAATGAGGAACCCTACCACCAGAGGGCGCATGGACCTCAGGAAAGGGTGGTGGGCTCTACTCATTGAACCCCTCACTGACCAGAGGACTAAGCAGGGCCTGTTGAGGCAGTTAGGTGGCTGCCCCCATCACGGGGCCTTGCAGAGCTATTGGACCAGGTCTATTTCCCAGTGTGCCCACTGTGGTCCCTGTGAAGGCTGTCAGAAGTTCCTGGGTGTCAAAACCAATGCTCAGTCCAAGTTTGTGCATGCTAGGTGCCCAGAGTGTTAGAGACCGGGGAAGGAGACAACGTCAGGGTTGGGAACTATGGTTGTCATTACTGATTGCATTCAGAAAAGAGAATAATAGAGGTCTGAAAACCCCTTGATGTTATGGATAAGATTGGTTAGCATGGAACTGTCGGCCTACTGAAAATTGATAAAAAGAAAATTATATAGATAATTGTTCTAGTGTCACATGAAGGTGGTACATGGATGATTGTGTACATGTAGCCAAGTACCCACTTGATGCCACCATAACTCACCTCTTAGTGTTTCCTAGTGAACCTGCTCATCTTCCCATATTGGTAATGGCACATCTGTCTTTCTAGCTGCTCAGGCCAAAGCCCCTGATGTCATCTTGGACCCCTCTCTTTCCTTCATCTACAGCATCCAATCAGCCAGAAAATACCCTGTCTGCATAACTTTTCAAAGTCCAGTCAGAATCCATACACCTCTCCCACCTCCGCCACTCCCACCCTCATGCGGGGCTCTCTCCCGGATGACTGTGGTGGCCTCCAGACTGGGGTCCCTGTTTTCACCCTTGCTCCCTCCCCTCCAACTCACTCTACTTCTATCCCTATATCTGCAGTATTCTTTTAATCCTCAAAGCCACCTCTAATGTCACCTCTGTCCCAAAGCCTTCTTTGATCCCCTACAAAGAAGAGTGAGTCCAGCTATCATCTGTATCTGTGGCTTTCCCCTCCCTTGCTCCTGGAAGATGGGGCTGTGTGAGATTCATTGTGCCCTCCAATAGTCACTTGCAGGAGGGTGTGTGTGTGGAGGAGAGTGGGTGTGGACTTGCTTCCCTGAGGTCTCTGCTATTCTCCTAGTTGAACAGGGAGCTGGGGTAGGCAAGCATAGGGTGCCATCTGCTCCCAGCAGGAGGAGTGGTGTGCCATGCTGGCTGTAGGTTCAGCGGCAGGTCACCTTCCCCCTGTCAGGGACCGAGCTGCCAAGAGGTAAGTGATTTTGCTTCTCTCTGAGGCAGACATTTCCCTGGAAGGACAATCTAGCCCTGATTTAGGGCCTGACACCGAGCCAGCTACAGTTAGCCTGATGGGGAGGGTGATGAAGATGCTTTTCTAGATAAAATGTTTGCTAAGCCCAGATCCAAAAGGGACTCAGTGCTGTGGCTGGCTCCCAGGCCAGTGTTCCTACAGGCTCTTGCTAACCATAACCTTGGTTTTCTGGGAACTTGGATGATTTTATTCCTGGAAATCTGGAACATAGCACAATAGGGCAGATGGGGAAGAGGGCTGTCTCTGTTTATTCAAGAGAACCTCTTTACTTGGCTCCTCTTGGCTTGAGGAAGACCCTGCTCTTTCCCAGTGCTGCCAGCCTAACTGCATATTCACATGACTCACACTGGGTCATGTGTGCTAAAGGGGGTCTCAGCAAGCTTCTGTCTTGCCTTCTGTGGACAGGTTTGTCCCTGGAGCCTGATATTTGCCCCGGCTCTTGAAGGATGTGAAGGAGCTGGATGGGCAAGCAGGATGAGATGCCAGGTCCCACAAGCCAACTGAGCAAGAGTGTTGAAGAGCAAGGACAATGGCCCCAGTCTGTGGCTGGGAGGGGTTTCAATGGAGCATGAACCTAACTCTCTCCTGGGCTCTGCAGATTCTGGAGTTAATGTGACCTCAGTGGTCGAACTGAACAAATATCTTTCCTTTTAGGGCTCAGTTTCCCACTTATTTTAAGAAATGAAGTTAGCATGCCCTTTGCAGCCCTCCCGGGGACAGTCAGAGGATAGATTTGTCTTACCTAAGCTTGCACCCTTGCATCACGCAAGTTTGTCTAAGCTCAAACTTCCAGCCAGGCCTTTGGAGTTGCCAGTTTCTATAGATCAATGTTTTTAATTAGATGGGTTTTCTTGTTTTTCCTTTATTGAATTGGAAAAGCAAATTAAATTGAGCAATTTGTTGTTAGGTCATTTAAATGCCAATTGGGTTTCATAACCTGGGTTTATGCCATATCCAAGTCCCTCCAACTTATTCCTGGAGTAGTAGAATCAGAGGCCAGCTGGAGGACTAGGCATCCCTGGGAACTGTAGGTGTGGCCCTCTGGCTCTTGAGGCTCTGAGTCCCTGGGACATAGACCCACTCTCTTTGTTGGTCTAACATGGCAAGGTGGATGGTCACAGGGGCTCAGGATTCAAGTTGGATAGGAACAGTGGTGAGATAATAATCAGGAGTTCCTAGAGTTGCCTGTGGCCAAGGCCCTTCCTTGAACCTATAGCCTTTGTTTTGCTATCTATATAATGGGTAAGGTCTCTGGAGACTCTTCTGTTCTGGCATTCTGGTGCACTCTGGCTCTGGGAAGGTAGGATCTGCTCCACCAAGATATAGCTTGTTTGTCTGGTGCTTGAGGGGACACAGCCTTGGGGACTCAAGTCTTGGAAGGCTGATCGAAGTGGGTTGGGCAAGAGACCGGGGTGGGGCAGCAGCCTGGGCCAGGTCTGGGCAGCGCCCAGCTGACCAAGCTAAGGCTGCCTCAGGCTCCAGACAGCTCGCCCTGCTGCTGTTCCACCTCCGGCCATAAAGAATGGTGGGGGCGCTCTTGCACAGCGATTTGAGCGCGCCGCTGGGTTTGCCAATCCCTTGCTCAATCTCCACGTAGCGGGAGCTTTTCTGCACGATCTGTATATACTCCAGGAGTGGGGAGCGCCCCAAGATACCCTGATAAAGAAAGAACTTGAGCAGGGCAGCTGCAGGCACAGAGCATGGCAGGAGGAAGCTCTTCAGCATCTGCAGCAGATCTCCTTACCTCCAGATCTCCCTTGGAGCCTCTGCCTCACCCTCTCTTCTCAGTGACCACGTTTGTTAGCCACACAGTGCCTTCCTGCACAGTTTTTGTTGGAAACCCATTCCATTTCTTGCCCAAATTCCATTTCTTGGCCACCTTCCTGGCTCCTGGAGACACAAGGGTGAGGAGACAGGTCTGTAGACAGGCTGCCCAAACCTGTTGAATTCAGGGAGGTAGTGACAAGATGTGACAAGCAAACAGGGACAATGGCTGCAGGGCTCCAGGAGGGGCTGGGAACAAGTATTCAGGGCATCCGGCTTGGTAAATAACATTAACAAGGCGACAAACCTGAGCAGGCAAATCGGGAATGCAGACAGGGCTCCGTGCCTGTGCGGGCTGTCTGCCTGTGAGTCACCTCTGTGGATCGATTTCATTGCTGAGCACTTGGATATGCAATGTGTTTAGAGAGGCTGAGTTGGAGCCCCTCTCCAAACCAGTGCAACAATTCGGGTGTACCACCAGTGGCCCAGGAGCACTGCCTTCTCAGGCCAGGCCCCAAAGTCTCAGATCATGTCTCTCCCCTTTTTCTCTCTTTTGTAAGCACTGGGTCCCTCAGATTTCAAGGAGAAACTGACTTTTTTAAAGCCACCCTGATTAGGGGGTCTCTGGATATACCCCCAGTCTTGCTCAATCAAATCATCTCTTGTTACTTGATCACCTTGTCTCTGTTCAGTGCCTGGCCCAGAGTAGATGCCAACAAATATTTTTTAAAAGAATGAGAAAGCCAGTGTATTTCTTTATTTTTTTCAGGTGCTTGGATTGATTTGTGTTTTCTATTATGCCTATGAAATAGAAATACAGCCCTTTAGGAAACAACGTTGTGTCCAGTGTATCCATAGCATAGCAGTGGTTTCAGAGAATTCACCAGTTTTGTGCAGATGTGGACTGAGGGGTAGGTGGCGGAATAAAGAATCTGAGAAACGGGAACTCACTCAGCAAACAGAGTCCCAGGAGTGCATCTCATTTTACAGGTACAGTCTTGTTCTTCCTTTTCTATTCGGACCATGTGGAACAGAAAATAGTTTTCCTTGGCTCAGAGACAAGGCAGGCGAGACAGTGACAGTGTCCAAAGGGGCTGACAGCTAACTGTATCTGCTATGGAACACTTTCAGTAATGTGGACAGAAAGGAGTGGAGTGTGCGATTCCAAACACTGGCTGCTGTGGTCAAGCCGACCCAAAGCTGCTCCTGAACCTCAGAGATAACATCATAGCCAGATGGAGTAAGTACTGATTGTTGACCTTTGAGGATTCTGAGATGGAGCTGGCTAAAACTTGATATTTCTTTTCTTTTCTTTTTTTTTTTTTTTTTGAGATGGAGTTTCACTCTTGTTACCCAGGCTGCAGTGCAATGGCGCGATCTCGGCTCACCGCAACCTCTGCCTCCTGGGTTCAGGCAATTCTCCTGCCTCAGCCTCCTGAGTAGCTGGAATTACAGGCACGCACCACCGTGCCCAGCTAATTTTTTGTAGTTTTAGTAGAGACAGGGTTTCACCATGTTGACCAGGATGGTCTTGATCTCTTGACCTCGTGATCCACCCTCCTCGGCCTCCCAAAGTGCTGGGATTACAGGCTTAAGCCACCGCGCCCGGCTGATATTTCTATTTTCAAATCTTGTCATGTATTGAATCATTTTCAAATGGCATGAAAATCTTATTTACTAGTTAATATTTGCCCATTATTTTAAGAGTAGTTTCATAACGAGTGACCATCAGTAGATCTGGAAAGTACTTTGAATCAGTGGCCCTACAAAGCCACAGCTTGGAGTTGGAAGCAGCTTTTCTCTACTACTCAAAGGGATGGTGACTGAGATTAGTGCAACACATACTGCTGGGTTTTGTCTGGCTTCCGCTCTGGGGATTCAACCTGGGCCTGGGGCTTGGCCCAGACCTCCACTTCCCCCATTGTGGGATTGAGGGTCATGGAGGAGAGGTAAGGTCATGGCCAGCTCTGAATGGAGAAACAAGAAAGGAAGGAGGGAGGGAGAGAAGGAAGGCAAGAAGAAGGGAAAGAGAAAAGAAGAAAGGAAGGGAGGAAATGAGGGAGGGAGAGAAGAAGAAAAGAAAGGAGGGAGGGAGAAATCTGGGACCCTATCCTGGTGACTCAGGGCTGCAGACACATGGAACAGCTTAGCTGACTCTCATGCCAGGCCAACACACAGAGCTTGGTGTTCAGCTTTTCTGGGTGGCAGGACTCACTCGGAGGGAGTGGTAAAAGGGTCACTGGTGGAGTGGAAAGGGTCTTGTCAGGTCATGAGCTGGCTCCACTGTGCTGGGGAAATGCCACAAGGACTCTTGGGAGACAAGTGGCACACTATTGTCATGTTCCTTTTGAAAGGGGTCTTCCCAGACTTGGATTTGGTCACCCTTCAGAATCAGGTTGCCTTTACCTTTCTTTGCTCTCTCTGGCTCCTTTCTTTTTGTGCTTTTCTCTCCTCTCTTTGCTCTGTTGCTTCTCTTCCTCCTGCCCCTCCCTCCTTGATTCTTCCTCCCTCTGTGGCTCTCTCAGCTGCTTTCCCTCCTCCTGGCCCTTTCTTCTGTTCCTCCTTTTGCCTCTGAGACCACTCTTCCCTCCTCTCTCCCTTTTGCTTCCCTTTTTTCTTCCACTCTTTGTCTTTCCCACCAAAGCTCAAATTTTCCTTCCCCCATGTTGCTCTCTGTCCTCTCCCAAGGCATTTTTTCTCTGTCCTCTAGCATCCTCCTAGCCTCCTCTGCTCTCTGCTCTTTCAGGATGGCTCAGCTGTCTTTTCCTGCTGGCTCCCTCTCTCCTCCCTGTGGCTCTGTCTTTTCCAGCAGCCTAGTCCCTGCTTTTGCCTCGCCTCTCGTCATCCCTCTTCCCTTCTCACAGTTCTTGCTCCAGCTGATCCTCCAAGACCCTTCTCCTCCCTTTCCTTCTCAGTCTCCCCTCCCTGTGTCTCAGGCTTCTAGTCCACCTTTATCCCTGCCAGCTCATAGCATTCCAACCAGCAGACTCCTGGGACCAGCCTCTGGATCCAGTGGTGCATAGAGCTGGAGAAAGGGCCAGTAGAAGGATTTGGCCTTGATGGATTTTGCACTGAGCTGAAGGCATTGGACTCAGAAAAGCCACCAATCTTCCCCAGTCACATTTCCAGGGCCAGAGGAGCTCCTAGAGATGTCATATACAGATCACCCACTGGATACATTTCTTCCATTGCACCAAAGTCTGCCACAGGATGGTGGCAATGGCTTTCGGGGGACTCTCAGAGTCCCAAAGGGAGTGGAGATGGTGGTGGCTGCACAAACACTGTATCAAGTGTCCAATTGTATAGCTGGGGTCTCTGAAGACCAAGTAGAGCCCTATATTCAAGAACTCAAAGAACTGGGATCAGAAGTCAAAGACAGGAATCATAGGGAGAGATTCTTTGCCTGTGGGCTCTGCACACGTGTATCAGAGATGTGGGGTATGTGTGTTTGTGTGTTAAGTGGCTTTCTTAGCATCATTCACACCCATACCCATACACCTCCACACCCACTGCTGTTTCTCAACCTTGTGGTACAAGTGGAAAGTGGATTTGTGCTATTTCTGAAAAACAAAGTTCATGTTCAGGGAAGTACAAGCTCTGGGAGATTTACGTTGGCGTCCTGAATGGGAGAGATATTGAGCAAGAATGGCCTCAGTGTCCCCATCTTCAACAGAGGACTGGACTAAATGGTCTCCAAGGGTCTTCTAGCTGTAGTGCTTTTGGCTTCAGACACTGCACAAGTGGGGTCTCCTTTAAGCCTGGCATTAAATCAACAAGCTAGGTTTCCCTATTTGTACATACAACAGCCAAGGCACAGGGAGCTTAACTAATGGGCCTAGATTCCCAGTAAGTAAGTGAAAGAGCTGGGATTGGAACATGGGTCTACTTGGCTCCAGACCTCCTTCATCCTGTGCATCAAAGCAATTTCTGGATATGGGACTCAGGGCTCTTGCCAGGCGGTAGAAGTTTGACCAGTGGAAAGCCAAAGCAGATAGGGCCAAAGCTGCTCAAGAGACATGGTTGGAGCCATTTTCCTTCCATCCCTGTTACAGGCTGGGGAGTAGGGAGCCTTCACCCAAGATAACATGTGTTTAATCATTGTTTCAATGATAGCAGAGGCCCTTATCATTTGGTTAATCACTTGCTGTTCCCATTGGCTGAATGCTCTGTCCCCTGATCTCTGCCTTACTGTCTCCTTCTGAACACTCCATCATCCGCCTAAATGTGTGGCCACCCAGTCTGAAGTGGTCATGCAGCTACTCTGCCACATTATCTTTTGTTAAATCGCTGGGTAGCACTACTCAGTCATGTTGTCCTCCTTTATTTCTGTATTTGTTCAAATTCTCCTCTCTCTCTCTCCACTGAAAAGTGTCAAACCATGTCTATCTCGTGTCTGGTTGTATTGCCAAGGCCTTGCACTGTGCTTGGCACGCAGCAAGGACTCAGTGAAAGTTTGTTGTATGAATGATGATGCCCCAGTGGCAAATAGTGACAAGAACCCAGCACCAGCAAAGTGCTTGGTTATTCTGTGCTGGGTGGTGGGGACACTGAGGATAATTCTACCAACTTCCTGCCTTCCAGATTTGCAGTATAGTGCAAAGACAGACCTGGTCACAGATCACTGGGGCCCTGTGCCATATGCTGTGTACTGTGAGAGCCATACTTATTAAAGGTGCTGTCGAATCCAGGGCACATTGTAACTGTCTCTGTCTGGAAGAATTAGGGAAAATATCAAAAGTTGAGTAGTTTTTCCAGGCAACCAGGACAGGACATTTCTAGAATGGGAAACAATATGAGAGGAGGGAAGAGGTAAATAGGTTTCCCACTAAAACAGGAGTCTATGTCAAGGGCTCCGTTAGACGGGAAGGCACACATAGACTGTGTGGGATGACCTGGCTTGGAAAGGAAATGTTAGCAATACCAGCTTCAGCCTGGATCATAAACCTTGAGCAAAGGTGCTGGACTTGAACACAGAGACCTTGGGGAGAGCTGCCTTTTTAACCGCACCGAGAGTGAGTGGCACCAACTAGATAATGCAGAGGCCTCCAAGCAAAGAAGGCTGCTGGCAGTTCTTCCAAAGAACGACCAGGTCCAATGCCTCCCATAAGCTTGTCATGCAGCTTATGAAGTGTCCCACCCTTACCAGAGCTAGACCCACTAAAGACATTTCCGTGCCAAGTGATAAGGCCACAGGGCATGTGGTGTGGTGGGCGCGTGGACACGAACCTCCACACGTGTGTGGGGCTCTGGGATGAAGTGAATCTTGAGTAGTCATCCCGTGCCTGAATGACGGGCTCTGTGCTTCCGCCCCCGCCAACCCTCTGCAGTGCAGGGCTTTCGGTTGTTTTAATTTGACACCAAGAGGAATGACCACATTTTTGGCAAGCCCTGGGAAATAAGGGAAGGTTTGCAATATTGCTTCCTCAAAGTCCCAAGTCACTGAAATGGAAATTGGCTGCCATGTCAGGAAGGAATAAGGGAGGCAAAATTGCCTCATGAGCAATACAGCTTGGTCATAAATATCACCAATAATCCCTCACACTGCGCTGGGTTTTGTCAGGCACTAAGCTCTTTCCCATATGTCAGCCCACTCGATCCTCACGATGAGGCTGTGAGGTAAACAGAACTAGAGCTAGCTCCCCAGGCCTCCTGCCCTCAGCCCTGAGCACTGCCATCTATGCCAAGGGATCCTTGTGCTGCAGTGGGGAACCTGGCCTCAAAGGGCCAGTAGTGCAGAGCCAGGCTATGGATGAGCAGAGGTGAGAGCAGCCGGCTGCATTCTGAAGAGTCTTGACAGGGCAGCTTCTCTTGTTTTCCTTTTTCCCTTTAGTTTGTACTGAGGTAAAATCCACATAGCATAAAATTCACCATTTTAACACTTTCAGAATGTGCAATTCAATGACAGTTCATTCACAATGTTGTTTAACCAGTGCCACTGTCTAATTCCGGAACATTTTTATCACTCAAATGGAAACCCCATACCTGTTAAGCAGTCACTCTCTATTCCTGTCTCCCTTATTTTCCTTTAAAGCCTGTATTATTAAAATGTCCCAAGTCACAAGTACATTAAAATGTATTTGTGGACCTCAGGTGCGGAGCCTTGAATTGAATCTGCCCCTCACGTCAGGGCTGGGCCACTAGCATCACCTACGGTATGTGGAAGGCTGCTCTTGCATTTTATTTATTTCCTCCCCCTTCTCTCAGGTTCCCACACCCTTTCCCCCCTCCGTGAGCACCACTTTAATGCATTTGAGATGAGTCCCTGAATATGTATGTGTTCTTATAAAATACAGTGTTGTTTTGTGTATGTTTTTAATTTGCATAAATATTATTGTGCTATAAATCTTGTTCTGTTTCTTACTTAAAAAAAGAAATCAGCACTATAATTTTGAGATCAGCCCATGTTGTGCAGACATCTAGTTACTTCAAAATGCTGCTTAGTTTTCTCCTGGGGATAAAAAGATAGCCTGGCCCCAGTTCCATTCAGTGTCACAGTGGCCACCCATGGATATGCCCCAGTGGGACCTGCGTTGGGGTAGAGCCCCAGATGTGGGCCCACTAGATGGGAGAATACAAGATTGCTTCATTCTAACTCCTGCTGGATTGTTCTCCAGAACGGTAAAACAGTTTGCACTTCCTACCGGGAGAGTACTGGCATTCCAGTGTCACCTTGTCCTTGCCGACAAATAATAATACTATTGCTGCTCAGCTTGCTAATGTCTGCCAAACTGATTGATAGGGGTAAAGCTAATCTTATTTAATTTGCATTTCCTTGATTACTACTGAGTTTGGGTATCTTTTCACAGGTTTATTGGCCATTAGATTTCCTCTTATGTAAATTGCCTATTCAAAATACTTCTGCTTTTTAAATTGAGACTCCTACCTTCTTGATGACCAATGCCTTTTTGTTAGTTTTAAACATCACGAAACTATTCATCTCTGTGATTTATTTTTGTTTTTAAATGTCATTTTGTAAATAGCAATCTGTAATTTTGTTTGGCCAAATCTCTCAATCTTTATGGCTTGGAGATTTTAGTTTTAGATATGATCTTTTCCCACTCCAAGGCCAAAAAGGTATTCTTTTACGTTTTTCTGCAATTTATTTATGTGTTTATGTTTTCTATTTAGGTTTTGAATCCATCAGAAATAAATGTTTTAATATGGTGTGAGGTGGGAATCTAGCCATTTTTCTCAGCACTGTTTACTCAAAAACTCTTCTTTTCCCCATTGATTTGTGGTTCCAACTTTAGCATATATATTAATTCTCTAGTGTTTTCTTTTGGAGACTGTTATTTTTTTTTTCCTGTATCAAAACCTGTTACTATTTCCTAAAAGACTATGGATTTGTATTAGGTCTCAATATCTAGTGGGACAAGTCTTCCTCTTTGCTCTTCATCTATAAAAATCAACTTAGCTGTTTCAAGGCCTTTATTATTTCAGCATCCTCTTCTTTTCTCAATTCTTACATATAAAAACACATGGCATTGGCACTGAATTGGCAGCAGAATGGGAAACCCTCCTTTCTCTGGGATCTTGATCAGAGAGAGCTCGTGCTTTAGCCGTTACAAATTCCTTTCAGGTTCTATGTTTCATTTCAAGACCCACAAGAGGCCTCTGAGGAAGGAATGTTCATTTTATGGATGATGATCTAGAGCCTCAGAGAGAGAGGCATTCTCAGAGATGCACAATGATTTAGTAACAGAGGTGGTATTTGAGCCCATGTTCCCTGAGTCTCTGTCCTTGGCTGTTGTCCCCACACTATGCTAGCACACATTATTCTAAGAAAGTTGACTCCTCATTTTCCCAAGCACTAGTAATCACATTGCCCACTGCCTACTCAGATGGATAAGATTAGATGGACCATGTGGTCAAACAGCTTTGAAAAGGCATTTTCAAAGCAGGTTGACAAGCAGAGTTGGGAGGCCATGGTCAAAGCAAAGGGAGTCCAGGAAGCCCAGGTCCTGCTAGGCAGGTGGAAGTAGCCTGAAGTGAGATGGGGACATTGTAGGGATGGATACAGAAGCAGTTTAATGGGTCTCAACTAATCAAGTCCTTCTACACTTCGTCTGGCAAGAGTTGGGGGGGTGCAGGTAGAAAGGGACAGAATGGCACCTGTAACTGCACTTAGGAAGTCAGAGATGGGCTGGGTGTACCTCTTTCGGGAACCTCTATGAGAAGGCATGGTGCACACAGCAAGGTTTTTATTCAGATGTCTCACAGAAAGGCTGGGAGTCTAAATAGGCTCTGCCTGAGCAGCCAGTCAACGGGAACTTGGGTCCACAGGCCTTGACCTGGTGGGGTCTCAGAGGGGCCCAGTTGCCACTCAGTACTCCAGCTCCAGCTGAGTAAGCAGTTTTTTGAGGTTAGAGTCACTGCTATAGGATGTGGGCACCCCTCAGCCCTGGAGGTGTGCAAGGAGTGGTTTCATGGCTGCTGAAACCAGGTATGGTGTCTCTTGCACATGTGTTTTCTGTTTGTGGTGTAGGTCATTGCATACCATTGGTCCACTGGTTCCCAAACCTGCTTGGGAGTCACTTTGGGAGGGTGTTAAAAACACAGATGCCAGCCTCTATGCTGGTGACTCACTGCTAGGCTGAGAAGCCTGTGCTTTAGAGCAGTTCTTCTTAAACTTCATGTGAAGGAAGAACTCGTTTTTCAGTTTTCATTCTGTCACAATCTATGCTTTTGTAAAATACAAAATCATGTGCTTCTGCATTGCAGCCATGTCGAATTGCCAAAAAGGTACCTTAAATACCTACTCTACTTGCTGCATTTATCTCAACTTGGACCTGGAACAAACTGCAAACCACGCTCTGAGTAGCTTGTGTTAAATGACCCTTCCTCTAGAGGTCATTTCCAGCCTTCGTCTCCATGCTGCTCCTAGTCAGAAAAGGCCACCTCTTTTCCAGTGTGTGAGGCTCCCCGTGGGGCCAGGCCCTTAGGCCTGGTTCACCAACTAACCAACTAAGAGCTCATTTTGCCCCGTGATTGTCTTGGCTCCCCAGTTTCCTGCTGTCTGTAAAGGTGGTAACTTATGCAATTTCCTCACATAACCCAAAGACCAATGGAGCTATGATGCATGTACAGTCTTTTTAATTTTTTTTTAGATGGAGTATAGCTCTCTCATTCAGGCTGGTGTGCACTGGGGAGATCTCAGCTCACTGCAATCTCTGCCTCCTGGGTTCCAGCAATTCTCCTGCCTCAGTCTCCTGAGGTAGCTGGGATTACAGGTGTCCGCCACCACACCCAGCTACTTTTTGTATTTTCAGTAGACAGGGTTTCACTATGTTGGCCAGGCTATCCTTGAACTCCTGAGCTCATGTGATCCACTCATCTCAACCTCCCAACATTGCTGGGATTATAAGCATTAGCCACTGCACCCAGCCCAGTCTTTTTTATTTAGTGGGTCCAGGCCTTCCCATTCTGCACCATACGTGCTAAACAAAGAATGCATTGATTTAGCAAAGACCTGACCTGGGCCAAAGGGGTCACTTGTGGTCCCCAAAGTGTAATTCTCAAAGCAGAGACCCAACTTCCCTGACTACACTCATTGGGCTGTATTTTTGAGTGGATCTGACGACAGAGTAACAGCTGCACAAAAGCTTCCAGGGCAGGCTAAGGAAAGGTGGTGCTAAGGGAAATGGGGCATTTTAAATCAAAGGAATGGAATGCACCACAGTGATTGCTGAGGTCCTGCCCCCCTTGAAAGTTCTATGGTTCAGGTGCCTTCCATGACTGAGCTGTTTGAAGCTAGGAAGTTTTCTCTCATGGCCCAAAACACTTCCATTCATTGTAGGAATGCCTTCTTAGCATCTTCTAACTGCAGGTTCCAGTGCTGAGCTCTGGGGGACGGAGATCAGCAAAGAGTCATGCATGGTCCTAACTCTGGAGATACATGGAACTCACAATCCTGTGGGGAACAAGAGGGAAAAAAATTCTAATAGGACACAATCACTGAAGCATTAACCAGGCTGGATTGTTAGCTACATGAGCACAGGGATTATTATGTGGCTGGTTTACTATGGTATACTCAGTGCCTGGTACCCAGTCAGTATTTGTTGAATGAAAAAAAAAACTTAAAAGACTGTACATGCTTCATAGCTCCATTGGTCTTTGGGTTTTGTGAGGAAATTGCATAAGTTACTACCTTCACAGACAGCAGGAAACTGGGGAGCCAAGACAATCAGTAATGACCTCTTTAATATTCCTATCCTGGATGCCTGTGACCAATGATCAGTCTTATGTGCCCACTTGGCTAACTATAGTCCCCAAATATTCAATTAAACACTAATCTACTTGTTGTGAGAGTATTTTGTAGCTGTGTTTAACATCTACAATTAATTGACTTTAAGTAAGGGAGATTATCCTAGATTATGGGTGGGCCTCAGCCAATCAATTGAAAGGGCTTTACAGCAAAACTGAAGTTTCCATGAGAAAAAAAGTTCTGCCTGGGGAATGCAGCATCAGCTCTTGCCTGAGGGGTTCCAGCTGGCCCTTCCGGACAGCCTGTCCTATGGATTTTGGTCTTGTCTGGCCAGCTTCACAATTGATTAAGCCTTTACAATAAATCTATTTCTAAATTTATGTAATTACATATCTATGTGTTCATTTATGTCTCTCTCTCTCTCTCTCTCTCTCTCTCTCTCTCTCTCTCTCTCTCAACTATTTATCTAGAGGGTTCCACCAGAGAAAGAGTACCAATATCTAAACCTAAACCTACATCTCTGTCTCCTCGGCCCAAACCTTAACTCCACACCAGCCCCCAGGGCTCTCACCCAACTAGCATGCTCATGCTGTCTGTGAGCTCTGCTGTCTCCTCCAATAGCCTGTGAACCTGCTGAGGGGAGGGACCTGGTTGCCCTCATGTCTGTAGCCCCAGTGCATAGCCAGGGCTTTCTGAATGATTGTTGGATTAATGGATGTGAAAATGATGGGAAGTAGATAATAAGGTGTCATGGGTGATCTCTTAGGTCAGTTCATCCACCTTGCACAGCTTCAGTAATGACCTCTGCACCTGTGATTGCTAAGCTGGCAGCTATAGTGCAGACCTCTCCTCTGAGCACCAGACCCATAGCTACTGTCACTTACTGCCTGTGGTAGAACCTCAAACTCAATATGAGAGGCAGCTAAGTATAGTGCTTAAAGACTCTAGACTCATGGACCCTACTGCCTGCGTTAAAATCATTGCTTCTTCACTGGTTAGCTGTGATATCTCAGGCAAATTACTCTATCTCTCTGGGACTCAGTTACCTCATTTATAAATGAAAATCATCATCATCCTCCTCTACTTGATAGGGTGGGAGGAGGAGTTAGGTAACAGATATCAAATGCAGGGACGTGGTCCTGGAATACCATATGCTCTCCACAGCACTGAAGACCTGTTAACTAATATAAATGTTCCGTCCAAATTGCTTCAAAACTAAACTCAAGATCTTCTCCGAGATGTTCCTCCTTCCCTGTATTCCACACTATGCAAATTTGTCTACATCCACACCCCTTTCGCTTCCCAATATTTTTTTAAGATGTGTCAACTGTAATTCTTAAATATCTTTTTCTCAATCCTTCCTGCCATCACCATGATCCCAGCCACCACCATCTCTCACCTGGATGATTGCGATAGCCTCGTATATAGTCTCTCCACCTCTGTTCATGGCCCCTCCTTAAAGTCTATCCCCCGCACAGCTGCCAAAGGGATCTCTACAATAATTGTAACTCCTGCTTAGAACTTTCTAGTAGCTTTCCATCTTCCCCTGGCCCTGACCTCCATGGCATGCTTTCATTGTATCACAGCTCTTAGCTCAGATGCCAATATTCCTTTACTGGTGTGCTTCTCTGATTAATATCTGTTTCTTTCACTAAAGCCAAAAGCTCCATGACGGCAGGGATTTTATCTGCCTTGTTCAAAACTGTCCTTCCAGTAGCTAGTAGAGTATCTGGTACATAGCAAATAGCATTCAATTTGGGCTCAGGATGTAATCAGGCATTTAAAACAAAAATTATAGGCACTTGGCACGTGGATGATAAGAAAGGCGGAAAACAGATTTCAGAAGTAAAAACTACGTGAGCAACGGCACAAAGGCATATACATAGAAGGCAGGTGGAGAGAATGCTGAGGATTCTGGTATAGCAGGAAAGAAGGTTTCTGTGGTGGCAGATGAGGATGGGGTGACAGTGGATGGCTCTGTAGCCTGCAGCCTCATCTTTGTCTGGAAGGCAACATAGAGCTTGGAGTGGTTCTCTTTTGGGGAAGGCTGGCCAGAAGTAGACTCTGCCTTTTAAAAATTTAGTTTTTTTTTTTTTTTAATGTGACAAGGTCTCACTGTGTCTCCCTAGCTGAAGTGCAGTGGTGCGATCACAGCTCACTGAAGCCTCCATCTCCTGGGCTAAAGCAATTCTCCTGACTCAGTCTCCTGAATAGCTGGACTACAAGTATATGCCACCACACACATCTAATTTAAAGTGTGTGTGTGTCTCTCTCTCTCTCTCTCTCTCTCTATATATATATATATATATATGTGTGTGTGTGTGTGTGTGTGTGTGTGTGTGTGTGTGTGTATATATATATTTTTTTTTGTAGAGGTGGGATCTTGCTATGTTGCTAGGTTAGTCTTGAACTCTTGGGTTCAGGCAATCCTCCTGCTTTGGCTTCCCAAAGTGCTGGGATTATAGGTGTGAGCTAATGTGCTGCTGCTCTGCCATCTTCATCTGGCCTCAGGCATCTTTCAAAAGCATCACCTTCAAATAAGCCACCTTCAAAAACTCCAGTTGCATTTCCACATGCTAGGACAAGCCCCAGGGAGTCGCAGTAGTTTTCCTTTTTTGTTCTACATTTTCTGAAGCCTTGGAGCACTTTTTGTGGGCTCCAAGAAAAGCTTGCACCAAATCTTCAACACTAGGTGTTCAAATAACAGTCATGACTTAAAGTTAGATAACTGGGGGACAGGTCAGAGCTACAAGTTTGGAGGAAAAGTTTTGGGGCTTCTGGGAGGGGTTAGAATCACAGTAAGCTCCAGAGTTTAGGGCTTGGAAGATGAACCTGGACCTGAGGCCAGAGAGAAAACAGATTTTTTTTTTTTTGGTGTGTGTGTGTGTGTGTGTGTGTGTGTGTGTGTGTGTGTGTGTGTGTGTTGAGAGAAAGACAGAGAGAAACGAACTTAGAGAGAGAGAGACACAGAAAAAAAGAGATACAGAGAGCAAGCCAGAGAGAGAAAGACAACCACGGCAGTTACAAAAGACAGAGGCACAGAAACATGGAGATCTAGGGAGACACAGGCAGAAACGCTGAAGGCCTAGGAGCCAGAGAGAGATATTGCCCATGAGAAAAACTCAGAGGCACGGTCAGAGGCATGGATGCGTGGAGCTGGTGGGCTGGCTTGCTCAGCTTCTCATAAATGACTTCTTCCTTGCAGTGAAAAAGGATATATGAGCTCTGGAGTTGGAAGTTACATGAAGAAAAAAAAAAAAAAGGAGTAAAACCAAAATATCAAGGGAAGATAAGTGAAAAATACAGTTGTCGGCTGGTTAACAAATTTACCGGTAAAGTTTTAATATTCACCCATTTTTCCTTTTTGAGCCCATTCATTGTGTATCCCACCCCAGCCTGTGTCCTCAGGGCCACTGATGTGGTTACCATGGGTGACATCCAGAGAAAAGGATATTTCCTAGCTATTCACTGCTGTACTGGAGAAGGACCTGTGGGATGGCATGTCTTTTGTTTTCATTTTCAATGTCAATTAGAAGGAAGCTTCACATCTTCTGGATGATTGTGCCAATGCCATTGCCCTCTTGTGAATAAAACTTGTAGCAAGGTACAGAAAGCTACATCTGAATTGTATGGAACTACTACACTGGTGGCTCTGATCACTCTCTTCTTTCTCGGGGCTTCTGATTTCCCTGTCTAACAAAGAAAAGGAACAGGTAATTACTAAGAGGTCTTCCATTTGTGACATTCTATAAATCTTGGTGTTTTCTTTTTTTTTAATTTTCTTTTTATTTTATTATTATACTTTAAGTTCTGGGGCACATGTGCAGATTGTGCAGGATTGTTACATAGGAATACACATGCCATGGTGGTTTGCTGCCTCCATTCCCCCTCATCTACATTAGATATTTCTGCTGTTATCCCTCCCCAATCCTCCCACCTCCTGCTATCCCTCTCTTAGCTCCCCCACCCCCAACAGGCCCTGTTGTGTGTGATGCTCCCCTCCCTGTGTCCATGTGTTCTCATTGTTCAACACCCACCTATGAGTGAGAACATGCGGTGTTCAGTTTTCCATTCTTGTGTCAATTTGCTGATAGTTTCTAGCTTCTTTTCTGTTCTTGCGTCAGTTTGCAGAATGATGGTTTCTACCTTCATCCACGTCCCTGCAGAGGACATGAACTGATCCTTTTTCCTGACTTCACAGTATTCCACGGTGTGTCTATCTGTGCCACATTTTATTTATCCAGTCCATCTTTGATGGGCATTTGGGTTAGTTCCTCAAAGATGGCCAAATAGGAACAGCTTCAGACTGCAATTGCTACATTTCCAACTGAGG
Organism: Callithrix jacchus; assembly: GCF_049354715.1. Lineage (NCBI taxonomy): Eukaryota > Metazoa > Chordata > Mammalia > Primates > Cebidae > Callithrix > Callithrix jacchus. The sequence goes on from NC_133524.1 coordinate 148,063,843, forward strand.
TACCAGGTTCATCTCAATGGGACTGGTTGGTCAGTGGGTGTAACCCAAAGAGGGCAAACTGAGGCACGCTGGGGCGTTGCCTCACCCAGGAAGTGCAAGGGGCTGGAGATCTCCCCCTCCTACCCAAGGGAGGCCACTGGGGACTTTTCTGGACACTCTGGCTCACAGACTGTGCTTTTCCCATGGTCTTTACAGCCCACAGACCAGGAGATACTCACCAGTGCCCACAACACCAGCACCACAGGTTTCCAGCACAAAACTGGGTGGCCGTTTTAGCTGATGCCTGGAACACCAGTGAGACAGAACCACTCATTCCCCTGAAAAAAGAGGGCTGAAGGCAGGGAGCCAAGTGATCTGCCTTGGTGAGTCCCACCCCCACAAAGACCAGCAAGTTGAGACCCACAGGCTTGAGACTTTTTGCAGCCAGCACAGCAGTTTGAGCTCAATCTGGGACTCTTGAGCTTGGTGGGGGGAGGGGTGTCTGCCATTACTGAAGCAGTTTTAACCTTGCCTGTGTAAAGAAAATCACAGGGAAGTTTACACTGCAGCTGGGCAGAGCCCGTGGCAGCTCAGAGCCCATGGCAGCTCCCTTCAGAGCTCCCTGCCCAGCAGCTCTGAAGGGAGCAGTGGAGCTCCCAGCACAGCACTTGAGCTCTGATAAGGGACAGACTGCCTCAGTGTTTTCAAAATCTTTAATTAGTAGTTACCCAAACAAGTCTTTCACGACTTTTTCAGAAATATGAGTTGAATGGTTGTACCATTGGGTGGACCTATGACTACCTGAGCAAAATAGTGTACATTAAAAGTTGGTGTTCCATCAAAAAGCTTATCCACCATGATCAAGTAGGCTTCAGCCCAGGGATGCAAGGCTGGTTCAACATACACAAATCAATGGGGTCTGTTGGGGGGGACTAGTGGAGGGACAGCAAGGGGTAGGGAGTTGGGGAGGGATAACATGGGGCAAAATGCCAGATATAGGTGATGGGGATGAAGGCAGCAAACCACATTGCCATGTATATACCTATGCAACAATCCTGCATGTTCTGCACATGTACCCCAAAACCTAAAGGGCAATAAAATATATTTAAAGATAAATAAAAAAATAAATAAATGTGATTAGTCACATAAACAGAAATACAGAAAAAACAAACATGATTATCTCAATAGATGAAGAAAAGGCTTCAATAAAATTCAACATCCCTTCATGTTAAAAACTCTCCATAGACTACATATCAAAGGAACATAACTCAAAATAGTAAGAACCATATATGACAAATGCACAGCTGACATCATACTGAATGGGCGAAAGCTGGAAGCATTCCACTTGAAAACCAGCACAAGACAAGGTTGCCCCTTCTCATGACTCCTATTCAATATAGTACTGGAAGTTGTGGCCAGGGCAATCAGGCAAGAGAAAGAAATAAAGGGTATTCAAATGGGAAACGATGAAGTTAAACAACCTTTATTTGCAAATGAGATGATCCTATATCTAGAAAACCCCATGGTCTCATCCCAAAAGCTTCTTAAGCTGATAAGCAACTTTGACAAAGTGTCAGGATGCAGAATCAATGTGCAAAAGTCGCTAGCATTCCTCTACACCAACAACAGACAAGCAGAGAGCCAAATCACAAATGAACTCCCATTCACAATTGTCACAAAAAGAATAAAAAACCTAGGAATACAGATAACGAGGGAAGGGAAGGACCTCTTGAAAGGAGGATTACAAACTACTGCTGTGAGAAATCAGATGACACAATCAAATGGAAAAACATTCCGTGCTCATGGATAGGAAGAATCAATGTAATGAAAATGTCCATACTGCCCAGAGTAATTTTATAGATTCATTAAACAACTATTGACATTCTTCACAGAATTAGAAAAAATCTGTTTTAAAATGCATATGGAACCCAAAAAGAGCCCAAATAGCCAAAACAATTCCAAGCCAAAAGAACAAAGTTGAAGGCATCGCACCGCCTTACTACAAATATCCCTATACTACAGAGCTATAGTAACCAAAACAACATGGTAGTGGTAAAAGAACACACACATAGACCAATGAAACAGAATAGAGAACCCAGAAATAAGACTGCAAACTTAAAATTGATCTTTAGCAAAACTGACAAAAACAAGCAATGGGGAAAGGATTCAATATTTAATAGACGTTGCTGGGAGAACTGGCTCGCCGTATGCAAAAAATTGAAACTGGACTCCTTCCTTAGATCATATACAAAAATCAACTCAAGATGGATTAAACACTGAAACGTAAAACCGAAAACTATAAAAACCTTAGAAGAAAACCTAGGTAATACTCTTCAGGACATAGGCATGGACAAAGGTTTCATGACAAAGATGTCAAAAGCAGTAACAACAAAAGCAAAAATTGACAAATGAGATCTAATTAAACAAAAGAGCTTCTTCACAGAACTATCAACAGAGTAAACAGACAACCTACAAAATGGGAGAACAGTTTTGCGATATATCCATCTAACGTAGGTCTAATATATAGCATCTATAAGGAACTTAAACTTACAATAAAAAAATTCAAAAGTGACAAAGGTCATGAACAGACACTTCTCAAAAGAAGACATACTTGTGACCAACAAACATGTAAAAAAGCTCAACATCACTGAGCATTAGAGAGATGCAAATCAAAACCACAATGAGATACCAGGTCACATCAGTCAGAATGGCTATTACTAAAAAGTCAGAAAACGACAACTACCCGTGAGGTTGTGGAGAAAAAGGAACACATCTACACTGTTGGTGGGAGTGTAAATTCATTCAACCATTGTGGAACACAGTGCAATGATTCCTCAAAGATATAGAGGCAGAAATACCATTTAACCCAGTAACCCCATTACTGGGTAATATACCTAAAGGAATACAAATCATTCTATTATAAAGATACATGCATGCATATGTTCATAGTGGTACTATTTGCAATAGCAAATACACGGTGTCAACTGAAATGCCCATTGACGATAGACTGGATAAAGAAAATGTGGTACATATACACCATGGAATAAATACTATGCAGCCATAAAAAGGAACCTGATTATTTCTTTTGCAAGGGCATGGATGGAGCTGGAGGCCATCATCCTCAGCAAACTAACACAGGAACAGAAAACCAAATGATGTGTTGTCTTACTTATAAGTGAAAGTAGAATGAATGATAAGAACACATGGATGCACAGAGGGGAACAACACACACTGGGGCCTGTCAGAGGGTGAGGAGGGCTGAGGGGAGGGAGAGCATCAGGAAGAATAGCTAATGGATGCTGGGCTTAATACCTGGGTGATGAGATGATCTGTGCAGCAAACCACCATGGCACACATTTACCTATGTAACAAATCTGCACATCCTGCACATGTACCCCCGAACTTAAAATCAAAGTTGGAAAAAAAAAGTTGGTGTTCAACATGGCATAGAGGTCTAATGTGACATATCTCAGAACTCTGATCTTGATCTTGTTCAGTCTCAAATTTACAGAAGTGCTTCAGGTGAAGGCACATAAAGCAGTTTTGCCAAACTTACCAATGCGCCAAGGCTTGGAGAAAAGGATGGAACTAGCTATAACACCATAGCCCAACTCAAGACGATGACTTCTAAGAGTCATGTTAAAAGTCATTATGTTGTATAAATCAATTATATGACCCCGATTAAAGAGCTCAGGCTCTGAAGAAACTCAGAAGGGAAATACCTAGTTTGGTTAACTACAAAGTTCAAAAGGGGCCCACAGTGCAATGTGATCACAGAACTAGCTGCCACAGTAGTTGGCTGCACAGTGTAGAATGAAGGGAATTATGATTCCCCTCTGATCAGACCATGTTCACAGACTTCAGCTCAGTTCTGGGCCCCACACTTAAACTGGGCTGGGTACAACCTGGTGTGTGCAGAAGAAACTACTAGCATGAGTGGAGAAGATAAAAATATGAAGGAACTGTTCAAGACGGAGAAGAGCAGATTCCTGGTGGAGCGTGGCCATCTTCTTGAGATCTCTGAAAGTCTGCCTTGTAATGGAGGACCTACATCTTGCGAACTCATGGCCCTAGAAGAAAACCCTAAAGTGAACTATCAGGCTGCCAGTTGGTGGAAACAGCTGACTGCCTGAAGGGTGGGTTTTGTTCACATAAAAATGTGTCTTCTGTGCTTCCTGCTCCCAATAACACAATGGATTTCACAAGGGTATTCTAGCTTCGAGTATGAGGAAGCATTTCCAGGTCATTGGAGGAGCAGGTGTTCAAGGAGTGTGCATCCGGAGACCTTGGGGTTTGAGAAGACTTTTTCTTACACTCCTGGTCATTTACTTTTTAAACTGGTCATTCATTCATGCATTCATTCACTCACAAACCCTTTCCTAAGAACTTAAGAAGATCCAGGACCTATCAACAAGGGGCTTCAGGGCTAGAGGGCTTCCTGTGGCTACGGAATGATCTAGGTATGCATTCTTTAAGATGCACACTTGAAGCAGACAAGCCTTTGTGCAGAATGCTGTCCCTCTGCTAAAAGCCCCTTCTCCTGGAAATGGAGGTCATATTCAGTAGAGCTGACCCAGCCTGAGAAGGGACGTAGAGCCCCAAGGAAACCATGCTCAATATTATGCCTGGAACTGAGCCATAACCTAAGCCTCATTCACACTAGGGTGTTCTGCATCTCTTCATGTCGGTTGCCGAATTGCAGTGGCATTTGGTGGCACCACCATCAGCAGAAACATCACACCTCCTTGAGGTGTGATGCACCAAAGGTGAGAATAGCCAGACTGCAATGCCGCAAAAGCCTTAGAGATAAACTTGCCATTTAGTATGGAAAAGAATGACATCCCAGGGGCTTCAGAATCCTGTATTTGTCTCTTCTCTTTTAGAGCAGCAAAAATTTTGGAAGCGGCCCCGAGTCCTTCCTGAAGCAGAAGAGCAACAGGCCCCTTGGGATGGAGCTGTTGAGCCACAGCATGAGCCCCTGTACTCACAATTCAACTTGCAAATTCATCTACTGTGGTACAGGTGGATTTGGTTCCCAGGGATGCCAGAGGAATGCACAAATTTGCAGGCTGCATGTCAGTCCCCCTCCCCACTGGGCTCCATGTTGCTCCCTTCCGCCTAATAGGGGTCTACGGTAGAGTCAGCCACAACTCCTTACTACATATTTTTCATTTGCTAGCCATTGCTTGGCCCAGGTTGCAAGCTCAGTCTTTCGTCTGTTGTACTTAAGGTCTTAATTTTGGTATGGGGATGACAAGAGAGGAGTTGTGGGAGGTTGCTCTCCTAGAGATATTGGCTAGCCCAGGGTAAAAACAAGCTTCCCTGGCATCCTTTCTCCCTAGCTGACCTGTGGAACGGATGAGCCACAGGTGAGCTCGAGCACTTCGCCACAAAGGCAAAGCTAATTTCTCCAGGGCTGGGATCCCTGTATTGGGATGCCTTGGCTGGATTAGCTGCCACAGCTGCTGTAAGGTGGATTTGCATTTCTGCCCCTGCGGCACAGGCCATTTATCAGCATGATAATAGTTATTTAATCTGTAGCCTGAGCTGCAAGCACAGTGATAACTGTAGACAGAGGCAAGGTGAGATTCGTAGTAGGTGTTAATGGGGTTGCCTTTATCCGGGCCAAATCAATAATGAAGGGAGGTGATAACGGTGCCTTTATGACCACCATGAAAAGCTCGTACTGCTTCAGGGCTCTGCAGTGTGCCGGGCGGCAATTAAAAAGAAGGAAGGCAGAAAGCAAAAAAGGCTAAGGGGCTGGGCAGGACATCAGACTATGGACAGGGCAGAGGTCCCCAATTGGGCAGAGGTTCCCCTTACTAGTATGGCCACAGCCAGCCCTCCATTCTTACCAGTGTCATTGCTACCACCTTTACCACAAGGGCCTTTCTGGGGTCCCCCCACCATGCCTGGGTTTTCAGGGTCTTCCTAAAGAACTCCTGAGTCTCCTGTTGACAAAAGAAAAGCAAATGAGCACCAATAAATGTTCAGATGATTTAATGGCTTTTATTGGAATTATCTGAGATAAAACAAACAGTGGGATATGTGTCATGGAGCCAATCAGGTTCTGCCTTTCACGGTAGATATGGGATAAATAGACTCAAAGCTGCTTCTGGAGCACTGGAGTTCTCTTTATGTAGAATGCCTGTCTAAAGTTTTACATGCTAGCTGAGTGGGGTGACCACTTCAGGACATTTACTACGAGCTCCAACATTTCTTCTTCTCTCTTCTTTACTGTTTCAGGACAAGAAGAGAGGGAAGAGAGTAAGGAGCTACGGCAAAAAAAAAAAAGCTCCTCGATGTAAAGGGCTCTAAGGGATGCCAAATAAAGTTATTCCCTGAATTAACCAGCCAGCTGCTAAAGGGAGGGCGAATGCTGTCAGGTTGTCTGGGAATATAACTTGTACAAAACTTCTAGAAGGCCTTAAGTCTACCAAAGGCAACTCCACAGGACATTCTACTCAAGCCTGGCTATAGAATTTGCCTGCTGGAAAATAGTGGGAAGTTTGTGAGTGGAGCTCTACCTTTATTTGTCTACTTGTATTTGGAAAACTGTCTCTTTAGCATCACTGGTCAAAAGAGAGATGCAAATCAAAACCACATTGAGATACCATTTCACGCCACTTAGAATGGCGATCATTAAAAAATCTGGAGACAACAGATGCTGGAGAGGATGTGGAGAAATAGGAACACTTTTACACTGCTGGTGGGAGTGTAAATTAGTTCAACCATTGTGGAAGACAGTGTGGCGATTCCTCAAGGCCTTAGAAATAGAAATTCCATTTCACCCAGCAATCCCATTACTGGGTATATATCCAAAGGATTATAAATCGTTCTACTATAAGGACACATGCACACAAATGTTCATTGCAGCACTGTTTACAATAGCAAAGACCTGGAACCAACCCAAATGCCCATTGATGATAGACTGGACTGGGAAAATGTGGCACATATACACCATGGAATATTATGCAGCTATCAAAAATGATGAGTTCGTGTCATTTGTAGGGATGTGGATGAGTCTGGAGAACATCATTCTCAGCAAACTGACACAGGAACAGAAAATGAAATACTGTATATTCTCACTCATAGGCGGGTGAGGAAAAATGAGAACACATGGACACAGGGAAGGGAGTACTACACAATGGGATCTATTGGGGGGAATAGGGGAGGGGCAGTGGGGGGGAGCTGGGGAGGGATAGCCTGGGGAGAAATGCCAAATGTGGGTGAAGGGGAGGAAGGCAGCAAAACACACTGCCATGTGTGTACCTATGCAACTATCTCGCATGTTCTGCACATGTACCCCAAAACCTAAAATGCAATTAAAAAATTTCCCTCTATCTTTATGAAGTTATAAAAATGTTTAGTTATGTTAAGAGTTATCAAAAGTTTCTATTAAAATGACCAAACTAACCTGGTAAATTAAAACATGAGTCATTGAATTGGCTTAACCACTATAACTAATATATACTTGTGCTAACCCATTTAAAGCAGAGTCATAATGGTTCTGGAGTAAGTGACTTTCAAATTCCAGTTCAAACCTGAAATTCTTGCATTGTATTTTGTGATAAAAAAGTCTTATGGATAAATGGAAATGCAGGCTACATTTTCTTAACCAAGCTATTTGGACCATAAAGCAGGTAAGCCAAGCACCATGATTTCCTCCAAGTTTGTTTAACTTGGGACCAAGTACTGGGCAATATTCCACAGTTTCTGATATATTTATCTTGCAAATTGAAGTTTTGGCTGAGAGGGTCAAGAACTCAGCTGACACCCTTGCACAGGGCTTGCCTATCAGTGGGGCCATAAAGACACTTGGTAAAAATGTAGGTGAATGAATGCCCACATCATTCTCCCCGACCATCTTCCTTACTAGGAAATCTGGCCATTTCTCTAAACATCTTCACCTCTATCTGCCATTGTGTTCAGATTAGGTCGGGACTTTCATGAGCAAGCCTGGTGGAGATGACAGGAAGATCCAACTCTGTTTAGGTCATCATCTCACTCCTTTTGCAGTGTTTCTTTTTATCCAAATGGCTTTTTTACTGGGGCTTCTGCTCCTTCTCTCTCATTCCAGGTTCTTTGAATCCTTTACCCTCAGATTTGTGCTATGTTTGCAATTGATGGTGAACATAGGCTCCTGGCTCTAGACTTCCTTGATCCCACAGACTGCCATCTCAGCTTGGGCAGCCAGGCCAGATGGCAGATCTGAACTCTTACACCTGAATGAGCAAGAGCTGGCACTGTCCCCTTCTCATCTCTGAACTGCCACTCTCTAAATGACAGGCTCACAAACACTCTCTACTTGGGACCCATCTCGGATCTAAAGTGCCTTCAATGTAAAGGATTCCACGTATCTGGTGTCTGGTCCTAGATGCATCTCCCGTTGACATTTCTCCCCCAAGGACAGCTTGCATCTTGCAACCCTTTTGATTTTGCATCTGCCTTCTCTCTCACGTGGAATACTATCTTCCAAACCTATAAACGGAGTTAACTTAGAATACCCTCTTCCAAACCTATTAGCAAAGCTTTAAAAATCTCAGCTTAAATAGTAGTGTCTCCTCAAAGCCTTCCCTACTCCATGATGAATTCAAAGAATCATCAAGTTGGAAGAAGCCTCTGAACTTATATAATCCAATACCCCATTATATAGATGGGAAAATTGAAGTCTAAGGGGGGTCAGTGCATGCTCAACCCTGCAGAGCACATCAGTAGTGCAGCTGGGACCTAAATGCTGCTGTCCTGACATTTACTTTGTCTCATTCTGCTCCCTCCTCCTCACCTGGCTGTCAGTTGTCGCTAAGCAGTAGAAATAAAGCAAACACACATAAACCCTCACTCTCAGAAAGATTAGATGAAATATTGGAATATAACATTTCAAAATATTAACCATGGCTATCTTTGGGTAGTTATTAAGTGGATGACATTTTCTACTTCTCGTTCCTATCCGTAAGAATTCAAATGTTATTAATGAGCATATATATTGCTGGTAAAATGGAGAAAGTCAATATATATGCAAAGAAAGGTGAGGAGGAAGAGGAGGAGGAGGAGAAGAATGGAAAAAGAAAGACAATGCCTTGCAAAGTCACTGTGGTGTGTGGGCATTTTGGAGAGCCCAGTGCTGCCTTAGAAGACCCTGTGTATCCCTTGTGAATACCTTGTGGATGCAAGCCAGCTCTTCTCCTTTGGATGAAGAAGCACATAATGTTCACGTGGGTCCTAGCTCCAGCCACAGCAAAAAAACCCACAAAAACAAAAACAAACCACTGTGTCACATGGGAGAGGTTGCCTACCCCAAAATTATTGAGCTCCTGACCTACATCTACACTTTAGCTTCATAGGTTTCTGGGATGACTGGGATCTCTTGCTGACGTTGAGCCATCTCATACTAATTGCTAGGTTCTGGGTGTAGGCTGTGGAGCAAGTGTGATAGAAACAGGAATCAGATGCATTTGCTGGCCTGGAGGGGCTCTCAGCTACGTGAAGGACACAGATGTGAACGTAAATAAAGCAAAGGCTGGTTGGAGGGGACTCTCAAATCCCATACCAGATGCCTGGGGGATGACATCAAGCCCTGCCTGGGAAGCACAGCTGTCTTCATGGGACAGTTTTGCAGCAGTTCCTTTCACGGCTGCTAAAATAAGCTCAGCTCCTGCCTGCTGAGCTTGGCTTGGCTGGGATGGGCCTGTACAGCCAAATGTAGTCCCTTGGCAGAAGAGGCCTGCATTCTGAGGCTGAGGCCTCATCTCCTCAACAGTCTACTCTCTGTCAAGGCTTAAAAGAAGGCCTGGGTCTGCAGAACAGCCACTATGAGAAAAGCTCACATAAATAAGTTGAGTGGCCTCAGGAAGGCTGAAGTGGCCTTGGACCAGCTGTAGCACTTATTTGTGCCCCTTCTCTCCAGTCTGTGCACTCCACCCGCCCTCAGCTCTCTGCTTCCACAAGCGTGCCTACTACAAAGCTGCATTCACATCTCTTTCCTCCATCTTCTCTCCTGTTGCTGCCAGAGTGGCTCTTACAACCTTGCCGCTTTTCTCACACATCCAAGGGTGAGGCCCCCTAGCACACTGGCAGGCAGTGTGCACAAGCCCACAATCTGCTTCTGAAACGTCAGGGCACAGCAGCTCTTTGAAATTGCTCTGCACTGCCCTTCCTGTGTCATATTCCTGGGCAATGTGGATGCTCAGGGCTAGTGCAAACTTATGCCTTTAGGTCCAAGAGCATTGGGAAATGGGACTGTCAGGACAGCAGCTGTCGCCAACCAGAAAGTGGACTGGAGGGGCGGGTAGTCCCAGTCTCATTCCATGAGCTATTAGAACTGCCCCTGCTCAGGGGCTGTCTCAGAGCAAAGGCTGTGTTTCCCAGTGAGCCTGAACTCCATGCCTGGGGGTCGAAGGGAGTAGAGAAATGGATAATCTCTATGCCAGGGGCTGAGTTCAGGGGAGAGGGCATCAGATTCCACCCAAAAGCTCCATGGGAAGCTAAGACTGGAGCTGTCCCTTAGAGAGTGCTTAGGCTTTCCAGAGAAGGTGAAGGGCCTTGGAGAGCAAAGGTCTCTGGGCCCAAGGGCCTGCCAGGTACAACTGTAGGAGGAGCACTGAAAGGGCCTCTTAGATCAAGCATTCACAGCTTCCATTGCCAGGCCTTGTAAGCAAAGCTTGGTGCTCCACATGCCACCACCCCTCCTGTAACCATGGTCTGAAGATACAGGTTGCACAGACGAGGGGCCATCCCTATGAATTTCCCGTAGACATTGTCTTTGTTCTCTGGTATCTTTAGCTGATGAGCCCTGATGGTTTCCTTCAAGTTCCATGAGCTTGTCAGCTTCAGGGCACAAAACACAGTATTCACAGTGCAGACACTGAGCCAGAGTAGTGGGTGTGAGTTTTCTGTCTCTTTAAGTGCACCTTCCACTTGGTTTTGGATTAAGTAAGCTCTTAAAGATGTGTACATGGAGCTGACTTGTACACCTGAGGGGAGGGCTTTTCTTCACAAGCCACTCTGCAGCATGACACACCTAACTATATGGAAGGGAGGGCAGGCCCCAGCTTCCCGGGGGTCTCCAAAGTCATGAGTTGGGCTTGGGAATACAGCAGCAGGGAGCAAGCCTCCTGGCTTGGCTCACCTGGAGCCAGCACTTTGAAACATGTTGCTTTTTTTAGAGCAATGAGATATGGGAGGAAGAGGGAGAGAAAGAGAAATGACTTGCCCTTCACTAAGGGTGGGACTTGGGGATCACATTTTCAATCAAGACTTCTATTATGGTCTGAATTGTGTCCTTGCGAAATTCATAAGTTGAAGTCCTAACTTGCTTTACCTCAGAATGTTAATTGTATTTGGAGATAGGGTCTTTACAGAGGTAGTTAAGTTAAAAGAGGGTCATGTGGGTGGCCCCTAATCCAAAAGGACTGGTGTCATTGTAAGAAGAGATTAGGACATAGACACACACGGGGAGATGACTATATGAGGACACAGGGAGAAGACTCCATCTATAAGCCAAGGAGAGATGCTTCAGGAGAAACTAACCCTGGCCACACCTTCATGTCAGACTTCTAGCTTCCAAAACTATGAGAAAATACAATTCTGTTGTTTAAGACCCCAGTCTTTATTTTGGCAGAGTAAACTAAGGCCCCTCCTCTACTGTTAGGAAGCCTAAAAATCACAGGGCAGCTGGTTAAAATGCAGATTCATGAGCTCATCCTCAGATGATGTTATTTAGGCAGCCTGAGATGCCACCAATTCTGCTTGCTCAAGAAACTCTGCAGAGGATTCCAAAGGATGTGGTCCCTAGGCCACACTTTGAGAAACCAGGACTAGAATATTGGACTTAGACTCAAAAGTACTGGGTTTGAGACACGATGCTGGGCTTATTCACTCCGGGAACTTGTTCAAGTGAGGTTGATTTTTGGGCTTCAATTTCTTCCCCTATGGAATGGGGTTGATGCTGCCTTTCATGGCCTGCTCACAGGGCTGCCAATGAACATGTATTTATGTGAAGGGAAAGACTTTGGATTCGTCTCAGGGGGTCCAGGAATGGTTTATTTGTCAGCTCGAGCTGCTCAGCTACCATAACAAAATACAATAGACTAAGGGGCTTAAAAAACAGCTGCCTCCTTGCTGTGTCCTTACATGCTGAGGTGGGGGGGGCAGAGAGAGAGAGACAAAGAGAGAGAGAGAGAGAGAGAGAGAGAGAGAGAGAAATACAAACTCCCTGTCTTGTAAGGACACTAATCTTATGAAGGCCCACATTCTCAGGGCCTCATGTAACCCTAATTACCTCCCAAAGGCCCCACCTCCTAATACCATCACATTGGTGGGTAAGACTTCAACATAGGAATTGGCAGGGGGCACTATTCAGTCTATCCCAGATGGCAGTGATGCCAATAAGCTTGCAAGTCCAACTTAGACCCTATATTGTGACTCCCTAGATCTCTGAGATCCAAGATCCTGCATTTCAAGTTACTGAACTGTGAAATAAACATTGAGGCCTTGTTCCTTCTTTGACACTTCTTTGAGGATTCTCACTCTTTCTGAGCAGAGGTGCTCTGTGCCCCTAGTGGCCCCAGGATGAGGGACAAGCAGATGGGGGCAGGGGAGTAGCCGGGGGACAATCAGCCTTTCCTCCTGTGGACAGGCCAGGCTAGTAAAACTGTTCTGGATATACTCAAAGGTACAGGGGCCTCTTTGGGCCATCCCTGCTCTGGCACCATGCCCTTGTAGAGGACAGTCTCAGCATAATGCTTAATATTCAAAAAGAGTAAATCCAACAGCAAATGCATTACCAGTTAATGTGGCATTGTACTGAAGCTTTCAAGGAGAGACAGGAAAATATATATCACAAAGCAAAATTTATTAAATGACCTCTTTCAATATCTTGGCTCTTTTCTTAAAATTTATCTTCAATGGCAGCTGCCCGAATTCTTCTCTCTCCCCCAACCCTGTCCTCCCTTCAAGATGGGATTCGGATCGAGGCTTGGAACAGAGTAAGTTCTCAATCAGATACTGCTGCTTTCCCCAGGAAATCTAGGACTCTTGTCTTCCCACCTTGACCACTCACTCATTGCAGCAGTCTCACACCTCACAGAGATTGCAAAACAGCATTCCTGGAAGGTTCTCAGTCACAGATAATTTAGGCCAGCTTTTCATATTTCAGCAGGGAGAACTGAAGCCCAGGGGTGAGAAGGCAGTTTCCTCGTAACTAGGAGAACAGAGACATGCAGCAGAGTGAAGTCGATGTTTGGCTCCCTTTTGTCTCTGCTTAATTTGGTCTTGAATGAAGTCCTCATCCATCTGCAGATCACTATGAAGATGGTGAGCAATGCCATCTGGGCTTTCATGTCAGTTCAGAGGCCCAAATGTGTTGATCACGGGCTGTTCATCTCTAGTGTGGAAAGAGTTCTGGCCCCTCCTGTGATCCAGCGCAGACCAGCTTTCCAAGGGTCTCCGAGTGAAATCTGGATAAGCAGGCAGGAGCGAGGAACACTGCTGAGGTGGCAGGAGAATAAAAGGGGTTTGTTCTGATGTGAAAGTGAATTTGGCAAGAGAGTTGTGGTTTCCTGCTCCAAAGTCATTCTCAGACTGTTGGTTTCTCTCTTGGAATGGTTGGCGGCATGATGGGGTGGAAAAAGGCATGGTTTTAGGAGTCTAGAAAGCAGGACCTCAAGCCAAGGTCCTGGCTTGGCTTCCACCTCTGAACATGGCCTTGGGTATAGCCCAGCCTCCGCCTGGGCCTCTTTCCTGCCTTCCTGATGGGGAGAGTCAGACAAGCCCTGCATAGACTAGGGGTGGCAATCAATCACAGGTCCTGCTCATGTGGGCACTGGTGGCCAATTTGCCAATCCATGCTCTTCTAGACTGCGATCAGGAGGCAAGATGAGGAGGGACCCAGGTCTTCCTGCCTGGAAGGCATGTGGGAAAGAAGTTGCGTGATTGGTGCATCTGTAGTCAAACAACACTGAAACAGAATTAATATTTCAGAAATAGGCAGAGATTCTGGGGATCGTCAAGGGGTGGGGGGCAGAAGCCAAGACCAGAGTGACTCTGGGAGCAGTGACTTTTGGCTCTTAGCTCCCCATCCCATTTATTTTCTTGCTTCCAGATGAGCCTCCTTGGCTCTTGGAGGAGGAAAGAAACTGTCACAGCAAGCAGCTCTCTTTCTACACTCGCAGAGCTCTAGCAGCAGGCCTGGCAGGAGGCGGGAACCAGAGAGGAGGCCTCTCACAGGGTTCACAGTACTGAGCTGAGCTATGGGAAAGCAACGTTGGCAAACCCACAGTCGCCACCCACTCTGTAACTGGTCTCCCTGCCTCCACTCTTGCTGTGCCCTCAACCCACTCTTGGCTCAGGAACTAGAGTGATTTTAAAATGCAAATCACTTTCCTTCCCTTCTCAAACACTCCATGACTGCCCACTTGCAGGAAGAATAAAATTCACCCTTCTTAACCTGATCTCCAAGGCCCCAAGTGACTGGGCCCCACTTACCATGCTAACCTCATCTGGTCCTGTCCTTCTCTCATTCCCCATATGCCAACCCCACGTGCTTTCTTTCCTTCTTTTCCTTCAACAGACACTCAGTCCCACTTTCAGGGCTTGGCACTTGCTTTCCTGCTTGCTGAGAAAACTGTCTCCCAGATTATTGTGTGACTGGCTCTTTGTTTGTTAATTGATCTCAATTCAAATGTCATTTCCTCAGAGATACCTTCGTGAAACCAGCCAAACTGAAGTAGCTCCAGGGTTACAAGCTCTGTGTGTTTGTTTACTTGCTTATTGTTCATCTTTTCCATTGAACTTAAGCTTCGCAGGGCCAGACCATTGTCTTTTTGAGCTTCACTGTATTCCCAGTGTCTGACACTTAGCACAAATGAATGATGTATAGAAGCTAACCAGGGAAAGGCAAAGGTGAGAAAGGCCGCTTGTTTAACCCCCAGGCAAAGTTAGCCACTCTGGTCTCTTGGTCCTCATGTTGTGATCACAATGTGTGCTAATGTACCGGCACACATGACCACCTCTCCCAACAGACGCTAAACTCCATCTGTCTTTTACAAATGGGAAAACCAAGGCTCAGGGACACTTGTACATGGTAACACCTGAGTAAGGGCAGAATGCAGGTCTTAGCAGCAGTACTATTTTCCTGTAAAAGATTTGAAAGTTGGCTCAGCTGATATGTCTTTTCAAAGCTGAGTGAGTAAACATACTGAAGGCCAATCCATCATTTTTGCATGAAGAAGGGAATCTTGTTATGAAGGCAAAGGGCATACTCAATGAAATGCCATATCATCCAGGACCAGGTTAGCCTGGACAAGATACAGGAATACAGGAGCTACATTGAACCCTGGTAAACACCTACCCTCACTAATAGGGATCTAAGCTATCTTTCCACTCTGCTAATGCCTCCTCTTTCCCAAAACCCCAGCCAGATGCCCTCATCCTGTGGAAGGTGTTCCTATCTGCTTCAGATGATGGGGTCAGTAACAGGATTGGTGTTTACTGAGAGCCCCCCAGAGTTAAGGATTAAAAGAGGCGGACTTTAGAGTCAAAAAGATCTGGGTATGAATTCTATCTTTTCTATTACAAAACTTGCCGTTGGTCAAGTGATTCACTTCTCTGAACCTTAGTTGCCTCCTTTAAAATTTGGGAGTAATAAGAATAAGATCTATCATGCAGGACTTTTTGTAAGAATTGAGGGGAATTGTGAATACTTAGCAAACTGGGCAGCTTTCTACTCATGCTCTTCTTGGGTCTTGAGGCGTTTGCTCAGTTTGTATTCAAGTGATTGCTTATGCTCTTCCAAAATAGAACTGTTGTCATTTCACCTCTATAGCCTCACAGAAGCCCAGTACAGAGCTGAGTACAGAGCTAAGTACAGAGCCCGTGCAGGCTGCCACCCTGTTTGGAGCTCTAATGCTCAGTGAGAATAGACAAAGCTATGCTAACAGAGGTCTTTACACTTGTGTAAAACACTTGGGTCTTTACATGTATGCAGCTGAGGTCAAGGGCACCATGTCCAACTTAAGAGGACAGGCTTCTGTGCAGGCAGGATGGGCCGTGATAATTCAGTCGGAGTCTTGGCAGTTCCAGTGCATGCAGGCAACCTCAACTCTGGACTCAGAGCGCTTCCCAGAAGAAAGTCACAAGTTGGGTATATGTAGTTACTGACTCTGTCCTTGCCTCAACTCCAGTCAGTCATGATGTCCTAGCCTGCTAGTCACCAACTTGATGACAATGGAACTGGGCTAGGAAACCATGGATTCTGTGTTTTTAGCTGCTGGAAGCTGCTGTTTCTCTTCTCTTGGAGTCAGTGACATCACACTAATCCTTTAGATTGTCTTTGCTGTCTCTTTCATGGATTCTTCTTCCTTTTAAATGCTCCTGTTGCCCGGACTTCTTTCCTCTGTCCTTTTCTGTTGTCCTTCCACATAGTCTGGCTGGGATAGTGCATGGTTATTTACAGGTTGGTGACTTCCCACCTTTATCTTTGGGCACTTGAATGCAAGACCCTAGGTGTTCTCAGTCACGCCTGAGACTTCATCTATCACCTATATGCAGGAGACTCAACAAGTTCTCTTCAATTCTCAAGTCTCTTCTGCCCCCAGACCTGTACATCTGTCTACTACACACCTTCACTTGGATATCCCATAGGCACCTTATGTCCCACATGCGCAAAACTGATCTAGCCTCTTCCAGTGTCCCAATCTCAGTGAATCCTGCATCAAGTACTCATTTGACCAAACTAAAATTGGGGTGGCATCCCTTCCCTCTCCCTCTTCCTCTTGCCACCTCCCACTCCCTGCCACTTACAACCATTGCTCTTAAAATAAGGGCAAAAATACTTCATATGGCCTAAAAAGCCTTGCATATTCTGGTTCCTGTCTATTCATTCTGTCTTGTTTTGTACCATATTCACCCTTGATCATGCTCTGAAATCATAACACAATTATCTCTGTTCTTTGAACACATCATGCTTTCTTTTACCTAAGGGCCCTTACACTCACCTATTCGTCCCCCACATCTTCATCTACTTAATTCCTCCTCATCCTTCAGATTACAGTAAAGTGTAACTTCCTTAGGAAACCCTTCTCTGATTTCAAATACCCCTTAGATGGTATACTTTTGCTTTATAGGATGTTTTCAAAAATGAATAGACTTTATTTTACAGTTTTAGATTTACAGATAAATTGGGAAATAGAGTGCCCATGCACCTCTCCATCTCACTTTTCTTTATTATTCATATGTTACATCAGTGCAGAACACTTGTTGCAATAATGAACCAACACTGATATGTTGTTATTAACTAAAGTTTGTATTTCATTCATATTTCTTTAGTTTTTACATAATGGGTTTGCAAGCTTCAGTATACCACACTACATTTAGGTGTAGTGTCTTACGCTTCTCTTGGCCATGTCAGTTTCTCAGACTCCTTGTTTTTGATGACTTTAACAGTTTTGAGGAGGACCGATCAGTTGTTTTGTAGAATGTCTCTCTGTTGAGATTTTCCTGATATTTTTCTCATTATTAGACTGGAAACATACTATGTACATGATGTATGACATTGATTCTTACTGTGATCACCCAGCTAAACTAATGTCTGTCAGGTGTCTTCACCTTAAAATTATCCTTCCCATCTTGCCATACTGTGCTCTTTGGAAGAAAGCCACTATGTGTAGCCCACCTGTAAGGAGTGGGTGTTATGCTCCTCTTCTTTTAAGGTGGAGAAGCTACATAATTTATTAAAATTTGTATGCCTGAGAGGCTATCTTTTCTTCCTTATTAATAAATTAACTAATGTGTATTGCTATAGACTCAAGGATATTGATTTTATAGTTTGGGTTACATTCTAATATTGTTTTATTTATTTTGTTGCTGATATTATTCTAACTTTGGCCATTGAGAAGTCATTCAGTTGGCTCCTGTGTCACTTTGATATATTCCCATCATGGTAAAGACTTGTTTTTAGCACTTCTTTACTTTCTGGTGCTACAAGATACTTTAGCATTATCCTGTATATTTTTTAATCCCTAGAATAAGTCTTTTCTCTAAGGAGCTCTGGTTTCCTTTATTAGAGAATGGTATTAGAAACCAAGATCTAGGTGTCAGATGTGCTAGCATTCAAGCATTTTTATTAGTCACAGTTTCATTTATATCTGTGTGATTATTTAATACACATCTTTATCATCCACAAGGTGTTCCAGTAAGGTGGGGGGGGGACCATGTATGCTTTCGCTCTTGTTATGTCCCCAGAGCCAAGCACAGGCTCTGTTAAATAATATGCATTAAAAGACTTCTATATGAAGGCCAGTTAATGTTTTATGGAAATGTCCTCCTCTAGGTTATCCAAGACAAAAATATCAGAGTAATCTAAGTTTCTGTCATCTTCCTCACTCTTCACATCCAATCACCCAGTTCTGATGATTCTATTTTGGGAACGCATTTCCTAATTTCCACTCTAACAGTACACTGCTTCATGTATTTCCTGTTCACGGATAACTCCAATAACATCCCAAGTGGCATCCATGCTTCCAGTCCAACCTATACTTCATATTGCTATAAAATTAATCTTCGTAAAGCACAACTCTGACAAAGACATTTCCCTAATTAAAAACTCATTACAGAAATGAAAAAATATACTATATACATTAATTAGAAGATGCTCTTTGTGGAGTATCAATTCTCACAAATAGATTTATGAATTTAGAGTTTTATTTATAGATTTAACACAAACATTATCATCATCATGACAATTTTTTGGTGGAAATTAACAAGCTAGCACTAAGAGCTATTTGGAAATGCAAAGGACCTAGAAACCTAGAATGATTTTGAAAAATATGAGCAAAATGACAGGATGAAACTTAACCTGACTTCAAGCCTTGCTCTAAAGCTGTATTTATAAAGACAGTGTGTTACTGGCATAAGTCCTGACCAATGTATCAGTGTAACAAATACGGATTCTAGAAATAGATCTACATTTATAGTCGTTTTATGTTTGACAAAGGTGCCAAAGCAATCTAAAGAGAAAGGGAAAGTCTTTTCAATAAAAGCACTGGAAGAACTGGCTATCCATGTGAATAAATGAACCTTGAACCTAAGTTCACATTCACCATACACAAAATGTAATTGGGGATGGATCCAGGGAACTGTACATAAAGTAAAAGACCACAGACCTTTTAGGAAAGCCTTGCTTCATCCCTTAGGCTAGTCAAATGTTTCTTAGGATACAGAAAAAAAGATGAATAAGGGCAATTGATAAATTTCATAATAATTAAAAACTTCTGCTCATCAAGAAACTCTGCTAAGAAAATGAGTAGGTAAGTTACATATTGTGGAATATTATTTTAAAAAATATATTTGACAAGGGACTCATATTCAGGATATGTAAAGATCTTCTACAATCCAATAATTAAAATACAAATGACTGATTAAAGTGAGCAAAAATTATTGAACAAACACTTCACAAAAGAAGATATACAGATGGTCAATAAGCACAAGAAAGATTGCTCACATTATTTGTCATCTTGGAAATGCAGATTAAAATCACAATGAGACATCACTATACAGTCACCAAAATTGTTAAAAATAAAAGGACTGACAATACCAGATGCTGCTGAGGATGTGGTGAGAGCCAAATTGTCACACATTGTTGGTAAGAATGTAAAATGGTACAATAAATTTGGGAAAAGTCTAGCAGTGTTTCATAAAACCTAACATCCACCTACCCTAGGCCCACTCATTCAACTTCCATGTATTTACTCAAGAGCAATGAAAATACATGTACTAATAATAGCCTAAAACTGGAAACAAGCCAAGTGTCCATCAATGGGAGAATGATAAGCAAAGTACATAAAGGTGGATACACAAACTGGATATATGAAATGTATGAACAAACTACGGCATATTCATCCAATGAAGCACTGCTTAGCAATAAAACAGAATTGCCAACACACGGAGCACAGTGGACGCATCTCAGAAGCACCATGCCCGGTGAAAGAATCAAGATGCAAAAGAATACAGTGTTCAGATTCAGATTTCTGCTTTCCCCAGATGACACTGTGCCTTTCTTTTGTGTTTTGTTTTTTCTCTGCATAACAAGATCTAAGTTAATGTCTTTCCCAAATGTCTCTCCATTTATCTCAACATACTTCTATGCTGATTTGAGTTGTCTCCCTTATCATGTACTAAATATTCATCTATTTGAGTCTGCTTGTAGTCATATTCTGTACACTAATCTGTCTCTTCTGTCACATCCTGTGGTAATTACTGTGACTTTACATTTTAATATCTTCTGTGGAAATTGTCCCCAAGTTTGTTTTAAAAATTTCTAGCTATTATTTATTTATATTCGAGATCAACACTTTTTTTTAGTTTTTGGACTCTCTTTAATATGAAATATAGCCAACTTGTTTTTACTTCTGTGGCTTTCTTATTACGGACCAGATGCCATTAAAACAAAGAATGAGGCATGATGTGTATTCTATGCCTTTCCACGAACTATTTTGAATTAAATGCATGAAATTAATATATGATAACCTAGGATTTTAAAGTTTTGTTACATTCAGTTTGTTTGAATTGAATTTGTCCAGACTAACTTTAAAGTAAACCTACCGAAGCCTCCCAAATTCCAACTGGAAATATGTGTTGAATGCAGATCGATATGGAGAAAATTGCCATTTATTTGATCATCAGGTTTCCTATATGGGAATATGTTCTCTTCATTTCTTTAAATCTTCCTAAATGACACAGAATAAAATTTAATAGTTTTTGTCATTTGGTGAAAATTGAAGTGGCTAATAGGGCAGGGATGTAGTAAGGCAAGGTGAGTCCACTAGCCCAGAGTTGCTCACTGTGCAGGGAGCTAGCCAGGGCATAACAAACCACAAGTATCCCTCTTCCTCTCCTCATGTGGCAACAGCCCCTCCCTGGTCCTGCCCCATTGGCTAGTCAGTGTTCACTAGCCATTTGTACATTGTTCATGTTTATTTCAAAAACTCCCTTTGGGGAAAGGCTTAATGTTCTATATCTGCATTGTCAAATATGGTAGCCAGTATTAGACAGTGATGATCTGGGATGTTGATTTCTAGGTATCCCTGGGATTTGGGGGTGATATGAAAATTCTAATTATTCATGTGAGTACTTGGGCCACCAAAGTCATGGCATCAGGAGGTTGTTATCTGTCCTTAGCTCCAATATCCAAACACACTAATGCCATTTGTGGAAAGGCCTTTTTTTTTTTTTAAATCTGTTTTGCTGGCAATAACCTCTGGCTATCTGAGTGTTCTTGGGACAATCCAAGCTTAGTAAGAGAACTCTCTGATGATGCTGGAGACAGACAGAATTCTGAAGCCCCCTTAGTTTCACTCATGATATGTTATCAGATCTTAGCCTTATGAACCACAAACGTGGATAATTTGTTTTCTGTAACCCCCACATGAAAGAGAGAGCAAAGTCTTCTCTAGGGCCCTTCATTGTCACCGCCATATGGGCTGATGGGAAAATGGGAAGAATATCCAAGGCAAAGATTCAGGTCTGCATACTGATATTTGGGCTGGGGCCTGTACTAGGGAAGGTCTCCAGGTACTGGAGGCCTGGTAAAGTTGCTGCAAGTAATCAGTGAAGAGGTTCAACCGGTGGTCATTGCTATGAGTCACAGAGCTAATAGAGCCAAGGACAAACCACAGGCCAGGAGTGACACACTGAGATCTGGGACCAGGCAATCCCTGCATAGACTTGACCAGGAGAGGTTGCAAGGGAGGCCAGAAACAGCAGTGAAAGAAGGGATGCTGGCAGATACCAAACTTCTGGGCATCCAGAGTCATTCCTGAGATGGTTGATCATGTAGTGTAGAAGACAACTCACCTGCAAGGTTCCTCAGAGTCTATCAGCCAAGAGCAGAAGCTAGATAAGTGGCTGAGGCAAGCAAGAAACCACAAACAACGAAGTTAGCAGGAGGGTTGCAGGATAGAGGCTGAAGTGGAATACAGGCTTCTCTGGGTCTGGGCTGAAGATCTAGGTTTCTAAGTGTGTATGTCTGGCCAGACAGAGGCTGATTAGGAGAAAGAGTGGTGCAGAGATAAGTTTTTTGAGAAAATGCATGCCAATACAAAGTCGGCACAGGCCCTGGTTGAAGCTGAGTCTCAGACTGGTCGTGTTAGAAATGGCAGGAGTTATTGCAAGGACTCATGGAGTCTCAGATCAGTCTATAGACAGAGATAGGAACCTCTGGGTTCTATGAAAGTTTCAAGGTGTTTCCTTGTGCCTGGTATTGTTCCAAGAACCCCTCTCACTTCCTTCCTGTTGGCTCTGTGGTCACTGTTAGCTTGCACTCTCCTCCTCTTGCTCTTTTGTGCTCCTCTCCTTCCTTTGGGCAATGGCATGAGAGTTTCCCTGGCTCCCAATTTCATTTCTCCTGCCCTAAAGAAGTAACAGGCTTTTTGTACTGAGGACTTCTGGGAGATGTTCTGGAATCTTTCAAGTGTCTGGTTTTCATCTCCTTACTTTTCCCTAACTTCCTTTGTTCCCATAATCCCATGCCTCAGAATTCCTCTACTATCTCAGATGGAAAAGCTCATCACACTTTTCCTTTTTCTTTGAACTCTTCTATTTCCTAGGTCCACAATATCTTGTCTCCAAAGCATTCTTCCTAGTTTTTGTCAAAAAAAAATTATAAACCACAATGAATGCCTATTTCCTAATCAGACTTAAGTGAGTCTTTCCCATCTCAGGGGATATAGATGAAGCAACTCTCATGTCCCTGGAACCCTATTCCTGCTCCATGGAAAAATCCACAATTGGCCACTTCCTACAAGGAACTAGAGGAGAGCTACAGTGGAGGACTCTGATGTTGGATCTTATTTCACAGCACATGTGGAAAAGCATTTATGTATGCTTGTTTAGAAATCTAAGTATGGTGTTGGAATATTCTTTTAAACATTCCATTCTGGCATTATTCCGTTTCCCAAGTCCAAATCCTAACAGAAAAAAAGTTTAGGGAGTGGTAATTTCTAAGGGATCATCCAACATATATTATGAATACCATACACTCTGGCTTAGAGGGAAAGGGACTTAGGTTTGGAGAAGGAACATTTACTTCCTCCTCATTGAGAAAAAGACAATCACAGGGTTTCATGCTGGAAAATAGCCCATACATGGCTATATTTCTTTCCCTTTAGACTTTTCTCAGATTCCTTAAAAACAAAGTCAGGAGCACTATAATGAGGAGAAAGTGACATCTCTGATTAATGACTTCAGTAGATGGCTATTAGAAAAGAGCCACAAGAATGATTCCTTCAACCTCGCAGCTCATGACAGGGGAGAGTGGTGTCAAAGGAAAGGCATCCAAGTCATTCTTCTTTCTTAGATTCTTTGCTTGAGATAGCAGACAGTCAAAAATTTGAAGGAAGATAGCATAAACCTGACATAGAAACCGTGGATTAAGTAAGGGAGAGAGAAGGAAAGCACCAGAATTAATGAGTTTAGGCTTATCAAGTAAGTATTTTTTTCTAAAGTTTTAGGGGCTTATGTTTCTCTAAATCTTGCTTTAGTTTTGTATCACATTTAAATAGCCATTTTAGTTTATCTTGATACCTAGCCATATTAATAAAGTGGTTTCTTTGTTAGGTTAAAATTGAATAATAAAGCTTATTAATCTCATTTATTTTGCCTTTCCCCAAAAGAGTTTCACTGTTTGTACCAGCAAGAAATAACCTGTAGGGAACCAGCCCCACATCACACCCGTGGGTATCCTGAGTTCAGTGGCAACAAAGGAATGAGAAAAAGACACATTAAGAGAGAAAGTGGGACCAGCAGGCCATCACTCATTAGTGGAGGAGACAGTGAAGGCCCCAAGTTCTGATCATTCACACTATTTATTGGTTATAATCACTTTGATCTATAGGGTGGGGTGGAGTGATGGTGGGGAGAGGGTGATGTGATAGTGGAGTGAATCAGTGAGCTGGAGCTGGTGTGTCATTCTAAATACTGATAACAGTGGTGGTTTCAGGAGTTTCACAAAACAAGAGCATGTGCTTATCTTCAGCCTGTTATCTATGTGCAGCTGGGGGAACTCCGGCCTTACAAGGAGACTACAAGTCTGGCTATGTTATAGTACTATGAAGGGGTTTTATGTCCTTGAGCACAATGTTTATGGTAACAGAGCTGAGGTCACCCTGCACCGGAACATGAGGCATGGAGAGCCCTTCCTCCCCGGAGGCCTCCTGTGGCCTTCTGCAGTTTGTTGTTCCTTGTTGATATGTTACTCATAACCAATTTATGTAGGCACTCTGCAAGTCCTTTCTACTTTGCTGCTTCCCCCAACATACCCAAGGCTCTGCTACCTACTACCTGGTGGCTGTCCTAAGTGTGCTATGCTACTAGAGTCTGCCCACACAATCTCGCACTTGTATAATACCAGCATTTCCAAATGTGTTTGATGGCCCAGGCACCCACTTAACTTCCTTGTGATAAGGATTTGTGGGAAACAAGACCCAACTGAGATTTCGATCCAGAGAACCTCAGGTAGCTCACTAGCCCCATTTCTGCCTTTTGGGGCATTATTAGTGTGCCTGACTTTGTCTTGGAGATTGGCCTCTTGCTGATAAACTACATATGGTCTTGGAGGTCATACAAGGTAGAGACACAATAAATTACTCTCTAATTGACTAGAACCAGTGAATCTGACCTTTTCTGAAAAAAGCTATGAATCTTTCAACAGTGAAGCAACTACTTGGCAGATAAGTCATTGTCAGGTTTGTAAAGGGCTGACCTACCCAGACAGAATGGCTCCCAAATACTGGCGACATGGAAGAATCTGCACTCCAAAAGCAGCTAAGCCCACCTCTGCATATTGGCAGGGATTTGCTTGCTTGTGTGTTTTGGAGGCGGGTGCATGTGGGGCAAACTAGGGAATAGGACAGAAATGGTTGACAAACTGGCAAAGATCAAAGCCTAGCTAGGTCATCAAGGCATTAAAGTGAACACAGAGTACAAGATTTCAGAAATGACCAGGAGACAGCTGGGCCAGACAGTGTGGAAGAAAGCCACAAATGAGGAAAAAACATTTAAGGCAAAGTGAAGAGCAGAAGAATCAGTAGGCTTTCTCCACAGTGCTCATGGGGCCTCCAGTTCTCTAGTAGAGAGCTGTGTCTGGCTCAGGTAGAGCTTAGTCTTCCTGAGGCCCTGGAGAGACCTGCATAGAGAACTGCTTTTCTGAGCTGCAGAGGACATGGCTAACCACTCCTGTTGGCTACAGTCAATTCTGCTCCAGTGGAAACAAGCCAGCTTGAAGTTCAATTATAGAGTATGTCTCATCAATCGAATAAACTTTTTTTTCTGAGAGCTACATTGCTCAGATACTTTGTGAGGCCAGGCCAGGCCAACACAGTTGTAAGGTACTGGCTATAGAACAAAGCTCATGTCTTTCAGGCACATTGAGACTCTCTCCGAACTGGTTCCAGTCTACCTTTTCAGGTTCATCTGCTACCTCCATCCCTCTCTCGCGAAACCTCTTCAGTCACATGAATTGACTTGCTGATTCCCAAATTCATGCCTCATGCCTTTGCTCAAATTTTCCTTTTCATCCCTCTGTCAACTCTCCTCAGCCCTCACACATTCGTCACCTACTCATTCTTCAAAGCCCAGTCAAATGCCACTTCTTCCAAGATGCCTGCATTGATACCTCCCTCACAGTTGGAATGACTTTCCCTTTTTGTGCTCCCCGCTTTGCTTGTCTTCTGTTTGGGGACAGACTTAGGTATGTGCAGGTGCCCTGGGAGAGCTATTGTCAAACAGGGACCAAGGCTAACTCAGCCCTGTTCCCACAACATAGGTTGTCCAAATCCTCATCTGGAACAGGTTCCAAACACATACTTCGTGGAATGAAATGCATTTGTTCTACCTCAGAGAAATAGAAAACCTTTTTCTCCTTCCTCTAAACTTCCTCAGTTTTGATTTATGGAGTTCATTAACTTAGTAATTTTCCTGTCTTCTCATCCCTTGTGTCTGGTTCTCTAGAAGGCTGATCTCTTAGTTCCAAGGTAGAATTAAATAACTAACCTTTGTGGAGCACTTCGTAGTTTTCAAAGCACTTTCCCATCCACTACCTAATTGATTCCCTCAGCCACCCGTGAATTATCCCCAATTTAGAGCTGAGAAATCTGTCTCCTATGTGAAGCAACTTGTTCAGGTCAGAGCAATTAAGTGGTCAGCCAGGGACTAGAGACCAGACTGTCTGCCTCTAAGTCATGTGCTTCCCACTAACAACAACCACACAGCAGAAACAACTGCCATGAGCATTTATTGACCTCTCACTCAGTGCCAGGCACTGTGCTATGCACCTCACATGGGTTATTGTGTTTTATCCCAATAACAGTTTTGTGAGGCAGCTGCTAATATTATTACCAATCGAGAGAGGATTTGATGGTTTAGACAGCTTGGGCAACCAGTTGAAGGGCACATGGCCAATAAGTGGTAGAGCCGGTACTTAGATTCAGATATGGCAGACTTCTGTGAGCCTGGTTGCTCTGAACTGCAGCTTCTAAGCCATGCCCCCGCCGTGCACTGGTGAGAGCTGGTGCTTTGGCATTCCCAGCTATCTGTGTGCACACACCTGCTAGGTTAGAACACCTAGCACGGACCCTGGAGTCAGAAGTCTTGACCACCAGTCCTGGCTCGGCTATCTGTGTAAACAAAATCACTGATGATTCCTGGAACTCGGGTTTTTATTTGTCAAAGAGAAATGATCTCTCTACGTGTCTGGGCATTGAAGAAAGCCTGGAGAATCCAAGGCAGCTGAGTTTTCCCTGGCTCTTAGAAAGGCTGCCAGTCACATTTGATTTGCTAGTCACATCTGGTTTAACCCAAACTTCATTCTGTGTCCAAATCAGCTCTTCTGAGGCCTTTTCAAACTTCTCTCACACTCAATCACAACCTCATCTCCTTTTTCACCCACCCAGGAGACTTACCTCCTGATTTGAGTCATGTCAAGCCATTAAAATGAAACAGTGTTCTGTAAGAACTTGGACCATGGTGTCTCACCGACCTGGGCTTGAGTCCTGTCTCTCCCACTGG
The DNA here is from genome assembly GCF_049354715.1 of Callithrix jacchus. Lineage (NCBI taxonomy): Eukaryota > Metazoa > Chordata > Mammalia > Primates > Cebidae > Callithrix > Callithrix jacchus. Next base: position 148,090,879 of record NC_133524.1, read on the forward strand.
CCGACAATGTGATATTTGACCTCTATGAGTTTTATTTCCTTCCTCTGTATAATATGGGTAATCACTGTAGCTACCCTACCGGTTATTGTGAAAATGTCACCAAGTAATGCCCAGACAGCACTCACCACAGCACAATGTATATGCTCAAAAGGTGATGGTTATAAATGGTATAATTTATGCTCTCAAGCATAAAACGTTGACATTTTCTCCACCTCAACATTTCTTCTTTCCTTCATCCTGTGGCCCAGCCCTCTCTAATGGCACTCTCCCTCAGCTTACTGTGGTCCCAGTTTTGTGAGTTGTCACCACCCATGCTTATTTTCAGCCTTTCTGGCTCTGCTGGCTCTTGTCTTGCAGCCTAGAAAATGCTTAGGTATTGCCTAATCTCCCAGAGAGTGAGGTTTGCCTTCAAAATCATCTCTTTCTTGTCCTGGCTCCCTCCTCAGCTCCCAGCAATCTGTTCCTGGCTCTCAGTACTCTCCAGACCATGATCCCTCTGCATTTACTGAAGACCTAACTGGGAAATTCAATGGCCTTTTCTTGGCATCCACTTCCCCAACCCCTCTGTACAGAGCTGCTGACTTCACCTTCCTTGGATGAAATTCCTTACTTCCTAGCCTTTCCCCCCATCATGTTGTAAATATGGTTTTCTTCTCTTTCACCAAACACACCTTGCATTGTAGTTGCCCAGAAAGTTTCTGAAAACAACAACGAACAAAGCACTGAGACAAGATTATTGGGTTCTTTCCAACCCTGTTGACTCCTTTGGCTCCTCTCCCTTTTCCCATTTCCTGAGCTTGAATTCCCTAAGCTTCTGTCCTTGGCCCAGGTCTCTATCTTGACACTTTCTCCCTTGGAGATCTCGCACACCCACACAGTTTCTGTGCTCATTTCTGTGTGACTGGTTCTCAGGTCCTTATCCTGAGTCCTGTTCCAATCTGAGCCCCAGATTCCCATCTCCACATGCCCATTGGATGCCCAATAAGACACAGAATCTTCACACATAAGAAGCAACATTGTCTCCCCCACCAAACCTGCTCTGCCTTCTTAGCCTATTTGTGATCATAGAACCAACACCTTCTAATCACCAAGGCTTTAGACCTGTGAGTCATCTTGGAGAACCACCTTTGTATCTCCCCCAACTAGAAAGCAGGTCCTAGGAAAGCTGCTCATACAGTGGGGATACTCTTCATCCCTTCTCTTCAGATCTGCTAGCCTTACTTCTTTCAAGCTTTCACTATTCTCACTTGGTGTCTCCCGCGTGGTCCCCTGACATCCAACATTTCTTCCTCCCAACCCCTCCCTCACATCAGCAGCCAGAAGGATCTTACAACTTAGATCTGATCACTTCTTTCCCCTTGTGAGATACCTGTTCTTTAAATTACACGGAAATTACATCTTCTATCTTCATTTCCAAATAATATCTATACATGGATACCACAGAAAGTTGTTCACTCCCCTCTCTCTATCCATTCTCATCTCTAACAATGAACCTAAAGGCAAGATTGGAGTGAGACTTGCCCTGACAATCATTATTATGTGGCAGTTGAAGTTATTTTTAATGTTCCTTGGACTTCTGTATATTGATTTAATTTTTAATTAGGAGAACACATAAATTTTACAAAAATAGTAAAGTCATTCTTCAGGGAAAAGAAAAGAAACCATTCCAGTCGTTCCTGATTATCATGGTCACTGGGACAAGTCCAAGCTCCTTAATGTTCCTTAAGGTGCCCTCTGTGATTGACCTCTGCCAACTTGTCTCTCCTCACTGAAGGACATTCCCACTGCTGTCTTGAGCTCCAAGCACATTGGCATTGCAGTCATTGGTCAGAAAGGCCACTTATTGTCATCTCCAGGGCTTTGTTTGTGTCTTTCCTCTTGTCTCTGGTCCCATTGACCTTGTCCTGGTTCTGTTCCTGTCATTTCTTGCCTGGGCTATGGAATGAGCCTTTTTTTTTCCCCCCATCCAACTCATCTTGTTCCTTTTCTTTTTGCATACAACAGTGAAATCATCTTCCTGGAGCACAGGAAAAATCTTTCTAGTCTACCTCCCTGATGCTGAGCCTGAGTCCTGATTCTTCATTGGGAAATCCTACAGTCTGGTTCTAGTCAAGTTTTCAGCTCCATGCTCTTATCCTGAACATTTGCCTGAAATCCTCACACTCTTATAGCCTCATTCTTCCTGGTACATTCCTAGCCCTTCCTCTTTCCTCTTCTTTACTACTTTTGAAAGCATGTTTATCCTGCCCAGTGAGGCAGCTAATGGGCTAAATAAAGTGTCTCTGTGGACTACTGGGTCTTGCTTCATTCTTCAAGTACAGCCCTTGTTTCAGAGGTATTCACTGGGAGCAGGAAATCCACCTTCCCCTTGAGTGCAGCCAATATGCTGCAGGAGAGGAATAACTGGGAATACAGACCCAGACCAGGGACAGAGACAGCAGCTAAGAAAATAGCCAGGTGGAGTACCAGGTGGCCAAGGTGGGTTTTGCCATCCCTTGTTTGTCTGCTGTGTACATGAGCTTAGTGACTCAACCTCTTTCCTAGACACACCACAGGAGGCAGAAGAAGTAAATGCCTTCAGCTGTGAAATGGGCCTCAATGATTCAGGTCCTGGGAAGCCCAACTCACCACAAACATAAGTGTGCTGCAGGATCACAAAGCCCCACCCCTTATCTCAGTCCTGCTAAGCTCCGTTGGTCTTATGGTACTGAGAAGGTGAAGGGCAAGGTGCCCAGGTGGGCCACCATCACCATCCCTCCTAAATCTAGCTTCATCTCCACAAGAAAGTGATTTAAAGAGATTACTTAACTACTATTCAGGCACTTGAAACACAATATGTCCAAGAAGGAGTCCAACACTGCCTCCGCACTGCCTGCCACCACCACCACCACAAGCTTTTCTGCCTTTTGCATTCTAGATCACAACTAATGGTGCCACCATCAGCCTCATCCCTGGTTCTGCTTATGCATCATGCTGTTTCACACCTCACTGCCTTCATGATGCAGTGTACTTGCTTGCAATAACTGTGCCCTTTTCTTTCACTTGTCTCCACCAACACTTGGCTCAGTGGTTAATCCCTGTGCAAATTTCCCCCTTTGCCTTCCCATGTTCCTGAAGCATGATGTGGAGCCCCTCCTTTGTGCTCCTCAGCAACTGGGGATACTTCATTGTCATTGACACCTTCTTGTCCAGTTTTTTCCATTAGATCTGGAAGTATTTGTATGCAGGCACCATGTGTTATGTACCTGTGTGTTCCCATCGCCAAGCACAGAACTCTGTATACACATGATGTTTGGTAAGAGCCAGTTAATGTATTTTATATATTCTTAAATTCTAATGTATTATATGGATTCATAAAGCCTCATCTATTTCCTGGCTCCTACATCTCGAATTCAGTTATTCATTATGCTTTGTCCCTTTATCTTCTTAATTATCTCTTTATCCAGTATACTTCTATTCGAACCTAGGACCTTCTTTCTAGTTGAGGCCACAACCATCTCAATGCCCAACCATCCCAACATCCTGAGTGGTCTTCCAAACACCACTTTTTGTCTCCTGCAGTCTGTTCTCCACACTGCAACCATATGGAGCCGTTCAAGTATAAATTTGCTTATATCATCCTTTTTCTCAGAACATTCCAGAAACTTGGCACCACCCTCTGCACAAAGTACAAGTCCTCAATGGCAGCTCAGACAGCCCTCTCTAGCCTCATCTTTCACACTTTTTTTCTGGAGTCCTGGAGTCTAAGCAAACAAAACAACTTGCTGTTACCTTCAATTGCTATTTCTTTCCCACCTTCATCCCTTGCTCATGCTGTTAGCTCAACTTGGAATCCCCTCCCTTGTATCCCATCTGTCCATATTATCCCTCTGATTTAAGGCTCCACTTCAGTGCCCCCATCCAGGGGTCCTTGAGGAGGCTGGCCACCAACTGATGAATGGCTTGCATCAGGGATATAAGTCTCTGACAGAGGACAAGGCACTGTTTGGGTGGTTTTTTGTGAGATCATGAGAAAGTTGCACCCAGATATGTCCTTGTGCACAGATAGATGACTTGGCCAGAATGGCAAGGAGACATTTAACAAAATGAGTCGGTTAGGTCAGAATGGATGACAAGGTAGTGGCTAAATAATGTGGGGATGGAAAGAGCTCCTATGCTCAGATATATGTCAGGAAAGGTAGAACTTAGTACAGGGTACATCTTTGGGCAGGATTGAGGGACTGTTAAGTCAGGGGTTGGGGATTCCTTAAAAAGCAGCTTTGTTCTGAATTCTGGGAGGGGGTCAACAAAAGCAGCATTTACAGAGTACCAGGTACTGGGTAGGCCTTGTGGATATGGAAATGACACAGAGTTTATTGTTGCCTTGTCTCTTGCTTCAAAAACCTTCTGGTCTAGACTGGAAGGGGTTACACCCTCACTATACCCATGAGCTGTAAAAGCTCCTGTGTGCCTGGAATCAGGATGGAGAGAGGGTGGGAGGGAGGAAGGGATGTCAACTGGGAAGGCTTCACCTTCTACCTCCACTGACATGTAGTTTAAGTTTAGCCACCAGTCACCAGCACTCCTTTGCCCAGCCTGTTCTATCTCCACTCCCTGCAACCCATTCAGATATTCAGAGGCCATATTTGTCTTCTAAAAACATCTGTCTCTCACCATCCTCAGGGGCTCCTGGATCTGCTGAATGGGTATGTCCCTTCTGTAGTTCTTTTAGCTCTCATTTTTCTAGCTTCATCTCCACCACTCTCCACATCAATGTTTGTGTTTTAGTCAAGCCCCTCTTCTGAAGTACTGTATTCCATGTGTCAGTTCCACAACCTGGAATACAGTCAGTCTAAGGCAACCACCCTTTTCTTGTCTGGCATAAAATGTGATTTCCTTCCAGGAGTTTTCCCTGATTAAACCCACTCTCTTCAGACATCTTCTGGTTCAGTTTGTCAAATACAGTACTCCCTAAAAGATTTAATGCAATTACAATGAGGTGACTATCATCATTTAAATGTATTTAATATTGCTGAGCACTGACTGAGTGTCGGACACTGTGCTGGGCCCTGAGGGTATGCTATGACCACGACTGACACAGCCCTTTCCCCATGGAATCCACAGTCCTGTGGGGTAGCCAGACACATGGGCCAAGTAACTGCAAGTGTGATGACTACTTCCAAAGGGCAAGGGCATAGTGCTCAGAGAGCTGACCCAGCCTGAGGTCGAGGAAGGCCTCCTTGAAGAAAGATCATCTGAACTGTAATCCAAGGCTAAGTTGGAGTTAAACTGGCCAGGGGATAGGCCAAGGGAAGGATATGAAAGAGTTCTAGGCAGAGGGATGGCTAGTGAAAAAGCCTTTTATGAAACAGAAGCAAGGGAGACTATAATGTTTGTTATGAAATCTTTAAGGAGTCGCTTTTCTGGCTGGAAACTGGTGGCACCTTTGCCCAAGTTCTTGTCCTTCATCCAGGAAGAATAAGGTATGGAGACAAGTAGAAGATGAACAAGATGAAGAGGACCTTTATTGAGTTCAACTCAGAGGAGCCCTTCGGGAGTAGCTCCTCTCTGCTGGCAGGTCATCCTGCTGTCTCTGCGGCTCTCAGCAGACAGGGTACCTCCTCTTTGCAACTGGTCATCCTCTGCCTACTCTTCCCAGGCTTTTGTGGACCTCAGAGGGGAGGAAGTGTGTGCTGATTGGTCCATGGGCAGTCATGAGTGGGCTGGAAAAAGCATCGCAAGTCCCCAGTCTGGCCCATGGGACTGGCAGCCCAGCCTCCAGCGTTCAGGCCCTCCCTGGCCTGGAGGTGGGACCTTACTGGGGACCCACCCCTTCTGCCCAGGAATCTGTCTGCCTCCTATTACCGTTCACAGTGACCCAGCTGGGCCCTGACTTTGCTCCAAGATCAGAGCAGGCACTAACAGCAGGGAGAAGCCAGGCAGCAGGAGCAAGTGCTTCTGTTTCCAAACCTGCAAGGACAGGAGGGCCTTTGCAGGACCCCAAGAATGCAGGGATGCCTGAGGCTGCAGCTGCCAGTTTGGGCAGCTGTGATGTACCAGGGAGGGCAGGGGGCAACTGCAGCTGTACCAGGGAGGGTAGGGATCCTGACTTCTCCTGCCCCTCAGGAGGTTCAGATCTGTAGCCACAACTTGGGTGGCTGCAGCCCCACCCAGGAGGGTGGGACTCCTGCCTGCTCCATGGAGCAGGAGGCCAGTGTCTACAGCAGGGCCACCTGGGGAACTCCCACCGCAACTCAGAAGAGGTGGGGCTCCCACCTGTCACTGGCGCCTGCCAGCTCTACACAGCAATGCAGCCCTGGAAGGGCGTCCCTGCTGCAGCCGGCATGATGGCAGCGGCAGGCTATCTGGAGTGGCAGCTACCATCAGTAGGAAAGTAAGACAGAAGCCAGAGCATGCAGAACCTTTAAGCCATAAGAAGGAGTTTGAGTTTTATTCCAAGGAAAAGTGAAATGATGGGACAAGCCTTCCATTTTTAAAAGGTTGGTGTGTTTGCCATGAGGTGTACAGATTGCGTATGGGCAAGAACAGAAGTAGAGAGATTAGTGAGGAGTCAATAATTTATTGTTCCTCAGCTCCAAGCTTATCCTTTTTGCTTGCTCTGTGAAATTGGATCTGGGCCCTTTAAATATTTTTTTCTTTTCCTTTCTCTTTGAAGTTCTGTCAGTAGAGGGCACTGGAGAGACATTGTCAGAAAAAAATGGCTTCTTGTTTTGGTGTGCTGGATGAGCAGGCTCTTGGTGGCCCTTGCAGGTGGCTTTTCCATATCTCACCTCTGATTCCCAGTACTTGGCTCCTGCAGGGCATATGACTTCTCCATGATCTAGTACCTGCAGCAAACATGGCTTTTCTAGCATCTGACTCCTGAACCACGTGTGGCTTCCCCAGTGCCCAGCTCCCACAGCATGATTGGCTTGTCTTGTACATAAACTCAGACCTGCAGTAGACAGTGATCAGCAGTGCCCAGTGGCCAGCATCTTCCTCTGGTACCCAACTTGGGTGCTTTTGGTGGGACATCTCCTAGTGAACAGCTTTCTTCAGCATCCTAGAGGGCAGTTTCTGACCAGTTCCAGAGAATGGATGTCCAGCAAGTCTACCAGCCATTCAATGAGCCATGGCCATGTCCTCTCTAACAAGGTATGCATCTCAGCCCTGGGGGATACAAGGGAGCATTTATTTATTTATCCCGTTTAAAAAACATTTTTTTTATTACAGGAAGTTTCAAACACACACACACACACACACACACATACATGTATGTGTATATGTATGTGTGAAGAATAATATAATAAACTCTTTATACCCATCCCTCAGCTTCAGCATTTACTGTCAGGTGCCCAAATTACTGTTATCTGTAAACCTCCAAAATCCCCTATCATCCCATCATTTTAAAGCAAATACAAAAGACATCATTTCATCCTTAAATAGTTCAGTATATATCGCTAAAATATTGGGACTCTTTTTTCCGCTTAAGCTACAGTACCATAATCCTATCTTAAAATCATTTCTTAATTAAAATCAAATATTTACTTAGTGTTCAAGTTTCCATGATTGTCTCATAAATGTCATTTAGTAATTGGATCCAAAATGTCATTTAGTAACAGAGATCCAAAAGATCCACGTATTGTATTTGTTGTACTTATCTCTTAAGCCTGTTTTAATCTCCAGGTTTTCTCTCCCCATACCACAATTTTCTTGCTATTCATTTGTTGAAGAAACCTGGTCATTTGTCCTTTAGAGTATTCCACAGTCCAGCTATCGCTAGTCACATTCCCATAGTGTCATTTCACATAGTCTTTCATCTCTGAATTCTCTGTAAACTAACAGCTATGTGGAGAGGCTTCACTAGATTTAGATTTGAATGTTGTAGTACACATATATTTGTATTATATCAAACAGGGTGGGGTGTATGTTTTTTGTGACGTTGAAATTACTTTCTGGGTTTAGGCATTGTCAGTCTCACATATCCACAATAAAGTTGCCTCAGAGCCTTTCACCTAAAGATTCTATTAATAGCAGCCATTCTTGATCATTGTCTGTATTCTTATTTCATTGGAAGCTACAAAATAGTGGTATCACAATTGTGTGATTCCTTCCACATTTGTTAGCTGGAATTCTTCATGAAGAAGAGCTTCCCAGTATGCCTTTTCAGAATATGTTGGTTTCCTGACATCTTCTAAAGGTAATATATGAACACATGGGTTGGATTTGTTTCAAGCTATTGTAGTTATTTGTAGTTATCTTTTCTTTGGTCAGAGGGAGCCCCTGTGTTGGCTTCTGTGTCCTTTTGAGAGGAGCCCAGTTGGATTTTGTTTTGCTTTGTTTTCTTTTTAAAGTATTATTTGCATAAAATAACACCATTGTCTTTGATAGATGCATTGCTTTTTCCAACTTTATTGAAACATAATTGACAAATAAAAAATGTGTATATTTATGGTGTACAATGTAATAATCTGATGTATATATACATTATGAAATTATTACTATAATCAAAGTAATTAACATATCCATCACTGAATATACTTATCTTCTGTGTGTGTGTGTCTGTGTGTTGTGAGAACATTTAAAATATATTCTATTGGCAATTTTCAAATATACAATCCATTGTTATTAACTGTGGTCACCATGTTGTACAATAAGTCTCCTGAACTTATTTCTCCTGACCAACTGAAATTTTATAACCTGTGATCCACATCTCCCCATTCTCCCAACCCTCCACCAGCCCCTGGTAACCACTATTCTACTCTCTGCTTCTGTGAGTTCAACTTTTCTTAGATTCCTCAGATAAGTGAGATCATGTGGTATTTGTCTTCCTGTGCCTGACTTGTTTTGTTTAGTATAATGTTCTCCAGGTCCTTCGTGTTGTGGCAAATGACAGGATTTCCTTCTTTTTAAAGGCTGAAGAGTATTCCATTTTCTGTGTGTGTACATATGTGTGTGTTTATGTATATATCTCATATTTTCATTATACATTCATCCATTGATGGACTCTTAGGTTGATTCCATTTCTTGACTATTGTGAATAATGTTGCAATAAATATGTGAGTGCAGATATCTCTCCAATATACTGATTTCCTTTCTTTTGGATATATACCAAGCAGTGAGATTGCGGGATCATATGGTAGTTTTATTTTTAGTTTTTTGAGGAACCGCCATACTGTTTCCCATAGTGGCTATGCTAATTTATATTCATGACAGGGTTTTTCACTGGGTACTCTACAAGACTGTTAGGGGTTCTCTATATCTGTGTTCTTCAGAGTTATTTTTACTCATGCCTAGCCAATCCCTTATTAATCCAACTACTTGTTATAATTAATAATTCTTTTACAAAATAGCTTTTTTAGAGTAAAATTTAGATACCACAAAAGTAGTTTTCACTGTACAGTTCAATTGTTTTAAAATAATTTTACAAAGTTTTGAAGCAACCTCCATAGTCTAAGAAACATTGTGTCCATGAGAAGTCACTCCTCATCCCCATCCCTAGCCCCGGACGACCACAAATCTACTTTCTGTCTCTATTGATTATGTGGACATTTCTAAAATATGTGTTTTGGACATTTCTAGAATATATGTTCCTCTGTGTCCGGCTTCTTTCACTGAGCATATTTTTTAATAAACTGTAGTAAAATACGTATAACCTAAAATTTACCATCTTAACCATTTTAAGTATATAATGGTTAAGTCACATTGTTGTGCTACAGCTCTCTTGATCTCTTTCATCTTACAAAACTGCTAGTTAATAATTCCTTATATTAAACTTTCCTGTCCTGATTGGATTTAGACTGCACAGAAGTATACAGTGTCCCAGAAAAGAGATAGTGGAGCTTGGGCTAGGAATAACAATGGAATTGGAGAGAAGGAAGCAGATGCAGGATATTTTGACACTGATGAATTCAATAGAAGGGTAAAGGAAAGAGAATTGAGGATGACTCTTAGAAGTCTAGCTTGGGCACTGGGTGAGGGTAGTAACCTTCACTGAGGAGGAAGAGCACTTATTTGGCAATAGAATGCTTGAATGAAAAGATGCTTCCTTGTTAATTTTTCTTTGTTTCTGGCAAATTAGTGTTGTATGCCTTGGCATCTTCTACATCACTGGCTCTCAACACTGGCTGTACATCAGAATCACCAGAGAGCTTTTAATATCTATGGATGTCCTGGATCCATCCCAGACTAATTCAATCAAAATATCTGGAGATGGAGTCTAGGCACTGATAATTTTAAAGAGCTTTGCAGATAATTGTAATGTGCATCCAGTTTTAAGATCCATGGAAGTAGATGTAAAATTAGAAACTATAAAGAAACTGAACGTATTTAACGTTGGGGGGGCTATTGGATGGCCTGCATAATTAGCAAAGGTAATCTAGTTAAGACAACATTAGTAGGGGTCAAATTAGAGGGTAAAGATGGTCAGAAATGAATATGCTTATTAGATGGTAGAATCTTTACTACACCTTGGGTGCAATCTCTGTGCTTGGGTTCACGTCAGGTGTTTTATACTTGTCATCCACTGTATCACACAGAGAGCGTTCTCCAAAGAAACAAAACCAAGTGGATGTGTATGTGCACACATGTGTGTGTGCGTGTGTGTGTATGTAGAGGGACAGATTTTAGGAAATTAGCTAGTGTGATTGTGAGGGCTAGCAAATCCATAGTGAAGGCCAGCAGGATGGAAATCTAGGCAGAGTTTCTATGTTGCAGGCTAAAAAGTAGAATTCCATCTTCTTTGGGAAACTTTGGTCCTTCCTCTTAAGGCCTTCAAATGAGTGGATAAGGCTCATTCACAATATGGAGGATAATCTGTTCAAGGTCTCTTCATCATAAATGTTAATCACATATGAAAAAAATAAGTCTCCACAGCAACATCTAGACTTGTATGTGATCAAAAACAGGGCATCATAGCCTAGCCTAGCCAAGTTGACACATAAAAGGCACCATCATATCTACTTTATTTTCACCACCTTGTATGAGAGATAACATTGTGCCCACAATGCAGAGAAAACTAAGGCTCAGCAAAGCCAATAAATTCATCCTAAATCACCCAGCTAGTGGATGGATGACTGGGGCAAGAATGAAAACCGAGGTCTCTGGGATGCCACAGTCTCCCCTGAGACAGGAGAAAAACAAAAATATATTTTGCCCATTCTCCTGAGCCTTAGGCTGTGTTGAGCTTTGAGTGGGGCCTTTAGTAGTATTCTCCTTGCCTCAGTCAGAGGGACACTAGGTTATATTTTCTCCTTTTCTTTTTTGTATGCTTCTTCCCTGTAGATCTCTGAAGTGAGCCATCCTTTGCCCTTTGTGAGGGTCAGAGTTTTTACAAGAACTTGTCCAAAAGGTAACCTTCCTTCCTCAACCAGAGGCTAATCCCACCTGCCTTTCCCACTCCCCATTAAGAAGTAAGGCTTTTGCGAATACCTTGAAGGGAAAAAATGTTTTCTGTTTGTGTCTCTGGGTTCTGCTCTGAGAAGCAGAGAGGCAGGCATCATCCCCAGATCTCATTTTTTTTTTCTGTGCTACACTGGTATCTTTTTGGAAGGACTTGACATGTCTCTGCTCTCCTTTCCAAAGAGCTTTTACCTCTCCTCCTTCAGGGAAGCCTGGAATATGAAGTTCTATATTTAGAATGACTCTAGATGTATCCTTCAAGTTCCAACTTGCTTGTGCAGTGATCAATGTTATTAGTGATTATTGTAAAACGAAAGCAAATTGCCATGTGCCATCTATTGGGACACATTTCTATAATCCTTGCTTCTGGCATAATGATTTACATGACAGCTGTTTGTTCAGGTATGTGGTGTGAGTGATCATTTCTTCAGCAGGAGAACTGACTCCCCTATAGCAGCCTCTAGGCCATTCAGGGTCTCTGATGGATGTTGGTAAAAACTGAAGCCTGAGCAAGGAAGAGGATAGTGGCACATACTCTTAGAGCTGAGCTGTAAATCTGGCCACTTCTCAAACAGACTGAAAATTTCCTAATTCCTGTTTTAGTTGTCCCTAGGGTTTAACTCTCCCAAGCCAGCTCACCAGGATGTACAGGGGCTGTAGGCATGGAGGTTTTCCACCTGCATAAGAAATTTCATTCCGTTTTAACAAATATTCCCTGAACACATACTCAGCACCTGGTACAGTTCTATGCACCATGGATGCAGGGAGACTCAGACATTATTGCTACCCCTGAAGGGTTTATAGAGAGAAGGCATGAATGCAGGAAGGAGCAAAGCAGAGTGAGGGAAAGCTGCCTGCATGATATGTTGCTTGAAGTAAATATTGAAGCAGGGCATAGTGAAGAGCCTAGAAAAGGACATTCCAAGAAGAGGGATCAGCTCAATGGAGTGCCCATAAATATTCAACAATCAGCTTTCTGGAAAAAAAGAAATCTTTGATGTGTAGTGTTTTCCAATTTCCATGCTGTAAATAATCCCACCATGGCCCATTTTAAGCTACTAACTTGGCATCAGCTGAATGCACAGTTGGGAAGAGATGCATACATTGGGCTGTCAGGGCCTGTTATGAGTTGGCTCCAACAAACACCACTGGGTCAGCCCCCACAAAGGCTGAAAGTAGCCTCTCGGGGCTGCATGGTGGGGTTAGAGGCTAAGGAAGTGGGACTTGGGCTGATGGGGGCTAGTGCTGGAACAGTAGGCAGAACCAGGTTATACATGAAATTATGCTGCAGGGTTTTACACAAGAGAGGCACACAATCAAAACAATATTTTTGAAACATCTAGTTGGTGTTGACAATCAAAATTTTTGGTTACCTCTCCTATCAATAAAATATTTTTGAAAATATATGCCTATAGCATATAAATAAACATGTACAACTGAGCCAGATATGCTGTGTGCAAAATACACCTAAATATGAAGGTAAATGACCTAAACAAAGTTGAATGAATGTTCACATCTTTTTATGGTGCATCCTAGTGGGTCACCATATAAGCACCTCATAACACTTGTGTGGCTGGTGGGGTTGACGCTGGAGGCTGGGTGACCTATTGGTTTGTAGTTCAGATGTGAGATAACACTGGTTTAGACTCAGGAAAGAGAGAAGTAAGATTTGAGCCTGCTCACAAGACAAAATCCACAGGACCCATTGAAAGAAGGGTCGGAAGATGTGAAAGAGGGAGGCATCACTCACTGAGATGGAGAACACCGAGGAGCAACCAGAATCTTTTTCAGGTAAAGGGGAGGAATAGTGACTCATGATAGTAACCATAAACTAGACAGTAAGTAGCCACCATGTCAAAGGCTTCAGACTTGCCTTTATTTTCCTCAGTAGTTATTTACTGTAAAAATATTATAACACCATTAGGCAACATTATGGGAGGTTTACAAAGAAAAAAATCACCTGTAATCCTGCATTGTAGGCCCTAACAGCTCATTTTCTATCCCATATTGCCTCCAAGGCCTTCACCACATGTGTGCATTTGTTTTTACATTGCTATAGTTATAGTATTATAATTGGCCTTCTCACTTACCATCGAATTTGTAAGCCTCTTCTGCGTCACAACATTGTCTTCATAATAATCATCATTTTAATGGCTGCATCATATTCCTTAGAGATGATGTCCATATTGCCTAACATCTAGATTGGGTTCATTGTTTGCTATTACAGATAACGTGACAACAAATAACTTTGTGTCTGGGTTCTGATTGTGGCTAACCCTAACTTGCTCTGAAGTAAAGGGCTGCCCTAGTTCTCTCCTCTTAAAAGGAAGCATTATGCAAGCATGGTTTCCTGCGGAGGGTCTAGAACACCCTGCTAGATCCCCATGCAACTTGGACTTCCATTTTCTATAGTAAAAGCTAATGTGTCTCATTACCTTTAGTGGTAAATAAAAATGTATTCAAGGCAGTAGGTGGGACCAGGTGAGGTAGGGAAAGGACTGAGACCAAGGATGGAAAGTACAGCAGCAGTGTGGGTGTGTGTATGCACATACACATCTGCGATGATGGGGCTGAAGAGCAAGAAGCAGGCCAGAGTGAGGTTGTGTCCTTGCAGGGCACATGGAATTAGGCAAGGCTATTGGGCAGGAGAGGGGTGTATTTGATGTTTGGACATTGTGACATGCCTTAAGAAAATGAAACCCCTTTAAGGTGTCAGCTGTTCGAATACTATGTACATTTGCGCAGCAACCTTCCGTCTTTCCAGAAGTATGCACTGCCCATGCTATTTCACACCTCTGCCGACTCTTAGCGTTTTGCAGACGTCTCTCATTGCAGACTCTACCTCAGAAGCTGCAGTCAAAGGCATCATATGCCCTACGTAGGTTCCTCAACTCTGGTTTCTGGGCAGGGTATGAGGTAGGGCTCAAGTGGCAGAGCCAGTGGACAGAGCAGCCTCTGCTTTTCTTCCAGCTTGCTGGAAATATACCTGTATGCTTTGGTCCAGTCTCATACTCCTAAAAGTTCTGCTAATGGGAAGGGATATTAGTTAGTTACTGTGGCTTTGGACTTGATATGTCTCAGTCACTTCAGGTGGTGCAATTTCATCTTTCACATTAGGAACAGCCAAAATTTTTAGTAAATTACAGGCATTAGGATTAATCTGTTACTTCTGCTCCTTTTGCTCTGAATGAATCCCAGCTTATTAGGAACATAAGATCTTGGGGCCTGAGCCATCATTTTGAGAAATTACTTTGCAAAAAAATGGGAGAGAAGGTGACACTGCAGTCAGTCCTGGTTCCAGGAATGATAGGTCTGGGGCAGGAGCAGCCTCCCTCTACCTTGTCCCCAGTGAGTGAGAAATATGATGGCTGCTCCTTGACACAGAGTCAAGGTGGCCACATGATTAGAGAAGAGGGAGGGGTTGACTATTGAACACCTGGCTTTCCATCCCAGCTCTGATATGATAGTGATAATAGTAATAAGAATAATTTTATTGGGTTTCTATTATATAACTGACAATGTACTCAGTAATAGTGATAAACCTGTCAACAAAACAGAATAAAATCCCTGTTCCCATGAAGATAGGCAACAAAGAAATAAAAACATGTAGGATATCAGATTTATTTGTAATAGCAAAAAAAAAATAAAGCATGAGGTAGGGTTGGAGGGGCTTTACAATTTTAAACAGGATGGAGAGAGAAGGCTGCACTGAGAAAAGATCTGAAGTGAGGTGAGGGAGACAGCCATGTGGCAAGCTAGCCAAAGAGCCTTGCAAGCCAAGGGGGCGCATGGGGCACATTGTGACTGTAGATGCTAAATAGATAATCTCAGCTCATGGGTGCCCATTCAGGGCTAGAGAGGGGAGCAGGAACTTCATATGCCCACCTTGGTTTCATGCATGCAGAGGGCCGAGATACAGGCTTGACACTTTAGGAGTACCAATTAGATGTCCTGCATTAGTTTTATGTTATTGTTAAACAAATTTAGCAGCTGTAAACAACACCCCTTTATTTTCTCATAGTTCCCATGTTCCAGTAATCTGGACATGCGTTAACTGGGTTCTCTTCTTGATGTTTCACAAATCAAGATATGCACTGAGTTGGGTTGTCATCTGAGTCGCTAGGGGAGAATCTGTGTCAGTTTAGGGCTGTTCTCAGTTTCCAGAAGTCACTCGTTGGTTCTTGTATATGAGCCCCTTCATCTCTAAAGCCAGCAAGAGTGCATCAAATCCTCCTCTTGCTATAAATCTCTTTGCCATTCTCTTCTGCTACCAGCCAGAGAAAACACCAGCTTAGATAATCTCCACATCTTAAAGTCAACTGACTTAAAACTTTACATCTTAAAAAAATCTCTTTATACCAGTATGTAGATGAATGTATGATTGAATGGCCAGAGAACAGATATCTTTGGGGTACTATCTTTAGAATTTTGCCCACCACATGTCCTCATTTTTATAAGAATCATGTCAACAATTTCTCTTGCAAGCTACTTCAAGTCCCATTAAATGAAGCAAAGATCACTTGTCATAATACTAAAAGTCACTGGCTGCCTGATAAGCAAAGAAGAGAAACAACACATCCCCCTTTTGATTGTTGTTGTATTTTTTTTCTGGTGTGCTGGGTAAGGATAAGCCCTGGGCACAGGCACTGGGTATATCCAGAAGGTGTTGCAACCCAAATTGTTAATCGTCATCAATAGGGAAGAGTCAATTCCTCAGGCAGTAAACTCAAGGTCCAAGACAGCACCTGAGAAGCTGGTGGGAGACATTCTTTCAAGACAGGACAAACCCAAGGCCAATTGGGCCAAGATCTTCCAGGCAAAATACCATTAAGAGATTTTATGTGAAAACTCATCTGGAAGAGTTCTTCCAAAGGGACAGTTGAATCACCTAGGGTACAAAAAGTACTAGACTAGGGAGGTATAACCATCTGGCAGATGTTATTCACTCCCTTCCTCCTCTCTTTCTTTATATCTTTTTCATTTGTATTTGAGTTAACTGCTGTTCTTAAGAGACAAGAGTGGCCAATATCCCCTTGTAGCTATAGTACCATTAAAGATCCACTAGTCCAACTCATTTAATAGATGAGGAAGACTTTCCTGGTCTCAGTTTCTTCACTTGTCTAAAGAATGGCAGATTCAAAAGCAAAATTGCAAGCCTGTTTCCTCTTTCTTTAGGGATGGTATTATGAAAAAGCTGGTGCTGAAACAAAAGGCTTAAAGCCAGAGAGTAAACAGCCGTCCTTTTTTTTTTTTAATGCTAAACTGGGCTTGGAGAAAATGGAATAGGCCAATGACTATGTAAGGTTGTAGTGGTGGTTGAAAGCTCACTTCCCTGCACAATGCCTTGCTCCAAAAAGTCTTATAGGTCAAATTTTTCATGAAAAGATAATCTTTTCCCTCTATAAGTTGTTACAGAGATCAGAAAAAGTGGGAAGGTGCCCACTTGAATAACAGAGTTAATGTAATATTGATACCAAAACTGGAGAGAAATAACATAAGAAAAGATTTGGGCCGGGCGCGGTGACTCAAGCCTGTAATCCCAGCACTTTGGGAGGCCGAGGCGGGTGGATCACGAGGTCAAGAGATCGAGACCATTCAGGTCAACATGGTGAAACCCCGTCTCTACTAAAAATACAAAAAAGTAGCTGGGCATGGTGGCGTGTGCCTGTAATCCCAGCTACTCAGGAGGCTGAGTCAGGAGAATTGCCTGAACCCAGGAGGCGGAGGTTGCGGTGAGCCGAGATCGTGCCATTGCACTCCAGCCTGGGTGAAAAAAGCAAAACTCCATCTCAAAAAAAAAAAAAAAAAGATTTACAGGAAATCTATAATAAATGAAATATTAACTACAACTAAACAAAACATTAACTAAATCTAAACATGTATTAAAACAAAACAGCAACAAAAAGATTACATCATGACCAAGCAGAGTTTATCCGCAGGATGCAAGAGTTAAGCATCAGGAAATCTGTCAATGCCAATGCACTCAGAGAAAAAAATGAGAAATATTTTTATAGATGCATAAAACACATTTAGCAAAGTTTAACACCTATTTTTGATAAAAATTTAAAATTCTTTATAAAGGGATCGCCTTCACCTGTATCAATACTGCAGCTATTATACCTAATAAAGGAGAAATTTTAACATGGGAAACAAGATGAGGATGCTGCCATCACATCCCAAATTAGTACAGTAAGTCCTAGAAAGTGATAAGAGGTATACAGATTGCTAAGGAAGAAACAAAATGGGCATATTGGAAAATTATATGATTGTTTACATGGAAAACCAAGAGAATTAGACAAATCATTAGAACTAATGACAGTCTAGCCCATTTGCTAGATAGAAGATCAATATTCTAATATCAGTAGTATCTTCTACACCAGAAATATCCAAATATTAATAGAAAACACAAAGGCACAAATATGAGACTGGATAAATGAAGTGTGGAAGATAAAAATGATGGGGATATGTAGTAGTGAAAGGAGAGGACAATGAACATGGGTTAATCTGACAATAGTTACATGTAATGACAAGAATAAGGTGCAATCGGATCATGCTACTGGCTACCATTTATTGTGTACCATGCTGTTCTAAGTGCTACCCGCGTAATCCTCATCACAACCTTATTAGGTTGATATTAAAATGATTCCTTCTTTATAGGTAAATAAAATGAAGGTTCTGAGAGATTAAACAGCTTGCTTGAGATGACTCATCTAGTGAATTGTGAAGGGAGGATCCAAATCAAGACAGCTCAACTTCAAAGCCTATGGTGTAAACCATTGTCCTAGGATCCAGCGCTGCTTTCATGGCAGGGATATGGGGTGGCTAGAGAATTGTGGTGTCCTCATCACCATTACTAACTAAACACACACCTTATTGTTTGTAAAACACCTTCTAATTTAAGATCTCATGGGGTCCTCATGAGAAAAGGTGAGCTCTGCAGATAAAAATCTTGTTCAAGGAAATAAAAGAGGCAAACCAAGCACCCTGATCTTTTGACTTCTGTCTCAGCCCTTTGCCCACTAAACTGAAACCAGGGATCGAGGGACATGGCAAGGCTGGCAACCATGGTCGATCTTCACCAACTTTCTACTGTGAAGCACCTATGATTTATTTTGTTTAAATTTTTTATCTTTTTAGATTTCCAAAGAGCATGAACCAATACTCTGGTAAAATACAATAAAACACAATTACTGGAAGAATGAGAATAAAGACACAATTATTTAAAAAAAATTTTAATTATTAAACTTTTCTAAATAATTTTTATTGCATTTTAGGTTTTGGGGTACATGTGAACAACATGTAAGATTGTTGCATAGGTACACACTTAGCAGTGTGATTTGCTGCTTTCCTCTCCATCACTTATATCTGGCATTTCTCCCCATGCTGTCTCTCCCCAACTCCCTACCCCCCACTAACCCTCCCCTATTCCCCCCAACAGACCCCAGTGTGTACTGCTCCCCTCCTTGTGTCTATGTGTTCTCATTGTTCAACACCCACCTATGAGTGAGAACATGCGGTGTTTGATTTTCTGTTCTTCTGTCAGTTTGCTGAGAATGATGGTTTCCAGGTTCATCCATGTCCCTACAAAGGACACTAACTCATCGTTTTAGATTGCTGCATAGTATTCCATGGTGTATGTGTGCCACATTTTCCCTGTCCAGTCTATCATCGATGGGCATTTGGGTTGGTTCCAGGTCTTTGCTATTGTAAACTGTGCTGCAATGAACATTCATGTGTATGTGTCCTTATAGTAGAATGATTTATAGTCCTTTGGATATATACCCAGTAATGGAATTGCTGGGTTAAATGGTATTTCTATTTCTAGATCCTTGAGGAAGTGCCACACTGTCTTCCACAATGGATGAACTAATTTACTCTCTCACCAACAATGTACAAGTGTTCCTATTTCTCCACATCCTCTCCAGCATCTGTTGTCTCCATATTTTTTAATGATCGCCATTCTAACTGGCGTGAGATGGTATCTCAAAGTGGTTTTGATTTGCATCTCTCTGATGACCAGAGATGATGAGCATTTTTCATATGATTGTTGGCCTCATATATGTCTTCTTTCGTAAAGTGTCTGTTCATATCCTTTGCCCACTTTTGAATGGGTTTGTTCATTTTGTTCTTGTAAATCTGTTTTAGTTCTTTGTACATTCTAGGTATCAGCCCTTTGTCAGATGGGTAAACTACAAAAACTTTTTCCCATTCTGTTGGTTGCCAATTCACTCTAATGATTGTTTCTTTTGCCGTGCAGAAGCTGTGGAATTTGATTAGGTCCCATTTGTCTATTTTGGCTTTTGTTCCCAATGCTTTCGGTGTTTTGGTCATGAAGTCCTTGCCTACTCCTATGTCCTGAATGGTTTTACCTACATTTTCTTCTAGGGTTTTTATGGTGTTAGGTCTTATGTTTAAGTCTTTAACCCATCTGGAGCTAATTTTAGTGTAAGGTGTCAGGAAGGGGTCCAATTTCTGCTTTCTGCACATGGCTAGCCAGTTTTCCCAACACCATTTATTAAACAGGGAATCCTTTCCCCATTGCTTGTTTTTGTCAGGTTTGTCAAAGATCAGATGGTTGTAGATGTGTGGTGTTGCCTCCGAGGCCTCTGTTCTTTTCCATTGGTCTATATCTCTGTTTTGGTACCAGTGCCATGCTGTTTTGATTACTGTAGCCTTGTAGTATAGTTTGAAGTCCGGTAGTGTGATGCCTCCTGCTTTGTTCTTTTTGCTTAGAATTGACTTGGTTATGCAGACTCTCTTTTGATTCCATATGAAGTTTAAGGTGGTTTTTCCCGGTTCTGTGAAGATGGTCATTGGTAGCTTGATAGGGATAGTGTTGAATCTGTAAGTTACTTTGGGCAGTATGGCCGTTTTCAAGATATTGATTCTTTCTAACCATGAACATGGAATGTTTCTCCATCTGTTTGTGTCCTCTCTTATTTCATTGAGCAGTGGCTTGTAGTTCTCCTTGAAGAGGTCCCTTACCTTCCTTGTTAGTTGTATTTCTAGGTATTTTATTCTCTTTGTAGCAATTGTGAATGGCAGTTCGTTCTTGATTTGGCTCTTTAAGTCTATTATTGGTGTATAGGAATGCTTGTGATTTTCGCACATTGATTTTATATCCTGAGACTTTGCTGAAGTTGCTTATCAGTTTCAGGAGATTTTGGGCTGAGACGATGGGGTCCTCTAGATATACTATCATGTCATCTGCAAATAGAGACAATTTGACTTCCTCCTTTCCTATTTGAATACCCTTTATTTCTTTTTCTTGCCTGATTGCTCTGGCTAGAACTTCCAGTACTATATTGAATAGGAGTGGTGAGAGAGGGCATCCTTGTCTAGTGCCAGATTTCAAAGGGAATGCTTCCAGTTTTTGCCCATTCAGTATGATATTGGCTGTTGGTTTGTTGTAAATAGCTTTTATTATTTTGAGATACGTTCCGTGAATACCGAGTTTACTGAGGATTTTTAGCATAAAGGGCTGTTCAATTTTGTCAAAGGCCTTCTCTGCATCAATTGAGATAATCATGTGGTTTTTGTCTTTGGTTCTGTTTATGTGGTGGATTACATTTAATACGCATTATCAACTTGCTATAAAAGTTAAAAAACGCTATGCACTTTTGTTCTTACTTCCTTGCAGAGTGTCACAGATCCATGGACCACCTAAGTAGCACTGTTCTAGGTTTCTACATCCCTTCAGCCTTCTATCCCTGTTGCTCTCCTCACAAGCCCTCAGAAATACAGAAGGGAATCTTCCCTCCTCCCAGACTTACCTGAGACATCATTACCCAACAAGGAGGAAGGTTACTGTCAGGATGCAGGGTAGGGCTGCTAGAAAAGAGGATTCAGAGCTCCAAGGCTCAGCAGGCTTCCTGGCCCCTGTCCCATAGTACTCTTGTGCTGGGGGCTGATGGGTGGAGTGCAAGGTTTGGGAGAGTGGAAATCACCTGGAGCAGTTAGAAACAGTAACAGAAGGAAGAAAGTCAGTTTCTGGTTGGTTATAGTGAGAGGAAACATAGTTGTCTGACAGAGATGGCTTTTCAGAACTCTAACCCTGAAGGCTTTATCTATGAATAACCACCTGGCATCTACCTGACTGGTTCTTGGGAGAAAGAATCAGGAACGAGCTCTTTGCCTAGTGGCATCTCTTCCAGTGCACACAGTTTTCAGATGAACCTATGACTTTGTTGGGGGCTGTCCTTCACCAAGATCAGGGCACTGGGTATGGACTCAGGGCATGGCCAACATCACAGGTGTGTGATCAGTATAGTTCCACAAAGCCGTGTGCTTAGAAGAGTCCCATGCTGGGTTTAATGCTCTACTGTTGCTATCTTGAAATTCTTAATAATTTGAAGAAGGGGCCCTGCGTTTTCATGTTGTGCTGGGTGCCACAAATTATGTAGCCATTCCTGCTTTGGAGTTTGTGCTCAACAAGGCAACCCACAGAGTGCCACCATTGGAGACACTGGGTAACTGACAATCAGGCTGAATTTCCTCCCACACAACAGAACAAAAATGCCGAGTCCCCCATGGAGCAGAAGAGAAATTGGCAGTCACTGTGAATCACATATTTTTCCTTGTTAGTCAGACAACATCAATTGTGTTGGTTGGGGGATAAAACTGTATTGGGAATACCTAATGAGATGTTAAGATCTGTTTGTTCCCAAGCTGAAGTGAATCAAAAAGTGTGGTCTTGTTTCCCCTGATGAGATTTTAGTGACTTCTGAAGAAAGATTAATTGACAAAGAGAGTTGCTTTGTGTGGATTATCTCTTTTAATCCTTATGCCTCTTCAGGGTAAGCATCATTAGTCCCATTTTGCAGACAAAGAAACAGGCATGGAACAGTTCAGTGGTCTGCCTCAAAGTCAGTTCTTTCACACACTATACCAGTTGTCTCTCTGATGTCCTGGGCTCTATGTGGAAGTGGTGGTGGGAGAGAGAGAGGAGCGATGGTGCCAAATATTGGCACCACCCTCTGAGCAGCGAACATGTGAGAGAGCCACCATGGGGACTGTAATCATTTAGGAATTCACACCTTTGGTACAGAGAAAAGTTGTGGGGTACTGGGAACTTGCCGGGGGATGATCTCCATTCGTGTCACACATACACATGTTCTCTCTCCATGGCTGGCTGCCTGCCTGCTGTTGAGCAGATCTGTTGAGTGCCCTTTCCTCTTCACCCCCTCTCTGAATCTACTTGGCCTGTCACCTTCTCTCTTAGCCTAGTGGAATCAAAGAAGATTTCTCTCAGTTCCTCCAAAAGAGCAACGCATTTGATCCTGTGCTTCTGGTTCCCTCTGACTTCCTCCGAGTGAGCTGCTGCCAGGCAGTGCTGGGCCTAAGGTGCTTGGAGAAGGAATAGGTGGAAGGCAGTATGGGAGGGGCTACAGGGCAGGAAGGAGGCAACTAATGCTCCAGAGCTCTAGCCTGCTTCTCCCTAGAAATGGAGATGTGCAAATGCCCGGTTTCCATGTGGACTGGAAATTTTTCACCTCTGATTCAACTACCAGAGCAATGTTTAGAACTAATGATAGTAATAATGCCTAGGAGCTAAGAATGATTATGTGTAATTGTTGATGAGTGAGTGTGGAGTAAATCAAGTAAATCCTCAGACTGATCCACCATGCCTTTTGGTAATTTGTCTGAGATTCCCCTCCCTGAAATTGCATATTTGCCAAAGCATTTGCTTTTTATTGGCCTCTGATGTTGATACCCCTGTGTCCAACCCAGACTCTCCCTATCAGTTGTCCCTTCTCTCCAGAATTTTCAATCTCTTCCTTTCTCCTAAGCCTGTAACCATTTTAATCTCCCTTATCTTAAAAAGAAAACTCCACTTTTGGCGAAGTTTGCCTCTCGCCTTGTGATTGAAATTTTGCAAGAGTAGGTCTATATGCGATGCCTCCTATTCCCTCTTGCAACTTCTTAAGGCCTCAGAATCTGCTCTCATCCCCACTTCCCCCAGGGGTGCTCATAACTCTCTCATTGTCAGCATGCCAAGCTTCGTTCTGCAGAAGTTGTTCAGCCTCGTGTTCTAGTTTTTCCGAGAGCCACTCTTATTTCCTAGCTCCCATTGTGCAGCAAGCTGCTTGTTCATATACCCTTCTTGGACAGCTTCTTTCTTTCTCTTAGACACCACACCTACATCCCAGCTTCAGTCATTACCTCTGTGATAAACTCAAGAATCTGCCTCAGTCCAATTCTCCTTCCTACGCTCCAGAGTCAGATATAGTGATACGTAGATACTTGAGAATCGCCACTTGCATATCCTACAACCACCTATAATCCTATTTGGGTCAAATAGAACTTCTCATGTTCACACTCCTGTCAAATCCCTCAAAGTGTACTTTTTTTTTTTTTAAGAAATAAACAGCATCATCAGTCTATATAATGAAGTCTGAGATTGGGAATTCATTTTTGACTCAGTTCCAAAGTTCTCTGCTCCTCTCACTTTCCACACTCTTCCTATATGATCTAATCTATTCATTTGGCCTTAAGCATCCCAAATCAATTTTCATCCCAGGCCTTATTTCAAGCCTCCAGATCCTTGTAACCAATGCCTAGTAGACATCTTCAATTGGATAGCCTACAAGCGTCCTGAATTCATCCTATCTAACCCTAATTCATGTTGTTTTCTACAGAAGTCCCCTGCCGTGTCCTCCTCTACTGTTCCTTACCTATGTAAATGACATTATTAACCAATCATACTTCCTCACAGACACCTGAAAGATTCCTCTTTCACCAACATCTAACCCACCTCCAAGACATCTCAATTCTACCACCAGGATGTATCTTACAGGCTTCCAGAAGTTCACTTACGCACCCAATGTTAAGATTTTCTGGTCAAGAGGCTAATGAATGTGACACAAATATCCATCTCTAATAATTTAGTCCTCCTTCTTGTGCTCTAGGCCTGTTGTCCTGGGTGCTGAACTCTCATTTGACTGTTCCTCGGGCTCCTTAATGTATCTACCACAAACCGATCATCCTTTTCCCTTGATCTTTCTGCTTTTCTCTTTCTCTATCTCTTTTGAAATGGTACCACTATACTCTTGGTATCTCATTCTAAAAAAACCTCTTTCCCATTAAGTCTGTTTTGTTGATTCAGCCTCCCCACAGCACTCATATTCGGGTTTGCATCTGCTTTTGTGTCCCTACTGTCCTACTTCAGTACATCAGTAGCCTCTGGCTTCTTCAAGGATCTGATTGCCCCAGGGCTCTATGATCTCTCTGATTTCACTTCCAAATTCATCTCTTAAGCCCAGTTGTCATCATAACACAAGTCTGCTCAAAAGCCATCCATATCTCCTTGTCTTACCCACACAATAAAATCCCAATGGACATTGAAAACCTTGCTCAAGGGCTAAGCCTTATTTCCATCAACTCCCTCACACATATCCTCTGCTTTAGAAAATTAGAACTCTACTATTCTTCAACTATACCTGTGTTTTCTACCCCTGGATCATACTTGAAGCATTCTCCTTTTGTCCTGTGTGTCTTTTTCCAACTTTGGATTTTGAACTCCATAAAGGCAAAGTCATGTCTTAGTTCTGTTTGTTTTACCAGGGCCGGATGCCTAGCAAATGCTCAGGGAAGTTCACTGAATGGAAGCCTGCATGCGGCCTTTCTGCCAGAATCATGTACTTCCTCTTTTGGATTATTTTATCTAATATAAATATTTGTGAAAATGCTTATCTCCTCAAGTTGACTTTAAGCCAAATGAGGATGTGGTTAATGTCATCTATCTCTTTCTACCTCTGTACGTAGCGACCTCTCAAGCAGTGTGTATTGAATGAAAGGAGTGTGGTTCAAGCTGGCCAATTGTATGAAAGCTCATCATTTTCTTTGAACACTAAGTTACTTTTGGAGAAAATCTATAAAATCAGCTAAATTCCTAAGTCACCATGGAGCTATGGGTGGTATAGAGTGAGGGAGGGAGGGAGGGAATACTTTTCTCAGTGTGTGAACCAGTGTGTGAACCAGACAAGAAGGATGGGAAAAAAAATAAATGAAGGAGTGAATGAATGAGTGACAGAGTAAGTTAACTAATTTAATGACCAAGCAAATGTGTGATTGAGTGAATAAGTAAATGAATAAATGAACACATTCTTTCCCCTTGGTGTTTGGGGGCCTTACTTAGCTTTTCGCATTGCCTGATCCTTTGGTAGGGGTCTCATGCACCATTTGAAAGGGTCTCTGCTTCCTCAGTTTTTAAGTTGCAGATTTTAAATTACATATATATTTTTAAAAATTGCCACAAAAGCAGAGCCACTTGAAAACTCGATTAATTACTAATGTTCTTCATCATTTATCAAGTGCCAGTTATTACTTGTAATCTTTAAAGGTAGTGAAATTAAAAGAATTAAGGAACAATTATGTCTGGAAAAAATCCCTCCCCAAAGCTAATCAACTTCTGATGGAGAGCTTCGTGCTGACGTGGCTGGGCTGGAGAGTGTGGTGATATGCAGGGGGAAATGTACCCACGCACCACTGAGGCTCCTGCAGCTGGTCTAGGAGGAGATGATTCGTGACCTCGCAATGTGATGTGATAGAGGGCGGTTCTTTATGAGGGCTCAGGTAAAATAGAGCTTATGGGAGTGAGGGTTCCTGTGCTTACTCAAGGAGGTCCCAGGCTGCTGAAACCTCTCCCACACTCTCCTGTCCCTCATCACTTGGCTTAAGGCAGTTGAGGAAGAGCAGAGTTGTAGGACAGGAGCTCACAAAAAAAAAAGCCACTTGCAAGAGTTATAGGCTAAAAGTGGGGCTCTGCACTTGGACCGTTTCCCATGCTTCCATGCCAATCCAAGATCAGCACCTGAGAATGATAACTTCTGGGTAGACAAAGGCAGTCAAGACTTAATGTGGGGCTTCTAACTTGGACCATTTCCCATCCTTTAGCATGCCACAGGCAAGCATTAGCTAACATGCACAGACTGGCCACTATGACCCGGGTTTACTGTGGCTGGTCCCCACTGTGAGACAACTGCAAGGGCCTAAGAACCTAAGAACTGCTGAACATGAGACTCTGATGATTGCCCTTTAAAATATACAAAAGGAGCATTTCTGAGTGCTAGGCCTATGGCTGGAAGAGAGGCTATTTCTTAGGGAGGTACCTGAAAGCACTGCAGAAGCTAGTGTACCAATAGCACAGCCTGGGAAACAAGAGACCTTGTTCTCACATGTACCTTGCTGGGTACGTTTTTGTGTTGCATGGTATAAAGCAGTGTCCCATCTCTTTATTCGTCAACCTCTACAAAGAACCCCCTGAGCTGGGGAGTCCGTACCTCTTTTAGAGATGGGGAAGGGGGTTCAGTCCAGTACTGAGTCTTGCCCAAAACTCATGGCTATGGGAAAGTGAAGCCAGGATTTAAGATCAGGTCTTCATTTTCCGGACCTTGCTCTGCTTCTCCCACATCCCATGATCCAGCAGAATCCCCAACTTCCTTTCCAGCTCCCACACTTGCCACTCCCGTTTGTGGTGCTGTGAAAATGACAAGAAACTTACTACACATTAAACCGCATTCTCAGAGCTTTATAGATAGCACAGCATTTTTTCACAAAATTCTAGGAAATTGACATACTATTAGTACCTTCAGTTTAAAGATGAGGTGACTGAGGCACAAAGCTGTTGCTCATCTTCCCAGGGTCACAGAGCTAAGAGTGCTGAAGCCAAGACTCAAATATGGCTCCTAAGTCACTGCTCACTGCATTCCAGGGACAATGGTCCTCTTAGAAGGCTGCCTTGAGTATCTGCTCTATAGGGAAAGAGAGCTCAAGGAACAGGTTCAAGCTCCTAACAGACAAGAATGATCCTGGGTCAGGTAGGGTCTCCTTGCTATGAGATTTTCTACAGCTTTTCATAGAATGCCTGTTCTTTGTTTCTTCTCACTGTTCAGGCTCCTGGTCTCTTTCCTGCATCCACCTCACCAGCCTCCATCCCATCAGGGCTCTATGGTAAAGGGAGCCCAGGCACACTCAGCAAGATATGAGATATAGTAGTCTGGGCATGTGTATGGGCATGTGGACCTGCCGGGTTGCCTGCAAAA
Source organism: Callithrix jacchus (assembly GCF_049354715.1). Classification (NCBI taxonomy): domain Eukaryota; kingdom Metazoa; phylum Chordata; class Mammalia; order Primates; family Cebidae; genus Callithrix; species Callithrix jacchus. The sequence continues at coordinate 148,118,301 of NC_133524.1, forward strand.
GGTTTGATTGCATAATATCATTTAGAAAATGGCACTTGTCGGCCGGGCGCAGTGGCTCAAGCCTGTAATCCCAGCACTTTGGGAGGCCGAGGCGGGTGGATCACGAGGTCAAGAGATCGAGACCATCCTGGTCAACATGGTGAAACCCCGTCTCTACTAAAAATTACAAAAAATTAGCTGGGCACGGTGGCACGTGCCTGTAATCCCAGCTACTCGGGAGGCTGAGGCGGGAGAATCGCCTGAACCCAGGGGGCGGAGGTTGCGGTGAGCCGAGATCACGCCATTGCACTCCAGCCTGGGAACAAGAGCGAAACTCCGTCTCAAAAAAAAAAAAAAACAAAAAGAAAAAGAAAATGGCACTTGTCTTTTCTTCAAAGGCCTTCAGGATGATGAATTAGGGCTTATTTAAATGGCCTTAAATCAAACCTTCTATGCACAACAGCTTGCTCAGATTCATGCAGAGTGAATTTTTAAGGGGCTGATAATAGTTAGCTCCCTAGCACTAGCTGTCTTCTGGGCTCAGGGCTGGACCGGGAACCAGAGTTACAGAGCAGAGCTTGGAAAAAAACTAACTACCTCACAAGACAGAGAATGTGAAATCTCTGTGTGTTTTGGGGGACTCCAAGACCCTGAGAGGAGGAGGGATTGACACAAAGGTACCCAGTAAGTCAGTCAAGAAGCTGCTTTTGGAGTCCTAGGCTACGGTTCTTCCTCCTACTTAGGACTCTGGTAATAGCTATCTTCCCATGGGGCCAGTCTGGGGTCTACCTCTCCACCTGCAGATGCTCACTGTCTGGCAGGAAAGCTGATCTTGCATGACCCTGAAAGTAAATGTATCCTTAAATTTGACACCCTCAGTACCTTGCTTGCCTCACCCTAGCCCAGTCTCTTGTTGGCAGTTACCTTGACCGGTTCAGGAAGTAGAATTTTTCTGAGAGGCATTAGTGTGACCCTTCCAACCTTCGTAATGCATCAGTTTCCTCATCTGCCAGATGAAAATAATGGAGTCCTTGCCTTCCCTACGTCATTGAATAGTGGAAGGGGCCTGTGGTGGGAAAATGGGAGAAAAGTCTTTTACAATGTAAAGTGCTGTGCAAATACAGTGGCTGTAGCTGTTGTTCTGCTGCTATGTGCCTGACTGGTGACAGGCTCTCAAAGAATTTTGATTACGTCTCCAGGTGCTGGAAGGCATGACACTACAGCAATAACATAAAACACAATGCAGCAAAACACTAATACCACCACAAAAGTATCAGAAACAATATAATACAGATGGAATTTATTGATGAGATTTGACAACAAAATTCTAATATTTTTAAAGGTGAGAAAACTACACGCAGGCCAGTATTGTACATAGACAGGGGCTGTGGAGACAGATGGAGGAAAACATGAAACCGACTGTGTGTTTCTTCTGTACATGTGTGCCTCTTATACATAGGGACACACACATAAGGGGCAGACATTACAAAGCAACCCAGATAAGATTCCTGCATTTGAGGATTCCCTAGTCCTGGGAAAAGATATCTGGTATGACTGCATGAGTGTTCTGGTGAGGCTGGGACCTCGGATACAAGGAGTGGTGGGAGGAAGACAGGCTGAAGTTGCCCAAGATTAGATCCTGCAGTGCCTTGAATGCCAATGTCAGGAGCTTGAACTTGATTCTAGGAACACTGAGGAGGAAGCCCCTGGGGGAGTGGAGCTTAGGAGGTTTACCATCTATCTCCATGTTTTCAGAAGATCCCTTTTCCTGCAGCATGCAGAGAGGACAGAAGAGTGGCAAAAGTGGAAGTGAGGAAGCCAGAGAGGAGGCAGTTGCGGAAGTCCAGGCCACAGATGATTATAACCTGGACTTTAAAAGTGCCACTAAAACAGATGGGGAGAAGGGATTAAAGCTAAGAGACTGGGGAGAGGTAGAATGTCCTAGACTCAGGGACTGATTGCATATATGTGGTAAAGGAGGAAGAGGTGTCAAAGGTGATTCCCAGGTTTGTTGCTTAGGTAGCATAGTGGATGGAGGTCACTGGGAGTCAAAAAACCCCGGGAAGAACATCAAGAGTTCAATTTTGGCAATTGAGGCATTTTCTGGTACATTTAAGAGAAAATAGCTAGTATATGATTGGATATATAGGTCTGAAGCTCAGAGCTGATGTTTGAACTGGAGATAGAGGTTTAAGTACAGTAAAGAAGGAAGGGCCAACAGAGGAGGCTGACAATAAATATACAGAGATATATAAAAGAAACCAGACAAGCTTATGGATTTCTCTTCCCAATGTTCCTAAAAGATCAAGCAGGATGAAAAAGAAGTGACCAATGGATTTAGTAATGTCGAGGTCACTGGTAATGTTCAAGTTCAGTGGAGTGAGTAGTGGAGTCAGTAGTCAGATTTGACTAGATGAGACTATATTGAGATAATCCAGGGTGGAGATAATGGTGGCTTGGTACACAGCAGTGACAGTGGAGGTGGTGGGTAGTGGTTGAATGCCAGATATTGCTCATAGCACTTGTCAATTGTTAAGCTATGAGAAGTGATTGATAAAAAGAGAGGAGTCAAGTTTGACTCATAATTTTGAGGGAAGTCAGAGCAAATGAGTAGATGGTGGTATCCTTGAGATGGGGAGAAATTGAGGGAGGGACAAACTTAGTGATGGCAGAAAGTGGCTACTCAAGAATTGTCTTTTGTGTATGTGAAGTCTGAGATGTATATCATATACCCACTTGGAAATGACAAGTAGGTAGTTTGATACATGAGTCCAATATTCAGAGGAGAATTCATGATAGAGAGGTAAATTTGGAAATTATCATTACCCCAACAATACTGCAAATCAAGTGATCTCTAGGGAGGGAATACAGATGAAATAGAGAAGGTCAAGGATGGAGCCCTGGGGCACTTCAACATTCAGACAGAGCACAAAAAGAAGCAGCAGCTCCAGTAAAAGAGATTGGGAGGAAGAAGCTACAAATCAGTTGAAAACTGAGTGAGGGTAATTCTAGGTCTTGCCCAGAGAAGAGAATATTTTAAGAATAAAGGAGTGATTATCATGTCAAATGCAGTTGGAAGGTCTAGAGTGATGAGGACAGAAGTAATCATAAGCTTCAGGAAGATGTGGGCTTTTGCTGATTGAACTCATTTATGCCTAGTTAAGAACCATTTCAGTGAAGTGGTGGATCAGAAGCTGACAAGAACGGGGAGACAATTTGAAACACGGAAGAGGAGCCAGAAAGAAACCCAACTCTTTGCAGGTGTTTGGCTTTCTCTGGGTTAAGAAAACTGGTAGCTGCAGGAGACTGGGGATCAAGATTTGGATCTTTTGAAGATGGTAGATAGAAGCTATGTTTGTATGTGGATGGAGATGATGTCGTAGAGAGGGAAAGTTACATGATGCATATAGAGGAGAAAACTAGTATAGTGAGGTCGTTGAGTAGGTTAAAAAAAAGCACAGGATCAAGGACTGGAGTGGCTGCTCTAAGATCAGAGACCAGGGACAGTTCATCAAAAATGATCAGGGGAAGGCAGAGTCTATAACAATGAATGTAGGTAGGTTGATGGATGTGCATGCAAAGGAAGAGGAGCAGGACTCACTTAAGAAAAGATTCAGAGTTCAGAGGTGGGCCACACAGAAGTCTCTAGTACGTACCTGGATGACAGGAGACAGGATAAAGGTCAAGGCTGTGGACCAACTTGAAAGTCACTGGAGAAACTTCTGTTCACAGAATGAAAGGGAATGATGCAACGTGGCACAGATCTTAAGTGGCAGCACTGGGAGGGGAATTTAGGTCCGATTCCAGGGCCTGTGCTTTCTCCTCAAACCTCTATCTTTGGACAGAGGTTGGTTTGTGGATTGCAGTGCCCAGCAAGACATTCTTCCTACATCATGTTTATAGCTGCTGGTCATTTGGCCTTAGTGTAAAGCTGAAATGTGTATGGTCAGAGGCAGGAGGCTGGCCTTTTCCCTGCCCTAACTTCCTGGCCTTTTGAAAGATCAGAGCTTGATGCATATTTTGCTCTCATAAATTGTTCATAAACTCTGATGGCAAGCTTCATATTTGTCACTCCCTAATGTAGCAGTGGCTACAGCCAGCTGGCATCAACCTCTAGGGAGCAATGCAGTAAATCATTTTCCCTTTTGTATAAGAAGAAAAAGTAGAAAATTACATTCTTCTCCGATTTCTCTTTTGAATGTGCTGGTGCCTTTGTCAAGCGCTCCCTCTTGCAAACAAGAAAGCAGTATGACCCCCATGGAGCAGGCTTTTCAGTAAGTAATCCCCACACAGAGAGAGTGGCAAACGGCAATCAGAATCTGTTGTCACATCAGCTCACAAGCTAGAGGTTGTATCCTCCATTCTGCAAGTTGGGGATTGAGATTCAAGAAGCTTGGGAATTCACTCAAGTCATCCCATTCAGCTAGTAAGAGGCAGAGCTGGGCCTGAAAGCTGAGCTGGAGTTCAGAGTCCTGCACTGGCCCAGTGATCCATTTGGTCCTGGGTACAAGTAAAGACTGAGGCCCACCAACCTACGTGGGGTTAAAAAGCACCTAAGTATTGAAAATGCAAAGCAATGATGCTGCTGATAATGATGACTCTAATCTTTTCATTAACTCCTCTGGAAATCAGAGAAGGAAATTATACACGCAAAAAGCCTCAGCCGGGCTCACACTTCATGCCTGTGGGACCCTCCTGAGGGCCCCAGCCTGCTCCAAAGGGGATCCCTGGCTAGTTCTGGCATCCGTACAGGTATTTCTGGCTGCCTCTGCTCAAGGCTGCATTATTTATTGTCGTGTTTGTTATGACAGATACAGCAGCATGGAGGAGCTATTGGCCAATTTGAATAGTGCTTCCAGAAGCATCTTCCGAGCCAATCGATTCATCTCTGCTAAAACAGACATGAGTTGCCAAGGGCAAAAAGCAAGAAATTAGCCAGTGACTCAGCACTGAGCTACTCAGGGGCCCCACTAGGGCATGTCCCTTTTCTGAGTCTTGGCATCTCCCACAAAAATAAAGGAGATGAGCTACAGGGCCTCTGAGGCCTCTTTCAAATTTTTATTCTCTAAAATTCATTCTTTCTTGTTCTCTTGCCCTATCTCTCTCTCTCTCTCTCTCTCCCCCTGGCTCTCTTACTCTCAATCTCATTTTCTGTCATTTGCTTTGTCTGCCAAACTCCCTGGGGCTTACTGTAAAAGTATAACTGATTTTGTAATAAACATTCCAGATGTGTGTGTTTGCTTCACAGGACTTCACTAGGGTGGGGCTGACTTACTCAAATGAGGCAGAATTGTGACCTTTGTCTGAATTCTTGTTCAGTCATGGCCTCTGGAACCACTTGACAAAGCATAGGAGAAACTCCATTCCATATCCAGCAAGGATGGTCCTGTGAGCATAAAGATCTGTATAGGAGCTGGAAGATGGTTGAATTTGAACTTGGACTTGGGATTGAACTTCCTCCTACCTGGTCTCCAGAACTGGAGCCAAGAACTCAGCAGGCCCACCTTCTCATGAATGCTTGAGAGACAGGAGAACGGAGCTATTTTGTGAGTTGAACATCAAATTCAGATAACACTTTCAAAACACATGATGGGTAGGAAACATGAGACTCGTTCTCTAGTCATCTGGTCGCAAGACTAATGAATTTCCATTGCCCATCAAACAAGACCCCTGTGATCTTGGGAGGGAAAAATGAATTTCTATTTTCACTAACTTCTAACTGAAATTTCTCATTTCAGTCCATTTTGAATATAGGCAATGAACCACAGTAGCATTAGTAGCACGTGAGGCTTTGCCAGTGAGATAAATCAGAGAGATTTTCATATCAAATTATTATTGTAGCTATCTCCAGACAGCCTTTGTAATGGACAGTATTTTGAAATTACAGTACTTGTTAGAATCACCACTAGCTTTGATTTTATGCATTAATAAACATTTATGTTAGTATCTGGTACAAGTTTTGTTTAATATTTGGATATAATTTGTTTTCATTATAACCTTGTGCATTTTTATGTATTTAAAGTTGTATTGTCTGAAGGGATCCCTGGGCTTCATCATTCAGCTAAGGGTCCATGGTGCAGCAAAAGGGTAAAAACACAGCGATCTGTGAAGCACAGGGCATACAGTCTGCTGCAGTGGACCTTGCTCCAGGTGCCTACAGTGTCTCTATGTTGGATAGCAGTCGAAATCACCATTCATTGTCCAAAATCAAGGCAGCTCACTGTTCCCACAAGGGCTGCTTTGAGGTGTCATTTGGATCTCACTGCAGCTTGTTTGATCTCACTCTCAGCCCCTCAGTCTGGGCTCTGCTAAAAAGCTTGCACCTCATGACCTCTCCCCTTCTCTGCCTGTGGGATGTCATCCTCCTATACCCTTGGTCACGATTCCCTAAATTCATTAATACTCTCCTCCCCTTGCCTCCTTCCCTAGCCTCTGGCAACATTATTGTGTCTCCTCCTCCTTCCTTCCAGGCCCACAGTTGTGTCCTGCCTCTTCCCATAGGACTCTCAAGGTATTCAAATGGAGAAAGTGGGATTGAGGTTCCAAAGAGGTGCTAGGTTGTTTTCTGCTGCTGCTGATTGGGCTGAGGGCCACAGTAGCAAGTGGGAAAATAGAAATACACTGGCTCTGAGCCACGACATTCTTACCCACTCCACTGTTTCTGGTCAGACCACATCTCTTTGGAGTCTTGAGTCTCTTAATAGGTAATGAATAAGATGTTTCCATTTGGGGAGCCATTGCAGATCTATCTACCCAGAGGATAGGTGCTTGTGGAATGAAGCAAGCAAGAGAGGTGAAGAAGAGACTACCTGGTTTGGAATCTTGACTGCCATTTACTAGTCATGTGACCTTGGACAAATTATTCAACCTCTCTGTGCCTTAGTCCCTTCATCTGTAGAAGATAGTAACTCCACACTTCACAATATTATTGTGAGGATGAAATGAATTATTTCCTTTAAAGTACCCAGCACAGTGTAGGCACTCAATCAACGATAGTATTGTCTTTGTTAACCAGGTGCATTTGTAGGGAGTGAACAATGTGAGGAATTCTGAGTTGCACATACTTCTGGATCCCTGGAAGCACGGGCTGACATCTGCTACCTCTGTTCCTTCCCAGGGTGCTTGCCTTGAAATTTAGGAGAGAGGTGACCTTCTAACCCACTCTGCTGTCTCCTCTCAGACCATGTGTGTTTGGAGTTTATTACTCCTTAGAAATCCCTCCTTTCCTCCCAGAGTTGTTGTGGGCATTGAATAAGACTTTGTCTATACAGGGCTGAGAGCTCCTGAAAGGGGGAAACCCTGTTGCAGACTTCCCAGTAAATTCACCTTTGCAAGGGAATTTGTTTGTTGAGGTGTAGATTCACCTGGCCAAGCTGCAACCTAGCCCACTTACCCAGAGGCATTGAGCCTGATTTCCACATCATCCCTGCCCCAGCAGCCAGCCATATGACCACTCTGATTCCTAGTACACCCCACCCTGCCCCTGTCGGAGTCAGACCTCTGTGCTGAGATATAATCTCCATCTGCCTTCTTGCATTTGCTCCACCATTCCTTGTGCCCTGAACGAGAGCACATTCCTTCCTTAAAGCCCAGTCCTTCTCATCTTTTAAGGTCCAGTGCCAATTCCACCTCCTCCAGGAAATCTATGCTGATTAAAGTCATATTATAGATTCTCAGACGTCAGTGTTCCACCCTCAGACGAATTACTCAGCCTTCATCGACTGCCCTTTCTCTGGATTCCTGCAGCACTTGAGACTTGTGCCAGATAATTTAGCATTTAATTGCAGACTGTCATGAATCGTGCCTCAATTTTTCCTTATGAATCATTAGTCTGTAACCCCCAACTCGATCAAAAGCTTTTGGAGGACAGAGAAAAGTAAATACGCTAACATTTCTTCTTATCACTGATGTAGGAATATGACCGTAGGGTTGAAAACGAAATATTTGTTATGCTATCCCTTGGCCATTCTACTCCCTGACGTGTCTTATTCCACAGTCTCTTTCTGCTCCCAAATCTAGTTGAAAACCTCTCCTTGGAACACAAGGAAGTAGAAAAGAGCAATCTGTTCAGCTTGCCAAGGAAGACTTGTATGGCCCTTAGCCATTCCATCTCCAGGAGTGCCCTGATTCCCTGGACTCTGTAGCTGAGACCTGAGTGCTCAAACATCTTCATTTGCTTCCCAATGGCCTGCCCACTCACACTAGGGCTTCTTAATACAAGCACTAGTGGTGGAGGCAGCTGTCCCAGATGCATGGCTGCCATACACAGGAACATGGCTGGTCAGGTTGCAGGCAGAAGGGATAGTTTTATTTGTGCAGGGCTTGCTCCAATTGGCCTTGGGCAGGCTACTGTGGTCTGAGGGAATATCTGTCAAATGGACCCTTGGTACATACACGTTAGGCAAAGACTATCTCCATGTCACCCATCCACGATATTTGTTGATATCTCAGAGTGCTTTCCCAAAACAAACTCTACTGAACCAGTGATCTGAAGCTGCAAGGAAATGCATGGGCAGTAGCTGGCCAGCTGGTCATGAACTTGTTCACATACATTTATTGAATGCTAATTATGTGATGCTGAAGTCACAAAGAGGAGAAAGAGAGTCCATATTATCTAGAAGCTTATGGTCTTATGGGAAACACAATTTATACAACCAACTAAATGCCATCATGGGGGGAACACAGGGGCTGTAGATGTTTATGCAAACAACCTAGCTTCCCAAATCAAAGCCAACCTCAGTTCCATACTGACGATGCTTTCTCACTTCCCACCTTGCCAAGCTCCGCTGCACTTCTTACTATACTGCAGGTGCAATGGGAGCTCAAGACAGACAGAAATTAATTAGACAGGCAATCAGGGAGGCAGTTTCTAGTATGACAATGAAGAATATGAGTTCTGGGGGTCGTGTTGTTGCAAAAAAGTTGCCATCCCACTTAGGCTCCAAAGCAAGAGCTGAGAGAGGCCCCTGAGACCCTGGTCATAAGCTGCCTTATCTCAGAGAGGTACTTACTCTATGGGAGCTATAATTATTAGGGTTTGCCTTTGGATAGTCACTCAAGACATTACAGGAGGAAAAATATTGATAACCACGGTCTAGTGGAAAGAGCCCTGGACTTGGGGTCAGGGATCTACTTTCTGATTCTGGCTAAGCTACTCACTAGTTATGTGACCTTAGGTAATTTATTTACCTTCCTTGCCTCTGTTTCTTAACCTTTCAGATGAGATTAATAATAGCACTTTTGTCAGGATCAAATGAGACTGTATATTTAAAAATTCCTCCATGGAGTTTGACATACTATGTCAACAGGTTATTAGTTTGTTATTGAAAACCATCCACCTTTTCCTGAGCAGCAACAACAGCAGCAGAAGCAGAAGCAGCATCTTTACAATTCCTCTTTCCCCCTGTGTCTGGCCTCTCTCTCTCTCTGTTAGCTGTCTGAATCCCTCAGCTAGTGGGCAGTAGAGAACCTGAGAGTATAAACAGCGATGTTGTCACATAGGTGCAAGCGGCTACCTAGCAAAGAATTGACAGTTCTTGTCAGGTAGAGGACTTCTGGAGTGGAGGAGGGTGGAGGTGAAAGAACTTATGTACTCAGATTATGGCCTTCTTCTGAGGAGGTTAACTTGTACATTTCATCTAATGAGTTTGTTTAAGCAGTACAGAGGTCCCTGCAGTTCTTTTTCTGGGGGTTAATGATTGGGAAGAAAATGTACTTTTTGAAGCCATTAGTGCTGCAATATTACTGATTCCAAGAACTACCTTAGTGCTCTGGTGACAGGATGGGCCCAGTGTTTTCTTGGATTGGCTGATTGCCTACGAGGATGTACCTGGTGCTTTGAGCCTCAATGTCCTCCCCATTATCCACCAGCTGCATTATATTATTTTCTTTCTGTTCCATGCTTGTACTAATAATGTTTGTACATTTGGGAAGATTTTAAGTAATGGGTGGCCAATGCCATTGCCATGACTCAAATTACAAAGTACCCTTTAAGTGGAAAGCACTTAGCTTGAACACAAAACATTATTTGAAAGAGAATGAACGATGACTTTGGTTGCCTTTGGTTACCTCTATTTAACCTGAGAGTGGGAGTCACAACGTCTGGATTTTGTATGCAGGAAGCTAATAGCAAGATTCATTCTTCTTAACTCTGCTGCAGAGCTCCGTCTGAAGCTCTAGAGAGCTACTTACATTAAATGACCCCAGGGGCTGATTTGGCTTACTCTCCCAGGCAGAGGCCTCAAAGTACCTCCGGGCACTGTTGCAGCCCTCTAGTGCACGTGAAACTCACGGTGGGAAGAAGGAAGGAGAGAGAGGTGATTATTTCCATCTTACAGGTGAATAATTACAGGTTCAGAGTTTACATGGCCTATCCGAAGTTACTTTGCCTTCCAGTGACAGAGCTAAAACTGGCATCAGGGTTTCTGCCTTCAAGCCCAGAACAATTTCCACTCCCCAGCTACACCAGGGAGGCTATAGGTCCTCAGGATAAGTGCTCCTTAAAGTATAGGTTGGTTACAAAATGAGACACTTGCTGTAGAATGTACATCAATGCAGCATCTACCTCCTTCATTGATGAGAAAGTCTTGCTAGAAAATAAATGTCAGCTGGGCCAGGCACAGTGGCTCACACCTGCAATCTCACCACTTTGGGAGGCCGAGGCAGGTGGATTGCGAGGTCAAGAGATCAAGACCATCCTGGCTGACATGGTGAAACCCCATCTCTACTAAAAATACAAAAATTAGCTGGGCGTGGTGGTGAGTTCCTGTAGTCCCAGCTACTTGGGAGGTTGAGGCAGGAGAATCACTTGAACCCAGAGGCAGAGGTTGGAGTGATCTGAGATCACCCCACTGCAGTCCAGCCTGGTGATAGAGCAAGACACTATCAAAAAAAAAAAAAAAAAAAAAAAAGAAAGAAAGAAAGAAAGAAAGAAAAGAAAAAGAAAAAGAAAAAGACAATAAACGTCAGCTGTATTCAATAGTGTGCTTAGTGATGATTTGGTTTACATTCTGTTACAAGCTCCCTGTCCCATCAAGGATAGGTAGCACTCACTCTCTGGACCACATTTAGGTTAGTACTGGCCTAGTAAGCTCTAGGACCATTTCTGTCTTAATAACGGCAATAACTAGCTATTGTTGATTTGAACTTTCTTAGTGTTATGTATTGTGCTAAACAGTGCATATCAAATTTATCTAAAACTTTATGGTTTGGAACTATTACTATCCCTATTTTACATATGAGGAAACAGAGACAGAAAAGTTAAGTTTCTTGTCTGTTATCATCAATTTCATCAGGGATCAATATGAGTTTTGAATTGAGACCACTTGACTCAACAAAGCACACTATTTACCACATTGCTTCATGCCTCTCATGTCACTGTGATATCCATAAGGGTGAAGTTTAGAAGTAACACATACTTTTTGTAAAGAATGAATGAAAGAATTTTTTGGGATGGGTAGACAGTGCTGGAGAACCTAAAGATACATCATAGGAAGAATCAAATGGCAAGATGGATAGAGGCTATAAGAAAGAATGGCCAAATTTGTCTTCTAATGCCAACATTCATGACTTAAGGGAAGAGTTTGAAGTTTGAAGAAGGACATTTTAGGAGAGATTAGAAAGGCATTAATAATCAGATAATATAATGTCAAGAGCTTGATACCACACAGGGTGGGAATAGGATAAAACAGTGAGATAGCCCCAGGATATTTGTCATGCTATTTGGCAGCTCAGGGAGAGCTGGGGCCTGCTTGACCCTGGTTGTACATCAGGTAATGCTGGCAGCATTTTGCAAAGGCCCATGCTTAAGCCTCACCTATGAGCTTGTGATTTTATAGTACTGTCATGGGCACTGAGTACTTGATTTTATAAAACCTTCCTCAGGTGACTCTAATGTTTAACAAATCTGGGAGAAGGCAGATTTGTTAAATTGGAGTGAGATAAATCTGTATTCAAAAGAATAACATAAGAAAAGTTAAATATGTGGCAAAATTTGGAAACTCAACTTCCCCCCTCTTGTTTCAGTAACATATATAGCATATAGCATATGTGTAACATATGTGTCATATAACATATATATAGAATGTGGTATACATATGTGCGTATGTGTGTGCATGTGGATGAAAACCATAGCGTGAAGGGTGGTGAAGTGAATGGACCAATTCAGTTGCAAGACTTTACATTTTGTGTGACAGTATTTTGTCTACAGCATTAACTGTAACTAAACCACGAAAACTTAGGGGTGTATAATTAAGCAATTAGAGTAACTTTAAAAATTAATACAAATAATCTGAATAGGCTCATATCTATTGAAAAATTGAATCAATAATTCCTAACCTCACAAAACAGAAGGCACCAGGCTCAGATGAGTTCACTGGTGGATCCTATTAAATATTTAAGAAAGAAATTACACTCATGCCTTACAATCTCTTTCAGATGAAGGCAAAGGGAATGCTCCCTAACTCATTCTATGAGACCAGCATTGCCCTAATACCAAAACCAGACAAAGACATTATAAAAAAATAAAACTTCAAACCAATACCTCTCATTGACATAAATGCAAAGTTCCTCAACAAATATTTGTATTAAGGAATCCCACAATGCATAAAAAAGAATTGCATATCACAACCAAGTGGAATTTGCTTCAGGTATGCACAGTTGTTTCAACAATCAAAATAAGTTAATATAATCCACTATGTCAACAGACTAAAAAAGAAAAAAAAATCATATGGTCGTATTAATGGATACAGAAAAAGCATTTGACAAAGCAATACCCATTTTCCATAAAAACTGAGAAAACCTAGAATAGAGGGGAACATCCTCAACTGAATAAAAAACATCTACAGGAAACCTACAGCTAACATACCTAATGGTGAGAAACTAGAAACTTTCCCACTAAGATAGAGAAAAAGGCAAAGATGTTTCCTCTCACTACTGCATTTCAACATTATACTGGAAGTCCTATCAAATGCAATAAGATACGAAAGTGAAGCCAAATATATATAGATTGGGAAGAAGTAAATAAAAATGTATTTCTTCATAAATGATATGATTGTCTCTGTAGAAAATCTGAGAGAATCAACAACAACAAAATCTCCTGGAGCTAATGAGTAAATATAACAAGGTTGCAGGATGCAAAGTTAATATGCCAAAGCCAGTTGTTTTCTTATATGCCAGGAATGAACAAGTAGAATTTGTGATTAAAAACACATTACCATTTACATTAGCACTTCCTAAAAATGAAATAAATATAAATCTGACAAAATATGTACAGCTTACAAAGAAAACTACAAAACTCTGATGAAAGATGTCAAAGAAAGCCTAAATAAATGGAGGAGAGTTTATGTTCATGGATAAGGTAGCTCAATCTTGCCAAGATGTCAGTTATTCACAACTTAATCTGTAATTTCAATGCAGTTCCAATAAAAATCCCAGCATCTTATTTTGTTGATCACAAAAACTGATTCTAAAGTTTATACAGAGAGGCAAAAAACACAGAATAGTCAACTCAATGTTCAAGGAGATGAACAAAGTCAGAGGACTGACACTACCTGACTTCAAGACTTACTATAAAGCCACAGTAATCAAGGCAGCGAAAAGTTTATAGTCAAAATAGACCCACATAATAGACCCTCTACTTAGCTGATTTTTCACAGAAAAACAAAGGCAATACAATGGAGAAAAGAGTGTTTTCAATAAATATTGTTAGAAGAACTGGACATCTACAAGGAGAAAAAAATGAATCTAGATTCAGAAATTACATTTATCACAAAAAGTCAATCAAGATTAAATCACAAGACCTGGAACCAACCCAAATGTCCATCATCGATAGGCTGGATAAAGAAAATGTGGCACTTATACACCATGGAATACTATGCAGCCATAAAAAATGATGAGTTTGTGTCCTTCATAGGGACATGGATGAATCTGGAAACCATCATTCTCAGCAAACTGACAGAAAACCAAACACCATATGTTATCACTCATAGGCAGGTGTTGAACAATTAGAACACATGGACCAGGGAGGGGAGCTTCACACACTGCAGTCAGTAGAGGGGGTTAGGGGAGGGACAGTGGGGATGGGGAGAAATGATAAGGGGAGAAATACCAGATATAGATGATGGGGGGATGAAGGCAGCAAACCACCTTGCCATGTATGTACCTATGCAACAATCCTGCATGATCTGCACATGTACCCCAGAACCTAAATTACAATTAAAAAAATATTAATCACAGACAGTAAAATTCAAAATTATAAAACTTCTAAAGAAAATGTGGCATATATACTCCATGGAATACTATGCAGCCATAAAAAAGGATGAGCTCATGTCCTTTGCAGGGACATGGATGAAGCTGGAAACCATCATTCTTGGCAAACTGACACAAGAACAGAAAACCAAACACCACATGTTCTCACTCATAAGTAGGTGTTGAATAGTGGGAACACACAGACACAGGGAGAGGAACACCACAAAATGGGGTCTGTCAGGGGATGGGGAGTAGGGAAGGGATAGCAGAGGATGGGGGGATAGGAGGGATGGCATTAGGAGAAATACCTAATGTAGATGATGGGGTGAGGGATGCAGCAAACCACCATAGCATTGTGTATACCTATGTAACAAACCTTCAGGTGCTGCACACGTACCCCAGAACTTAAAGTATTATAACAATAATAAGAAAACTCCTAGAAGATAATAGGGGAAAACCTAGATGATTTCAAATATGGAGATGACTTTTTAGACACAACACCAAAGACATGATACATGAAAAACATTTGATAAGCTGGACTTCATTAAAATGAAAAACTTTTGCTCTGTGAAAGAATAAGAAGAGAAGGCACAGACTGAGTGAAAATATTTGCAAAGGATATATATGATAAAGAACTGTTATTCAAAAATATACAAAGATTTCATAAAATTCAACACTATGAAAATGAACAATGCAATTTTTTAAAATGGGCAAAAGACCCAGACACTTTACCAAAAGAAAATATGGATGACAAGTAAGCATATGAAAAGATGCTCAACATCATATGTCATTAGGATGTTTTAAATTTGAAGGACAATTTGATAACACTATACCTATTAGAGTGGCCTATCCAAAACATTGGCAATACCAAATGCTGGCAAGGATGTAGAGCAACAGGAACTCTCATTAGTTGCTGACAGAAATGCAAAATGGAGCAGCCACTTCAGAAGACAGTTAAGTGGTTTCTTACAAAAATAAACATTTGCTTAGCATACAATCCAACAATTGTGTTCCTAGTATTTATCCAAGTAAATAGAAGACTTACTTCCACACAAAAATCTGCACATGGATATTTATAGCAGCTTTATTGATAATTTGTAAAACTCAGATGCAACTAAGTTGACCTTCAGTAAGTGAATGGATAAACAAACTGGTACATCCAGATAATGGGCTATTATTTAGCACTAAAAAGATGTGAGCTACCAACCATGGAAAGATTTGAAGGGAATTAAGTGAAAGAAGCCAATTTGAAAAAGCAATGTACTGTATGATTCAAACTACACAACATTCTGGAAAATGCAAAAATGTATATGGGAAAATGATCAATGTTTGCTAAGTATTAGGAGGAAGGATAAATGAATAAGTGGAGCATAGAGGATTTTAGGGCAGTGAAAATACACTGTGATACTTTGATGGTGATGTGATACTGAAATGGTGGATATATGTCATTGCACATTTGTCCAAACCCATAGAACGTACAACACCAAGAGTGAACCCTAATGTAAGCTATGGACTTTGAGTAACAACAACGTGTTAATGTAGGTTCATTAATTATAATAACTGTGACACTCTGATAAAAGATGTGGATAATGGGAGAGGCTATGCATGTATGGAGGCAAGGTGTATATAGAATATCTCTGTGTTTTCCTCTCAATTTTTCCATGAACCTAAAACTGTTTTAAAAATAAAGTTTATAAATATAAAAAAAGTAACATAAAGACAGTTATATGTAAATAGGCAATAGATAAAATGAAAGCAGAAAAGTAACTAAGCCAAAAAAAAAAAATATATAGAAAAGGAAGAACAGCGGGGCAAAAAATAGAAGAGACACTGAGACAAAAATAATTAAATATAATATCAATAGTTGCATTAAATGTTAATCAGGGGACACTTGAATTAAAAGGTAGAGATTGTTAGGCTTGTATAAAAGCAATATTCAACTATATACTGTTTATAAGAGATGCACTTTAAATGTAAAGACATAAAGATACATCTCGCATGCAATTACTAAAGGAAAGATTGCATTGCTAGTACTAAAATAGTAAAATAAACTTCAATACAAAGAATATCATGAGAGATTAAGAGTAATGTTTCATAATGATCAAAGGGCCAATGCATGAGAAAGACATAATAGTAATAAATACATTTGCATTTAATAAGAGAGATTCAAAATACATGAAGCAAAAATCAACAGAATTAAAGGAAGAAAATAAGCATATTTACAATCATTTTTGAAGGCTTTAACAGTCCCATCCCAACAATTGTGAGAATAACTAGACAAAAAATTTAGTAAAAATATAGATCATATGAATAACATGAAGACCCACTTTAAAATTACAAAATAACTAGAATTTATTCTGAATTCTGAATGATAGTGATATGCAAGATATCAAAATTTGAGTAATGCAGATAAAGCAGTGCTTCAAAGAAATGTATAACATTATGCTAATATTACAAATGAAAAGAAGATAAAGTATAATATAATAATTTATTATAAGGAAACTAAAGAATAAATTAAATCCAGTGTAAGTAGAAGGAAGGACACAAAAAATAACAGTCAAGAAAATGAACCAAACTAAAATGTGTTCTTTGAGAATACCAATAAAGTTGATTAATTTCTACTTAGACAATTACTTTGGGAAAGAAAACAATTTACTAATATCAAGGGTGAAAGTGAGTTTATCACTGCATGTCTAATTCACCATTTTTATGTCTAAAAGACATAAAAAGATAATAAAATTATGAACAAATTTATGTCAACAATAATTTGAAAACTTACAAGAAATAGACAAATTATTACAGCTTACCAAAACTGACATAACACAATAAATTAAATCTGCATAGTTCTGTATTTAATAAAGAAATTAAATTAATTATCAAATATATTAATGCAAAAAAATTCTTCAAGTCTATATGGGTTTACTGGTAAATACTACTAATCATTTAAGAAAGAAATAATACCTATCTTACACAGACTGCCTCAGAACATAGAGAAAGAGGGAATAATTCCAGACTTGTTTTATAAAACAAGCATACCTGAGTACCAAAATATGGCAAAAGGTATTACAAAGGGCTACAAAACAATATTCCTTATGAATATGGATTTTGAAATACTTACCAAATGTTAATTTTATTAGACATATATATATGATAATATGTAATGATCAAGTATGGTTTTTCCTTGAAATGCAAAATTAATTTAACACTTGAAAAGTAATCAATATAATTCACTGCATTTGAAGGAAAATGTAAAAAAATTAACATTTCAATAGACAGAAAATATATTTAACAAAATTCAACAATCTTTTATGAAAACTCTCAGCAAACTTGCATTCATAAAATCATAAAATATCTGACAAAAGGCATAAATGAAAAACTTACAGCTAGCATCATGTTTATGGTGAAATATTGAATTCTTTCAACATAAGATAAGGAAAAAGAAAAGATGCCCATGCTCACCACTTTCGTACAATATTGTAGTAGCAGTTATAGCCAGTGAAATTTGAAACAAATTTAAAAAAAAAAGATAAAATATTTGGAAAAGAAGAAGTAAAACTGTCTGTATTTGCAGATAGCAAAACTGTTTATGTGGAAAAAACTAAGGAATCTGAAAAGCATCTACTCTAAATAATAAGTGAATTTAGCAATATCACTAAATATAAAATTAACATACAAAAAGAAAACTTGAAAATTTCATTTCTTGTAGCCTCAAAACCAAAATAGGAATCTGTTTAACAAAATCTGTGTAAGATCTCTATTCTAAAAATGGCAAAACATTTCTGAAGACTAAATAATTGGAGATATAGACAATTTTATGGAATAGAACACTTGATATTGTTAAAACATCCATTTTACCCAAAACAATTTATAAATTCAATGCAATTCCAGTCAAAATTCCATCATAATTTTTGTATAGAAATGACAAGCTAATTCTAAAATATGTATCAAAAGACAAAAGGTGTTGCATATATAGGAATCTTGACAAAAAAAAATTGGAATAGTTACATGACCTGATCTATAAAACTACTAAAATGGCTATAATAATCATAAAAGTATGGTACTGGCATAAGGTTAACAAACAAACTAATCTAACAGAATTAAGAGTACAGAAATAAACCTTTGTTTTACAAAAATACTACATTGCATTTACAAAAATACTACATTGTCATTTGATTTTATTCCATATCATTCTCAAAGCAATTCAGTGCAGGAAAAGGATTTTTTTCAATAACTAATCCTAACACAACTGGATAGCTATATAGATAACAATTAACTTCAGTCACCTCCCTCACACCATACACAAAACTGAATTTAAAATGGATTATCATAGGAAGAAGTAGAAATCCTGAACAGAACAATTATTTGCAGTCAGATTAAATCAGTAATTTAAAAAATTGCCAACAACAACAACAAAAAGCCCAGGGCCTGATGGATTTACAGCCAAATTCTACCAAACTTTCAAATAATTGGTACCAATTCTACAAAAATGATTTCAAAAGCTCAAGAAAGAGGAAATATTTCCTAACTCATTCTATAAAGCCAGTGTCACCTTAATACCAAAACTAAGAAAGGATATAACAACAACAAAAACTACAGACCAATATCTTTCATAAACATAGATGCAAAAATCCTCAACAAAATACTAGTGAACCAAATCCAACAGCACATCAAAAAAATAATTCACCACAATCAAGTGGGTTTCATCCCAGGGATGTAGGAATAGCCTAATAAACATAAGTCAATAAATGTGACACATCGCATTAACAGGACTAAAAACAAAAATCATATGATCATTTCAATAGATTAAAAAAACTTGATAAAATCCAGCAGCCCTTTATGATAAAAACACTCAAAAAACTACACAAAGACGGAACATACCTCAAAATAATAAAAGCGATCTGCCACAAACCCCAACCAACTTCATACAGAATGGGGAAAATTTGAAAGCATTCTCCTAAGGACTGGAACAAGACAAGGATGCCCACTCTCAGCACTCCTAGTCAACATAGTACTGGAAGTCCTAGCCAGAGCAATCGAGCAAGAGAAAGGAATAAAGGGAATCCAAACTAGAAAAGAGGAAGTTCAATTATTTCTGTTTGCTGATGATATGATCATGTACCTACAAAACCCCAAAGACTCCTTTAAAAGACTCCTAGATTTGGTAAATGAACTCAGTAAAGAATCAGGTTACAAAATCAAGATACATAAAAGAATCAGGTACATAAATCAGTAGCACTGCCATACACCAACAACAGCCAAGCTGAAAATCTAATAAAAAACTCAATGCCTTTTACAATAGTGGCCAAAAAAACTACCTAGAACCAAGGAGGTGAACATCTTTATATGAAGAACTACAAAACACTGCTGAAAGAAATCACAGATAGCACAAACTAATTGAAATATATCCTATGCTTGTGGATTGGAAGAATTAGTATAATGAAAATGACTGTACTGCCCAAAGCAGTCTACAGATTCAATGCAATTCCTATCAAAATACCAACATCATTTTTCATGGAATTAGGAAAAACAATTCTAAAATTCATCTGGAACCAAGAAAAGCCCGAATATTCAAGGTAATCCTATGCAAAACTAACAAATCCAGAGATATCACATTGCCTGACTTCAAATTATGCTACAAGGGTGTTGTTACCAAAGCAGCATGGTACTGGTATAAAAATAAATACATAGACCAATGGAACAGAATTGAGAATTCCGAAATAAAACAAAATACTTACAACAAACCGATCTTTAACAAAGCTTACAAAAAATAATCTTGGGAAAGGATGCCCTGTTCAATAAATGGTTCAATAAATAAAATAGGAAAATTGGATAGTCACATGTAGAAAAATGAAATTGGTTCCCTAATTCTAAGCATATACAAAAATCAACTCAAGATATATCAAAGACTTAAATCTAAGACATGAAACCATAAAAATTCTAGAAGAAAACTTAGGAAAAGCTTTTCTGTACATTGGCCTCAGTAAAAATTTACAGCTAAGACTTCGAAAGGAAATGCAACAAAAATAAAAATAAATAAATGAGATATAATTAAGCTAAAAAAACTTCTGCACAGCCAAAGAAATAATCAGAGTAAACAGACAACCCACAGCATGGGAGAAAATATTTGCAAGCTATGCATCTGACAAAGGACTAATATCCAGAATCCACAAGGAACTCAAACAAACCAGCAAGGAAAAGAAAAACAAATAATCCCATCAAAAAGTGGGCAAAAGAGAGAGAGAGATCCAAGATGGCCGATTAGCAGCAGCTCAGGATTGTGGCTCCTAGTGAAAGTGCAGAGAGTGAGTGAATGCCACACTTTCAGACAAATTTTTGTTGCCCAGGGACCAGAAGATTCCCAGGAGAGGAGCCCCACGGGTCACCAGCATGACTCTTTTGGCCAGCACAGCTGTTTGCCGGTGCCCCAGCGCGGCAGTTCTCAGTGCGGAGTATATGGGACTGGGGGCCCTTTTAGTCGGCATTTGGAGCTCTGGGAAGGCAGAGTCACCCATTGATCGAAAGGGGGACTGAGGCCGGGAGCCAGACGGAGAGATTCTCAGGCAGAAAAGCACCCCAAATCTCAAGGCCGCTGTTTCAGCCAGCACAGTGTCCCCACAAAAAAACAGCAATTGGAAGCACTGAAGATTGAGAGTTTCACAGCTAGCACAGCTGAACCTGGGAAGGTCCAGCTCTGTGGGGAGGGGCGGCCACAGAAGGAAAACTAACAAACAGAAAAAGCTTCATCACCGACAAGCTGGATGTCTAGTCAGAGACGCAGTCTGAAAGTCAGCAATTACAAAGACGACAGGTGGATAAATCCACAAAGATGGGAAGAAACTAGCACAAAAAGGCTGAAAACACCCGAAATCAGAATGTCTCCCCTCCTACAGGGGATGGCAGCTCCGCATCAGCAATGGAACAAGGCCTGATGGAGAATGAGTGTGATGAATCGACAGACTCAGGCTTCAGAAGATGGATAATAAGAAACTTCTGTGAGCTAAAAGAACATGTTCTAACTAAATGCAAAGAAAGTAAGAACCTTGAAAAAAGGTTTGACAAAATGCTAACGAGAATAGATAATTTAGAGAGGAATATAAGTGAATTAATAGAGCTGAAAAAACACAATATGAGAACTTCGCAAAGTATGCACAAGTTTTAACAGTCAAATTGATCAAGCAGAAGAAAGGATATCAGAGGTCGAAGACCAACTTAATGAAATAAAATGAGAAGACAAGGTTAGAGAAAAAAAGGCTAAAAAGGAATGAGCAAAGTCTCCAAGAAATATGGGACTATGTGAAAAGACTTAACTATGTTTGATAGGTGTACCTGAATGTGATGAAGAGAATGAATCAAAGCTGGAAAATATTCTTCAGGATATTATCCAGGAAAACTTTCCCAACCTAGCAAGGCAGGACAATACTCAACCCCAGGAAATACAGAGAACACCACAAAGATATTCCTCAAGAAGAGCAACCCTAAGGCACATAATTGTTAGATTCACCAGGGTTGAAATGAAGGAGAAAATGCTAAGGGCAGCCAGAGAAAAAGGTCAGGTGACCCACAAAGGGAAGCCTATCAGACTCACAGCAGATCTCTCAGCAGAAACCCTACAAATCAGAAGAGAGTGGGGGCCAATATTCAACATCCTTAAAGAAAAGAACTTTCAACCCAGAATTTCATATACAGCCAAACTAAGCTTCATAAGTGAAGGAAAAATAATTTTTTTTTTTGCAAACAAGCAAGTACTCAGAGATTTCATCACCACCAGGCCTGCTTTACAAGAGCTTCTGAAAGAAGCATTACACATAGAAAGGAACAACTGTTATCAGCCATTCCAAAAACATACCAAAAGGTAAAGAGCATCACCATAATGAAGAATTTACATCAACTAATGGGCAAAACAGCCAGCCAGCATTAAATGGCAGTATGAAACTCATATATATCAATATTAATCCAAAATTTAAATGTACGAAATGCCCCAATCAAAAGACACAGACAGGCAAATTGGATAAAAAGCCAAAACCCATTGGTATGCTGCATCCAGACCCATCTCACATGAAAGGATACACAAAGACTTAAAACAAAGGGATGGAGGAAGATTTACCAACCAAATAGGGAGAGAAAAAGAAAAAGCAGGAGTTGCAATTCTCGTCTCTGATAAAATAGACTTTAAAGCAACAAAGCCCAAAAGAGACAAAGAAGGACATTACATAATGGTAAGAGGATCAATGCAACAAGAAAAGCTAATGATCCTAAATATATACATACCCAATACAGGAACACCCAGATACATAAGGCAAGTTCTTAATGACTTACAAAGAGATTTAGAGTCCCACATAATAATAGTGGGAGACTTTAACACTCCACTGTCAATATTAGACAGATCAACGAGAGAGAAAATTAACAAGGATATCCAGGACTTGAACTCAGACCTGGAACAAGTAAACTTAATAAACATTTACAGAACTCTCCACCCCAAATCCACGAAACATACATTTTTCTCAGTGTCACATCACACCTATTCTAAAAGTGACCACAAAATTGGAAGTAAATCACTCCTCAGCAAGTGCATAGCATTTCACAGGTTTAAATGAAATATCGATTGGCTGCTTGTTTATTATTTTCCTCCCTTATTCCTTCCTGTCTCCATTGTTAAGCATATTTATTGGCATAAAAGAGGTTTTTAATTCCCATTTTTAGACTGCATTCTAGCCTGGGCAATAGAGCAAGATTCTCGTTCTCTCTCCCTCTTTCTCTTCCTCTTTTTTTCTCTCTCTTTTTTCTTTTTCTTCCTTTCTTTCTTTTAAAAAAAAAGTGGGCAAAAGACATGAATTGACATTTCTCAAAAGAAGATATAAAATGGCCAACAAATAAATGAAAAAATGCTCAACATCACTAATCATCATAAAAATGCAAATTAAAAGTATAATAAGGTACTCTTTTACCCCAGCCAGGATGGCCATTATTAAAACATCAAAAAAAAAAAAAAACCAATAGATGTCAGTGTGGATGTGGTGAAAAGATTGCTTATACACATCTGTTGAAAATGTAAGTTAGTACAATCTCTATGGAAAATTGTATGGAGATTTCTTAAAGAACTAAAAGTAAATCTACCATTTGATCCAGCAATCCCACTACCAGGTACCAATTCAAGGGAAAATAAGTCATTATATAAAAGAAAAATCTGTATGTATGTGTTTATTGCAGCACAATTCATAATTGCAAAGATAGGGGACCAACCTAAGTGCCCCTTGACCAATGAGTGGATAAAGAAAATGTATATATACACTGTGGAATACTACTTAGCCATACAAAAAATAAAATAATATCTTTTCCAGCAACTTGTGTGGATTTGGAAGCCATTATTCTAAGTGAAGTAACTCTAGAATAGAAAACCCAATACTGTGTGTTCTCACTTGTAAGTGAGAGCTAAGTAATGGGTATGCAAAGGCATAGAGTGGTATAATGGACTTTGGCACCTCAGAATGGGGGAGGGTGGGAGGATGGTGAGAGATTTTAAAAACTACATATTTTGTACAATGTACACTACTCAAGTGATGGGTGCACTAAAATCTCAGACTTCACCACTATATAGTACATCCAAGTAACTAAAAACCACTTGTACCCCAAGAGCTATTGAAGTATATACATGTATATGCATACATATATATTTATATATAATTAAAATGAATTATTAGCCAAGATAAAAAAGTTTAAACCATAATTCTTTTAGGAGAAAACAAAAAAAATCTTTGTAATTTGATATTATGCAAATATTTCTTATACACATCACAGAAAACAATAACAATAAAAGGGGAAATCATAAATTAGACTATCTAAATTAAAAATTTCTAATTATCAAAAGAAAACAAGAGACAATAAGTATGCAAACCACATACAGGGAAATATGTTTTAAAAACAACTATATAGAAAGGTCTGATAGCCAGCATATATTAAGAAATCTTAAAACTAAGATAAGACAAGTAACCCAATTTTATGATAAACAAAATATTTCAGCATTCGCTTTAGAAAAGAAGAGAATATGACTGGCCAATAGGCACATGAACAAGTGTTCAACAAATTAAAACCACAGTGAGATATACCACTATATACATAGCAGAATGACTAAGCTAAAAAGACTGATACACCACCAAATATTGACAATGATGTGGAAGAACTGAAAATGTCATAGATGGCTGGTTGAAAAACAAAATTGTACACCTCTCTTGGAAAAAATAACTAGCAGTTTCTTATAAGAAAAACCATACACCTGCCTAGTGACTCAGAAATTTAGCTTCTAGAAATTTACCCTGGAAAATTGAAAGCATTTGTTTGCTCAAAATAGCTAAATTGTATTCATAATAGCTAAAAATTTAAAACAACTCAGATGTCTTACAAAAGGAGAATGAATTTAAAAGCTGTGGTATAGTCAAACAAATGGCATACTACTAAGAAATAAAAGGGAATGAATTGTTCATACATGCAATGTCTTGGATTAATTTAAAAAATATTATGCTAAGTGAAATAAGCCTTACATATAGAAGATATTATAGGATTTCTATTATGTAAAGTTCTTAAATAAGCAAAACTAGTTTATAATAGAAAAAAATCAAATTGGATGGGTAGCATGGGGATTGACTGGAAAGAGACATATGGGAACTTTCTAGGGTGATGGTGATATTCTAAATTTTGTTACGGATTCATGTTGTATAAATGTATTTGTTTGTTAAAACTCAGAGAATGTACACTTACAATTTGAGCATTCATTTCATATAAATTTATATCAAAGAATAAAAAGTCATAAACAAGCATCAAATTTTCATGATATGATTGCTGAAGTATTTAGTGAAATGTGTACTAATATCTGTAATTCAGTGCAATTTTACAATGCACTGAAAAATGAATTGATTAATGGATAGAGGGATAGATAGATGGATGCATAGTATGTGACAGAATGATTATAGTAAAATCATAATGGTAGAAACTAGGTGGTGGTTATATGTGTATTCCCTGTAAAATTATTTCTATGTTACTATGAGTTTGAAAAAATTCACAATAAAATTTTGGAAACATAGGTCAGGAATGGAGATGTAATGGAATGTTTTAAAAATCTCACAAGAAGGCAGAGATATAGATAGTTTGGATATACGTCCCCAACAAAAGTCATGTTAAATTTTAATCTCCAATGCTGGAAGTGGGGCCTTGTGGAAGGTGTTTGGGTCATGGAGGCAGGCCCCACATGGCTTGGTGTTGTCCTCACAATACTGAGTGTGTTCTTGTGAGATATGGTTGTTTAAGTGTGTGGCATCTTTTTCCTGCTTGCTCCTACTTTTGCCATGTGTCATGTCTGCTCTTGCTTCACCTCTTGCCATGAGTAAAAGCTCCTTGAGGCCTCCCCAAAAGCTGGGCAGATGTTGGTGCCATGCGTGTACAGCCTACAGAACAGTGAACCAATTAAAACTCTTTTCTTTATAAATTATCCAACCTCAGTTATTTATTTATAGCAATGCAAGAATGGCCTAATACAGCAGGAAAAAAGATTTAGGTGAAGGAAGAACAGATGAGACAAAGAGAAAACAGATAACAAGATGGTACACTTAAACATAATCACATCAACAATGCTTTTAATGTAAATAATCTAAAATCTTCTTGTAAAGTAAAAAAAAAATTGAGTAGATAAAAATGAAAGACCAAGCTTATGCCATTTACAAGAAATACAGCTTAAATGTAAAGACTCCAATTGGCTGAATATAAGAAGGCTCCAAAAGATATGCCATGCAACTACTACAAAAAAATGGTGGTGTGGCTATACTGATATAAGACAAAATAGATTTAAAATAAGAACAATTTTTATTAAAAAGAGGCATACTCCCAATAATAGCAGTCAATTAATCAACAAGACATAATAATTCTAAATATGTATGCAACTAATAATAGAGCCTTAAAGTATGTGAAGCAAAAATTGACAGAAGGAGAGGGAGAATAGATATATTTGAATATTTTAATGTATCTTATTCAATAACTGATGGAAGTACACAGACAGAAAGGATATAGAATTGTGAACATTATCCAACAACTACACAATTGACAGGTATTTTTTCACATTTACAGAGAGCATTCACCAAAATAAACTATAATCTCGGCCATAAAACAAGTCTCAATATTTTTCAGCAGAAACTGTATAAGCCAGAGGAGAGTGGGATGATATATATAAAGTGTTGAAGCAAAAAAACCAAACAGCAAAATATCCCACCAATCAAGAACACTTTGTCCAGCAAAGCTGTGCTTCAGAAATAAAGGAGAGAGAAATATTTTGCCAGACAAACAGAAGCTGAGGAAGTTCATCACTGCCAAATCTGTCTTAAAAGAAATGCTAACGCGAGTTCTTCAGTTTTTAGGCTGAAAGCAAAGGGCAGTAATGACTAACAGAGAAGCATTTGAAAGTATAAAATTCACAGATTCACAATACTCTAATACTGTAATGATGGTGTATAAATCAGTCACATCTTCAGCATGAAGGTTAAAGGACAAAACTATTAAAAATAATAAGATAATTCCATTAATTTGTTAAGGGATATGCAATATAAAAAGATGTGAATGGTGCCATCAAAAATTCAAAATGTGAAGTAGAGAGTTTCATTAAAATGTAGTCTTTCATGGCTATAAAAGTTCACTTATTATCAGCTTAAAATAACCTGTTATATCATGAAATATTTTTGTAACACTTAGTGTAACCACAAAGCAAAATCTTATAATAGATACAATAAAAATAAAACACACAAAAAAACAAAATATACCACTAATGAAAATCTCTTAACAACAAAGGTAAACAGTAAGAGAGGAAGAAAGGATCTACAAAACAACTAGAAAAAAAATAACAAAATGATAGCAATAATTCCTTACCTACTAATAATCACCTTCAATGTAAATTATTAAATTTTCCAATTAAAAGACACAGAGTGGCTGGTAAAACAAACAAACAAAAAACCCAGCTATCTGCTGGTTTATATGCTTATTTCACTGTTAAGGACACTCAAGCCTGAAAGAAAATGAATGGGAAATATATTCCATGCAAATGGAAACCAAAAGAGAGCAGAAGTAGCTATACTCAGATAAAATAGGCTTCAAGTCAAAAACCGAAAAAAATAAACAAAGATTACAGATAGAGGGATCACAGACTTGAGCCACTGTGTCTGGCCCCAAATAGCTATTCTGATCACAATGGTATAAAACTAGAAATCGATAACAGGAGGAACTTTGGAAAACTTACAAATAGATGAAAATTAAATATGTCATTGAAAAACCAATGGGTCAATGAAAGTAAAAGGAAAAATAAAACTCTAGCAAAACCTTTTTAATAAAAACTAACTAGCTGAATCACATGTGTATATATATGTATATATATATATTCAAAAGATTTTTTTTAATAGTCTTGAACAAGTAGAAAACAGTTGGAGGAATTACACTATCTAATTTTAAGACTTATCATAAAGCTACAGTAATCAAGTTATTGTGGACTGGTGAAAGGATAGATCAATGGAACACAATAGAGAACTCAAAAATAGATCAGCTGAAGTTTGACTAAGATGCCAATGTAACTTAACTGGGAAAATAGTTTCTTTCAAGAAATGGTGTCAGATCTGGATACGCAAAAATAAATCTTAATTCTTTTGTCATCCAAGTCACAGATATTAACTTGATGTGAATAACAGACCTAAACATAAAAACTGAAATCATGAAACTTATGAGAAACATAGGAGAAACATTTTTTGACACCAGGTAGGCAAAGCTTTCTTAAGAGACAAAAAACCTACACCATACAAAAACAATAATTTGTAATTCACCAGAATTGAAACTTTCTGCTATTCAGAAGACACTGTATAGAAAATAAAAGGACAGGCTACAGAGTGAGGGGATATATCCACAAATCATACATTTGAGGCAGGACCTGCATGTTGAGACTATAAAGAACTCTTAAAATTCTGTAATATGAAGAAAAACAAATAAATTATAAATGGGCAAAAGATTTGAATGATCAACTTCACAAAAGAAGATATATGTATAATCTATAAGTACTTGAAAGGACGTTCAACATCATTAGTCATTAGGGAAATGCAAATTAAAACAATGAGATCCCACTGCACACACAAAATAATTAATAATGTTTTAAAAAATAAGACGCGCAATACCAAAACAGAACACACAAAGTGCTGTTGAGAATGTGGACCAAGTAGAACTTTCACGTATTGCAAGTGAAAATATAAATGATACAGGTATTTTGGAAAACCAGTTTGCCATGTTCCCATAATATTTAGCATACATTTAGCATACAAGACAGCAATTTTACTTGTAGGTATTTACTGAAGTGAATCAAAACATATGTCCACATAAATGTTAATAGCAATTTATTCACAAAAGCAAAAAACTAGAAACAATTCTCATGTCCAGGAAAATGTCAGTAGATTTAAAGAAAATAGTGCATTCATATACTGTACACCCTACTTGAAGCAATTCCAATCCTAAGAATTTACTCACAAAAATATAAACATATATCCAAACAAAAACTTGTTTATGAATATTTATAGAGGCATGATTTATTATAACGAAAACCAGAGGTGGCCTAACTGCCCATCAACTGGTGCATCTAGAATGTAGGATAATCCTCAGCAATATAACAGAGTAAACTGCTGTTACTAGCAACAACTGACCAATCAACATTATATTGAGTGAAATAAGCCAAACACAAGAATACGTACTCTTTGACTCCATTTGTGTGATATTCTAGAAAAATTATAACTACGCCACAGTTACAGAAAAAAGATAAATAGCTGCCAAAGGTTGGAGTGGGTAAGATTTATTCCAAAGGGGCCAATGAGAATGCTTTATATCTTGATTTTTATGGTGATATTAGTTATGTGTGCATTTGCTAGACTGCATCAAACTGTACACTTAAAGTGGGTGTATTTTATGTAAATTGTTACTGAATATAATTGATTTAAAAATCTGGATGAAGCAGCTAAAGCAGTGCCACTTTAAATTTTTTCATTACTTAAATTCAAGTCCTCAGGAGTCAGACTTGAATCTTTGCAAATGGACATAGCAACTACGGCAAAATTTCAAATACAGTAAAGACACCACGGTGGGCCCAATATCATTAATGAACATAGTGTCAGCTCTGTCTGCCGATACAAGTGTGCATACTGAACAGGGAAATCCAAATGCAAATAGACTTTTCCCCAATATGTGGAAGTCGTTTCTACCTCTTCTCATATCACATTTCTGAGGCTTGCCAAAGCACTCAGGTACATGCAGGAAGACAGGCAAAAGAGAGGAATGGGTATGCTCATGGTTGCTGGATCTGTCTGTAGTGCTGCCCTGGGATGAGACAGGAAAAAGGGGAATCCTGAAGCCCTCCGTCTTGCAGTGTGTGAGGGAGGGGAGGGAGTGCAAGAATAATGTATGGGGCCTCAATGCTGAGATTCACAGTGATGGTAGCAGACTCCCTAAGCTGTGGACAGTCTGTCTCAATCACAGTTTCAGAGCTAGCAAAACACACAGCCTTGCTGGCCTTCCTTCCTTGAGTAAGTGAAGTTCTTCATTGCCCTCCACCCCCGACATATCCTTAGTATATATTAGTCCCTTTGCCTGAAATGCTCTTCCTCTAACTTACATGGCTAATTATGTCTCTTCTTTCAGGTTTCAGCTCAAATGTCACCTCCTCAGGAAGATTTCCTGAGCATCAGATCACACTAGTAAACCATCTCTGATGCTTTTTGTTCTCAATTAGAGCATAGTTCCTCTCATAGCATTTATTTGCTATACAAGTGCCCCTACTGCACTGTCTGCTCCATGAGGGAAGAGGCATTGTCTGTCTGGTTGACCTAGTGGAGTGTTGACACAGACACTCAATCAGTACTTGTGGAATGAAGGAATTGAACAACTCAAGGAACACAGAGATCATAGTGTCCATGGATGCCTGAGATTTGATGGGGCCACTGAAGGGGCTGGTTAGCAGCAACCACCTCCTCTAATTTCATGATTCCCTCCCCCACTCCCCATGCTAGGAAGAAAAGGTCCTGAGAAAGCCTGTCCAGCCATTATTGCTGCCTCTGCTCTGGGATCATCACTTTCCTCACAGCAATTTCTCTCTATAGCACAGCACCTGTTCCATATCCCTTCTCAAAACTGGCCCCAGAGGAGGCATAACGACATAAGTAACATATCCTTAGGTCTTGGCTGTACTTCTACCTGGCCTCCACACCCCTAGCACTTTGCACTCTAGGCTTTCAGGGATATATCTGAGGGGCACATTCAGTTCTCTCTAGGATTTGAGAAGGCTTAGTCATCAGAGAACAGTTTGGTAAGGGAGGTGGAAGAGGTGGCAATAGGGTGGAGCCCAAGTATTGCTATCTCCTAAAGGACAGTGGTGGAAGGCACAGCTGGGGAAGGTTATAGATCAGCAGGGTGCCTTCAGGTGTAGATTCAGTGCACACCCCAGAACTAGGGCAGCATCCGCTCCCTATTAAACTCATCAGGACATGAGGCCTAAATAAGTGTAGTGTCCTGAAGCATATGGTCAGATATAACACTTTTTCAGAGAGCTGGGGGGCCTCAACAGCTTAGCTTCATTGCCCAGTATCCAGTGTGTGGCCTCCAAACTTGGATGTCACTCTCAGATGTTAATAAATGCCTTGAGATATATTGTAAATCCACCATAAAAAAAAACAGTATGGTACTGGCATAAAAAAAACTGTAGACCAATGGAACAGAATAGAGAACCCAGGGATAAACTTACATATAAACTAAACTTTGACAAGGGAGCCAAGAATAAACAATAAGGAAAGAATAGACTCTTTAATAAATAGTGCTGGAAAAACAGGACATCCACATGCAAAAAAAAAAAAAAAAAAGAAAGAAAAAAAAATTGAACCCTTGTTTTATTCCATATACAAAAATTTACTTGAAATGGCTTAAATATTTAAATGTAAGGCCTGAAATGTAAAACTTCTGGAAGCAAACACAGGGGAAAAGCGCCTTGCCATTAGTCTCGATAATTATTATTTAGGTGTGATATCAGAAGCACAGGCAACAAGAGCAAAAATAAACAAGTGGAACTACATGTAATTACAAGGCTACTACACACCAAAGGAAACCATCAGCAAAATAAAATGGCAACCTACAGAATGGGAGAAAATATTTACAAACCATGTGTCTGATAAGACGTCAATACTATTAATGAAACATATAAGGAACTTACACAACTCAATAACAAAAAAAAAAACACAAAGAAATTCACAAAACAACAACAAACCCCAAACACATTGATTTAAAAAATGGGTGGATTACCTGAATGGACCTTTTTCAGAAGACATACAAACAGCCAATGGATGTATGATAAAATGCTCAACATCACTAATCATCAGGGAAATGAAAATCAAAGTCATCATGAGATTTCACCTCACACCTGGTAGGATGGCTATTATCAAAAAGCCAAAGAGATAAGAGGGGTTGGTGAGGGCGTGGGACTGTAAATTAGTGCAGCAACTGTTGAAAACTATGGGGCATCTTAAAGAAAAAAAATTGAACTACTGTATGATGTAGCAATCCATCTTTTGGCATATATCCAAAGGAAATTAAATGACCCACTAATAAAGACATCTATGCTCCCATGTCAGCATTATTTACAATAGCCAAGATATGGAATCAACCTAAATGTCCATTAATGGATAAACAGATAAAGAAAATGTGGTATACATGCCCAATGGAATGTCATTCAGCCATAAAGAAGATCCTGCCACTTCTAACAGTATGGATGAACCTGGAGAACATTATGTTAAATGAAATAAGCCAGGCACACAAAGTCTTACATGTGGAGGAATCTAAAAAAATTGCAGTCAAACTCATAAAAGCAAAACAGTGGTTGCCAGGGGCTGGAAGGTGGGGGGTTTGGGAGACAATAGTCAAAGGGTATAAAATTTCAGTTATAGGATGAATAATTGCTGGAGATCTAATGTATAGTATGGTGACTATAGTTAATACTGTATTATATCCTTGAAACTTGGTAAGAGAGCAGATTTTAGGCGTCTTTACTGCCTGCCTCCCCACCACCTCACAGACAAGTGCAAACTATGAGTGGTAGTATTTTGACTATAGTAATCAGTATGCAATGCATATATATATATATATATATCAAATCATCATGTTGTATACCTTGCATATATATAATGTTTGTCAATTAAATATATTTAAATTTAACAATAATGACAGCAAACAAAAAATGCCTTGGGACACCCTCACTATATATTTCAAATTAATCTTTTGAACTGAGCTGTACTTCTCTGGGCCAGGGGCTGGGGCTAAGGTGAAAACCCTGTTCAGGGCAGTCTTACCTCCAGGATTCAGCACCTCACACCTATGAACATGCTACAGCCCCACAACTTCTGTAGCCCCAGAATGCATCCAAAGTAAGTGTGTAACTATTTCTCAGGTGACAGAACCAATGAGGGGGCATAGAGAGGATTTGCCCACTGTACAAAGTGCACCAGACAGGGTCAGAGCTCCAGCCGGAGCCTCTAGGTGCCTTGAGCTAAACTCTGGCCTATGCCCCTTGCTGCTTTTGCCTATTGGAGATCACCTATGTCTGAACCTATTTTTTCAACTTGACCTGGATCACAAGGTCTTAAATAGGGACCCCAGAGGCTGCCATGGAAGGAAAAGAAAGAAAGGGAGCTCAAGCAGGCAGGGAGCTGAATTCCTTCATTGTATCTGTTCTATAGAACAAGAATTCTTCAGCTAAATCAAGCTGAAAGTCTTGCAGTGGAGTGCTCTGCCTTAAAGTTCTATGCTTTTCATGGCCCTTAGATTTCAAAGAATTCTCTTTTCTTTGCTCTTGTTTCTCCTCCCTGTGCTCTCTCTTCCCTCCCTCCCTCTCCACTAATTTCCCCTTCTCTCACTTGCGTAAACCCTGTCTCCTTAGAGACCACTTTCCCAAATTGTAAATTCTTTTAACTGAGTCTCTGGCCCAAATTCTTGTGATGGGCCACTCCCGCCTAGATTAGGGGAACAATAGTGGGCAAGTGGAGCCCAAGGCCCACTGACGAAGCAAGCAGTCTGCAGAACAGAGGGGCAGGCGGGCTCCTTGCTGGGGACGGCAGTTAGTGAAACTGCAGCAGCCAGTAGCCAGCTCGGGAAAAGCAAACATATTACTTCTCTCTGTGCCAAAACTCAGTGAGCCTGTGGAGAGTAGGGAATGTGTGCCAGCCCCCAAATGCTATTCAAAGCATTGAGGTCAATCAGTATTTATTGGACTTTTACTTCGTGCCAGGCCCAGTGCTGAGCACTCTGATGTTTCATGAGTCTCTCTCAGCCTTGCAAGGGAGTGGAAAACGTGCACTGGGAATACTAATACAGAAGTAGTGAGGGACTCCAGGTGAGAAGCACACAGAACAGGCTTTGGGGGTTGGAGTGACGAAGAATCGTCAGTGATTGGGCACAAGGAGGAGAAGAATAGCAAGCTAGGCCTCTGGATGGGGTGGCCTTTTGGGTAGGATTGGAAAGACAGTGGAGATTTTGGGAAGCAAATATGGGGGACGGCATATCAGCAGGAGACACAAGCATGCTGAAAGGCACAGTTGTAGGGATGTACAGTGAGATTGAGGGCCTAATTGGCAATCAGATGACATGTTCTATGAATCCTACCAGGCTCAGGAATCTGTCTTTTCCCTTCCCATGGGACGGGACACTGCCCTAATTTATAATTATTGACTCTTGCTAAAAGTTCTTCACTGATTCTTGTTAAAGCCCCCACTTGACTGCTCTGCCTCCAATATCCCTATATCTGACCTCACATCTTGGGGGTTGCTGTAAAATATAGCATGGATCATGTTTCATAGCCTATCCAATTCCAAGTCCAGAGACAAGGGAGGAGCCTTGAGCACTCATAGGAGGAGGAATCTTACAGATCCCAACATGATTTTGTGAGTTGGGGGTGGGAAACTTCCAGCTCACCAGGGCTCCTCCACACCTTTAGTATGGATCTTGGTTTATCTTACTAATACCCGCTCTACAGCCTGGAGACACTATAGAACACTGCCCAGCTGTAGGGCAGCCACTACTAAGATATCTTTTTCAGTTTCAGGCAATCAATAATTGATTGACATTCTAAAGAAGACTTACCTTTGAAAAACAGAGTTTGTATTCCACTTCAAACCCTCTGAATTTGAGAAAGGCTAAGAAGGTTCACAGAGCCTCAGCTGCCACTGGTGTCCAGTCCAAGATATGCTGCAGAGTTTTGAAAGTATGGCCCCAAGGCTATTTGACATTATCTGGCAGCCCATTTTGGGACTTGGGCTTGAACTTCAAAGGGCAGGAGTCCCAGTGAGGAGGTGAGGGATATCCCCAGTTTTTTTTTCTTCTGTTCTTGTTTCATTGAGAAGCTAAGAGAAAGGAAAGTGGGTTGGGGAGCTGAAAGAACCAGCAGGTAGGGGAAAATGGGAGGGAAAGAGGTAATGAGGTACAATGGAAGGGACTTTGGAATCAGGTGGTCCATGGCCCAATTATGCCAACTAGCTGTGGAGCCAAGAAAATCACTTCCCTAATCCTAATCATCCTCATCTTTAAAATGGCGCTAATAATAGTACCTCCTGCATAGGGTTATTGTGAGAATTTAAGATATAACTCACAGGATGCCTGAAACAAGGTAAACCCCTATAAATGAAAGCTATTGGGAGAAATGGTATTGCTGTTTATCATTATCACCAACATCATCTTCGTCAACAAGTTTGATCCTTTGGGGACCTATAGTAGGTGGTGATGAACGTGCGTCCCATTTGAAGCATGCAGTTCAATTAACTTGTCTTGATATGGATGACCCAAGAAGTTGCAGAAGTCTGGGACAGGACCTAGGTATAAACTCATCAAGGGAAATACAAGTTGTTCTAG
This sequence comes from Callithrix jacchus, assembly GCF_049354715.1. NCBI lineage: Eukaryota > Metazoa > Chordata > Mammalia > Primates > Cebidae > Callithrix > Callithrix jacchus. The sequence continues at coordinate 148,153,467 of NC_133524.1, forward strand.
AGCAATTCTTACATAAAAAGAGACTCCTGGCCTTCTCCTGGAATAGGGATGGTGTCCAGACGTTGTAATGGTCAGACTGACCCTGTCAGTATCTCTCTGGCTCACACTGGACCTAATTCTCTTTTAGGTCAACCTTGTGTGCATTTCACCCTCTGCTGCTACTTTTGTCTTTATGATCTGCTTCCTGATAGCTCAGTGAGAGAAGGAACAACACAGTAGCCCGACTCTTAGGTATTCACGCCGCCTTCACAGCTGTGGCTCACTGAGGATGCTTACTGTGACATGATGCTGTATTTCACTTATGCTGGAACATGCTGCTCTTTTGTAGTGCTTAAGTACCCACTCTGTGTGTTTGAACTAATGTATCCATTTTCTGTTTAAATGCCAGGTAGTTAGGTGTGTAGGAGGGTGGCACAGCATTGCAAGGACAGATCAGCAGATGAGAACCCCGTGTACCATTTGCTCCCTTTCTGGCCTTGCTGAGCCATGCTCACCTAAAACTGCAGCAATACCCGGAGCTCTTTGGGCTGATATTCTCTTTCCCATCTGAAGGGTCTGGAAAAGTTACGTTATTGCCTGAAAGATAAACAGGACCCTTTGAAGGTCAATGGAAAAACTATTATTCTTCCCATTTTATAGATGTGCTAACAGACAGGGGAATGAAGTGAACTCCTGTAAGGCCACACAGCTGGTAAAGGAAGACAAAAAATGTAATATCAAGGAGCCCAGTGGGCTCTGAATATTGAAGAACCTTGTGCTGCAGACAAAAGGCATCAAAGGTTATCTGCTATATGTGATTCTCTGTCTAGATATTTATTTATTTTGTGGTAAAATATGCATAACATCAAATTCACTATTTTAATTATTTTAAAGTTTACACTTCAGAGGCATGTAGTACATTCACAATGTGCAAGCATCAATGTTATCTAGTTTCAGAACATTTTTATAATCCCAAATGGAAACACTGTATCTGTTAAAGAGTCACTCCCCATTTTCCCTGAGCCCTCCAGCTGTGGATAAACACTCATCTGCTATATATCTCTATGGATTAGCTTCTTCTGGATATTTAATATGAATGGAATCATACAGTCTTTTGTGTCTGGCTTCTGATTTCACTCAGTATAATGTGTTGCAAAGGTTCAGCTATGTTGAAGAATGAGTCACAGCTTCATTCCCTTTTATGGCCAAATAATATTCAACTGCATGATTGGATAAACATTTTGTTTATCCGCTCATCAGTTAATGATTATTTGTTGTTGTTTTCTCATCTTTGTCTATTGTGAATAGTACATTTTAACAGAAAAGTTAAAGTTTTAATGCATACTTATTATTGTGTAACACAGTGATCGACCAAACAAATGAAAAGACATTCATTCCATGCTTATGGATTGGAATAATTAACGTCGTTGAAATGACCATGTTACTCCAAACAATCTATAGATTCAAGGCAATTCCTACCAAAATATCAATGGCCATCTTGAAAGAAACAGAGTAAAATATTAAAATGTGTACAAGAACCACAAAAGAGCCCAGATAGCCAAAGTAATCCTAAGCAAAAAGAACAAAGCTGGAGGCATCACACTATCAGACTCAAAAATACACTACAAAGCTAAAGTAACTAAAAGAGCATGGTATATGAAAACAGAAATGTAGACCAATGGAAAAAAATAGAGAACCCAGAAATTAATCTATGTATTTACAGCCAACTGATTTTTGGCATAGGTTCCAAGAGCACTTGTTGTGGAAAAGCCAGTTTCTTCAATAAATTGTGCTGGTCAAAATTGGATATCCATGCACAAATGAATGAAACTAGACCCACACCTCTCACCCTACAAAAATAAATAATCACTCAAAATGGATGAAAGATCCAAATACAATACTTAAAACTACAAAACTAGTAGAGAAAAATATTAGGGAAATTCTTTAGGACATTTGTCTCAGAAAAGAGTTTACGAATAGGACTTCAAAAGCACAGGCAGGAAAAGCAAAAACAAAAACAAAAACAGAATGAAATTAAAGTAAAAGCCCTCTGCACAGCAAAGGAAACAACAGAATGAAAAGACAACCCACAGAATGAGAGAAAATATTAACAAATTATTCATCTGAAAAGGGATGAATATCCCAAATATATAAGGAATTCAAACATCTCAACAGCAAAAAAAAAGCCAAATAATCCAATTAAATATGGGCAAATGATCTAACAGAAATTTCTCAAAAGAAGAGATACAAATGGCTAACAAATAGATTTACAAATGCTCAACATTGCTAGTCATAAGTGAACTGAAATCAAAACCACCATGAGATGTCACTCACATCTGTTAGAGTGGCTACTATAAAAAAGAAAAACAATGACAAATTCTGGCAAGGATGCAGAGAAAAGGGAACTCTTATACACTGTTGGTGGGAATGTAAACTAGTATAGCCACTGTGTAGAACAGTATGGAGAGTCTTCAAAAAACTACAAATAGAACTACCATATGATCCAGCAATCCTACTACTGGGAATTTATCCAAAGGATAGGAAATCAGTATATCAAAGAGACATCTGCACCCCTATGTTTATTGCCAGCACTATTCACAATAGCCGAGATATGGAATCAACCTAGGTGTCCAACAACAGATGAGTTGATAAAGAAAATGTGGCACACATATACAATGGAGTACTAATCAACCATAAAAAAGAATGAAATCTGGACATTTTCAACAATATGGATGGAACTAGAGGACATTATGTTAAGGAAAATAGGCCAGGAGTGGGAAGTCAGACAATGCATGTTCTCACTCATACGTGGAAGCTAAAAAAGTCGATCTTATAAAAGTGAAAAGTAGAATAGAGGATTTTAGAGGCTGAGAAGGGTAGAAGAAAGGGTGGAGGGGTAGGCAGAAATTTTTTTAAAGATGCAAAATTACAGCTGGATAGGAGGAATAATTTCCAGTGTTCTGTACCACAGTAGAATGACTATAGTCAAAAATAGTATCTTATATAGTTGTAGATAGCTGGGGATGGGGCGGGATATTGAACATTGCCACACACAAAGAAATGATAAATGTTTGAGTTTATGTATATGCTAATTATGCTGATGTGATCACTCTACATGTCTTGAAACATCACTATGTACCACATGAATATGTATAATTATTAAATGTCGCATGTTCTCATTTATAAGTTGGAGCTAAATCATTAGAACACATGGACACATAGTGGGGCACAACACACCCTGGGGCCTTTCAGAGGATGGAGGGTGGGAGAGGAAGAGGATCAGGAAAAATAACTAATGTGTATTAGGCTTAATACCTGGGGTGAGGAAGTAATCTGTACAACAAACCCCCATGACATAAGTTTACCTTTGTAACAAACCTGCACTGTACCCCGAATTTAAGGTTAAAAAAAGAAAATTCTAAACCAAAATATTAACGAGATACTGCTTTATACCTACTAGGATGGCTGTGTGTGTGTGTGTGTGTGTGTGTCTGTGTGTTAAGGAAAAAGTGCTGTCAAGGATGTAGAGAAACTGCAATTCTGGTAGATTGCTAATGGGAATGTAAAACACATCAACCAACCGTTCAGACCAAGATCAAGAGCATCCCCTGACACCACAGCAACCAACCGTGTGGTCCTTCCCTAGCTCATCTCTGGTTTTCCTCCCCGTAACAGAGACAGTAGTACTTCTGGTTACAGTGGTACCAACTTTCCGGTTATCATGCACTTGTCTTTTATTTTTTAAGTTTTGAAACACATATTTCTAAACACATGTTGAATAAGCTATTGCTTATTTTTACTAGCCTGATGTTATCTAAAAATGGTATCATATTCAATATGATACACCATATTAATAGAATAAAAGGAAAAAAAACCCACATGGTCTTACTTGTACCCAGAAAAAATATTTGACAAACTGTAACATCCTTTTATAATAAAAACGCTGAATGAACTAAGAATAGAAAGGAACTTCCTCAACCCGATAAAGCATTCTATGAAAAAAGCCACAAATAACATCACACATGATACAAAACTGAACTTTCCCCCAAAGCAAGCTCCTGATGTGAAACAGGAGAAGTGCTTGTACAAACACTGAGGATAATAGATGTGATACTGCTTTGTAAATTGTAAAGCACTGTGTCTACAGAAGGGCTCAGGGTTCTGGTCAATGTTTCTCTGTCTGGCGCCAGTCCTTCTCCCCTCCATTTTGCCCCTGAGTGTGCTGGCTAGGTTGGGGAGATTAGCTCTGCAGAGTGTTCAGGTTTGGATTGGAGGCTGTGGCCTTGAACGGAACAGATAGTTTGGCAGCCATTTAGAATCAACTGATTATAATTAAAGCCTCAGTGGGTAGTGTAGGGCCCAGCAGACGGAGGCCTATCACTTCTGATCATGTTCCTACTCCATCATCTGTGGTAGGCTCCTCAGCATGCTGATGTAGGGCTAGATTCTGGAACCCTGATCTAATTCCTCAGTGCCTATTGGGGTTTTCTGGACCTTTGGGCATGTCAAAGAGGGGAAACACTTCCTTCTTTTCAGATGCAGCCAGTTTTGGCTGCCCATCATTTCTCTTCATGCACAGAAAGTCAATTCCTATGAACCACTTGCCTAGACAATTGCAACAGCCTCCAAACCAGTCTCCCCGCCTACACTCTTGTCCTTTCAGGCTACTTTTCACATGGCAACCAGGGTGAACATGTGAAAATGAAAATACAGTCACATCATTGGCCTACTGAAAAGTGCCCTCAAGACAAAGTCAAAGCTGCTTGGATTTCAGAAAGCTTTCGGGATTTTTTGGTTGTTTGTTACTAAGTTACTGAGTTTTTACTTTAGATGCTAGTCAGTATTGTCCACAACATGATAAGAATAACAGCAGCAGGTCACCTTCACTGAGCATAGCAGGCATTGAGCTATGCACTCTGCATGAACTGTCTCCTTTAACACTCATGGAGGGAAGCCATTAACAGTATTTCCACTTCAAAGATTAAAAAAAAAAACTGGCCTCAGTGAAGCTATGTAACTTCCCAAAACTTACCCAGCTAGAAGGAACAAAGCCTGGATTTGAAGACTGCCTTGTGTCTTAATCACTGCATATGGGACTTCCCTAAGCCTTTATCTAATGGTTGACCTGCAGTGACAGGTTGCTCACCACCATAATACATCCTGTTCCAGTGGGAAACACTCCGCCTATGCTATTGCTTTGTTTGAGCAGCAGTCTGCCTCCATGGCCTCAGCACAGCCAACTAGAGCCCATCAGAACAAATCTCTGCCCTCTGCTTCAGTCTTGTCTTGTGGGGACTGTGAGCCAGTCACCAAATCTCACTTCACTTGCCCAAACCTTTCTGGGGCCCTCAGCCCTCTGGTCAATTTCCTCTGCAGTGCTCAGCCTTTCACAACTAACTCATATCCATATACCAGAGAGATAGCTGTTGGGCAACCAAATTTGTTTGTTGGTTAAGGGCTTTGGAGCCACACAGGCCCATGTTCAAACCTCCACTAGACTTGTTACTGGTGCTGTGACACAGGAAAGGTTACTTAACTCTTCAAACCTCAGTTTCTGCATTTATAATACTGGAATAACCATCATACTTTCCTTATAAGTTTATTGTGAGAATTAACTGGAATTAATTTATGTAAAATGCTTAAAATACTGCTAGACACATAGCAAACTATAAGACTGTGTTTGTTTCACTATATATTTTCCTGATTTGCCTGAGAATGGACATTTTCTCTTTTTATTTAAAAAAAAATATTGAGAGGCACAGCTTACATGTAGGATAGCTTACGAACATTAAGTGAATCTTTATATATGAATAAACTGTATAAGCATAAGTGAACTCCAAGATAGGGAAAATATTCCTTCCCTAATGTTCATTCCCATTCAATGCCCCATTCTTTGATGTATTTAATAATCTGATTCGTGTTCCTATAGACTATAGTTGCCCCTTACAGAGTTTCATACAGGTAGAATCATACAGTTTACATTTTTTGTCTGACTCCTTTCACACAGCATATTTTCGAGGTCATCCATGTTGTAAAATGTACCAGTGGTTCATTTTTTATTGCATTGTATCATATTTTATTACCTATTAACCTGTTGATGAACATATTTTTCCAGTTGGGGGTAATATGAATAATGTTATTATGAACATTTGAGTACAAGTCTTTCTGTGGACATATGATTTTGTTTCATTTGTGTATCTACCTAGGAATGGAATTGTTGGGTGATATGGTAACTCTATGTTTAACTGTATTAGAAACCATCAAACTATTTTCCAAACTGTTTGTACCATTTTACCAGCACCATGTGAGGGTTCCAGTTGCTCCCCATTCTTGCCAACACTTGTTGTTATCAGTATTTTAAACAAGTCTTTAGTAGCCATTCTAGTGGATGTGCAGTAATGGGAAGTTATTAAATGACTATACACTGGGCTCAGTCTTGATATAGACATTGCATGTGGCATTGATTGGACACAGTAGGTGTGAAAACTATAATTATGAGGATACCTTATATTCAGTAGCATTATCACACTGACTTCAGTACATAACAGCACTGTAAGAAAACATTTTCCTTATTGTACAGATGAGGAAACTGCAGCTTGTTCACTTATTAAACAGTAAACATCTGCTATGTGCCAGATGTCAGGCTGGACTCTGGGAGACTTGTGAACCAGCCAGATATTTTTACCAGTCACAGTGAGGGCTCCAGGCCATTGGGAAAGATGGCTCCTGGATAAGCACTAAGCCACATAACCCAGAAACAAAGATTCAAATGACTCTTGAGCACATGCTAAACTGGACCCCAGCTCTTTTGACCTGTTGGGTTCAGCCTAGTCCAGGTTTGAGAGTCCTTTCTGAAGAGAACATATTTTTCAAGTGCAGTTAATGATGTTATCTTATCAGAACTGAGATAGAGAGGAGAAGGCTCTTCATGGCTAGCACTTAGCAGATAACCAGCAAGGGATACTGTGGTTATTACGTATGTACCCTTTGGCCATCCTGGTGTCACTCAGGCTCTTTCATCCATTACTGGGTGAAAAATCAACTGTAATAGGGAGGGTCTATCCTAGGGACTTTTCATTTGGGAATCGTATTTGGGGACACTCTCTGCCCAAGGCCTCTTAGAATCACTAGATACTCTGTACCAGTCACCACCCCAAAGCAATTTTTATGCATTGTACAAGGCCTATAACTTCTCCAAACTTGCACTAAACTGGTGGCAATACATCTAACAGTTTTCAAGTGGTACAGAAATGATTACACAGACAGAAACTAAACTGGCAATACATCTATTTGAAAGGTTAGAGTAGGACAACACATGTCTCCTCCCACACATATATCCCATTCCCTCTTTTTGTTTTTTTGGATAGTGTGCTAGGGAATCGGAGGACACTTCCAAAGGGGCCTTTCCTGCCATTTCCCTAGGATAAGTAAGGCATATGTTGTTTTTTAGAAAGAGGATTCTTGGAGAGTTTTGCTTTTCGATAATTATGCATCCATGGCAGATTCATCACCCTATAATATACTCCTTAGTGGCTCACAATTTGTTGTTCTCCTTCTAGCACAAATCACAGCAGGCTTGGTAAACTCATCTTCCTATCCTGCTATCTTTCAAACAGTGACTAACGTGGACCATCCAATAGGTAACGTAAACATGACCCTGGGGTTGAAATGGGACAGGTGGGTGTCAATTTAAACTGAATTGGGACTTGAAGGCATACCAACCACCCAGAAAGCCATGTTGGAGGCATTGTCAACATGTGCACACCCACTGCTAAAGGTCCCACTTGGGAGGCCCCAGTAATTGTAAACAACTCTTTCTTTCCAAAGAAATACATGAGTCCCTGCTTCTCTTTTTATGTTTTTTTAATTTTTTAATTTGTTGGGTACATAGTAGTAGGTGTATAATTTATAGCGTACATGAGAGGTTTTGATTCAGGCATGCAATGTAAAATAATCACATCATAGAGAATCGGATATCCATCTCCTCAAGGATTTATCCTTTGTGTTACAAACAATCCAGTACACTCTTTTAGTTATTTTAAAATGTAAAATTAAGTTATTATTGACTATAGTCTCCCTTTTGTTCATTCTTTCTATTTGTTGTTATCCATTAACCACCCGTAACTTCCCCCCAGCCCCTTACTACCCTCCCAGCCTCTGGTAATCTACTCTCTATGCCCATGAGTTCAATTGTTTTGATTTTTAGATTCCACGAATAAGTGAGAACATGCAATGTTTGTCTTTCTGTATCTTGTTTATTTCACCTAACATAATCATCTCCAGTTCCATCCATGTTGCTGCAATGGCAATATCTCATTTTTCTTTACGGCTGAATAGTACTCCACTGTGCATACATACCACATTTTCTTTATCCATTTATCTGATGGACACTTAAGTTGTTACCAGATATTAACTTTTGTAACTATTGTAAATAAATAGTGTTACAACAATATGGTAATGCACATATCTCTTTGAAATACTGATTTTCTTTCTTTTGGGTATATACCCCTTAGTGAGATTACTGAATCATAAGGTATCTCAATTTTTTTTAGTTTTTTGAGGAACACTCCAAACTGTTTTCCATAGTGGTTGTAGTAATTTACATTTCCACCAACAGGGTACAAAGATTCCCTTTTCTCCACATTCTCTCCAGCGTTTGTTATTGCCTGTTTTTTGGATATAAGTCATTTTAACTGGTATGAGATGATGTCTAATTGTAGTTTTGGTTTGCTTTTCTCTGATGATTAATGGTGTTGAGCAATTTTTCATATTTTTGTTTCCCATTTGAATGTCTTTTTTTGAGAAATGTCTATTCAAATATTTTATTCATTTTTGACTGGATTACTAGACTGAGTTGTTTGAGCTCCCCATATATTCTGGTTATTAATCTGTTATTAGATGGGTATTTTTCTGCTTCTCTTTTTCAAGGTTGTTTTGGGTATTCTAGGTGTATATATTACCATATTAATTTTAGCAACAGATTTCCTATTTCTACAAAATATTTGTTTTATAGTTTTTTTAATTATAATCGCATGGAATCCATAGAATTGTTTAGGAAAATTAACTTTCTAAAGATATTGGGTCTTCTGATCCAGGAACACAGTATATCTACTTTGGTATTTCATTTTCTCAGCAACAGTCTGTAATTTACAGTGCCTAAGTGTTTCATTCGTTTGTCAGATTTATCCCTAAGTATTCCATGCTTTTCAAAATGATTGTAAATAGTATTTTTAAATTAAATTTTAATTTCTCTTTTTTATCATTACCACATACATCTACAATTGAGTCTTGTTTATTAATCTTATATGCTGCAAAATTTGCTGTGTTAGATTCTTATGACTGTTATAACAAATTAATACAAACTTGGTAGCTTAAAACAATACAAATTTATTATTACAATTCTGTCAGTCAGAAGTCCAAAATTAGTCTCACTGGATTTATATTTTTCATCAAATTTGGAAAAAGGGGACATCATTTTGTTTCATAATTTTTCTGTGTGTCTCCCATTTTCAGAGACTCTAATTATATGTGTATTAGTGCACTTGCAGTTGTTCTACAGCTCAGTGATGCTCTGCTATTTTTTAAAAAAAATTCTCTTCTCTCTCAGCTTCCCATCTTAAATGGTTTCTGTTGCCATATCTTCAAGCTCACTTTTCTTTTTTTCTAAAATATCTAATTTGTTAGTTAATCTCATCCAGTGCGTTTTTAATCTCAATTTTTAAAATTTTTTATTTTTCATCTGCAGAAGTTTGATTTACGTCTTTTTATTTTTTTACATTTTTATATATTTCTTAAGTATATTTATATACTTAAGTAGAAGTATATTTTATATACTTCTACTTAACTTTTCGCCTCATGGAACACAATTATAACCATTGTTTTAATACCCGTGTTTGCTAATTACGATATCTGTATCACTTCTGGGTTGGTTTCAACTGATCGATTTTTCTTTCTGTTGTTGTTTTTGGATTTTCCTAGTTCATTTCATGCCTGCTAATATTTGTTTGGAACCAGACATTTAGATTTTACATTGTCAGGTGCTAGATGTTTTTGAATTCCTAAAAACTTTATTGATCTTCATTCTGGAATGCAGTTAAGTTAATTAGAAACAGTTTGATCCTTTTGACTCTTGCTTTTAAGATTTATTAGGTGGGCGTGGGACATTGCTCAGTCTAGGGTTAATAATTTCTCACTTTTGAAGCAAGAATTCTGTGTACTCTAGCCAATGCCAGGTGAGTTACAAATTTGTCTAGTCTGTCTGGTGGCAGCAGGTACTGTTCCAGATTGTGTGAGTGCTATGTCCTTCCTTCTCATCCTTTTAGATCATTCTTACCCCAGCCTCCAAAAGATTCCTCATATGCATGTGCTCATGAGTATTCTGTTGAATACTTGATGGGGGCACTCCACAGATATGTGGAATTATTTCTATATGTATCTTTGTACTCTCAAATATTCTGCACTATGAGCTCTGGATGTTTTTGTTTTGCCGAACTCCAAGCTCTGTGTCCTCAATTCAGGGATACTGTAAGGCTCTACCTGGGTTTTCTCTCCTTGTATCACATAATAGAAGCTTTTTTAAGGCAATGAGCTGGGACAGTCATAGAACTCACAGACAGTTTCCCTTTTCTCCAGGACCACTGTTCTTTGTTACCTGATGGCGAGAGTCTTGAAAACTATTGTTTCACATATTTTGTTCTTTCAGACAGGAGAATAAATCTAATCCTTATTACTTTAACTTGGCAAGAAGTGGAAGTCCCAATTTTATTTAATTTTAATTCATTTACATTTATGTAGCCACATAGCATAGTGCACTTCTAGAGGATTCAGAAGTTCTGTGAGACTGAACTGCAAAAAGTAAGAAATATGTTGCCAGATGAAGCTGGTCTAATCAGGCTCTCTATTTTGGGTTCCCATTATATGCCACCCCAGTTTTGCTTAGCTCTGCCCACTTTCCAGACACAAAGTCATTTTTCTCAATAAAAAGTCCCATATGCCACTGCTATTGCCTTATTACCTCGAAGTGTCAGTAATTTATTCACTCTCCACTTAAAGGTGAGGGTTAGGCTCCATTATATCTTCCTTTGAGTACCCTGTGGTAAAAGTCACAAGTGTTGTGTTATCCAGGCCTGATCCAACTTTATCTAATAGAAGTCCTGGTCCCTCCTATCACTTCTAGACTCAGATGAAGTGCCTTGGGTACCATGTGTCTCACTTCCATAATGGATACCTGAACGATGGATAGCATAACCTGAATGTACAGGCAGGTTAGTAGCTTCTCAGTTGAATTTTCAACAAGAGATAGAATGGACCATTCTGCAGTAAGGTGCTTCCATTCCAACTGTTTACAGATGCCTAATGCCACTGAGCAACAGGCAGAGTTTCTTTGGAAATTGTGGATATCTGCATAGTTGGCCACCTAATATTTGCTTTTCTACCTTCCTTACCTCACTTCTCTTTTTCACATCACTCTTGCTGTCCCAGGACTGAATCACTAAATAAAGCCTTAGGATTCATATTCAGCTATGCATTTTAAGCAACCCTGAGTACGACTGTTTTGTAGGTCATGGTCAGAATTTAAAACGTCAGGACCTCAGAAAACCCTTGGAGTATATGAGACAGGAGAGTGACAATGCATACTGACTGCTGAATGGAGAATAGGTTTGAGGGGATTAGAGCAGAGGCAGTGAGGCCAATTAGGGGCTATTGCTATAGTTTAGGCCACAGTTGATGTTGGCTTTGACTGGGGCAGTGACAGTGAAGTAGTACAGTAAGCAGACATATTGTAGAGAGATTTAGAAGGTAGGCTAAAAAATAACTCATGATGGAATAGGGGAGAGGTAGAATGGCGATTGAGGAGTCAGAAGCTTGAGGCTTTGGGGGCCTCACAGCAGGCAGCTATGATGAAGGTCTAAGTTACTACTCTGGCTGAGTCATTAAAGATTTCAAAATTGAAGCTATTTGTACCCCGGTCAAGCACAGCTCTCTGGTCTGGAAGGATCTCAGCTATGTGTTGAACTAATGAGTAATTCTCTGCCCACACTGCGCTTCATCTGTAGGCAGGGTCCAACTACCTATATAAATAGCTTAATGAGTCAGAGATTTGGCAAGCCATCCTGCATATTTATGTGGCCCCCAGACCTCCACCTGTGTACTTGTTAATGTCCCAGAATCTGGTCCTATATCAAATTAACCTAGTGTAAAACAATATTACTCCAGGCTGGGTCTTGGTTCTTGTCTGGAGGATTTTGGTGATCTTTAAAGTTCGAGATATCAGCAGTCTGTATTCATTGTTCTCCTGGGCACATTGCCATGGGTCACACTTGATCCTTCCCATATTGATGCTAACAGTTTGGAGGTACAGGTAGATCAGTGGCCAGTTAATCATTCTATAAGGAAATCGGTAATAAGTTTTCTGAGCTACAAATTACTACAACAGCCAAATAACCGAGAGTATTGCAATTCAACAAAGTGTCTGGGAGGAGCCAGAATTCAAGCTGAGTCTTTAAAGATGCAATTCTTTAGACATGTAGAGATTAGATGCAAGGCATTCCACTTTGAGAGAACTGTGTAACCTAGAGAAAGAGGTGATAAAGTGCAAAATCTGCTCAGGGCACAGGAAGAATTCTAAGGTGTTTGAGGGTGAATAAGTGGGAAGGGAGGAGATGCAACAGCTAAGGACAACATACCAAGGACTGTGTAGTCACACCATCAACTGTTATTCAGTATGTGACCCAGAGCAAAGGAAGGTGTCTGAGCTGCATGAACGTGAGCAGTGACAGGATAGTCACAGATATCTGTGTTTTGGAAATGTCAGTCTAGAGAACAGATTGTATGGAGGGAAAATAGAGAGTTCCATCTGAAGATAATAGAAGGATTTCAGTAAGAGTTGAGGTGATGCTAAAGCATTGGAGGTGGGGTTGGAGAAGAGATGGAATGGACAGGATTTGTCCTCCAAGTACAAAGAGGGAGAGGAAGGATAAAGGAAGTTCCCAGGATGCCTTCAGGAGTCTTCCAGGGAGATGAAAGCACCATCCCTAAAATAGGGAGTCTTAGAGGAGCCCGAGAGTGAGGAGGCTTGGGTCAGGTTTGGCCATGATGAAGTGCAACATGTCTGTTGAGCAGCCAGGTGCATGGCAGGCAATTGATTATGTGGACCTTTCCAAGAGAGAAAGGGTCCATGTGAAATCTCGAGATTCTTTAGAATCTGACCAGCTGTACTGTACCACCAGTGCTGAGCCCAGGTGGGCATGTGGTTGCTTTTTATCCAGTGGGCAGAATTAGTGCATTACCACAGATACAGCCACACCTAGTTTCAAAAGACTTGTCAGATGTCAAACCTCATGAGACTCTTAGCCTTACCCTGGTCTTGATTCTGGCTCTGCAAGGTTGTATCTTTAGTTAAACAGCCTGAAGAGTAAAGGAGAAACAATTCTGTTTGTATTCTTTTTGGCAAAACACCCCAAACTAATAGGATGATTTTAGCTTTGAGAGGCCTTTGAGGGCAATTACTAGGACTTGTAATGGAAAAATCAAACACCTGTTGCTGGGATTAAATGGTTTCCCTTATGCCTGTGTAGAGCTGTCAATGGGTTGATGGGGACCCAACAAGGGGAAGCTTTCTGTAGAAGAGCTGGAGGCCAGCACATCTGAGCCTTCTTGAAGTGGGAATGCACGGTGGCAGGTGTGGCAAAAAAAGATAAGGAAGCCCCTAACTGCTGGCATCCCAGCATCCCATATGCAGAATGGGAAGGCCCTCAGATCCCACCTCATCTGCCTCCCCATAGTTCTAGTAATGATGCTAAAGCTTGGATATGGGGCAAAGATTGGTCCAAAGCCAAATATCCAGCCAGAGATGGAATCAGGTTGGGCTCCAGTTCAGATTCCTGGCTTGATGTTTGTGATGGTTAATTTTGTATGTCAACTTGACTGGGCCACAAAATGCTCAAATGTCTAGTTAAACATTTTTTTTCCGGTTGTGTGTGAGGGTGTTTCTGAAAGAGGTTAACATTTAAATTAGTGCATTAAGTAAAGCAGATGGCCATCCCCAATGAAGGTGGGCATCATCTAATCCATTTACGGTCCAAATAAAGTGAAAAGGCAGAGGAAGGTTTGATTTTTTCTCTGCCTGGCTGCTCGAGTGGGGACATCTATTCCTCCTGCTCTCAGTGCTCCTGGTTATCAGGCCTTCAGATCCAGGCTGGAATCCACACCATCAGCTCTCCAGCTATCAGGCTTTTGAGCCAAACTACCAGCGTTCCTGAGTCTATAGCTTGCAGACAGACTGTGGGACTTCTCAGCTTCTATAACGGTATAAGTCAATACTTCATTATATATATATATACACACACACATGTATATATACACACACGTATATATATACTCATTCCTCTCTTCTATCTCTCCTCTGTCTCCTCTCTTCTCTTGTCTCTCTCTCTCTCTCTATATATATATATACACACACACACACACACACACACACACACACACACACACACATATATGATTTGAATCTTCCACTACACTCATACACCTTCTGTTGGAACTGGTTCAGAAGCAGCAGCCATGGGCCCACAAGCACAATTTCAAGATATCAGGCTTTCTCATCACTGGCCCTGGGCCTGTAGAGAGTGGAGACAGGGGAAGAAGCCTATGAAGTATTTTGTTTAGAACGATTCTGCAAGAAATTCTGGCTTCCAGGCCTCAGCAGATGGGATGCTTTTCCCCAAGAGACTGCTCAGAGCCACCTCTTCCCCATAAGAGACATTACCAGCACAGAGGTTTGCATGCAGTCCAGTACTCTACTTTATTAAAAACCAGTGACAATCAACAGAAAACCTATTTCAAATCAGTTTTCTCTATTCCTTCCAGCTTCTGAAATCATCTACAATTTGTTTTCTTTGCTCTAGTTCTTTTTGTCACAGAAACTTTCACTGTAAGGTGCTCTTTCCCCAAAGTGGGGAGCCTTGCAGGAAGGCTTCTTTCAGTCTGCAGGGTGTAATTACAGTGAGAGGAGCAGTGCCGTAGGCAGCTCTGTCTCCCATTTGCAGACTGACGGATGCTGCTCTCCACTTTCCTTTTGGTTTCCTCTAGTTAATACAGACCTCAGGATTTGTTTTACTTCTCAGGAATCTTCCTACAAGCACTAGCACAGGGCTAAATGCTCAGAAGAAACTGTAACATGAACCCTCCACACATGTCTAAAAAGGAAACTGAAGTTACTGTAGCATTAGTGAGTAAGGGAATGGGACACCTGTAACTTTGTCAATGCCTTGCAGAGTATCTTTGGTAAGTCCTTCTCATTCATTTTAGGGGAGCATAGAAATTTGTGGAAGTGTACAGTGGATCCTTTGGGAGAGATTAAGGCTGGTTCAATGCCAGGGCAATGGCTCAGATGGTCAATGACTGGAAGCAAGCACAGTCAAGGACCAACCCAAATAACTTACCTCCAATATGCCAGGTCTGCACTTTCCGTTGAAGCTTGGAGCACAGAGACGGCATCCAAGATGGCTGGCCCAGAGTAGGCTCCATGGAAATGATTGGAAAATTAATGATTCCAGATGTATAGGACATGGAGTACAGATGGTCATTTCCATTTAATTTTCTTTATTTTGCTTTTCTAGTTATTTATAATACATTTCATTTTCTGTATTAATTTTGTTATGGAATCCTGGTTTATGAACATTTAACAATGTCCAGGACATAATTAGCAATCAAATTATCAGCTGATATTATTATTAATCAGCATTTTAAGTCTTGTTAATAGCCTGCAGATGTCTTCAGTCTCCAAATAGGTCTTCTTTATGGAAGGAGGAGCTTCATGCAGACTTGGTGCTCCAAGCTGCTTAGTCTCTGGGGTGGCTTCAGTTCTATCAGTACCCAGATCCTAGCAGCACCTTGCTTGCCCAAGAACAGCAGCCCAATCCCAGTGGGCCTACAGAGGTGGGGGGAGAAGAAACAAGGAGCTCAGTATCCAGTGGCAGCAGGGCCATGTCACAAGAGCACTGCCCTGCCAAGTGTAAAACTCATCCTGGCTGCAGACACTCTCTGCAGCACATGAAGACAGGAAAAATAGTGTCTTCAGAGGGGCAGGAACTTGTCCAGAGTGCCACAGCAAGAGATGGTAGAGTAGAAATAAAAGCCAAGGCTGCAGCCTTGGCCATGTCAGGTGACCTCTGCTGCCTAGCATCACATTCTTGGGAGTCATATTTAAGACTTTTTGTGGAAAGGATAATAATCATTTCCCCATCCTCTCTCACTCCTAGGCAAATAAAAGTACTTTAAAAAGAGAAGAGCATCAGAAAAAAAAAGCATAAAAGTGTCTCTTTCTACTGATAGATAGCATCTCTCCCAGCCTGCTCAGTCACTCATGTGACTTAGCAGGGCTCAGGTTTGAGCATGTTCTATTCACCTTTCACTGAGAAGCACAGAGCAGAGAGGGCTTTTCACCTTGGCTGCTTGCTTCCACTCTTGCCCCTTACAGCCTAATATCCACACAGCTGCTAAAGTGATTTTTAAAAAACACAAGTCAGATCATGTTTCTTCTGTGCTTACAGTCCTCAGTGACCCCCATCTCATCCAGAGCAATACCCAAACCTTTATGGTAGCCCCAAAGACCCTCCATGCTATGGACCTTATTGTCTTGCTGGCCTCCCCTCTCCTGTCACTGCCCTCCCAGACACACTCCTCTCCCACAACCCCAGCCTCCTTGCTGTCCCTCAATCTCAAGAAGCACAAGGACCTCATACTTGCAGTTCACTTTGCCTGAGACATTCTCCCTGGAGATGTCAGCATAGCTCACTCCCTCACTTTCCTTGAGTTCTGTTCAAGTGGCACCTTCTTAACAAGACTCTCTTGAATGCCAAATTGAAAGTAACTTCCTTGGGATGCACCGAAAATGAAACCCTTATACATTATTGGTAGAAGTATAAATTAGTACAACCATTATGGAAAACAGTGTGGAGATTGCTCAAAAAAATAAAAATAGATATGCCATATGATCAAGCAATTGACTACTAGATATATACCTGTGAAAAGAAAATAACTTGGGCCCCCAAAATCCATAGGCTAAAGGGAAGCATCAAGCTGAGAACTGCTTAAGGCAAACCTGCCTCCCATTCTGTTCAAAGTCACCCCTCTGCTCACTGAGATAAACGCATAACTGATTGTCTCCTTTGGAGAGGTTAATCAGAAACTCAAAATAATGCAACTGTTTGTTTCGTATCTACCTGTAGTAGTCCACTTTCATGCAGCTGATAAAGACAAACCTGAGACTGGGCAATTTACAAAAGAGGTTTATAATGGACTTACAGTTCCACATGGCTGGTGAGACCTCACAATCATGATGGAAGGCAAGGAGGAGCAAGTCACATCTTACATGGTTGGACAGTGGCAGGTAAAAAAGAAAGCTTGTACAGAGAAGCTCCCATTTTTAAAACCATCAAATCTCATGAGACCCATTCACTATCAGGAGAATAGCACAGGAAAGACTCACCCCCATGATTCAATCATCTCCCACTGGGTCCCTCCCACAACACATGGGAATTATGGAAGCTACAAGATAAAATTTGAGTGGGGACACAGAGCCAAACCATGTCATTTCATCCCTGGCACCTCCCAAATCTCATATGCTCATATTTCAAAACTAGTCATGGCTTCCCAACAGTCCCCCAAAGTCTCAATTCATTTCAGCATGAACTCAAAAGTTAGTATAAAACTCCTATCCCACTGACCTTTGCTGACTCTCTTTTTGGATTCAGCCTGCCTGCACCTAGGAGAATAAACAGCTGTGTTGTGCACACACACACACACACACATGAGTCCCTTCTGAGATAAGGCAAGTCCCTTCCACCTATGAACTTGTAAAATCAAAAGCAAGCTAGTTATTTCCCAGATACAATGGGGGTAAGGTCATTGGGTAAATACAGCCATTCCAAGTGGGAGAAATTGGCCAAAACAAAGGGGCTACAGGCCCCAATGCAAGTCTGAAATCCAGCAGAGCAGTCAAATCTTAAAACTCCTTTGACTCTATGTCTCACATCCAGGTCACGCTGATGGAAGAGATGGGTTCCCATGATCTTGGGCAACTCCACCCCTAGGGCTTTTCAGGATACAGCCTTCCTTTTGGCTGCCTTCACAGGCTGGTGTTGAGTGTCTGTGGCTTTTCCAGTCTCATGCAACAAGCTGTTGGCAGATCTACCATTCCGGGGTCTGGGACAATGGCCCTCTTCTCACAGCTCCACTAGACAGTACCTCAGTAGGGACTCTGTGTGGATCTCCAACTCCACATTTCCCTTCCACACTGCCCTAGCAGAGGTTCTCCATGAGGGCCCTGCCCCTGAATCAACCTTCTTCCTGGGCATCCAGGCATTTCCATAAATCTTCTGAAATCGAGGTGGAGTTTCCCAAACTCCAATTCTTGACTTCTGTGTACCCACAAGCTCAACACCACATAGAAGCTGCCAAGGCATGGCTCTAAAGCCATGACCTGAACTTTATGTTGGCTCCTTTCAGACGTGACTGGAGCAACTGGGATACAGGGCAGCAAGTCCTGAGGATACACATAGCACAGAGACAGTGGGCTCAGCCCATGAAACCACTTTTTCCTTCTAGGCCTCCAGACCTGTGATGGGAGGGCTTGTGGTGAAGACCTCTGACATGTAGTGGAGACATTTTCCCCATTGCTTTGGGGATTAACATTCAGCTCCTAGTTACATATGCAAATTTCTGCAGCCAGCTTGAATTTTTCCTCAGAAAATGTGATCTTATTTTCTATCACATTGTCGGGCTGCAGATTTCCCAAACTTTTATGTTTTGCTTTCCTTATAAAACTGAATGCCTTTAACAGCACCGAAGTCAGCTCTTTGATGCTTTGCTGCTTAGAAATTTCTTCTTCCAAATACCCTAGAACACCTCTCTCAAGTTCAAAGTTCCACAAGTCTCTAGGGCAGGGGCAAAATGCCACCAGTCTCTTTTTTAAAACATAACAAGAGTTAACTTTGCTCCAGTTCCCAATAAGTTCCTTATCTCCATCAGACACCACGTCAGTCTGGATGTCATTGTTCGTATCTCTATCAGCATTTTGGTCAAAGCCTTTCAACAAGTCTCTAGGAAGTTCCAAACTTTCCCACCTATTCCTGTCTTCTTCTGAGCCTTCCAAACTGTTCCAACCTCTGCCCATTACCCAGTTCCAAAGTCACTTCCACATTTTTGGGACTCTTCAGCAGTGCCCCCCTCCACTGGTACCGACTTACTGTATTAGTCCATTTTCACACTGCCAAAAAAGACATATCTGATACTGGGAAGAAATAGAGATTTAATTGGATTTTCAGTTGCACATAGCTGGAGGGGCCTCAGAATCATAGCGGGAGGTGAAAGGCACTTCTTACATGGAGGCAGCAAGAGAAAATGAGGAAGGACCAACAGTGGAAATCCCTGATAAACCCATCAGATCTCATGATGCTGACTCACTATTATGAGAATAGCACATGAAAGACCAGCCCCATTTTTCAATTACCTCCCCCTAGGTGCCTCCTGCAACACGGGGGAATTCTGGGAGATATATTTGAGTGGGGTCACAGCCAAACCATATCACACTCCCTCCATAGAATCTCTGATCTCCCAAAATTTGATCGAGATCTTAAGGTTTGTTTTTTGCTGTACAGCTCATTTCATTTGATATGCTTCCACCACAATGAAGGCAAGCTTTTCCTGCTTTCACAATGCTGGAAGGCAGAAAACTCCCCTATGGAGTTTGAGTTCACTTCCAACAGGGAAGATGAGCGGTCTTTGCATTCCTGCTTCTAGGATGCTAGAGAGCAGTCTTCAGCCTGAGACCCATTCCTAGGTAAGTAACTGAATTGGGGTTTGTCTTGGCTAAAGTTAGAATTAACAACTAGATGGTCTTAATTTCTCCTTACCATTACAGTGCAATAATCATATAAATTGTGCAATTGTTTGTTTTGCTTAACTGTTTGTTGTTGTTGCTGTTTGTTTGTTTCTATTTTTGTTGTTGTTTCAGTCTTTTTCCCATTGGGTTTCATCAACTCTATCCAACTTGACCAGAAAGCTCCAAAATATGGGGAACAAGACCTCCAAAGTGGCTAAATGCCCACCCCCACACACAAAGGTGGTGTGGTGGGGGAAATGGCCAACAAAAGGACAAAAGAAAGAAAAAAGTTTTTTTTTCAACTAAGGGATTTTATTTACATAACAAGGCCACCTTTTTGCTAGCCAGGCCAAACTGAAAAAGCAATGGCTGTACTTATGAAATTGCAGCAATTTGTCCTAGATGAAATATGGGAATGAGATTTAAAATACTTTTTTAAAGGGCTCAATGGTTAAAAGTCAACTTAATTAAAAGCTAATATCCACGATGTGTGTGTGTGTGCATATGTGTGTGTTTGTATTTAAAAGGTCTTCATATTTTTATTTTTATCTTAGGATCTTATCTTTTTTTTGAGCCAAAGATTTTTTCTTCTCAGTTGACTGAATTCTGTTTTCTTCATTTGCTGCTGCGGTCTCTCCTTTCTCTTGCACCCTCTGTTACACAGTGGACCTAAAACAACTTTTAACAGCCTGGGGGTCCTTAAAACAGAGAAGGCACAAGACTCTCTTTGTGGGAGGAACCTGTTTTACCTTATGGAACCCCAAGAATGTAAACAGACAAGTTCCTTCCAGCTCTTAAACTGCTTACTTTTGTGTTGTGTTACGTTTCCTTTCTAAAATAGTTATTTGCAAGGGAGGTTACTCTTGAGTTTTAAGGAAGCATGTGGTTTATACACTTAGAAATAACTTTGTTTAAAAAAAATTAAGTGCACTGTAAAAGTATCACATGGTCTAAACTAGTAATAATTTTCCCTTTTTGGAGACCCAGGATTCAGTGTGGGATCTGCCCAAAGCTAAGAGATCCAATTAAAATATAAGTGTTCCCTACCTAAATAAAATTGGTCTCCTTATTAAATCTCTGGTAGATTTATTTTATTTTATGTTTGATTTGGCATCCATCTTTAATCTCCCTCTATCACCACTAGACTTTTCATCTCTGTACCTTATGATGTAAATTTTGCTATTTGATTTTTTACTTGAGTTGTTTGCTTTAATATGCAAATTTAAGACCATTTAGCTGACAATTTCTAGGGTTGTGAAATAAGTTATCCAGAATTTGAAAGCCTAAGATAGGGGAAAAAAAAAGGTTTTTTATAAATTTGTAAGAAGTACTTCTATTGGCATCCTAATACATCTATGTATTTATGTGTCATGTATGCAAAGCTTCACTACTGAAAATACATAAAAGAGCCCTAGTTAATTGGCTTAGGAACATAAAAGTGCTTGAATCAAATAGTTTATCAGGGAAAAAAAAAGACTTTTTCAAGTTTTTTCAACGTGAAATGCTTTTTCAACTTTATGTAACTTAAGTAGAATCTTTAGTAGATATGCTAGCTTTAAAATTATTGGTGAAGTAATATCAGAAATGTCTTAAGAATTGCCAGCATACATTTTTCTTTGCATTTATTTATCAAGCAATTTCATACTTATCACTGCCAAATACTATAAGGTGACGACATTTGGCACAGGGGTTACAAGACTATAAACCCAGCCCAAGATGGAATGATCTTGCTTGTGTAATCTTTAATAAATAAGACATTGATATTGGTTTAGTAAAAATAGCTACATCCTGAATTTAGTAAGGTTACCATAACTTCTAATCTTGTTGTTTTAGGCATTCTAGTCCACAAGCAGTAAGGCTTGTTTTGGGAAAGAACTGTTATTTTCTTTGTTTCAAATCTAAACTATTAACTAAGTTCCTCCCAAAGTTAGGTTGGCCTACACCCAGAAATGGACAAGGACAGCTTGGAGGGTAGAAGTAAGACAGAGACAGTTAGGTCAAATCTTTCTCACTGTCTTAGTTATAATCTTGCAATGGAGTTTCCATAACTTTAAATAATAATAATTGAAGTTTTTATAAGTAATCTATATAAATGATTAAAATAAAACAATTAGGTAAATGTAATAGGATAAATATTGTAGACAAGCATGTCATAATTTGGAATCTAAGATTATATTAAATTAATGGATTTCATTATTTGTGCATTTTCTAATAAAAATATATTTGAAGGAAAATATTCATTCTAAAACAACAGTTTTTACTTTTAAAAAAGGTGAGCAATTTTTATTTAATTCAAAGCTTATCTAAAGGGCATGTATAAAACAAGGTAATAGGAACCAGGAAATGAAAGAGATATAAACAAAATTATAAAAATAAAGAGGTTTTCTTTTGGTAAGAAAGCTTAAATATAAATAATTTCACGTGAGAAAGAATCTTGTATAGTAAATTTAGTCCTAGGGTAAAATGACTGATTGTTTAAGAAACAGGGATGCTCAAGACAAGAAATTCCAAGCATGCCATGAATGGTTGGCATAACTCAAAAAAGGATGATTTATTAAAAAACAATAACAACAAACTTGTATATGACCAAATAAAGGGAAATTATAATGGTCTTTTTGGAGATTGGGTTTAATGTTTTTTTAAAAAAACACTTATACACTAAAGAATTGGTCAGAATAATGAATTTTTTTTCCTTTAATTGTTTTTTATTTTTAAAACTTCTCACTATGTTTTTTTAAATTATACTTTAAGTTCTGGGGTATATGTGCAGATCATGCAGGATTGTTACATAGGTATACACACGCCATGGTGGTTTGCTGCATCCATCCCCCCATCATCTACATTAGGTATTTCTCCTAATGTTATCCCTCCCCAATCCCCTCACCCCCTGCTATCCCTCCCCTAGCCTCCTCACCCCCACAACAGGACCTGGTGTGTAATGTTCCCCTCCCTGTGTCCATGTGTTCTCATTGTTCAACTCCCACTTATAAGTGAGAACATGCAGTGTTTGATCTTCTTTCTGTTCTTGTAATTTTTAAGGGGTTGATTTTACTATTAATAAATTGTAAAAGACATTTTTTTAATTTTAATCCAAAGTTTAACTTTTATTGCATCTCACTAGATTTGGTTTTCTCTCCCCTTTTAAAGGTGCAAAACACTAACAGTCCCCATCAACTCATTTTCACCTCAGATAAATTTTTTATTTTTTCTTCCTCCTCCTCCTCAGTTTCTGTTTTTTTTTTTTTTTTCTCTGCCTGATGCTACCAATGTTTTCTTAAAGGTTTAAAGAAAATATTTTCTTTCAACATCATATTCTGTGCACTGCAGAATGTCTCTTCTTTTGCCTTTTTGTAACTGGCCTAACAGATTTTATATCTTATTGAAACAATTCCTATGCCATTATTATTAAGTTTGGTCTGCTTAGGAAAAACTGATATTAAAAAATAATTTTTAAATTAAGGTTAATACATACTTGTATCTTCCTTTTAAAGTACTTGTGGCATCGATTTACAGGGCTTGGACTACTCGGTGTAAAAAGAACACCAACACTTGCTAAATATTAAACACTGGCAGCAATTTCAACCTCGTCTGCAGGCCCAGTATAAGCAAAAAAACTGTCTTCTGGAGACACAGGGCAAGAAATTAAAGCTATTTTGCTCTTCAAGGCCCAGGGACTATTACAAAAGAGGTGGGCATGTGAGATGGCCAAGGCTGATTTTGGGAGATAAAATATGTTAAGTTTCCTTATAAATTAAATATTAATGTCAAAGGCACACAGATGTAAGACTAGCATACAGACCCTGTGTCAGATTAACAAGGTTTTCTTGAACCATTAACTGACTCCTAATGAAGGTTATAAAGGCTTATATCTTATAATTAAGATAAAAACTCTATGGATTATTTATAAAATTTTGGAAAACAAATTTTATTAACTTTGTACTGTTTTTATTAGGGCTTATTGTTTGGAAAATTAAATCTCTTCTCTCAAAAAATGAAAGTTTTTACCTTTTTCTGAAATCCTTATCACTTTGACTAAATGAATGACTTATTTTACAATGACATGTAATTCTATTTTGCAACATTAAGTGTTTTGAACCCTTGATATTTAATAAACTTTCCAAAATCAAATTATAAATTATATCTTTTTCTGATTTAATTCATCCTTTACGATATTATTACTAAGTTCCCTAAAGTCCAAAAAATGACATATTTGGCTTGTTTGATATAAAGATTATACAGGAAGCATTGTCAAAGGTAATATAGTATTTTGTTTTCTTTTGGCTGTATTTGTATAAATGTGTTATTGGTATGTGTTCCAAAATTATTAGAAACTCCTATAATTCTGATATGACTTAATGTACGTTATCAGTAATAATTATAATTGTTATGTTACATTATTCTGTGCCACAGAGGTAACAAATTTCCTTGTCAATTCTGTCTTTGACTATGGCTTCTCCAAAGTTTTTATCATCCAAGGACAATTGTTGTCTTGTTTCGGTCCTCTTTAGTAGGTGGTTTTATAATCAGCTATGAAATTCTAACAGGTGTTCTTGAACGCAGACATCTGATAACTTTGGAGATTGTGGTATCAAACTAGAGGAAAAACCTTCAGAACTCATGGAGAGTGGAAATGTTTATGAATATCAAGCAGAACAGGAATTAACTGCATGTACTGAACTAATAGAGTTCTGTCTTGCCTTTTTGCTTAAACCATTGCTGATCCTTTGTTTTGTTTTTCAGAGTCAAGAAAACTTTTCTTTTAAGCTATTTGCAGCTTTTAACAATTGAGTAAAGTATACTCCTATGAACAAAATTTGGAGCATATTTTTCTCTACCTGATTTCTACAGAATTTGGAAACTATTTGTGAGGATTCATAGCTTATGACAATATAGTTATTTGCATAAGTACAATAAGAATCTGTTTTCATTTGTAACTAGACACAATTGGAGAAACTGGTTATTTTATCAATGCTTTGACTGGAATGGAGTGCTTTCCTTTAAGGAATCAAACTTGACTTATAAAAGCCCTTTGGACAGGTTTTCTGACAGGCCCAGGAGCCCCAACTTTATCTTGGAACCTAAAGAGGAGACAAATTCATTCAACTCATAGGTATTTTATGGTACAAATTCATGGCTAGGTTCAGCTTAAAAAGGTCTTATCTGAAATTCCTTCTGTGGAACAAACTTCCATCAAAGCCAATTTAAAAGTCTATGTAAAAAGATAATTATTCTTGCTGCACCGTATACAAATAATTAGGCCAAGTATAATAAAGCAAACCAGACCTACCGTGATTTGTCTTTAGTAAAAATGGGAAACTGGAGAAAGAAAAATATGTTTCAAAAACTATAGCATACCTGTTGTTAGATTCTAGTCTTGCCTAAGCTTTTCGATTTTTATTATTTCCTAGAGTTTGGACCAAACTTCTTGGCTACAAGTCTTCAAAATAATGTTTTCAATTTTTTTCTTTCTTTTCCCCATTTTTCCTAATTTGGAGAAACTGGAAACTAAGCTGTGCATTCTTAACGCCCTGTGAACTGAAGCCAGACAACTTAAACTTCAGTAGAAAATAATAGCAACCTATTTGTATACTTAAGCCACATTCATACCTGCCTACTGATGTATGGACTTTAGAGGAATGTGACCTATATTGATTTTCCAGGATTATTCTTTTGTTTGTTGTTGTTTTTCTCTCTTCTTCCCCCTATTTTTTCTTCATAGGATATTAGACTTCACAACCTTCCAAAAATGGGTATTCCTAAGAACTTGGGACATACCTGTCTTGGCTAAACAAGAGATCCAAGGAGAAGGGTGAAAGAGCTCTTGCAGGAGGTAGGGTACAGAGAAGTTTATAGAGTGAAAAAACTACTACACTTCGGCCCCAAAAGCATTAGTCTAGGCCCTGCTCTGCCACCAGCTTGCTATGTGATTGAGCTCAGGCCATTCCTTTTCCCTGTTATGCACTGAGAATTCCTCTCATCTTTTATCATCCATGGTTTAAGAATTCTTGCCCAAGTCAAAGCAGTAGCATCTGGCAAGGTTCAAGGCAAGTAAAGAACCAACAGCCGAGAAGAGAAACAGAGAGCTCAGAAACATAATACTCAAACATGCTAGGGCAGGTGTAGCTGCAGATCAGGTTAGTTTCCTTTTCAACATCTGTTTTAATAATGAAAACAATAGCAGCAGGTGACATTGATTGTACACTAAAAGTCAGGCTGTATTCTAAGTGCTTTACACACATTATCTCATTTGATCCTTACAAACTCATGAGTAAGGGTGCTTTTATGATTCTCATTTTAGAGATGAAAGAACTGAGGCTCAGAAAGGTTTGTCCAAAGTCACCCTATTAAGAGACAGTAAGGACCCCTGGAGATCTAGCTTCAGAAACCATTCATCTTAACCAGACACTTGAGTTTAGGACTATGATGAAAAATTGTTAGAATGAACAGCATAAACATGCAAACCAAGTGCAGAACAGGTATGTCAGTTGACGAAAAGACAGTACTTTTTAATGTGCTTGTAATCCCACTAACCAACAACCTAAGGCTTGTCCCTTTCTGCCTTCAGGCTTTGTTCCCATGATTTAAAAAATAATGCTTCTGGGGTTAGTTTCTGGCGGGTTCCAGAATCCTATCCCTGGTAAGGTTAAATCAAGTGCAGTTGCTCACATGAGGACTACTGAGAATGAGACAAAAAAGGAAGGTTCATGCATTTGTGTCTATTTTGATGATGAGAAGTTAGTGAAAGGGTAAATTCATCCTCCAAACGCAGTGTCTCAGTGTCAAAGCCAGGTTGTGGGCCACATCTATTGGCCGTGGGCATGGGATAGAAGAGGGCAGGTAGAGGCCACAGAAGGAAAGCAAAAGCCTCCTTCTCTAACCCAGTCCTCGGTATATTTATGAGTCAGTGGTATGGTGTGGCTGCCTTCCCACCCATATCTCATCTTGAATTGTAGCTCCCATAATTCCCATGTGTAATGGGAGGTACTCAGTGGGACGTAATTGAATTATGAGGGGTGGGTCTTTCCTGTGATGTTCTCATGATAGTGAATAAGTCCCATGAAATCTGATAATTTTATAAAGGGGAGTTCCCCTAAACAAGCTGTCTTTTATCCGCCACAATTTAAGATAAAACTCATCTGCCTTCCACCATGCTTGTGAGGCCTCCCCCAGCCATGTAGAACTGTGAGTCAATGAAATCTTTTTCTTTTACAAATTACGCAGTTTCAAGTATGTCTTTATTAGCAGCATGAAAAAAGACTAATACAGTAAATTGGTACCAGTAGAGTGGGGTGGTGCTGTAAAGATACCCAAAATGTGGAAATGACTTTGGAACTGGGTAACAGACAGAGATTTGAACAATTTGGAGGGCTCAGA
The DNA here is from genome assembly GCF_049354715.1 of Callithrix jacchus. Classification (NCBI taxonomy): domain Eukaryota; kingdom Metazoa; phylum Chordata; class Mammalia; order Primates; family Cebidae; genus Callithrix; species Callithrix jacchus. The sequence continues at coordinate 148,180,705 of NC_133524.1, forward strand.
AGAAGACAGGAAGATGTAGGGAAGTTTGGAACTTCCTAGAGATATGTTGAATGGCTTTGACCAAAATGTTGATAGTGATATGGACAATAAAATCTTGGCTGAGGTGGTCTCAGATGGAGATGAGGTACTTCTTGGGAACTGAAGCAAAGGTGACTCTTGCTATGTTTCAGCAAAGAAACTGGGGGCATTTAGCCCCTGATCTAGAGATTTGTGGAACTTTGAACTTGAAAGAGATTATTTCAGTATCTGATGAAATAAATTTCTAAGCAATAAAGCATTCAAGAGGAAGCAGGGCATAGAAGTTTGGAAAATTTGTATCCTGGCAATGCAATAGAAAATAAAAACCCATTTTCTGAAGAGAAATACACACCTTTTTACAGAAATGTCCATAAGCAACAAGAAGCCAAATATTAATCACCAAGAAAATGAAGAAAATGTCTCCAGGGCATGTCAGAGACCTTCCCTGCAGCTGCTCTCATCACAGGACTGGAGGCCTAGGAGGAAAAAGTGGTTTCCTGGACTGGACCTAGGGCCCTCCTGCTGCGTGTGGCCCAGGGACTTGGTGCCCTTCATCCCAGCCACTCTAGCTGTAGCTAAAAGAGGCCAAGGTACTACTTGGGCTTTGACTTTGGAAGGTACAAGCCCCAAGCCATAGCAGCTTCTATGTGATATTGAGCCTATAGGTGCACAGAACAGATTTCCCACTGGGGCACTGCCTAGTGGAGTTGTGAGAAGAGGGCCACCATCCTGCAGATCTTGCACGATGTACCTGGAAAATATACCTGGAAAACACCTTGCACAATGTACCTGGAAAAGATACAGACACTCAACACCAGCCCATGAAAACAGCCAGGAGGGAGGCTACCCATTGCAAAGCCACAGGACAGAGCTGCTGGAGTCCATGGGAGCCCATCCCTTGCCTCAGCATGACCTGGATGTGAGACATGGAGTCAAAGGAGATCATTTTTGAGCTTTAAGATTTGCTTGCCCCACTGCATTTTGTACTTGTGTGGGTCCTGTTGCTCCTTTGTTTTCACTGATTTCTCCCATTTGGAACAGGTATATTTACCCAATGCCTGTATACTTTTGTATCTAGGAAGTAACTAACTTGCTTTTGATTTTATAGGCTCATAGGTGGAAGAGACTTGCCTTGTCTCAGATGAAACTTTAGACTGTGGACTTTTCAGTTAACACTGAAATGAGTTAAGACTTTGGGAGACTGTTGGGAAGGCATGACTGATTTTGAAATGTGAGAACATGAGACTTGGGAGATGCCAGGGGTGGCATGATACTGTTTGGCTGTGTCCCCATCCAAATGTCATCTTGAATTGTCACTCCCATAATTCCCATGTGTCATGGGAGGAACCTGGTGGAAGGTAATTTAATAACGAGGGGTTGGTCCTTCCTGTGATAGTGAATAAGTAAGTCCCATGAGATCTGATGGTTTTATAAAGAGGAGTCCCCCTATAGAAGCTCTCTCTTGCCTGCCACTATGTAAGATGACTTTTTTCCTCATTTGCCTTTCACCATGGTTGTGAGGCCTCCCTAGCCACCTGGAACTTTGCGTCCATTAAACCTCTTTCCTTTATAAATTACCCAGTTTGGGGTTTGTCATTATTAGCAGCATGAGAGCAGACTAATACAGTCAGTGAGAAAGATCTGTGAGAAGAGAAGGGATTTCTGTAGTTACCTCAGACTCTCAACCTAGTCTACTTTCAGATGGGATCAACAAGGGAAATTTCATGCATTCTATGCCTTTAATTTTCTTGTCTCCTGGTATTCTGGAAAGAGCATCCTGGGGTCAAAGGGTAATAGCCAATTAGACAGCAGCAAAATCCAAAACCAGAAAACGTCTCTATATCACTTAGGGAGAGGTGAAGGGCTGCTGCTGGATTTTGGCATAAAATAGAATGTGCCAGTCAGTAGGATCAAAATAAAAAGGAATCTGCCTGAATTTTCAAAACTCTGATGAGTGAAGATTTTCATTTAATAGGGATAAGCAGCAACCACTCCCTGTATGTATCATTCTTCGCATCAGTGTTTCCAAGGCAACTGGATTACCAGGGAGACCTGGGGTGTGTGTGTTGTTCAGAAACTGTGTTATCAGGAGTGGCTCCTGCTCTTGCATGGCCTTTGAAACCATAAAAAATATGGATTGGGTTTGTATTTTCCTGAATGCATTCAACCAAGGTCTGTATTCTCCAGTGCTCTGACTCAAATGGTTGGTTGGAAATAAATCAGCTTGGATAATGTTGTCCCCTTTCTTACAGCTACAACTTGCATTGACACAAGATGTTAGTATTTCGGCTCAGGCTAATCTCCAGTCTTGACGCTGGAAAAAGAAATGTAAGACAAGGTGAGAAGAGATCAGATGCTCCCAGATGGACCAGGATGTCATCATTCATTGTCAGACCATCTTTTTCTTCCCCTTCTCTCTTCGCCCAACTACAGGTCAAGAATTTCTACTGTTGGATGCTTGACTGACTGGCAATGAGGGTAGACATTGAGAAATTCTGCCTTTCATGTCTTGGACCCATCTCTTCCAAAACTAGTATCCCCTCCTCGTATCTCATACCTTGGACCCTACTCTTCCAAAACTAGTATCCCCTCCTGAGCAGTAGAGGAAGTAGGGAGACACAGCAGCACATTAGACAGAGTGAACCAAGTATGTGAAGACATAGATTTCAGAAAACTATTCTGAAATATCAGTGTGGCAGGAGAATACAGTAGAAACAGAGACAGGCGTGAAATGAAGCTGGAAAGATAAGCATTGGAACTAGCCATTGAAGGGCTTTATGTTTGGGAGCAAAATGATCTAATTTGTTATTTAAAAAGATTTATTTGCTAGCCGGAGAATGGATTGCATTAGGTAGAAGGATGGAAGCTGAGAGACCAATTAGAAGTAATTTGCAGAAGTTTAGGCAGTAGATAATGGTGGCCTGGAAAGGGATGATGTCAGTTGGCATGGTAAGAAGTGGGTGGATCAGAGAATGTTTAAGGAGTACAATTGATAGGACTTGGTGGTGTATTAGACATTGTAAGCAAGGAAGGGGGAAAAGTCTAGAATAACTGTTGTTTTTCTGGCCTAAGAAACTGAGTGGAAGGTAGTGCAGCTTACTAAGATGGCCAAAACTTGGTAAGGGGTTTGCTGAATTGTTTGGTATATTGGGAATAAACTTACAACTAACCCAAATCTTTCGTGTTTGTCTTATGATCAAGAAGAAACATGTGGTCAGTGACCAGGCAAAATGACTTTCTAAAATCACTTTGAAAGCTTTCTTCTAAGTCAGTTATTACTAAAAACAGCAAACCTGTTTTCTTCAAGTGAGGCCCGCCTTACCTACGTACTTTTCCCAAGTCCTTCTTCTGCAATTTTTTCTAACCCAAAGTTTATAACTCTTTCACCACTAAAACAACAGGACCCAATGTTTCTCATTCTGGAGATAAACTGACTTTGCCATATTAGCTCACTCCTTCATCCATTCAGTCAATGTTTGAAAACCTGCTTTGTGTCAGGATATCTGCTGGGCATTAGGGGTATATATAAAGATAATATGGACCATCATAACCACCCATCTAGCTATCCATCAGTCCATCCATTTCTTCCTTCAGTCACTCTTACTTCTCCATTCCATCGTGTACTATTGCCCAGACCCACCAAAGCAGAGAAGCTGTGGCTCAAAGGCAAAAGTGGGTAATGAATGGGGTGAGGAAAAATTGGAGAGTGACGCAGAAGAATGGAAGATTATCAAAAAGTCATAAACTATGGGGTTCATTCCACTCCAGTGAACTAATAACATTTTGGGTTTAGACCATTGTGACAGCCACCCCATGTGTACTCTCAGCCCTTCCAATCCGTTATCCTCACAGGAGCCAGCGGGATCTTTTAAAAAGCTAAACCAACTTATCTTTCTCTTGTCCTTAAAAGCTTCCATTGATTTCCCACCACGCCGCAAATAAAATCCACATAATTTCCCATGGTCTTCCCAGGCCCTTCCTACCTCTACAGTTTCACCTGTCACCAAAATTCCCCGAGTCACTCTACTGAAGCCTTCAGGCCTTTTTCTGCTCTAAGAAGCCAAGCTTTTCCCTAGTGATTGATAATGCTGTTTTTTCTGCTTCAAATCTCTTCCTCCTGATTTTTGCAGGGCTGTCTCTTTCTCATCACTTAGGTTTCGACTCAGATGCCACCTCCCTAGGGAGACCTTCTGTGATGACATTATGTATTTGTTCATTGTCTCCTCTAACAGAAAATCCAATATGATATATATTCTTTTTACTACTGTATTCCACATTCCTCCGCAGGACCTGACCCAGAGTAGGTACTCAATACATATTTGTTAAACGAATGAAGATGTGAATGAATAGATGCCCACCCTCCTCTCCATGCCCCTCCACAGTTCCCTCTAAGAGGTAGTTGACTGATGCGAAGACTAAAGAAGTGAAGCAACTTGCCCAGAATTGGAACCTACATATAAAGCTAATGGCAGGCAGGGGGTCTGCTTCCCCATTGCTTCATGTCTGACAGAAGGATTTTTAGTGAGGCTCCACCAAGCTCCCTTCTTTTCCTTCTCCTGCCAGCTCTGCCACTCCCTGTGAGACACAGAGGTTAGTAACCACATTCCATAGGCCACTATGGACAAATCACCCAGACACAGTAATGAATCCAGAAGGTGTTAGCCAGCATCCTCACAGTCATTTAGAATGAGAGGTTGGAATAAGCAGCTCATCCCTTGCCTGCTCACTTCTGGTCATGTATGATGGTTGCATTATGCCCAGAGAAATTGGACATTCATGGAAGAGTTAATCAAGTCAGTTATTTAGCAGCATGCAGCCAGTGGAAAAAAAGGATATTGACCAAATACGACTAAATCCAATAAAACGTGTTTGTAAGTAAGGATAGAATCTTTCATCTTTGTAGGTAATTACGTTGTTGGGGTGAAACTGAATGCCACTGGCCAAACATTCAGTGGTGATGGCAGGACCATTCAGGCCAGCTCACCATCACGCCCATACCTCATATGCTTATGCTCCAGATGGCTGAATCCCCCAGAACAGGGCCTGATTATAGGCTTAAAAGGGTCTAACTAGAAAAAGATTATTCCACTCTCCCATATACAATTAAAATTATGGTTTTGCTATTTTATAATTTTGCCCATGGTAATAGCTACCTACGTGCTTTGTCTTTTAAATGTCTTTTTTAGTTTAATTTTTGAATGTTATTTTTCTTCTTGTTTTCTTTGTTCCTCCCTCCCTTCCTTCTTTCCTCCATTTTTCTTTCTGTCTCTGTTTCTCTCTATCTCTGTCTCTCTGTATCTGTCTCTCTCTCTCTCTTTCCCCCTGATGTCCTTAAACTAGAGTCTGCTAAACTAGAGAAGCCTAACAGGTTTAAGTCCCCTCATTGTACTGATAGAACTTAGCTGTGCTATGATGGGAGTCAGTGAGAAACAGAGGCTGTATAAATTTGTTAAAGGCCCAATTATATACAGTCTTTAAAGAAAAGTAAACAATTTATTTTCATTACATAAAAATCATAGATTCTCATAGCAAATTAGACCCAAAATAGTAGCCTGGAGCCTTGGTGCTGACTCTGATGCACAAATAAGCCCCATTAGTAATTAGCATATTAATTTCATTCCACTGATGGCTGTCAAAAGGCTTTGCCCTTTTGCAGGCTCCTCCTCCCAGTGTGTCAACACTTTCCTCCCAGGTGAGCCCTAGCTCAGTCTAGGAGGCAGGAGTATTTGTGGAGGTTCCATAGGAAGTTACTGTTTTTCTGAGATATCTGCCTGCCCAGTCTACTTACCTGGCCTTTTGTTTAGCTGATAAGTGTAAACAGGCAAAGAAGTTTCCTGACCAATTTCTCGAAAAGATAAACAAGGCCTTCGTGACCTTTTCTCTCACTTAAAACTTAGCTGGTGAGCCTTATCTACAGCCACTCTTCATCACTAGTCACCTGGGGCTCTGGTGACATTGGACTTAACTGCCATTGCCCGAACATGTTGCACATTTCTAGGCCTTTGTGCAAGTTTCTCCCTTTGCTGGAAAAGTTTCTGCATCTCTGTCTGATTCCTTCCAACTCAGGTTTTGAGACCCATCTCAATGTCACTTCCTCTGTGAATTCTTCTGAAAAATCTTAGTGATTAATTTCTTCTCTGTATTCCCCAGTCCCCTGTCTATCTTTCAATTATACCTAACTGCAGTATCATCACCTGTGCTGTTCTGGGCAGGAACTGTGTTTTGTTCCTTATGTATTCTCTTTATTTTCTTCTTATCCCCCTACACCCAACTCCAGTGCCTAGCACAGTGATTGGTGCATGGGAGATTTTCAGTAAATGCCCACTGACAAGGTGAGTGAAGGAATGCTCTCTTGGGGAAACTCCTGGTTGAGAGCCTTGCTTCTCAAAGTGTAGCCCCAGACCATCAGCATCAGGATACTTAGCAACATCTCAGATCCCACCCCCAACCTACTGAGTAAAAATCTGCATTGAATAAGATCCCCAGATGTTTCTTATGATGATTAAAATGTGAGAAGAACTGTGAGATTTGACAGAAGAAGAGTAAAAGCTAAAAGAAAACAGTGTGTTCATGAATTTCTGTTACGGGAAGGAGCCTAAAGGTCAGAACAGGTTTAAATACAAACAAATGGGATGCTCAGACTGTTCAGAGCAGCCTAAGAGAGCAGCTGGCTGACTGATTCCCCGTGATCTCCAGATTCCTCCAGATCGTGTCTCTCCCATCAGGACCAAGCAGAGGGTGCCATGACTGTGAGGTTTCACAGACAGTGTACAGCCAAGTGCTCCTTGGCTAAAGTCGGCCAGCCAGTGACCAAGGACAGCTTGTTACTTCATCAAGCCAGTCTGTCCTAGCACTTTGCATCTGACCTTGTTTTGGCCAGCTCTGAACGAAGTCATAAAGAATACAAATCATTTCCACTAAATCCTCAGGTTTCTGTTAATTCAGCCAATTTCTTTTTTATTATGTGCATATATTTTTAGAAAATGGAAGCAATTTTAGCTTAATTAATGCCATTATACATATGAAAAGCCCAAGTCATTTCTAAGAAAATGAAAAAGTCACTATGCTCCAAATCACATGCATTTATCACTTGGTCCAGGAGACAAAAAATAAAAAAGTCTTCTTTCTAATTAGTCATTTGTGGTGCCTTTTTCCATTTGAAAATATTCTTTCCATGTAATTCTCTTGGGTTCCAAGTATTAACACCCCTTCTCCATCTTAAAAGGAATTGGGATTTTCCAAGTTCACTCATCCACTCTCTGCTGTCAAATTTTACCTGAGGCAGGCCTCCAGGAAGCTGTCAGCCAATGCCAATGAGCAGACAGATGTGGAGCATTGCCCAAAAACTCAGATGCTGAAACCCCAGCTAAGATACCCCAAGAAGACCTCAGATCACATCTCCTGACCATGTGCCCCCATCCTTTTACCTCACTCCCACTGAAGTAACTTCTGTTTGACCACAGACAGATCTCCAGCCACTGGGTGTGTCCCTTTAATCTCAGTGCAGCAAGCTCCTCCAAGCCTCTCTTCCTTTCATCCCAAGCCAGTTCCCCATAAATGATGGATCAGTGGAACAACTCTGTCCCTGTAACTCTTGATCTTTGTGCATTCATCTTTTTCTTCTGCATGCACTCAACAAAATTCTATCCCTGGATGCACTAATAATACACAATCTTATTTCTCTGCCTTTAGGCCCAGTTCTGAGCCTAGCAAGGGCAAATCCTACAACCATGATCGGCCTCATTATAAACCAGACTTTGTCCTCAACTGAGCAATCATTACCTCAAAGGAACATTCTTCCATGGCCGTAGTGACCTTCTCCTCCAGTTTTCATCCAGCAGATGAGGCTGGACCGTTAGGTTGTAAATGAGCAGTAAGCCCAGAAAGTCTTGTACAACCACAAAGAAACTGACCAGCAACACTTCTTGAATGTTTACATTCACTAGTCAGTACAATAAACACTTTCTGCTTCCCTCAAGCCTCCTAAAAATTGTCATCTTTCTTGCCTATAGAAAACAACTTTGCTCGTACTTCCTTGAAAATATGGAGGCCATCGGAAATTAAATCTGTCAAATACCTGACTCTGCCGTCCTATTGATTTATGTGTCTTCCTTCTGTGATCACTTCGTCTCCAGACTCAGAGGTGTCTATCCTTCTGTTAAAGGCAAGCATTTCTCCCACACTTATATCCCTTAATCTGTTCCTTTCTGTCTCCTCATTGCTTTTTCCTTCTCTCTCCTGTTTGTTCATGCTCCTTTGCTCTAAGATCTTCTCCAAACTTTAAAACCCATTCAAATTGCTGCAATATAAAAGAAAAAAAGATTCTCCATGTGTGTACCTATGCAACTATTTTGCACGTTCTGCACATGTACCCCAAAACCTAAAATGCAATAAAAAAGAAATAAATAAATAAATAAAAATAATAAATAAATTTTTTTTTAAAAAGATTCTAATGATTTTTTTAAAAAACTCATATCTCTATGGCCTATAGTTTTTGTTTTAAAATCCAGCTTTATGGACATATAATTAGTGTACAGAAAAACTGCACATAATTAATGCATGCAATTTGGTGAGTTTTGACATGCATATACACTCGTGTTATCTTCCAGCCACCATATCTTTTCCCCACTCCCTCCACTGTTAAACTCCTGGAAAGAGAAATGTATGCTTATTGTTTCCAACCCTTACCAACCTCCCACTTGCTTATCAATCTACTCTGCTGATCTGGCCTCTGATCACTACTCCACAGAAAACCACTCACGTCAAGGTCGGCAATGACATCCAGATTGTCATTGCCGACCTTGACATGAGTCGTTTTCATGTTAAATCCATTGTAAGTCTCAGCCCTCTTTTTACTTGACCTGTTAGTAACACTGAAGACTGTTGTCCATGCCGTTCTTGAAATACTCTACTCCTTCGACATAATTTCTCTTTGGGGTTGCCACTTCTTTAACCATCTGTCAAATGTTACACAACCCAAGGCTCCTTTCTTAAGGCTATAACTTTTTCCCTGGACAGTCTTATCCACTATCAAGGTTCCAACTACCACCTCTGAGCTTAAGACACCCCTCCCCACAAAAACTTTTATGTGTAGCTCATAGCTCTCCAGAGTTTCTAATACATGTAATAAACTATCAACTCAACATCTCTAACTGCACATCCCACAGGCATTTCAAAAGCAGCAAAGCCAAAATGAACTCACCAGCTCTTCCTTACCCTACCCCATGTAACTTAACTCCTTCCCTGTGCTTCTCATTTCACTGGATGATTGCATCATCCTCACGGTCACCAATGTAGTGATTTTTGGAGTTATCCAACTAATCTCCATATCCTGCTGATTTTTGTTTGGTTAACATTTCTCAAGTTTATCCTTAGCTTTTCATCTCCACTGCCATTATCTTAGGCCAGGTTTTTATTATTTTTTCTCTTGACTGTTACAACTACACCACAAGATGCAGCCTACCAAGGTATGGGTTATTGATTATAACTTACTCATTTTAGTATCAATGGCACTTTGGAGTCTGTAAGTAACTTAAAAGTAGAAAATACAACTCTGGCTCACAGATTTGTTGGCCATGTTATTAATTTCTTTTTGTCTGAATGAATGTCACAGGAGCTTGGGCAATGTCTCCAATCTATCTCCAAAAGAGAAATTCTTTAAATAACCTATATAAGAAAGAAAACTTCCTTTCCCTATCATAATATTTTATAGCCTTTTCCAGGTTTAGCCTCGTGCCAACACTGCAATAACTCACATTACATTTCAAAGAGAAGAGAAGCATCAACTGCTGCCAGAGTGAACTTTACCTTACATCGCATGCGTGATTCCTTGGAGGGTCTTTCTAGCTTCTTGTGAATTCTTAACGTTCTGTGACATTTTTCAGAAAACTGTTGAAAGTACAAAACTTGACCGGATACCTTTGCACATACGGTGTCTCTAGGTTACCCTCTCATCTCTGGCATCACTATTAATTCATTCAAAGTTATTAATTGATTGACATACAAAAGTCTTGCATAATCTGGCCCCTGATTACCTTCCCATTTGCATCTCTTACCACTCTCCTTGCTTTACTCCTTTCCAGTTATATTGACCTGTTTCCTGTTCTTTGAATAAGCTGCTTTCAAACTCAAGGCCTTTACACTTATTGTCTCCTTTTCTTAAATCACTCTCATCCAAGAACTTTGTATGATTTCTTCCTTCAGATTATTCAAGTATGAGCTTAACTATTAACCCTGGAGAAAGTCCTTTCCTACTATCTTATACAAATTAGCTAGCATCCCTCCACTCCCAACATTATCCCATTACTGTGTTTTATTTCCTGCAAGCCATCATCATTATCTACTATTTTTGTTGACTTTATTTAGTTGCTGGCTTATTTATCATCTGTCTCCCCACACTGCATTTTCAATTTAACAGTGGCAGAGCTATATCAGTCCTCTTCACCACTGTAGTACCAGAGCACAGTAGGTTATCCATAAGCAGTTGCTGGATGGATGAGTAAATGTCCACATGACATAGACCTGGTATATTAATCAAGAGACAGGCAAAGGCAAAAGAGTTCTAGGTCATCACAAGTTCAGTAAGTATTATAGTGCAGGAGTCTGAGGAAACAATGGCACAAAGAATACTAAGCAAATAAACTGTAACTCCAGATCCTCTTTTCCCCACCAGCATACACACTTAAACCATGAACTCAGGGAAATGTTCTCTAATTTTGACTGAAGACTCCCTTAGAACACCCACTTCTAAAATGTTGTTGAGGATGTTGTTCACTAGGTCCATCTTGTCCTCTTTATGAAGATCCATAGAAGCAATTTATTTCTCATATATTATTGGAAATAGTTTTGCTTCTATGAGCCAGTGGCTGGTTTTTGTCTTTCGAACCCTGAGGAGCAGGTAAATGAGAGTTTTTTCCCTAAAACTGGTGGTTAAAATCTTATGGAATTTTCTAAGCCAAAAGTTCAGGTTCCCATAGCATGCATGGTTTGTACAAACTTAGCCCTGGTACCATCTTTTTTTCCTAATTTTTATTTTCCTTGAGCCCTGACACCCTGATCTTTAAAAAATACAGTTGTATGAAAGCTCTTTAAATTTTTTTCCAAATTCAGTTTTTAAGCCAGGACAACTATGAAAAGAAAATACTCTAATGAGCTTATTTGACAGGTAAACTTTGCTCATCTGTTGTTGTGACAGAAATGTCTCATAAATGTAGCAGGTGGATGAATCAGGAGCTTCCAGTTGGGTGGTCTGCATCAATTAGGAGGTCTTGAAATCTTTATTACTCACCAAGGCTATTTTTGAAAGTTCACTTTCCCTTCTGTGAGGAGGAAATCTGAAACAGCCAGTAGCTAAGGGAAATCCCTCACTTGCTACCCTGGCCCCCATCTGGTAACCAAACACTGGCAACGGTTTCCTCTCCCACCCATCCCACCATCAGAGTGCAAACAAAGGTAAGAACTATATCTTCTAGGCTATGGGGAGCTCTTTAAGAGTTTTATAAAAAGTTATCCTAAGGCATATTACTCTGTCTGAAGTGTTAGGAGCAAATTAGAGAGAAACAGAACTAGAATCAGGATTACTTACTAAAAAGCTGTTACAATAAGCTAGGCTAAAAGTAATAAGGGCTCTATAGCAGTCAGGATTTAACCAGAGAAACAGAAGTCATTCCAATTTTTTATATGAGGATAAATGTAATGCAGGGAACTGGTTACACAGGAAACGGAATTACTGAGGGGCTAAGTTGCATAAGATCAGTCAACCCAGAGATAAGCAACAGCAGGAAATCACTATCAGCCCTTGGCTGGAGAGACAAAGAATGGAGCCATGGTTTCCAGAATCCTGGGACAGGGTCACCCAGTAGAAACTGGAATCATGGAGTGTCTGTTGGTGGGAGATGGGTTCACAGGGGAGACAGACACAATTTAAAGCAAAGAGAGGAACAAAATAAATACCCTCCTGCATTTCTCCTTCCTTTCACCCTCCAGTCTCCCTCCAGGAGGCACAAGAGATTAGAAAATGCAGTCTGAAAAACAGTGGAGCAGAGGAAGGGTAATGAATAATTCCAAGGGCAAATGGACGAGCACAAGGGCCTATATCAAGATGGTGGCAGTGGAGCTGGAGATGTGAAGATGGAGTCAGAAGTTATTTAGAAGTGAAATAGATGGAGTGGTGAGCATTTATTTCCAATTTTGATAACTGCTGTATTAAGCATGGTACTCTAGTATGGGATCGCAGGAGATAAGGCTGGTTTGGGTCTTGTTGAGACTGAGGTTCCTGTTAAGCCTCCAGGTAGAGGGACCTGGGAAACAACCATATACTCAGCTCTGAAGCTCAGGAGAGAGACCAGGCTGGAGAGAAAAAATGGGTGATATTAGCCAGGGAATGTATGGTGACAGAGAGGAGAAGCTGGGAGGGTTTGAGGCACAGTCCTGAGGCGCACCTATACTTAATGGTTGGACAGAAAACTGAGGGGGATCAGCCAGTAATGAGAAGAGAGTCAGAAGAAAGTGATCTGTGAGAATAGAGAAGAGTATTTCATGAAGGAAGGTTCTAGGTCTTCTATCTCAGTGACTTTGGATAAACCCAGTGCTCTTTCTCCTTTCCCTTCCTCCCTACCACCACCCTCTGCTTGTCTCTACACTGGCACTGCCAGGCCCTGCTGCTACCATGGGCAGTGCCAAATGACAAAAACTGAGCACAACTCCTCTGTGCCAAGTAGCATGCTGGATAACATTGTCGGCCAGCAAAATGATTCTGAAGCAGTCATGACCTGAGATTCTATCTGATGGACTAAGTGAAGTATCTGCCTGCTGAAACTACTCTTACACAGAATCACATCCTATGATGCCAGAGCATAAGAAGACAGATATGTGAGGCCTCAGAAGGAGCTGGAGAGGGGCAGAATTCTCCCAGTTGGTGAATCTTAGACAATGCTGAAAAAAAAAAAATGATGAGTCCGAGAGAGGAGGATGGAAGTGCTACAAAGAAAGCTCCAGAGGCATGAACAACAGGGAGAAACAGGGCCAAAGTTGGAGCTGGAGCAAGGGATTCAAGCCAGGGCCAGCGGGAGGCCAGGAAGTAGGAGAAGATGGCTAAGGCTGAGAATGGGATATGAGGATCTGAACGTAAGAGGCCAACTGACCTGCCCTTCTTGCATTATGGCCTGGTGTGCTGTGCATTTCCGCATGCCAACCCTAAGCTCCTAGCATCCTAGCTAAAGCAGCCCCCCACACCCAGTACTTCCCACTTTTCCTAGTGAATCTCTTTTGTAGCCTGGCATAATCTACTGTTGTCATTTATTTATGTATTTTAACCCTCCTCCCTCAATAGACTATGAGCTCCTTGAGACTTTATGCAAGTGTCCACTAGTGCCTGGAACAATCTAGCACAAAATCAGTAAGCACTAAACATATGTTGACTGACCGAAGTCTAGAAAGGGTTTGCAAGATAGTCCACACTATACAGCCGGGAAACCAAGGCCCAGAAAAATAAAGTGGCTGTGGCAAGGCTGCATGGGCAGCCAGGAGACAAGCTGGAATTGGAATCAATCCAAGTATTTTGATTCTCATTTTGCCCCATCACTATGATGCCACAACTGCTTCCTCACTCCTGGAAGGAGATTGCAGGCCACCCAGAGAGGGAGGCTCATGTATAGTGGCAGGAGCCCAGGCTCTGAAATCCAAGTTATGGTTCCAATACTGGCTTTACTCTTTAGGGGTGTGTGACTTGCAAGTTACTTCAGTTTTCTGAGCCTCTATTCTTGAGCACGGTAAGCTGGACCTCTCAGAACTTTTGAGAAGACTGAAGGAGTCTACAGAAACATACCGAGAAGAGGGCCCAAGCTCCCAGCTTGTGACTTTTGGTGGTAAGTAAAGATGAGTCTAAGAGAAGAGGATGGAAATGCTATGAACTAATCTCCAGAGGCATAGGAGGCAGGGAAAAGAAGGCCTGAGCTGGAGCTGGAGCTGGAGTTGGAGTTACGGATTCAACCCAAGCCAGCAGATGGCCAGAGGCAGAAGTGATGAGTGGGGCTTTCCATCAGGAAGACAAAGGCTGATCCTGGGACTTCTCAGGGTATTCCCCCTCCAGTCATTTGGGGGTCTGTGAGACCACAGGGTACTCTGTCTGGCCACTGAACTTTAGTAACCAATGGCACTGACCCTGAAGGCGTGGAGAGAAGCTGGCAGGACAATCCACATGGCCTATGCAGAAAGATAGAGCAAGCTATTAGACTGTCATCTATAAGTGCCTCACCATATTGTGCTCCTAATCCCCATGGTGCCCAGAGAGGATCACTGTAGTTGAGCTGCAATGTGGCAGAGCATGAGGCTCTTGCATCTGGCAGTGGATTTAGGGGCTTCTGGAAAAGACATTGCCAGAGAAACTAGTGGAAAAATGTCTTCCTTCACCAGGCTTACCAAGAGTTTTGTCTGCAACACCCCAGTGCTCAGAGTGTGAATACAAGATGTCAAACAGCCTGTCACTTGTGGTTCCCATGTGGCACTTGGGTGAGAAAATAAAAGGTTACTGATTTTGCTCTTGATGTGCCTTCCTCAGGAAACCTTTAGGACCAAAGTCCAGATGTCTGGTGTGTAGACTAGGTGTTCTGCCTCAGTCAGGAAGCAGTACGTGGGTCATGCTAAGGAAGCAGCTGCGTATTGGGCAAGGCTGAAATTCCTGGATCATAACCACAGAAGGGATGAGTCACTCATCTGAGCCAGGGAGGCCAGGAAAGCAGAGGCAGACTTGGAGGCAGGGAGTGCACAGGAAAGGGAAGGACATCCTGTGACCAAGCCAGCAAGCTGGCGTTCTATGATATTACCAATCTGGTTTTCTTCCTGGCTACTGCCTGTGTGTGAGAGTAACTGTCCCTCTCTGTGCCTACTTGCCTCTGTTGGAAGGGGAAATGTTCATGGTTGGCAGATGCTCAATTCAGCTCACAGCATGTCACTTTTATTGAAGAGATGGTTTGACAGCAAAATAATAGGAAGAAACTTTTCGGGATGATGAATATATTTTGCACCTTCACTGTCATTGTGGTTTCATGGGACTATATATTTGTTAAAACTCTGAATTGTTTCTCAGTATTTCAGAGAAAAAGTAAGCAGAAAACCAGGAAGGATATAGATGACCTGAACAGCACCATTAACTACTCTGACCTAATTAAAATAGTAATAAAAAAAACACTGCATCCAACAATAGCAGAATAAGCATTCCTCTTGAGTGTGCATGAAACAGTTACCAAGATAGATGGTATTCTGGGTCATCAAACAAACCTTACAAATTGAGAAGAATACAAATAATATAAAACATCTTCTTAGACCGTAATGTAATTAAGCTCAAGAATCAAACACCAAGATGTCTGAAAAATACCCAAATATTATAAATTTTAAAATATGCTCCTAAATAACCTATAAGCCAAAGAGAGTGTCTTAGGAGAATTTAAAAAATACATTAGGTTGAATGAAAATAAAAATACATGTACAGAAATTTGTGGGATTCAGCCAAAGTATTTCCTTGAGGAAAATTTATATCATAGTTTGAATGCTTATATTAGAAAATAAAATCTAAAATCAATCACCAAAACTTCCACCCTAGGAAACCAAATAAAGAAAAGCAAATTGAAATTAAAGACATCGAAACCCCACTCCCTTCCCACACCCTCACCTTTTCCCTCCTTCCTCCCTTCTCACCATTAGAGGGCACACAGAGCCACACATAATTTTACAACAGGTTCATTTTATTTTGATCACCATGGGGTGTACCCTGTGGGGTGTAAAGTGTACTCTAGACCACACATTTGACAAAATTATTTTTTTCTAGGAGAAAATAAAAGAACAACTTTTTACCTGGGGTTGTGTCTTAGTCAGCTATGGCTTCCATAACAAAATGCTGTGGATTATGTAACTGAAACAACAGAAATTTATTTATTTTTTTAGTTGTGGAGACCAAAAGTCACAGATAAACAACTGGAAGTGTTAGTTTCTGATTCCTGGCTTGTAGATGGCCCTTTCTCATTATGTCCATTCTTGGCATTTCCTCTTTGTATGTGCATGGAGAGAGAGAGAGAAAGAGAGAGAGAAAGGGGGAGGGGGAGAGGGAGAGAGACAGAGAGAGAGAGAGAGAGAGAGAGAGAGAGAGAGAGAGAGAGAGAGAGAGCGCTCATACAAGCACAAGGGTGCTTTCTGTGTCCCTTCTCATAAGCACACTAATTCTATGGGATCAAGGCCCTACCCTTATGACTTCTTTTAATATTAATTACTTCCTTAGAGGCCCCTCCTCCAAATACAGACACACTGAGGCCGAGGGCTTCAAATATGAATTTGGTAGAGAACATAAATATTAGCAACGAATAGACAAATAAATGAATAAAACAGGATAGAGCTCGGAAACAGACTGGCACACCTATAGTAACGTGACAAAGGCAATAATGATAAAAGTATAGTTTTTCCAACAAATGTTGCCTGAACAATTGGAGATCTATACACAAATAATCATAACCTAGACCTATCCTTACATATTTTGAAAAAAGTAACTCAAAATACATCGTAAACCTAACGTATAATGCATCATAAACCTAGTGCAAAATGCAAAACCATACTTCTATATGAAAATGTAAGAGTAAAACTATGTAATTTTCAGTTTGGTGTTGAGTTTTTAAATTCAACCAAAACCATTGTCAATGAATGAAAAATTTGCCAAGTTGGACTTCATTAAAATAAAAATCTTATGCTCTTCAAAAGACAGAGTTAAGAGAATAAAAACAGAAGCTACAGACTAGGAGAAAAACATCTGTAGTACACATATGTGATAAAAAAACTCGTCTCTACAATACACATGAATTCTTAAAACTCAACGATAGAAAATAAATAAAAATAGTCAAAGATCTGAATAGACACTACACCAAAAATGATATACATGTAGATGGCAAATAAGCATAATAAAAGTGCTGAACGTCTTTTGTCATTAGAGAATTGTGTACTAAAATGAGATACCACTACACACATAATTAGAATGTCTAACATAATTTTTAGAAATACCAATTGTTAGTGAAGATGTGGACCAAAGGAAACTCTCATTCATTAATGGTGGAATTGCAATATGGTACAGGCACTTTGGTAGACAGTTTGGCATTTTCTTAAAAAATTGAACATAGTCTTTTGATAACATTTAGCAATCCTACTCCTAGGTATTAACCCGACTAATTTGGAAACTTATGTCTACATTAAAAATTTTTATATGAATGTATACAATAGCTTATTTCATAATCACCAAAAATAGGCATCCAAGATGTATTACATTTGGTGAATGGATAAAAAAACACATAGATAAAAAAACAGAATAAAGCCCAAAAATAGACCTGCACACATATAATCAGGTGATGTTTAAGAAAGGCAATAATGCTGAAGGTATAATTGTTCCAACAAATGGTGCATGAACAACTGGATATCTATACAATAATAATAACAATAACCTAGACAAATCCTTAGGTATTTCAGAAAAATTAACTCAAAATACATCATAGACCTAATGCAAAATGCAAAAACTATACAACTTCTATAAAAAAAATAAGATAAAATCTGCATAACTTTCAGTTTGTTAAAGCGCTTTTAAATTCAACACCAAAGGCAAAAGTAGCAATGATACACCTACCATCCAGATGTAGATTTCTAGAACCATTTCCCATTAAAAGGAACCAGATCTTTAGAAAAATGGCTTAGTTAGGACTGGGGCAGGGTTTAATCCTGATGAGCCTGAGGGATCTTGTAGCCCTAGAAATTAAGGGCTAAAGAATATGATAAAAGACATCATAATGTTGCATTCAGCCAAACCCAGACTATGGAAAAGTGAAAAGAGCACAAGATCTGTTTCTTTTCAACAACAACAAAACAATGGCAAGAAAACAGGTCACGTGGAGGGGGCCCACAGGTGATAGAAGATTTAATTACAGGAAGTCACTATGTAATACTGTATTTGGGCACTCATCCAAATAAACAAATAAAACAGTTGAGCACTTGATAATCATTTATTTATTTTTTAAAAATGAAAATTGTATTGGGTTTTTGTTTAATAGAATTTCCTTATCTTTTAAAATGAATACTGAATTATTTAGAGATGAAGCGGTCTGATGTCTTTGATTTGCTCCAAATTATTCTAGCAGCTGAGATGCAGTTAGGTGAGTGTTTAAGTGATGCTGAGTGTTGGGTATGCTGGATTCGTTATATTAGTCTCTCTATTATTCTACATGTGTGAGGATTTCTCTGATAAAAACGTTTTTTATAAAAGTGAAATTATTATGTAGAAATAAAATAAATAAATGACCACATTGGTCCAAAAAGAAAACTTGAATTAAATGACACAAACTGAAAGTATACAGTATTCAAAGCTCAAGCCAACCTCAAACATTCCAGGTTAGTCAGTTTTGGAGGCTGATTCTACCAAATGATCAGGAAAAACTAACTACCATCTTATCTCAACCCTTCCAAAGCACACAAAATATAGGTAATTGTTCAATTCATTCTCCCAGACTAACCCCTCCTGGATTCAAAAACCAGATGAGGACCATCCCCTTTTTTCCGATGGAAAAAACACATAAAGCAAGCTCTCTTACATAGCAGCAAATACTTTATGTAAATTATTAGAATATTAAATGTACAAACAACTCTGCCCAAGGAATGAATATATGATTCAACATTTGAAAAACAGTTTCATTGTAATTTTTACATACTAAATAGATTAGAAAAAATTGATCACATCAATGGGTACAGGAAAAGCTTTTGAAAGAAATTCAATATGAGTTCATGGTAAAAATATTTAGTTAAACTACATTGACAGAGAACATCCATTTCCTAAAATCAACAGCAAGCATATTTAAATGTGACAAGTTCAAAGAATTAGCATTAAAGGCAGGAACAAGAAGTAGATGTAGGCTATTATCTCTATGTTTTAAATCATCATTGAGAAAAAAGTCAGAGTTATAAGCATCATAATGAATAAAGGGCATGAATATTGGAAAAACATATAATGTTTGGTGATAATACCCTTATCAGTCTTGAAAATTCAAATAAAAAGGCACGTCGAACATTCAAGTGAATGGGTTTCAGAACAAGGTGTACAACAGATAACTTTGCAAAATCAAAATCTCTGTCACACAATAGCAATAACGATTAGAATTAATTAATTTCCATTAACTAGAACAATTAATAGAAAATATACCATTTTCAATAGTAACAAAATCTAAGAGTTACCAAAAAAGAAGCCTAAGAAAAATGTGTAAGGTCTTTCTAGATGAAACTGTCGAAGTACACTGATAGATCCAGGTAAAAGGAGTTTGAAATAAGTAGAGGAGCATAATATATTCATTTATGGGAAGCAGAATATTGTAAAAATGTCAATTCTGCTTAAATTATTTGCAATTTAGTGTCTTACCTGTAGCTGCCAAAATTACAAACTTAGGCTGCTGTTCTCTGCTTCTCAAATCAACTCTGGAAAATTATAGAAGAGAAAAAGAAAGAAAAAAACAACAACAACAATATCAGCAATAAAATCTAAGTAACAAACAGAGAAAGCCCTGGGTGAGAATGAAGACTGTGTTGAACTGGTACTTGTGTTTGGGGCGGTGTCGATTGGAAGAGAGTTGGTGGCAGGGATGTGGAAGAGGTCTATAGCCCGCCTAGACGTCAGATGACAGAGCAAATAGGATGAACAATCTCAGGCAGCACCCCAAAACACGATGCCCGAAGCCCTAGGGTAATAGCAGGACACCAGGACAATTGGGTTAAGGCAGTATGGTTCCAGAGTTCCGCTAATAACAACCTGAAACCAACTTAGTGGGCAACAATTGGCATGTTTAAATAATTCTTTCAACAGAACATAAACAATGGAATAGAAGTTGAATAGGGTATCAGAGTGAATCATGCATACTAAGGGTAAGTATTCTTTCACAGAAATAAATATATATATAGCTACCTACATATATCCTTGGAAAATATGTGAAACATATTTCTTTGAGGAAAAAAGGTTTGCAAAGTCCAGCTCCAGCTGGGGAGGAGCCTCTGGGGTAAGGTATGTATATTCTCCCAGAAGTCACTACGATCACAGGTGCTGCAGCCACCCAGGGAGCACCTTGCCTGGTACCAGCAGCCATTCTCTGCAAGGGGTACTGCTGGAGATAAATGCTCAGAGATGAGATAAACCGAGCATATCAACTCATCACTTCAACAAAGAGAAGGACCCAGGAAGAGGGCCCTCTTGAGTGAGGACGGAGGGTCCACCCTCCCCCACATAGAGAAGCCACAGAATCCAGCTTAGCTCCTCCTGTCAGTCTTGGAAGACCCCAGCGGCCTTGTCGCCCAAGGACACCTCTCCCCCGACTGCCACCTTAGGAGACTTGGAGTCAAAAACTTGGTCTGAAGGGAGCAGACACCATTGGCAGAGAACAGGGGTCCACGCTACGCCAGGAATCAAGGTCGGAACTCTGAGGGAGGACTGAGGGACATCCCCACCCCAACCCCTACCTCCAGGATCCCTTGTCTCAACCCCACCCCAACTCCCACCTTGGCAGAATCTGGTTCCGCCCCTGCTGTCAACCCGGGTGTGACGTCACTGACCCGGATGTGATGTCGTGACTTGTGTATTGGGGATCAGAGAGAAACGAGGTTGTCAGTCTGAACAGAGCAGCTCGAGATGCGCAAAGGGAAGTGGGCACAGGCTCTGTGAGGAGGCCTCACACATGGCAGGCTCTGCCATGCACCAGTGTCAGGACCCTAAGAGAGGGTTGAGGGTCGTCCACCTGCATTCCCACCCCCAACCCCATTCCCATTCCCTTCCACACTCCCAGAGCCATCCACACCCCCATCCTCCAGCAGCACCCGTATCCTCCCCAACCCCCCACCACCCTCATACCCGCATCCCTCACTCAAAAACCCCATCACTCCACCACCCTAGGGCAGCATCCAGTTCCACCCCCTGCTTTCAACCCAGGGAAGCCCCAGGTGTCCGGATGTGATGCCACTGACTTGCGCATTGGGGGTCAGAAGCAAGACTCCGGGTCTGGTCTGACCAGCAGCTTCTGATTGGCAGAGGGAAGGCGGCCCAGGCTCTGTGAGCAGGCACGGTGAGACGCTGACGGAGGACTCAGAAGGCCCTCACCCCAGGTAGAAGATCCCAAATAATCTGGCACCACTCCTGCTTCCAGCTCTGGGCCACTTATGGGCGGACTTCTGAGTCTGGGAAGGGACCTACTATCCCACTGCCCCTTAAGCTGCAGGGGACGCTGGAGTCAGAGCTTGGTGTCATCAATACAAGACTGGTGGGGGCAGGTTCTGCAGGTATGAACATCAGGACCCGAGGAGAGGGCTGAGCGTCCCCCACCCACATTACCATCGCCCACGCCATTTCCATTCCCATTTGCACTCCCAACCCCAACCCCATCCACACCCCCATCCCCACCCTATCCTCCCCAACCCCCCAACACCCTCATAATCCCAATCCTCACCCTATAAAAACCAAGCCCCCATGAACCTAAACCCGCCCCCACATCCAAGCAGAATCTGGTTCCGCCCCAGCTTTCAACACAGGGAAGCCCCGGGTGCCCAGATGTGACGCCACTGACTTGCTCATGGGGGTTTAGAGAGAAGGGAGATTCTCCAATTGACTGGCAGCTTGGGATTGGCAGAGGGAAGCGGGCCAGGCTCTGTGAGTAGGAAAGGCGAGACGCTGACAGAGGACTCAGGAGTCCCCCACCCCAGATAGACAACCCAAAATAATCCAGCACCATTCCTGCTGCCAGCCCTGGGCCACCTGTGGGTGGACTGAGTCTGGGAGGGTCCCACCACCCACTGCCTCTTAAGCTCCAGGGAACTCTGGAGTCAGGGCTTGGTGTGATCAATACAAGACTGGTCTGGGCGGGCTCTGTCAGGACCCTAGGAGAGAGCTGAGTAACCCCCACCCCCATTCCCATCCCCCACCCCGTTCTCATTCCCATCTGCATTCCCAAACCCATCCGCACCCCCATCCCCCACGAGCATTCGTAACCTCTCTAAACCCCTTCAACCTCATTCCCCCTTCCCCTACTCAAAACCCGCATCCCCCACTCCCACCGAAGCAGCATCCGGTTCAGCCCCCACTTTCAACCCAGGGAAGCCTCAGGTGTCCAGATGTGACGCCACTGAATTGCGCACTGGAGTCAGACAGAAGTGAGATTCTCGGGCTGACCCACAGCTTGGGATTGGCAGAGAGAAAGCAGTCCAGGCTGTGTGAGGAGGCAAGGTGAGACACTGACAAAGGATTCAGGAGGCCCCCACCCCAGATAGACAACCAAAAATAATCCAGCCCCACTCCTGCTGCCAGCTTTCAGACACTCTAGGAAGAACGTCTCAGTGTGGGGGGACCCACCACCCCACTGCCACATAAGTTGAAGGGGAATGTAGAGTCAGAGCTTGCTGTGATCAATGTAAGACTGGTAGGGGCAGATTCTGTCAAGCATCAACATCAGGACCCTAGGAGAGGGATGAGCGACCCCCATCCCCATTCCAATCCCCCACCCTGTTCCCATTCTCATCTACCCTCCCATCCCCTGCCAGTACCCCTATTCTCTCCAGCCCCTACCACCCTCATAACCCCAATGCCCCGACCCAAAACCCCCACCCCCATCTACTCAGCATCCGGTTCCACACCGTCACACCAGGTGCCCGAATGTGACGCCACTGATTTGCGCATGGGGGGCGGGTTAGAGAGAAGCACTCTTCTTGGTCCGACCAGCAGCTTGGGATTGGCGGAGAGAAGCGGGGAAGGCTTTGTTAGGAGGCAAGGTGAGACGCTGAGGGAGGACTCAGGAGGTCCCCACCCCAGATAGACGACCCCAAATAATCTACTACCATTCCTGCTGCCAGCTCTAGGCCACCCATGGGTGGACTTCTGAGTGGGGGAGGGACCTCACCCCCATTGCCATTTAAGCCACAGGGAACTTGGGAGTCAGTGTTTGGGTTGGTCAATGCAAGACTGGTGAAGGTAGGCTCTGCCAGGAATTAACGTGGGGATCCCAGGTGAGGGCTGAGCATCCCCCACTGCCATCCCCTTCCCCAACCCATTCTTATTCCCATCCACCCTCCCATCCCCCACCAGTACCCCATTCTCTCCAGCCCTTACCAAATTTATAATCCCAATCCCACACCCCAACACACTCACCCCATTCATGCAGCATCCAGTTTCACCCCGTCACACCGAGGCGCACGGATGTGATGCTACGGGCTTGCAAATGGGGCGGGGGTGTTAGAGAGAAGTGCGGTTCTTGGTAGGACCAGCAGCTTGGGATTGGCGGAGAGAAGCTAGCAAGGCTCTGCTAGGAGGCAAGGTGAGACGCTGAGAGAGAACTCAGGAGGTCCCCAACCCAGATAGATGACCCCAAATAATCCCTTACCACTCCTGCTGCCAGCCCTGGGCCGCCCGTGAGTGGACTTCTGAGTGGGGGAGGGGCATAAACCCCACTGCTGTTTAAGCCACAGGAAACTCGGGAGTCAGAATTTGGCTTGGTCAGTGCAAGACTGGTGGGGTACGCTATGCCAGGAATCAACGTCAGGATCCCATGAGAGGGCTGAGAGTCCCCCATTCCAATCCCCATCACCCAACCCATTCTTATTCCCATCCGCCCTCCCATCCCCCAGCAGTACCCCTATTCTCTCCAGCCCCTACCAACCTCATAATCACCATTCCCCAACCGAACACCCCCACCCCAAACCACTCATCATCCTGTTCCACCCCGTGACACCCAGGTGCCCGGATGTGACGCCACTGACTGGCGCATGGGGGGGTGGGTTAGAGAGAAGTGCGGTTCTTGGTCCGACCAGCAGCTTGGGATTGACGGAGGGAAGCGGGAAGGGCTGCTAGGAGGGAAGGTGAGACGCTAAGGGACGACTCAGGAGGTCCCCACCCCAGATAGTCGACCCAAAATAATCCATTTCCACTCCCGCTGCCAGCCCTGGGCCACCCGTGGGTGAATTTCTGAGTGGGGGAGGGGCACCACCCCCACTGCCGTTTAAACCACGGGGGACTCGGGAGTCAGTGTTCGGGTTGGTCAATGAAAGACTGGTGGGGGTTGGCTCTGCCAGAAATCAACCTCAGGATCCTAGGAGAGGGCGGACAGTCCCCCATTCCCATCCCCATCCCTCAACCCATTCGTATTCCCATCCGGCCTCCCATACAACACCAGTAGCCCTATTCTCTCCAGCCCCTACCAACCTCATAATCCCAACCCCCAACCCCAAGACCCCCATCCCTATCCAGGCAGCATCTGGTTCCACCCAGTCACACCCAGGTGCTCGGATGTCACACCACTGACTTGTGCCTGGGGGTCGGGTTAGAGAGAAGCGCGGTTCTTGGTCCCACCAGCACCTTGGGATTGAGGGAGGGAAGTGGGCTAGGGTCTGTTAGGAGGCAAGGTGAGACGCTGAGGGAGGACGCAGGAGGTCCCCTCCCCAGATAGACGACCCCAAATAATCCCTTACCACTCCTGCTGCCAGCCCTCGGCCACCCGTGGGTGGACTGCTGAGTGGGGGAGGGGCACCACCCCCACTGCCGTTGAAGCCACAGGGGACTCGGGACTCAAAGAACTGGGCGGGGTCAATGCAAGACTGGTGGCGGTAGGCTCTTCCAGGAATCCACCTGGGGATCCCAGGAGAGGGCCCAGAGTCCCCCATTCCCATTCCATTCCTCCAACCCATTCTTATTCCCATCCACCCTCCCATCCCGCACCAGTACCCCCATTCACTCCAGCCCCTACCAACCTCATAATCCCATTCCCCCACCCCAATACCCCCACCCCCAACCACGCAGCATCCGGTCGGACCCAGTCGCACCCAGGTGCCCGGATGTGACGCCACTGACTTGCGCATGGGGGGCGGGATAGAGAGAAGTGCGGTTCTTGGTCAGACCAGCAGCTTGGGATTCGCTGAGAGAAGCTCGAAAGGCTCTGTTAGGAGGAAAGGTGAGACACTGAGAGGGGACCAACCCAGATAGATGACCCCAAATAATCCGTTACCACTCCTGTTGCCACCTCTGGGCCACCCACCCGTGGGGGGACTTCTGTGTGGGAGAGGGGCACCACCCCCACTGCCCTTGAAGCCACAGGGGACTCGGGAGTCAGAGTTTGGGGTGCTCCATTCAAGACTGGTGGGGGCAGGCTCTGCCAGGAGTCAACGTGGGGATCCCAGGAGAGGGGTGAGCGTCCCCCATTGCCAACTGCGTCCACAGCCCATTCTTGTTCCTAGCCACCCTCCCATCCCCCACCAGTCCCCATATTCTCTCCAGCCCCTACCAACCTCATAATCACAATTGTTCAACCCAACACACCCTCATCTGAGTGGTGGAGGGGCACCACCCCCACTGCCCTTGAAGCCACAGGGAACTCAGGAGTCAGAGTTTGGTGTGCTCCATTCAAGACTGGTGGGGGCAGGCTCTGCCAGGAATCAACGTGGGGATCCCAGGAGTGGTCTGGGCATCCCACATTCCCATCCCATCACCCCCAGTACCCCTATTCTCTCCAGCCCCTACCAACCTCATAATCACCATCCCCCACCCCAAAGCACTCATCATCCGGTTCCACCCAGTCACACCCAGGTGCCCGGATGTGACGCCACTGACTTGCGCGTGGGGGGCGGGTTAGAGAGAAGCGCGGTTCTTGGTCCGACCAGCAGCTCGGGATTGGGGCAGGGAGGCCGGCAAGGCTCTGTTACAAGGCAAGCTGAGACTCTGAGGGAGGACTCAGGAGCTCCCCACCCCAGATAGATGACCCCAAATAATGCCTTACCACTCCGGCTGCCAGCCCTGGGCCACCCGTGCGTGGACTTCTGCGTGGGGGAGGGGCACCAGCCCAACTACCGTTTAAGCCACAGGGGACTAAGAACTCAAAGAATTTGGCTTTGTCAATGCAAGACTGGTGGGGGTAGGCTCTGCCAGTAATTAATATCAGGATCCCGGAAGAGGGCTGAGAGTCCCCCATTTCCATCACCATCCCCCAACACATTCTTATTCCCATTGACCCTCCCATCCCCCACCAGTACCCATGCTCTCTCCAGCCCCTACCAACCTCATAATCCCAATCCCCCACCTAACACACCCACCCCCATCCATGCAGCATCCGGTTCCACCCAGTCACACCCACGTGCCCGGGTGTGACGCTGCTGACTTGTGCATAGGGCGGGGGTGTTAGAGAGAAATGAGGTTCTTGGCAGGACGGGCAGCTTGGGATTGGCGGAAAGAAGCGGGAAGGGCTGCTAGGAGGGAAGGTGAGACGCTGAGGGACGACTCAGGAGGTCCGCACCCCAGATAGTCGACCCAAAATAATCCATTTCCACTCCCGCTGCCAGCCCTGGGCCACCCGTGGGTGGATTTCTGAGTGGGGGAGGGGCACCACCCCCACTGCCGTTTAAACCACGGGGGACTCGGGAGTCAGTGTTCGGGTTGGTCAATGAAAGACTGGTGGGGGTTGGCTCTGCCAGAAATCAACCTCAGGATCCTAGGAGAGGGCGGACAGTCCCCCATTCCCATCCCCATCCCTCAACCCATTCGTATTCCCATCCGGCCTCCCATACAACACCAGTAGCCCTATTCTCTCCAGCCCCTACCAACCTCATAATCCCAACCCCCAACCCCAAGACCCCCATCCCTATCCAGGCAGCATCTGGTTCCACCCAGTCACACCCAGGTGCTCGGATGTCACACCACTGACCTGTGCCTGGGGGTCGGGTTAGAGAGAAGCGCGGTTCTTGGTCCCACCAGCACCTTGGGATTGAGGGAGGGAAGTGGGCTAGGGTCTGTTAGGAGGCAAGGTGAGACGCTGAGGGAGGACGCAGGAGGTCCCCTCCCCAGATAGACGACCCCAAATAATCCCTTACCACTCCTGCTGCCAGCCCTCGGCCACCCGTGGGTGGACTGCTGAGTGGGGGAGGGGCACCACCCCCACTGCCGTTGAAGCCACAGGGGACTCGGGACTCAAAGAACTGGGCGGGGTCAATGCAAGACTGGTGGCGGTAGGCTCTTCCAGGAATCCACCTGGGGATCCCAGGAGTGGTCTGGGCATCCCACATTCCCATCCCATCGCCCCCAGTACCCCTACTCTCTCCAGCCCCTACCAACGTCATAATCACCATCCCCCACCCCAAACCACTCATCATCCGGTTCCACCCAGTCACACCCAGGTGCCCGGATGTGACGCCACTGACTGGAGCATGGGGGGCGGGTTAGAGAGAAGTGCGGTTCTTGGTCCGACCAGCAGCTTGGGATTGACGGAGGGAAGCGGGCAAGGCTCTGTTAGGAGGCAAGTCGAGGCCCTGAGGCAGGACACAGGAAATCCCCACACTAGATAGATGACCCCAAATAATGCCTTACCACTCCGGCTGCCAGCCTTGGGCCACCCGTGCGTGGACTTCTGCGTGGGGGAGGGGCACCAACCCAACTACCGTTTAAGCCACAGGGGACTAAGGACTCAAAGAATTTGGCTTTGTCAATGCAAGACTGGTGGGGGTAGGCTCGGCCAGGAATTAACTTCAGGATCCCAGGAGAGGGCTCCGAGTCCCCCATTCTGTCCCCATCCCCCAACCAATTCTTATTCCCATCCACCCTCCCATCCCGCACCAGTACCCCCATTCTCTCCAGCCCCTACCAACGTCATAATCCCATTCCCCCACCCCCAACCACGCAGCATCTGGTCGGACCCAGTCGCACCCAGGTGCCCGGATGTGACGCCACTGACTTGCGCGTGGGGGGCGGGTTAGAGAGAAGCGCGGTTCTTGGTCCGACCAGCAGCTCGGGATTGGGGCAGGGAAGCGGGCAAGGCTCTGTTAGGAGGCAAGGTGAGACTCTGAGGGAAGACTCAGGAGCTCCCCACCTGAGATGGACGAGCACAAATAATCCATTACCACTCCTGCTGCCAGCCCTGGGCCACCCGTGGGTGGACTTCTGAGTGGGGGAGGGGCACCACCCCCACTGCCGTTGAAGCCACAGGGGACTCGGGAGTTAGTGTTGGGGTTGATCAATGCAAGACCGGTGGGGGTAGGCTCTGCCAGGGGTCAACGTGGGGATCACAGGAGAGGTGTGAGCGTCCCCCATTGCCAACTGCATCCACAGCCCATTCTTATTCCTAGCCACCCTCCCATCCCCCACCAGTCCCCATACTCTCTCCAGCCCCTACCAACCTCATAATCCCAATTCTTCAACCGAACACACACCCTCATCCGAGTGGGGGAGGGGCACCAACCCCACTGCCCTTGAAGCCACAGGGGACTCGGGACTCAAAGAACTGGGCGGGATCAATGCAAGATTGGTGGTGGTAGGCTCTTCCAGGAATCCACCTGGGGATCCCAGGCGAGGGCCCAGAGTCCCCCATTCCCATTCCATTCCTCCAAATCATTCTTATTCCCATCCACCCTCCCATCCCGCACCAGTACCCCCATTCACTCCAGCCCCTACCAACCTCATAATCCCATTCCCCCACCCCAATACCCCCACCCCCAACCACGCAGCATCCGGTCGGACCCAGTCGCACCCAGGTGCCCGGATGTGACGCCACTGACTTGCGCATGGGGGGCGGGATAGAGAGAAGTGCGGTTCTTGGTCCGACCAGCAGCTTGGGATTCGCTGAGAGAAGCTCGAAAGGCTCTGTTAGGAGGAAAGGTGAGACACTGAGAGGGGACCAACCCAGATAGATGACCCCAAATAATCCGTTACCACTCCTGTTGCCACCTCTGGGCCACCCACCCGTGGGGGGACTTCTGTGTGGGAGAGGGGCACCACCCCCACTGCCCTTGAAGCCACAGGGGACTCGGGAGTCAGAGTTTGGGGTGCTCCATTCAAGACTGGTGGGGGCAGGCTCTGCCAGGAGTCAACGTGGGGATCCCAGGAGAGGGGTGAGCGTCCCCCATTGCCAACTGCGTCCACAGCCCATTCTTGTTCCTAGCCACCCTCCCATCCCCCACCAGTCCCCATATTCTCTCCAGCCCCTACCAACCTCATAATCCCAATTCTTCAACCCAACACACACTCTCATCCACGCAGCATCCAGTTTCACCCCGTCACACCAAGAGTCCGGATGTGACGCTACGGGCTTGCACATGGGGCGGGGGTGTTAGAGAGAACTGCGGTTCTTGGTAGGACCAGCAGCTTGGGATTCGCTGAGAAGCTCGAAAGGCTCTGTTAGGAAGAAAGGTGAGACGCTGAAAGAGGACTCAGGAGGTCCCCTACCCAGATAGATGACCCCAAATAATCCATTAGCAATCCTGCTGCCAGCTCTGGGCGACCCGTGGGTGGATTTCTGAGTGGGGGAGGGGCACCACCCCCACTGCCCTTGAAGCCACAGGGGACTCAGGAGTCAGAGTTTGGTGTGCTCCATTCAAGACTGGTGGGGGCAGGCTCTGCCAGGGATCAATGTGGGGATTCCAGGAGTGGCCTGGGCATCCCACATTCCCATCCCATCGCCCCCAGTACCCCTATTCTCTCCAGCCCCTACCAACCTCATAATCACCATCCCCCACCCCAAACCAATCATCATCCTGTTCCACCCAGTCACACCCATGTGCCCGGATGTGACGCCACTGACTGGCGCATGGGGGGCGGGTTAGAGAGAAGTGCGGTTCTTGGTCCGACCAGCAGCTTGGGATTGACGGAGGGAAGCGGGCAAGGCTCTGTTAGGAGGCAAGGCGAGGCCCTGAGGCAGGACACAGGAAATCCCCACACTAGATAGATGACCCCAAATAATGCCTTACCACTCCGGCTGCCAGCCTTGGGCCACCCGTGCGTGGACTTCTGCGTGGGGGAGGGGCACCAACCCAACTACCGTTTAAGCCACAGGGGACTCGGGACTCAAAGAGTTTGGTGTGGTCCATGCAAGACTGGTGGGTGTAGGTTCGGCCAGGAATTAACTTCAGGATCCCAGGAGAGGGCTCCTAGTCCCCCATTCCGTCCCCATCCCCCAACCCATTCTTATTCCCATCCACCCTCCCATCCCGCACCAGTACCCCCATTCTCTCCAGCCCCTACCAACGTCATAATCCCATTCCCCCACCCCCAACCACGCAGCATCCGGTTCCAGCCAGTCACACCCACGTGCCCGGATGTGACGCCACTGACTTGCGCGTGGGGGCGAGTTAGAGAGAAGCGCGGTTCTTGGTCCGACCAGCAGTTTGGGATTGACGGAGAGAGGCACGCAAGGCTCTGCCGCCACCCCAATACCCCCACCCCCAACCACGCCGGATCCGGTTCCACCCAGTCACGCCCGGATGTGACGCCACTGACTTGCGCATGGGGGGCGGGTTAGAGAGAAGCGCGGTTCTTGGTCTGACCAGCAGCTCGGGATTGGTGGAGGCAACCGGGCAAGGCACTGTTAGGAGGAATGCTGAGACGCTGAGGGAGGACTCAGGAGCTCCCCACGCGAGATAGATGACGCCAAATAATCCATTACAACTCTGCTGCCAGCTCTAGGCCACCCGTGGCTGGACTTCTGAGTGGGGGATGGGCACCACGGCCACTGTGGTTGAAGTCACAGGGGACTCGGGACTCAAAGGGCTTGGCGTGGTCAGTGCAAGACTGGTGGGGATAGGCTCTGCCATGAATTAACTGCAGGATCCCAGGAGAGGGCTCTGAGTCCCCCATTCCGTCCCCATTCCCCAACCCATTTTTATTCCCATCCACCCTCCCATCCCGCACCAGTACCCCCATTCTCTCCAGCCCCTACCAACGTCATAATCCCATTCCCCCACCCCCAACCACGCAGCATCCGGTTCCACCCAGGTGCCCGGATGTGACGCCACTGACTTTCGCGTGGGGGCGGGTTAGAGAGAAGCGCAGTTCTTGGTCCGACCAGCGGTTTGGGATTGACGGAGAGAGGCGGGCAACGCTCTGTTAGGAGGTAAGGTGAGACGTAGAGGGAGGACGCAGGAGGTCCCCTTCCCCGGTAGACGACTCCAAATAATCTCTTACCACTCCGGCTGCCAGCCCTCGGCCACCCGTGGGTGGACTGCTTAGTGGGGGAGGGGCACCACCCCTACTGCCGTTGAAGCCACAGGGGACTCGGGACTCAAAGAACTTGGCGTGGTCAATGCAAGACTGGTGGGGTAGGCTGTGCCAGGAATTAACGTGGGGATCCCAGGAGAGGGCTCTGAGTCCCCCATTCCCATCCCCTTTCTCCAACCCATTCTTATTCCCATCCACCCTCCCATCCCGCACCAATACCCCCATTCTCTCAAGCTCCTACCAACCTCATAAACCCATTCCGCCACCCCAATACCCCCACCCCCAACCACGCCGGATCCGGTTCCACCCAGTCACGCCCAGATGTGACGCCACTGACTTGCGCATGGGCGGCGGGTTAGAGAGAAGCGCGGTTCTTGGTCTGACCAGCAGCTCGGGATTGGGGGAGGCAAGCGGGCAAGGCACTGTTAGGAGGAATGCTGAGACGCTGAGGGAGGACTCAGGAGCTCCCCACGCGAGATAGATGACGCCAAATAATCCATTACAACTCTGCTGCCAGCTCTGGGCCACCCGTGGCTGGACTTCTGAGTGGGGGATGGGCACCACGGCCACTGTGGTTGGAGTCACAGGGGTCTCGGGACTCAAAGGGCTTGGCGTAGTCAGTGCAAGATTGGTGGGGATAGGCTCTGCCATGAATTAACTGCAGGATCCCAGGAGAGGGCTCTGAGTCCCCCATTCCGTCTCCATTCCCCAACCCATTTTTATTCCCATCCACCCTCCCATCCCGCACCAGTAACCCCATTCTCTCCAGCCCCTACCAACGTCATAATCCCATTCCCCCACCCGCAACCACGCAGCATCCGGTTCCACCCAGGTGCCCGGATGTGACGCCACTGACTTGCGCATGGAGGGTGGATTAGAGAGAAGCGTGGTTCTTGGTCCGACCAGCAGCTCGGGGTTGACGGAGAGAAGCGGGCAAGGCGCTGTTAGGAAGCAAGGCGAGACGCTGAGGGAGGACTCAGTAGCTCCCCACCTTAGATAGAGGACCCCAAATAATCCCTTACCACTCCTGCTGGCTGCCCTGGGCCACCCGTGGGTGGACTTCTGTGTGGGGGAGGGGACCAGTCAGAGTGCCGTTTAAGCCACAGGGGACTCGGGACTCAAAGGGTTTGGCGTGGTCAATGCAAGACTGGTGGGGGTAGGCTCGGCCAGGAATTAACTTCAGGATCTTAGGAGAGGGCTCCGAGTCCCCCATTCTGTCCCCATTCCCCAACCCATTCTTATTCCCATCCACCCTCCCATCCCGCACCAGTACCCCCATTCTCTCCAGCCCCTACTAACCTCATAATCCCATTTCTCCCACCCCCAACCACGCAGCATCCGGTTCCACCCAGGTGCCCGGATGTGACGCCACTGACTTGCGCATGGGGGGTGGATTAGAGAGAAGCGTGGTTCTTGGTCCGACCAGCAGCTCGGGGTTGACGGAGAGAAGCAGGTAAGGCTCTGTTAAGAAGCAAGGCGAGACGCTGAGGGAGGACTCAGTAGCTCCCCACCTTAGATAGAGGACCCCAAATAATCCCTTACCACTCCTGCTGGCTGCCCTGGGCCACCCGTGGGTGGACTTCTGCGTGGGGGAGGGGACCAGTCAGAGTGCCGTTTAAGCCACAGGGGACTCGGGACTCAAAGGGTTTGGCTTGGTCAATGCAAGACTGGTGGGGGTAGGCTCGGCCAGGAATTAACTTCAGGATCTTAGGAGAGGGCTCCGAGTCCCCCATTCTGTCCCCATTCCCCAACCCATTCTTATTCCCATCCACCCTCCCATCCCGCACCAGTACCCCCATTCTCTCCAGCCCCTACTAACCTCATAATCCCATTCCCCCACCCCCAACCACGCAGCATCCGGTTCCACCCAGGTGCCCGGATGTGACGCCACTGACTTGCGCATGGGGGGTGGATTAGAGAGAAGCGTGGTTCTTGGTCCGACCAGCAGCTCGGGGTTGACGGAGAGAAGCGGGTAAGGCTCTGTTAAGAAGCAAGGCGAGACGCTGAGGGAGGACTCAGTAGCTCCCCACCTTAGATAGAGGACCCCAAATAATCCCTTACCACTCCTGCTGGCTGCCCTGGGCCACCCGTGGGTGGACTTCTGCGTGGGGGAGGGGACCAGTCAGAGTGCCGTTTAAGCCACAGGGGACTCGGGACTCAAAGGGTTTGGCTTGGTCAATGCAAGACTGGTGGGGGTAGGCTCGGCCAGGAATTAACTTCAGGATCTTAGGAGAGGGCTCCGAGTCCCCCATTCTGTCCCCATTCCCCAACCCATTCTTATTCCCATCCACCCTCCCATCCCGCACCAGTACCCCCATTCTCTCCAGCCCCTACTAACCTCATAATCCCATTCCCCCACCCCCAACCACGCAGCATCCGGTTCCACCCAGGTGCCCGGATGTGACGCCACTGACTTGCGCATGGGGGGTGGATTAGAGAGAAGCGTGGTTCTTGGTCCGACCAGCAGCTCGGGGTTGACGGAGAGAAGCGGGTAAGGCTCTGTTAAGAAGCAAGGCGAGACGCTGAGGGAGGACTCAGTAGCTCCCCACCTTAGATAGAGGACCCCAAATAATCCCTTACCACTCCTGCTGGCTGCCCTGGGCCACCCGTGGGTGGACTTCTGCGTGGGGGAGGGGACCAGTCAGAGTGCCGTTTAAGCCACAGGGGACTCGGGACTCAAAGGGTTTGGCGTGGTCAATGCAAGACTGGTGGGGGTAGGCTCGGCCAGGAATTAACTTCAGGATCTTAGGAGAGGGCTCCGAGTCCCCCATTCTGTCCCCATTCCCCAACCCATTCTTATTCCCATCCACTCTCCCATCCCGCACCAGTACCCCCATTCTCTCCAGCCCCTACCAACGTCATAATCCCATTCCCCCACCCCCAACCACGCAGCATCCGGTTCCAGCCAGTCACACCCAGGTGCCCGGATGTGACGCCACTGACTTGCGCGTGGGGGGCGGGTTAGAGAGAAGCGCGGTTCTAGGTCAGACCAGCAGCTCGGGATTGACGGAGGGAAGCGGGCAAGGCTCTGTTAGGAGGTAAGTTGAGACGCTGAGGGAGGAAGCAGGAGGTCCCCTCCCCAGATAGAGGACCCCAAGTAATACATTAGCACTATTGCTGCCAGCTCTGGGCCACCGTGGGTGGACTTCTGAGTGGGGGAGGGGCACCACCCCCATTGAAGCCACAGGGGACTCGGGACTCAAAGAGCTTGGCATGGTAAATGCAAGACTGGTGGGGGTAGTCTTTGCCAGGAATCAACGTGGGGATCCGAGGAGAGAGCTCAGAGTCCCACATCCGTCCCCATCCCCCAACCCATTCTTATTCCTATCCACCTTCCCATCCCGCACCAGTACCCTTATCCTCTCCAGCCCCTACCAACCTCATAATCCCAATCCCCCACCCCCAACCACGCAGCATCCGGTTCCACCCAGTCACACCCAGGTGCCCGGATGTGACGTCACTGACTTGCGCGTGGGGGGCGGGTTAGAGAGAAGCGCGGTTCTTGGTCTCACCAGCAGCTTGGGATTGGGGGAGGGAAGCGGGCAAGGCTCTGTTAGGAGGCAAGGTGAGACGCTGAGGGAGGGACGCAAGAGGTTCCCGTTCCAGATAGACGACCCCAAATAATCCATTAGCACTCCCTCTGCCAGCTCTGGGCTACCTGTGGGTGGACTTCTGAGTGGGGAGGGGCACCAACCCCACTGCCGTTTAACCCACAGGGGACTCGGGAGTCAGTGTTTGGGTTGGTCAATGCAAGACCGGTGGGGGTAGGCTCTGCCAGGAATTAACGTGGGGATCCCAGGAGAGGGTTGAGCCTCCCCCATTTCCAACCGCATCCACAGCCCATTCTTATTCCCATCCACCCTCCCATTCCCCACCAGTACCCATATTCTCTTCAGCCCCTACCAACCTCATAATTCCAATTCCCCAACCCAACACAGACGCCCATCCACGCAGCATCCAGTTTCACCCCGTCACACCCAAGTGCCCGGATGTGATGCTACGGGCTTGCACACGGAGCGGGGGTGTTAGAGAGAAGCGCGGTTCTTGGTATGACCAGCAGCTTGAGATTGGCAGAGAGAAGCTGGCAAAGTTCTGTTAGGAGGCAAGGTGAGATGCTGAGGGAGGACTCAGGAGGTCCTTACCCCAGATTGATGACCCCAAATTGTCCCGTACGATTCCTGCTGCCACTCCTGGGCCACCCATGGGTGGACTTCTGTGTGGGGGAGGGGCACCACCCCCACTGCGGTTTAAGCCACAGGGAACTCGGGAGTCAGAGTTTGAGCTGGTGAGTGCAAGACTGGTGGGGGTAGGCTCTGCCAGGAATCAACGTGGGGATCCCAGGAGAGGGCTCAGAGTCCCACATCCGTCCCCATCTCCCAACCCATTCTTATTCCCATCCACCCTCCCATTTCCCACCATTACCCCTATTCTCTCCAGCCCCTACCAACCTCATAATCTCATACCCCCAGCCCCATCCACGCAGCGTTTGGTTTCACCCAGTCACTCCCAGGTGCCCGGATGTGATGCTACTGACTTGTGCATGGGGCGGGGGTGTTAGAGAGAAGCCCGGGTTCTTGGTAGGACCAGCAGTTTGGGATTGATGGAGCGAAGCGGGCAGGGCTGTTACGAGGCAAGGTGAGATGCTGAGGGAGGACTCAGGAGGTCCCCACCCCAGATAGATGACCCCAAATAATCCCTTACCACTCCTGCTGCCAGCCCTGGGCCACCAGTGGGTGGACTTCTGAGTAGGGGAGGGGCACCACCCCCACTGCCGTTTAAGCCACAAGGAACTTGGGAGTCAGAGTTTGGGGTGGTCAATGCAAGACTGGTGGGGGTAGGTTCTGCCAGGAATCAATGTCAGGATCGCAGCAGAGTGATGAGTGTCCCGCATTGCCATCCCTATGCCCCGCTAGCACCCCTACCCTTCCCATCTCACTACTATGGTCATACCCTCATTCTCTGCCCTCATCTCCCTCCCTGTGGAATCTGGTTCCATCCCTGCTTTCAACACAGGCAGGCCCTGGGTTCCCACATGTGATGCCACTGACCTATGCATTGGGGGTTAGAGGGAAGTGAGGTTCTGTGTCTGAGGGTTGGCTTGAGATAGGCGGAGTGAAGGGGGCCCCGGCTCAGTGAGGAGGCAAGATAAGACACTGAGGGAGGACTCAGGATGACTGCATCCCAGGTAGAGGGTCCCAACTGTTGACCACCCTTCGAGGGTGTACTTCTCAGGCTGCGCCACCTCCAGCTTCCCACCTCCCTTCTACCTGTACCCCAACACTGTCCATGCAAGGGACTCTGGAGTTAGAGTGTGGTGTGGTCTGACCGGGGAAGGGCTGCTTAGGAGAGCAGCATCCAGGCTTTGCCACACATCAAAGTCAGGAATTTCAGTGAGGGCCGAAGGTCCCTAAGAGCCCATTGTAATCCCCGCTCCCAGGAACCAACCGCCACTTCATTGCCATTCCCACCCTTATTCCTCAACCTAGATCCTCATCCACTCTGCCTTTTCACCTACAACCCTCTCGGAATCCCCACCCTCACCCTGGCCGATTACAGCTGCTGCCTCTGCTGTCGATCCAGGGAAGCCCCGTGTATCCAGTTGTGATGCCACTGGACACTGACTTGCTTATTGGTGATTAGAGAGAAACGAGGTTCTCCTTAGGGGCAGCTTGAGATCAGCAGAGGGAAGCGAGCCCAGGCTCTGAGGAGGCAAGGTGAGAGGTTGAGGGAGGTGTTAGGAGGCCCCCGCCCCAGATGAAGGGCCCCAAGTAATCCAGCACCACTCCTGCTGCCAGTCCTGGACCACCCGGGGGCAAACTTTTCCGGCGGAGCTCCCTCCCCTGCCCCCACCACAACACCTTTGTTTAAGCCACATGGGACTTTTGAGTCGTGGAGTCAGACGTGGGTGTGATCAGGGAATGCCTGGTTAGGAGAGGACATGGCCCAGGTTGTCAAGAATCAAGGTCAGAAACCTGAGAGTTAACTGAGGTCCCCCAGGATCCCACTCTAACTCCCACTCCCACAAATCTGCCACTGCCTCGCTGTCCCATTCCCCATCCATTGCTCCTCACCCACACTGGGCAGAATGGAGTTCCCCTTCTGCTGTCAATCCAGGGAAACTCCAACATTGGTGGGATGTCACATTGTGGGTCAG
The DNA here is from genome assembly GCF_049354715.1 of Callithrix jacchus. Lineage (NCBI taxonomy): Eukaryota > Metazoa > Chordata > Mammalia > Primates > Cebidae > Callithrix > Callithrix jacchus. Next base: position 148,217,880 of record NC_133524.1, read on the forward strand.
AGAGTATCGAGGGCATGGTTCTGAAAGACCAATTGAGATTGGCTGAGGGGAGCGGGCCGAGGCTCTGTGACTAGGCAAGGTGAGACCCAGAGGAAGGAGTGAGGAGGTTTCCATCCTAGACACAGGGCCCAAAATATCTAGTGCAGCCCCTGCTGCCAGCTCTGGACTGCCTCTCAGGCTAGGCTGTCCCACTCCCACTGTCACTAAAGCCGCAGGGGAATCTGGAGTCAGAGCTTGGTGTGCCCAGGGCAGGGCCGCTTAGGAAAGGGCAAGGTCCAGACTGTCTGGCATAAAGGTCAGGACCCTGAGAGGGAAATGAGGGCCTTAAACCCACACCTCAACCCAACATCCCCAACTTCATTCACATCCCCAGCCCCAGCCCCTAATGTGTTTTGCAGAATCCAGTTTTGTTCCCCTAGTCCCTCGGAAGACCTGGGAATGATGGTCAGGAACTCGGATCCTGACCTGTAGATCCATGACTAAAGGAGGGAAGGGGCTTGGTATTATGAGCAGAGCCTCAGGGAAGCAAAGGGAGGGTCCTGGCCCTCCTGGGAGATGAGGAAGGCCTCAGGAGACCCAGCACCTCAAGGTGGGGATCCCTCCCCCCTGCTGTCTGAGAATGAGGTGCCTCCTCTTTCAGCCTTGGGAATCGGAGGATTGGAGAATCAGGTCAGCAAAGGGATGGGTTCCAGCCCTACCAAGATCAAGGAAAGGAAGAGGAGGGAAGACTCAGGGGACCTTGTATTCCAGATCAGTGTGGACCTGAGCCCTGGGAGGTCCTGGGAATGGTAACAACATGTAGTCTATGCTTCTTGCACCTTGGAGGTCACAGAGAGGAGAGGACTATGGTCAGAGGAGTGGTACTTTAGTCAGCAGAGGGAGGAGTCCCAGGATCTACAGGACCCAACCTGTGTCCAACTTAGGACTGGGAAACACCCTGGCTCAGAAAGAAGGGGTCCCACAGAGTCTGGCTGTCCCTGTTCTTAGCTCAGGAGGGACCAGGGCAGAAATGGCCCTAAGTGCCAAGCGCACTTGTGCCACAGGCAGGAAGTTGGGGAACCTTCAGAGAGATGAGGTTTTGGAATAAAGGGACAATATCTGCTCATCTCAGGGGGTTTGAGCCCCATCAGGAGTAAAGATGAGTAACCCACAGGCACCCATCAGAACCCTCACTCCAGAACCAAAGGTGTCAGCACACAGGGATGACAGGATATGGCTACTTCTCACTTCTGATTGCAGATTTCAGCTCAATGAGGACCTTGTTCTCAGAGAGTGATTCAGGTCAACACAGGGATCCTTATCTGGTCAACAGACACAGTGGTCCCAGGTTCTGCCAAGAGTCCTGGTGAGGAATGTGAGGGAGGATTGAGGGTACCCCAGGGCCAGAAGGCAGATGGTGACCCCACAGAAACCAGCCCTGCTCCTGTTGTCACCCCAGAGAGCATGGACTTGGCTGTCTGCAGAGGTCCCTCTCTCATCCTGGGATCATTGATGTCATGGAGGGGGAGGCCTTGCTCTGAGGGGGCTGGACCCAGGTCAGTAGAGGGACAGTTCCAGGCCCTGCCAGGGGTCAAGGTGAGGACCAAGCAGTCTCCTCGCCCAGGACGCATTAATTTCAATGAATTTTAATACCTCTTGCTGTTCTTCCTGGATGGACCTAGGCACGTGTGGCCAGATGTGGGTCCCCTGCTGTCCTTCTGTTCCCTATCAGGGATATGAGTTCTTGATCTGCATTTCCCTGAGCAGCAAAAAGGGTGGGATTCAGGCCCTGCCAGAAAATGTGAGGCCCCTGCGTGAGGACAGAGGGGACCATCCACTCCATGAAAGTAGGGATGTTACAGAGTCCAGTGGTGGATAGCAGTGAGGGGCTAGGGCTGTGCTTGCAGTCTGCACCCTGAGGGTGTGTGGATTCCTCACCCAGGAGCTCCAGGAACCAGGCAGTGGGGCTTTGGTCTGAGGCAGTGGCCTCAGGTTACAGAGCAGAGGATGCACAGGCCGTGCCAGCAGTGACTGTTTCCCCTGAATGCACACCAAGGGTCCCACCTGCCGCAGGACACATGGGACTTGAGAGAGTGTGGCCTCACCCTCCCTACTGTCAGTCCTGCAGAATTGACCTCTGCTGGCTGGCTGTATACCCTGAGGCGCCCTCTCATTTCCCCCTTCAGGTTCCCCCTTCTCCAACTGGGAGGGCCAGGTTCCTTGGAGGCACAGGGGAGCACCAAGGAGATCGGTAAGTAAGCCTTTGTTAGCGTCTCCAACGTTCGGTTCTCAGCTGAGGCCTCTCACACGGTTCCTCTCTCCCCAGGTTTGTGGGTCTTCATTGCCCAGCTCCTGCCCACACTCCCACCTACTGTTCTGACCCTGACCAGAGTCATTATGTCTCTTGAGAAGAGTCAACACCGCAAGCCTGAGGAAGGTCTTGAGGCCCAAGAAGAAGCCCTGGGCCTGGTCGGTGCACAGGCTCCCACTACTGAGGAGCAGGAGGCTACCGCCTCCTCCTCTTCTACTCTGATCCCAGGCACGCTGGAGGAGGTGCTTGCTGCTGAGTCAACAGGTCCTCCCCAGAGTGCTCAGGGAGCCTCTGCCTTCCCGACTACTGTCAACTTCACTCACTGGAGGCAACCCAGTGAGGGTTCCAGCAGCACCTGCCGAGAGGAGGAGGGGCCAAGCACCTCTCCTGACCCAGAGTGTGCGTTCCGAGAGGCACTCAGTAAGAAGGTGGATGAGTTGGCTCATTTTCTGCTCCTCAAGTATCGAGCCAAGGAGCCGGTTACAAAGGCAGAAATGCTGGAGAAGGCCGTAAGAAATTACAGGCGCTACTTTCCTGTCATCTTCGGCAAAGCCTCCGAGTCCCTGAAGATGATCTTTGGCATTGATGTGAACGATCCGGACTCCACCGACCAGTCCTATACCCTTGTCACCTGCCTGGGCCTCTCCTACGATGGCCTGGGGGGTGGTAATCACATCTTGCCCAAGACAGGCCTCCTGATACTCGTCCTGGGCACGATCGCAATGGAGGGCGACTGCGCCCCTGAGGAGGAAATCTGGGAGGAGCTGAGTGTGATGGAGGTGTATGATGGGAAGGAGCACAGTGTCTTTGGGGAGCCCAGGAAGCTGCTCACCCAAGACTGGGTGCAAGAAAAGTACTTGGAGTACCGGCAGGTGCCCGGCAGTGATCCTGCACGCTATGAGTTCCTATGGGGCCCAAGGGCCCTTGCTGAAACCAGCTACGTGAAGGTCCTGGAGCATGTTGTCAAGGTCAATGCGAGAGATCGTATTCCCTACCCATCCCTGCATGATGCAGCTTTGACAGAGGAGGAAGAGGGAATCTGACGACGAGTGAGTTGCAGCCAGGGCCAGGGGAAGGGGACTGGGCCAGTTCAACCTCCAGGGCCCTGTCCAGCAGCTTCCCCTGCCTCGTGTGCCTTGAGGCCCATTCTTCTCTCTGAGTAGTCAGCGCTCTTAGTAGTGGGTTTCTGTTTCATTGAGTGACTTGGAGATGTATCTCTGTTTCTTTTAGAATTGTTTAAATGTTCCTTTAATAGATGGTTGAACTTCAGCATACAAGTTTATCTATAGTAGTCAACTATATTAGTGTTTATGTAGTTAAGGAGTAAAAGTCTTGTTTTCTATTCAGATTGGGAAATCCATTCTATTTTGTGAATTGAGACATAGTAACAGCAGTGGAGTAAGCGTTAAAAATGGTGACTGAATTCACAGTAAAATACGTGAGATAAATTAAAAGATACTTAATTCTTGCCTTATACCTCAGTGTATTCTGTAAAATTCAAAAAACATATATGCATACCTGGATTGCCTTTAGCGTCTTTGTGAATGTAACAGAATTTAAATCTGAATAAACAATTCTCCCTGTTCACTGGCTCATTTCTTCTCTACGCACTGAGTATCTGCTCTGTGGAAGGCCCTGGGTTGGTAGTGGGGATGCTAAGGTAAGCCAGTCTCACCCTACCCATAGAAGGTGGTAGAGTCTAGGAGCTGAAGTCACATAATCAAGGTGGCGATAAGTCCTCTAAGATGTAGAGGAAAAATAAGAGGGGTGTGAGTGTGGGGCTCCAGGTGAGAGTGGTGGAGTATAAATTCCCTGTGTGGGGCCTTTTGGGCTTTGGGAAACTACATTTTCTTTTGAGGGATTTGATTCTAATGAAGCTTGGTGGGGCCAGGGCCAGATTCTCAGAGGGTGAGAGAAAAGCCTGGTTTAGAAAACTGCTCTGAGCAGTTCCTTTTCGACGGTGGATGAACAGAGAGGAGCCTCTACATGGGGCAGGAATGGAAGGTGTCTTACACTTTTGTCCCAGTGTTGCTGAACACAGTGCATGAGCTAGGTGATGTACACCCATTATTTGCAAGGGTTTTCCATGAGATAAGGGTGTGTTTCCCCTGAAGGGAGACCCAGAAACCACTGGCCAGGTGCTTTTCCACCTGGCTGGGAGAACCAGAAATATTAAAAATGCATTCTAATTAGGTTATCTCAAGTGCAATTTGACCAATTTTAAGCATGGGCTAGATTTCGGGTGGTAACAGAATGAGTGAAAATAGTGGCATGGATGGAAAAGCAGGTAGGAGCAAGGGAAGGAGTTGGTCTTTGACTCGAATTCTAGGAACTTTGAGCTGCATCTGGCTGGGTAAACCTCACACACACCTAAATTTTGAAGCATATTCTCTATGAGGCATTTCTTACTGAATTTTATAGATGAGACTTCCTTTTTTGGTTTATTATTCTGTGCCCTATTTAGCTGTATATTCTCTTATAAGCCCTAGAGAACAACAACAAAATCTCAGAATGCTAGGGTCTGGGGTCAAATAATAGAAATAACAGCCATCTGCCATTCCTTAAACTTCTAATTTAATTCCAGGTCCTGAGCCAGGTGCTTCACCTACATTACACACACTCCAACAGTCCTACTAGACAGGGCTTATCACATCTGCTCACAGATGAAGAATTCAGTACTCACAGGGCTTGGGAATTGGGACATAATGGTATTTCCTGGATATTCCCAGGATTATGTGGCTAGTAAGGAACAGGGCTGGAACCAGGCCCCTGTTCTGAATTCCTTGAAAGCCCATGCTGTTCCCATTTCCACTAGACTTAGGCTGACATCCTGACTTGTACTTCACTTCTCTGCTCAGCACTGCGCCATGTCTCAGGTGACAGAAAGAAAGACCTCAAGGTCTTTCTTACTAAAAGCAGGCTTGGAGAAGGTGGCAATGAGAATCAAACACCATTTGGGCCTGGTGTGCACTATGTTCCTTGAGAGCTGAGTCTGCCCAGGGGTGAGCATTTCTGTTCAGTCCCAGCACTGGTCACTTCCATGTGTCCTGTCTCACTCTGGAACCTTACCTGCTGATCAGCTTGTTACTGGTCGCCACAGAACAACCCAGAATCACCTGCTCACCTCCTGACAGGAAGCATTCCTTCTTTCAAAGTCCTCTGGCTATCCCATCTCTCACCTAGGAAGTCATATCAACAACCTTTTTAATATAAAATTTCACACAGGGACAGTGACTTTTAGACAACTGTGTACCATTCTGGTTAACTTCAACACGGTCTCCAAGTGTTTTCCAAATGGGTTGAGTAGAGTCTGATTTGCCATATTATCCATCGGTTTTTGGCATGTCACCCTGAAGTTAGAAGGGTTTGGAACCACTTTGAAATTTGAAATTGGACTTTAACAGGGTGAGTTATTTGGATTTCACCTCTGAACACATACACAGATGAAATGTTTAAAACCAAAGCCTCGCTCATGAGTATTAGATAGGGAAAAACTTTGGAAATCCCGGTAGCACAAACACCTACTTACAGAGGCTGAATTCCTAAATCTCTGAAGTACCCCAGGAGGTGAAAAATGATTCCTTGGAATTTTCCTTGAATATGTCAGCTCTGATGAAAAAGGAATAATTTAGCAGCCTTCTACTGCCTCTTATCTGCTTAGCTGCACCATGGGAAAATATTGGCTTTCAGCGTGCCTAGAGGCACCTGACAGGAGTTTAGGCACGTGGTGGAATCAAATGGAAGAGAATATTTTCAGCCTACTTAGAGGGAGCTAAATGAGAAGAACTTAGGAACACAAAGAAGGAAATAACAGACACAGAAGTCTACTTGAGGCGGGGAGGGTAGCAGGATGGAGAGGATCAGAAAAGATAACTATTGAGTACTGGGCTTAATACTTGGACGATGAAATAATATGTACAACAAACTCCTGTGACACTTGTTTATCTATGTAACAAACCTTCACATACACCCCCAAACCTAAAATAAAAGTTAAAAATGCAAAGGGTATTGCAAAGGGAAGCCTTCCTGCTGAGACTTTCAAGATTCTGGGACAGTTGTGATCCTACATTTGAAAGCATCAGTCACATATTAGGGACTTGAATAAGCTGGAGAACTTCAAGGCAAATCTGGCCTTCTCAGAAACTCCTCCTAAAAATGAGGCGGATTGTGTAACACAAAATGACAGCTTTTTATTGAGCACTTACTATGTAACAGTTTATGGGGGAGACTATAGTACTGACCCGCACCTTGTCTTCCTCTCCTTCCTTGACACATAGGAACAGCACAGTTCACTTGCAGTTAGGAGGAGAAAAGTGACAATACCTTACTGCTGAAACATGAACAGAAACATTGTCACATCCAGGCATGTGAGAGCCAATGTGCCATTTCCATGCTTTCTCCCTCCTTTAAATGGCAAAAATGGCAGCTTCAGCTTGAAATGATGGAATCACAGGATGGAAGTAACACGAATCCCCGGGTCATGTGGGAATGGAGAGCCTCTGCCAAACCGCATCAGAACTTAGGTGTGCACAGTATAAACTTATGTTGTGTCAAGCCATTCAAATTTCAGGGTTTGGCTGTTGTATCAGCTAGCAGTTACTTTAACTGACACAGCTGCTATTTCTGTCGTTAAGTGTAAATATTTTTTATTTAAAAGGTAGTAGTTTGTATATTTTTATTGCAAAAATTATAGAAACGTAGATAATTTACAATTTTAACATTTGCAAAGCTCCTCCATGGTTTAGCCCCCTCCTCAGAGGTTCCCACAATTAACTATCTAGTGTGTATTATTTTAAAGTTGACTCTAGGCTCTTCATTGACACATAAACTATAACAACATATTATTTTTATTTAATATAAGAGAATAATGATATAGATATTGATCTGCCACTAGTGTTTGTCACTTCATAAAATGGATATTGGCTATTCCGACAACAGGACATATATACAACTCTTTTGAAACTACTTTCTATAATTTTAAAGTAGGCATGCACCATAATTAAACTCTTTCTTCTTAATAAACAGATACATTGTTTACCATTTGCTGCATGATGAACTGAATAAAATCAACATGTTTAAATATGATTATAGGGCAAACATGAATGTTTTCTTATAAGAAATGTATTAACATGGACACTGGGTTAAAATGAAAATGTTGTAAATAGTTTAACACTTTATAAATATTTAAAATTTCATTACAAAAAATGCTGTACCAATTCACATTCTAATAAAAATCACAGATTACTTAAAATTCTGAAAAGTGGACAGAACACCACACCCTCCCTCTATACTGCTTTGAGAATAATTTGCCAGACTCAACAGAAGCCAAGGAAGTGGAGCAGAGAGGACACCCTCAGCCCATGAGGTGCAGTGGGAGGATCCAGGGGAGAGCAATTGCCAGAGTCTATCAGAGACACCACATGTGAAACCAAGACCACAGAGCCGCAGGCAGGCTGGCACTCAGCACTCTGAATCCAGAGTTCAGCCCAGTGGGATCAGGGACCTGAGGAAAAGAAGGGAGAAGGGAGGAGGGAGAACGGGACAATAAACAGGAATAGGTTTGGGAAATCTGGCACCATCATCACCAATTGGACTGGGTCCTGTGATCTGAATGTGCCGGCCTGTTGGCTGAATGCATTAGCAACATGCAGAACACCACACCCTCCCTCAGAATTTCCTTCCCTCTGTCAGGAAGAGTATGGCTGGCTTCCTTCATCTTTCTGGGCAAGCTGCCTCTCTTGATCATTCCAGCGATCCTGTGCAACATCTCCAGCATTCCAGAACTGGGAGCTGTCTTCATGCCTACTAGGGGCTGGTGTTTTATTCCTTGGGGACCCTCCACAGAGGCTGGCCTATGTGAATGGGTTGGTGACTGATGAGCCTCTTGCCAATGAGCAGTGGAAGATGGCAGTATGGCTGCATGGAGGGGAGACTGGAGGAAGAGTGCCCTGGGACTAATCAGCTCAGACTATGCACATGAAGTGCAGTGTGTGGATATACAATAAAAATGATCCAGGTGGTGACCATGTCTCAAATGGTCTCCTGTATCTTCTGAGCTCTTGGACCACAAGGGGGCAGGTGTCCTGAAGCTGTGATCACTGGCCTATGTTGCCACCAGACACTGTCTAGAGTTGAGGGCTGGCCCAAGCTGTGGATATGGGCAGGTTGGGTGGAAACCCAGTAGAGATGGCACTTTCCCTTGTTAAACTGACAGGGATGTGCACGGTCCAATGCAGGAAGCATCATACACTGTCCTGTTGGGAGCATCCTCATCTCTATGGTGGTGTTTGGGCTTGGGTAGGAGGTGTCCACAGTGACCCTCTCAGTGGTAGTTTCCAGGGAAATTGTAAACTCAGGTGATCACAGGTGAGGGAAGTGTAGATTTCTTCATGAAGGCAGGAGGCCCAGGTGGGGGCAGACTCTGAAATTTAAATCAGTTATTTCCCATGCCTGGTAATTTCATTCATTCATTCATTTCTTCATCCAGCAAACACTTATTGAACACATGCTGAGGAAACACCAGGTCAACAAAACAAATGAAAATGGCAAGCCCCTTAATTCATTCTGTGTGAGGTGTGGAGAAGATGGTGAGGTGGAAAGACGTGTGAGTGTTTTAGAAAGTGAGGAACTATGAAATGATGGAGAGAATTGCTATTGATCTGACTTCTGAGGTTGTGACTAGGTGATGCTGTTCATTTAGTCGAGTGTGAGGGTGAAGGAGGAAGAATTGGTATTCATTTGGTGAGGAAGAGTGTGGAAGATGAGGTCCATCTGTACTATGTAGTCAGAGAGGTGCTGTAGTGTGTCCAGGTGGTGCTGTGGAGTACGCAGTAGGAAAAGGGGAGTCTGTCTATCTGGTTGGGGGCCAAGACTGGATATTAGGTTGGCTGCATCATGAGAGGTAATTTGAGGCTGTAGGCTTAGGTAAAATCAAGTGATTATTGTGTAGATACTGGCCTACATGCTACATGATGCCGTTCTGTTTCTTGCAAACACGTTGATTTGGTAACCAAAGTTACACAAAGCTGAATAAAGGTTAGAAGCGTACAGGAGGCTTGAAAGGGAGAGCGAACATTTCCAGAAATCCAAATAGAGAATGTTTTCTAGATATGTGTGTATACATTTGTGTATATATATAAATATATGTATATCTTCATGTATACATGTGTGTATATGTATAAATATATGTATATGTTAATGTATATAAACATGTATATTTGTATAAGCAAATACATATGCATATATACATTTGTGTGACTATATATAGTTGCATATATGTTTCAGCTGTCTCAGGATGTATATAGATTTATCACTATTTTCTTGCTTTCTCTTTCTTTCTTCCTTCCTTTCTTTTTTTTGAGACAGTTTCTGTTGCCCCGGCTGGAGTACAGTGGTGTGATCTCAGCTCACTGCAACTTCCTCCTCCTGAGTTCAAGAGATTCTCATGCCTCAGACTCCTGAGTAGCTGGGATTGCAGGCATGTGCCACCACACCCAGCTAATTTTTGTATTTTTAGTAGAGACACAGTTTCATCATGTTGGTCAGCCTGGTCTCAAACTCCCAACCTCAGGGGATCTGCCCACTTTTGACCTCCCAAAGTGCTTAGATTTTAGGCATGAGCCACTGTGCCTGGCAAGATTTATATATCATTCATTTTCAATGTCAGATCTGCTACATCATGTTACTTTAAGTGCTCTTGGCATCTGTTGTCTGAGATTAAGTGTATAACTTCCCGGACACTTATCTTCTCTAATGTTTTTGGCAGCTGGTAGCTCTATAGTAACTAAATGAAGAGTATCATGACAAACAGAACAAGGGGCAAGAAACAATCTGGGGTCCAAGTATCTGGGGGTCAGTACTTCATGATGTATTTTGTATCTAGTTGGTAGAAATTGGTTGTCAAAATTTTAGATGTGGAAAATCTTATTTCAACAGAAGCCTCCCACAGAACTTCAGTCCATGAACATGGGGAAGACTGAGCAATGTGGATGAATTGAGGACTCTAATCCCATAGCCCTGTCCACCCAGCACCTTTTCTTCCTTCAGAGCATTGGGCCACCCTGACACCCCTGAGCACTACTAGGGAAGTTCTGTGCAAAAGGCCCTTCCCAGACATGGACTTTCTCATGCCCTCACACAGGCGTCTATCTATGTGGATGCCATTCTATCTACTGCACAGAATTTCAACTTCGTTCCTAGGCAGTGCCAAAAACTTGTGACCTCCCAAACTCTCAATTATCTGTATATGCTACAATTTCTTTTCTGGTTTTCCAAGCTCCTCATTGTGTGCCCCCACCCCATCCCCTGACCTAACCACATAGATACACACTGTCCTCCTACTCACTAGTGTATTTTTTATTTTCAGCATGGGACTCACTCCCCTCCCCCAATGCACCGTTCTTCTTTGGAATTTGCTCTTCCTTCCTCTTGACTCCAATCCCTATCTTCATCTTTATCCCTAGCCCTGCTTCAAGCTCTCTGGGAAAGGGAGTCTTAGTACTGCACCAAATAACATGATGGGCATTTTCACTTTATTTTGAAAGTATTATTAGATCACATTCAACCATCCTGAATGAGAGTAGAGAGCTTGGTACATTTTACTTGTGTAAAATGCTCCCCCAGCATAGCACATAACATAAAACCCCCTTTACTGATATTAAGATTGCCTAATCTCAACTAAAGTCTATTAAAGATGTATAACTTAATTCCCTTTAAGAATACAAGGTGAACTGATTTCTATGAATTCCTTATTTAACAGAGGAGAGTAATTTTGGGTGTGGGGTTCACAGATCCCCTCCAGTCATACTGTGTTCAAACTTTAAATGACAAGTGGTACTTAAATGCCTGACATATGTAGGCCCACCTGGTTACTGTGCTAGGGCCTTGCGTACAAAAAGGAAGCGAGCTGACCACTGGAATTCAGAAGAGTCAAACACATGAAAACAACAATTTACTTCCATTTCTCCCCTCTTAGCTTTTCATCTATTGTTGAGACACATTTTATTCCTAAAAATGTTATAATTCACAATACAGTACTTTTTTTTGCTTCAAACAGTCATTCTAAAGACATTTACATAATAGAGAAATTATATTATCTATGAAGTTGCAATTCCTGATGCTTTTTATTCCTTTGTGTTTGTCCAGATTTCTATCAGTATCATTTTCTGCCTGCCTGGATGACTTCCTTTAACATTTCCTGTATTGTGCTTTTCTGTTGGTGATTGATTCTGAAAAATACTTTATTTCACCTTTGATTTGAAACATATTTTCACTGGGATGCCAGTGAATGTCAGACATTATTAATTTTAGGTTCACTATTTTTATTTTAGTGCTTTAACGACATTGTTCTGCTCTTCTCTGGCTTTCATTGTTTTTGGCAAGAAATATGCTGTTGTCTTTAACTTCATCCCTATGTAGGTAAATACCTTTTTGCCTCTTTCTACTTTTAAGATTTTCCCTTTATTACTGATTTTAAGTGATTTTATTATGAGGTACTGTACAGTTTTCTTCATATTTCCTGTTAATTGAAATTCTTTTAGTTTCTTGGATCTGTAGATTTATGGTTTTCATCAAATTTGGATAATTTACATTCAGTGTTTCTTCAAATGATTTTTATCCTCCACATTTCCTCTCTTTTGTGAGGTCTCCAAATGCATCTACATTAGGTCATTTTAAGTTGCCTCATAGCTCACTGATGGTCTATTCATTATTTCCAGTGGTTTTTTTTCCTGTTTACATTCGAGACAGTTTCTATCACTATGTCTTCAAGTTCACTAATCTTTTCTTCTTTTATGATTCATCTCTTATTTATCCACACTGTTATTTTTTCAACCCAGACATTATAGTATTCATATATCAATGATGATGTAGAGTTTTAAAAATATTGTCTATATCTCTATTTTACCTGTTTAATTTTTTCTCTTATTTCTTGAATATATGTAAATCAGTTTTAATAAGTGTTTTTATTGTCCTTATCTATGTTGACTGTCTCATTTGGATGTTAGTGTTATCAATTGATTTTTTTTTTTTTTGCTATCATTCATCCTACAGTCCTTTTTTTACCTGGTAATTTTGATTGGATGCTGGACATTGTGAACTTTACCTTGATGTGTGATGTGTATTTTTGTATGCCTATAAATACATATTCTTGAGATTTCTTCTGGGCCATAGTTAAGTTTCTTGGAAATAATATGATTCTTTTGGGTCATGCTTTAATTTTGACATGTGAGATCAGAGCAGTATTTAGTCTATGGTCAGTATTTCTTCATTACTAAGAGAAAACCATTTTGAGTACTCTAACCAGTGCCCTATCAATTGTGAGGTTCTGCACTCTACCTGTTGAAAATGGGAATTATGCCCAGCTTTCTGTGAGATCAGAAGATCTCCCTGTGTACCTTTCTCTTTTCTAATATTTTTTCACTGCAAGTTCTAGCCACTCCAGATCCTCAGCCCAAGGATACAATCAGGCTCCTGCTTTGTGCACTACTACTTGCCATCTCTCTTCAGGCAATGAGCTGGGGACAATTGTAGGACTTTCCTTTTTTGTTTTTCATGTATTGGAAACCACTGTCCTTTGTTGCCTATGTTCAATAAATTGAAAAGTGTTGTTTCATATATTTTGTCTGGGTTCTAGCTGTTGTAGGCATATGTATAATTTTGGTCCTTATTATTTCATCTTGGCCAGAGGCAGAAGCTCTATACTCCAAATTTAAAACCTATCTATGCATGACAGAAATGTCTACATTTCAAACTTACTTAAATTACAAAGCAGGATTGGAAGACTATGGGACACCCATATGTGTTCTTATAGACTTACATGAAACTGGGAGGATATATAGCAAAATACCAACGATGTTATCTTGCTAGGGAAGATGTAATTGATTTATTTATTTTCTTATCTATGCTTTCAATATATTCCAACACATCTGAAACACGTGAATTACCTCGATAATTATAAAATATTATAAATATTTTAGAATGTGATTTAGACTACCAAAAGTAAACATATATTCTTTAGTTGGCTTGTTTCCAGTATTTATCAACCTCTTGCTTGATTCTTCTATTCAGCCTCTGATGTGCTTACCATTTTTGTAACCAGAAAGAAACAAATACTTTGAAACACAATTAAGAATCTACCTTGTTTTTAAAATCGTCCCTCTAGAAAAGATATTATATTTTTAAAGGAAAATCATATTTATATTTAAACTATATTCTACATGATATGGTTGAATCAAATATCTATATAAAGGACTGTGTATAGGCAATCTTGGCAGAAGGAATTATTATGGTTATATTCATTACTATGAATGTTATTTATGTTTCTTCCCTAAGCTCATAATAAACAAAATATGTTTTTGAAAAAGTGCTTCAGTCATTTCTGTCATTAATTCCAAGCAATATCTGAAAATGCACTTTTCTTTATACATTCCTTTATTTTCATAAGAATAATGTAAGGTTTTAATAGTAATGATCACTGATTTTCTTCCTATATGATTATACATCACAGCTTCTTCAGTTAACATATGATTGTCTTTTGCAAAATCAATACCATGTAAAAAGAACTGTAATTTATGATTTTATTAATATTTCTTCTGTACTGGAGGTGTTATGTGCTCATTTCACATATTTATTTTCTACATTTTAATGTGTTCATGCCCACAGTGTCCTAACCACATCACTAGTGGTCTCTCACATTGATATGATTCTGCACTGCTTTTTTGCCTCAGAATTTTCTTGCCACCATCTTGTTTGTTCCTTTTCTTCCCTTTTAGAAGAAATACACATCCTTTTTCTTCCTGTGAGTACTTCTACTATTTGTTCCATAGCTTTTTTCTAAAACTCATAAATCTCTGAATTTTAACAAATTATTTTGATCTAAATGTATGTCTATAGATTTTCATATATGAAATATATATATACATAATTTATTTCTTTGCAATGGGATAATCTCATAGTATTTTTATTTTTTCTTCTTTTAAAATATGGGTTCACAGTCTCAAAAAAATGAATTGAGTAAATACTAGTATCTTTGCCAATACTTTTTCTTGCCAACATCATTTTATATTCAGCCAGCATCTTTCCCCTTGCAATATAAAAATGGTTTCTCATTTTTCCATGTTCTCGCCTTGTTTACTTTATGTGCTTTTGCTGTATATTTAAATGATTTGTGGGCTACTCCACACTGTTAAATGATTAAACATTACTACTAGGTAATAAGGGATTTATTAGTTTTATGGTTATACTACACGTTCTGTCATTTTTGCCCTTTCTTAAAACTCTTGTATCCCCCACTTTATAGGTACAGTTCCCTAGACTTTTAGCTGTGCTCTTTAGCCATGGCTTCTCAACAATCCTGTTTTAAACATTTATCATTCTGACATTCAGTATTTCAGCTTCTCTGGTCTTTTCAAAGAAATCAGATTTTGGTTTTATTGATGTTAGTCATTGTTTTTCTGATTTTAATTTTATTAGTTTCTACTCTTATCCATATTATCCCCATCTCTCTCATTGCCTTAGACTTGTTTTAGTTTTCTTTTTATAGTTTCTTAAGGGAGAAAGCTTAGATTATTGCTTAGAACCCTGTCTTTCTTTTTAATATGAACATGTAATAATATAGAGTTCCCTTTAAGTATGCCTTTGGCTGAATGTCATAGATTCTTATGTTATAATTTTAATTTAATTTGAAAATATTTTCTAATTTCCCTGAATTGCTTCTTCTGAAACATGGGTTGTAAAAATGTGTTATATAATTTGCAAATATTTGAGGACTTTACAGATCTTTCTTTTGTTATATTATTTAGTTTGATTTCATTATGATTGGAGAACATACTGCCCTACCGTGTTTTTGCTGCTATAACAGAGTACCACAGACTGGGTACTTTAAAATGAACAGAAATTATTGGATCACAGTTCTGGAGGCTGTAAACTCCAAGATTGAGGATCCCAACATCTGGCAAAGGACTTCTCGTTGTGTCTTTCCATGGAGGATGAAAGGAAAAAAATGCTCTATGTTCATCGCAGCATTATACTGTGGTAGCCAAGATATGGAAACAACTTAGGTGTCCATCAACAAATGGATAGATATAGAAAAGGTGATACTCACACATACACATGTGCAATGTAATATTACTCACCATTATTGAAGTATAATTTTTTCTGGGTATAGAATTCTAAAGCAGCAGCCATATTTTTTCTGTTCTTTGAACACATCATACTGTTGTATTGTGCCTTCTATAGTTTCTGTTGAGAATTCAGCTGTCAATCTAATTGTTTCTTTTTTGAAGGACGGTAGGCTGAGTAATAGCTTCCCCAAAAGATATCTACCTCCTAATCCCTCTAACCTGTTAATATTAACTTACATGACAATCTGTTATATAGGTCTGTGTGAGAGAGTGGCAGAAAGAGACTTGACACAGACAAAAGAGAAAAAAGCAATGTGATCACAGAGGCAAAGATTGGAGTGATATATCTACAAGCCTAGAAATGCTGGTTGCCAGCTGGAAGAGGCAAAGAACAGCTTCTGGAGAGAGCACAACCCTGCTAGATTTTGGCCCAGTGATACTGATTTCAGACTTCTAACCTCCAGAACTGTGAGAGAATAACTTGCTTTTAAGGTACGAGGGTGGTGGTAGCTTGTCAAAGAAGCCATGGGAAACTAATACCTGATGATAATCTATGGAATATTTGTAGCTTATTTGAATAGGTATTTATTCACTTGCTGCCCATCCTTATGACCATTTATAGAGGCTTTAAACGGTTGTTTTTAAATAGTTTTTACTAGTTTCACTAGGCAGTGGGTCAACAGAATTCCTCATACTGTCATGCAGGAAGATTTCTCCTCTTCAGTTTTTAATTAGCAAAACTCTACAGAGTCCTACTGCCAAAACCCTTTCCCCCGACTTCCCCAAAACTTATGTGCATGAAAGCTCTTCCTTCTATGAACTTTTCTCTTTAACTTTTATTTTAGATTCAGGGATACACATGCAGGTTTGTTATATAGGTAAATTGCATGTCACAGGAATTTAGTATACATATTATTTTGTCACCCAGAATATAGGTAGTTTTTCCATCCTCACCCTCCTCCCACCCTTCACCATCAAGTAGGTCCTGGTATCTGTTGTTCTCTTTGTATCCATATATAATCCATGTTTAGTTCCCACTTACAAGTGAGAACGTGCAGTATTTGGTTTTCTGTTCCTGTATTACTTAGGATAATGTCCCTAGCTGCATCCATGTTACTGCAAAGTACATGATCTCCTCCTTTTTTAGAGCTACATAATATTCCATGGTATATATCTACCACATTTTCTTTATCTAGTGTACTATTTATAGACATTTAGGTTCATTCCATATCTTTCCTATTGTGAATAGTGCTTCTATGAACATGCATGTACATGTGTATGTGTGACAGAATAATTTTTCTTTAGGTACATACCCAACAATGAGATTGCCAGGTTGAATGATAATTCTGCTTCAAGTTATTTCAGAAACTGCTAAACTGCTTTCTACAGCGGCTTGACTAATTTACATTCCCACTGACAGTGTATAAGTGTTCTCTTTCCCCTGAAACCTTGGCAGCATCTGTCATTTTCTAAGTTTTAATTAACAACCTTTCTGACTGGTGTGAGGAGGTATCTCACTGTAGTTTTGATTTGCATTTCTCTAATGATGTTTGATGTTGAACATTTTTTCATATTCTTGTTGGCTGCATGTGTGTCTTCTTTTGAAAACTATTAATGCCCTTTATTTACTTTTTAATGGGGCTGTTTGACTTTTGCTTATACATTTGTTTAACTTCCTTATGGATTGTGGATTTTAGACCTTTGTTGGATGCATATTTTACAAATATTTTCCCCTATTCTGAAGGCTGTCTGCTTACTGTGTTGATAGTTTCATTTGCTGTGTAGAAGCTGCTTAATTAATTTTTGTTTTGGTTGCAATTGCTTTTGGTGTCTTCGTCATGAAGTCTGCCCATTGCTATGCTGATTTTCCAGGTTATCTTCCAGGGATTTTATATTTTTACGTTTTAGACTGAACTCTTTAATCTATCTTGAGTTGATTTTTGTATATGGTGTAATGAAGGGGTCAAATTTCAATCTTCTGTATATGGCTATCCGGTTATCCCAGTACCATTTTACTGAATAGGAATTCCTTTCCCAATTGCTTGTTTTGTCATCTTTGTTAAAGATCAGATGGTTGTAGGTATGTGGCATTATTTCTGGGTTCTCTTTTCTGTTCCATTGTTTTACGTGTCTGTTTTTGTACCAGTACCATACTGTTTTGGTTACTGTAGCCTAGCATATTTTGAAGTCAAATAATATGATGTGCTCAGCTTTGTTCTTTTTGTTGAGGATTGCCTTGGTTATTTGAGCTCATTTTTTGGTCCCGTGTGAATTTTAAAAGAATAATTTTTTCTAATTCTGTGAAGAGTTTGATAGCTTGATAGGAATAACACGGAATCTGTAAATTGCTCTGGGCAAAAATGATCATTTTAACAATATTGATTCTTTCTATCTGTGAGCATTGAATGTTTTTCTGTTTGTATCATTTTTAATTTCTATTGGCTACTACCTAAAGTGTTTGCCTCTTTTCTAACTTTCTCTTGGACTGGGTCTAATCTAAATATAAAAATAGAACATAATATTTCCTGGCATGGCATTAATACTGCATTGCCCCTAACAGACTGTATTTACATGAACGGCTGCTAGTATTTCCCTTTTTGTCAGTCAGACTTGGTGATAAAAATAAGAAACACCGAACTGACCTCCCTATAGGCTATTATTGAGTTATTAAAATATAAAGCAGATTTGAAATACACACCACACTGGATATCTAATTTTGAGGCAATCATTTTACTTTTAGACAAGCTCATAAAACTTTTGGAAGTCCATCTTCTTGGCTAACGAAGCATCTACTGTGTTATTACCACTCTGCTGGGGTCCTTGCTGGACTGATTCCAACTTTTTTGAAATGCTACATGGGATTATCATGTGCTTCAGACCACACTTTTTGTCCCTTTTATGAAGTCCCCCCCCAATTTCAAATCCTTTACTTGAAACATGTATATTTGATCTTGGAGAAGTCATAATGGTACATTTTTCTTCATGAGCTTGTATTTACTCTAGTGGGAATTATCTGTCTGAGGATTTTATTTGTCTGACCTTACCAGATCCCTATCAGCTTCACTGGGGCCCAGGCAAAACTGTATTTATCAAAGAATTAAACATGCTACATGCTTATTGAGCTCAAACTAAGAGTGTGTAAGTTTGACTAGATTGAATGTGTCCCAAGGGATAAAGCAAACATCAGCTTCAGTATCCATTATTATATCTTATGTTTTCAAATGCATAAACTAAGAGGTACAGGACCCCTTGGATTCTCTTTCTGACTTGGAACTCCAGGTGTGCTCCTTTGTACGAAGACTAAGAATTTAAATTATTCACCGGAGGGAGAGAAAAGTCTCACTTTAAAGAATTTTATCCACTTCATACAGTAATATTAGTCACTAAACCCTTAAAATATTCCCATTATTTTTCTATTTAACCCTTGTCTCAACCATCATGAACGCTCACATATACTCTTGCAGTAGTTTTTATAGATAATATCACAGACTAATTTTAACAGTGTATTTTGAGTGATTATTTTTAAAACTGAGTCAGATTAGATCATTTCTTTGATCAAGGGCCTTCACACTCAGAGGAATAGTCAGTGTACTTACAAATCACCAACAGATTGTGATGGTTAATTGTATGTGTCGACTTGATTGGGCTAAGGGATACTCAGATAGATGGTAAAATGTTATTTCTGGGGGTGTCTGTGAGGGATTTTCCAGAAAAGGTTAGCATATGAATAGGTAGACTGAATAAAGATCACCCTCACCAATGACAGCTGGCATTACCCAGTCTGACTGTGACCTCAAATAGAACTAAAAAGTAGAGGAACAGCACATTGTCTGTGCTTGAGCTAAAACATTCATCTTCTGTCCTCAAACATTGGTGATCCTGGTTTTCAGGCCTTTGGACTTGGACCAGGACTTATACAAGCAGCCCATAGTTACTAGGGGCTTCAGATTCAAACTGTAACGTACACCATTGGCTCCTCTGGTTTTCAGTATTTCACCTAGGACTGGAACTGCACCTGATCTTCCTGGGTTTCCAGCTTGCAGATGGCATATTTTGGGACTTCTCAGTCTCCACAATCACATGAGCAAATACCTCATAATAAATCTATTTTCATATATCTATATATATCCTATTAGTTCTGTTTCTTCAGAAAACTGTGAGTAATATGGAGACCTTACATGATCTGGCTCCTCTGCCTCCCTCAACCCTCTGATTTTACTTATCCTAGAGTTCAGTCCTGTCCAGCCACCTAGATATTCATGCTATACTTCTTTCACTTCAGGCATGCTCCTGCCTCTGGGCTTTTGTACTTCCTGTTTTCCAAGCCTGAAATACTTGCTCCCCAAGTAGCCACATAGCACACTTTTTCCCATCAGTCAGGCACCTCATCATTGAGTCTTTCTCTGAGGTTTCAGTATAAAGGAACTTTACTCAGCTCCCAGAAACTCCTTAACTCCATTACTCTGCTTTATTTTTCTCCATAAAATATACACATAGTTTCTGGCACACAGTAGGAGCTCAAATAGAACAACATTTTCAATGACAAAATTAATTATCTTATTTGAAAACAAAGACATATTTAAGAAACGAGGTGAATCTGTGGGCAATGATGTTGCAAAGCTACGCTAGCCTTTGTACTGCTGATATTCAGGGCATGAGACCTAGAGGTGCCGACCATTGGTATGACTCTGGCTTTACTCCTACTCTCCAGCCAGCTCCAGGGAAAGCCTGTCCTAAATTCACATGATGATTTATCTTCCTTTGAGATGTACTATTGCTAATTATATAGAGGTCTAATATTCAAATGAAATTGGAAATAAAGTCAGGCTTGAAACTCCAAATGTGCTACCCTGCTTCCAAACTCTTCAAGACAGGATAGCTAAAGGTGGCCAGGCATCTTCATTCTGGTTGTCCTGAGCCGTGCTTCCCAGGTGGCTAAGTCAGAATCCTTCAAGTAATTTAACTTGTCTTCAGATCTTGGGTCCAGTTATTTCACCCATTCTTTATAAAAAGGCTTATGTGTAGCAAAGAATAACATATATTCTATTTATTTAATATAAATATTGAAGATTTGGGCAATTTAGCATCAGGCACTTAGGAGTCTGCTCATGGCTCATTCACAGTATCAGAAGAGGGCAAAAGTTGTAGCAGCTACCAGTCCAAGTTTCCCTTCACATTAATTTATCCCAATGGCCAGCCACGCTTTTCCCATAGCATTTGGTTGTGGGTGACCATTATGCCGGGAGGATGGAACTATTGAAGGGAGGATGGGGAGTGATTTTTTAATTGCATAGCTTATAAAATCTGTGGGAAAGCCTCTTTCTCTGTGAGTCAGCCTAGGAAAGGGCTTTTGCTGGGCTTCAATTGTGATGATACATGTTTTAGCCAATAAAATCACCTATATCTGTCAGTCAAGTGGTCTCATTTTTCAATTGCGTTATCCTTGGAGCCTGGAGTCCTCAACTTCAGGAGCAGGATGGGTCCTGGAAGTCATTACATTCTTCCTTTTGTGAGTGACCCCAACACTTTTTCTGTCCATTCCTGTTTTCTGGGGCTTTACTTGAGGGACACTGTCATGGTGTTTCTCACAATGCTTAGCACAATCATAGGCAGTTATTAAATATTTGGAGTTGACTAATTTTGGGGAGCCTGTGTGATAGGCTGGGGGTAGTGCAGATCCTTACCCTGAGAAGAATGAGTGGTATGAATGTGAAACAAGTAAGTGTTTTTCCTTGTCTCCTCAATGTTTTCCTATGCACCTCTCTCCTGAGGGAAAGAGTATCTCATTTGTTTATACAAATAATGGCAGCCTCATAGAAGGTGTCATGGGCTAAATTGTGTCCCTATCTCCCAACTCATACATTGAAGTCTTAACCACCAGAAGCTCAGAATGTGATTGATTGTATTTGGAGATAGGGCCTTTAAAGATGTGATTAAGTTAAATTATATCATTAGGGTGGACCCAAATCCAGTGGGACTGATGTCCTTATGAAAGCAGATGAGGACGCAGACAGGTAGAGATGGAAGACCATATTAAGACACAGTGAGAAGGTGGTTATCTACAAGCCAGTGAGAGAGGGTCAGGAGGAACCAACCCTGCCCACACCTTGATCTCAGACTTTTGGCCTCTAGAGGCATAAAAAATTTTATTCCTGTTGCTTAAGCCCCCCGGTCTGTGGTACTTTCTTTTGCCAGCCCTTGCAAACTAATAAAGATGGCTTCTGGAGATCATTAATGACTAATTTTTTTTACAAATATAAAAGGCAGATCACATTTGATTTTATGAAATGCAAAAGTCACAATGTCTCACTTATCCATCATGGTGCTGAGTTCTTCAAGACTTCGCTTTGTGCAGTTCTGTGCCAACTCAGATTTTTCAAGTAGGTTCAATTCTCTACACTGTTTGCATCTCTCATATCTATTGTAGGTTGTGGTGCCAGAATCCATACAAGACTAGCATAAATCCAGAACAGCCTTTTTGCCACCCACGTGGATGTACTGAAGTAGTCTTTACCTCCTCAGTCTAGGCGTGTGTATCTCCCCTCATTCCCAGCCAATTTTTGGAAGCTCCCAGATTGCTGGGCTTCTGGGGAAAATAGAAGAAATTGAGCCTTTACAACAATCATAAGCAAGAGAGAAGCCCTGGGAGGTGCTTAGTGACCCTTAGCCATTCACTAGGGAGGGACAAATATTACCCCTCCAAGGAACTTACTTCTCTAATCTATACTATGAAGGAGGTGATTTCCCCTTTCTCTAGTTGGCTGGCCACTGTTTTTTTTTTTTTCTCTTCTCACAGTGCCTGTAGTTTGAAGCTATCTTTCCATACATTTTCTTATTTGTTGTATGGTTATGCTAATGATGAGATCAATTTATTTCTGGTTCTAAAGAAAATATACGCCTATGTAGAAAATAAAAATAATACAGAAAATTACAAATAATAAAATAAAATGTATATATATTTATAATTTATTTATAGCAATAGCTTGTTTCAGTGAGATAATAAATACTGAGTGGGTATGTTTCATGTCAATACAGACATATTTTAGTCTTTTAAAATAACTGCAAATTATTCTTTTGTGTGGATGTACCATAAATGGATTCAAATTACTAACCTCCTCATGGACAATTAAGTCGTTTTTAATAGCTCTCTGTTATACACAAGGCTGTGATACATAGTCTCTATATGTACATCTTTGCTCATTTGTCCTATAATCCCTATGAGATAATTTTAGTGTAATAAAGTAGGTAAAACTATGCATATTTTATATATTTATACATATTACTAGATATCCTTCCAGAAATGTTGCCACAATTTACATGACTATATGGAGAGTGTCAATTTCTTCACACCTTTCTGTATTAGTTTGTTCTCACATTGCCATAAAGAACTCCCCTAGACTAGGTAATTTATAAAGGAAAGAAATTTAATCGACTCACAGTTCCACATGGCTGGGGAAGCCTCAGGAAACATGATCATAGTGGAAGGCGAAGGGGGAGTAAGTACCTTATTCACATGGCAGCAGGAGAGAATAGTATGAGCAGCACAGGAAAACTGCCACTTTGAGAACAGCACGGAGGAAACCCACTCCCATAATCCAATCACTTCCCTCCCTCAACCTGTAGGGATTGTAGGTCCCTCCTTTGGTACCTGGGAATTAACGATTTTAGATGAGAATGGAGTGGGGACACAGAGCCAAACCATATTACTCTCTAACATTGTATATCATTAATCTTTTTCATCCTTGCTAACTGCACATATGTTTGTGTGTGTGTGTCTGTATCTTATATTGCTGGCAAAGTTGAATATCTTTTTATATATTTCTTCATATATTATTGTCATTTATACTTTGAATTTTCTTTTCATATCCTTTTCTCAGTTTCTTATTGTGGCTTTTGGTTTTGGTTTTGGTTTTAAATAGGTTAAAGCCCTGGTAGTTTACAGTCATTAACCCTTAGTGCAAATAACTTTCACAACTTACTTGTATCTCCAAAGTGTTAACAGAGCATCAAATAGATGCTGTAGCACTGATGTCCACCCTCAAGACCAAAGCACTTATTACCCCAGATGCCAAGAGTGTTTGTGGCTGAAGGGTCTTACCTTAGTCTCTCTCCAGAGATTGCACAGTTAGTCACTTAGCTCAAGTCACACTCCTTTTGGTTGATGTAGGGATATAAAGGCCTGGCTCCCTTGCCCCAATTTAGTAAACTCTAAAGAGTCCTCTCAGCTTCAATCCTCCCCCATTAAATTGGCTGAGGCCTTTGTAATAAATGCATAATAGTTTAACTTCTCTTCTGTCCAATTCTGCTTCTTTTCCCTCCCCACCCAAATGTTGATCTGGAGAGTACTCTCCAATATACTTCTCACATGCAGCTCTTTATCTCAGAATCTGCTCCCTGGACAATCCAAATAGCAAAAGTTGGTGCATGGAATGGTTTGAGAAAACTAGCTCTAAAATGGGATTTTGAGTTAATTAGAGCACCTCACCTTGCCCACATGCAGGCTGGTAATGAGAACCCCATCACTGATGATGCATAGAGCACTCAATGGCACTGCAATTGATAACATTTACTCAGTGATTAACTGAGATGATATATCAGTGGAAGAGAATACATGGCAGGTACAAAATGTCAAGTGTTTGAGAATTGCAGAGGAATTAATATAAGAAAAATAGAATGGGTGAATGATGCTGTAAGCAATAAAAATATTGACGAAAGACAATCAAATGCTGAGGGTGATTAGTCACCCGTTTGAGGCTGTGTGTAAAATAGAAGACCTCCTTGGAAACATGTAGAGACTTTTCTTACAGCCAGAAGGTAGGCAGGAAATGCTGAATCTGAGACCCAGGGCCGATCTCTCTTCTATGAGAAGAGCAGGATAAATTCTAGATTTCTGGAGGTCAACTACATAAAGGTCAGTGCCCTGATTGGTACCGTGAGACAAGAAGGAGGAAATCTGGGTTGATGTGCTCTAGAATCTTGATTCCCCAAATTTCTCTGAATCTTCTAGGCTTTCAAAGGGGACCATTTTTCCCTGTTAAACACAGTACTGCATGCTCAGTACAAGGCCATGCGACCTTTACAGACAATATGTACCCCCTCAAGGTCTGCTTCCACTCAGCCTCCCATATACCAGAGCAATAACTAGGATTAAGTTACTGTATAACTTGGTCAGGGAAGTGTGGAACTTGCTAGAAGATGAGACAAACTGTTTTCCAAAGGAGCTACAAGATCTAGCAAATATATTCTACCAAGCTGTGACAGTAAGCATGGGACTGGGTTCTGAGAAGTTTGAATCAATAGAGGTGGAGCATAACATTGGATAGGAGAGATATTATAGGTGTAGGAGTACTCTCCGGTAACAAAAAATGTAACAGCCTGGCCAGGCCCCTGGTAAACAGTGTTAATGTGCTGTTTACATGGTTCTTAGAAGCAAGAGGAAAGTGATGGGCCACACTAAGTGAAGGTAAATGCCAAAACCATCAAGATCGGCAGTGGAAGAAGGAATCAAGACACTCTTAGACATGAATACGGAAGAGTGGATATCCTGCATCAGACTAGAAAACTCACCTGAATGGCCATGGGAGAGCCAGAAGGATGCTCAGTTCATATAGCAGTAAGTAAATAAGTAAGTACCAGTAACATCAAGAAGTTCAATGACGGCTATCTGAAGGTCAAGGTAGCCAGTAAAATATGCTGTTAAAGAATTGGGTTCCCTTTTAACAATAATAGGATGTTTCAATAATGAAGATCTGGTGCTGGTGATTAACCATTACAAGGAGTGTGAGCACAACTATCAGAATGAGCAACAAGGCCAAAGTCAGAGCCAGAAGTCTGACTTGAAGAGGACCATGGAGATAATTATTAGAAAATAAGTTTTCTAGTGGCAGATACCAAGCCTGTTGCTCCATATGGATAACCAGGAGGCAGATGAGGGACACTCCAATAAAAAGCCATGATTCAGTGCCTAGTTTCTGGATGTGAGCCATTCTTCACACTCAGAATCCATTCAATGAGTATGGGTGTGTGTGTGTGTGTGTGTGTGTGTGTGTGTTTTTCTCATCCTGGGCCATGTCTCCTTCCACACAAAGTTAATGACTATGCAACTAAGTGTACTGCTTGCAGTTCCACTCATTGGGGAGATTTTTCCCCTCTACTGACTTTTAACATGAGTAGTTTCACATTTGGGGGCAACTGTAAGACAGGGGTCTGGGGTACTGCTCTGGCACTGACTCTTGCCTTCTGGTGATGGTCAGGGTCAATTTAGGAAGGATTACTACTGGCTATGTCTTTACAAGTTTTTGGTTCTGATAGCAACTAGCTTGCAGACACATAATCACTTGGTGTACCATGGTCAAGCATCGTCTCTATCAGGGCTCAAAAGCACAACAGAAGCTAATTGTCTTATGCGGGTGGCATGGCCTTGCTCCAGAACTGTAGGGTCCTGTGTGGCAATCCTCCCATGGGGACTGGCCTTAAACCCTGCCCTGCCTCCTTTCTCACCACTGACACCTCTGGCACTGCAGGGTCTGTCAGATGAGATGGTCCAAGAGTTGCTTGCACTGC
This sequence comes from Callithrix jacchus, assembly GCF_049354715.1. Classification (NCBI taxonomy): domain Eukaryota; kingdom Metazoa; phylum Chordata; class Mammalia; order Primates; family Cebidae; genus Callithrix; species Callithrix jacchus. The sequence continues at coordinate 148,243,854 of NC_133524.1, forward strand.
AGCCAGGACCCGCTGCAGATCCCTCTCTTGGCCCCAGTCTCTCTCAAATCTCAGCCTTCTGTGTCACCCAGTGTGTGAACTGGAGAAGTTATCCTATGGGTGGAATGTTTTCTCCCCCAAACCCAAAGAAGTGTACCAGGTACAACTACTTTTTTCTTTGCAGTGGGAGATTCAAGAGGCAGTAATTTGTCTTTTCCTTTGGAGGGGACATCCTGGCACGCCTCTGACCCTCAGTGATGTAGAAGAACACTGAATTCCCATGGCCTTTTTCTCCCAATCCTCTGCTGTGCATGTGTCTTACTAAGGCCTCCAGTGTGCAGGCTGCCTCTTAACCTGTCCTGTCCAATCAGAATGATGGTGTCACAGTAACTGATCAAAGTGATGTTTTTCATGATACCCTGACAGCCTAGATCTTGTATGACAATATTATGACTGGAGGTGTGAGAATTAACATAGCTTTTGGAAAACTGCAAGTAGATGTTCTTATCTTGCCCACTATTTTTGATCCTCTCTTCTAATTGGAAAGGAAAAACACACATTTGCCAAATCTGTTGTATATCATGTACTTGAGGCTTTATTAACCCACTCTAGCAACAATATTTGCTAGCTACAGTCACAGTAGCTGTGATCTAGGCTACTACTTAGTGAAACCTGGGGCTTCACTAAGTCATTATGCAGGATCCATCCAGTTTCTACAGGGGCCAGACTGATGAATTAAATGGAGATACAATAGGAACATCCTTAGAATATTAAATGGTGGCATTAATTTCCTGTATTTGGTTTGCAAAATTGTGTTTGATTTACTATTTGGCAGGGGGAAGGTATTTTAAGAGGTTTCCACTTGGCCTTTCCCACTACAGTAGCTCTATAACAGATTAGAAACTCGATGTGGGGGTTACTCCAACTTCCAGGTATAGCAAATTCAATTATGCATTCCAGAACTGGGAAGATGACTGGATAGGTCTGTAAATCTGATTGGCCCAGTAAGAACTGTACTCCAGCCAGGACTCAATTTATTTATTGGTTTCCATAAGCCTGCAACTCTAACAGAGAAGCCAAATAATACTTTGGTCTTCTGGTATCGATGTTAATTTAGACCTATATCCAATAGTCCTTGAAATGTCTGAGTGTTCCCTTCTCTCCCAAGTATACCATCACCTGAGTAAATGACTGGAAAACCCATTGGAAAGGCGTGGGGGATATAATCACAGTATATGCTTGCCATGGTGTTGCAGTGTACTTCCTCCTTCAGACCTAGCCACTTGTTCTGTCAGTAGGTTATGAGGGTGGAAGCTTCACCAATGGAATCAGTATTCTTAGAAAACAAACTCCAGAGAGCTCCCTCATCTCTCCACCCTAAGTAAGGACACAGTGAGAAGATGACTGTCTATAAACCAGGAAGCAGGCCCTCACCAGACATGGAATCTGCCAGTGCCTTAATTGTGGACATCCCAGCCTCTAGAATTGTGAGAAATATTTTTTTGTTGTTTATATGAGACCCAATCCATGGCATTTTGTTATAGCAGCCCAAACAGAGCAAGACACCATCCAAGGTGATGTTTCTGCTATGGCCAGTCTTGGCCTGCAGAGAACCACTACTTAATTTCTTACTGGTGTTGGTGCTTCTCTAATCAATGCATTCCTCATGGTTTTGGGAAATTACATGCCCTCTGGGTCCTCCCATGGAACAATTGTCTTTGGATCTCACCAAATAGATGATGGTTCTAATAATATTTGTAGCATGCAGATTTCCCTCAGCCTTTGAATCCTTTCTTTACTCTCTGCTGAGGCAATTCAGACATTTCCACCTCACTCACTTTCTTCAAGCTTCTAGCAGAGATTTTTGACCCATACCTTGGGTTTCTTGCCAGGTTTTAATCTCATATTTTGAAAAACTGTCTCATGTCAATGGATTTCTGTTTATCCATTTTTATGTCTCAGCTATCTTAATAAGGCATCCTGAAACCAAGTCCCTGTACTACCAGCTGACACCTTCTAGACAGTTAATTCTTATAGCTTATCGAGGGTGTAATCTCTTATCTTTTTATTAGACCTAGGACTGCCCTAATGGATTATGCCTATATTTGATTCTATTGGCTTAACAGCCAGGAAAGGAAGTTGAGCTGCTCTTGAAGCAAACACCTGTTATCTTAATGGAGAATAATCTCCAAAAGGGTCTTCCAGTACTGAGAAGTACTAACTCTTATAGGAGGGGTGGACCACCTCTACAGGTGTTTTTCCAAACAGGTCCCTTATTCTAGCCTAATAGATATGGCTTGATTTGGCATCTAGTCATGTCTGGGGATTTGCAAGTCTAACTCCTAAGTTATGCATTTGATCCTCATGTATGCCTAGTTTCCCACTGAAGGAAATAAAGTCCCTCTTTGTAAGTTTCCCAAAGGGCCCTCTGACTCTCTTCCTTAAATTTTAGCTGTTGTTGACTATGTCCTCAGTTTCTCCTTATTTCCGTACATCAGTACAATCCAGTAATAACTGGCCAACTCTACCCTTGTTGTATATACAGTGTCCTCCTCACAGCCTTCAAATGCCTGAATCAGCAATGGGGTCTCCCCCCAACTTGGATGTTTTCCAAGGTAACCACCAGTGAAATTTTCAGGATTTGGACTGTCACAGTGTGCCAAGTTTTAGATATGCCCCATATACTACTCGAGATGGTGGTGAGTAATCCAGTCTGAGAACCCCTTTTCATTGCATGTTTTCTTTATTATTGCAGTTGGTAGACACGTCCATACTCTAGTGCCCCTGCTATATTAAGTCCTGGGCTAGGAGTAGCCCAAGAACAGCATTACCTCATATGAAGCACATTTATGCTAAAATTTGTCATTTATCAAAAATTCAAATTTAACTGTATTTTGGAAATCCTATATTTTATTTTCCAAATCTAGCAACCGTTCCACAGTGGCAGGGTTACAGATCATATGTAGGCACAACAGCATGGTTACTTACATACTAAAGCTCATTTAGCTATTGTCCTTGCCTATAAAAGAGGCCAATGGTGAGTCCCCAATGTGTCACTATTCTTGAAGGAAACCAAGAAGCAACTTGTGGGCAAATATGCAGTCTCTTCAAAACTGGATGGAGCAAAAATTCAGCTTGACTGCAATTGACACAAATTCTAGATATGATTTCTTTTCCTGGAGGTGTTTAGCCAGTTGCCAGTCACAGAGACAAGATTTTATATAACATTGGATTGGACCCAGAGGTTCCCTTTCCAGAAAAAGGTGTGCAATATTAGGCACATGACCTGGAATTTGATTACATACAATACTACCCAGAAAATGCCATCCAGATAGAGTGATGAAATGGTGTGTTAAAGACAGAGCTAAAGTGTGAGCTTAGGGATGATACTCTAAGAGGATGGGAATCCACCCACCAGGAAGCATTTTGCACCCTATGCAGTAGAAAGTGCATGTTTGGGAATTGAGGAGCAGAAGTAGGAGTTGGTTTGCTTATCCACTCCTGGTGACCAACTTAAGGGAATCTGTGACTCCAGTTTTTATAATTCTGGGTCCTACAGGTTTAAAGCTCTTGGCTTCCAGATTGTCAATGCCTTGACCAGGGAACACAAGAGTTCCATCAAATTTTATCCATAGCCATTGCTTGGTCATGTTTGACACCAGCCAAAAGAAAACAAGTCACCATCCTGACAGTGGTAATTGATTATAATCACCATAAGGAGATCATGCCACTTCTATACAGTTGGGGCAGGCAAGAATAAGTTTGACATCCAGCGGACCCACTTAGATATCCTTTAGAAATGATAAACAAGTCCACCACCAACCATGGGCAGAGAAGGACATGGTGTCCAGAGGCTCAGACCCTCCAAGGGTGAAGGTTTCAGTCAGTCCACAAGGTTAGTTACTTAGATAAGCAGATACTAGCTAAGGGTGAGAGGAGTTCTGAAATGAGTAGTATGACAGAGATGATGAGCATCAGTTAAGGCCACCACGACTAGCTCCTGTAACAGATGTGTAATGTGTTTCATTAGCCTTATAAATCCTCCCAAGGAAAAGAAGCTCATCATAACTATGGGAGGATGACTGTGGTGTGAATTTGTATGAAGCAAATGAGCCTCAGCAAAGTAAGGGGCAAATAATCATAAATGTTGTAGGGTTCCACCAAGTCCTTCCCTCACCACTGCCCCTTAAGTATAGCTCTTACTTCTCCAGCTGCTGAGACTGTTGGAGGCTGACAGCCTTTAATGGAGACCCTCTTAGGCATACCCATGTTCATGCTCACATTCAGTGAGGGAGTGTAAGGGCCCATCCCCCTTGCCCTGATTTTCGACCACTCAGAACCATCCCAGCTTGAGAACTTCTAATTTGTTCATCTGAGGCTCTTATTTATTTATTTATTATACTTTAAGTTCAGAGGTACATGTGCAGATTGTGCAGATTTGTTACGTAGGTATACACGTGTCATGGTAGTGGTTTGCTGCATCCATCGCCCCATCATCTACATTAAGTATTTCTCCTAATGCTATCCCTCCCCAATCCCCCCACCCCCTGCTATTCCTTCCCAGCCCCCCACCACCCAGGCCCCAGTGTGTGATGTTCCCCTCCCTGTGTCCGTGTGCTCTCATTGTTCAACATCCACTTATGAGCGAGAACATGCAGTGTTCGGTGTTCTGTTCTTGTGTCAGTTTGCTTAGAATAACGGTTTCCAGTTTCATCCATGTTCCTGCAAAGGACAGGTACTCATCCTTTTTTATGACTGCATAGTATTCCATGGTGAATATGTGCCATATTTTTTTAATCCAGTCTATCATTGGTGGGCATTTGGGTTAGTTCCAATTTTATGCTATTGTGAACAATGCCACAATAAACATATGTGTGCATGCATCTTTACAATAGAATGATTTATAATCCTTTGGGTATATACCCAGTAATGGGATTGCTGGGTCAAATAGAGTGACCCAGCAACCAACAGAATGGGAAAAAATTTTGCAATCTACCCATCAGATAAAGGGCTAATATCCAGAATCTATGGAGAACTTAAACAAATTTACAAGAGAAAAAACAACCCCATCAAAAAGTGGGCAAAGGATATGAACAGACACTTTTCAAAACAAGACATTTATGCAGCCAACAAACGTATGAAAAAAAGCTTATTATCACTGGTCATTAGAGAAATGCAAATCAAAACCACATTGAGATATCACCTCATGCCAATTAGAATGACAATCATTAAAAAATCAGGAGACAACAGGTGCTGGAGAGGATGTGGAGAAACAGGAACACTTTTTACACAGCTGGTGGGAGTGTAAATTAATTCAACCATTGTGGAAGACAGTGTGGCAGTTCCTCAAGGATCTAGAAATAGAAATACCATTTGACTCAGCAATCTGAGGCTCTTAACGGCCAGTGCATCATAGCTCAATTTCTTCTCCACCGGGCGTTGCTCCCTGCATTCCTCCCAAAGGTAGGGATCCAAAGAGCACTCCCCAATCAACTTCCTGCATTCTAACCTTGGTCTCAAAGACTGCTTCCCAGAAAAATTGACCTTTGAAAGTGTGAAAGTGGGTTTTGCTCTACATGTTTTCCTTTTGTTTTAGTTATTATTACTTCTTAGTATGGGCACTGTTTTCAATCTTTTCCTTTCTTGTTTCTAGTATTTTATGTCGTGCTTAGAAGGGCCTTTCCCATCCCAGGAATATAAACATATTCATTCATATTGTCTTATAGCAACTTTATGGTTTCCTTTCAAAAAGTTTTTAAATATTTGATTCATCAGTAATTTGGATGAGAAGAGACATAGGAACCTAACTTTATTTCTTGTTTTTCAAATTCTTCATTGGTTCCCTGTACTATTTAATTTTAATATTCCTTTAACCCTCCAAATGTTTCTGAGGTATAATGTGTTTTTATCTTTTTTCCAGTTTCTAATTATCAATGGGTAATTAATTTTTTTCCATTTAGTAATTGAAATATTTAAATTATGAATTTTTCTCTAAGAGCAGAGTTGGCTGCAACTCATTCATTAATTTTATTTTTTAGATATTATGCACTTAATTACAATTTCAATTTCTTTGTTTTAAAATAACAGTTTATGTGAGCATCTAAACATTTATAGATGGCAGAGATTTTATGTGTTTGTAGATTTATTACAGTGAGATTAAAAAATCTGGTTTGCACTATTTCTGTGTGTTAAATCTATTTAAATAGGACTGCTTACAAATTTGCACATCTACATTGCCCAAGAACCACACTGCCTATGTCTTTAGTGACGAAATATTTTCCTAGTTCTAAAATTGTTCCTTGTATTTTCTGTGAGTTTCTTGCATGCAATTGAGCATCATTCTAAAGACTTTATGGCAAAAATGGCTGTTCAGATAAAGCCTTTTTGTCTCCTCTTTGGTTCTCATTATCGTTTTTTAGTTCCTTTAGAGTTAGAAGTGTCACCGGATGCCAGGGCCACACTTCCCAACATACCTTTAGAGGTATAAAATAATATACCTTATTTTGAAAGTTGAATCAACCAAGGTGTCTAGGCTTGTTCCAAGCCAAGCCAGGGTATTAGCATTTCTAAGGTCCAGTCCCACTCCATTATTAACTCCTTGTGTGGCAGGAGACAAATCTCCCATTTTTTTCTCTGTCTCAGAATCTTCATCTTTATGTGGTAGAGGAGGGGAATGTTTTGAGTCTGGTGGTCCCTAGGAACCGTCTAGTTTTGATTAGGGGAACTAGAGTGATAGGCAAGGCAAAAGGCACACAACAGAGGCATGGGAGCAATGAAGGGAATCTGTAAAGGGTGCCACACACCCAGACACACTCCTCCCTTTGTTCCTGTTCACTACTAATGAGAAAAGGGTAAATGGTCCATGCTTGGCGGTTATGGAAATTATGAATGGGAGAGGGGAGCAAAGATTTGGGTCATGTTTAAGTCTTTACTGGACCCAAATCTTTGCTCCCCTCTCCCATTCATAATTTCCATAACCGCCAAGCATGGACCGTTTACCCTTTTCTCATTAGTAGTGAACAGGAACAAAGGGAGGAGTGTGTCTGGGTGTGTGGCACCCTTTACAGATTCCCTTCATTGCTCCACCATAAAAACCCTAGAAGAAAATCTAGGCAAAACTATCCAGGACATAGGAGTAGGCAAGGACTTCATGAACAAAACACCAAAAGCATTGGCAACAAAAGCCAAAATAGACAAATGGGACCTAATCAAACTCCACAGCTTCTGCACGGCAAAAGAAACAGTCACTAGAGTGGATCGGCAACCAACAGAATGGGAAAAAATTTTCGCAGTCTACCCATCTGACAAAGGGCTGATATCCAGAATTTACAAAGAACTCAAGCAGATTTACAGGAAAAAAACAAACAAGCCCATTCAAAAGTGGGCAAAGGATATGAACAGATACTTTACGAAAGAAGACATATATGAGGCCAACAATCATATGAAAAAATGCTCGTCGTCACTGGTCATCAGAGAGATGCAAATCAAAACCACACTGAGATACCATCTCACGCCAGTTAGAATGGCGATCATTAAAAAATCTGGAGACAACAGATGCTGGAGAGGATGTGGAGAAAAAGGAACACTTTTACACTGTTGGTGGGAGTGTAAATTAGTTCAACCATTGTGGAAGACAGTGTGGCGATTCCTCAAGGCCTTAGAAATAGAAATTCCATTTGACCCAGCAATCCCATTACTGGGTATATATCCAAAAGACTATAAATCGTTCTACTATAAGGACACATGTACACGAATGTTCATTGCAGCACTGTTTACAATAGCAAAGACCTGGAATCAACCCAAATGCCCATTGATAATAGACTGGATTGGAAAAATGTGGCACATATACACCATGGAATATTATGCAGCAATCAGAAATGATGAGTTCCTGTCGTTTGTAGGGACATGGATGAATCTGGAGAACATCATCCTCAGCAAACTGACACAAGAACAGAAAATGAAACACCGCATATTCTCACTCATAGGTGGGTGATGAAAAATGAGAACACATGGACACAGAGAGGGGAGTACCAAACACTGGGGTCAATTGGGGGAAAAAGGGGAGGGCCAGTGGGAGGGGGAGGTGGGGAGGGATAGCCTGGGGAGAAATACCAAATGTGGGTGAAGGGGAGAAGAAAAGCAAAGCACACTGCCATGTGTGTACCTACGCAACTGTCTCGCATGCTCTGCTCATGTACCCCAAAACCTATAATCAAATAAAAAATTAAAAAAAAAAAAGATTTGGGTCATGGATTTCAGATTAAAACCTGGGCTGAGAATAAACTTGAACTCCAAAGAAACCAGCCACACCTTGAACACTTCACTGATATATTTATTCACATATTTCCCATTTCAGATAATGGTGACAAAAAGTAGATGGAGACCCCACCCTATCCACCCTCCAATAAATTACAGAATTATAAACACAGATTTACTTAGCATATACAAGCATTGAGGCATCAAATTCATTCTACTGGGTTACTAGAGCCAGGAGAGATCTGATCTTGGGGGCAGTCTGAGCACCCAAGGCTCAGAAATTGAGCTAAAGAGACGTTGCCATTCTGGGCCCTGCCACTGCAGTACCAGCAGAGGTGACAGAGTAGAATCATGGTGAACTGAGCTGCCTACCCCTGTCATGTGGTCTAGAAGGTGACACTAGGCTCTTGGGTAGCTTCCAGTGAGATCCACAGTCCTATAGAAATCTGTGCCTCAGGGTTTCCATCTGCACAATGGGGATACTAGTCCTGTCCTAAAGATGTCACAGGGATATCATGAAGCTCCAAATAGACACAATTTGTCAAAAATGCTTTGCCAAAGTTCCAGTGCCATACAAATTTAAGGGAATTCAATTGATTGATTGTGATTGTTAGAGTACCCCAGGTATAACAGTGGACTGGCTCATAGGTCCAGGGGCCAAGCAAGTGATGGAACTCCTATGGTGTGCCGGTGGGCACCAATCAATGGTGAGTAATGCCTGCTGCAAAGGCAAGTTTCCTTAGTTTCTTGGCCCCAGGAAGTCACCAAGGCCTAGTACCTGGGTCAGGACTAGGGAAAGTCACTGGGGAAGATACAGAAAAGTCACAGGGGAAGTTACAGAAAAGTCACAGGGGTCAGAGAGAAGGAAGAAGGTGGCATATAAAGCAGAGAGTAGTTCCTATCATCACACACAAAAAAATAGATACCCATTGGATGAAGGGCATTGAACTAGTAGTGCGGATGAAAGAGGCAGATGTCACAGCAGCAGAGAGAGGAATGCTGTCCCAAATAGGCTCTCTTGCTGTCACCCTCATTCTAAAGGGATAATGCCAGTGTCTATCTATCTGTAGAGAAAGGGGTAGCAGCGAGAGAGAACCAATAAAATAATAATGTGACCAAAGGGTAGGGATCCCTTCCTCCTGCTGCACTGCTGCCCAGCATCTTAATAAGGAGTCAGGTATAGAGAAGCAACTAGTTGGTGCACTTACCAGGCCCAAAGCACTAGTAAGGCAATAGTGGGCTTCCGGAAAAATGCAGTGGTTGTCTGGTTGTCAGCACTGTTGAAAGATAGCTAATCCACCTGTACATAGGCATGGTTTTAGGGAGCTGATCACTAGATGCCTATGATTTTTAAGACTGAGCATCACAGATGCCCCTTAAAGAAGAGGAAGGTGGCCCATTTATTAATAATTTGAAATGGGCTACCAAGGAGACTCAGTGAATGGGCCAGTTCAGGGAGAGTCGCAGCAAGGACAAACCCTCTATAGGCTTCCATTTGGGGAACAGGGCAGGAAAATCTCTAGTTGCTCCTGCTGCTGCTTTCACCCAACTCCCTTGGCAAGGGGATTGGACCTCCTGGGGAACTGGGGAGGTTGCCTCACAGGGTACCAGCTGGCACCTACAAGTTAAGGCAAACAAGCCAATAGAGCACATTGAAGATGAAGAAGGTCACTGGGAAAACAACTCGCGAGTAGTTATCCAGGCGGTAGACGTGGATGCAGAGGCGGCCCTGCTGCCAGGTACTGCCCTCACAATCAGGGACCATGCAGAAGTACTTCTTAAAATGCTTGCGCCACTCACAGCTGGTCAGCTTGGAGTAGAGGCTGCGGGGACCCTCAGGGCTACCTGGGCTAGGGAACTGCTGGGCTGAGCAAGACGGGTGGTCCTCTCCATCACTTCCCTCAGTGGTGACAATCTGGCACACAAAAGCTTCATGATGTTGGCGGGCACAGGCTCGGGCACGTGCATGGGCACGGGCATGGGCACGGCTATCGATACAAGGCTAAAATGGACAAGGAAAGAAGTGGGGAAAAGTCAAGGGAAGATAAGCCACATCTATGTGCTGCCTCCAGATTTTCTGGAAACTGTCTTTGGCACACCATATCTTGGCTTGTCACTTCCAACTTCTCATCATTACATTGGGAAGTTGATTCAACTCCCCCCACAACCCTGGTTAATACCCCCCATGTGCCATAACCCTAATGCCCTTGCTAGAATGTCTTCACACTCCAAAGCCTTGCCACCACTCCCATACCCAGTTCATACATGGCGGAGTTTTGGAGAAGCATGGGCTTTGGTCTGGTTGTAGATCAGGAAGTTGAGCACAGCAAACTCCAACAGAGCGCAAAAACAGAAGACGAAGCAGATGGCGATATAGAAATCCAAGGCTGTGATATAGGAGACACGCGGGAAATTCTTACGAGAAAAGGTGCCCAACGTGGTCATGGTGACAACAGAGGTGACCCCTGCAAGAGCACAGGAGTGGGCTCAGCTTCTTGCCTACATGCTACATTGGTTGAAGGACTCCATGACAAGGCAACTTTGCTGGGGCCCAGCCAACTCCCAGCCATGTGCCTACATGTATGCCTCTTTCCCCTCTTACCTACAGAGGTCCGGGCAGGAGCAGACTCTGTCTTGATCCAAAAGGAAACCCAGGAGAGCATCGTGGTCATGGAAGAAGGGACATAGTTTTGAAAGGCAACATAGCCAAACTGCCTGCTCACATTGAAGAAAATTGTCATGACCATAAAGTCACCTGAAAGACAGAAAAAACGCCACTGCATTGCATGAGGGTCTCCCTTAAGCAGGATATGCACAGTAAGGGTTTCACCATTCAGCTCACAGTATTCCGTAGGATAGAGGCATGATGTTACAATGCAATATATACAAATAGGATCAGAAGAAGCCCAGAAAAAAGACTCACTGCAAGACCCATGGCCAGTTAACAGCTAAGTCAAGGCCAAAATCTTAATAGCTTCTTTCTTGGTTCACTCTCCCACACTCAATGTCTGTCTCTGCAGGGTGGCAAGAGAGCCCGGTGAAAGTGAAAAAAACAGCCTTTTGGATATCATGCCCATGCAGCTGATATCCAGATGACTGACTGAGGGCTTCACACCCACTGAGCCCACTGACACATGTCATACCTCGACTGCTGGCCCTCAGAATATCTACTCTCAGCAAATGAGACCAGAGATGTCTGTACTGTGGTGGGGAAGCACAGAATGCTTTCAGCCTCCTTTCTACACATTTGTATGATGGCAAAATGACTTAGTGAGGGAGGACTGCTCCACTGATGGTTAAAACCGGGACTAGCGTGCTCCCCAAACTTTTGGTGGCTCCCTATTCCACATGAGCTATAGACTCAATCTGCACTCTGGAATCTGATGCTAAAAGTCCACCATGACCCATCTCCAACTGACATTTTACACTCACACTCTCACACATCTTATCCAAAGCCAATCCCATCTGCTCACAGATTTCCTGAGATAGCCTGTAAATTTACACCAATAATCTAACCCTGGACTCTCTGGTCTTAGTCTAGGACCTCTAACCCAAATTGAATGTTTCAGGAAAAGAGAAAAATGAGCTTAAAATGAACATTTCAGTCAGCCCTCCAGATGACAGGTTTGTGGAGTACATATCCACAGGGCAGAATGAGGTCCTCATAGTCACTTGGACATTGTGTCCCTGGTCATGGCTTTCGGCTAGACAGTCATGGCTCCTCCAGGACCTGATGACAAAGTATATCTCCAGTTGGCATCTTCTTTTATACCATTCTTGCTGCTTTATGCTCTAATGAACCTTCTCCATGATAGCAGGAGGCACGTTATCATGACTCCTGGGCTTGTGTGGGCTTTTCTTTGAGCTCAGGACATAATTTTCCACTCTCAGCATCACATTGGAGTTATAATACTATAGAATTCCTAGGCCTATAATTAGGTGGACTTTTAAGTCCCTTCAAGGCAGGGCTCATGTGGGCCCTGTGGCTTAGCCCCTGCCCATCCAAGCTCAGAACAGCCTGGAACCCAGCAGACACTCAGCAACTCTTGCTCCTGCCAGGCAACATGTTTGTAAACCAGACCAGAACACTAACCTGTCCATGTGTCTTATTTTGGAAAGTAGATCACCTGCCCAGCAGGTCAGGGTGGGCTGGAGCTGAATGAGAAGAGCTGAATTACTCCTTACCTTGCTTGGCAGCTCTGAAACTCAAGGAGCAAGGCTTCTGAGGTTCTTCTGGAAAAAGGCAAGGGAGTGACCTGTTTTCAGTGGGAAATCTGTGTGTTGAGTATAGCTTTGGGACAGAATTCCTCCAGAGCTGATGCACAGACCACCCTCACACTTGACACTGGCCAGAATGGATTTATCAAAAGTCCTCTCGCCCTGGGATCTTGATTGCAATCAAAGGCACTTCCAATTGCTGGGTTTATTTAATATATGGCCAAAAAAAAAGAAGCTTCTCCATTCGTCAAGAGGTGGCAATTTGTCTTGAAGGACAAGAGAAAGATGCTAACACATACTTTTTTCTTCTTAAGGAGTTAGAGAAGCACAGGTAAGAAAAACATATATATCTGGGGCTTAGGAACCAAAGCAAAAAATATATGCTAAAGACAGTTCTATGCTCAAACTCTTATCCTCTTTGACCAGACCATCATTGGTCACTGCAGTGTCAGAGGGACACAATTAAAAGATCATGTCCAGAGGACTGGGACTAGAAGGATGAATGGACTAGAAGCTTTGAAGAATAAGGGAAGAAAAATAAACTAGGACTATGTAGACTGCAAGAGACTATGATCCATGCCAGGAATGATAATGCTGATCCTTTCATCTCAGGCCTGTGAAACAGTGGCTGGACTAACGTAAGCTGGATAGTTCCAAGGAAAAATAATTAGACCCAATGTGTGGAACTTCCGGAGACACCAATTTCAGATGAACAGGGAGAGTTTTCTGATGGACAGAACTGTCTAGAGAAGAAAGCAACCTCCTTGTAAGACAGTGAATTCCTGATCAGCAATAATATTCCATTGGAGGGTCCACAGTCATCAGTGAAGGACAAGCCACTCCCTAGGGTAGGGCTGGACTCTCTTTGAACCTCCTGAAGCAGAGATTCTCTGGCTCAAAGTCCAAGATGGCCAGAGTAGCAGGCTACCACTGAATTCTGAACCCTTAGGAGATGACCACATAAGTTTGCTCCAGATGGAGAGACCTGTCCTAGGGTCCAGCTGGAAGAGTTTGAACTCTGAAGTCCAAAAATAACTCCGACATTGAAGGAACCATGTCTCAAGATCAACTAGTCTCTAGCAGAGGAGAAAGAAGACCTCTTTTCTCCTCAACAATCCTCCTCACTCCCAAGGAGGTCTGGTGCTTACCTACTGTCACTGCTTTGGTGATGATACTGGCTCTGGGGCTTTGTAGTCACTAGGGCACCATTTTGAAACAATGCACAACCATCTACTAAATGGAACCACTAGTGACTTGAAAGCCCCTGGGCCTTATCTCCTCTGTCACTTTTGACGATGGGTCTCCACCTATCTGGGAAAAACTGAGGTGTGGAAAGCCAAGAGGCAAGCCTATGGTTAGCTGGCAGAAGAGCAAGGCTCCCAAGTCAAAGGTAGTAAAACAGCTTCCTCAGAGTTCCCAAGAAAAAAGACAAGTATTGGTAAGATATTCCAGCCCTCTTCCCCTTCCTAGTACAGTGCAAGCAAAGCTCTGGCCACATGAGCATGAGCTTTCCCTCACCCAGAGAATGACTCAACAATGACTCAACAAATGAAACAAAAGCAGATTTTTCTGCCAAGTCATATGGTAGCAGAACAAGATGCCTCTCACGACAAATGGCTGGTTGGGTGACTGGCTCCATCCACACTCTGGAAACGATGAGGGCAGTGCCTTCATTGCCCTGAACTTGGTTAGGACGTGTGAAGAGTGTTTCCAGGGCTGCTCTGGGAGCTACCCTGGGGAGGTCCTTTGGCTCCTCATTCAGATCACCTAGGAACATAAGTGAAGATGCTCACATCTAATTGCAAGGTGAAGTGTAAGAGGCCCAGGGCCTTCCCTTTTAGTCTTCGTTAGAGAAAAGGTCAGAAAACCAGTGGTCACTATGCTTATGTTGAATCCACCATGAACTCTGACAAGAATTTGTGCTTTTTAGACCTGTTCCTTTAAGATAAATGCCAATGCAGCAGCCACTGTAGCTGCTATAACTTCCTCCAAACTATCCCAGCCTTAAACTAGCTCACATTAGAGCTCTAGCCCCCACCTCCCACTATAATGGACTTTGCTTCCCATTCAGCCAGCTTGGATTGGTTCTGGGTATGGAGAACTCTTATGAGCTCCTTTCCCCAAAGTCATCCAAGTAGGTCAGTGTTGTAACCTTGAAACTGAAGAGTCCTGCACATTCTGACAGCAATAGAACTTTATTTACTTACCTAATCTCTCAAGGGGCTTGGCAAAGCACTTACTTCTTTGCAGATAAGACTGAGACATAGTTACAAAGTCTCAGTTTCCTCTGCAAACAGTTGTAAGTGCTTAGCAATTATAAGTCAGGAGCCATGTCTTACAATATTTCCATGGGATTCCTGCAAAGCATTTGTATGGATGGCCATCTCCAATCACCCCTACCACCTTCCTGGACTTCTGCCAAGCCCTGGTTTCCATGGCACACTTACCAGCTGGGGTTGAGATTATTTCAGTTTTGTTGCTCAGTCCTGTAAAATCAAACTGGAAGAGCTTCCAGGAGTTCTTCTCATTGATTTCAAGCTTAAAATTTTCCCACTTGTAGGTCATCTCATTCTCAGGATATGAAACTGGAAAACAATGTGAGAAAGAGGGTCATATGAGACTTGGAAGCCCATCTGCGTCTCCAATAGCATGGAGTCAGCCTGCACAATGCCTTGGAGTCCTGTCTGTGGTCTCACTAGCTGTGGGACCTTGCCTTTCTTACCTCATTGTTGAAGTCCATTCAATAAGTGCATTACTGAGCATTCCTCAGTATCAGGCCCTGGGCTGGAAATACAGAGATCAGCAAGGCATGAACCTATCCTCAAAAATTTACATTTAATTTTATAAGACAGTGAGTATACTACTGTGATTTTTGGAGGTGCTCTGAAAAACCTACGCCAGTGGAACAGTGGGGAAACAAAGCAGATAAAGATCACTTGCAGACATACTCAGAAAAGACTTCATAAAACAGGTGATAGCCCCATTAATCTTGAAACTCAAGTAAATATTCTCAATAAGAATGAGATTGAAGGGATTAAGGGGCAGCATAGAAAGGTGAAACACCTTGTGTATTGTGGAAAAGCCGAAAGTTCAGGACGGCTAGCTCACAGAGGATGAGGAGCACAGGAGTGGGTGGCAGAGTACAGTTCATGAATGGTTTTGAGGATCATTCTAAGGAATTTTGAATCGATTCATGATAGTTAAGAGCAGATTTGAAAGTGAGAAGTGATCTGGTCTAGGTGACCTTTCAGCTAGGTCGCTTTGGTCCTTCCGTGAGGATAGCATGTTGGCGAAACAGGCCAGTGTAGTAATCCAGTCACAATTAAATTGATGCAGGTGGAAGTCAAAGCTGTGACAGAGTGCAGACAAATAGACAGCATTGATAGAGACTGGGAGGAAACACCGATAAGATGTGCAGATTGATTAGCTATAGGAAGTGAGGTAGAGGGAACACCAAAGTTCTTGATTTGGGCAACTGGTGGGTGATGGTGCTCTTCAATGAGACAAATGGGAACACAGAAGCACCACTCTTGTTTTGGTGGTAGAGGTTTGGAGGAGGCAATAAATTTTGTTTCAGACATGTGCAGTTTCAAAGTGAAGATGTGGCAAAAGTCCAGGTGAAAGATGACAAAGGCCTAAACCAAGATAGCGCCAGATGGAAAGGAGAAGACATACTTGAGGAACATTTCAGAGGCACGTGGACGGGAAATGAGGGTGAAGGATGGAAGCCCTGCACAACCTTGGCACCGTTTTAGGAGAAAAGCAGAGGCAGAAAAATGTAAATGGCAAGGATGAGAAAAAGAAGGAGCCCAGCATGTCTCTGGGGCCCCAGAAACCTAAGAAGGTACTCACAGCTAGAGAAAGACAGAGGGCAAGAGTGAGAATCCATTGGAAATCTGAGCATGTGGAGTGAGCATCCAGCATCAATGGTCATCCTGGAACGGAGAAAGGAGCCTCATTAGGCTGATCCTAGGCACTTTCATATCCACCCAACTTTGGTCTAGGGACCAACACCAATGAATAGCCAGAGTCAATTTTGTTTGTTTGTTTATTTGAGACAGAGTTTCACTGTGTCACCCAGGCTAGAGTTCAGTGGCATGATCTCAGCTCACTGCAGTCTGTTGCCTCCCAGGCTCAAACAGTTCTCGTGCCTCAGCCTCCCAAGTAGCTGGAATTAGCGCCATCACGACCCGCTAATTTTTGCATTTTTAATACAGACAGGGGTTTTCCATGATGGCCAGGCTTGTCTAGAACTGCTGACCTCAAGTGATCTACCTGCTGCAGCCTCCAAAGGGGTTGGGATCACATGCATGAGCCACCGCACCCAGCCCTCAGTAGAATTTAAGACAAAAAGCTCAAAGGAGAGATAACAAAAGAGAAAAAACAAAACAAAACAAATAGGCAAACAGCTTAGAAGTATCTGGCTACTCTGGGCTCCATCATTAGAGAAACATATGGACCAACTTTGATAAGCTTTTTTTTTTCCTCACACAGCCCAGTTTCCAGGACCTGCCAACATCCTTCCACTCTTCCCCACCTTCCTGCCCCTGACACGTAATCTTCCCCTGTTGGGAATTCAAGTATCCAACCTGATCTTAGGTACCTTTGCAACTGCTGTGCTGCTGCACCACCTGAACAACTCCACCACTGTGGACGTATCTTTATATCCAGTGCCCACTTGGGATGGAATTGTCTAGGTAATGCAGTCATACTGACACATCCTAGTTGGGGGAGATCTGGACTTGGAGCCAAGTAACTGGGTACCAGTTCCACCTCTATCACAAACTTGGTGTGTGGCTTGAAGCAGGATCTTCCTATTTTGAGGCTTCTGTATCTGTTACATGAGGGAGCAGAGCTCATGGTCTAGGAAAGCTGGACAGGCCCTTAGAGGTATCATTCAGAATGAGATCTCTGCCCATGGATCTTTAGCTAAAATTATCAGAAGGGGAGAGAGAATCCCAGGAGGTGAGACTCCAGAGGCTTGACATACCTAATTGTGTACAACACCTTGCCATTCTTGTAGATGCGGACCATCTGGTTGGGCATGGTGATCTCATGCTCTTGGGTTCTCTTAGAATTTCTAAAAAAGGTGTCTGGAATCCACAGCTGGCTCACCACGTTGCCACTCAGAACAAGAGACTCAAAGGTGTCATTATAACAGAGGCGTTCATCATACCAGGTCTGGGAGAACATGATGTCAATGGTGTATTCCTGGTGGGAAGGACAGAAAAGCAGACACTTGGGGATGAGCAGAAAAAGGACACTCTCTCAGTCCCCACATTTCCACAGTAAATCAAAGAAGATCCCAGCTCAAAATTGTTTTAAAAATTTACAAGCGCACACACCATTGATTGCTTACAGTGAAGTTTCCCTTTTCAATTTTTATTTGGGGAGCACAATTATTAGTTAACCCCAATCCTTCATTCTCCAGAATTAAAATAAAAATAAAGTGTTTTGGATGTCTGGTGCTGTGGCTCATGCCTGTACTCCCAGCACTTTGGGAGGCCAAGGCAGGAGAATCACGAGGTGAGGAGTTCGAGACCAGCCTTTCCAACATGATGAAACCCCATCTCTACTAAAAATACAAAAATTAGCCGGGCATGGTGGCGGATTCTGTAATTCCAGCTATTCAGGAGGCTGAGGCAGCAGTATCCCTTGAACCTTGGCAAAGGGGGTTACAGTGAGCCAAGACTGTGCCACTGCACTACAGTCTGGGCGACAGAGCAAAACTCCATCTCAAAAAACAAAAAAAGTGTTTTGAGTCAGAAGAGAAATGCCTATTTAGTCTCATGGTTTTTTTTTTTGTTTTTTTTTTAACGAGAAGAACCTTTTTTCCCCCTTGTTTTGTTTTTCCTTTCAAATAGGTGCCTGTGACCTCTGTGTGTGTGCATGTGCATAGATACATCCATGATTATTTGGTCTCCAGATATTCTCTGTCCCATAAAATGTCTGTTAAACATAAACAATTATATTTAATAGGAAGAAGCTAGAAATGTGCACCACTGGTATTGAAGGGAGAAAAAACCCGACAGCAATAGAACTGCCCAACATCCTGTATTTTAGAGATAAGGAAACTGAGGCTCCATGAGAAAGGGGTCAATCCAAAGTCACACAAATAGTCAATGGCAGCCTTGCCCTGGGATGGCTTTCACTTGCACCAACAATCCTTTTAGGTACCAAGGTCCAGTTTTCTCTGCAGAATCCCTAGGTGTTTCCCCTGAGTTCTGCATCCAACAATGAATACCCACAACTATGGAGGCAAGTAGGGCCCTTAGGGAAGAAATAAAGAAAGTCCATACTACCAAACTGCTGGGAGCCAGCCATGGAAGGAAAGACTGAGAATGTTCCCTGGAGTAGGCCCATTTGATGAGAGTCTCTGAGTCCACCCTGCCCCACCTGCCTCCACAAATAGCCTTCCAAGTATTTCTCCTGTCCCAAGTGGCTGGCAGTTCCAACTTGGCTAGCAGAGCCTCCTCATTTCCAGGCTTCACGAACTGCTTGGTAGCCTGTGGGAAGCCTTCCCGTCTGCACTCACACTGTGCTTATGCTTTATGTTATAAAGTGTTTCAAATGAGCATTTAATTTCTATTTGACAATTTTAAGTTCATTGCATATCAACTTATAGCTAACAGTTCAGTTTTTCCCCAGTTTGACAAAGGAGCTTGTGATGTACATCTCTTTTAGCTCAGCCAAAAGTCTAGAAATTCAGAGTTTTGGAACTAGAATCAACTGCGATAATTACCACAGCAGAAAAAAAAAAAAAAGAAGAGAGTTAGCAACCATTGATGCTACAATGGGCAGTCATTCCCAGATTACTTATTGCCTTTTAATGCCAGACTGGGTGTTCCAAAACCGTGCACTCAGGTTTTCCTCCTTGAGGACAAGGCCTGCTTTCTATACAATATTTGACTGAAAGGCGTTGAAACTCCCCTCAAGCAGCTACACCAAGTAGCTACCCAATGCCAGGACTCACATTTCTGAGAAGGCTCAGCTTCCTCAAATGTAAAACAGGGATCTATATCCTAATGGCAGCTTTGGCTTCCATGCAGGCTGTCATGAGGATCCAAAGAGACGAGAATGTGCTGGGTACTGGCATATTCTGTGACTGTGTGGCAGAGGCATGCATCCCCTCCTTACCAAGTACACCACAGAACAGGGACCTCCCACAGCTTTAAAAAACTGTTTGGAACCATGTAGAAAGCAAGACATCTCAGGATAATTTAAAACTACATGTGAGAGTTTGGAATTTATAAAAGACTCTTGGCTCAGGATAAAGCACCCCCTTACTGGCCAAAGAACATAAAGTTTTTGGCTCTATGGCGACTGCCCTATGTTCCATGCTAGGTTTGGTGACTGCTGGGTTATTAGAGCATTGTCATGTGAGGTCACTGCTGGCAGAATGAATAGCCATGGAGCAGAGCTACTGTGAGTGGGGCTACTGCTCTGCTACATGGGCTCTTATGGACAGAAATTGGCTTCCTAAACAGCAAGGAAACTGTAATCACAAATTCTCCACTACTCTTCAATTTCAGAAAGCAAACCAAAGCAACTTAGTGCCCCCTGCTCCATTTGTATGTTCTCTTCACTCCACCTAAGGAAATTTAGCTGCCACCAATTGGGTGGAGAGTGATATGTTAGAAAAGAATGAACAAACCAGCTTGCTGGAAATTGGACTGGTTACTTACAAATCAGGTTGGCAATGCCTTAAAGTCAAACCAAAGGAGCACAGAAATAGAACAAAGGAACAGAGAAATAGATATGCAAATGCAAATTTCTAGGAGCTAGCTAGAATACATCCTGAGCCACTTCCCCACTCCTACACCAATGACCTGAAATGGTCAGCAGTGTCCACAATGGTGGGACCACAAGCCCTCAACCTCTGGTTTTTGCACAAAACTTAGTGTTTCTTAGTTTATAAACAATGCTAGCAAAACTAATTGCTAAATTCATACTCATTTTAAAAAGGTAAATTGCAAGACAAAAAGGAGACTGCAATTCTCATAGTGGTAAACACACTGTTAGCAGTGAAAAAGTAAACCTGACATCAAGGGAAGAGACAAAAAAACCCCAACAATTTTAAAGTGTAGACAGAAACTCAAAAGCATCTATCTGCTCTCATGTGTCTGTTCTTTCTTGTTAGTTCTCAGCAACTCCATTCTAGGACTTGCTCTAACAGAAGAACATAATAATCATGTGTAGCGGGCAGACTCTGAGGTGTCCACCAATGTTCTTCACTTCCTGGTATTTGTGCCCTTCTGTAATCCCCTCCACTTTACTGTGGGATGGACCTCATGATTTGCATCTGATGAGGAGAGTACCAAAGAAGCAATGGGATGTCACTCCTAAAATTAGATTATAAAAAGCCTGTGATTTTCATCTTCAGTACCTTCTCTACAATTCCTCACTCAGAAGGAAGCTAGCTACCATACTGTGAGCTACCCTGTGGATCGGTGCACATGGCAAGGATGGAGGGAGATCTCCAGACCCCAGCCAGAGAGGAAATGAATCCTGCCAGTCCTGTGAGTGGTCTTGGAAATGGATCCTCTCTCAGTTGACCCCAGCCCCAGCTGACACCTTGATTACAGGTTTGTGAAAGATTCTGAAACAAAGAACCCAGTTAAGCAATCCCTGGATTCCTGACCCACACAAACTGTGAGATAATGATTATTTGTTGCTTTAAGACACTATGTTTTGGGGGTAATTTGTTACATAGTATTGCATAAATAGTGTGCCTGAAGAATCAGGCAGTCAAAGCCTCATGGTGGCGGCGATGGGGGACCTTGCTCTTCCACTTTAGCCTATGTAAACATCATCTTGATTTTCCAAGAAGGTTAACTTACCTTTGAGGGTCTATTTGCAAGGCCCACCTCAGAGCCAAGTCTCTAAACTCACCCAGTCACATGGCACTTTTTGGGTAGCAGTGAATATGCTAAAATTTTGTTTGCCCTGGGCCAAGCCAAGTCTGTGGCTGTGATGGAGTGTCAGGCTCTGAGGATGCTAGTGATTCCTGCAGAACATCTTTCATCACTCATTTGCTTAGCTAACATATACTGAGTTCTTGGCATCAAGGAGCCCATGGTGGAGACGGAAGGCAGACATACCACAGATAATTACAATAAATGACATAGGGAATCAGGTAAACAACTGTGATATAAGCTCTAAAGATGTAACTGTCAAGGAGAGAAATGTGGTGTGAAAAAGAAAGAAGCAATTAACAGGTGTGGAGGTCTGGGGAGATGCCATGAATGAGATGTCGTCTGAGCTAGATACTGAAAAAGAAGGCAGCTGACAAGTAAGAAGGTAGAACAATGGCACAAGGTGATCTGTGGACACCCGTACTCCAGTGTGACCAGAGCATGTGGTCTCTAAAGGAGTGAAGGGGAATACAACCACGGAAGGCCTTGAACTTCATGTAGTAAATAGAGCCGGGACTGTAGGAGGCGCATCACTTGGGAGGCCAACTTAGTAGGTGGATTTGAGTAGGTGTATTCTAGGTGGGAGATGATGAAAGCTAAATGCGGGCAGTGCTGACACTATGATGATATTAGTGGAAAGGAAAAAAGAAAGTAGAGCAAAAATATAGAAGCAGTCTTAGAGCAAGAGCTAGTAACTTTGGACTTATGTCCATACAAATAATTATCAGAATAAAAGAGGCATTCCATTGTGGTGTTTAAAATTGCTTTATTATTTTTATTTTCAATGAAAAAACTGGAAGATATGGTCTTGATTCTGAAGATCCTCTTCAAGTAGCAAGAGACTTACCTTTTCCAGTCTCATTCTCAAGTCAGTGGTTAAAAAACCCCTTCCTCCCTCCAGAAAATAAATTACTGGAGTTGTTACAGACATACAGAGCAGAAAGCAGAAAGTCTGTGGAATGCCCTGTAGGTCAGCCCCTGGGCTAGGAAATACTGTAAGGAAAGCTTAGTACTCACCATGTCCTGGATAGAGAGAGGACCCAGGCTGTTGACAGAGATCTCAACAGTGACCACAGTGGCCTTCTCTGTAAGGGAAGCAGAAGCAGCAGAGGGTAAATGTCAAACAGGGTCATGGGACAGAGGAGAAATTGGTTAGAGGGGATGAAAGAAATAAATTACTGGAGTTGTTACAGACATCTTGAAGATCAACAACCTAGTTTAGTCCTCTCACTTTACAGTTGGAAAAACTGAAGGCAAGAGAAGGGAAAAGTCTTAATCAAGGTCAATGACACTGCTGAGACTAGAGTTAATATCTCTTACCCAACAGGTCAACATCGGATGATCCTGTTCATGTGCATGGCACCCTCTTTTATAGTCCAGGTCCATTCTCCTTGCCTATACCCTCAATCCCTGGACCCTCCGGGAGGGAAAGAACTTTGTTCTGTTACTCACCTCCAATGCCAGGGCGCAGTTTGTGTTCATAATTATTCAGGATAGTGTTCAGGATGCGAGAGGCTTGTGGCAGTTTGCCAACTCTGCGTCTAGTCTCAGTCTTAGTTGACTGTGTTTTCTCAGAGAGAAGCTTATTTTCCAGAGGCTGGGGCAGGGGGCCATAGACGACATCATGGGCAGAGGCTTTATCATTTGATTCTGTCTGAGGTCCCTCAACCCTAGAACATACAAATGAAAAATGAAACTCTGCCCTGCACTTTGTAGGGGCCCCAACTGGTACCTCTTGGGACAGAAGCAAACCAAAATAAGTTTTCAACAAAAGCTTAATTAAATTGTGACTGGTAAAAGTAAATGATAAGAGAGTGACAGATAAGGCTTGTGAATTTCTTTTAAATCTTGCTGCTCTTTGGGGACTTTCTATGCTGTCCCTCTTTTATGATAACTCTTTTATTTAAAAAAAAAATCAACAATACTAAGACCTAGATTTTAAAAGAATGTTCCACGTGAAATGAAGACGGCATTTGTGTGTGAGCGCCGGCCCACTGTGACTAGCTTTGGCCTCTAGTCAGCCTGACCAGCACCACCTGGGAGTGAGGAGCAGGCAGAGGGCCAGGACTGAGAGGAATGCTTGCAAAAGCCAGAACAGCCTCTCCCAGAAAGGACCAGAAAATTGTGGGAATATTTTGCAGTTTTGTGGTTGTGTAATACTCGTTGCACTGGGGGCAGGGGAAGGGGGTGAAGGGAAGGAGGCTAAAGAGCAGCCTTTGTGGGTATCTAAGCAGGAAAGGCAGGAGTCCTCCACCCAGAGACAGCCATCCAGGAACTGGCTGCCCAACAGAAGTCCACCCTGAGTTCCACAGCCATGCACCACAGCCAAGAAAAAGAAGGAGATTAGCAAGACTAAGTGAATTAAACAAAAATGTTAAAGCCCATCTGCCAAGGCATGAAACTCACCGATAGTGCTAGAAGTGTGGATAGTGCTGCCTTTGCTGGGAGGCAGTGACAAAGGGGGCTCTTGAGGTCCTGCTCATGTTCAGGTCCTTGATTTGGCTTTCTTTACACCACTGTGTTCATATTCTGACAACTCATCAGCTGTATGCTTATGATTTGAGCCCTTTTCTGTATACATGTTCTAATTCTATAAAAAGTGTTTAAAAAATCAAAATGCCCCATCTGCTAGTATCTGGATCTTGTTTTATTTAAAACAAAAACTCTTAAAAAACAAACAGAAATCAGTTTTGACACAATAGAAGAGATTTGAACACTGAATGGATAGTTGAGGCACGAATAAATTATTCTTAAATTTTCTGTATAATTATCATATTTTCTTATGTTTGTGAAATCATTAATGACTACAAATACATGTTAAAACAATAACATATAAAGTGATATGATGTCTGAGATATGCTTCAAGACAATCTAAGTCAGAATTGCAGGGTAAAAGAAATAGGAGTGGCCGTGAGTTCACAAACAGTGGGGTCGGTGATGGCTACATGGAGATTCCATGTACTGTTCCCTCTACCTTTATATATATGTTTGAAAAAATTATAATTAAAAGTCTTTTTAAAAGCCAACATCCCATATTAATCTGATATTGGAAAGCAGGAGAGTGGTTTCCATTGGGGAAGAAAGTGTATGGGGACAGGCATTTTGGAGATGCCTGTGTGTGTGTGTGTGTGTGCATGCATGCACATGTGCACACACGTGTGCATGTGTGTGTGCATGTGTGTGGTGAGAGGGTTGCAATGCTCTATTTCCTGATCTAGGTGTTGGTTACATGGGCCTGTTTACTTTGGGAAAATCCATGGAGCTGTTCACTCATGATGTCTATGCTTTTATATTGGCATGTCGGAATTCAAAAATGATTTTTTAAGCCATAAGGCAATTCGCTTTCTAAAATAATGTGTAAACAGGGCAAGAGACGTTGGCATGACCCTTGTATTGCAGACCAAGAGACTGCCAACTTGGGCAGCAAAATGCATTTTTCTGCAGTATTTTAAGCTGTTAGAATTGCTCGAGTGGCATGCAGATGTGCGAAATCCACACCACTTCTCATATCTGAAGTGGTTACTTCGCATTGTGCGCTAGGGAAGAATTGGGCTTGAAAAATACAGTTTTTACTTTCAAATGCCGTATCTAGATGTCCTCTTTCCCGGAGGCCAAACTCTCAGCCCTCTCAAAGGATAAGAGCCAGAGACTATGTGAAGAGAGGAAGGAAAATGGAGACCTGAGACCCTGCAAAATGAGTGATGTGGCTGGTAACATGGCACAGTCGGAACCAGCAGTCACTGGTAGGCTGAGCACTGCCAGCTGAGACCACCTAAAAGCCTGAAGTGGTCCCTCCCAGATGTCTGAAATCCATGGACAAGATCCCCCCGTCCCCTCCCAGGTTTAAAAGCACAGAGGCAAACAAATAAACCCGAAAGCACTGGGACCACCAAAGCCCTCCTGCCTCTAGACTAGGTCTGCAATGAAAATGATATCAGAGGGTCATAAGGTGGCTTTCATCTCAAATGAGGGCTAGAAAGAATAAAAACTTGAAAAACACTCATACATTGGAATAGTGGGATTTTCCAGGGGAGTTTTCCAGGCATTCACATGTCTCCAGACATAATGGTCCATCATGAAGTTGAATCTGTGCACTACCCCCTCCCCAACAGTTGACTGGTGGCGGTGGTTCGGGGGGCATAAGAAGAGATGTTAGATTTATTTCTGAAATCAGATCTCTTTTCCATTCTACAGATGGAGAAACTGAAGCCCAGATAGAAGAAGGACTGTGCCCAAAGTCACACAACTGATTTGAGGCCAAGCCTGGACCACAGTGAGATCTCCTGGTTCAGTGTGGCCCAGCACACCCCACTGTCACCTCCTCAGGTGTTTCCTGACACCACAGGTTGCTATGCTTGAAGAGTAGTTTCTGTTTCCCCAGCCCCTTTTTCCTGCTGTTTTCCTCTCTGACCAGCATCCTCTTCTTATTTCCCTCACCCCAGAGCCATCTTTTGCCCTAACCAGTCACTGTATCAGGTTTCTCAACTAGTCCAAATCCCATTTGGAGGGATGTGGATGACTGGAAATTGCTAGAACGCATAAAAAAACATTTACCAAGCCTCTGCAGGGGCTAGCCCCACTCCAGGACACTAGTGAGACAGCAGGGAGCCACAACTCCCCTTCCCTGAGGAGCTAATGCAATCTGGGGTCCGGAGAGAAGCCACTCCCCACTCCCCACAACGGATAGAGAAGACACAAGCTCAGTGCCATGGAAACTTCCTTAAAGCTCCACAGATCAGGAAGCTTGCAAACTTGTGACACTTCACACTCAGAAGGAACCATCTCAAAACAACAACAACAACAACAAGGAAGCCGTCACCTTCCACCCCCAAAAGCCAGAGATCCAGGGGACGACCTTCCTAGCCAAGTCCCAGGGCCAGGGGAAGGTGTGAGGGAAGCTGGTTGCTCAAGGGAAACCTGAAAATGGAGAAGGGGATTGAAATCTAGGACCCAAACCACAGACTTCGGAGGAGTGTAACATTCCTGGCCTCTGGTTCCAGTCTGGCCAAGGCCCAGCAGTGTATCTAGGAATAAATTAAGTTAGGGGGGAGCTATCAGCGGTGGGGAGAGGGGTATAGCTGGTGCGGGAACCCTTAAGACTAAACCAAAGGTCTTGCCTGGGACTGGCACCAAGAGGAGCAGCGGTATGGGAAGCAAGTAAAGTAAGAGTTGCCTGGCGAAGTGTCTGGTACCCAGTAGGCACTCTTAAAAAAATGTGAGCAGCACAGAACAGACGAGGCAATATTCACACATTTCTGGTGCAGTTAAGCTCCCTCAGCCGCGCACCCCCTTCTCAAAATGCACCCCCGGACCCCAGTAGCTGGAGCCTGCGCTGGCCGGTTACCCGGGGGCCGTTCCCCTCTTCCTGCGCAAGACTCGGAAAAGGAGTGCTTGTCACCCAGCCACCGCACTGCTTCCATGAGCGGGAGTACGAGAACTGGAGTCCCGTCTTCCTTCTGGTGCTCCCCTTCAATGACCCCCGGAGCCCAGTCTAGAGGGAGCGGGGCGTAGGCTGGCGCCCATCGAGGGGACGCGGGACTCGGCCAGCCTGCGCTGCGGCTTGGGGCCAGGCCGGCGCGGGGCTCGAAGAACGCGGGCGGCAGGGGTCCCGGGAGCAGTCCCTGCTCCCAGGGAGAACGAGCTGCTTGCGAAGGGCTCCCGGGATCAGGATGGAGACTCACCTCGACTGGAGGATCAATAAGATGGCGAGGAGGACTGGAAGAACTTTGGACAACATTTTCGCAGAGACCGGAGCGACCACCTGTACTGGAGGTCGCGGCTCACGGTCTGGCCGCTCTGAGCGCGGCGTGGAGGGTTTTGCTGGACTCCAACTTTCACTCCTCCCACTCGCCCCTCCCCGCCGCGCTCTCCCCGCCCCAGGCCCGCCCCCAGCCCCGATGGAAATCTCCGACGACGTGACTGTTGCAGCGGTGGGGAGCGGCGGATGGTCGTGCGGGCGAGGGGAGGAGACGGGAGCCCTGTCGCCTAGGCCCCCAGTCCCCCTGCCGCCACCACTGAATCGCTGCCAGACAGCCAGATGCGGGTGACGAGGAGGGAGGAGGCGGCGAGCCCAGGGCTCGAGGCCTGGGCGGAGGAAACTCACGGCCCCAGGCTGTGGCCCGCAGGGAGCTGCTTCAGAATCAAGAAGAGGACTGGGTGGGCTTATGCACCAGGGGCGACCCCTTCCTGTCCGCTGTCGCGCCGCGGGGTTAAAGTGTGCTCTCTAGCTGTGGCTTCCTCACCACCACCTGTTGAACCCCATTGCTCCCCCAAGTCTCCTGGCCTCACCTAGCTGCCTCTGGTTTTCCCAGCTCTCTCTCCACAACCTCCAGTCCATCAGAATACAAATCTTGTTACATGGAGACTGGGTAGCTCAGCACCTTCCTTGGCACAGGGAAGAGGAGAGACAGGGTTTTCCCCAGCAATTTCTGATCTGAGGTACTCCACAGGCCAAATTCCCAGGTATTTCGGTGCAGGGAGGATCTGACAACAGAGAACCAGGCAGAGACACTCCCTGTAGAATTTTCTCTGAACCCCAGGGGTTAACTGCCACAATGTGGCTCCAACTTTGGCCCCAGAAGCTGAGTGTGAGAGGGACCACGTGGAATAGAGGAGGCTTTGGAAACCCCCTGAGACTGGATGGCCAAATCTTTCTGGACACTTTGCACCAGGTGATAGCATAAGAAGACATGAGAAGGCACGAACGAAGAAGGGGTAGGGCTCCTCTTCAGGTGGGACATGTCAAGAGGCTCACACATACTTGGACTTCATCTTCTTTACCTAGACCCTTCTGATTTGCTTCAGAAGGAAAAGTAATGGCAAAAATTTGTGTACCAAGCCAATGCCAGACACTAGCAGCTTCCGCACCTGTTGCTGTAGAAAAAATCAATCAATAAATAAAAACTTCAGGCTTAATAGGCTCAGCATTATATTTTGGTGCTACTTGTAAATGGGTCTACAGGACAGAGCTGTGAGCTTACATTTAGTTTTTCACTCTTAAAATAAACGGCTGTGTGCATCCTTGAAGAGGCTTAATTCTACCACACTCATATCAAACACCCTCTTTATCCCCCCACCCCCACAAGCACATCACTCTGTTTTGTCCTCTTCACGACACTGCTCACTCATTGATGATTTTCTTGGTCATTTTTA
Source organism: Callithrix jacchus (assembly GCF_049354715.1). NCBI lineage: Eukaryota > Metazoa > Chordata > Mammalia > Primates > Cebidae > Callithrix > Callithrix jacchus. The sequence goes on from NC_133524.1 coordinate 148,272,374, forward strand.
ATGAGCTTATGTATAGTAGGTCTCTCCCACTGAAGTAAGCTCAGTGACAAACACACACATGTATACACATAAAATTTGTCTGTTGGAATCTTCACTGTATCCCTAAGTCTTAGCAGAGCCCTGGGCATACAGTAGGCACTCAACCAAATGTGTCACTGATTTGCATGAGGCTGTATGTGTCCTCCTACCACTGAGTCAGTCCACTAGGACCTGGGGCTGTCTTCAGACTCTGGTGCAAGAGAGAAGAGACTGAAGGACATGTTTAGGCTTGCACAGCCCCTCACTGCCCCACTTCTCCCCCCCACACAGAAGAGCCCCATACTTTCTTTAATGCTTTGCTGCTGAAATGTTTAACAATTTTTGAACAAGTTAGCCCAGCATTTTTCTTTTTTCCTGGGCCCTGCAAATTATGTAGCCAGTTTTGCCCCAGGGAGAAATGCCGCAGAGCAGGGAACTCGCAAACACATGGCTTTCCTGAGCCCATAAGGAAGACAACGCTGCCAGTCCATCTGCTATGGAAAGGGGCATGACTGCCCTTACTGTAGCCAATATCTTCCTCCACTGACATTGGAACTCCAGGAAATGAAGGTTTGTCCGATTTATGTGTGTTCCCCTGGGTTGAGCACCGTACCCAATGACCAGTAGGCATTAAGTACATTTGCTGAATGAGCCACTGAATCCCAGGCAGCTAAAAGGAAGCAAGTGATTACAGCTCCCTCATCAGAGATTCCCAGGCACTTTCCTCTTACAAGTTGATATTAATCATGCTTGCCATCTTCCTTGCAAACCTCATTGATGGGAAGGCTACAGAATGTTATTATAGTTTTGTAGTTTTCCAACTATTTGCCACATGCTTGCCTAGGTCAGGCCATGGACTTTGTGATAGAGGAATATACAGCAAGGACTCAGATGATGTCTTGGCCCTTACATATGTTTTTCAAGAGAGCAGTCGGAACTTGTAGTAAAATTACTACCAAAAAAATACTAACTTTTTGAACACCACTAACACAAGGTACAAAGTCACGAGGTCCTCAGAGTTCCCAAGAAAACACTTGCGTGTTCGCAAGGGCGTTGGAACCAGATATGTGTGGTGTTTGACAGTCAGCAAGGAGGAGATGGCCTGAGGCGTTTGTGAAGAGCAGTTGTTGGAGATAAAGCAGGAGTGGGAGGCTGGACAGCCAATCGCACTTTATCCTGTGGGCAACAGGGGAGTTACAAACAGTACTAAGAGGAGCATTTCATGTCCGAATGCTGTTTCAAAAGGTCCCTCATGTGGGGGTAGGCATGAGAGTTTGCAGGATGGAGAGCTGGAGCCTCTTTTCTTTCAGTGAACAGCAGAGCCATAGGGATGGTCAGAAGAGGAGCCACAGGAGGGAGCAACATCTAAGATGTGGAACTGACAGATGGAGTCGGAGTCAGGGAGGAGGCAATGGAGGGAGGGTTGCTAAGGCTCACAGGGCCTTCCCCGGTGACTGGGGTGGCAGAACAGAAATAAGGAAGGCAGAAGGAGGAGGCAAAGCTTTTAGTTACAGCCATGATAGGAGTTCCTTCCATTTTGCGTTTCACTTTCTAAAGTTCCATTAGAAATAAACATTCTCATGCAATGTCTAGGTAAGTGTATATGTCTGCGTGCATGTGTGTGGGTGCATATCCCTCTGCCTGGCTGTTTGTACTTCAGATGTGCTTCTCTTCAACTTGATAATCACTGAATATAAACAAAACTGTATTTTCACAATTAAACAAAACTATCTGTTGATCGGAATAGCAGTGAGCAACCCCCTTGTCAGTTGTGAATTATCAAATTAAATAACCAACATCAAACCACCATGTGACCTGCTATATGTGTGGTTTAGGGACAAAATCAGAGCTGCTGGTCATAAAGTCTGTGCGTTCCTGCCCTAGCATAGCCCAAACTATACCACATGTACACATGCTTTTCTTATTAGGTCAAGGAAAAACACCAGCCCAGGCAAGTCTTACATAGCTCTTAGCTTGTTAAGTACCTGGGCTTGAGGCAAGACTGAGATGCTAGGGACACTGCGGAAGGCAAACTAGAGAAAAAAACTATGTACAGGGCTAAGCCTAGTGCAGAAGTGGATGAAGGAGCAAGCAAGGGACAGCCAGGCTTCAAAGCAGATAGACTAACAGTAGAGGCAGAGGCAGCACAAGGTAGTGACCAGATCTCTGTGCTCCATTGAGCGCAGGACACAGTTTGATTTTCAGATCATCCCCTAACTACTGGCTAAATTAGTACAAGCAAGTTCCTTACAGCCCCTGAACTTCACATTACTCACTTGTAAAATGGAAATTACAATACTTTCCACCTCACGTGGCACCTGTGGTGACTCAATGGAACAGACCAGATAAATGTGTCACATGGTCAGTACTCAAGAGAGCTTACCTGCCATTCTCAACATGACTACTACTAGCTAATAAGTGATAAATGACAGTGCAGGCACACCTGGTATCCTTAAGGTGTTGAATAGCACCAGGAAATATCTGGCCAAAGAGCAAGACCTCAGCCCTAGAAATACACTGCAGAGCAAGGGCTCATGTACCGAGGAGGTTGAAATGCTGTGGACAAAACAGGATTCTAGACCTCAGGGAATTGGACAACTGTGAGCGCTGCAGGCTGGCGGCAGGCTACAAGGGAGGAAAGAGGCATGAATGGGGGTGGAGATTGAGGGTCACTGGCACATGGGTGACATCCAAAACCATGGCACTGGACGCAGTCACCCAGGAAAAGATAAACAGGCTTAGGCTTGAGTCCTGAGAGGGGTGTCACACAAGCCAACACAAGATAGGGCATTTCCTGTAGGCTGGTGGTTTTTACCATGTACTAATAAGTCAAGAACTAAATAGTGCCCAGTGGCTGACTCAACAGGGAGGTCATTGTTAAGCTTTGGGCAGGGGCTGATCCTCACCACAGAGTGTGGGAAATGGGCAGGGAAGAGAAAAGAACATATGACTGTAGACAGCTTGCTTGATAAGTGGCTGCAAAGCAGTGAGAACTGTGACTGTCTCCCACACCAAATACAGGGAGAGAGGGCCATGTCTGATTCTGCTCTGAGCCTGAGTGTTTTAGAGAGCGAGGGAAAGAGATTTAAAAAGAATGCCAATAATGCTGGCAACTGGTGCTGGTCAGGAGTTGAGAATGTTGAGATCTGGAAAGTGTCTGCTGTGAGGGATGAATGTGTGAGGACGATGTGAAGTCAGCAGGTATAGACAACTCCTCAGGAAGCTCAACATGAAGGAAGACACAGTGCAACAGGTAGAGGGAGGCAAATATTTGAAGCATTTTCATTTATGTGTTTTACAGATGCATGAGACAGAAACGTCTCTAACTTGTGCTGCCTCTGCCTCTCCACTCCCTTCGAAATTCAGAGTTATTAACACAAAAGACCTGGAGTCACAGAGATATAGAAATGTGGATACTTCCCCCACATCCCCTACAGTTCTAGCTTTCATAAAGCCCTTCCCCCAATGTACAACCCTGCCTCCTTTGTGTATTCTCATTTCTTGTAGGAGGGGTAACGCTTACAGCTCCTCCCTCATCTCTCACAGGTGCTGTTCTGGGTGTTGAGGATGCAGTGACAGGCTGACGAAGTCCATGCCTTCTTGAAATTTACATTTTTGCAGGGAAACAGGCAATCAGCAGGCAAGGAATAAATTTAATAATTTCTAGTATGAAGTGCTATGAAGAATAACTACAAGATAATGATAGGGGGCTCTCAATCTGGTTAGGGTGCAGGGTACATCTTGGTCTCCTCTTCTGCTCTCTGGGAAGCTTGGAACCACAGGGTAATCCGCTCTGAAGGCCTTTTTGCCATTTCTAATTCCAATGTAGAATAAAGGGAGCAGGAGGAAGGCAAAATGACAAGGCTATTAATATACGAAAGGCTGCCAAGCCATTATCGTTTATTTCGAGTGGTGGTAAAAGCAGATGACTCATCCTTCAGAGCTGCAGGACTTTGCACCAAACAGTCTGTATAGTTTACTGGCTTGCCTATTTTTCTGAGCTTGAAGTGAGAGGGACAGGGCTTCTGACCTTGAATAATCCTGAAGAGCCATATTTCCTTACCCCAACCCTAAGAAAGACTTTCCCGAAGTATCTCAAGTGAATGGATAGATGCTTCAGCAATGGTTTGAAGCAGGGAAGCTTCCTGGTGAAGATGGACCCAAGCAGCTACATATAAGAGTCTGTGTTTTTCTTGCACTCCCTCACCAGCCATTTTTGCTTGCCCTGTTATAGGTTAGGGAGGAAAGGAGGTAGGCTCTTTCTGACCTTCCCAGAAGGATCACCTTTCCCTGTCACCCTGGTGAAACGTACCCTACTAATGAAAGGCATTTCTCCTCCCAAAGATGTGGAAAACCAATTGTTGAGTTCATAATGCTTACCAATAACTTAGAACAATTGGAAATGTTGAGATTGGTCAAATGCCCTGAGAGGCTCCTTGGATGGTAGAGGTGCCATCAAATCTATGGTGTGTAGCAGCCTGTCCTGCAAAAGGGAGTTGTTCCAACAGAGTGGGACGTGAACTCATCAGGGAAGTAAGTGTAAGAAGGTCTTTGTAAAGAGCAGGTGTTCTCTCTTTTCTGATGCATCATCAATAATATCACTGGTTGGGCCTCAGCTCCAGCAACTTTGACAGGAACACCAGAGAATATTTGTCTCCCTCCAAGAGGGTTGTAAGAGGAATCAGGATCTGGAAGAGACTATAAAAGACTTGATGAAGCCAGCCTGAACTTTTTTTCCTGGAATAGTCTTCCTCATAACTAGAGCATTCAAACTCAGCCTGAGCCAGAGGTGAGGAGTTCACTACCTCCACAGGGCAGCCTGTGTCACTTTTTGATATGGCAAATAAGTCCTTGGACATGGTAAGTGAAGAATTTTCTTAGCGAAGATAGAGGAGTCAATCAGATCTTACCTTACTTATCAAGTCCAAGTTGGCCAGGACAAAAACATTTAAACTTGAAATTATAGAGCCTGTCCCTGCTACTCTTGTGCTGTGTGCACTCAAGTGGGCATAGATTGAGCTCCCCCATACAGGCTTCCACTCTGTGGCATTCATTATTCATTTTCACAAGAAAAACAAGTAAATGACACATTGTCCTAATAGTTTTGATATGATATAGACCAAAGATTAGCCAAGTATATAGAGACATCATATTTATGTCAGTGCCCCAAAATCAACACTAACACTTCTGCCATTTCTTCATAGGCAAGGTTTCAGGACTTCACTCAGAGCCTGTTTACACTTACTTTACAAACAGATCTACGTATCTCGCAGAAACCTGGTTTTCCAGCCCACAGCAGCTTAACAGCAAAATTAGAAGACAACAGGGCTTCTTCACTTGATAATCCAGACTAGAAATATTAGTATTGTTATATTTGGTGCAATTAACCATAGAATTTTCAGTATATTCATGGCAAAATTATTTTTTCTTTTCAGAACCTCAGTTTCTATTTTTGTTTGTTTGGTATGAGAAGCTCCCTTGCACATGTAGGCTGTGTTATTATTCAAGTCACCTATTGCGTTGGATCATTTACAGTGCTTTTAGCTGCAAATAATGGAAACCCTTACTCAGACTGACTCAGACAACAAAAACATTCGTAACAGGAAGTCCAGTGGTATGTGGGCTGCTGGGTTGCTTAATTCGGCAACTCAGCATGTCATTGAAGAGTATCTCACCTTCAAAGACATTATACTGCAATTGGCTCTTTTCTGTAGTGGCAGAACTTGAAGTAGAACAAGAACTGAACCTAACATCATATGACAGCTAACAAGGTTCTGTTAACTGCCTGTGCTCCCTTAAAACTGTGGGTATTCCCAAGTCAGCCATTGCTTTCTGTATGAGGCTGTTTAGAAAAAAAAAATCACTGAAAGTGGAAAAAACCTATCTCAGGGCACTCTTGATGTCAAATAGGCTGTCAACAGGCTTCCATAACTTTGGGAAGAATCTGATTCCATAGTATGGTTCCTTGTATATCAGAATGGAAAAAAAGCCAGAGTTTGGCTAGGACTTGGTCTGATCAGGATGTTTCTCATCAGGAGGAGTGAGAACAGTGGATACTTTTTTTTTAAACCAGCTTTTTGTTTCATTTATCTTTTGTATTTTTTTGTTTTGTGCATGTGTTTTCTTTTTTTTTAACTTTATTTATTTTACTTTTGGTGCATACTATATCCAGCATTTCTCCCCATGTTATCCCTCCTCACCTTCCCCTACCTCCCCACTCCCTATTGTCTCTCCCCTCCCCCACCAACTGTCCCCTGTGTGATGCTCCTCTCCCTGAGTCCATGTGTTCTCATTGTTCAACACCCACCTATGAGTGAGAACATGCGGTGTTGGATTTTCTGTTCTTGTGTCAGTTTGCTGAGAATGATGGTCTCCAGGTTCATCCATGTCCCTACAAAGGACACAAACTCATCGTTTTTTATGGCTGCATAGTATTCCATGGTGTATATGTGGCACATTTTCCCAGTCCAGTCTATCATCGATGGGCATTTTGGTTGGTTCCAGGTCTTTTTTATTGTAAACAGTGCCACGATGAACATATGTGTGCATGTGTCTTTATAGTAGAACGATTTATAGTCCTTTGGGTATATACCCAATAGTGGGATTGCTGGGTCCGATGGATTTTCTGTTTCTAGATCCTTGAGGAATCGCCACACTGTCTTCCACAATGGTTGAACTAATTTACATTCCCACCAACAGTGTAAAAGTGTTCCTATCTCTCCACATCCTCTCCAGCATCTGTTGTCTCCCGATTTTTTAATGATCGCCATTCTAACTGGCATGAGATGGTATCTCAATGTGGTTTTGATTTGCATTTCTCTAATGACCAGTAATGATGAGCATTTTTTCATGTTTCTTGGCCTTATATATGTCTTCTTTTGAAAATTGTCTGTTCATATCCTTTGCCCACTTTTGAATGGGGTTGTTTGTTTTTTTCTAGTATGTCTGTTTTAGTTCTTTGTAGATTCTGGATATTAGCCCTTTGTCAGATGGGTAAACTGCAAAAATTTTTTCCCATTCTGTTGGTTGTTGATTCACTCTAATGATGGTTTCTTTTGCTGTGCAGACGCTCTGAATCTTAATTAGATCCCATTTGTCTATCTTGGCTTTTATTGCCATTGCTTTTGGTGTTTTAGTCATGAAGTCCTTGCCTATGCCTATGTCCTAGATGGTTTTGCCTAGGTTTTCTTCTAGTGTTTTTATGGTGTTAGGTTTTATGTTTAAATCTTTGATCCATCTGGAGTTAATTTTAGTATAAGGTGACAGGTAGGGGGAGAACAGCAGATACTTTAGGGGATAGAGTGAAAAGTTAAACTGACATACGTTTTCTCCTTTAAGTGTACAAGGGGCCCTTTGATAATTTAAGGAAAGCAGTTTAGTAAGATTTGTGTTTTGTAAAGTTAACCTGGCTGCGATGGGAAGTCTGGATTTGAGGAAATGTGTGTGAAACCAGAGGTAGCTAGGTCTCTTAAGACTCTGTTGCGATATTCTGAGACAGAAATATTGAGAATTTGACATAGGTCAGGGCAGAGGGGAAGGAAAAAAGGAGATGAAAGTCTGTCAGATATTATCTCAACCTGGTATTGTTAACAGATTATGTGTAAGCTGGCAAGGGCAGATTCCACTGGTGGAGACTGTTAGGTTTCAGGTTTCACAGCCTGACACCCCTAGTGTCTCAGGTGCCCTTCACTGAAATGGGCTGCACAGAGAAGACAGGAAGCCATTTGCTGGAAGGTGAGGGTTTTGAAAATTTAGAAATTTAGGATATGTTGACTCTGAGTCCAAGCGGAAGTTTCCAGGAAGCTGTTGAATGTATCAAGCTGGAATGTAGTACAGATGTTTAGGTTATAGATTGATTTGTTAATATTAGGAATAGTACTATACAGAACTATGTGATTTATAAAGCAGCTCCATCTTCATGATTTTATTTGGCTCTTACCCAAATTCTATGGGGTAAACATTATCTTTCCTGTTTCCCAGCTGAAATAACTATATCTCAGAGAAAGTAGATTACTTCCTTAAGATTACACAATTAGAAAGTAACAGAACTGGAGCTAGAATGCAGGTCCCCAAATGCTGAGTGCCAGACTCTTCCCACTGTTCTTCAGACAGAAAAGTCAGCTGCAGTGAGAGCATGGTAGAAGCCATGGAAATTGCTGAAGTCCCTGGGAAAGCTTATGAAGAGCCAGAAGAGAGCTGGGTAAAGGATGGAGCCTCGGAGTTTTTGTGAAAGTAGATGTGAGCTGCCTGCAGCTAGGTCTGCAGAGTTCTGATTGATGGGACAAAGTTATTATTCCTCTTGCTTTTGGAGTTTACCTAGTCTCTTGATGCCTTTCCCACACCTACTCTAGCCCTCTCCTCCTTTTGCTCCTGCTGGAGTTACTGGGTTCTGGCTTGTAGTTTGGATCATGGCTCCATAAATTGTGCCTTGTATTTCTGAACCCTGGCCATGTTCCTAGATTATTGACTCACCAGATCCATCCTGGGCCTCCCTGGTTGTGTCTTCGACTCTGTCCAGGGCCTAGGATATCTGGTGTGTCACAGGGAAGGTATAGATTCAGCCACATTTCTTCATTCCCTCTCAGGCCTGCTTCTTTAATAGTAGGTCACTAAAGAATGGCTGTGATTTGCCTCATTGGCAAACATGACCCAATGAAAGTTTACAGGGCATGTTCAACAAAAATGAGGGCTTTGCAGACTGGAGAGCAATTCTCTAGGTAGTCCGTGTGAATAGGCAGTACAAATAAATCTATAAGGCAAGCATCAGTCAAATCGGGGAGAGTTGGATGAAAGAGGGTACCAAGGAAGACACTGGGAAGCTCTGGCTTCTGCCTTCAGGGAAATGAGACACCATTTCTTTGGGTCCTCAGTCGGAAGCAGGGAGCAGGAGAACTGCACTGAGGACAATCATACTTCTCTTATCACATTTTCTAGCCTGGGAAATGAGGGATCTACACAAAAATACTGAAAGGTAGTTCACCACTTTTAGCATCAAAGCTCTTGAAAAGTATTATTTAAATGACATTATGAGGGAAACACGTCTCCCAGATAGGGCTTATTTTTCTCCCCTAGGGAAAGGAAGTGCACCAAGCATATGTAACTTCTTCCCAATGACTCCTGATTCTTACTGTAAACTTCACTTCCTGTCCATGGCCATAATAGTAGTTGTCTCAGTTGCTGCTTAGACAAAGTCACTGTATTCCTATGGAAAATGGCCCCAGATGGATGTGCTTTTCGTCATGTCTCTCTTTTTACAGGTTTTTTCCTCTTTTTTGCTGTCAATCTGTCAACTGCCACTTCTTATGATCATCAGTGAGCTTGCTGCTTGCTTGAATCCACTTTTTTTTCACTACTTCTTATTTACTTTGAGATTGGAATTTACTTACACAAGTTCCATATAATTTTATGTAAACTAAAGTTTTTGGGCTCTGAGTGAAATCCTGAGTGGGACCCCTCTGAAGAAAGTGCATGTGATATGGAGAGTGGGCTTCATGGTCATGATTTCAATTGCTCTGGGGGCTTTCCCTTTTTTTCTCACTCTCTCTCAGTTGTGTTCTCATTAAGAGTGGCTTATTCATGCTTTCAACAAATATTTTCTGAGCACTTCCAGTATTTCAGCCATTCTTTTGAAGCTTGGGGATACAGAAGTAAGCAAAGCAGGAAGAGTCCTTAACCTCATGAGGCTTTCATTTTGTGGGAGGAGATGCTTTGAAAATAAGTCCATGACACTATATATTTAAAAATGGAAAATGCTAGGAAGATAGATGAAGTAAAGGAGGGGGTAACATAGTGCTGAGGGTTCAGGTCATTATTTGTATTAGGATGCCATGATTGATAAGGGAATTGGGTGGAGGGAATGAGCCATGTGGATATCTGAGGACAAAACATTCAAGAAAGAGGGAGGAGAAAGACAAGGGCCTTGAGATGGGTGAGTGCATGCCCAGTGTATCAAAGAAATAGCAGTGGAGCAAATGTGACTAAGCAGAGTGGTAGGAGCCGGATACTGAAATGTCTTCAGAGATATTGGAAAGACACTAGTTTTCAATCTGAATGAGATGGGAGAACCATTAAAGAGCTTTTGAGCAGAGGAGTAGATTTGGGGGCTGCACTGTGGACCGTCTACAAATTCTTTTTTTTTTGAGACAGAGTTTCACTGTTGTTACCCAGACTGGAGTGCAATGGCATGATCTCGGCTCACTGCAACCTCCACCTACTGGGTTCAAGCAATTCTCCTGCCTCAGCCTCCCGAGTAGCTGGGACTACAGGCGCGCACCACCATGCCCAGCTATTTTTTGTATTTTTAGTAGAGACAGGGTTTCACCTTGTTGACCAGGATGGTCTCGATCTCTTGACCTCGTGATCCAACCGCCTCGGCCTCCCAAAGTGCTGAGATTATAGGCGTGAGCCACCGCGCCCGGCCTACAAATTCTTAAGTTGAAGTCCTCACTGCCCCCTCCTACCTCTGAGTGTAACTGCTTTTGGAGATAGCGTCGTTAAAGTGGTAATTAAGGTAAAATGAGGTCATTAGAGCATGGTCTTATAAAGAAAAAGTGATTAGAACACAGACACAATTGGAAGGAAGACCATGTGAAGATGCAGGAGGAAGACACCATCTATAAGCCAAGGAGACAGGCCTCAGAAGCAACTAACCTACCTACACCTTTGCCTCTTATGTCCAGCCTCCAGAACTATAAGACAACACATTTCTTTTGTTTAAGCCACCCAGTCTGAGGTAGCAGACTAATAGAAGTGGCATGATCAGACTTAACTTTAAAAACAACATTCTGGCTCCAGTGTAGAGAATGAACTATTGAGACATAAGGGCACCCACATAAATGATCTGTGGATATGAATATTGAGGGAGCATAGTGAAAGTTGTTCAAAAGTTGAAGGAGTTGATGAACATAGGCTGCAAGAGAACAAAAGGGAGGGTATGCCAGGGAGTAAGAGTGACATGTACAATGGGATTGAGAACTTGTTTAGAGCAATGATATAAAGGACAGAAAACATCTTGGTCTGGCAATGCCTAGGAATCATCATTGGGAACACACACCATTAAACTGCCAAGATAAAGAGTCTTGTTCATGTGAGGCTGTGTCATGTCCTGGAAGTGTGAGGGCAGTAAGCAGGGCAACAGTAGAGGTGAAGTGAGCTCACTTATACTATATTCCATCTTTCTTGCTTTCTAAGAGTTATCTGCGTATAGTATATTAAAAAATACAGGTGCCTGGAGTTAGGAGATTAGAGTACTAACCCCAGGCTTGCCACTTGTGTGGGAGATAATTTGAGCCTTGACATATTTCTTTTTTCTTTGGAGCCACAGATTTATACCTTGCCTTCCTCACAATACTGTTGGGAAGGTCAGGTATGATAAAGGCTAAAGAGGTTTTTGCTAAGTTGTACACAGACCTTTAGGTATAAATGCAACTGAAAGGTTAAATCTAGCTTGTAGGTATGACGGAAGCAAGAGGAAATTGGTGTGGCCAAAACTGCTAGCTGTGTTCCTGAATCTATCTTCATTTTCTTCCATAAAATCAAACTGTAGCTTGGTATATGACCATCCAGCAAGACAACATTTCCAAGAATCTCCTCCAGTTACATGCTGTAATATGACTACCTTATCAGCAATGGAATGTAAGCAGAAATAATTATATGTCACTTCCTGGCCTGAATCTTAGGACCACAATGTGTCTCCTCATTGTACTCTTCTCCATTCCTACCAGGTAGATGATGCCGATGTCATAATGGATAGCCAAGCAACAACTTAAAAGGAACCTGGATTCCTAAATGACTTCAAAGGGGCTGAGCCACTTGCCGATGAGATTCCTTCACATCAGAACTCTTAAGTGAGAGATAAATATCTGCTTTGTTATCTCAGTCATCCCTTTGGTGAGTTTCTGTTACAATAGTTGTATCTTCAAGTAAGGTACTATTGCAACAAAATCTCAGGAGGGAGGTTGCAGGGAGAACAATATTAATATTATAGTCTTGAAAGCTGGTAACTCTTTTCATGTCATGACGCCAAAACTGTCACCTAAAATAACTTTGAATGTAGTCTGATGCCTACTGAGACTATAACTCTAGAGAAAGTGATTGGAGGCAGTATCTGTGTTGGCGGTTTCTTGATGATTTTAAAAGACCATTAAAAAATGTGATCTCAGATAAGAATTTCCCTGATCTGCAATCTGAGATGGAAAGAAATAGAGACAGTCAAAAGGTGTGGGATTCTTGGGTTTGGGAAAGGCAACTACTTAAGCAGTTCTAAGTGGTTAGAAAGAAGACCAGCATTCTCAAAGTTCCAATATAACTTTTCACCCAATCAATAAGAAACGATAGAGAGAGAGAGAGAGAGAGAGAGAGAGAGAGAGAGAGAGAGAGAGAGAGAGAGAGAGAGAGAGAGGCTGTTAAGGGATTGCCTTAATGCCTAAACCCATGGTTTTCAGCTTATCTCAGGGAGCCGCCCTTAAAATGGTGCAGAGAATTGTGAACCAAACAAAGAAATAAAGCAAGTTTAAGAGCTGTGTCTGCAGACTAAGATATAAAACTGGAAGCAAATATACCAGAAGCCTACACAATTTCGTAATACAAATTGTTACAGAGATTTTCAATTTGGCAAACTGTGGAGAAAATAGCATGATGGACTCCCAAGTACCCGTTTCTTAGCCCAACTTCAACAATCATCACCTCACGGTAAATTTAAATTCATCCATACCCTCACTTCCCTGAGATTACTAACACATGTGATTTTTAAAAAATTAACTTTTTATTGAAGAGCCATGCAGAGAGAGAGAGAGAGAGAGGTGAACAGAATCCCTCGAGATACAGCTTGATAAACATATTCTTGCAATCAATGCTAATATCAAGAAACTGAATATGATCAGCTCCTCAGAACACCTCTTGGGTTTGCTTCCAGTAATTAGACATCTCAAGCAAATAACCGCATTATATTAATCTCTATCATTGAATACTTGTGTTTGTTTTGATTTTTATATTAATGAAATATATACAGTTTGTATTCTTTTTGTATCCAGCTGTTATTGCTAACCAGAATGTCCATTGAGGTTCTCCCATGTTGTTGTGTATATCAGTAGTTATTTCTTTTTGTTGTTATATAATGTTCCATCATATACTAAATTTTATTTTATTTTATTTTGCTTTTTCTTTATACTCTAAGTTCTGGGGTACATGTGCAGGTTTGTTATACAGTATACATGAGCCATGGTGGTTTGCTGTAACCATCAACCACATTAGGTATTTCTCCTAATGCTATTCCTTCCCCCACCCGCTGCCCCCCACTCTCTGACAGGCCCTGGTTTGTGATGCTCCCCTGCCTGTGTCCATGTGTTCTCATTGTTCAGCTCTCACTTATGAGTGAGAACGTGCAGTGTTTGGTTTTCTGTTCTTGTGTCAGTTCCTTGAGAATGATGGTTTCCAGCTTCATCCAAGTCTCTGCAAAGGACATGAACTCATCCTTCTTTATGGCTGCATAGTATTCCATGGTATATATGTGCCAGCAGTATATGAGAGCTCCCATTGCTCTACATTCTCGTGAACACATAGTATAGTGAGGCTTTTTCATTTTAGCCACACTGTTGGGGGTGCAGCAGTGTGTAATTGTGGTTTGAATTTGCATTTTCCTAATGTTGTTTAGCATCTTTTTTTGACCATTTGGATATTTGTTTGTTAAGCTCCTTTTGTCCACGTTTCCTCTGGGTTTTCTACATTTTTAAATTGATTTTTAAAGTTCTTTATATATTCTGTATATGAGACTTTGTTGACTATATTTTAAATATCTTCTCCCATTCCGTCAGATTTTTATACCCTTTTAAATATTTTTTCCTGTCCCCATGCTATGAAGATGAACTCCTATATTGTTTTCTCTCTCACAGACATGTAACCCTATGAAATTTATTTATGTCTATAGTGTGATAAAGGGGTCAATTCATTTTTTCCCAAATAGATATTGAATTAATCTAGCATTACTGTGGAACTTTTGTTATAAACGAAATGGCAATGTTTTTGTGCATTTTTTCTTGGTCTCTCTATATTATTACGTTTGTCTTAATTATTACAGCTTTATAATAGATCTGAGGTCTCATATTGTTATCCCTCTGACTTTGTTCTTTTTCCAGATTGCCTTGGCTATTCTTAGACCTTTGCATTTTCATATAAATGTTAGAATCATTTTGTTTATACACACACACACACACACACACACACACACACACTCAAGCCTGCTGGAAGTTTGAGATTTTTGTTGAATCTATAAATCAATTTTGGGAGGGTTGACTTCATTAAAATATTGAGTTTTCCAATTCATTAATATCTTTACACAGTTTGAGAGAAACTTATGGCTAAAAAAATCAAAACTACCGAGTTTCCATCAACTGACAAATGCACAAACAAAATGTGATATATCTATACAGTGGAATATTACTCAACCATAAAGAGCATTGAAGTACTGATTCCTGCCACAACATGTATGAACCTTGAAAATAATATGTTTAGTGAAAGAAGATACTCAAAAAAGATCACATATTATATGATTTCATTTACGTGAAATGTCCAAAATAGGTCAATTTGTAGAGATGGAAAGCAGGTAATGGTTGCCTAGGACTGAAGAAGATAAAGGGAGTGGTGGTAGGTAATAGCTAAAGGGTATGGGATATAGTGGGGGTAATAAAATGTTATAAAATGGACTCATGCTGATTGCACAACTCCATGAATATACTAAAGAATATTATAAACTTTAAATGGTGAATGCGTGGTATATAAATTATATCTCACTAGGACAGTTTTACACACATGCACACACCTGGTCTGTGAAATTTCTTGATTGTTTAAGCCCTAAATCAGCCCCCATAAAAATATATTCTCCAATATTGTGTCACCTGGAGATTTCAGAGAATGGATGCCTGCACTAATTGGATGAGGCTGTGGGTTGTTTCCCTTGTGAAGACTGCTTTTTGTGTGAGCATGCAAAGAAGAGTGCACACAAATATTGAGGTGGACAGATAGGTGGACTGTAATGAATATTGTTAATTGCCCACCAAAACACACTTGACATTTATTCCAATATAATATAATTGTAAGATAACACATGGCTGCTCATTTTCCAACACTCTCTGCAGTTAGGTATGAATGTATGACTAGATTCTTGCAAGCAAATTACAAGTAGAAGTGATATTGGCTCCTTCTAAGCCAGGGCCCTAAGAGAGTGGATGTTCTCTTCTCCATTCTTGCTGGCTGAAACCCTTTTGTGGTACCCCCTGAGTCTGAATAACGTGGAGGATGACATGTCCTAAGGGATAGAAGAAATGGGAGAGCAGTGACTTGGAAGGGAAGAAACTGAGTCCCAGAATGACCTTGTTATGCAGCACTGGATCATTCACATTGGGAGTGTTACATAAAAGAGAAATACAAATATATATTCTTCATGTGTAAACATATGTATATTCACACCTTAATCTGCTCTGTTATTAATTATCTTTTTGGTAGCTTAGGTTTGCCATAACTAATACAAAGAATAGGACTTCATTTTTTTGCTTTATTTTCAACTGAAAATCTGGAATTTGGAAGCTCACAGTTAACCAAGTCCAAGGAAGAAACCGCCAATCATATCAGGATTTATAATCGTCACCTTTTTACCTGGCCTCACTCAGAAAAAAGTGCCTACATGTGGCACTTCCTGCAATGCCAATAATTGGCTGTTGGCCTTCAGGAGAAGTCGTTCATATAGGAGAGCCCCAGGGATGGAGAATAATACCAGGCTGAAAGGACTGAGGTTTGGCTCTGAGATTATGGCACTCGCTGAAAAAGTGTTTTCTAGATTTCTGGCTCTCTAGAGTCCCACTAGGTTGCTAAAGACTTTGTATCCTCTACAGCAGGGGTGTCCAATCTTTTGCCTTCCCTGGATCACATTGGAAGAATTGTCTTGGGCCACACATAAAATACACTAACACTAATAATAGATGATGAGGTAAAAAAAATCACAAAAAAATCTCATAATGTTTTAAGAAAGTTTACAAATTTGTGTTGGGCCACATTCAGAGCCATCCCGGGCCACATGCAGCCTGTGGGCCATGGGTTTCACAAGCTTGCTCTACATTCTATGTTCAGATTGGCTCAAACTTTGAAGTATGAAAAGCATACTGACCCACTCATATGGAAATAACTTTGTTAGCCGGAAGGCCCAGGGGTAAAGGCTATCTCCAAATTTTTCAAGCTGTTTTCTATTTTCAAAGAAAATGATGCCTTATTTCAAGACCTTTTAGGGAGTCAGAAAAGAAACCAATATCCAGTGAGCTTTCTTTGTTGTTTTTTTTTTTTTGAGAAAGAGTCTCACTCTGTCGCCAGGTGCCTGGCTGGAGTGCAGAGGCATGATCTCGGCTCCCAGTGAGCTTTCTTAGGGAATAGTGAGGTCAAGTTATAAGGATTATTTGATATTTTTAGAAAGTGGCCTCTGTAGGTTGGACCAGACTTGCTCCTGAGTCAGTAGCTCACTGAGGAAATTCCAGATTTCCATTGCTGACAGCAATGGCTCAAAATCCAAAACTGTTGATGTTACAACACAGAGAGTAATTCTCAGAGAGGGCAAGGAACTTGCCTAGGATAACCCAGCATGTCAGTGGTAGAGTCTTGTCTAATTATTGCCCTGGCCCAGACAAAACAGAAAACCTAAATTCCTGGAAATTAATAATCATGTCTATGTAATTTGCACACATTTTTTTTTACGTAATTATTGCTGCCTGGGAAGCACAGAAGAGTTGCTAAGCAAGACCGTGGAACTACCAGTAGGGTCTCTGCTAAGGAAATGCACATGAGAATGATTTGCTTCCATTCCACTAACCTTTTGAGTCAAAGTTGCTGGCCATCCTCCTCCTGAGCCTCATGCCTCTCACCATCCCTGTCCCCTCCTGCTCCCCCAACCTCATTGGCATTGAATCTGTATATGTGGGAGGTGTGAGTTGGCATTGTATTTAAAGGACAGAGAACATTTCTTTGGGTGTCTCTGATGCCACTCCTACCCCAGCTGGAACTTAGCAAAGTCCAAAGGCTGGAATTTCTCAGCAACCGTGACATTCTAATGGGATACATGACAAAGATCATGCAGGTGACTCAGCAATGTCTGGTGAGCTGTTCCAAATAGTTTTATTTAATGCTGTGACCTGGTAAACAGATAGGATAGCAATCCATTGCACTATTTCTTTATGATTAATAATGCAGCTTGCATATCCTCAGCTATAGGCAAGATGATGTGAGTGACAGTTCAAGATGGCTTTGTGGTGGTGGAGCCCACTCTTCTCCTCCAGAAATAAGTGTTCTTTTTAGTGAGTAAGACCATTGCAGAGCTAAGACATATGAACCAGTGCTTGAACTTCCATGGTCATCAGATCCACTTGGGGAACTTGTTATAATGCAGATTCCTGGGCCCTGCCCTAGATGTTTGGATACAATAGGCTTTGGCAAGGAGATTCTGTTGTTGATAATCTGTGTCAATTACACCAGAGACTCATCTGAGCCAGAGCCCGGTGAGCTGGAAGTTTCTTCTTTCCATCTTCAAATGTACCCAGTTACTCCGGTCAGCCAGTCCCAGTTAGTGTGCTGCCCAAAATAACCTGACAATAGCCTCTGATACGTGTACAAGCCTTTGAAGTTTCTGAAATCCCTCCCCGGCACACAACCATTTAATTTTCATGTTACCCATGGGGTAGGGCTGGCATGCTGGTTTGAGTATCCCATTTTACAGATGAGGGACTCGGTGAAGGAAAGTGTCTTGCCCAAGGCTTTAAGTCAGAGTCGCCAAGCCGTGAGTTGAAGTCTTATCTTCACATTCTAGCTTACAGAATGTCCTGCTCCCCCAACCTCTCACCTGTTCAGTCAGGAGGCATCAAGCTTCTGATTTTACCCAACTGCAAAAGGTCATTGGAGACTTTCCCATTTATTCCGATCCATCAAGTATGTGAAATAGGACTTTGAAAAGTTAGACTCAGAGATATGTATCCTTGGCAAGTAAGAGCTGTGAAGCAAAGGCCACCTGTCAGAAGAGACTGCTAGTCCCCCTCCCATTAACCAAAGCCCAGTCCGGAGCTCTGCTATCCTCCTCCATCAGCCAGGCTGTCCTCACTCAACAGGGTACCATCTCCCACACCTCTCCTTTCTTCTCTCCATCAGCGCGCACTGCCCTGGACAGGACTCCTGTTCTAAGAATCACCAGGTCTAGTGGTGCAAACTAATTTACTGAGGTCAGGAAAACCTGGGAGGCTTTGCTCAAACCCAGACTATTTCTTGAGCAGGATCCTGCCTGCTAATCATCTTTCTCAAAGTTGCCATCTGACTCTGTATTTTAAGGTATTGGCCTCAAAGATGGGCTTCAGAGTAGTATCCAGTCCCTCAAGCCCCATATAGCAGCTCTGGGGGATTAGAGGGTCTTCCATACATCCCCATAAATGATACACCATTTGCTTATGGAAAAAGCCGTCGGTGCTTGTTTGAAGCTACAAGGTATTCATACAGAAGCCCAACTAGTGTCACAGATAACACATCTGAGGGGCCGGCTTGCTAATTGTCCCCTGTCACATTTCCCCCTCCAAGAAGATCCTCATCTCAGCCTGAGGATTATTTCTTTATTTGACACACAGTAACAGGCTCTGGCAATACAGTAGTAAACAAAACATACAACTTGCTATTTTGGACCTTACATTCTTGCAAAGGGATACTGACAATGAGTGACATACATGCTATATACTGTATGTACTACATTTGAAGGTGAGATTGCTAAGCTAAACAGACAGAAAACAAGATTAAGGGGTGTGTGTGTGTGCAATGCACTTTTAAATAGTCCCTCATTTAGAAGATAATATTTTAACATTTGACAAAGACCCAAAAGAGGTGGACGGTGAACTATGTTATGAATATCTGGAAAAACAGCATTCCAGACAGAGAGAAGAGTCAGTTCAAAGTCCCCAAAGTGATTGCATGCTTGGCGTGTTCCAGGAAAAGCAAGAAGGCCAAGTGTGGCAAAAACGGAGTAAGTAAGCGAAGAGTATTAAGAGTTGAGGTCAGAGAAGGGAGAAGAGATCATTAGGGACTTTGAATCAATTGGAGGAATTTTAGCTTTTACTATGAATGACAATGGGGGAGGCATTGTATAACAGGGAAGTGTCATGATCTGTATTAGGTATTTTTAAAATCTACTTCACTGAAGCATTTTTTAAAAATACACAAGAAATGCACCAATTTTAATTGTTCTACAGTTACATGACAGTTTTGGAATATGCACAATTTGTCATCACCACCACAATCAGGATACTCAATGCTTGTATCACCCTAAGAAGGTTCTTTTTAAAATTATTATACTTTAAGTTCTGGGGTACATGTGCAGAACATGCAGGATTGTTGCATAGGTATACATGTGCCATAGTGGTTTGCTGCATCCATCCCCCCCATCATCTACATTAGGTATTTCTCCTACTGCTATCCCTCCCTAATCCCCCACCCCATGCTATCCCTCCCCTAGCACCCCACCCCACAACAGGCCCTGGTGTGTGATGGTCCCCTCCCTGTGTCCCTGTGTTCTCATTGTTCAACACCTACTTATGAGTGAGAACATGTGGGGTTTGATTTTCTGTCCTTGTGTCAGTTTGCTGAGAATGATGATTTCCAGCTTCATCCATGTCCCTGCAAAGGACATGAACTCATCCTCTTTTTGTGGCTGCAAGTATTCCATGGTGCATATGTGCCACATTTTCTTTATCCACTCTATCATTAATGGGCAGAGGTCCCCAACCTTTGTGGCATCTCGGACCAGTTTCGTGGAAGACTATTTTCCCACAGACAGTGGGGAATGGTTTTGGGATGAAACTGGTCCACCTCAGATAATCAGGCATTATATTCTCATAAGGGGTGTGTAGCTTATATTCCTTGCATGTGGAGTTCACAATAGGGTTCACACTCCTCTAAGAAGCTAATGCCGACCAGGTGCAGTGGCTCATGCTTATAATCCCAGCACTTTGGGAGGCTGAGGTGGGCAGATCACTTGAGGTCAGGAGTCTTGACCATCCTGACCAACATGTGGAAACTCTGTCTCTATTAAAAATATAAAAATTGGCCTGGCATGGTGGCACACACCTCTAATCCCAGATATGAGGGAGGCTGAGGCAGGAGAATCACTTGAACCTGGGAAGCAGAGTTTACAGTGAGCTGCGATCACATCATTGCACTCAAGCCAGGGCAACAGAGCACCACTAAAAAAAAAAAAAAAGAAGAAGCTAATGCCACCACTTATCTGACATCTGACAGGAGAGGTGGAGCTCAGGCAGTAATGAGAATGATGGGGGAGCAGCTGTAAGTACAGATGAAGCTAGCTGGCCTAACACTCATCTGCTTTGTGGCCTGGTTACTAAATGGCCACAGACCGGTGTCCTGTATTGAAGGACTTTGGTCTTGTTTGTTTGTTTGTTTGTTTTTCTAGTATTTGGTTATTATGAATAAAGCTGGCATGAATATTCTTCTTTTTGTGAACACGTTTTTTTTTAGTCGTTTCTCTTGTATAAATACTTAGAAGTAGAATGTCTGGGTCGTATGGTAGGAAAATGTTTAGTTATAAGAAGCTTCTAGATCTGTCCCAAAGTGGTTGTAGCATTTTACCTTTTAACCAATAATGTGTAATAGCAACAATTTTTCCTTAGTCTTTTAAAACTTTAACCATTCTGATGTGTGTGGAGTGGTATTTCCTTTTGGTTTAATTTTGCATTTTCTTGATAGCTACTGATGTTGAATACTTTTTCATGTGTTTTTAGCCATTTATATATTTCTCTTGTGAATATTTTTTAAGACAGGATCTTGCTCTGTCACCTAGGCTAGAGTACAGTGGCATGAATAGGGTTGACTGCTGCCTTGACATCCTTGGCTCAAGCAATCCTCCTACCTCAGTCCCCCAGGTAGCTGGGACTATAGGCACATTCCACAATGACTGGCTATTTTTTTTTTTTTTTAATTTTAGTAGTCTTATTATGTTGCTGAGGCTGGTCTCGAACTCCTGAGTTCAAGTTATCCTCATGTCGGCCTTCCAAAGTGCTGGGATTACAGGCATCATGATTACAGCCATCATGACTGGTCTCTTGTAAATGGTTTGTACACATATTTTGCCAACTTTTAATGTGTTTTTGTTTTGTCTTTTTCTTACTGAGCTGCAGGAGAGTACATATATATATATTCTGAAAAACAGTATTTTGTAAGGTATGTTTTGGGAGTACCTTCTTCCAATCTATGATTTGCCATTCATTAATTATGATCAGAAATAAGTGTCTTATTAAACAGAAATTTTGATTTTAAGTTCACTTTATTTTTTATTTATGATTAGTGCTTTCTGTGGCCTAAGAAACCTTTGCTTACCTCCAGTTCTTAAAGACATTCTTCATTTTTCTTTAAAAGCTTTTATATTTAGGCATGCAATTTATCTTGAGTTAATTTTTCTTTATGGTGTATGGTAGAGTGGAGGTGTATGTTTTTAAATATAGCTATCCAGTTGTTCCAGCACCATATGTTCAAGTGTTTCTTTTGTTTGTTGCCCCCTTGCATTGCCTGGAAACCTTTGCGAAAATCAAATGACTGTGGATGGGTCTATTTCTGGCTTCTCAATTCTGTTCCATTGATCTATGTGTCTATCTTTATGGCATTTCTACACTGTCTTGATTGAAAGTAGATCTTGAAATCTAGTAGTATAAGATCTCCAACTTTATTCTTCTTTGTGGGGGATTTTAATTTTAAGAAAGCACAATTTATTATTTTTCTCCTTTTATGGTTAGTGATTTTTATGCCATGGTGAAGAAATATTTGTCTACCCCAAGATTATGGGAATTTTCTCTGTTTCTATCTAGAAGTTATATAGTTTTAGCTTCTACATTTAGGTTTATGCTCAATTTTAAATTAAAATGTTGTGTATGGTATGAGGTAGGGATTAGGATTCATTTCCCCCCCTATACTTTTCTAGTACCATTTATTAAAAAG
Source organism: Callithrix jacchus (assembly GCF_049354715.1). Classification (NCBI taxonomy): domain Eukaryota; kingdom Metazoa; phylum Chordata; class Mammalia; order Primates; family Cebidae; genus Callithrix; species Callithrix jacchus. Next base: position 148,294,403 of record NC_133524.1, read on the forward strand.
ACTTTCTTTTATCATTGAATTGACTTAACTTGTTTATAATGGTCTGAATGTTTGTATACTCCCCAAAATTAATGTGTTAATGCCTAACCTTCAAGGAGGTATTAGGAGATGGGGCACTTTGGAGGTAATTAGATCTTGAGAATGGAGCCCTCATGAATGGGATTAGTGTTCTTATAAAAGAGGTTCCAGAGAACTGTCTTGCCCCTTCTACCATGTAATGATGCATCAAGAAGGTGGCATCTATGAGAAAGAGGCCTTCACCAGACACTAAACCTACCTGGTCCATGATCTTGGACTTCTCAGTCCAAGATCTTGGATCTTGGTCTTCTGTTCTTTAGAAGCTACTTGTTTATGGCATTTGTTGTAGCAGCCCAAATGGACTAAGACATTGACCTAATGTCAATTAAATTTATATGTGCAGGTTTCTTTCTGAACTCTCTTTTCTGTTCCAATGATTTTTATGTCTAAGTATTACACCAGTACCACACTGCTGCTTTGCTGCAACTTTATTTTAAATCTCAAAATCAGGTAGTGGAAGTCCTTCACTCTGTTCCACTTTTACAAAATGGTTTTACCTTTTCTAGTACCTTTGCATTTCCATGAAGATTTAGGAACAGATTTCTATAATTTTAATTACCTACTATAATTTTTATTAGAATAGCATTAAATGTAGAGTTAAATTTGGGGGAATGGACAGCTTAACAATATTGTATTTCCATTCCAGGAGTATACTATTTCCCCATATTTAATCTTCTTAAATTTCTTTTAGAAGTGTTTGAAGTGTGGGGGTTTATCATAACTTGTGGTTTATATTGTGATGCTGTTGTTAAATATATTTGTTATTTATTTCCAATTGTTTGATGCTAGAATATAGGAATGTAATTGCTATTTGCATATTGACCTTGTATCATGGCATTTTGTTAAATTTATTCACCTATTTACAAATTCTATTAGGACATCTGTGTGTGTGTGTGTGTGTGTGTCTGTGGTGAGAGAGAGAAAATTTTCTTTGAATTCTTCTTAGAATTTTCTTTGTGGAGTTATATTCACTGTGAATAAAGATATTTTCCATTTCCCTTTCTAACCTGTACAATATTGCATGGAAATGGTATGAGTGAATATCCTAGCCTTGTTCCTGATCCTAGGGGGAGAATATTCATATGTTTTATCAGATTGAGAATGTTTCTGTCTATTCTTTATTTCCTGGAAGATTTTATAAGGAATTAATGCTGATTTTTGTCAAATGCTTTTAAAAATTCTATTGAGATAACCATCTGATTTTTCTTCTTTATTCTTTTAACTTGTTAAAATACAATGATTGCTTTTTGAATGTTAAATCAGCCTTGCATTCATATAAACTTTACCTGGGCATGGTGTGTTAGCATTTAAAATATTGTTGGATTCAATTTGCTAGCATTTTATTGTAAATTTTTTGCATTCATAATCATGAATACTGGTCTATAATTTCTTATTTCTTAAAAAATTTTGCTGGCCTTATGAAATGACTTAGGAAGTGTTCCACCTCCTGTTTTCTGAAAAGATTGGTAAATGATTGGTTTTATTTCTTACCTAAAGTTTGAAAGACTACACCATCGAAATTATTTAAGCCTGTATTTTAATTTGTGGGCAGTTTAAAAAAGTATATAAATTAAAATTGTCTAAGAGATTTGTGTTGTTAAGCTTGTATATACCTTTTTACATCGGTTTTGGTAAATTTTGTTTTCCAGAAATGTGTCCATTTGACCTATGTTATAAAATTAATTGTCATATAATTTTTGCTTATTATCATTTTAAAGTATGTAGATTTTTTAATGATCCCCGTTCTAACTGGTGTGAGATGGTATCTTAATGTGGTTTTGATTTGCATTTCTCTAATGACCAGTGATGATGAGCATTTTTTCATATGTTTGTTGGCCTCTTGTTTGTCTTATATATGCAAAGGACTATAAATCGTTCTACTATAAGGACACATGCACAGGAATGTTCATTGCAGCACTGTTTACAATAGCAAAGACCTGGAACCAACCCAAATGCCCATCGATGATAGACTGGACTGGGAAAATGTGGCACATACACACCATGGAATATTATGCAGCCATCAAAAACAATGAGTTCGTGTCCTTTGTAGGGACATGGATGAATCTGGAGAACATCATTCTCAGCAAACTGACACAAGAACAGAAAATGAAATACTGCATATTCTCACTCATAGGAGGGTGATGAACAATGAGAACACATGGACACAGGGAGGGGAGCACTACACACTGGGGTCTTTTGGGGGGCATAGAGGAGGGACAGCAGGGGGCGGTTGGGGAGAGATAGCATGGGGAGAAATGCCAGATATAGGTGAAGGGGAGGAAGGAAGCAACTCACACTGCCACGTGTGTACCTATGGAACTATCTTACATGTTCTTTACATGTACCCCAAAACCTAAAATGCAATAAAAAAAATAAAGTATGTAGAAATTTTAATGATAACCTCTTTTTCATTATTATTAAAATTTTATATTTTCTCTTTTTTCTTGATTAGTCTTATTCTAAATCTTTCAATTGTGTTAACCTCTAACCACTAACATTCCCTATTATCTACCTGAAGGGCTGAAGTGGCACAGTGCTAGCTGGACCCAAAAGTTCTGTGGAGTCCCCAGTACTCTAGCCCACAAGGTGTACTACTCCCCAGGGAAAGGTCAGTGCGGTGCAACAAAAAGGGTGCCTCTGGGACAAAAGAAACCAAAGCATTAACTTTTTGCACCTTGAGAGCTCCTTGTTGAGTGCTGTGGGAAGTGACTCTGCTCCAGCAGTGGAACAAACTCTGTACTCAGCTCTGCAAGCATAGCAAATTTCTCTTCCTCTGCTAGAACAACCTCTGTGCTTGGGCTCATGTGTAGAGAATGGGGTCTCTCCTCTCCATTTGCAACATTAGACATATCATCTACACAAAAAATATGTTTCTAAAATAAGTTTTATGCTGGACTTTAGACCAAATGGACCTAACAGATATTTACAGAACATTTTATTCAACAACTACAGAATATATATTCTTTGCATCAGCACATGGAACATTCTTCAAGATAGACCATATGTTAAACCACCAAACATTTCTCAACAAATTTTTAAAAATCAAAATTATATCAATACATTTTCAGACCACAATGGAATAAAACTAGAAATCAATACCAAGAAGAACTACACAAATACATGAAAATTAAACAAATGCTCCTGAATGACCACTGGATCAATGAAGATACTAAGATGAAAATCAAGCATTTCTTGAAATAAACAAAAATAGAAATACAAAAATATCAAAACAAATGAAAATGGAAATACAATATAACAAAACCTATAGGAAAGAGCAAAAGCTGTGCTAAGAAGGACATTGATAACAATAAATGCCTATATCAAAAAGGTAGAAGGATTACAAATCAACAATCTAATAATGCACCCTAGGGAAGTAGCAAAGTAAGAACAAACCATACTATAAATCAGCAGAAGAAAAGAAGTAACAAAAGTCAGAGCAAAAGCAAATGAAATAGAGACTAAAAAGCAATACTAATGATACCATATAAAAACTTGTTTTTTCAAAAAGATAAACAAAATTGATAAACCACTAGCTAGACCAGCCACAAAGAGAGAAGACCAAAATAAGAAAAATCGTAAATATCCCCCCTACTCAGGAGGCTGAGGCAGGAGAATTGCCTGAACCCAGGAGGCGGAGGTTGCGGTGAGCCGAGATCGCACCATTGCACTCCAGCCTGGGTAACAAGATTGAAACTCCGTCTCAAAAAAAAAAAAAAATCGTAAATAAAAAGGAGATATGCAAACAAACTAGACAACCTAGAGGAAATGGATAAATTCCTGAAAACATAAAACTTACCAAGACTGATTTAGGAAGAAGTAGAAAATCTGAATACAACAGTAGCAAGTAGCAAGATTGAATCAGTAATGAAGAGTCTTCCAAGAAAGAAAATCCCAGGAGCAGATGGATTTGCAGCCAAATTTTACTGAACATATGAAGAAGAACTACACCAATCTTCGTGAAAATATTTCAAAAAATCAAAGAGGAGGGAATTATTTCCAACTTATTGTTGAAGAAAGGCTATCAAGGACACAATAGAAAAAGAAAACTATACGCTAATTTCCCTAATTAACCAAGATGCAAAAATCCTCAACACAATATTAACAAACTGAATCCAACAATGTGTCAAAAATGTAATAAACCACAGTCAAGTGAGATTAATATCAAGGAGGCAAGGATGATCCAAAATATGCAAATCAATAAATGTACTACATTGCATCAACCAAATGAGGGACAAAAACTATATGATCATCTCAATAGATAAAGAAAAAGCTCTTGATAAAATTCATCATCACCTCATGATAAAAACTCTCAACAAGATAGGCATAGAAGAAAGATACCTCAAGAGGACCAAGGCCACATATGACAAACTCACAGTTAACATTATACTGAATGGGGAAAAGTTGAAAGCCCTTCCTGTAAGAACTGAAACTAGTCAAGCATGCCTACTCTTATTTTACATAGTACTGGAATTGCTAGCCAGAACAATAGACAAGAGAAAAAATTTTTTTAAAAATCTAAAGTAGAAAATAGAAAGGCAAATTGTTTTTCTTTGCTGATGATATGATCTGATATCTAAAAAACCTAAAGACTCTCCAAAAACACTCTTAGTTTGATAAATGAATTATGTCAAGTTGCAGGATACAAAAGCAACATGCAAAATCAGTAGCATTTCTATACACCAGTAATGATCTAGCTGAGAAAGAAATCAAGAAATCCATTCGATTTACAATGGCTACAAAACATAAAATATTTAGGAAGAAATTTAACCAAGGAGAAGGGAGATCTCTACAAGGAAAACTACAAAGCACTGATGAAAGAAATTGAAGATGATATAAACAAATGGAAAAAATCCCATACTTGTGGATCAGAAAAAATAATATCGTTAAGATGACCATATAACCTAAAACAATCTACAGATTCAGTGCCATCCCTATCATACCAATTACATTATTCACAAAATTAGAAAAAACATCCTAAAATTCATGTAGTATAAAAAAAAGAGTCTAAATAGCCAAAGCAATTCTAAACAAAATGAACAAACCTGGAGGCATCACATTACCTGACTTTAAAATGTATTACAAGGATATAGTAACCAAAATAGCATGGCATTGGTATAAAATAGATCAATGAAACAAAACATAGAATCCATATTTATAGTAATAAAGACATATATTTATAGCAATACAATCTTCAGGAAAGCTGAGAAGAACTTGCACTGAATAAAGGACAGTCTTTTTATAAATGGTGCTGGGAAAAATTTGATAGCCACATGCGGAAGAATGAAAAGAATGAAACTGGGCTCTCATCTCTCACTATATATAAAAATCAACACAAAAGGGCTTAAAGAACTAAACATAAGACTTGAAACTATAAAAATGCTATAAGAAAACTTAGGGAAAACTTTCCTGGACATTGGTCTAGGCAAATAATTTGTGACTAAGACCTCAAAAACACAGGCAACAAAAATGAAAATAGACAAATGTGACTTAAATAAACTAAAAAGCCTCTGTACCACAAAAGAAACAACCAATTGAGTGAAGAGACAACTCATAAATGAGAGAAAACATTTGAAAACTATTCATCTGGCAAAAGACTAATATCCTGGATACACAAGGAACTCAAACACTTAAATGAGATAAAAACAAGTAATTCCAATAAGTAGTGGACAAAGGACATGAATAGGCATTTCTTAAAGGAAAACATGTAAATGATCAACAAGTATATTAAAAAATTCTCAACATTACTAATAATCAGAGAAATGAAAATCAAAACCACAGTGAGATATCATATTACCACTGTTAGAATAGCTACTATTAAAATTACAAAAAATAACATGTTGGCAAGGTCATGAAAAAAAAGAAATGCTTATATACTGTTAGTGATAATGTAAATTAGTACAACTTTTAGATATCTAGTAGTGGAATATTTCTTTTTTGGTACAAAAAGTTTTTATTTTCTCAAAGAACTTAAAGTAAAATTATTATTTTCTTTGGGGTAAATACCTAAGTGTCCATCAATAAATGAATGGATAAAGCAAATGTGGTACATATACATAATGAAATACTATTTGGCCATATAAAGAGTGAAAGTTTACCATTTGCAGCAACATAGATGGAACTGGAGGTCATTATCTTAAGTCCAATAAGCCAAGCACAGAAAGAGAAATATTTCATGTTCTCACTTATATGTGAGAACTGAAAAACTTAATGGCATAGAGTTAAAAAGTGGCAAGATAGATAACAGAGACTGAGAAGGGTGGGTGGGGGAAGGATAAAGAGAAGTGGGTTAAAGGGTAGAAACATAAAGATAAAAGGAAAAAATTCAATGTTAGATAGCAAAGTAGGGTGACTATACTTAACAAAAATGTATTGTATTTGGCTAATGGACACTGTAAATATCTTGATTGATCATTATGCACTATATATACATGTCATAATATTTCACATGTGCCCAGTAAGTTTGTATAAATGAAAAATCAAAATAAATTTATAGTTATATGTATATATTGTACATAATACAAATTTTTTATTTCTTATCTGAAATGCTTGGGACTAGAGGTGTTTTGGATTTTTGACTTTGAAAAAAAAGTTGAAATATTTGCATTATTCTTATCAGTTGAGCATCCCTAATAGGAAAATCCTAAATCTGAATTTTGAGCATTGTGTTGTTGCTCAAAGTGTTTTGGATTTTGGAGCATTTTGGATTTCAGATTTTTGGATTAGAGAGACTTTATCTGTATATTATGTATTTCAATCATTGTACTTTTCAGTTCTAGAATTTTCTTTTATTTATTTATTTATTTTTATGCTACTTTCTATTTGTTCACTGCTTAAGACCTCATTTTTAAAAATTCTTTGAATAGATTTTTAATTACTACTTTACTGCTATCTGCTAAATCCAATTTCTGACCTGTCTGAAGCATTTTGTACTGATTGCTTTTTTTCTTGATTATGGGTCACATTTTTCCATTTGCTTTTTAATATTTAGTAAATTTTGATTGTATAGTAAACATTGTAAATGATACATTTTTGAGTCTCTAAATTCTGTTATATTTCTCTGGAGGGAGTTAATTTTTGTTCTGTGTGATCTGGTTGGTCATCTTGAACTTATTTGGCTTGGCTTTATTCTGTGTTTAGGGGGATTTGTGAAACGCAAAGGTATTTTACATGCCCATCTCACTTAGAACTCAGCCTTCAAACACTTTAGAACTTGTCAAGCTTTAGTTTGAGAGCTGGTTTTGGTGGGGTTAGAGTAGGCCTCACTCAAGGAAACGAATCTGAGGCATACCTTGTGGGCTTTCTTTGTCAGAGTCATGTGCTTCCTGTCGTCTACTGCCTGAAAACAGTTGTCTCATATATTTTGTACAGTTTTATGGTTGTTAGTAACTGAACTACTTGTCTCGTACCAGTTACTCTATTATAGCTGACAGCTACACTTAGTTTTCCAAAAGATCATTCTGGACTGTAGGAGGGCAGAGTGGCATCAGAGAGAACAGCAAGGAGGAATGATGATGGCTTGGTTTAGGATGGTAGCGATATAGATGTTAAGAAATCATTGGATTCTGGATATATTTTAAAGTCATTTGCAACAGCATTTCTCAATAGATTATATATGAAAGAAAATGCTAAGGTCTTTGGCTTGAGCAACTTGCAGTTTGAAATTCCCGTCAACTAATATAGGGACGGCTGTGGATGGAGCAAATTTTGAGAGTTAAACAGAAGTTCAGTTTTGGACATATTTGATTTGAATTGTGTATTGATTCTCCAAGTGTAGATGTTAAATTGAATTTGGATATATTGCTGTGTAGTTTGTAAGAGAAGATTGAGCTAAAGATATAAATATGAAAGTTACTTACTGGTATATAGATATTTAAAGCCCAGAGACCGGAAGTGAGTGTAGATAGAGAGAAGTGGTTCAGAGACTATTTTCTGGATCACCCCAACAACAAAAATTCATGCCAAAGAGTAAGAATAAGAAAAGGAGCCTGAGCTATCACTGTGGTAGTAGAAAAACCAAGATTGCATGTTAACTTGGAAACCAAGTAAGAAAAGTCTGTCAAGAAGGAGACTATAATTGACAGTGACAATTGATTTTGATGGTTCATGTAAGATAAATATTGACACTTAATAGTTATAGTTATATAAAGGTTATTATTATATAATCCTCTTAAAGAGCAATTCCAATGGAGAGAGAGAGAGTGTGTGTGTGTGTGTGTGTGTGTGCGTGTGTATGTGTTTTGTGTGTGTGTGTGGTGTGGTGAGGAAGGATCAAGGAATGATCAGAGTAGATGCAAGAGAAAGCTGGAGATGAGGAAATTTAGGTTGTATTGACAATGAGCACAGACAACACTATAGAAAGTATAGAAGTGAGGCAGCATGTGGCAGGGGAAGTGGGTAAAGAGAATGTTTTGTTGATCAAGAAAAATAACCACTTTTGCATATTGGTGGGAAAGAAGAAGTTGAGAGTGAAGATTTTGTGGTGCACAAGAGAGAGGAATTGATCTACTGTGGAATACAAAGATATACTTCAGGTAGAATCATGGGGAGTTAGTTTATAGTAATAAACATAAGACAATATATAGGTACAGTTAGTTGTAGGAAGTAGATGTAATGAGGGTAGTATACAGAAATTATCTTCTGACTACTTTTATTTAAGTAGAAATATAGTCCCATTCGTGAGAGTGAAGCCAGGCACAAGTAAAGTTGCATCGGCTTTAGCATCAGCCCAGAGTGCCAAAGGAGAAAAAGATGAGGGATGTCATGACATTAAGGACTGTACCAGGATCTGAGACCTTCCTTCTCCAGTTCTGTAAGACTCTTGCAGTTAAGGTTCTTAGCACCCACTCAGAAGGTGTTGTTGAGTGGGAAGCATCATGTAAGTGCTAGAATGTCTGCCTCCTTTGGTGCTACAGCTGCTACAGAATTGGCAGAGTTAGAGCCTTGCCAGCAGAGCACACTTGGATGGCTAGTGATAGCCTCAGGGCTGGCCCTGGGACCAGAATGGCTGAATCTTGGTCCATCATGTCTGCACCAAAAACCAACTTTACGCTGAGGCACCGTCTTGTCCTGTGGTGTACCTGGGTAAGCTTTAAAAAATGCAGTAAGGGGTGCGTATGTGCACTCATGGGACTTCTCCAAGACACTATAAACATGCAGTAAAACGCATGCCTGGTAGGCTCCATTGGTCCCAGGGCTGAGGGGGAAAATACTATCAAAATCAAACCTTACATAGGAAGATATTGGATCTGAGTTAACTGCTGAGAAGAGGGTGGAGCAAGGGTGGAGTCCATTTTGCTACCATCTTAGTAGCAAAACAGGGCCTTTTAAATTGAATTATTAAATGTTTTCATTTTCTCTGCTTAAAAAATTGTGCTTACTGTATAAAATCCACAACATATCAAAACATATAGAGAAAAACAAAAATCACTGCAATCTCACCACTCAGATAAAAACACTGTTGCAAGGCATTTTTATATACACATAAAAATGTTTATACAAAAGTGAGATTTGACTGTATTTACAAGGTAGCATCCTGAGTTTTTTTTACTTGACATTATATGATAACTGATTAGAAAATTAGCATTTACCCATTATTTAAGTTTTAAAATGTATAAAAATATAAAAGATGAAAATAACTAATCTCTTCATCTAAGGATAACCACTGCGGGTGGCCAATTTTAAGTGGGAAAACCTTCCTGTGTCTAGTTTATTCTTAGCTAATCAGATTCAGTAGTGTTTATTTCTTTTCCTGTCTCTCAACACTAAGGGGATTTAAAGCACTCCCATGTATGGTTTACAAGTTACCCTCTCTAATCTAGTTCTATCTCCTTGTTTTATAGATAAAATTAAAACTCAGAAAAGTTAACTAGAGCTCATGTTGCTACATCCAGCTACTTTCTTCTCTGAAAATGGACAATCTCTATTGCTACCTCCCCTCAACTTCTCTGCCACCCCCACCACTAGCACAAATGCCCTGAGCGACATGGCAAGAGTTTAAGGAAGTCAAATTAGCCTGGAGTGGCAGAATGAAGGGCAGCTCCTAAGGGATGTGGGAGGTAACAGAGTGAGGCTGCCTATTTGATTGGAAAGAAAGCCCTGAGGTCTTTCAGCAGGAGACAGGATGGCTCCTTCATTCAATTATTTATTTGTTCATTTGTGGTGGGAGGAAAACAATTGTTATATTAAGAGCTGGCTGTGGTTTTGTGTTGGCCCTGGAGAAAAGCTGAATTTTATTAGAAAAAAAGATCCTTTGTGTATAAAATTGTCTTATTAGGTCCACGTGGTCACGAAAGGCAGAGCCAGTGAGCACAAAGAAGGTGGAAGAGATGAGATCAACAAGAATTAAAATTCTTGGCATGGTAAAGTAACAGGTATTTCCCTTTACTCTGGTGAGTCAGAAAAAAATGAAATCTGGAAACTCTAGAACTGATGGAGAACCTTGGAGAGAGAAGGACGACTCCAAAGAAGATGACAATAATGTAGCAAACAGGAGGGTGAGAGTGGCAATGACACCATACATTCCTTGGGGCCACATGAGAGTCAGGTTTCATATTTCATTCTAGTGTGTAATTGTGTTGCATTAAAATCTCTCTCTGCTACTCCCCAACTCTGCCAAGAATTCATCATCATTATCACCACTATGATATTAATTATGTACTACATGCATCACTGTAGTATTTCATGTATATTATTCCATTTAACTCTTGTAATAACTCCATGAGGTAGCTGTTATCAATATTCCCAGTTTTCAGATGAGGAACCAAGTATGTGACTAAGTAACTTGTTCTACGTCAACCAGTTAGTAACAGTTTCAGGTAGGACATAAGTTCAAGTCTGCACTGTAAAATGGTAGTTTTCATATTTTTGTCATTGCCCATCCCATCAGTTAAATGTTTTTGGTAATTTATCACAAATATATGAATATTTATTTATATGCTTTTTGAATTCTAAAAAAGATAATATAAAGATGAGCTAAATAATACCTATTAATATCATATAAATTCTGATGGATTTACCCTGAAATCTGCTAATTTCTCAAAGTATAACATACACTTAGTGCAAGTTTCATCATTAACAATAGTGATGAAATATCTCATATTATCTTGAAAATATCAACTTTTTATAAATTTTTGTCACATCTGATTACTTTGTCATACAGCTTGTAAAAGGTTTGTTCCCAGGTTGGTTGAAGTGTCAGCCATGTCATTTCTGGTCATTCATTTGTGCTAGCATTGTTGGTGTTATCTTCAATCTGCTGTTTCTTTGCAAGAAACTTTTAAAGATACTTATCTACTTTGTGAGGGTGAGTGGAGTTAAAAATAGGCAAGTTTTTTATTTTAGCCATTCTAATGAGTGTGACATGGTATCTCATTGTGATTTTGATAGGCATTTCCCTAGAAAACAGTATTGAGTATCCTTTTACAGTTTCCATCTCAGTTGTGTATTGTCTTTGGAGGAATGTCTACTCAGATCCCTCAATCATTTTTTAGCAAGGTAATTTGTCTTTTTTGAATTCTAAGAGTTTGTTTTATATTCTAATATATGTCCTTATCAGACATATAATTTGCAAACATTTTCTCTCATTCTGTATGTTGGCAAAAATGTGAAGAAATTTGAACTCTCATACATTGCTGGTGGGATTATAAAATGGTGCAGTTGCTTTGGCTGATGAATAGATAAACAAAATGTGATATATCCACACAAAATAATATTATCCAGTCATAAAAATGAATGCATTATTGATTCATGTTAAAATGTGGAGGAGCCTTTAAAACATGGTGCCAAGCGAAAGAAAGACCACTTTTATATGAAATGCTCAAAATAGGTAAATCCATACAGAAAGGGAATAGTTTAGTGATTGCCTAGGAATGGGAGGACAGTGGGGTGGAAATAAGAAGTGACTGCTAATGGGCAAAGTGTCTTCTTTTGGGGTGATGAAAATGTTCTGGGATTAGATAGTAGTGATGGTAGCACAATTCTGTGAATACAGTAAGAACCACTAATTTCCGTACATTCAAGAGATAAATTTTATTGCCAGTGAATTATATTTCAATAACGCTGTCATGAAAAAGAATTGGTCTATAAATTCATTTAACTCACCACCCATGACTTGCTCAAAATGCTGATACACAGTCACGATGGCCCTATGTCAATACAAGAACATTATTCATCTTCCTTCTTATCTTAGATTACCCTTCACATAGCACAAGACTCAGGACTCTCTGTCACACAGTTGGGTAAATGAGACAGGACAATATATCAACATGTGTACTACCTATTAGAAAGGTAAATTGCTGTCCCATTTTATAAGAAACAAGTTGTAATGTCTTCTTTATCACACCACAATAAATCACTCTCATGCAACTCACATTGGAGACTACTGTTCTAAAACCACTATGCTCTAGTAATGCCCTGAATTTGTTTCCAGTAAAGGCCAGTTTACACACTACTCAAATTCGAAAGAAGAGGTAGCAATTGAACATACAAGAAAGAGAAAAGATAATTGATAGGGGCAGGGCTATGAGAAATTGGGATGAAGTGTGATCCAAGACACACTTGGAGGGATTTCACCAAGACAAAAGGATGGTCACTTCCTCAAACATACATGAATGAAACAAGATATCCACAACACAAGAAATTTTTTTTTCTGATGGTTTCTACTTTGTTTATGTGTCTAAACTATGGAGTGATGTCCTATTCTGTGAGTGAGACAGAGTTAAAGGAGAGATTTAAAGAGCTCAGGTTAGTAGATAAGGTATGAAATAATTGTTGTGGATGAATGAGAGGATAAGTTGATCAGAGGTAAGCTGGATAATTGCCAGGCAGTGTTGGAGAACTGTTTGAAGTTAATAATCATGCATTTTGAATGAAATAAACTTTCTCTTTTCTCTTTCTTTCTTTCTTTTTTTCTTTCTTTCTTTCTTTCTTTCTCTTTCTTTCTTTCTTTTTCTCTCTTTCTTGAGACAGAGTTTCTCTCTTGTCACCCAGCCTGGAGTGCAATAGTGCAACCTCAGCTCACTGCAACTTCCGCCTCCCAGGTTCAAGTGATTCTCCTGACTTAGCCTCCCAAGTAGCTGGGATTACAGGCGTCCTATGCCACTTCCAACTAATTTTTGTATTCTTAGTAGAGACAGAGTTTCACCATGTTGGGCAAGTGGTTTTTGAACTCCTGATCTCAGGTGATACACATGCCTCAGCCTTCCAAAGTGTTGGGGATTACAGGTGTCAGCCACCATGCCCAGCCAAAATCAACTTTAAATGCAACTTTTTGCCAGCATTATTCAGCTGCTGAGGCTCAGGCACAGAGAAAACAGACTTTTTCAGTTCATGCAGAGTTGGAGTGACAAACATTGAGAAGCAAGAGAGTGTAGGCATTGACAGTGATGTAAACGGATGAGCCAAGCTATTCAAATAGGGAAAAGGGTCAGGCAGAGAAAGAAAAGGGTTGACAAATTGAAAACGAAAGAGTCGGAGAGTCCACCATTACAGAGGTGGGCCACCATCGCCATGGCAGTTCTAACCACACCCATATAAACAGGACTACAGCGAATTACACACAGCAGCAGGGCAGAGCCCACGACAGCAGGGTGGAGCCCATGACAGCAGGGCGGAGCCCAGGGCAACAGGGCAGAGCCCACGGCAACAGGGCGGAGCCCACGGTACCTCAGCATAGCCACTACAGGCAGGCAGTGACTACACTGCCTCCTCACTGGGCAGGAAAGTGCAACGGATACTCATAAATAAGGCCCTAACTCCCTGGGACAGAGCACCTCAGGAAAAGAAAAGGGGCTTTAAGAGTTCTGCTGCAGCAGACTTAAACGTACCTGCCTAGCAGCCCTGAATGAACAATGCAGCTCACAGCTCAGCACTTGAGCTCCTATAAAGTACAGACTGTCTGCTCAAGTATAAAGTACAGACAGTCTCCTCAAGCAGGTCCCTGACCCCCGTATATCCAGAGTCACCTCACAAAGGACTGATCAGACTGACATTTGGTGGGCATCATTCACGGACAAAGACAGCAGAAGAAGAATCTGGTAGCAACCCTCACAGTTCCACAGCTGCTACAGGAGTTCCCCAGGCAAGCAGGGCCTCGAGTGGACCTCAGCAGTCCTACAGCAGTGGGGCCAGACTGTTAGAAGGAAAACTAAGAAACAGAAATACTTCATCATCAACAATCTGGACGTCCACTCAGAGACCCAATCGGAAAATCAGCAATTACTTAGAATACAGGTGGATAAATCCACAAAGATGGGAAGAAACCAGTGCAAAAAGGAGGAAAACACCTGAAACCAGAACACCTCGCCTCCTACAAGGGACCACAACTCCTCACAGCAAGGGAACAAAGCTGGATGGAGAATGAGTGTGATGAAATGACAGAATCAGACTTCAGAAGGTGGGTGATAAGAAACTTCTGTGAGCGAAAAGAACATGTTCTAACTCAATGCAAAGAAACTAAGAACCTTGAAAAAAGATTTGAGGAAATGATAACAAGAATGGACAACTTAGAGAGGAATATGAGTGGAATGATGGAGCTGAAAAACACAACATGAGAACTTCACGAAGCATGCACTAGTTTCAACAGCCGAATTGACCAAGCAGAAGAAAGGATATCAGAAGTCGAAGATCAACTCAATGAAATATAATGAGAAGCCAAAATTAGAGGAAAAAGTGCAAAAAAGAATGCACAAAGTATCCAAAAAAGGTGGGATTATGTGAAGAGACCTAATCTATGTTAGATAGGTGTACTTGAATGTGACAGAGAGAATGAATCCAAGCTGGAAAATACTCTTCATGATATTTTCCAGGAAAATTTCCCCAACCTAGCAAGGCAGGCCAATATTGAAGTCCAGGAAATACAGAGAACACCACAAAGATACTCCACAATAAGAGCAACCCCAAGGCACATAACCATCAGATTCACTACGGTTAAAATGAAGGAGAAAAATGCTAAGGGCAGCCAGAGAGAAAGGTCAGGTCACCCACAAAGCCAATCAGACTCACAGCAGATCTCTCGGCAGAAACCCTACAAGCCAGAAGAGAATGGGAACCAATATTCAACATCCTTAAAGAAAAGAACTTTCAACCCAGAATTTCATATCCAGCCAAACTGAACTTCATAAGTGAAGGAAAAATGAAATCCTTTGCCAACAAGCAAGTACTCAGAGATTTTTGTCACCACCAGGCCTGCTTTACAAGAGCTCCTGAAAGAGGCACTACACATAGAAAGGAACAACCAGTAACAGCCATTCCAAAAACATACCAAATGCTAAAGAGCATCAACAAAATGAAGAATCTGCATCAACTAATGGGCAAAACAGACAGCTATCATCTAAATGGCAAGATCAAATTCACACATAACAATATTAACCCTAAATGTAAATGGGCTAAATGCACCAATCAAAAGACACAGACTGGCAAATTGGATAAAAAGCCAAAACCCATCACTGTGCTGTATCCAGGAAACCTATCTCACATGCAAGTATACACAAAGGCTCAAAATAAAGGGATGCAGGAAGATTTACCAAGCAAATGGAGAGCAAAAAAAAAAAAAAAAAAAAAAGCAGGAGTTGCAATTCTCATCTCTGATAAAATAGACTTTAAAGCAACAAAGATCAAAAGAGACAAAGAAGGCCATTACATAATGGTCAAAGGATCGATACAAGAAGAAGAGCTAACGATCCTAAATATATATGGACCCAATATAGGAGCACCCAGATACATAAGGCAAGTTCTTAATGACTTACAAAGAGACTTAGACTCCCACACAATAATAGTGGGAGACTTTAACACTCCACTGTCAATATTAGACAGATCAACCAGACAGAAAATTAACAAGGATATCCAGGGCTTGAACTCAGACCTGGACCAAGCAAACCTAATAAACATCTACAGAACTCTCCACTCCAAATCCACAGAATACACATTCTTCTCAGCACCACATCACATCTACTCTAAAATTGACCACATAATTGGAAGTAAAGCACACCTCAGCAAATGGAAAACAACTGAAATAATAACAAACAGTCTCTCAGACCATAGTGCAATCAAGTTAGAACTCAGAATTCTGAAACTAACTCAGAACTGCACAGCTTCATGGAAACTGAACAACCGGCTCTTGAATGTTGACTGGATAAACAATGAAATGAAGGCAGAAATAAAGAAGTTCTTCGAAACCAATGAGAACGAAGACACAACATACCAGAATCTCTGGGACACATTTAAAGCAGTCTCTAGAGGAAAATATATAGCAATAAGTGCCCAATGAGAAGAGTGGAGAGATCCAAAACTGACACCCTATCATCAAAATTGAAAGAGCTAGAGGAGCAAGATAAAAAAACTCAAAACCTAGCAGAAGACAAGAAATAACTAAGATCAGAGTAGAACTGAAGGAGATAGAGACACGAAAAACCCTTCAAATAATCAATAAATCCAAGAGCTGGTTTTTTTGAAAAGATCAACAAAATAGACAGACCACTAGCCAGACTGATAAAAAAGAAAAGAGAGAATAACCAAAGAGATGCAATAAATAACGATAAAGGGGAAATCACCACAGATTCCACAAAAATTTAAGCCATCATCAGAGAATATTACAAACAACTCTATGCACATAAACTAGTAAACCTGGAAGAAATGGATAAATTCCTGGACACCTGTGTCCTCCCAAGCCTAAACCAGGAGGAAGCCAAAACCCTGAATAGACCAATAACAAGGTCTGAAGTCGAGGCAGCAATTAAGAGCCTACCACACAAAAAAAGCCCAGGTCCAGATGGGTTCACAGCCGAATTCTATCAGACACACAAAGAGGAGCTGGTATCATTCCTTCTGAAACTATTCCAAATAATCCAAAAAGAGGGAATCCTTCCCAAAGCATTTTATGAGACAAACATCATCCTCATAGCAAAACCCGGCAGAGACTCAACAAGAAAAGAAAACCTCAGGCCAATATCCATGATGAACATAGAAGCAAAAATCTTAAATAAAATACTGGCAAGCCAATTGCAACAGCACTTCGAAATGCTTATCCACCATGATCAAGTAGGATTCATCCCAGGGATGCAAGGCTGGTTCAACATATGCAAGTCTATCAACGTAATTCACCACATGAACAGAACCAAAGACATAAACCACATGATTATCTCAATTGACGCAGAGAAGGCCTTTGACAAAATTCAACAGCCCTTTATGCTAAAAACTCTCAATAAACAAGTTATCAGTGGAATGTATCTCAAAATAATAAAAGCTATTTACGACAAACCAACAGCCAATATCATACTGAATGGGCAAAAACTGGAAGCATTCCCTTTGAAATCTGGCACTAGACAAGGATGCCCTCTCTCACCACTCCTATTCAATATAGTACTAGAAGTTCTAGCCAGAGCCATCAGGCAAGAGAAAGAAATAAAGGGTATTCAAATAGGAAAGCAGGAAGCCAAATTGTCTCTATTTGCAGACGACATGATGGTATATCTAGAAGACCCCCATCGTCTCAGCCCAAAAACTCCTGAAACTGATAAGCAACTTCAGCAAAGTCTCAGGATATAAAATCAATGTGCAAAAATCACAAGCATTCCTATATACCAGTAACAGACTTAAAGAGAGCCAAATCAAGAATGAACTGCCATTCACAATTGCTACAAAAAGAATAAAATACCTAGGAATACAACTCACAAGGAACATAAGGGACCTCTTCAAGGAAAACTACAAACCACTGCTCAACAAAATAAGAGAGGACACAAACAGATGGAGAAACATTCCATGTTCAAGGTTAGGAAGAATCAATATCGTGAAAATGGCCATACTGCCCAAAGTAATTTACAGACTCAATGCTATCCCCATCAAGCTACCATTGACTTTCTTCACAGAACTGGAAAAAACCACCTTGAACTTCATATGGAACCAAAAGAGAGCCCGCATAGCCAAGTCAATTCTAAGCAAAAAGAACACAGCGGGAGGCATCACACTACCAGGCCTCAAACTATACAACAAGGCTACAGTAATCAAAACAGCATGGTACTGGTAGCAAAACAGAGATATAATGAAACAGAACAGAGGCATCAGAGGCAACACAACATATCTACAACCATACAATCTTTGATAAACCTGACAAAAACAAGCAATGGGGAAAGGATTCCCTGTTTAATAAATGGTGTTGGGATAACTGGCTAGCCATGTGCAGAAAGGAGAAATTGGACCCCTTCCTGACACCTTATACTAAAATTAACTCCAGATGGATTAAAGACTTAAACATAAGACCTGGCACCATAAAAACCCTAGAAAATCTAGGCAAAACCATTCAGAACATAGGAGTAGGCAATGACTTCATGACCAAAACACCAAAAGCATTGGCAACAAAAGCCAAAATAGACAAATGGGACCTAATCAAACTCTGCAGCTTCTGCACGGCCAAATAAACAGTCACTAGAGTGAATCGGCAACCAACAGAATGGGAAAAAATTTTTGCAGTGTACCCATCTGACAAAGGGCTGATATCCAGAATTTACAAAGAACACAAATAATAGATTTACAAGAAAAAAACCAACAAGCCCATTCAAAAATGGGCAAAGGATATGAACAGACACTTTACCAAAGAAGACATACATGAGGCCAACAAACATATAAAAAATGCTCATCGTCACGGGTCATTAGAGAAATGCAAATTAAAACCACACTGAGATACCATCTCACGCCAGTTAGAATGGGCATCATTAAAAAATCTGGAGACAACAGATGCTGGAGAGGATGTGGAGAAAAAGGAACACTTTTACACTGCTGGTGGGAGTGTAAATTAGTTCAACCATTGTGGAAGATAATGTGGAGATTCCTCAAGGACCTAGAAATAGAAATTCCATCTGACCCAGCAACCCCATTACTGGGTATATATCCAAAGGACTATAAATCGTTCTACTATAAGGACACATGCACAAGAATGTTCATTGCAGCACTGTTTACAATAGCAGAGACCTGGAACCAACCCAAACTCCCATCAATGATAGACTGTACTGGGAATATGTGGCACATATACACCATGGAATTTTATGCAGCAATGAAAAAGGATGTGTTCATGTCGTTTGTAGGGACATGGATGAATCTGGAGAATATCATTCTCAGCAAACTGACACAAGAACAGAAAATGAAATACTGCGTATTCTCACTCATAGGTGGGTGATGAGCAATGAGAACACATGGACACAGGGAGGGGAGCACTACACACTGGGGTCTCTTGGGGGTAATAAGGGAGGATCAGTGGGGGGGAGTTGGGGAGGGATAGCATGGGGAGAAATGCCTGATGTGGGTGAACGGGAGGAAGGCAGCAAATCACACTGCCACATGTGTACCTTTGTAACTATCTTGCATGTTCTGCACATGTACCCCTTATTTTAAAATGCAATAAAAAAATAAAGAAAACAAAAGAGTCAATAGTTTGTGAGTTTCAAGATTGTGAAGAATGATCATGTTGAAGAGTAGAGCAAGCAAATCAGAAGGAGGGAAGTTTGTTGTCAGAGTAGGATTCTTGAAGCACTGGTTCTGGAGGTTGGACAATAACAGGAAATAACAAGGTCCACAGTGTGACTGTGCAAGTAGGTGGCTGAGATAAAGTGAAAAGAGGTTCTTTGGAAATAAGGGATTAAGGAACTGAATAACCAGGGAGTTGGATGAATTAGCCACATACGTGGATGCTGAAGTCATCCAAAATGATGGTAGAGCTTAAGGTGCAGCAGAACACTATGAGCCAGGTGCCAAGTACTCAATACACAGGAGTACTGTGGCTCGAAGATTAGAAAGAGAACTGTAGGTTAGAAAAGTAAGAAAGAAGAGACTGTGTTATACCTCGATTACATGGGACTCAAATAAATAGAAATTTCTTTGTTATTTTGCTTTGCTTTGTTTTTCAGTGAAGATGGAGGAGTCAGGGTCTGAAGCAAAAAGGACAGCAATGCCATTTCTAGACCTGGGGATACATGAGGTGTGAGAAAATAAACAACCTCAGCTTGCATTTAATGGCAGTATAGGGAAAGAATATTCTCAGAGGAATTTTGAAAGACATACTGACAAGCATTGCAAGGAGAGATAGCAAAAGAGAGGCAGGAAAATGGAAAATTAGTAATGAGAATGCAAACAGCATAATAAAGTATGAACGTTTTGAGTAGGAGCAACCATCATACCTCTGGAGCCTCTGTATCACAGTAAATGGATATTACACACTGAGCCATATACTGCAGGTTTAATTTGCTTCTCTAAATGTATCATAGGAATCCTCACCACTACAGAGATAAAGAAATAAAACCTAGACAGGAAAATGGAGTTGTGCAACATTCCTCAGAGAGTCAATGTCAGATTCACATGGCAAGACATTTTCCCTACAGTGAGACATCTCCCTATATCCTTTCCAGTGGTTCTTGAAGGATGCTGTAAACGTTAGTCACCATTTTCATTTATTTTCTGGCCACCAGGAAATGAGATGTGCACAGGTATAGTAAGGATGGGGGCAGTTATGTTTTGTGGCTACTTTAGTCTGCTCTCTAAGAGCAGACTTCTTGAATTGAATCAGCTTCTGATTCAGCGCACTGGATTTTTGATCCACAAAGTAGAGAGCCAAGAACCAGGAAAGCTTTGAACCCTTTCATGCCTGGCTGATTTTGGTGAGGCAGCTGTGGAGGTTTTAAAACAAGGCTGCAAATTCTTTAACACTCCTCTCATTTGGGGTGAAGTGTATCAAGGGTTGAAGTGATTCAAAGGGTGAAGTCCTTGACTCTCAGTGGGTTTGTGATTTCTCCAACCAATAGAACTGGGGAAATCATACTGTATGGCTTCAGAAGTTGGGTCATAAAGGGCTGTGCATCTTCCATTTGGGTCACTGGAACACTTGCCCTTGGAGCTCTGAGCTGCCACATAAGAAATCCAACCACGGCCAGACACAGAGGCTCATGCCTATAATCCCGGCACTTTGGGAGGCCAAGATGGGTGGATCGCCTGAGGTCAGGAGTTTGAGACCAGCCTGGACAACGTGGTGAAACCTCATTTTTACTAAAAAATACAAAAATTAGCAAGGCGTTGTAGCAGGCGCCTGTAATCATAGCTACTTGAGAGGCTGAAGTAGGAGAACCACTTGAACCTGGGAGGAGGAGGTTGTGGTGAGCCGAGATCACACCCCTGAACTCCAGTCTGGGCAACAGAGTGAGACTCTTTCTCAAAAAAAAAAAAAAAGAAAAAGAAGAAATCCCACCACCCTTAGGTCACCATGGTATTGAGGCCATGTGGAGGAGGTATTCTGGTTGACAAGGAAAGCTGAGCCTAGCCTTCCAGCCATCCCTGTCAAAACATCACACATGTGAGTGAAACTGGAAGGTGGATGAGGGGGTGTAGGGGGAGCAGTTACCATATCAGGACATTTGCCACCTGAATACCACTGAGTGATCTATGTTGATTAAAGGAAACACCCAGCTGAGCCTTGCCTGATATTCGTAACCCATTGAGATGCAATAAAAGGGCTGCTGTTTTAATCCACCAAGTTTTGGGGTAGTTTGTTGAGCAGCAATAACTAAGCAAAACGCAAGGCCAGAAGAGGAAACACTCAATTGTAGGCACCTATAAGTCTCATCCTCTGCCACATACTCCCACCCTGTGCTCCTGACATACAGGTCTTCTGTCTGTTCCCTGTGCATACCTTTCAGTCTTCCGCCACCAGGCCTTT
The DNA here is from genome assembly GCF_049354715.1 of Callithrix jacchus. NCBI lineage: Eukaryota > Metazoa > Chordata > Mammalia > Primates > Cebidae > Callithrix > Callithrix jacchus. The sequence continues at coordinate 148,316,172 of NC_133524.1, forward strand.
GCTCTTGCTATTCCATCCACGAGAACTGCCATTCTCATCTCCCCTACTGAACTCCCACTCAGCACTCAGGGCCCAACTTGAAAGTCAGCTCCCTTATGCCTCTTCTATCTGATCACCTTGGAGGAATTAATAGCTCATTTTCCCTGCTCCCACTAGCCATTTGCTTACCTCCTTCATCTAGCACATTTTCTAAGTGTCTGTCTCCATTCTTTGACTCTGAGCAAAAGTCAGTCTTACTCACTTTGGCATCTCCTCTAGTGTCAAAGATGTTGCCCAAGTGGGTTTTTAAATTATGTGAAGGAAAGAGACCCTGATGGAGCAAGCCACACTCCTTAGAGAGAAACAAAGCTCAGTTAGGGGAAGGTGGAAATTATGGCATGGTGATACCAGGTTTATCTGGAAGTCTGTTTCCAGGAGTAGCAGGGCATCTATGGACACTGATGATTCTCATGGGCAAGGAGTATGAAGAGCCTCTCCTAAGACCTGAATACACAGTAAAGACCAGGGAGATTCTGGAAGAAGTGGATTCCTCAGAGAAGAGATATTTCTTTCTTCTAAAAATCTGCCATTTTTTCCTTATAAATGAAAATATATAACAATTATAGATATTTATGGGATACAGAATGATATTTTGATACATGTATACAAAGTATAATGATCAAATCAGAGTAATTAGCATATCCACCACCTGTAATATTTACCACTTCCTTATATTGGAAACATTAGAAATCTTCTCTTTCACCTTGAAAATAAACAATAAATTATTGTTACCCATATTCACCTTACAGTGCTATAGAACATCAGAACCCATTCTTCCTATTTAGCTATAATCTCTTACCCATTAACAAACCTTTCCCTATCCTTTCCCTTGCCCTACCCTTCCCAATCTCTAATATCTACAATTCTACTCTCTAGTTCTATGAGCTGAACTCTTTTTAGCTTCCACATATGAGTGACAACATGTGGTATTTATCTATGCCTGGCTTATTTCAGTTGACATAATGTCCTCCAGATCCATCTGTGTTGCTGTAGAAGACAATATTTTATTCTTTTTATGGCCAAGTAGTATTCCATTGCATATATATATATATGGATAAAGAAAACGTGTGATATATAAGTATATATATATATATATATACCTCACACATTTTCTTTATCTATTCATCAATAGATGGGTATTTAGGTTGATTCCATGTCTTGTCTATTGTGAATAGTACTGCACTAAATAAACATGGGGGAAATTTGCAGAAATGACAGGTCAGAGCAAGTGTGCAGTTGCAGGAATGTGTCAACATGTACCACCAGGGGATTAGAAGTTTCGAATGACCTTTCACACCTGTACCCCTTGGTGAGTCTGGAATGAGCCCTCAAGCCTGAATATATGGGCCTGGAAATCCAGACTTAAAAATTATAGGCTGAAAGAGTAGTGAAGCTTTTTTTTTTGTTTTTGAGGCACACACACACAGAGTGATGCCACCTTTCTCCTTGTAAGATTTGCTTAAATAGACACAGTCCCCATAATCCAGGGGTCCCCAAACCCTGGGCCACAAATGGGACCTGTCCGTGGCCTGTTATGATCTGGGCTACACAGCAGGAGGTGAGCATCAGGCCCACAAGCAAAGCTGAGCTCCACCTCCTGTCAGATCAGTGGCAGCATTAGATTCTCATAGGAGCACAAACTGTATTGTGAACTGCATATATGAGGGATCTAGGTTGTGTGCTCTTTATGAGGATCTAATGACAAATGTAATGTGTTTATTTAATCATCCTGAAACCACCCCTCCCCACACCCGTTGGTGGAAAAACTGTCTTCCATGCAAGTGGCCCTGGTGCCAAAAAGGTTGGGGACCACTTCTCTAAATCAGTCTAAGAGTCCCAGGGACCTGGGTCACAGTTTGGCATGGATTCTGATTCTTTCCACCTTCCCAGCTTTCTTTACCTCTAACATTGAATGTGCTGGGGGAACTCTCAAACCTTCTGTTTGACCTCCTGAGACATGGAAGCCTGACTGTTCACATGCTCGGATAAGTGAATCCCATGTCAGAATCTAGATTTTCCATTTAGAAAATGTGGCGTCTTGGCTGGTATCTGAGGATTCCTCCTGCCCCACTTTCATCAGCAGTAGGTGGAACCGAGATTGTGCCTGTGGCCTCCTCATTTGAGGAGGCCCTGGCTCCTGGCCATCCCATGGAATGAGGCATTGGCAAGTTTCCAAGGACAGGTTGGTCCTTTTGTACTTGGCCAGTCCAGGGGGGCCAATTAACAGTAGGTTAATCACAGTTCCACATGCCCAATCTACTTATTTGCTGAGTCATTATTAAATAAGGCCAATTAATAGCTTTGGGTGGATTTTTAATCCTTGTGAGGCTCCCATGATGTGAAGGTGACAATGTGCAATTAACAAGGCAATAGGTGATAAATGGCAGTGACCTTACATGGATAAGAAAGCCCTTCCTCCAGGCCCCTTGATTCCATACACAAAGGAAGTATTTTGGGAAAGTCAGAACTGGGGATAGGGTGTATGCCAAGATAAAGAAATACTTTGTAAACCTCATTGCGACTGACACAGCTTTGGCAGACACTACCTTTTGTGATTTTTGTGGCATTACTAAAAATAGAGCATCAAGACAAAGGAATAAGCAGGTCTTCCCCTCGTGTGGGTAGCAATTGCACTCCTCAAACCTCTCTGTTAGGGAGGCCCAGGAGACAGCCCTGGTCCTGTGCTGTGGATATCTGGGAGAATCCAAAATTCAGGGATGAGCATCATTTAAAAGATATCTATCAATCTGAGCTCTTTAGCAGAGGGGGCTTCTAAGGAAAGCATTCATAATATCCATAGTTTAGACATACTGTACCCCAGAAATTTGCAACCTAAATTCTCAAGGCCCTTCAACCTTGAGAGTGCTAAAGTCCACATTTTGAAAAGTGCATATTTTTGTGGATGAAAATCAGGGTGGGAAGTGGCCTGGACTATGGCCCAGGGGAAGAGAATAAGAGCTTGAGTCAGATACTTCTGCATCTTAGTCCTGGCTGCTCACCAGCTGAAAAACCATGATCCAGCCTGTTAGCCTCTTTGAGCCCACCTCATCTCATTTGAAAATGGCTGTGATAACAACTCCTAGGTCACAGAGATTCGCGCCAGTGTGGCCACAGCTTGGGTAGCACCAAGAAGCTACCTAGGGAGGTAACACAAGGAAACCTCTGAGGGGCCTCCAGTTTCTGAGCTCAGATTGTCCATGGCTTAGATTTCTCATTCCTCCTCCAGTCTCCACTGGTGGCAGTGTGCTGTTTGTTCTGGTGACTGCAGACTGAGAAAATGGTATGTGTGATATGGTAGCTGCCAAGTCAGACTGCAGAACCAGAGTAGCATAGGAGGCTTCATATAGAAAAGCCACTAACCAAGCCAGGCACCATGAGGTCACTCAACTGGAGAAGAGCTAGCTTGCATTGTGCCAACAACCAAAAATATTTGCTTCAGTCCATCATGGTCTAACAGCTCCTATTCTGTGCCCAAGGCCAGATGAATACTTACCTGTCTGAAGCAGAAACTCAGGTGGGAACTTATGCTGCCTAAGGCATTTGCGCTTTCCAGCAATTTACTCCCAGATATTTATGTCAAAGTAGTTTCAGGATTTCCAAAAGGAGTAGGTTAGGTTGCCAAATTCATGATGGGAAAACACTAGATTTACAGTGCATCTCTCACTGTAACATGCCTGTGACTCCCCTGAAGGATCTTGTTAAAATGCAGATTCTAACTCAGAGGGTCTGGGTCCAGCCAGAGACACTGCATTTCCACAAGCTCCCAGGTGATGTTACTGGCACTGGTCCCTGTGCCTGAGGAGAAATGCGCAGTAAGAGCCCCATCCCTGGGATGCTGGTACATGATGGTCACGATAAAGATCACAGCACTAGTTCAGAGTTGGGATCCCCAAGGCCAGATCTATAGGCTCTCTCTTCCCTTATAGAGTACTGAATCCCAGAAGCCTGGGTCAGGCCTATGGAGATCAAAGTAACAGTTCTATTACTGATAAAGTCTCATTCATGCAACAACAACAACAAAAAACCACTCATACCCCAAGCGCTATTAAAAAATATTTTTTTCAAATCTCAATGAGAGGCCTTGGTTTAGCCAGGTAGGTACAGTGGGCCTGCCAGTGGGTCCCTCCTCTTCCTCCAAATTCAGCAGGCGAGCTCACCCAGAGTAGGTGCAGCTGGTCAACCCCCAGGAGCTTTTGGCTTTCTCCTGAGGGCAAGACCCGTTTCCCTCGGAGTATGGTGGATCATACAAGTAGGCAAGTAGGCCTTAGAGCAGAGATAGAGGAGGGGGTTACACCAGAGGGAAGGATCTGCTCAGCGCCTCCTATTAAGCTCTCCAACCCTGGGGAGCACAGATGGAAAAGAGGAGGAAAGTGGCCATGAGAATCACCTCTGAAGTCCCTGAACATGTTACCATGAAGCCTAGGACCTGGGGAGACCCACTTGCCCCAACCTAGTTTGAATGTGTAATGTGAGCCATGTGCCTTGTGGCAGGCTTGGGAGGTGTCAGCCTTCTTGCCCCTGTCCCCCTCCCCAGGTTTTCCCTTGTCCCCCTGCAGAGTAATCACTTCACAGTGGCCAGAGTGGCCTGTCAATCAAATCAGATTATGTCATGCCTCAAGACCTTCCAGTGGCTTCCAACCACAGGTACAAAGAAGCCTTCATCCCTCACCGAGGCTTGTATAACCTGACATAGTCTGGCCCCTGCTCACTGCACCCCAGCCACCCAGCCTGCTCAGCTTACCTCAGGTCTCTTCTCACATGTTACCCCCTCACTGCCAGGTGCACACTCTCAAAAATACCCCCTCCTTAGCAAACTAACACAGGAACAGAAAACCAAATACTGCATGCTCTCACTTATAAGTGGAAGCTAAATGATGAGAACACATGGACACATAGAGGGACACAATACACACTGGAGCATATGAGAGGGTGGAGGTTGGGATGAGGAAGAGGATCAGGAAAAATAACTAATAGGTACTAGGCTTAATACCTGGGTGACGAATTATCTTTACAACAAATCTGCATGATACAAGTTTATCTATGCATTAATAACAAACCTGAACATATACCCCTGAACTTAAAATAAAAACTGAAAAAAAGAAAAGAAAAAATATACCCGTTTTTCACTACCTTAATTCTGACTCTCCTTTGATGGTGGCACTTATCATTGTCTATTCAGGTGAACATATGCTTATCCTGATAGAGTTGTCTCTTTTCTGCCTGCTGAAATTCAGTACTTATTCACAATCATCTCCTCCTTGAAAGTGACCATTTGTTGCTCCGTTGAGCAATCTCTCTACATGTTCACTGGACCAGTTATAAACATGGTCACCCTCTCTGTGACCTTGGTCCCTGCTGTGATCTGAATGTTTGTGTCCCCCAACACCCAATTTCACATATTGAAACTTAATCCCCAATGCCATGTTATTAAGAGAGGTGGCCTCTGGGAGATGATTAGGTCATACACATAGAGCCCACATGAATGGGATTGGTGTCCTTACAAAAGAAGCCCAAGGGAGCTTGTTTGCCCCTTCCACTATGTGAAGACACAACACATACCATCTATGAGGACTGGGCCTTCACCAGACATTGAAATAGGTGGTACCTTGATCTTGGACTTCCCAGCCTCTAAAACTGAGTAATAAATTTTATTGTTTATAAATTACCCAGTCTAACATATTTTATTATAGAATCCCAAATGGACTAAAACAGCAACTCTTTCCAAAATCATCCACTACTTGTTTGTGTGGACCTGCCTTTAATCATAGTCTTTACCTGGGGAATACGGGCTGCATGAGAATAGGTTCTCCTAGCTAGCATCAACTTGAAGATCTGGCTTATCATGCACAGTTCCCATTCTCTGACAAGCTGCAGACTTTTAATTCTTGAGTCCCAGAGGAAGCGAGTCACTTTCCCAAGATCAAAAAGCTTATAATAGGCAATGTGTATCCTCTAACTGCTTATCTTGAATGTGTCACAGCTCTGCAGATTCAACAAGACCAAAAGCAAACTATTGATTCCATATCTTGCCCCATCTTGTCAACCTCCTGCATCAATCTGAGTTTTCTTCAAGTGGACTCACCTCAGAGGCTTCCAACTGGTGTGCTCAATACCAGTTTATCTCAAATGTGTTGTAAGTATACCAAGATAATGTTTCCCTTGTAGCTCCTACAACAGCTGGGAAGAATCTTGGGTATCTGAAGTTTTTCAGTGAGCCACCTCTACCTTCAACTTGTTTCTTTTTACCTCAATGTGCTGTGTGACTATTATCATTTCCTATGCTTTAAGTTATGATGCATATTGGGAATCCCTGTCCCATTTTAATGAACACAAACAGAAACCTGAGAGTCATCCTTGATATCCCCTTTCCCTCTCCCTCACTTTCCATATCCCAGCCATTAGCAAATCCAGTTAGCTCAACCTCCAAAACTTTTCTCACATCGATCCATTTTTCTCTATCTCTAATAAGTCACAGTCTGGGCCAAGCCACCATCATGACCTGTCTTGCATCATGGGTGCCCAATGCTCTGCCCACCTCCTCCCCACTAGCACTACTCCCAGACTGTTCTTTTCTCCATATTGTTGAAGCAATGAAGTGCAGGGAAATTGGCTCTGGTCTAAAAAGCAAGATTCCATGTTCTATTCCCTCACTTTGTTTTTTTATTACCAATTATCTGAGTAGCTTTGGAAAATTCCTGCCTCTGATTTGGCCTTAGTGTTATCACACCTGCAGTGAGAATTAAGTTAAAAAGCTGATCTCAACAGTGTCAGCAGGACTTTCTTGTCCCTTCTTTTGTTTTGAACTCAAAATTGTCATGGCTTATATTACCTTGGACATTCCCCCAAGTGGTTCCCCAGCTTCTGCCCAAAGTGCTGCTCTGCCACACAAAAACCTGTTCAAAGCTTTTAAATGTAACTTTAAAGCCACTTTACTATAGATAAAAGGCTGTACTAAGGGGTTATAATAATTGACTTCAACTGCCAAACCAAGTGGTTTGGCCTCAGACTCCATGGAGCATTGCATGTGTCTCATTTAACCACCAAGTTAGTAGTACAAGTTGTCCTTATTTGGTCCATATTGGCAAAGGGAGAGGGGTGCTTATGCCAAGTACTCCTTTATGTCCAGAGACTCCCAGTGGCTTGATTGAATAGCAACTACCTCTTTGAAATTCCCGTCCCTACACAATAACAAAACTGGCAGTGACCCTATCCCCTATTCTTCCCATCCTTCCTCCTCTGGGTTCACATTTGTTTAAGATGGAACCCTTAATGATGCCATCATGCCCAGAGCCATGACTTAGCTACAAACAGTGACTTTTTTTCCCCTAAAACTCTAATAATTCTGACTTACTGGCATATTATAGGTTGTAAGCTATGTAAGCTATTAATATTATCTTTTGTATACAATTTTTATAACATAATATATTTTTCTCTTCTTAGAAAAGGAAAGGGGACTTCTAGCTCCAGTAATGGCACACTAGGTTAGTTGGTTGATACTTCTCTTTAAAAAAAACTAAAATGCTAAATAAAGTATTAAAATTACTACAAACAAAAGAACGAGTAAAATAGGAAGAAATTATAGAACAACTGATGTTTTAAAAGTGGGATCCTAGAGAAGTTAAATAATCATGGAAGCTCTTTTTACCAGAGGATGTTTCAAGTCCCCAAATTTGTGAGTTTTATTATGTTTTGTGTTCTCTTTGGGTGAAAGAAATAGAAATCAAATCTCAGAACATGGGCAATGTAAAAACTCCTTTTAATAGTGATTCCAAATAATTGCCTGGCACCCCAAAGGACTATAGCCTTAGGTAAGGATAAAGTCACAACAAATCAACCCTCTTTTGGTCTTGAAGCTGTGAACTCCAAAAATCTGAGACAAGTCTCAGTTAATTTAGAAAATTTATTTTGCCAAGGTTGAAGACCCATGCCTGTGACACAGCCTCAGGAGATCCTGACAAATGTGCCTAAGGTGATCAGAGCCCAGTTTCATTTTGTACATTTTAGGGAGACATGAGGCATCAATCAACATACATAAGACAAACATCGGTTCAGTCTGTAAAGGCAGGATAACTGGAAATGCAGAGGGGACTTCCAGGTCATAGGTAGATAAAAGTCAAATTGTTGCAATTAACAAGAAAATTTATTAACTTTGTGGCACACAATAATTTAACATAACAATTATAATTATTGCTGGTAATGTACATTGAGTCATATAAGAATTATAGGACTTTCCCATAATTTTGGAACACACAACAATAACACATTTATACAGATACAGCCCAAACACCATTTTATATTTGACAATGCTTCCTGTATAATTTTTATAGCACATAAGCTAAATATGTCATTTTTGGACTTTAGGGAACCTATTAATAATATCTTAAAGAATTAATTCGATCAGAAAAAGATATAATTTACAATTTGATTTGGAAAGTTTATCACATATGAAAGATTTATAACACTTGATACTATGAAACAGGATCACAGGTCATTGTAAAATAAGTCATTCATTTAACCAAAGTGATAAGGATTTCAAAAAGAAAAGGTAAAAGCATTCATTCTTTGAGAGAGGAGACATAAGTTTCCAAATAATAAAGCCTAATAAAAACAACACAAAGCCAATTACATTTGTTTTCCAAAATTTTATAAACAATCTATAAAATTTTTATCTTGATCATAAGATATAACTTCCACAAGCCTTTATACCCTTTATTAAGGGGTCTGTTTGTGTTTCAAGAAAACCTTGTTCATCTGACCCAGGGGCCCATATGCTGGTCTTGTGGGCATAGATATATCCGTGTGTCTTTGACATTCATGATTAATTGATAGAGAAACCGAACTTATTCTATCTCTCAAAATCAGTGCTTACAATCTCACATCTCACATGCTCATGTCTTCTGTGATTGTCCCTGGGCCTTGAGGAGTTAAATAGCTTTAATTTCATGCCTTGTATCTCAGGAAGGCAGTTTATTTTGATTGGTATCTTCTACTGGGCCTGAAAATGAAGCTTTAATTGCTGTTAGTGTTTAAGATTTAGCAGGTCTTGGTGTTCTTTTTAGATCCAGGAGACAAAGCCCTGTAACTCAATGTCACAAGTACTTTAAAAGAACATACATAAAGATACAAGGATGTAATAGCCTTAATTTTAAAAAAATGCTTTTTTTAAATAGCAGTTTTTCCTAAGCAAACCAAATTTAATAATAATGTCATAGGAATTATATGAATAAAATCTAAAACCTATCAGGCCAGTTATCAAATGCACAGAATATTATTTTGGAATAAGACATTTCCTTTAGACCTTTAAGAAACCATTGTTAGCATCAGGCCACAAAAGGCAGAACCAAAGGAGAAAAAAACCCATATATTTAAGCTGAAAATGAATTCAAGGAGACTGTTACTTTTTCATGACTTTTAAGAGAAGAGAGAAAGCCAAAACTGGTGAGATGCAATAAAAGTTGAACTTTGGGTTGAGATAAAAAAAAATTAAATTTCTTATAATTTATTAAGAGTAAATCAACCCCTTAAAAAACTTCATTGTTATAACCAATTATTTATGCACTTTTTTACATCAAATCCAATCTCTACAAAGACCATTACAATTCATCTTTGATCATAGACAACATTATTATACAGAAGTGCTGGTTTTTTAATAAATCCTCTTATTGTGCCTTACACAGATCATTTGTGATATCCTTGAAATTTCTGTTTTTTCCTGAACATCCATCTTTCTTAAACAACCAGCCATTTTATTCTAGGACTAAATTTACCATACAAGATTTCACAGTGGCTCACCCCTGTAATCCCAGCACTTTGGAAGGCTGAGGCCGTTGTATTATTTGAGGTCAGGAGTTTGAGACCAGCCTGGCCAACATATTGAAACCCTGTTTCTACTGAAAATACAAAAATTAGCAGAGTTGTAGTGATGTCCACCTGTAATCCCAGCTACTTGGAAGACCGAGATGAGAGAATCCCTTGAGCCTAAGAGGTAGAGGTTGCAGTGAGCCAAGATCAGGCCACTGAACTCCAGTCTGGGTGAGAGAGTGAGACCCTGTCTCAAAAAAAATCTTCCTCATATGAAATTATTTACCTTTAGCTTTCTTACCAAAAAAACCCCTCTTTATTTTTATAAATTTCTTAACATCTCTTTTATTTCCTGGCTACTTTTACCTTGTTTGATTAATGACCCTTAAATAAGCTTTTGAAATAGGCAAAAACTGTTCTATTTTTAAAAAGAATACCCTTTTATTTTAGAAAGAATGTTTTCTTACAAATATATTTTTACTGAAAAATACTCTATTAATATGTCTATTATTTAATTTAGCTTTGATTATAAATTATGATGCATGTGTCTTCAAGTATTTATCCTATAATATTTATCTAATTAATTTTTTCTAATCATGTACCTAGATTATTTAGAAAAACTATGATCGTCAATATTTAAAATTGGGGAACCACCACTGCAGAATTTTAACTGAGACAGTGAAAAAGATTTGACCTGACTCCATCTTGTTTTTAATTTCCAAGCTGTCCTTGTTCATTCCTGGGCATAGGACAAATTAACTTTGGGAGGAACCTATTTTATAGTTTAACTTTGAAACAAAGATGATGACAGTCCTTTCCCAAAACAAACCTTATGCCTGTGGACTAGACTGCCTACTGCCACAATAGAAGTTATGGTAATCTTACTAAATTCAAGACATAGCTATTTTTTTTAAATCAGTGTCAATGTCTGGTTTGTTAAAAATTACACAAGCAAAGGTTATTCTGTCTTATGCTGGGTTTACACATTTGTAACCCCTATGCCAAATTTTGACACCTTATAGTATTTGGCAGGGATAAATATAAAATTACTTGATTAATAAATGCAAATAAATGTATGCTGATGATTCTTAAGACATTTCTAATATTACTTTACCAATAATTTTAAAGCTAGCTTATTTATTAAAGATTTTACTTAAGTTATAGTAACTTGCAAAAGCATTTGACTAGTCTTTTCTTTTTTCCTGATAAAGTATTTGATTCACATGCTTTTATTTTCTTAAGCCAATTAATTAGCTCTCTTTTATATATTTTTGGTACTGAAACACTGTGTATGCATCACATAAATACATAAACATATTAGGCATATCGGTAGAAGTACATCTTATAGTTTTATAAAAACCCTTTTTTCCCCTATTTTAGACTTTCAGATTCTTGATAACCTATTTCACAACCCTAGGAAGTTGTCAGCTAAATAGCCTTAAATTTGCATATTAAAGCAAACAACTGAGGTGAAAATCAAACAGCAAAATTTACATCATAAGGAACAGAGAGAAAAAGTCTGTTGGTGCTAGAGGGAGATTAAAGATGAATGCCAAGTCAAACATAAAATTATAGAAATCTATTATAGGATTGTATAAGGAGACCAGTTTTATTTAGATAGGGACTGCCAATCTTTTAACTAGATCTCTGAGCTCTGGACAGAGCCTACATTAAATCCTAGGTCTCCACAAAGGGAAAATTATTATGAGGTTAGACCACATGATGCTTTTACAGTACACTTAATTTTTTTTAACAATGACATTTCTAAGTATCTAAACCACACTCTTCCTTAAAAATCCAAGAGTAACCTCTGTTGCAGTGCAATACAAAAATAAGCAGTTTAAGAGCTGAGATGAGCTTGTCTGTTTACCTTCTTGGGATTCCATAAGGAAAAACAGGTTTCTCCCCCAAAGAAATTCTGGTGCCTTCTCCATTTTCTTTAAAGAACTCCAGGCTATTATCAACTATTGTAGGTCCCCCGTGCAGCAGAGGGTGCAAGAGAAAGGAGAGACAGCAGAAGTAAATGAAGAAACAGAATTCAGTCAATTGAGAAGAGAAAGCTTTTGCTCAAGAAAAAGATAAGGTCCTAGGAGAAAAACAAAAACATAAAGGCCTTTTAAATAAAAACACACATGTATGCACACATACACACACCACATCTTAATTAAAAGTCAGCTTTTAATTAAGCTGACTTTTAACTATTGAACTCCTTTTAAAAAAATACCTTCTTAAATCTTATTACCATGTTTCAGCTAGGACAAATTGCTACAATTTCAGAAGTACAGCCATTGCCTTTTCAGTTTGGCCTGGCTAGCAAAAAGGTGACCTTGTTATGTAAATAAAGCCCTATAATAGAAATCAAAAATCTTATTTTTTAATGTCTTTTTGCTGGCTTTCTCCCTGCACCACCCCAGTGTGTGTGTGTGTGTGTGTGTGTGTGTGTGTGAATTTAACCCCTTCTGAGTTCTTGCTCCCCATAATTTGGAACTTCCTTCAGATTTGATCAAGTCAGATAGAGTTGATCAAACCCAATGGGAGAAAGACTGAAAAAACAACATAAATGGAAACAACCAATGACAACAACAACAATAAAAACCAGTTTTGCAAAACAAACAATTGTACAACTTATATGATGATTGAGCACTGCAATAAAGTAAGGAAAATTAGGATCAGCTGGTTCTTAATCTTAACTTTAGCCAAGACAAACTCCAATTCAGTTACTTACTTAAGGATGAGGCTCAGGCTGAAGACTGCTCTCTATCATCCTAGAAGTAGGGGGAAAAAACGTGTCCTTCCCTGTTGGATGTGAGCTCAAACTTCATTAAAGAGTTTCCTACCTCCCATCATCATGGAAGCATGAAATACTTGTCTTCCTTGTGTTGGAAGCATGTACAACTCCAAACAAAGGAGTTGTACAGCAAAATAAACTTTAGATCTCAACCAAATTTTGGGACATCAGGGATTCTCTGGAGGGGTTGCTTCCAGGTCTCAGCAAATTGTACTATTGCTTTGAGCCATAAGCATAGCTCAAGTTGATACCAAGCACAGATAGAAAATTTTTCAAAGGTCAGGAGCACCTCCTCTTAGACTCCCTTTGTGGTTATAAAGTGTGAACTCTGAAAATCTGAGACAGGTCTCAATTTAGAAAGTTTATTTTGTCAAGGTTGAGGACTAGTTCCTGTGACACAGCCTCAGTAGGTCCTGACTACATGTGGCCAAGGTAGTCAAAGACCAGTTTGGTTTTATACATTTTTTGGAGACATGAGACATCAAACAACATATGTAAGATGCACATTGGTTCAGTCTAGAAAGGCGGGACAACTGGAAGCAGGGAGGGGCTTCCAGGTCATAGGTAGGTAAAGAAGATTGTTGTATTCTTTTGGGTTTCTGATTAGCCTCTCCAAAGGAGGCAATCAGATATGCACTTATCTCAGTGAGCAGTGGGATGACTTTGAAGAGAATGTGAGGCAGGTTTGCCCTAAGAAGTGTTTTCCTTTAACTTAGTGATTTTGGGGCCCAAGCTATTTTCCTTTCACAAAGCTCAAGTAATAGTAAAGCGAGGATAGTCTAAGAAACCTCAGGTCTTCAACTTGAATGAAAGTTCTTCCACATTAGAAGAGTCACCTGGTTGTCCCATACAATAGTTAATATTCTGTAAAGAGAATCACATTGATCCTAGGTTTCATTGCCAGTACAGTGAAAGATACTTGGGCACACAAGTAAACTAGAGACCATCAATAAGAACAAAAAACAAAAACAAAACACCGTAGATAGCAGAAAAAGACACAAATTTTAGCAAACTAAGTTATCAGATATAGATTATTAAATAATTGTACTTATATGGACAGCAATAAAAGACAAAAAACTTGAAAATATCTGCAAATTAAAGATATCTATTTATATATGCATTTCTAAATTAAAAAACTCAATGCATGCTTTAGCAGTAGATTATACATCACTGATGAAATAATTAGTGCAAGACAGATAAGAAATTGTTCAGAATGCAGCAAGTAGATATGAAAAGCTGAAAATACAGATGAAAATAAGAGATGTAATGAATACAATAAAAAGCTCTTATCTATATCAAGTTGAATCCAAGCAGGAGATGATAAACCACTTTAGGGAAATAAATATTTTAGGGCATAATAGTGGAGACATTTCCACAACTGATGAAAGACACCAATGCAGGTTTAGAAAGCACATCCTTTCTCTAAAATCCCAAGGATAAAAGAGATTAAGTAAACAACAGCTAGATAAATTATACTGAAATCGCAAAAACCTGAGACAAAGAGAAAATCTTAAAAGTATCCTGATAAAAAGACTTATTATTTTAAAAAGAGTAGATAAATAGCTGGCTTTAAAGCAGCAATGGAAGCTAGAAAATAATAAAATGATGCCATCCATATACTGAGGAAAAAAACTATCAACCTAGATTTGTATACCCAGTGAACATATGATAGAAGAATGGAGGCAAAATAATGCCAGCTGTTAGACAAAAAATTATAAATTACCACCAACAATCAAATACTAAAAAATCTAATATCTCTGTATTTAGCTTCAGTGTGTAATGAATATAGTTTATTTTGAAGGCAAATTATCGTACATAATATCTCAGATAATTTATCTCAGATAAGTGTGAGATACACGAAGAAATAAAGGCTAACTGAAGATATGTAAATTATAACAAACTAAATGCTTTAACCAAAATAAGACAATTGCCAGAATGGAAACAATGCAAGCTTCAGCAGTTCGCAAGAGATGCATTCAAAATGTAAGAATATGAAAAGTAAAAAAATATAAAAAGTTAAATTATGCACATACTAATAAAATACAATTTTTATAGCTGTATTAATTTCAGACATTTTTAAGACAAAATGCAATCTTAGAGAGGAAGGTCAAGTTATAATGAAAAAAGTTTATGTTGACCCAAAATATCGCTTTTAAAAATTATTCACCTAGTAATATAGGAATAACAGATATAAAGTTGACAGATACAAGGAGAAATAAATAAATCAATAAGCATAGTTGGTGATTTAATCATAACTCAAAAATCCCAAAAAGGATTATAAGAGATTTGATCAAAATGCTAAAGAAACTTTATTTAATGGACAAAAATAGTATTTAAAATATGGTAATATTTGTCTCATGGCTAGGACACATTAATCTAGAAACCAAGACATAGAGGACGGAGAACAGTCTCTCAGGATTACACCTCATCACTCACTTGAAAAATGTTTCTTTGCCATCTTCACATCTCTGGGATGTGATTGTATAATGGTCTTAGGGACCCACAAAGGAAGACTTGTGCCAGTGCACTCAATAAACGTTTCACTAAATTGAAAACTGAGATTGCAACATGGTCATTTCAGGTATTTTTTGACACTTGATGGACAACCAATATATGGGTTACTACGTTGTCTAAAATAATTAATCCCAATTTTTAAGGGGAAATAAGATTGTTGATATCCAATGGTGACAGGCAAACTTATGGTTGGATCTTGGGAGACTTTTTGGGAAATTTTCCTATATTCCAATGATAAAAATCAGTTGAGATACAATATAGCCCCCCAAAAGATCATACACCTCAGGAAAAATTCTGAGTAGTCTATCCACTAGCGAATTATACTTTCCACCTGAGTCTCTGGCTACATATCTGAATGTGTCTTTAAAATATGATGGAAGACATCAGAGGGCTAACAAAGAAAAAAGTATATGTAGCAAAAATGCAGGAGAAGAAGAAAACCCAGAGAGATACTTTGAGATTCTCTAGTTGCTTTTTCCTTAGGGAAATTTTTCAATTCCGGAATAGACTACTGAAAGGCTACAAACAGCAGAAATTTTAACAGGTCTACAGGCTTAGGAAGACAAAAACTAGAGTCTAAGTTCTGCCAAGGAGAAAGACAGACTGGCAAAATCTTCAGGCTTTGGGCTAAAACCCCCAAAATTAGTCCTCAAGGAGGAAGAGTGAACCATGCCTAGACTATGACTTCTTGTGCTTTAGCATCATCATAGATTCATCTTCATACCTGAATAGATTAAAGTTTTTCTGGGACTGATAGTGCTCCTTTAGCTTTAACCCAGAAACAAACAAATCCTCTGTGTAGGAAGTTAGCATCTTTCTAGGCCCCAAATTATCTCTATAATTTTTCACATATGATATGCAGCACACAATCTCAAATAGCTATGCATAGGAGGTGACAGAACAATATGAACAAAACCCAAAACAAATAAGAAAAGTTGAAACAAACACACAGAGAATCCAGATAATGGTGTTTTGAGACACAGATTTTAATGTTTATTATGAATTTATTATGCTTAATATTGATAAAAATGGAGCCTTATGAAAAATAGCAAAATAAATATTCTAGAATTGAAAACTTTAAGGAAAAACTAAAACTAAGTACTTAAAGATGAATTTAACAACTCTTAACCTAAATAACCATCAGAGAGAGGCTCTCTAAACCAAAAAGATAAGTATTTGGTAGTACAGCATGGCAATGGGAATATGCATGCCATAGTAAACTATGTGTGTATTCAGGGAAGTAAAGGAAGATAAAGTTTTTTTTTTCTTGAGTTAGGAAGATTACGTAATTGTTTTGAAATGATTATCCTTGGCTACAAAGATCAATAACAAGGGTGATTCCAGTCCTAGCTGGGACAGGCAGTTGCTGAGCATATGTCCTTGTAGAAGGATATTTATGTGTAAGCTTGCCATGGCCTTTGAGCAAGGTTGTGGATTTTGTAGGATGTATCTCTTATAAACAGCTTAAAGCTATATTTTTTCAAATTTAACAAAACATAACTTTAAGATATAAAATTAGGTAGAAAGTTTATGATGTTTATTTTATTTATGTTAACTTGATTTTTAATAGTTTATTTAGATTATGAAAACTGATATGTTAGTCAGAGTTATTATTTTAAGGTTTTTCGTTAATCACTTTTATAGTTTGTAAATATTAAGTGTTTATCCAAGAACCTTAAAGTTAAATGCATGAATACTTTGTTGATAACTTAGAAGATAAATTAGTTTCATTTATCAAAAGGCTACATGAACAAAGATTATTTTTTAAGGCTGGGTTTGTAGTTTTATATCTTTTGTGACAAATCTTGATATATTAAAATATTTAGTAGAGACAAATATAAAACTGACCAGTTAAATTGGGTAAAAATAAATATTTTTTAGAAAAGAAATTTATATTTTTATTTTATTAAATAAATTTATATTTTTATTTTATTATTTTAAAACTAGTTTATTAGAGATGTATTTAAGTCATGGGAACTAAATGCATATGGGTTTATTATTATATATTTTATATGAATGTGTATTTATTTAAGTTAATTTTAATGAAATTTAATTTAAGTTAATTTTAATGAAATTTTTTGGAAATTGACATTTATTTTTCATCAGCCTTATTTCTATCTCATATAAGAGCCTGTGGAAGAACAGCTTAGGATCACTCAGAGATTGTTCCTACCCATTCAGTGGTCTGAACAGTGGGAGCTACAAATCAGTCTTCCCTGGCAGGATGAGCACTCTAGTCTTGAGTAGACAACTAATTAATAGGCACTGAGGACACCTGCACACTTTCAGACTAATCTGCAACCTCAGGCTGAGTAGCAATGAATTTAGGAGCTGCAGGAGTAGTCCATTCACCCCAAAATTCCTCCTTGGTTAGGGTCTTTTCAGCAGCGGCTGCTCTTCCTTTTCAGTCTCTTCAGGATTTCTTTGGAAGCAGAGATCAGGCAAGACCTTCCACGGATGCTCATGGGAGATGGTGCCATGTATATGTCAAACTTCCAGGCTGGTATTCACCATCAGACCCACTAAGTGAACTCCCTTGTTGCATGGGATGGCAACGATCACACAATGCAGAGCGGAATCTGTGTTCCACAGAGCAACGGGAGGCAGGTTAAGATAACTCTGTGAGAGGTGGTGATCACCCCTGGGGTCAGTAACCACCAGAAACTGGAGCTCCTGGAAGGCTGCCTGGATTTGGTTAGTGAAAGTTCCAGGAGTGAAGTGGCCAACAACAGGAGTGGCTCCAGTGGCAGTGGTGAGATTCAGCACAACCCAGCAGCTAGAATCCCTGGAGAATAAGACAGGGACATCAGGTCCTCTTCAGATTTATGATGCAAATGGCATCACTTTTCTTTTTATACTTGTGCTGTTCCATTTGAAAGTCAAGGTTGGTGCCACCTAAGTGGGTTCCTGCTGCAAGCAACTTGAGGACATCCTTCTCCTTCATTAGAAGGATATCAAGGGTTTCAGACATTGTGAAAGTTTCTCTTTAAGTGATGCCAGGAATCCAGAACAATGCCCAAGGACCAGTCTCTGGGTAGTGTGGAAAAAGCTGAACAGAACTTTTAAGAGGGATTTGACTGATGATATGAGACTTTATTATGTAGCTGCAGTATATAACATAGTATATGCAGGTATGTGTAACACACTTGAACACATGTATGTATACAAATAAAAATTTTATTGCCTTCATTTTAGAATTTTGGTTATGAAGTAGTAAGATCAAATTGTTGGTTTATAGAAGACAGCTGTATCTAAATAATATTTTTTTAAAAAACTGGGACCTGTTGACATGAGTAAACTTAGTCTTGATAGGTAATTTAACGAAAGCTATGGACTAAAATTGTGAGTGAAGTAGTTTTGATAGAAATCTGATTTTTAAAAAAGTAATTATTTTACTTTTAAAATGAGTTTAGAGTTACATTTTCAATTGTTTATATTTTTGATAGGACTGGCTGAATTTTATAACAAAAACAGTTTTGAACTAGCAATAAATTTAATTTTTGCTTGTCAGCTGGTTTGCTTATTAGTAAATGTGAGTGGAGAGAAATTTTAGTAAATTGTTTTTGGCTCTTTTTGTCTTTGTGTGGCAGAAAAAGCAAAATTTTTATGTTGAACAGAGATATATTATTGTTTTGAGCTTATGGTTCCGACTTGTTTGATTTGAGAGTCAAACTTCTAAACATTTATTTTTTCTTAGATTATTAATTTGTAATTAAGTGTTTTATTACCACAAGTCACTGTTAGGCAAATTTAGATTTATATTTCTAAAAGGTGTTTAGGTTATTGGTTATTATATAATTGCTGTAACTTGTAAAGTCATTAATTTGGAAGTCTTTAAGCCTTTTTTTGGCTAGAAACTTGTAAGTGTAAGTTTTATTTCAACATTAGTAGAAAAGTTAGATAGAAGGAATAAGTTTTGGTGTTCAATACAACAGTAGGATAATTATAGTTATCAAGAATATATTATATCTTTCAAAATAGCTATAAGAAAAGATTTGAAATGTTCCCAACACAAATAAATGACAAATGTTCAAAGTGACGAATATGATAAATATTCAAAGTGACTTGAGCTTTACACATTCTATGTATGTGTCAAAATATTGCATTTAACTCATAAATATGTACAAATAATATGTATTAATAAAAATGTAAAGTAGGTAGAGAAAAATACAGACAGGAAGAACTTACAGGGCTTTGTATGTTAATATTCAATTGTAGAGGTTTTTTAGAGAATTTGAATAGTGGCTACCTAAATTTTCAATTTTTGATGTAATTTTATTACTTAAAAACATGTACAATATGCAGTTGGCTGGAGTTTCAGGAAACGTGGCATGTCTTAATGCCTGAGAAATTTGCTTTGTATTTTATTAAATTTTTGAGAATAAAGTAAATTTTGCAAATTTTGTTAGAGAATATTAGGGGCTTTGGCTGGCATTTTAGATGGCACTGACTTTCTTATTGGCTTGTAATTAGCTATATTGTGTTCACTATTTAGAATGTCTATTTTTGCTTTGGAGATATTTTTAGAAATGAGAGAGGAGTTAAACTAAATCAAAAGACACTAATATAAGAGTGTTTATAAAAATTTTAACCCAGATGTGTAAATTAAACAAAATATTAAACTAGGTGTGTAGACTAAACCAAAAACAAATTTTTTTATTGCATTTTAGGATTTGGGGTACATGTGAAGAACATGCAAGATAGTTGCATAGGTACACACGTGGCAGTGTGATTTGCTGCCTTCCTCTCCTTCACATATATCTGGCATTTCTCCCCATGCTATCTCTCCCCAACTCCCCACCCCTCACTGTCCCTCCCCTATTCCCCACAACAGACACCAGTGTGTAGTGCTCCCCTTCCTGTGTCCATGTGTTCTCATTGTTCAACACCTGCCTATAAGTGAGAACACGCGGTATTTCATTTTCTGTCCTTGTGTCAGTTTGCTGAGAATGATGTTCTCCAGGTTAATCCATGTCCCTACAAAGGACACGAACTCATCATTTTTGATTGCTGCATAATATTCCATGGTACATATGTGCCACATTTTTTCTGTCTGGTCTATCATCGATGGGCATTTGGGTTGGTTCCAGGTCTTTGCTATTGTAAACTGTGCTGCTATAAACATTCGTGTGCATGTGTCCTTATAGTAGAATGATTTATAGTACTTTGAATATATACCCAGTAATGGGATTGCTGGGTCAAATGGAATTTCTATTTCAAGGTCCTTGAGGAATCACCACACTGTCTTCCAAAATGGTTGAACTAATTTACACTCCCACCAGCAGTGTTAAAATGTTCCTATTTCTCCACATCCTCTCCAGCATCTGTTGTCTCCAGATTTTTTAATGATCGCCATTCTAACTGGCCTGAGATGGTATCTCAATGTGGTTTTGATTTGCATTTCTCTGATGATCAGTGACAATGAGCATTTTTCATGTTTGTTGGCCTCATGTATGTCTTCTTTTGTAAAGTGTCTGTTCATGTCCTTTGCCCACTTATGAATGGGCTTGCTTTTTTTTCTTGTAAATCCGTTTTAGTTCTTTGTAAATTCTGGATATCAGCCCTTTGTCAGATGGGTAAACTGCAAAAACTTTTTCCCATTCTGTTGGTTGCCGATTCACTCTAATGATGGTTTCTTTTGCCGTGCAGAAGCTGTGAAGTTTGATTAGGTCCCATTTGTCTATTTTGGCTTTTGTTGCCAATGCTTTTGGTGTTTTGGTCATGAAGTCCTTGCCTACTCCTATGTCCTGAATGGTTTTGCCTACATTTTCTTCCAGGGTTTTTATGGTGTTAGGTCTTATGTTTAAGCCTTTAATTCATCTGGACTTAATTTTAGTGTAAGGTGTCAGGAAGGGGTCCAGTTTCTGCTTTCTGCACATAGCTAGCCAGTTTTTCCAACACCATTTATTAAACAGGGAATCCTTTCCCCATTGCTTGTTTTTGTCAGGTTTGTCAAAGATTGTATGGTTGTAGATATGTTGTGTTGCCTCTGAGGCCTCTGTTCTGTTCCATTCGTCTATATCTCTGTTTTGGTAGCAGTACCATGCTGTTTTGATTACTGTAGCGTTGTAGTATAGTTTGAAGTCCAGTAGTGTGATGCCTCCCGCTGTGTTCTTTTTACTTAGAATTGACTTTGTTATGTGGGCTCTCTTTTGGTTCCATATGAAGTTTAAGGTGGTTTTTTCCAGTTCTGTGAAGAAGGTCACTGGTAGCTTGATGGGGATAGCATTGAATCTGTACATTACTTAGGGCAGTATGGCCATTTTCACGATATTGATTCTTCCTAACCATGAACATGGAATGTTTCTCCATCTGTTTGTGTCCTCTCTTATTTCGTTGAGCAGTGGTTTGTAGTTCTCCTTGAAGAGGTCCTTTACGTTCCTTGTTCGTTGTATTCCAAGGTATTTTATTCTCTTTGTAGCAATTGTGAAAGGCAGTTCATTCTTGATTTGGCTCTCTTTAAGTCTTATATTGGTGTATAGGAATGCTAGTAATTTTTGCACATTGATTTTGTATCCTGAGACTTTGCTAAGGTTGCTTATCAGTTTCAGGAGATTTTGGGCTGAGATGATGGGGTCTTCTAGATATACTATCATGTCGTCTGCAAATAGAGACAATTTGGCTTCCTCCTTTCCAATTTGAATATGCTTTATTTCTTTTTCTTGCCTGATTGCTCTGGCTAGAACTTCTAGTACTATATTGAATAGGAGTGGTGAGAGAGGGCATCCTTGTCCAGTGCCGGATTTCAAAGGGAATGTTTCCAGTTTTTGCCCATTCAGTATGATATTGGCTGTTGGTTTGCCGTAAATAGCTTTTATTATTTTGAGATACGTTCCATCAATACCTAGTTTATTGAGGGTTTTTAGCATAAAGTGCTGTTAAATTTTGTCTAATGCCTTCTCTGCATCAATTGAGATAATCATGTGGTTCTTGTTTTTGGTTCTGTTTATGTGGTGAATTACGTTTATAGACTTGTGTATGTTGAACCAGCCTTGCATCCCTGGGATGAATCCTGCTTGATCATGGTGGATAAGCTTTTTGATGTGCTGTTGCAATCAGTTTGCCAGTATTTTATTTAAGATTTTTGCTTCTATGTTCATCATGGATATTGGCCTGAAGTTTTCTTTTCTTGTTGGGTCTCTGCCGGGTTTTGGTATCAGTATGATGTTGGTTTCATAAAATGATTTGGGAAGGATTCCCTTTTTTTGGATTATTTGGAATAGTTTCAGAAGGAATGGTACCAGTTCCTCTTTGTGTGTCTGATAGAATTCGGCTGTGAACCTATCTGGACTTGGGCTTTTTTGTGTGTGGTAGGCTCTTAATTGCTGCCTCAACTTCAGATCTTGTTATTGGTCTATTCATGGTTTCGACTTCTTTCTTGTTTAGGTTGGGAGGATGCAAGAGTCCAGGAATTTATCCATTTCTTCCAGGTTTACTAGTTTGTGTGCATAGAGTTGTTTGTAATAATCTCTGATGATGGTTTGAATTTCTGTGGAATCTGTGGTGATTTCCCCTTTATCGTTTTTATTGCATCGATTTGGTTATTCTCTTTTCTTTTTATTAATCTAGCTAATGGTCTATTTTGTTGATGTTTTTGAAAAACCGGCTCCTGGATTTATTGATTTTCTGAAGGTTTTTTTCATGTCTCTATCTACTTCAGTTCTGCTCTGCTATTAGTTATGTCTTGTCTTTGCTAGGTTTTGAGTTTTTTTGATCTTGGTGCTCTAACTCTTTCAATTTCGATGATAGGGCGTCAATTTTGGATCTCTCCACTCTTCTCATGTGGGCACTTATTGCTATATATTTTCCTCTAGAGACTGCTTTAAATGTTTCCCAGAGATTCTGGTATGTTGTGTCTTCGTTCTCGTTGCTTTTGAATAACTTCTTTTCTTCTGCCTTCATTTCATTGTTTATCCAGTCAACATTCAAGAGCCAGTTGTTCAGTTTCCATGACACTGTGCAGTTCTGAGTTAGTTTCTGAGTTCTCAGTTCTAACTTGATTGCACCGTGGTCTGAGAGACTGTTTGTTATGATTTCCGTTGTTTTGCATTTGCTGAGGAGTGCTTTACTTCCAATTATGTGGTCAGTTTTAGAGTAGGTGTGATGTGGTGCTGAGAAGAATGTATATTCTGTGGATTTGGAGTGGAGAGTTCTGTAAATGTCTATCATGTTTGCTTGGTCCAGGTCTGAGTTCAAGTCCTGGATATCTTTGTTAATTTTCTGTCTGGGTGATCTGTCTAATATTGACAGTGGAGTGTTAAAGTCTCCCACTATTATTGTGTTGGAGCCTAAGTCTCTTTGTAAGTCATTAAGAACTTGCCTTATGTATCTGGGTGCTCCTGTATTGGGTCCATATATATTTAGGATCGTTAGCTCTTCTTATTGTATCGATCATTTTACCATTATGTAATGACCTTCTTTGTCTCTTTTGATCTTTGTTGCTTTAAAGTCTATTTTACCAGAGATGAGAATTGCAACTCCTGCTTTTTTTGCTCTCCATTAGCTTGGTAAATCTTCCTGCATCCCTTTATTTTGAACCTTTGCATATCCTTGCATGTGAGATGGGTTTCCTGGATACAGCACAGCGATGGGTTTTGGCTTTTTATCCAATTTGCCAGTCTGTGTCTTTTGATTGGTGCATTTAGCTCATTTACATTTAAGATTAATATTGTTATGTGTGAATTTGATCCTGCCATTTTGATGCTAGGTGGCTGTTTTGCCTGTTAGTTGATGCAGATTCTTCATTGTGTTGATGCTCTTTAGCATTTGGTATGTTTTTGGCGTGGCTGGTACTGGTTGTTCCTTCCTATGTGTAGTGCCTCTTTCAGGAGCTCTTGTAAAGCAGGCCTGGTGGTGACAAAATCTCTGAGTACTTGCTTGTTTGCAAAGGATTTTATTTTCCCTTCACTTATGAAGCTTAGTTTGGCTGGATATGAAATTCTGGGTTGAAAGTTCTTTTCTTTAAGGATGTTAATTATTGGCCCCCACTCTCTTCTGGCTTGCAGGGTTTCTGCTGAGAGATCTGCTGTGAGTCTGATGGGCTTCCCTTTGTGGGTGACCCAACCTTTCTCTCTGGCTACCCTTAGTATTTTCTCCTTCATTTCAACCCTGGTGAATCTGATGATTATGTGCCTTGGGGTTGCTCTTCTTGAGGAATATCTTTGTGGTGTTCTCTGTATTTCCTGGATTTGAATATTGGCCTGCCTTGCTAGGTTGGGGAAGTTTTCCTGGATAATATCCTGAAGAGTATTTTCTAGCTTTGATTCATTCTCTTCGTCACATTCAGGTACACCTATCAAACCCCAAAGTAAATGTATTAGAAAATACATGTTTAATGGGCAGAATGTAAATTTTGAAGAAATTAGATTATTTAGTCTAAAAAACACTTGTGTTTATATTCAAAAGGGCTTATCAGAAAGACAAAAAAATTATTTCAAGAAGGTTGTGTGGCCTTTTATTAAGGTGGCCTTATTTAAACTAGATTTTGAACAATAATAGAAATCATTTATTAAAGGCCAGGCGTGGTGGCTCATATCTGTAATCCCAGCACTTTGCGAGGCCTAGGTGGGTGGATCATGAGGCTAGGAGATCAATTGAGATCATTCTGACCAACATGGTGAAACATCATCTCTACTAAAAATACAAAAAGTAGCTGGGCGTGGTGGTGCATGTCTGTAATCCTAGCTACTCCGGAGGCTGAGACAGGAGAATCCCTTGAACCAGAGACTCAGAGGTTGCAGTGAGCTGAGATCGTGCCACTGCACCCCAGCCGGGGCAACAAAGCGAGAGTCTGTCCAAAAAAAAATCATTTATTAAAGAAAAGTAGGGTTGGTTTGAGAGAAGACTGTTCATATTATCTTAGATGGCAATAGGGACTTCGCAGAATTAGATCAAATATCTTGAGGGGATTATCTTGAATTTTCTAGGTGGGCCATATGTAATTACAAAATTAACTATAAGAAGGAGGCAAGAAGTTAGAGTGAATAATAGGAGATGTGATGTGGACATAGGAGATTGGAATTATATGAGCATGAGGCAAGGAATGCCAGTAGTCCCTTAAATATGGCAAAAGCAAATAATGTATCTTCCCCTGAAGTCTCTAGAAGGAAGAGTCATTCCAACAACTTAATTTTATTACTTTGAGATTCCTTTCTTTTTTTGTATTTCATGTTGTTAATATTTATTACTTCAGGGGATGGAATTGGGGTAAGATGGGGCAGATGGAATTTTTCTTTCACATAATGTTGGATTTCTTGTGTGTAAAAAATAAGCATAAATTATTTTTGTAATTCTTTCAATTCTTTTTTTGTTTGTTTGTTTTGTGGGAGTTAGAGTGGCTTTTATATTATATTTTTATACATTTTCCAATTACTATTTTTCTCAAAGAAACAAATTATATGCACAAAATAACCTGTGAACTGCCAAAAAGAAACGGTTTTCTTTATGGAAGTTAATAAGCATTATGTAGCAGTCTTTAAAATTCTGACTCTTAGCATCTAGATTCTCATTGTTTTCACAATCTACCCAGGTAGCACTTTTTTTTTTTTTGCATTTTAGGTTTTGGGGTACATATGAAGAACATGCAAGATAGTTGCATAGGTACACACATGGCAGTGTGATGTGCTGCCTTCCTCCCCATCGCTTATATCTGGGATTTCTCCCCATGCTATCTCTCCCCAACTCCCCAATCCCTGCTGTCCCTCCCCTATTTCCCCCCTACAGACCCCAGTGTGTGATGCTCACCTCCCTGTGTCCACATGTTCTCATTGTTCAACACCTGCCTATGAGTGAGAACATGCGGTGTTTGATTTTCTGTTCTTGTGTCAGTTTGCTGAGAATGATGGTTTCCAGGTTTATCCATGTCCCTACAAAGAAGATGAACTCATTGTTTTGTACAGCTGCATAGTATTCCGTGGTGTATACGTGCACATTTTCCCTGTCCAGACTATCATCGATGGGCATTTTTGTTGGTTCCAGGTCTTTGCTATTGTAAACAGTGCTGCAATGAACATTCGTGTGCATGTGTCCTTATAGTAGAATGATTTATAGTCCTTTGGATATATACCCAGTAATAATGGGGTTGCTGGGTCAAATGGAATTTCTATTGCTAGGTCCTTGAGGAATTGCCACACTGTCCTCCACAATGATTGAACTAATTTACAATCCCACCAGCAGTGTAGAAGTGTTCCTATTTCTCCACATCCTCTCCAGCATCTGTTGTCTCCAGATTTTTTAATGATCGCCATTCTAACTGGCCTGAGATGGTATCTCAATGTGGTTTTGATTTGAATTTCTCTAATGACCAGTGATGATGAGCTTTGAGATTCCTTTCTAATTACTATCAGAATTTAAAGAGAATAAACTTGTGTTACTTCAAGTCATTAAGTTTGTAGTAATTCATTGCAACAGCAGTAGGAAACTATGCACTGGGTTTTATGTTTCTTTTTCTGTTGCTTGGAGATTTTTCATAGAAGCTACTTTGACATCTTGAAAGTATGTTTTTCTTTTTATGTCTCATACACTCTTTTTTTGAAAATTCTATCCTTTTGTCTCTTTTAGTTTAGCTATTTTCTTTCTACCTCTCTTCCAGATTATTCTTCCTTCCTATCTAAAATGCTGTAATATTATATATTTTAACTTCAAAAAAATCACTATAAAAATTGACGATTCTTAAAATCAGTTTTCTCCTGGAACCATCTTCAAAATGTGACAAGAGACCAAAAAGCCAAATAGAAAGCAGCAGCTAAGAGGCTCAAAAGCTAAGCAGAAATTTCTGCATTCTCACAGTTCTAGAAAGATAAGAAATAGAACTAAAGATTAGTAAAATGGATGGAGCTTTTTTAAAACACTCTAATTAAAATTAATATCTATGAAGGTCAACATCTTAGAAATATTGGAAAACTGGAAACGGATAATCCATTTCAGAAACAGAAATCAACCCTCAAATAATCTTTTTTTAAAATTTAATTTCAGTTATTTATTCACGGATCCAACCCACATACTCTTACAGTTTCACACTCTTATGGTTGAAGATAATTAAACAACCAAAAAGGATATTAAATATCATCTGCTAAAATTCTCTCATCTTAAAGATTAAGACATTAAAGCTGAAAGATTCATTATCACCCCATATTTCACATTTAACATGAGAATGGCTGTTGTTTTTTATTTCTTTGTTTTCAGCACCATTCATTGAATAGGGAGTCTTTTCTCCATTTATTGGTTTCCTTGGCCTTGTTGCAGATCAAAAGGTTGTAGGTGTGTAACTTTATTGCTAACTTTTATGTTCCATTCCATTGGTCTAGGTGTCTGTTTTTGTAACAGTATCAAGCTATTGTGGTTCCTGTGTTTCTATAGCATAGTATGTTTGAACCTGAGTAGTGTGATACCTCCAACTTTGTTCTTTTTACTCAGGATTACTTTGGCTATTCAGGCTCCTTTTTTGGTCCCATATGAATTGTAAAGTAGTATTTTTCTAATTCTTCACAGAAAACTTTGGTAGTTTGATAAAAATAGCATTGAATCTGTAAACTGCTTTTTATGATTTTGGTTCTTCCAATCTATGAGCATGGAATATTTTTCCATTTATTTGTATCCTCTCTGATTTCTTTTAACAGTGTTTTGTAGTTCTCCTTGTAGAGATCTTTCACCTCCTTGGTAAGCTGTATTCCTAGGTATTTTATCAGTTCTCGAATTCTTTTGTCAGTCTTTCTATACGTAGAAAATGAAACTGTGTTCTTGATTTGACTCCCAGCATGGATATTATTGGTGTGTGAAAGTGGTACTGATATTTGTACATTAATTTTGTATACCAAAACTTCTAAAGTTGTTTATCAGTTCTAGAATTCTTTTGTCAGTCTTTAGGATTTTCTACGTATAGAATCATATTGTCAGTGAGGAGAGATAGTTTAACTTCTTCTTTTCCTATGTGAATGCCTTTTATTTCTTTGACTTGCCTAACTGCTGTGGCTAGGATTTCCACTACTATGTTGAATAAGAAGAGCGAGAGTCAACATCCTTGTCTTGTTTCAATTTTCAAGTGGAATGCTTAGAGCTTTTCCCATTTAGTATAATGTTGGCTATGGGACTGTCATAGATGGCTCTTATTATGTTGAGTTGTGTTCCTTCAATGCCTAGTCTGTTGAAGGCTTTTGTCTTAAAGAAATGTTGAATATTATTGAAAGCGTTTTCTGCATATATTGAGATGATCATACGGTTTTTGTTTTTGATTCTGTTTATATGGTGAATCACATTTATTAATTTTCATATGCTTAGCAAGCCTTGTATCCTAGGAATAAAGCCTACTTGATTGTGGTGTATGAACTTTTTGATGTACTGCTGGATTCAATTTCCTAGTATTCTGTTGGGAATTTTTGCATCTGTGTTCATGAGGGGTATTGGTTTGAAGTTTTCATTTTTCATTGTGTCTCTGCCAGATTTTGGTATCAGGCTGATGCTGGCTTTACAGGAAGAGTTAAAGAGGGGCCCTTTCTCCTCAACTTTTTAGAATTGTTTTGGCAGGATTGGTATCAGTTCTTTGTATGTCTGGTATAATTTGGCCGGGAATCCATCTGGCCCAGGACTTTTTTTGTTTGGTAGTTTCTTTATTACTGATTCAATTTCAGAAGTTGATGTCGATCTATTCAGGGTTCCAATCTCTTCCTGATTCAATTTTGGGAGACTATGTGTTTCCAAAAATTTATTCATTTCTTCTAGATTTTCTAATTTGTATACATAGAGCTTTTCATAGTCGTCTCTGAGGATCTTTTGTACTTCTGTGGGATCTGTTGTAGCATCACCTTTGTTGTTTATGACTGTGCTTATTTTTATCTTTTCTTTCTTTTCCTTTGTTAATCTAGCTAGTGGTCTATTAGTCTATTTATTTTTTAAGAACCAACTCTTGGTTTCATTAATCTTTGGTATACATTTTTGCATCACAATTTCATTAAGTTCTTCTCTAATTTTAGTTATTTATTTTCTTCTGCTACCTCACCCTCAAGTAATCTTAATCCGTAGTTGGGCACAGGTGACTTGCCCTTGCACATGCCAGAAGGGACATAAATCCTCTGTGTGAGTAGATGATCTAATCTAGTGACTCCACATATTTTGTATACACATACACACACAAATATAATATTTGGCATCAAATTTTAAAAAATACAAATCTTGTCAGAAGAGAAAACCAAATGATCAAAATATCAGGAGAACAAAACAAGCGATAACAGACCCCCAAATGATTCACAAAATGGAGTTATTAGCATATACTTTAATTGCGATTAATATGTTTAAGAACACAAATTACAACATATAAAAGTTCACTATAGAACTAGAAGTTATAAAAATAATAAATAGGTAATTTTAGAGCTAAACTGTAACAACTCAAATAAAGAACTTAATATAGGGGTTAAACAGATGTAAGGGAAGACAGAATCAGTGAATTAGATGAGTGATCAATAGACAAAGACGCCCATCTGTACCAATGAAATTCAACATTGTAGTGGAAGAGCCACATAAATCAGAAAAAGAAATAAAAGACATACAAATTGTAAAGACATAGTTAAAACTATCCTTATTCACTGATGACATAATCCCACATATAAAGAATACACTAAATAATGTATATGAATGTTATATTATTAAGGATAATAACTGAAATCTACCGTTTCTAGGTACAGATCAACTTGTAAAAATTAATTGTATTTCCCTACACTGGGAACGAAAAATCTGAAAAAAAAATTTAGGAATGCAATTTTATTTATAATAGCATGAAAAGATAAAAATAGTAGTAAATTTAACCTTGAAGGTGTAGGACACTTACAATTAAAATTTTAAAATGTTGAAAGAAATTAAATGTGAATTACCTAAAAAAAGGCAAGTTGTTTTGTGTTCAGGGATCATAAGAGTTAGTATTGCTAAGATGGTTATACTTTCCAAAGTGATCTATAGATTAATTGCAAACCTCATCAAAATCTCAATGTCCTATTTTACAGAAATGGAAAAGTTGATTCTGAAATTCATATGGAATTACAAGGGCCCTTGATTGCCAAAACAATACTGAAGAATAAGTGGAAATTTGGAGGACTCACACTTCCTGATTCCAAAAGCTATTACAAAGCAGCAGTAATCAAAGATGTGGAGAAAAAGGAACACTTTTACACTGTTGGTGGGAGTGTAAATTAGTTCAACCGTTGTGGAAGACTGTGTGGCAATTCCTCAAGGCCTTAGAAATAGAAATTCCATTTGACCCAGCAATCCCATTACTGGGTATATATCCAAAGGACTATAAATCGTTCTACTATAAGGACACATGCACACGAATGTTCATTGCAGCACTGTTTACAATAGCAAAGACCTGGAATCAACCCAAATGCCCATTGATGATAGACTGGATTGGAAAAATGTGGCACATATACACCATGGAATATTATGCAGCAATCAGAAATGATGAGTTCGTGTCGTTTGTAGGGACATGGATGAAGCTGGAGAACATCATTCTCAGCAAACTGACACAAGAACGGAAAATGAAACACTGCATATTTTCACTCATAGGCGGGTGATGAAAAATGAGAACACATGGACACAGGGAGGGGAGTACTAAACACTGGGGTCTATTGGGGGGAAAAGGGGAGGGCCAGCGGGAGGGGGAGGTGGGGAGGGATAGCCTGGGGAGAAATGCCAAATGTGGGTGAAGGGGAGAAAGGAAGCAAAAAACACTGCCATGTGTGTACCTACGCAACTGTCTTGCATGTTCTGCTCATGTACCCCAAAACCTAAAATGCAATAAAAAATTTAAAAAAAAACTGTCAAGTGTGGACATAGGATAAACATATAAATCAATGGTATATAAGTGAGAGTGCAAATAAATATTGATACATGTGTGGTCAACTGATTTGTGACAAGGATTCCAAGACCATTCAATGGAAGAAATAAGAATCTCTTCAACAAGTGATGCTAGGACAATTGGATCACCACATACAGAAGAATGAAGTAGAATTCTTACCTTATACCATATACAAAGATTAACTCAAAATGAATCAAATATATAAATGCAAGATGTAAAGCTATAAAATTCTTGGAATAGAACATGGGTTACATATTCATTACCTTGAAATTGGCAACAGTTTTTTACATATGACAAGAAGCAACAAAATTAATAAGCAAATTGGAATTCATCAAAATTTTGAAAATTGTGGATGAGAAGGAACTATCAAGAAACTGAAGGCAAACTACTGAGTGGTAAAAATACTTCAAGTTCATGTATGTGGTAAGTGTCAATATCCAGAATATATAAAGAAAAATTAAAACTCAACAACAAAATGATAAGCAACCCAATTATAATGGGCAAAGGATTTGAAGAGACATTTCTCCAAAGAAGGTATACACATTAAAAAAATGTTCAACATTTGTCATTAGGAAAATCTAAATCAAAACCACAATAATGTATTAGTTTACATTCACTAAAATGGCTGACATTAAAGAAATAAAAATGGAAAATAATAAGTGCTGGTGAAGATATGGAGAAATTAGAACCCTTATATATTGCTGGTGGGAATGCAAAATGTTGCAGCCCGTTTGGAAAACTTTGCCAGTGCCTAAAGAAGCTTTGATTTTCTTTTTCTTTTTCTTTTTTTTTTTTTGCCTTTTCGCACCACTGATTGAAGCAAAACAACACAACATGCTGCCACTTCACCCAAAAGCGGTGTTTTTTATTCTCCCCTTTCTTGAGAGCTCAATAGGTCATTAGCCACAGGCCCATTGAGTGCTTTTAAAAAGGGGCAAGAAGTTTTAATTTTCTAAATGTATATACAG
This sequence comes from Callithrix jacchus, assembly GCF_049354715.1. NCBI lineage: Eukaryota > Metazoa > Chordata > Mammalia > Primates > Cebidae > Callithrix > Callithrix jacchus. The sequence goes on from NC_133524.1 coordinate 148,348,123, forward strand.
TTTCATGATCCTTCTGCACTTCCTCCTATTATATTTTGACACAATTTGAAAAATGAGTTATGGTTGAAAATACGTATGTGGAATCAAGCAAAGGCTTAGGCAGAAGAAATATAAATTAACTACTGGAAATTGAACCTAGTTTAACCTGGACTTTCCCAATGATTCATTTTTCCTTTTTAAGCTAAGCAATAGAACTTCTACATCATATCAAATAATATTGCTTTACAAAATGCGACTACTAAACATCCATCTAAAATAAAGGTTAAGATTTTTTTCTTCGGGAATCTTAATATTTGCTAGAACAATATAAAACATAATGGCAGAATTCTAAAAATTTATACACTAAAGAGACTTCTAAAATTCTTATAAAGTGCCTCAGAATTTTTTTAACTTTTATTTTAAGTCCAAGTATACATGTGCAGGCTTATTATATAGGTAAATTCATGTCATTGGGGGTTTGTTGTACAGATAATTTCATCACCCAGTTATTAGACCTAGTACCCATTAGTTATGTTTCCTGATCCTCTCCTTCCTCCCAACCTCCACTATCTGGAATGCCCCAGTGTGTGTTGTTCTCCTTTATATGTCCATGTGTTCTCATCATTTAGTTCCCACTTATAAGTGAGGATATGCAATATTTGATTTTCTGTTCTGGCAAGAGTTTGTTAAAGATAATGCCCTCCAGTTCCATCTACAGTTCTGAAAAGAACATAATCTCATTCTTTTTTATGGCTACATAGTATTCCATGGAATATATAGTATTCCATAGTATATCTGGCACATTTTCTTCATCCAGGCTACCACTGATGGGTATTCAGGTTGATTCCACGTCTTTTGCTATTGGGAATAGTGTTGCATGAAAATATGTGTATATGTGTCTTTATGATAGGAAAATTTATACTCCTTTGGGCATATATCCAGTAAAGGGATAGCTGTATTGAATGGTACTGCTGTTTTTAGGTTTTTGAGAAATCATCATGCTGTTTTCCACAATAGTTGAACTAATTTACACTCCCACCAGCAGTATGTAAGTATTCTTTTTTCTCTGCAACCTTACCAGCATCTGTTATTTTTTGACTTTTTAATAATATCCGTTTTTGCTGGTGTGTGATGGTATCTCATTGTGGTTTTCATTTACATTTTTCTAATAATCAGTGATGTTGAAGATTTTTTTATTGTAATGTGGCTATTGGCCACATGTATGTCTTGTTTTGAAAAGTGTTCTTTCTCAACAAAAGACATTCATGTGGCTACAAACAAAGAAAAAAGCTCAACATCACTGATCATTAGAGAAATTCAAATCAAAGCTACTATGAGATACCATCTCACATCAGTCAGAATGGCAATTATTTATTTATTTATTTACTTATTTATTTATTTACTTACTTACTTACTTACTTACTTACTTACTTACTTACTTAAGATAGAGTCTTTCTCTGCTGTCCAGACTGCAGTGCAGTGGCATGATCTCTGCTCACTGCTGGCTCCACCTCCCGGGTTCAAGCAATTCTCAGCCTCAGTCTCCTGAGTAGCAGGAATTGTAGGCATGTGCTGCCATGCCCAGGTAATTTTTGTATTTTTAGTATAAGCAAGGTTTTGCCATGTTGGTCAGGCTGATCTTGAACTCCTGACCTCAACTTATTCACCTGTCTTGACCTCCCAAAGTGCTGGGATTTCAGCCGTGAGCCACCGTGCCTGGACTGGAATGTCAATTATTAAAAAATCAAGTAACAACAGATGCTTGTGAGGTTGCAGAGAAAAAGGAACACTTTTACACTGTTGGTTGGAATTCAAACCATTGTGGAAGGCAATGTGGTGATTCCTCAAAGATAAAGAAACAAATTTGACTAGGAATTCCATTACTGGGTATATACCCAAAAGAATATAAATCATTCTATTATAAAGATGCATGCACGTGTATTTTCATTGCAGCACTATTCACAATAGCAAAGACATGGAATCAGCCCAAATACCCATCAATGAGAGACTGGATAAAGAAAATGTGGTGTATATATACACCATGGAATACTATGCAGCCATAAAAAAGAATGAGATCATGTCCTTCCTGGAAGGACTTGGAAGATGTTGTCCTCAGCAAATTAACGCAGAAAGAGAAAACCGAACACCACATGTTCTCATTTATAAGTGGAGGTGAGTAATGAGAACACATGGATACATGGTGGGAAACAACACACAATGGGACCTATGGGAGGTATGGGGGGAGGAAGAACATCAGGAAGAATAGCTAATGAATGCTGGGCCTAACACCTAGGTGATGGGTTGATTTGTACAGCAAACTACCGTGGCACATGTTTACCTATGTAACAAATCTGCACACCCTGCACATGTACCCTGGAACTTAAAAAAAGTTGAAGAAAAAAGAAGTGTCTGTAATGTCTTTTCCCCACTTTTTAATGGGATTGTGTGTTTTCTTTCTGTAAATTTGTTTAAGTTCCTAATAGATGCTGAATATTAGACCATCACTGGCTGCGTAGTTAGTAAAGATTTTCTCCCATTCTGTAGGTTGTTTGTTTACTTTGTTGTTAGTTACTTTTGCTGTGCAGAAGCTCTTTGGTTTAATTAGATACCATTTCTCAGTTTTTATTTTCTTCCAATTACTTTTGGTGTCTTCATTATGAAATATTTGTCCTATGTCCAGAACGGCACTGCCTAAGTTGTCTTCCAGGGTTTTTATAGTTTTGGATTTTACATTTAAGTCTTTAATCCATCTTGAGTTGATTTTTATATATGGTGAAAGGGAGAGGTCCAGTTTTAATCTTATACATATGGCTAGCCAGTTATCCCAGCACCATTTATTGAAAAGGAAATCCTTTCCCCTTCGCTTGTTTTTGTTGACTTTGTGGAAGATCAGACAGTTGTAGGTTTGTGGCCTTATTTCTGAGAGATCTCTTTAATCAGTGGGAAATGGATGGTTTTTAATATAAATCGTCTGAATGCATGAGTTACCCATACATTGGGAAAAAATATCAAATCCTAACAAGTATATCACACCATATGCAAAGATCGATTCCATATGGACACTAAACATGAATGCAAAAATTAAAACAGTTAAGCTTTTTGGATAATATATAATATCTTCATGACTTTAGAGTAAGCAAACTTTCTTAAATTAGGAAAAAGACATAATAAAAAATATTGATAATTTAGATCTCATCGAAATTACAAACACTGTTTATCAAAAGATCTTGTGTCCTGCAACTTTCTTACACTCACTTAGTAGAAAATTCTGTGAACTGTAAATACTTCCAGTTTAATTTTCTTTCTAATATGTATGCTTTTTAAATTTCCTTACTGCACTGGTTAGTATCCCTCAAATAATGTTAAATAGAAGTGGAGAGAGTGCATATTCTCGTCTTCTTCCTAATCTTAAAGGGAAAACATAGTGCCTTTCAGTATTATGTATAATGTGAACTGTAGATTTTTTATATATAAACTTTTCTGAGTAAAACAAGTTCTTTTTAGTTCTTAATTTGTGGGGAATTTTATCATGAATTGATGCTAAATTTTGTAAACTGCTTTTTGTGCATCTATTGATGTTATGTTGTTTTTCTTCTTTATCCTTAATTATTAAATTTAGAACTATTTATTCTTTGCTGAATGAGCTTTGATAGTTCATATCTTTCAAAGGATTTGTCTATTTTTTCATCAGTTATCAAGTTTATTGGGATAAATTCAATTATATGACGCCCTTACTATGCCTTTAAGAGCTTTATTGATAAGTAATTTACCCACCTCAAATTTCACCTGTTCCAAGTGTGTAATTCAATAATTTTTAGTAAATGCATAGAATCATACAATCATCTAAGTCCAATTTTAGAACCATTCCATAATCCCAAAAAGATCCCTTATGCCCATTTGCATTCAATCCCCATTCCCAGCCCCAGACCCAGGGAAATACGAACTAATTTCTGTTTCTATAGATTCACCTTTTCTGGATATTTCACATAAATAAATCCATCCAATATATGTTCTCTTTTTGGCTTGCCACAAGGCTATTGAGGTTTATTCATGTAGCGCAGCAGTATTTTTCCTTTCTCTTCTAAAATTCTATATGATCTGTATTAATAGTGCCTTTTTTATTCCTCATATTGCTAAGTTGTGTTTTGTCTCACTTTCTCTCACACATACAAAAAGTTCCTCACGACACTTTTATCAATAATGTCAAAAAAACATATTGTATAGATCTTTCTGTATTACTTTTCTGTTTTCAATGCCCTTGATTTCCTATCTTTATTATTACTTTTCTAGGCTGCTGTGCATTCGGTTGTTCATTTATTTTCTTAAGGTGGACGCTTCATGTTTATTATGCTAGTAATTGAGGGAAGTTTGTGGATGTCACGGCCCAACCTCAGTTTTGGACAGAATCTGTGTGCCTAGGTCTCAAAGATGGCATTTCCCCTGTTGTTCCTGCTTCTCTCTATGGCAGACAACCTCTCCCTTGTTTTGGTGGCAGAGACAGTTTTCTGCCCCTTCCTTAGTTACAGTGGAATTATAATTGTAGTGGTAGACTTCTTTAGCTCAGAACTATTTCTGCCACTCTCCCATGGTGTTTTTGTTTTGCTTTTTTTTTTTGGTAGAGGAAGGTAGGTGGGGGGGTTTCTACCCATCTCCAAACAGTAATTTGTGTTTACCTATTCTCTGTAGGTAACAAAATTAGCTTCTCTTGTTGCTGGTGACTTAAATATTTTGCTTCATGTGAAAGAAGAGAGTATTTGGGCATCTTGATTTTTGTGCAATGACATCTAATACCTTCTTACATGTCTGTACCACCAAGGTGGACTCTTTGTTCTCCCACACTAGAATCAGTCTTTCTGACAAAAAACCTAGTAGAGGTTCAAGGAAAGAGTTCATGAGTGAGTTCAAACCCCTCTGTGTCTAGGGCTCCTAGGCATCCTACACAATTATGCTAGACATGCTGGGCCTTTGGTGTTCGTTAAAAGTTTAGATGAGTATTTTATTGTTACTTCTTCCTCCTGTGCTCTGATGCAGATGAACCGGTACACATATCCTGTCTCTCTTTGTGACCTCAGGTTCCTGATTGTAGCAAGAAATACGAGAATTCTGTACTTTATCTTATTACTCTTGGTGTTAAGGTGGGAGCAATGTTTTCCCCAGCCTCTATAACCTAGGTGGAAGTGGTATTTTGTATTAGCACTTTTGAAAAGACTGGTAGCATCTGCCAAATCTAGGCATATGCATATACTATGAACCACCAGTTCCACTGCTACATATACAAATAGTAAGAATGTGCACCATAATTCTCATACAAGAATGTTCATAGTAGCATTGTAGCATAATAGTATTAGCATAAATCTGGAAACAACCCAAATCTCCTACAATAGTATAATGCCAAAATAAATTGTTGTGTATTTATACAATGAAATACTATGTATCAATGAAAATAAATAAACTACTATTAAAAGCAACAACATAAATGAATCTCACATAAAATTTAAAATAAAAAGTGTAACAAGGGAATCTCACAAACATAATTTGAACAAAATAGGTCAGATAGAGAACACATGCTGTGTGATTCCACTATTATGAAGTTCAAAACACGCAAAACGATGACATTAAAATCAGAAGAGTAATTATCTCTAGCATGAAAGCCCCACTAAGAGATAGCTCTGAAAGATAGTGGTGAAGGGAATTTTCCCAGTTGGCAAAGTGTCACGCTGTATGTTTTGCCATTTACTTAGTCTGGAATAAAAGATGTCCAAAGGTACAAATCTTTACTAACTTCTTACCACTCCTCAATGATTTGGCTGTATGGCCAGGGACTTGGAAAGAATGCAATTGGAAGATTGGTGACAATGAAAGATCTCCGAGGGTGGTCACAGAGTGTCAGTAAAGAGCATATACTGCAGAGAAGGCTCAATAATTATGTGAACAAAAAAGGACACTCTGTGAATTTCTGTTAGCCCTTTTCTTTAGCCACCCAAATCCTTGCTCAATAGGTTCCATGAACAGAGGGGCTATAGTGACAGGGATAAAAGTTATAAACAGGCTCAACAATGTATTTGGCTACTATGACTGTTGATTACCTTACCTGTCAAAATTGGAGAGCAGTACTGAATCCTGGACATGACATCATTTCCTTGGGGGAAACCAGGTAGCCATGTGTGGCAGCTTGACTATAATAGCCCTATTCCATTAATGAGAAGGAAGTGGTTCATCCGCACTGGAATTGACATGTTATGAATATGGGTTTGGCTTCCCTTTCTAAAATACTTCTGCGAGCATCACAGTTCATTAACTGATTGGTTGCCTAATCAACCATAATAGTCATTGAACATAGTATTGCTTTTTTTAATGAAAGAAATCATTTCACTGCAAAATAACGGCCACAATCGGCTCGTGCTGAAGTAATTCAATGTTTTACCACATACTTCATTACTCAGAATGATCTGGTATAATTCAATGATGTAATCATGTACTGAGGGGATAAAACAACCAGAAATCTTGGGGTTCCATTTTACAGGATGTGCTATACGCTTTGAACCAGGGACCAGTTGCCTTAGTTTGCACAGGGTGCCATAACAAAATTCCAAAGACTGGATGGCTTAAACAACAGAAATTATTTTCTCATAATTCTGGAGGCTGGAAATCCAAGGTTGAGGTTCCAGTAGAGTTCTGGTGAGGGTCTACTACTTAGTTTCCCGAAGGCCACCTTCTCACTGGGTCTTCACATGGAGAGTGATCTCTGGTGTCTCTTCCTCTTTTATGAGAATACTTGTTCAATTAGTTCAGCGTTTCATCCTTATGACCACATTTAACCTTAATCACCTCCTTAAAGGCCCTATCTCCCATAAAATCACATGGGGAGTTAGGGCTTCAACACATAAATTTTAAAGGTACATGATTTAGTCCATAACACCCAGTGTGTGAATCAAGGAGTCTCATTCCATTCATTTTGGGATCTTCATTCTACTGACTCAAAAGACAAAGAAGGATTATTATATTGGCTGAGTTGATTGATCCTGATAAAGTGGAACTGGGTTGCTGCTACACAATGAGAGCAGAAAGTACTATGTCTGAAACAGAGGAGATTCTCCTGTGTATTTTTTTAGTACAGTTATGTACCACATAACAACTCTTTAGTCAATGATAGACTACACATATGATAGTGGTTCTATAAGATTATAATATTGTATCTTTACTGTATCATTTCTATGGTTAAATGTGTTTACATACACAAATACTTACAATTTTGTTATAATTGCCTGCAGTGTATTCAATACAATAACATGCTGTTCAGGTGTGTAGCCTAGGAGCAATGAGATCTGCTATGTAGCTTAGGTGTGTGGTAGACTCTACCATCTAGGTTTGTCTAAGTACACTCTATAATACTCGCACAATGATAAAATCACCTAATGATGCATTTCTCAGAATGTATCCCCATCATTGAGTAATGCATGACTGTACTTTCACCAAAATAAAAGTTAATGAGAAATTATAGTAACCCCCCCCCAAAAAAAATAAGGCAGGACCATTAAAACTTCAGATTTCTCAGGGATAAAGGTTTGAGTCATGATACCAGATAAATAACCCCAGCCAGTTGAGGTCACAGGTGAAGGCAAAGAAAATATGGAACGAGAAGTTAAAAATTCCACTATGGTCTCATGACAAGGTACAGAAACATGGATTATATTAGCTAATCATATTTTTTCCTTTCTTTTACATTTCCTCATACTATTTAATACAAGTCTATTTGGTGGTTAACTTTACAATTTTATCTTTTTATGAAAGAATATTCAGCATTGTGACTGAATTTGATGAGAAATTAATATATCTCAGAGACAGATTATATGAATGTTTCCCAGAAGCAAATGCAATAATTTTATGGTCTTTCCATCTCCTTGCTTTAAAGAAAGGATGAGAATATCTACTTTTGTACAGAGGATACTTGGTTCTTTCAGGCAGACACATAAAGTGGTTGTGTTATTTCATGAAAGTATAGAAGTATAGAAGGGTATGTATGGATGATGAACAGCCAAAGGTATAATATGCTACATATTAAGTAATTGGCTCTCAACTCCAAACCCACTCTTCTAAACTTCTGCTCTGTGACGCCGGGGCTGAGACTCAGCAAATCCCATTTCTGCTTTGCCAGTAAGGAGTGTTAAGTGAGATTGGAAATCTGAAAGGAGTTGGGACTTGCTCCTTTCTGCCTACTTCCTAAGGATTTCTTTTCTGCTGCCCACTCCTCTAAGAATCACCCTATTTACATTTTGAATCACCCTATTTACATTTCTTCACTTACAAGCAGCAGTGCCTTCCCCTAGCAACAGCTGACTCCAGTTTGCAGTGTTTGAAATTCTTGCAGAACCAGCATCATTCTGCCTTCTTAGGGGCACCATAATCAGCCTCCTAACACTTCTCCCTGAGAGGTCTGGGTTTTATTCCCACGAGCCCTTGTTTTGAGCGTAGAAACACCAGAATCCGCTGCCAGTGCATCTTCCCAGAGGTCTGGGTCCTAGCCCCAGGCCTCTTCTCTGAGCTCAGAGACAGGAGAACCAGACAGATGGAGCTCCCTTCTCAGATGTCTGAGTTTCAGCAACAATAGGATACTTCTATAAATTTCTACATTTTAATAATTTCAATCTCCTGTCTTTGTTCTACTACCCTATTTCCTGCAGTTATCATTTCCCTGATAAGTCACTCAGACTTATATAAGCACAAAAGGAATTAGCATTTCCCAGTTTAGCATTTCATTTTTCCCCTTTAAGTTATCAAAGCTACATCTACTTAACAATTTTTTTATAATACCTTTTCTCTGTTAAAAAAAATGCTGTGACTCTAATCTCCTACTTAGACGTGATGTAAACATTTAGGAAGTGTTGGGGATTGGTTATTTCTAAGATATAGTCTATAGGTGACACTATATTAATGCAAGATATTCCTGATGACTATAAGGGAGAAATGGATATTACCTATAGGTCCTAGGATTGTAACTGGATGCATGAACTGATGAGCCTTCTGATTTATGCCTTTTGCAGTGGGGATGAGTCTTTTCAATTTTAAGAGTGTTAGATAGCATTATTTTCAGTAGAAGAAAAAAATAGATGTGTATATGTATGTTGAAAGGTTGATATTAAAAAGTCAAAGTGATGAACTTTAATGGATACATGCCATTCATTTTGACTGCTCAAACTCTAAATCAAAGGTTGAAGTGAGAAGAAGCCATGATTACACAGAATGCACTCAGTTGGAAGTAGTGGTAGCAAAGCTAATACACCTGTTTCCAGCAGTGGCCGCCATGGTTCTAATATCAGTATCCCATGTCCTGCATAAGTGGTGCAAACTGCAGCATATATGGAAGGATATATGGGAGGGAGCCATATGGGTACCTTGCTCAGCTCAGCTGTAGCATTTTCCAGTCTGGGAAGTCTCCAAGTCTGGTTCACTAGCACTCCAAGAGTAGATACATTACTCAGTTTTCTTTTAGCTAATTCCTTTTGTGCTTATATAAGTCTGAGTGAGATTTGGTTGTTTGCAACTAAGAATCCTTAACAATACGCTTTTTTTCTTTGAAAGAGTCTCCCTTTCTTGTCCACGCTGGAGTGCAGTGGTGTGATCTTGGCTCACTGCAACCTTCGCCTCTGGGTTCAAGCAATTCTTCTGCCTCAGCCACCCAAATAGCTGGTATTACAGGCATGCACCATGACACCTGGCTAATTTTCTTAGTTTTCATCGAGACAGGGTTTTGTCATGTTAGTCAGGCTGGTCTTGAAGTCTTGGGCTCAAGTGATCTGCCCACCTCAGACTCCTAAAGTGCTGAAATTACAGGTGTGATTCACCATGACTGGCCTTAGCAATACACTTCTGTTCTCTGCTAGTCTATTCTCTAACTCTGTTTATTATTCAACAGGTCACAGGGAAATTCCGTAGGCTCAGAAAACTAACAGAAGGGCTAACTTGTCTTTATTTCAAGTCTGCAGTCCCATTTCTGCCTTGGGATATGGGTTTCTCTTTCTCCAGTGCCACACATGTACAGCCAGTCAATGCGAATGGCTTCCAAACCTTAAAACCCAGGGTACACTTCTTCATTTAAATCCCATCAGAGGCTCTTTAAAGATGGGTTGGCTGACTTTCATAATCCTATCATATGCCCTGGGTGTGTCATGAAGCTCATGTACTCAGTGGAGAAGCCCATAAGTAAAGACTGCAGCTCCAAATAACCTGCAGAGTAGGGCATAGAGAGATGAAGAGCTTTAGGCCAGGAGTTGGGATGAAAGTATGGGGAAGGAGATCCAGTCCTGGTATGGCACTGTCTCTCACTCCTTCTATTACTTTTAATGGGTCACTTACTTACCTTCTATTTCCCGTCTGTCCACTGATGGGATTAAATTAGGTGATCTCTAAGCACCCCTCCTCATCCCTGCTTCTTACTGGCTTTGCTAACTTGGCTATAAGGATTTGACTGGAGAAAATCTGAATCTAACAATAGAGTCAGAAAATATTAATTTAGACATTAAAATTCCGTAGAGACCTTATTTGCTTGAGGAGCTTCCATCTTTGTGCTGAAATGATTGGTGAGCGTATTCCCTCCCAGGAGTCCTCTGCTGCTTGAATCTCAGCAATCCATCTTGATAACTGATAAAGAAAAGTGTCCTTCTTATATGAAAAAAAAAAGAAGAAAGACTGGAACTGTAGCAAAATTTATATCATCTGGTAGAGAAAAATTAGCTATAATCAACATTGTTGGAGACTGGAAAGGAAACTTACAAAGGGAGAACTTGGGTTAGCCAAGTAGCTACCGTCCCAGGGCTGATGTTTGGTCCCAAGTGGCCTTATCAAAAGAGGAGGATATGTATACAACTTTTAGGATACCATGCTTCTCAGTGGAAATGGAAAAGTAGGAATCTAGCACCTGCCAAATCAGCCTGTCTCCCAGAGCCTAATCTCTGAGTGGAATGAATTTGCATAGCACCCCCTACATACACACTTGTGCATGTGCACGTATGCATGAATATACATGTCCACACATGCGCCCACACACAGGCACACACCCACAGCTGTATCCCGCACAGGGCCTGGCAGCACAAGGCGCGTGTTGCATGAAGTAAGCAAACAAACAAAGGAATGAATTGTCTCTAGGGCTGTAACATTGTCTGAATTAGCAAAGTAGCTGAGAACAAGCTTCTGGACATCCCTTAACAACTTCAATTAGTCACTGCATAGCAGACCTGGCCAAGTGCAGCAGGAATTTTCTCTCCTCTCCTAGAAGGTCCTTGCTAGTAGAATTGTCCAGGACAAATGGGATGAGTTGGGAAGGAGAGGCTTTTGAAAAGTAACAGTTTGAACAGGAGAATAGAGGAAAAGGGACAATGAGTATAAAGAAGGCAGTAGCAGCTAGTTGGAATATTGGAGCTGGTGGACCTAAGAGCAGAGTGGAATTGGAAGGAGAAGCTGGGGTAGGACATGAAAGGATTTTACCACTTGAGGTGGCCTGAGGCCAAAATAAAAGCAAATCATATTCTTGAAAATAGAAGGGCTCAGTAGGAATCATCCCAACAAATAATTTTAAATTGCCCAGTTTCTAGGTATTAGTTTCATTCAAAGGCATTATCCCATGCATGTGTTCTCTCCCACCAGCTGGCTTTCCCTTACATCCTAGTTTTCTGCAACAGGCACTGATAAGTTATTGAGTACTTACCATTGGCCAGACCTGTCCTGAGTACTTTATACACATTCACTCACATGTTTCTCATTCTCATAGCTGCTATTTCATTGTCCTGCCTCACAAATGAAGAAGCAGAGATGAAGTTTGGTTAGTGATGTTATCCAAGATAATACTTAGCAAGTGGCATAACTAAAACTTAAACCCAGGTAGTCTGACTTCAGAGAGAAAAGTCTTAACCATTATATCAAACTGCCTTTTTTACTGACTGCAGTGACTACAACTCTTTAGAAAGACCAGTCCTTATCATGATAAACCAACCACATGCATAATATCAAACAATGCATGTAAGGTGTTATATCTCATGAGTTCTTGAAACTAACTCAAGAGATTACTAAACCTCTCTACTCATTTCATATCCCCTTTTGTGGTCAGCTTGCTTCCTGCTTTTTTCTGCAGCCATCTGCATTTAGAGAATATAGCCTTCCTATCTTACTCCCCTCTTTTGCCAAAGCCTGGCATTGGGTTGGATACTAGCATTGCCTGACATGATTGTCATGTTATTCAGACTTCTCTAGTGCTTCCCCTTACCTGTTGTAACATTGTTTCCTGAAACTAGCTCTGGGATGTGTGGGGATCAGGTGAGAGAGTTAAACTAAACTTTTCATTGCTGAATAATGACTGGGAGAAAATGGAAAGATATATGAAATGCTAATAGGTCTGGCAGCCAGATATGAATGGGCAGGAAACAAAGAGAAGTGTAACAGAGAAATGCAGAGTGCTCACTATCAGTAAATACCCACTATGAACAAAGCACTCTGCTGGTGAAGAGGTTTCCTTTCAGCATCCTAAGGATGTAGGTCATGACCCAGGAGTCTGTTCTCTAGAGTTGTCAAGCAGCAATTTATCATTGGTGGATATGTTTGCCTCCTCCATTAAACTGGTATGTCAATGGTGGGCACTGACTCTTGTACTTCTACGCATTCATCACAATCCCCAAGAGTAAGAAGCCTGTGTAAATATGTTTCTCAACCATCCAGCTGCCTCCATACATTCTTTAGAACCTCTCTCCTTTTCAACTTCTTTCAAGATTGAGTCATCATCATAAATGTGATTGTGAGGTCCCTGTGGTTATCATCCTTGTTAACAATTGCTATTAGGGTTAAGTATTACAATGATAACTCTGAAAATTATCATTAGAACTTCTCATGACAATATTCATGATCATAATTGAGCTCATAGAAGCTTGTAATGCTGAAGGAGAAGTTGCCAATACAAAGCTTTGTTAGATCTAGAATGTCAGGAATAAATATTACCTAAGGCAATTTAAACATGCAGAGATAGTGCAACTGGGGCTTTGGCTTGTCAAATATACCCAGAGGGTGCTTTGCGGTTAATGCCAGTCACTGAAAAGTGTGCAGAGGTCAGTCCAAAGACTGATGAGTGTAGCTGAGTGGGCTTTCAGAAACAATTCCTTGGACTGAGGATACCTGGGCTGTTGCTAGGTGCTAAGCTGCCAACTCTATCTTCTGACTGATCATTGGCCTCAGGAGCTAAGCACAAGACTCAATCATACACTACCAGACTTTGCAAATAGCACACTTCTTTTCAGGAAAAGAGATGTCTCCATGGGGCAATGAACCCTGGTTCCCATCAGGCAGGACTCCCTTCTCATCACCCTGTACATTTCACCTCAACAAGGAAGTGTATAGTATCCATATGTATCATGGTTTCTTGAGGATGCCAGGATTTGGGTGGAGAGAGGAGAGAAGCAGCACTAGGTTTTCCTTGTTGAAAGGCTGTATCACTAGATCCTATTAAATCCTGCTTCACAGCAGTCCTGAATTTCGGCTTACCCAGCCCTAGTGCCTCCTGTGAGACCCTGTTTTTCTTCTTTAATTAGGTGGAGATGTCCAGTGTTTTGTTAGCTACCTCCACAGGGTTACAAACATAGCCATGAGCACTACTCCTGTCCATAGGGTACAGGTAGGAGTTTTTTCATAATAGAGATTTTTGATACTAAGGAAGAATTCTCTTTCTTTATTGAAATACAGTGTAAAAGCTCAACAAACAACTCATATTACGTTATTGTGAATAATGTCACACTAGTAATATAAAACATATGCTATTTAGCACAAAGTAAAGAGAATTATCAAGTCTAACTAGATTGAGAAGGACTGGTTTCATGAATGACAGAAAAAGGCATATTAGCTTGATCTATGGACACATGTTAAGTTTTAGCCAACAATTATAGGATACAGATTTTTCTCATTCATGAAAAAATGTACCAAAAAGCAATGATCACCATCTAGGTTGTAACAAAACCCTTAACAAACTTCAAAGAATTAGGTATCATGCAGACTGATCCCTTATTACCATCAAACTAGGCAAGAAGCTAATAATAAAAGTTATAAACAGAAATAACCATATTTTTAAAAATTAAAAATGCACTTCTAAATAACTTATGTTTTAAACCAGAAATCACAATGGAAATATAAAATTACCAGAACTTAATGAAAGAAGCACATATGAAACCTTCATGATACAGCCAAGTCAGTACATTTATTTTTAACAACATTCTGAGGTAAATGAACATACAATAAACTATGCATGTTTAAAGCATACATTATTATGCCTTTTGACATTTGCACATATCCTTGTTACCATCATCACAATCAAGAGAATTAAAACTTCTACCACACTCTGAAGTTTCCTTTTGTCCCCCCATAATTCCTCACTCCCTAGGTCCCTCCCCACCTTCTATCCCAAGGTAATACCGGACGTCATTTGTCATTAACATATTAGTTTGCATTTTATAAAATTCTATTTAAATGCTATTTAGAGTGAGCAACCATTTAGGTTTTTCTGGGACTGAGGAATTTCCCAGGATGTGGGACTTAAATCCATGCGAATAGATGTTTAATTATATATTATGGTGGTTTATTTGGCATCTTCCTAATAAGTAATGATATTCATTTTTATATTTGCGATTTGCATATTTTCTTTGGTAATGTGTCTCTTCAAATATTTTATCTATTTTTAATTGAATGTTTGCCTTATCGTGGAGTTTTCTGAGTTATTTTTATGATCCATATAAAGTCCTTAATAATTTGCAATTATTTTCTTCTGGTATATGCCTTGTATTTCATTCTCTTAACAGTGTATTTTGAAGAGCAGAGATTTTAATTTTCATAAAACCTATTTTTTTCTCATGTTTTTAGTGGCATGCCTAAGAAATTTGTAGGTTATAACCATTTTCGTTTGTTTTCTTTTAGAAATATAGTTTGGCATTTTACATTTTGGTCTGTTATCTATTTAAAGATAATCTTTATACATGGTATGAGGTATAGATCAAACTTTATACCTCGTATGGATATGACTGGCATATAGATAGCCAATTTTAAAAGCAAAATTTGTTGAAAAGGCTATATTTCCTCCACTCCCATGCTTTTGTAGCTTTATTGCAAATCAGTTGTTCATGTATGTAAAGGTCTATTTCTGGATTTTACTCTGTTCCATTGATGTATTTGTCTATCTTGATACTGATATAACACAATTTTGATTACTGTAGCTTTATAATAAGTCTTGAGTATAGAAAGTGTAATTCTTCCAAACTTGATCTTTCTTATCAAATTCATTTTGGCAATTCCAGGTAATTTGCATTTTTATATGTACTTTATAATTAACTTGTGAAGTCCGCAAAGAAAAGGCTGTTAGTTATATTGGGATTGCAGGAAATTTATAGAAAAACTTGGGGAGAATTGATGATTTTACAATATGTTGTGTTTAGACAAAAGAAAAACATATTTTTATTATTTAGATTTTCTTTCACTTATCTCAACAATGCTTTACAATTTTCAGTTAATATGTCTTGTTCACGTTGTATTTGATTTATCCCTAAGCATTTCATAATTCGATACCATTGGAATTTGGCATTGTCCTTATGCCTTTCAATTCCAGATGGCTCATTTCTAGTACATAGAAACAAAAAATATCTTTAAAAATGAATGACTTTCATTTCTTTTTCTTGCCTAATTGGCCTGCCTAGAGCCTCCAGTCAACTGTCAAATAGAAATGGTTAGAGTGGACAGCCTTGACTTCTTTCTAATTTAGGGGAAAAAAAACACATTTTTTATCTTTAAGTAAAATATTAGTGATGGATTTCTCATAGATGCTCTTTATCAGGCTGAGGAAGTCCCCTTCTATTACAAATAATAATTTACAGAATGTTTTTGTTATGAAAGTGTTTTGGATTTCTCAATTGCTTTATTTTTGTCTATTGAGAGTATCATAATTTTATCTTTTAGTTTGTTAATATAGAGAATTATAACTTGATTGATTTTCAAATGTTAAATCAAACTTGCATTCTTGATATAGAATCAGTTTGATCAAGATATATTGTCATTTTTATATGTTGTTGCAGTCAATTTATTAAAACATTGTTCAAAATTGTTGCATCTATGTTAGGGATATATGTCTGTAGCTTTCTTTTCTTGTAATGTCTTTTTAACTACTTTGGGAAAGGACAGCCTCATAAAATGAGATGGGACCTGTTCTTTCCTCTTCAAATTTTGTAAGAGTTTGTGTGGAATTGGTATTATTGCTTCAACAAATGTTTAATAACATTTACAAATAACTCCATCTGTGCCTGAAATTTTATGTGTGTGAAGGTTTCTCACTATAAATTTAATGACTTTAACAGGTATAAGGTTATTGAAGTTATTTATTTTTTCTTGAATGAACTTTGATGGTTTATGTCCTTCAAAGAATTTGTCCATTTCATGTGAGCTATCAATTTTACTGTCATAAAGTGTTCCATAACATTTGATTTTGTTTCCTTTCTTTTTCTTTTAATATAAATAGAATTCGTACTCAATTTCCTTTTTCCATTCTGGTGTTAACAACTTTTGTCAACTCTCTTTTGTTTCTGATTGCATGGTAAGAGGTTTATTGATTTTATTAATCTCAAAGAATAAGCTTTGGCTTCATAGAATTTATCTGCTGTTTGTTTACCTCTATTTTATTGATTTGTGCTCTTATATTTATTATTTTTCCATCTTATTATTACCATTTGCATTTCTCCATTTTTTTTTAAGGTGAAACCTTAAGGAATGAATTTGAGACTTTTTTTTTTACTATAGGCATTTACTGTTATACGTTTCTCTCCTAGTGCTGCTTTAACTGCATCCCATAAATTTTGATATATCATGCTTTCATTTTGTTAAAAAGTATCTAATTTCCCTTTGGATTTCTTCTACGACTCATTAGTTATTTAACACTGTACTTTTAGTTTCCAATCTCTTGGCAATTTTTCAAATATATTTCTGTTATTATTTCTAGTTTAATTCCATTTCAGTCAGAGACCATACTTTGTATGATGTGTTTTCTATGAAACTTCAGGCCAATATCCATGATGAACATAGAGGCAAAAATCTTCAATAAAATATTGGCAAGCCGATTGCAACAGCAAATCAAAAAACTTATTCATCATGATCAAGTAGGATCCATCCCGGGGATGCAAGGCTGGTTCAACATACACAAGTCTATAAACGTAATTCACCACATAAACAGAACAAAAAACAAAAACCACATGATTATCTCAATTGACGCAGAGAAGGCATTTGACAAAATTCAACAGCCCTTTATGCTAAAAACCCTCAATAAACTCGGTATCGATGGAACGTATCTCAAAGTAATAAAAGCTATTTATGACAAACCAACAGCCAATATCATACTGAATGGGCAAAAACTGGAAGCATTCCCTTTGAAATCTGGCACTAGACAAGGATGCCCTCTTTCACCACTCCTATTCAATATAGTACTGGAAGCCCTAGCCAGAGCAATCAGGCAAGAAAAAGAAATAAAGGGTATTCAAATTGGAAAGGAGGAAGCCAAATTGTCTCTATTTGCAGACGACATGATAGTATACCTAGAAGACCCCATCGCCTCAGCCCAAAAACTCCTGAAACTGATAAGTAACTTCAGCAAAGTCTCAGGATACAAAATCAATGTGCAAAAATCACAAGCATTCCTATACACCAATAACAGACTTAAAGAAAGCCAAATCAAGAACGAAGTGCCATTCACAATTGCTACAAAAAGAATAAAATACCTTGGAATACAACTCACAAGGAACGTAAGGGACCTCTTCAAGGAGAACTACAAACCACTGCTCAACGAAATCAGAGAGGACACAAACAGATGGAGAAACATTCCATGTTCATGGTTAGGAAGAATTATTGTCGTAAAAATGGCTATACTGCCCAAAGTAATTTACAGAATCAACGCTATCCCCATCAAGCTACCATTGACTTTCTTCACAGAACTGGAAAAAACCACCATGAACTTCATATGGAACCAAAAGAGAGCCCGCATAGCCAAGTCAATTCTAAGCAAAAAGAACACAGTGGGGGGCATCACACTACCGGATTTCAAACTATACTACAAGGCTACAGTAATCAAAACAGCATGGTACTGGTACCAAAACAGAGATATAGACCAATGGAGCAAAATAGAGGCACCGGAGGCAACACACCATATCTACAACTATACAATCTTCGATAAACCTGACAAAAACAAGCAATGGGGAAAGGATTCCCTGTTTAACAAATGGTGTTGGGAAAACTGGCTAGCCATGTGCAGAAAGCAGAAACTTGACTCCTTCCTGACACCTTACACCAAAATTAACTCCAGATGGATTAAAGACTTAAACATAAGACATGGCACGATAAAAACCCTAGAAGGAAATATAGGCAAAACTGTCCAGGACATAGGAGTAGGCAAGGACTTCATGAACAAAACACCAAAAGCAATGGCAACAAAAGCCAAAATAGACAAATGGGACCTAATGAAACTCCACAGCTTCTGCACGGCAAAAGAAACAGTCACTAGAGTGGATCGGCAACCAACAGAATGGGAAAAAATTTTTGCAGTCTACCCATCTGACAAAGGGCTGATATCCAGAATTTACAAAGAACTCAAACAGATTTACAGGAAAAAAAACAAATGAGCCCATTCAAAAGTGGGCAAAGGATATGAACAGACACTTTACGAAAGAAGACATATATGAGGCCAACAATCATATGAAAAAATGCTCATCATCACTGGTCATCAGAGAGATGCAAATCAAAACGACATTGAGATACCATCTCACGCCAGTTAGAATGGCGATCATTAAAAAATCTGGAGACAACAGATGCTGAAGAGGATGTGGAGAAAAAGGAACACTTTTACACTGTTGGTGGGAGTGTAAATTAGTTCAACCATTGAGGAAGACAGTGTGGCGATTCCTCAAGGCCTTAGAAATAGAAATTCCATTTGACCCAGCAATCGCGTTACTGGGTATATATCCAAAAGACTGTAAATCGTTCTACTATAAGGAAACATGTACACGAATATTCATTGCAGCACTGTTTACAATAGCAAAGACATGGAATCAACCCAAATGCCCATTGATAATAGACTGGATTGGAAAAATGTGGCACATATACACCATGGAATATTATGCAGCAATCAGAAATGATGAGTTTGTGTCGTTTGTAGGGACATGAATGAATCTGGAGAACATCATCCTCAGCAAACTGACACAAGAACAGAAAATGAAACACCGCATATTCTCACTCATAGGCGGGTGATGAAATATGAGAACACATGGACACAGAAAGGGGAGTACTAAACACTGGGGTCTATTGGGGGGAAAAGGGGAGGGCCAGTGGGAGGGGGAGTTGGGGAGGGATAGCCTGGTGAGAAATGCCAAACGTGGGTGAAGGGGAAAAGGAAAGCAAAGCACACTGCCATGTGTGTACCTATGCAACTGTCTTGCATGCTCCGCTCATGTACCCCAAAACCTGAAATCCAATTAAAAATTAAAAAAAAAGAAAAAAAGCTAAATGTAGAGAAAAAAAATTATTGACACATGTGTTGTTATCCAGAATATTATCTATCTTGATAAATATTCCATGTAAACTTTAAAAGGATGCATATTCTGCTGTTGTTGGGTACAGTGTTCCAAAAATGTAGTTTAAGAAAGACCTAAAATCAACAATGTCACCTTCCACCATAGAAAACTAGAAAGAATACATTAAATCCAAAGTAAGTAAAAGGAAACAGTAATAATAATAAAATAAAATCAATTGAATTGAAAGTAGAAAAGGAATAGAAAATATCTACAAAACCAAAAGATAATTATTTGAAAAGACTGATAATCCTAATCAATCAATTGATAAACTTCTAGCTAAGCTAGACATTCTAGCTAAGAAAAAAAGAGAGAAAACAGAAATTAATTATATCAGAAATGAAACAGGGGCCATTACTAATTATTCCATGGACACTCAAAAGATAATAAACCAATATTAAGAACAACTAAAACTCACATGAGGAGAAATAAATGGCCTGAATAAGCTTCTACCTATGAAGAAATTCAGTGGATAATTAATAACCTTCCAAAGTAGAAAGCATCAGGTGCAGATGGTTTCATTGTTGAATTCTGCCAAACAATTAAAGAAGAAATGATGTCAATTTCTGTAATCTCTTCAATAAAATGGATGCAGAGGAAGTACCTTCCAATGAATTCTATAAGGCTAGTACTACTCTAAAACCAAAGTCAGAAAAATACATTGCAAGAAAGGAAAACTACAGACCAATAGCTCTCTCATGAACACAGATGTTTTAAATTCTCACAAAACATTAGCAAATCAAATCTGACAATGTGTAAAACGAACTATATACCATGAACACATGATATTTATCCTAATTATGTAAGAATTCACCATTCAAATTAATGTAATCCATTGCATTGACAGGCGAAAGGAAAAAAATCATGGGATTATATCAATAGATGATGAAAAAGTATATGACAAACCCAGCCCTCATTCATAACTCTTAGCAAGCTAGAAATAGAGAACTTCCTCAATTTGATAAAGAATATTCACATAATCCCTACACCAACATTGTACTTTTTATAATTTATTTTTAATTGACAAATAGTAATTACATATATTGATGAAATACAATGTTTTATTTTTGTATATATTGTAGAAGAACTAATCTACACCTCATCAGCTTATTTTTTTGTGGTGAGACTGTTAAAAATATATTTCTTAGCAATTAACATCATACTTAACAGTGAGACATAAGAAGCTTCATGAACAAAACACCAAAAGCAATGGCAACAAAAGCCAAAATAGACAAATGGGACCTAATCAAACTCCACAGCTTCTGCACGGCAAAAGAAACAGTCACTAGAGTGGATCGGCAACCAACAGAATGGGAAAAAATTTTTGCAGTCTACCCATCTGACAAAGGGCTGATATCCAGAATTTACAAAGAACTCAAACAGATTTACAGGAAAAAAAACAAACGAGCCCATTCAAAAGTGGGCAAAGGATATGAACAGACACTTTACAAAAGAAGACATACACGAGGCCAACAATCATATGAAAAAATGCTCATCGTCACTGGTCATCAGAGAGATGCAAATCAAAACCACATTGAGATACCATCTCACGCCAGTTAGAATGGCGATCATTAAAAAATCTGGAGACAACAGATGCTGGAGAGGATGTGGAGAAAAAGGAACACTTTTACACTGTTGGTGGGAGTGTAAATTAGTTCAACCATTGTGGAAGACAGTGTGGCGATTCCTCAAGGCCTTAGAAATAGAAATTCCATTTGACCCAGCAATCCCATTACTGGGTATATATCCAAAAGACTATAAGTCGTTCCACTATAAGGACACATGCACACGAATGTTCATTGCAGCACTGTTTACAATAGCAAAGACATGGAATCAACCCAAATGGCCGTTGATGATAGACTGGATTGGAAAAATGTGGCACATATACACCATGGAATATTATGCAGCAATCAGAAATGATGAGTTTGTGTCGTTTGTAGGGACATGGATGAATCTGGAGAACAGCATTCTCAGCAAACTGACACAAGAATGGAAAATGAAACACCGCATATTCTCACTCATAGGCGGGTGATGAAAAATGAAAACACATGGACACAGAGAGAAGAGTACTAAGCACTGGGGTCTATTGGGGGGAAATGGGGAGGGCCAGTAGGAGGGGGAGTTGGGGAGGGATAGCCTGGGGAGAAATGCCAAATGTGGGTGAAGGGGAGGAAGGCAGCAAAACACACTGCCATGTGTGTACCTATGCAACTGTCTTGCATGTTCTGCACATGTACCCCAAAACCTAAAATGCAATAAAATTTTTTTTTAAAAAAAGAAGCTTTCTGTCTACAATTAGGAAAAAGGCAAGAATGTCCCTTCTTGACACTCTTATTCAATATCAGACTGGAAATCCTAGGTAATTCAGAAAAGTAAGAAAAGAGAAAACATGATATACAGATTGGGAAGGAAGAAATAAAACTTCATGAATGACAGAATGGTGCATGCAGAAAATCTCAAAGAAATCAACAAAAAAGCTTTTGAAAGTAATAAGTGATGACTAATGCAAGGATGCAGAATATGCACCAAAGTCAATTTATTTTCTATATACTAGCAGTGAGCAATTAGAATTTGAAATTCAAAACACAATGCTATTTAAATGTCAACAAAAATGTTAAATACTTAGGTACAAATCTAACAAAATACATGCAAGATCTATAGAAGGAAAACTATAAAACTCTAGAAAAAGTAGTCAAAGAAGATCTAAAACTCTGAAAAAAGAAGTCAAAGAATTTCTAAATAAATTGAAAGTAATTTCCAGTTTATTGATATAAAGACTCTATATAGTTATAATGTCAGCTATCCCCAACCTGATATAGATTCAATGCAATCTCATTGAATATAGTCCAAATCCCAGCAGGTAATTTTCTATAAAGGGAAAAACTGTTGTTTGTTTTTCCAACCAGGCCCTGAACCTTTGACCTTTAGTTTCCTTAACCTTTGCGTTTATCTTTTTTTTTCTTTAAGTTCTGGGGTACATGTGCAGATCTTGCAGGATTGTTACATAGGTATACACATGCCATGGTGGTTTGCTGCCTCCATCCTCCCTTCACCTACATTAGGTATTTCTCCTAATGTTATCCCTTCCCAACATCCCTACCCCCTACTATTGCTCCCCTAACACCCCAGCCCCCAGCAGAGCCCAGTGTGTGATGTTCCCCTCCCTGTGCCCATGTGTTCTCATTGTTCAACACCCACTTATGAGTGAAAACATGTGGTGTTTGGTTTTCTGTTCTTGTGTCAGTTTGCTGAGAGTGATGGTTTCAAGCTTCATCCATGTACCTGCAAAGGACATGAACTCATCCTTTTTAATGACTGCATAGTATTCCATGGTGTATGTGTGCCACATTTTCCTTATCCAGTCTATCCTTGATGGACATTTGGGTTGGTTCCAAGTCTTTCCTATTGTAAACAGTGCTGAAATGAACATACATATGCATGTGTCTTTATAATAGAATGGTTTATAATCCTTCGGGTAATGGGATTGCTGGGTCAAATGGTATTTCTATTTCTAGATCCTTGAGGAATCACCACACTGTCTTCCACAATGGCTGAACTAGTTTACACTCCCACCAACAGTGTAAAAGTGTTCCTTTTTCTCCACATCCTCTCCAGCATCTGTTGTCTCCAGATTTTTTAATGATCGCCATTCTAACTGGCGTGAGATGGTATCTCAATGTGGTTTTGATTTGCATCTCTCTGATGACCAGTGATGTTGAGCATTTTTTCACGTTTGTTGGCCTCATGTATGTCTTGTTTTGAAAAGTGCCTGTTCATATCCTTTGACCACTTTTTGATGGGGTTAAGGGACAAACTGTTTCTAAAATGTAAGTGGAAAAGCAAAATAACCAGGATAGTCAACACAACACTGAAGAAGAACAAATTCAGAGGACTGACACCATCTGACTTCAGGTATTACTAGAAAGCTACATCAGTCACAGCAGTATGGTATTAGTGAAAGAATAGATAAATAGATTAATAGAACAAAATATAGAGTTCAGAAATAGACCTGCACAAATGTAATTAATTGATTTTTGACAAATAAGGAAAGGCAATTTAATGGAAGAAATAATAACCCTTTCAACAAATGATGCTGAAACAACTGGTCACCCATGTGCAAAAACAACACCATGGATCTTATATATATATATATACAAAAATATAAAACTTCTAGAAGATATCATAGGAGACTAGGAGAACATGGGTTTGGTGATGTGTCTTAATCATGGAGACTCAGAAAACTATATATGTTTGTGAAACTCATCAAATTATATACTTAAAATAGGTAAACCCTACTGGATATAACTTATACATCAATAAACTGATTTATCAAAACAAGTTACATGAGCTATAGTAAATTAGACACAAGGCACAAGGACAGAAAAATAGACAAATGGAACAAAAATAGAAAGTCTGAAAGCAGACCAATACATATTTGGAGAATTTATTTATCACAATGCTGGCATATAGAATTTTTTTCAGTATGAGTATGGCTATATCAAATACCTATGTGGAAAAAAAATAAAATTTAATTTTTAACTAAAAACAAATTCCAGATATACTGTAAATCTAAATGAGAATAGCAAAACAATAAACTTGCTAGAAGAATGCATAGGAGATATCTTCTTAGCATTGGAATAGAAGGTTTTATAGCCAAAAAGTAAAAGATTTGTAAACTGAACTGCATTAATAACGAGGCTTATGTCCATTAAAAACAAACAAACAACAACAACAGCAACAACAACAAAAAAGCAGCCTTTAGACTTTTTAAAGCTTGTTCTGGATATGGGGGCCTTCAGAGGATGAGAAAGAAATGTCCTCTGTCTTTAAAGCACAGTACCAGTTCACACTTCTCATGTTTGAAGGCTCAAGATCTGAGGTATGAGATGCAATGTGGGAAAGAGATTGGGGAAAGGTACAATGTTTATATCATTAGATTTTTGTAGGCTGGGTTAGCCGTTGTGTGTCCCTGTCCCACTGTTTAGTAGCAGATCCATACATTGTTGGTATTCATTTCATCTCAACTTACTAAGCAGCAAAGATATTGTAAGGGGGCATATTTTGTGCTAAGTCCATCAACATGGTCAATAATTTAGAACAAGTTAGCATTTCAATTTGTGCCTGGGCTAAGGAGGTAATAACAACTGTGCATTTTGAAAGATGAATTTTAAGGAAATATAGCAGGTCCAGGAAAGGCTTTTTAGATAACAATGGGTTCTTGTAGTAATCCAGAGTCCTGTCAGGAAAACAGTCTCAGGATAAAGATGAAGCCATATTTACAGATTCAATGCTTCTTTTACCAACCTACCAATGCCATTTTTCACAGAACTAGAAAACTATTCTAAAGTTCATATGGAACCAGAAAGAAGACAGAACTGCCAAAGCAATCCTAACCAAAACAACAAAGCCAAAAGTATCATATTTCCTGCCTTCAAACCATATTACAAGGCTACAATAATCAAAATACATGGTACTAGTACGAAAACAGGTGTATAGATGAGTGGAATAGAATAGATAACACAGAAATACAGGCACACACCTAAACCAAACTGATCTTTCACAAAGTTGACAAAAATAAGCAATGGGAAAGGGGTTCCCTATTCAATAAATGGTACTGGGATAACTGGCTAATGAAGAATGAAAAATTAAATTGGACCCCTACGTATTACCACATACAAAAACTAACTCAAGATGGATCAGAGACTTATTATATTACATTTATTTAAGAACTCAAACTATAAGAATACTAAAACAAAACTTAGGAAATACCTTTCTGGATATTGGCCTTGACAAAGAATTTATGACAAAATTATCAAAAGCAATTACAACAAAAGCAAAAATTCACAAGTGGGACCTAGTTAAACTAAAAAGCTTCTGCACAGAAACAAAGAAACAACAACAAAAAACTATTAACAAAGTAAACAGACAACCCACAGAATGGGAGAAGGTATTTGCAAACTTTGCATCCAAAATTTGTCAAGCCACTGTGGAAAGTGGTTTGGAGATGTCTCAAAGAACTTAAAACACAACTACCTTTCAACCCAGCAATCCCATTTCTGTGGATACACCCAAAGGAAAACAAACCATTCTGCCAGAAAGACAAATGCACTTGTATATTGATCACAGCACTATTCACAATAGCAAATCATGGAATCAACCTAGGTGCCCATCAACAGTGGATTGGATAAAGAAAATGTGGTACATATACACCATGGAGTACTACATTGCCAAAGAAAAGAATGAAACCATGTTCTTTGCAGGAACAGGGGTAGAGTTGGAGACCATTATCATTTTTTAAATTTAATTTAATTTAATTTTTTATTGCATTTTAGGTTTTGGGGTACATGTGAAGAACATGCAAGATTGTTGCATAGGTACACTCATGGCAGTGTGATTTGCTGCCTTCCTCCCCATCACCTATATCTGGCATCTCTCCACATGCCATCTCTCCCCAACTCCCCACCCCCACTGTCCCTCCCCTATTTCCCCCCTACAGAACCCAGTGTGTGATGCTCACCTCCCTGTGTCCACGTGTTCTCATTGTTCAACACCCGCCTATGAGTGACAACATGCAGTGTTTGATTTTCTGTTCTTGTGTCAGTTTGCTGAGAATGATGGTTTCCAGGTTCATCCATGTCCCTACAAAGGACACTAACTCATCGTTTTTGATTGCTGCATAGTATTCCATGGTGGATGTGTGCCACATTTTCCCTGTCCAGTCTATCATCGATGGGCATTTGGGTTGGTTCCAGGTCTTTGCTATTGTAAACAGTGCTGCAATGAACATTCGTGTGCATGTGTCCTTATAGTAGAACGATTTATAGTCCTTTGGGTATATACCCAATAGTGGGATTGCTGGGTCAAATGGAATTTCTGGTTCTAGATCCTTGAGAAATCGCCACACTGTCTTCCACAATGGTTGAACTAATTTACACTCCCACCAACAGTGTAAAAGTGTTCCTATTTCTCCACATCCCCTCCAGCATCTGTTGTCTCCAGAATTTTTAATGATCGCCATTCTAAATGGCGTGAGGTGGTATCTCAATGTGGTTTTGATTCGCATTTCTCTAATAACCAGTGATGATGAGCATTTTTTCATATGTTTTTTGGCCTCATGTATGTCTTCTTTTGTAAAGTGTTTGTTTATATCCTTCACCCACTTTTGAATGGGCTTGTTTTTTTCTTGTAAATCTGTTTTAGTTCTTTCTAGATTCTGGATATAAGTCCTTTGTCAGATGGGTAGACTGCAAAAATTTTTCCCATTCTGTTGGTTGCCAATTCACTCTAATGACTGTTTCTTTTGCTTTGCAGAAGCTGTGGAGTTTGATTAGGTCACATTTGTCTATTTTGGCCTTTGTTGCCAATGCTTTCTTTGTTTTGTTCATGAAGTCCTTGCCTACTCCTATGTCCTGAATGGTTTTGCCTACATTTTCTTCCAGGGTTTTTATGGTGTTAGGTCTTATGTTTAAATCTTTAACTCATCTGGAGCTAATTTTAGTGTAAGGTGTAAGGAAGGGGTCCAGTTTCTGCTTTCTGCTCATGGCTAGCCAGTTTTCCCAATACCATTTTTTAAACAGGGAATCCTTTCCCCATTGCTTGTTTTTGTCAGGTTTGTCAAAGATTGTATGGTTGTAGATATGTTGTGTTGCCTCTGAGGCCTCTGTTCTGTTCCATTGGTCTATATCTCTGTTTTGGTACCAGTACCATGCTGTTTTGATTACTGTAGCTTTGTAGTATAGTTTGAAGTCCAGTAGTGTGATGCCTCCTGCTGTGTTCTTTTTCCTTAGAATTGACTTTGCTATGCCGGCTCTCTTTTGGTTCCATAAGAAGTTTAAGGTGGTTTTTTCCAGTTCTGTAAAGAAGGTCACTGGTAGCTTGATGGGGATAGCATTGAATCTGTACATTACTTAGGGCAGTATGGCCATTTTCACGATATTGATTCTTCCTAACCATGAACATGGAATGTTTCTCCATCTGTTTGTGTCCTCTCTTATTTCGTTGAGCAGTGGTATGTAGTTCTCCTTGAAGAGGTCCCTTACGTTCCTTGTAAGTTGTATTCCTAGGTATTTTATTCTCTTTGCAGCAATTGTGAATGGCAGTTCGTTCTTGATTTGGCTTTCTTTAAGTCTGTTATTGGTATACAGGAATGCTTGTGATTTTTGCACATTGATTTTGTATCCTGAGACTTTGCTGAAGTTGCTTATCAGTTTCAGGAGATTTTTGGCTGAGACGATGGGGTCTTCTAGATATACAATCATGTCGTCTGCAAATAGAGACAATTTGGCTTCCTCCTTTCCTATTTGAATACGCTTTATTTCTTTTTCTTGCCTGATTGCTCTGGCTAGAACTTCCAGTACTATACTGAATAGGAGTGGTGAGAGAGGGCATCCTTGTCTAGTGCCAGATTTCAAAGGGAATGCTTCCAGTTTTTGCCCATTCAATATGATATTGCCTGTTGGTTTGTCATAAATAGCTTTTATTATTTTGAAATATGTTCCATCAATACATAGTTTATTGAGGAATTTCATCATAAAGGGCTGTGGAATTTTGTCAAAGGCCTTCTCTGCATCAATTGAGATAATCATGAGATTTTTGTCTTTGGTTCTGCTTATGTGGTGAATTATGTTTATAGACTTGTGTATGTTGAGCCAGCCTTGCATCCCCGGGATGAATCCTGCTTGATCATGGTGGATAAGCTTTTTGATGTGCTGTTGCAATCAGTTTTCCAGTATTTTATTGAAGATTTTTGCATCTATGTTCATTATGGATATTGGCCTGAAGTTTTCTTTTCTTGCTGAGTCTCTGCCGGGTTTTGGTATCAGGATAATGTTGGTCTCATAAAATGATTTGGGAAGGATTCCCTCTTTTTGGATTGTTTTGAATGGTTTCAGAAGGAATGGTACCAGCTCCTCTTTGTATATCTGGTAGAATTCAGCTGTGAATCCATCTGTAGCTGGGCTTTTTATCTTAAGGGAATTAACGAAGAAACAGAAAACCAAATACTACATGTTCTCACTTATAAATAGGAGCTAAACATTGGGTACACAGAGACATAAAACTGGGAACAATAGACACCGGGAACTACAAAAAAGGGGAGGTGGGGGCAGGGCAAGGGTTAAAAAAGCTATCTACTAGATACTATGCTTATTACTTGGGTAATGGGTTTATTGTACCCCAAACCTCAGCTTCATACAATATACTCATGTTGCAAACCTGCACATGTACCCCTGAATCTGAAATAAAAATTGAACCTAAAAGAAACCCTCACACGTGTGATTATAAAACCCTTTTTAAAGACATCAGAAAATCTATGGTATAGCTTTGTAGACCTCTCAGATGGGGACTAATGCTTTCTAAGAATCTTAAAGTATTTATATGATATGAATGTCTCCCAAACAGTAGGATTTTTCAGAATTTTGGGGACATCATTATGCCATGACTGCCACACAAGGAGCCCAAGTTAATGAGGGACTTATCTCTTGAAGAAATCTGAGGGTTTGGCATTTGTCTATAGGAGTTGATTATTCATTGTACCCATAAAACTCTACGAAGTTTTTAAAGTAATTATACCAACATGCACTGAAAGGGGTAGAGAAAATGTTAAATAAAAGGAGATCTTTGGATCACCCCAAATTTTACAGTCAGGAAGCAGCCTGAAAAAACTACTGAGCTGCAAACACAGGCTACTTTTTCATGGAAAACAAGTATTCTGAATACAGAATAAAAAGTAAGGATGACAGAGACAAGAGACAGGGAAAATCACCCCTAGGGAGCAGGACTTGTCCATAATAAAATAAGTGTCAACACATGTCCACATGGCTTGAGAATTGCTATGGAGCAGTAAAACTTATATGCCTCCCATTTTTCCTTTCTGAACAGTAGTATCTATTGTAGGTATCCTATGCCTCTTCTACCATTGTATCATGTGGGATAGATAACTTGTCACTTTAGTTCACAGGCCCTCAGATCAAGAAGAATCATACTCAGGAAATTGAACACAGAGTTTTATTCACAACTACACCTAGTTTAGATGACAAGATACTGGACCCAATGCTATAGCACAGAGGGACTTTGGGTGGGGTAGGGTGAGGGTGAGGGTTCTTGGGAGAGGTATAGTGTGTTTTGCTTGTGAGAGGAATGTAACTAATGTGTAGCCAGAGGGTGAATTATGGTGGTTTAAAAATGTGGTAGCAAATCCTTTGACACTCTTCCCATCAATAGGAGCTAACTCTCCTCCCCATGAATTTGAGCAGGGTTGAGATAGCTTTGATTGGTGGAAAGTGGAGATGATAGTATGTTACTTCTAAGACTAGGTCATAGGAGAAAATGAAAACTTCTGCCTTGTGCTGCTACAATACTCACTTTTGATGTCCAAGGACAGCAGATAAGAAATCCAACAATCCTAAAGTCTCTCTGTGGTGAGAATGTTCAAACCACATAAAAAGGCCATGTGTAAGTGCTCCAGATAACAGATTCAGTGCAGCCAAACCTTTAGATATCTCATCCCTCATGACACATATGTGAGTGAAGAAG
The DNA here is from genome assembly GCF_049354715.1 of Callithrix jacchus. Lineage (NCBI taxonomy): Eukaryota > Metazoa > Chordata > Mammalia > Primates > Cebidae > Callithrix > Callithrix jacchus. Next base: position 148,378,254 of record NC_133524.1, read on the forward strand.
CCTCAGAGGATTCCAGACATTTAAGACACTGTCAGTCACTCAAGTGTTCCCAGTGAAGGAACTGGATACTGGGTATTGGAGATAGTCATCCTAGCTGTGCCCTATCCAAATTTCTGACCCACAAAATCATTGAACATAATAAATTGACTTCTGTTTTATACTTTTACATTTGAGGTGGTTTGTTATACAGCTGTTAATAACTGTTCTTCTTATCCAGAATATATAAATAATATGAAAATTATTAAGGAAAAAAGCCAGAAAACACAAAAGAAAAATAGACAAGAGAATGCAAACAAGCAATATCCGAAAGAGGATATCAAAATGGCCAACACATAAATGAAAAGGTGCCCAACCTTATTAGTCATCAGGGAAATGCAAATTAAACCATAATGAGATACCACTTCACACCCACCAGAGTGGTTAAAAATAAAAATACAGACAACAAATATATGTACAGCTAAGAGAACTCTTATAAACTACTGGCAAGAGTATAAGTTGATTCAAGCACTTTAGAAAAATTGTTTGGCAGTAATTTCTCCAGTTAAAAATATGCATAGCCTAGGAACAGCAATGTCACTCAGAGGCCTATATTTAACAGACATCCATGCACATGTGCACTAAAAGACTTGTACACAAATGTTCATAGCAGCACTATTCATTAAAGTCAAAGACTGAAAACATCCCCCATGTCCATCAAGAATAGATTGAATAAGTTAAGCTGGTTCTTATTAGTAAAATGAAATGCAGTGCAACAATTAAATGAATGATCTACCGCTGTATGTAACAACATAGATGGATTTCAAAACATAGATGGCTTTTTAGTAAGAAAAGCCAAATGTAAATAAGACATCCTTTAGATAGATAGATAGACAGATTATAATATATATGCATATAGATAGATTATAATATATCACAAAATGTTATATATAATATATCACAAAACAGGAAAAAAGCAATCAGTAGTAGGACATAATATAATTTTTTTGAGGATGGAAAGAGGAAGTATTAATTGTAAAGGAGCATGAAAGAATTCTGGGTTTGTGAAAATACTGTTTCTTAATCTAAGCAGCCACCATGCTAAGAAGACTGCTGTGAGGGATCATGTTGAATGAGAGCAGATGCAAAGTTCGGATACAAAGTTCTCATATATGTGAAGATTTCCCAACAGACTGGCAAAAAAGGGAAAATTGTGGTCAATAAGAAACCTTAATAAAATGATAAATTTAAACATGCACAAGTAAATAGAATATATTTAAAAATCCATTGAGGTGGTGGGGTTTATTTGTTTCTGTTAAAGAAGAGAGAGAGAAAGAAAAGGTGGAAAATTGTCCACTGTGTAATTTATATTAGAATATATATTAGAACTTTCAAAACTCAATTAGTGGAAAATGATATGGTTTGGCTGCATCCCCACCAAATCTCATCTTGAATTTCCATGTGTTGTGGTATGGATCTGGTGGGAGGTAACTGAACATGGGGGCAGCTCTTTCTCATGCTATTCTCATGATAGTGACTAGGTTTCATGAGATCTGATGGTATTATAAGGGGAAGTTTCCCTGCACAAGGTCTCTCTGGCTGCTGCCATCCAAGTGAGATGTGACTTGCTCCTCCTTGCCTTCCGCTATGACTGTGAGGCCTCCCCAGCCATACGGAACTGTAAGTCCAATAAACCTATTTCCTTTGTAAATTGTCCAGTTCCCATATGTATCAGCAATGTGAAAAGGGACTAATACAGTAAATTGGTACCAAGAGTGAAGTTCTGCTGGAGAGATAACTGAAAACATGAAAGTGGTTTTGGAACTGGGTAACAGGCAGAGGGTGGAGCAGTTTGGAGGGCTCAGAAGACAGGAAGATGTGGAAAAGTTTAGACCTCCCTGGAGACTTGTTGAATGGCTTTGACCAAAATGCTCATAATGATGTGGACGATGAAATCCAGGCTGAGACGGGCTCAGATAGAGATGAGGAACTTGTTGGGAACTGAAGCAAATGTGACTCTTGTTATGTTTTGGCAAAGAGACTGGCAGCATTTTGCCCCTGCCCTAGAGATTTGTGAAACTTTGAACTTGAGAGAAATGATTTAGCATATTTGGTAGAAGAAATTTCTAAGCAGAAAAGCATTCAAAAAGCAACTTGGGTGTTGTCAAAGACATTCAGTTTTGTTTTGTTTTTTTGAAATTGAGTTTCACTCTTGTTGCCCAGGCTGGAGTGCAATGGCATGATTTCAGCTCGTGACAACCTCTACCTCCTAGGTTCAAGCAATTCTCCTGCCTCAGCCTCCCAAGTAGCTGGGATTACAGGCATGCACCACCATGCCTGGCTAATTTTGTATTTTTAGTAGAGATGGGGTTTATCCATGTTGGTCAAGCTGGTCTCGAACTCCTGACTTCAGGTGATCTGCCTGCCTCAGCCTCCCAAAGTGCTGGGATTACAGGCATGAGCCACCATGCCCAGTGGTATTCAGTTTCATAAGGGAAAGAGAGCATAACATTTGTAAAATTTGCAGCCTAACAGTATGGTAGAAAAGAAAATTCAATTTTCTGAGGAGAAATTCAAGCTGGCTGTAGAAATTTGCATATTAACAGGGAGCCAAATGTTAATCTTCAAGACAATGGGAAAAATGTGTTCAGGGCATGTCAGAGGTCTTCATGGCAGCCCTTCCCATCATAGGCCTGGAGGCCTAGGAGGCAAAAATAGTTTTGTGGGTTGGGCCCAGGGTCCCCGTGCTGTGTGCCAGCTAGGGAATTGGTGCTCTGCATCCCAGCTGCTCCAGCCATGGCTGAAAGGGGCCAATGTAGAGCTCGTGCTGTGGCTTCAGAGGGTGCAAGCCCCAAATCTTGGCTGTTTCTAAGTGGTATTGTGCCTGCAAGTGAACAGAAGTCAAGAATTGGGATTTGGGAACCTCAACCTAGATTTCAGAAGATGTACAGAAACTCCTGGATGCCCAGGTAGAAATTCGCTACAGGGGTAGGGCCCTAATGGAGAACCTCTGCTAGGACAGTGCAAAAGGAAATGTGGGGTTACAGCCTCCACACAGAGTCCCTACTGGGGCACCACCTACTGGAGCTGTGAGAATAGGACCACCATCCGCCAGACCCCAGAATGGTAGATTCACCAACAGCTTGTATCATTCACCTGGGAAAGCTGCAGCAGCAACACCAACCCATAAAAGCAGTGGGAGGGAGGCTGTACCCTGCAGAGCTGCCCAAGGCCATGGGAATCCACCTCTTGCATAAGTGTGAGAAGTGAAACATGGAGTTGAAGGAAATCATTTTGGAGCTTTAAGATTTGACTGCCCTGCTGGATTTCAGACTTGCATGGGGCCTGTAGCCCCTTTGTTTTGGCCAATTTCTCCTATTTGGAATGGCTGGATTTACCCAATGCCTGTACCCACCTTGTATCTAGGAAGTAACTAATTTGCTTTTGATTTTACAGGCTTATAGGCAGAAGGGACTTGTTTTGTCTCAGATGTGACATTGGACTGTGGACTTTTGAGTTAGTGCTGAAATGAGTTAAGGCTTTGGGGAACTGTTGGGAAGGCATGATTGGTTTTGAAATGTGAGAGCATGAGATCTGGGAGGGGCCAGGATGGAATGATATGGTTTGGCTATGTCACCACAGAAATTTCATCTTGAATTCCCATGTATTGTGGTAGGTACCCAGTGAGAGGTAATTGAATCATGGAGACAGGTCTTTCCCATGCTTTTTTCATGGTAGCAAATAAGTCTCATGAGATCTGATGGTATTATAAGGGGGATTTTCCCCTACCCAAGCTCTCTCTTTGCCTGCTTCCATTCACTTAAGATGTGACTTGCCCTTCCTTGCCTTCCACCATGATTGTGAGGCTTTCCAGCCATGTGGAATTGTTAAATCCAATAAACAATAAACCTCTTTCTTTTTTAAATTGCTCAGTTTTGGGTACGTCTTTATCTGCAGTGGGAAAATGGACTAATACAGTAAATAAGCAGCCCAATTTAGGAAATAGGCAAATATGTCAGTACACACTTCAGCAAAGTGGAAATACAAATGGCAAATGAACTCATCAAAATTTGTTCTATATCATTAGCCACTAGAAAATATAAATTAAAACTATGATGTCACAACACACATTTGAGAAAGGCTTACATTAAAAATAAAACAATATTGATATTACTAAATTCTACCAGGGGTGAGGGGCCACATGAACTCTCAAATAAATATAAGTGGTGGAAATATAAAAAGAAACAACCTCTGTGAAAAATGATTGTATAATTTCTTATAAAACATAGAAGTAGAATATGACTCAGCAATGCCACTTCTGGGAGAAATAAGAAGTTATGCTCACACAAATACACAAATACCTACAACATACACATGAATGCTTATGGCAGTTCTATTTATATCTGCCACAATTTAGAAACAACCCAAATATTCTTCCCTGGGTAAATGGATAAACTGTTTTATCCACACAGTGGAACACTACTGAGCAATAAGAAGGCATGAAATAGTAACTTGTTCTATTCTTCCCTTTGTATAACACTCATGAAAAGACAAAACTACAGTGATGGAGAACTAAAGAGTGGATATACAAATTAGGTATTGGAAGAAGGTAAGACCATAATGAAATAACACATGGGAGTCTTGTGGTTTCTTTTTTTTCTTTTCTTTGTTTTTTTTTTTTTTTTTTGAGAAAAGTTATGGACTGTTTTGTATCCTGATTATGATTGCTGTTACATGAATCTATTCATGGGTTTTCATTTATACACCAAAAATTTTAGAAAGAATTTTACTGGTTGATAATTTAGGAATAAATATGAAGTGACTATATTCATATCAGAAAAAATAATTTTATTGGAGCAAAAAATCATTAATGATAAATTAGAACATTCCACAGTTTAAATAGAGGCAATTCAAAAAGGAAACATAATGATCCTAAATGCATGTACCTAAAATCAGAACTCCAAAATTCATGAAAGAAAAACATATAGGACTGAAAAGACAAATAGTTAAATCTACAGTTATATTTGGCCACTGCAGTGTTCCTCTCTGAATAAGCAATAGAAAACGTGAACAGAAAGTCTGAAAAGATATAGAAACACTCAAACACTATCAGCCAACTTCATCAATTTTGCATTTATAGAATACACTACACAACAGCAGATACACATTATTTTTAGGTGCACATAAAATATTCAGCAAGATATGCTATAAAACAACATTTAACAAACTTAACAGATTTGAAACCATACAAAGTATATTCTCTACCCATAATAGAATTAAACTAAATAATACAAGGGACGTTTTCCAAATATTTGAAAATTAAACAAGACATAAGACTCATGGTTTAAAAAACTTTTAAGAGAAATTAGAAAATATTTAGAAATGGATGAACATAAAATACAACATATTAGAATGTATGGAATTCAGTTAAAACAGTGTTTAAAGAAAAATTTATGTCATTAAATGCTTATGTTAGAAAGGAAGAACTAACTCGAATCAATAATCTAGGCTTCCACCTTAAGAAATAATCAAAAGAAAAGCAAATTACATCGTAGGCAATTGAAATATGAGAATTATATAGATAAGAGCAGAAAACAATGAAATTGAAATTAGGGAAACAATAATATCAATAGGAGCAAAAGCTGTCTCTTTGAAAAAAATCAAAGGAACTGAAATATCCAATGACTTTTTAAATGTTGTTGAGAAACCATGGCTTTGGACACAGGTAAAGTATAAGAAACTAAAGAAGTATATCAAGGGATATACAATGCCTGAGTTTCCAGAAAGAGCAAAAATGACTGAACATATATTATAATCATATAAATGAATAAATGTCTTATGATCTAGAAGCAATGTGTAATTGTTTAAAAGTCTAGAATAGGTAGCAGATCATTTGGATTTACAGCAAGTACATATAAAGGAAGAAAGTGATCATATGCAAAAATATGGAACAATTTTTATTTTGCAAAGGAAAAATGCTGTTTATATATGTAACAAGCTTGGTAAAAAAGTTATTGGTTAAAAGTCTGCAGTTTATTCCATCTGATTCTGTTTTGGAGAATGTGAACTGGTGTTTCAGAAGGAAATAATAAAAATATTGTAAGATATTTCATTGCAAAGCAGTAAATTATGCGCATATTTATGAAGAAAAATATTACAGGAGAGAAGATGATCTTTGTGTGGTTATTTTGAAAGGAAAAGAACAAATAGTAGATGATATAGTGGTTAGAACATTCCTGAGGAACAAGATTAATATGGAATTATATAAATGTCAGAAAAACCATTCACGACTTTGTTAGGACAGTGTGTGAATGAAAGTGTTGAAACGGAGAAATTTTGGAAGCAAAAAAGTCAGTATGTATGATACAGCAAATAACCAAGAAGGTAACAGCTTCAGTAGTGAAATGTTTGTTGTTGTTGTTTCATTTTATTTCATTTATTTATTATTATTATTTTTTTTTAATTTTTTATTGGATTTTAGGTTTTGGGGTACATGAGCAGAGCATGCAAGACAGTCGCGTAGGAACACACATGGCAGTGTGCTTTTCTTTCCTTCTCCCCTTCACCCACATTTGGCATTTCTCCCCAGGCTATCCCTCCCCACCTCCCCCTCCCACTGGCCCTCCCCTTTTCCCCCCAATAGACCCCAGTGTTTAGTACTCCCCTTTCTGTGTCCATGTGTTCTCATTTTTCATCACCCGCCTATGAGTGAGAATATGCGGTGTTTCATTTTCTGTTCTTGTGTCAGTTTGCTGAGGATGACGTTCTCCAGCTTCATCCATGTCCCTAGAAACGACACAAACTCATCATTTCTGATTGCTGCATAATATTCCATGGTGTATATGTGCCACATTTTTCCAATCCAGTCTATTATCAATGGGCATTTTGGTTGATTCCAGGTCTTTGCTATTGTAAACAGTGCTGCAGTGAACATTCGTGTACATGTTTCCTTATAGTAGAACGATTTACAGTCTTTTGGATATATACCCAGTAACGCGATTGCTGGGTCAAATGGAATTTCTATTTCTAAGGCCTTGAGGAATCGCCACACTGTCTTCCTCAATGGTTGAACTAATTTACACTCCCACCAACAGTGTAAAAGTGTTCCTTTTTCTCCACATCCTCTCCAGCATCTGTTGTCTCCAGATTTTTTAATGATCAGACACTTTACGAAAGAAGACATATTTATTATTTTTTATTATACATTAAGTTCTGTGATACATGTGCAAGTTTGTCACATAGGTATACGTGTGTCACAGTAGTTTGCTACACCCATCAACCTGTTATCTACATCAGATATTTCTCCTAATGCTATCCACCCCTTAGACCCCACCCCCGACAGGCCCCAGTGTGTGATATTCCCCTCCCTGTGTACACATGTTCTCATTGTTCGGCTCCTACTTATGAGTGAGAACATGCAGTGTTTGGTTTTCTGTTCCTGTGTTAGTTTGCTGAGAATGATGGTTTCCAGCTTCATCCATGTCCCTGTAAAGGACATAAACTCATCCGTTTTTATGGTTGCATAGTATTCCATGGTGTATGTGTTCCACATTTTCTTCGTCCAGTCTATCATTGGTGGGCATTTGGGTTGGTTCCAAGTCTTTGTTATTGTGAACAGTGCTGCAATAAACATACATGTGCATGTGTCTTTATAGTAGAATGATTTATAATCCTTTGGACATACAGTCAATAATTGGATTGCTGGGTCAAATAGTATTTCTGATTCTAGATCTTTGAGGAATGACCACCCTATCTTCCACAATGGTAGAACTAATTTACACTCCCACCAACAGTGTAAAAGCATTCCTATTTCTCAATTCCTATTTCTAAAAGTGCTGGTCACTTTTTAAATGATCAGCATTCTAACTGGCATGAGATGGTATCTCAATGTGGTTTTGATTTGCATTTCTCTAGTGCCCAGTAATGATGAGCTTTTTTTCATGTTTGTTGGCCGCATGAATGGCTTCTTTTGAAAAGTGCCTGTTCATATCCTTTACCTAATTTCTGATGGGGTTGTTTTTTTCTTGTAAATTTGTTTAAGTTCCTTGTGGATTCTGGATATTAGCCCTTTGTCAGATGGATAGATTGCAAAAATTTTCTCCCATTGTGTAGGTTGCCTGTTCACTCTGATGATAGTTTCTTTTGCTGTGCAAAAGCCCTTTAGTTTAATTAGATACCATTTGTCAATTTTGGCTTTTGTTATGAAATGGTGAATCACTGTTCTTTTCATGCAGTGTCTTTTGTGTGTGAAAAATAAACATATAAACTTAAGAGGTGATGTGTTGCAAAGACATTAAAGAAAACACAGATTATTGTTAAGAAACTATTACATCTTTTTATGAATGTCAGTGATTCAAAAAGTACCTAATAAATAGTGATGAGGAATTAATGACATTAATGACTGAGAGATATGTTTTTGAAAACATTATCATAAGTTGTTACAAGAGACATATAAACAAACTTTTGACAAAAGACATAAACAACACTATAAAAATGAAACTTATTACAACAATTCCTCCTGCCACTATCACCTGCATACAATCCTTCCTTTAAATATTGAATCCAATAATGTAATTGGAAATATGGCTTAAACATAAATATAATTTTCCTTTTTAAAATAAAAGTTATTATTTTTCTAGGGAAAGGTTTTAAAAACAAGATAGATTCTTACCTGTGAAGCACTGTATTTGAAAGTCTGAGATAAGTTGGATGACTATGCAAAGTTTACTAATTGGATTTCAAAGTCTTTTTGTTTTTCTACAGTTAGATGAGCAGCAAGCATGCCAGAGGCTGAATAGAATTCATCAAGAGGCCGATCAATATTTCAAACAAACCATTTGGAGAATATGTGTTTATTTTTGGTAATCTAAATCACATTTTAAAATATTTACAATATTTTATTACAATGGTAATTCATATGCACTTCTGGAGTGTTAGAAATATTGAAAAGCATAAATAAGAGAATAAAAAACATGTTTACATAAGCAGGAGAAAAATATTGTTAATATTTTACTGTATATACTCCCAGTTGCATGTAGGTATGTTTCTTTGAATATGTACATGTGTTTCATAGTCTTTCAATGTGGTTTTATTTGAGGAAGTTTATATGCTAGGGCATTTGTAAGGCATCATGAAGTACTGGTATTTGGATCATCAAGGTATTTGGACCTGAGATTGCTTCTTTCCCCTTGCTCTGCTTGTAATGATCATCTTTTAGTTACTATAGAGCTGTCAACTGCCAAAAGCAGCACACTATGTTAGAGCAGCTAAGTGTCTGGGTATTAGTAGTTAACTTAATCATGGACAACAGATACCAAGAGCACTACAAGTAACATGATGTGGCAGATACAACATTGAAAATGGATGATATCAATCTATATACAACATGAGCCACCTCAAGTATATATGCAAATATATATTCACACAAATGTGTATACGCATATGTATTTGTTTATACACATGTAGATGCTTATATACATAAATATATACATATTTTTATACATATACACATATATTTATATCGAAATAATTGTTGTTATCACATGGCTTCCTAAGTGAGAGATGGCACAGCCAGAAGACTTCTACAGGGAGAAGGAATGATCCCTGTCAGGAGGAAAGCAGGTGATTCTAGGCTGTTCTCTGGGGACCAATGACAAGCTGGTCAGCAGGCCAGGTTCTAGAGTCAGACAAAACACATGGAAGTGACCTGGGGAAATGTGCTTTAATTCTGGAAAGTGCTAGGACTGGACAGAAATGCTCACATCTGGGCAGAGTCAGGTCTTGAGAAAACCAGCATACACCAGCCCTAAATGGTATTTGATTCTCATTGTCACCTCCAAGATCTTTCTTTTTCTTTTTGTCACCTGAGAGACATGGTGCAGTGTTGAGAAGAGACATGAAGTACCAGTCAGGTCAGCGTCAGGCTTGGGGGAATGGAAACAGCATGGGCTTTAAAGAAATGTCCTGCTATTACGTCCCAATTCCCAAGCCCTGTGAGCCCTGAATTCTTCATCTGTGAGCAGATGTGATAAGCCCTGTCTAGTAGGACTGTTGGAGTGCGTGTAATGTAGGTGAAGCACCTGGCTCAGGGCCTGGAATTAAATTAGAAGTTTAAGGAATGGCAGATGGCTGTTATTTGTAATATTATTTGACGCCAGGCCCTAGGACTCTGGGATTTTGCTGTTGTCGTTGTTCTCCAGGACTTATCAGAGAGCATACAGCTCAATAGGACATGAAATAATTAGACAAAAAGGAAGTTTCATCCATAAAAGTCAGTAAGTGGTTGCCTCTTACAGAATGCACTTCAAACTTTGGGTATATGAGAGTTTTCTCCAGCCCAATGCAGCTCAAAGCTCCTAGGATTTGAGTCAAAGACCAACTCCTTCGCTCTCATAAGCTTTTCTGTGCAAACCACTATTTTCATTCATTTTGTCACCACCAAAAATCTAACCCTTGCTTACAATTGGTCAAATTACACTTGAGATAACGTAGTTAGAATTCATATTTCATAGAGTCAGCTCTAGTTCTCCATCAGGCAGAAAAGCAACTGGCCAGTGGCTTCTGGGCGTGCTTCCCAGGGAGCTTCTCTCTCAGAAAATGCTTTCAAATGATGAGTGTCCATCACCTAGCTCTTACACTGTCTTCAACAGCACTGGGACAAAAGCACAGGATGCCATCCATTCCTGACCCACTACTCTCTGTTCATCCACCATCAAAAAGGAACTGCTCAGAGCAGTTTTCCATTATGGGCTTTTCTCACACCCTCTGAGATTCTGACCCTGGATACCCCACCTGCCCGAATCAGCTTCCTCCGAAGAAACTGCAGTTTCCCAAAACCCAAAAGGCCCCACATAGGGCATTTACATGTGGATCACTCTCACCTGGAGCCCTACACCCTCACCCTTCTCTTAATTTTTTCTCTACCTCTTAGAGGACTTCTCACCACCTCAATTATATGACTGTAGCTCCTAGAGTCTACTACCCTCTGGGTAGGGTGAGTCTGGCTTACCTTAGCATCTCCACTACTAACCCAGGGCCTTCCACAGATCAAATGCTCAGTTCACAGAGAAGAAATTATTTATCCAGATTTAATTTCTCTTACATTCTCAAAGAAGCCAAGGAACTCCAGGTATACATATATTTTTTAAAGTTTTACAGGACAGACTGAGAATAAGGCAAGAATTATTATGTCCTTCTCCCTGTAGGAGTCCTCTGGCTGTCCTATCTCTCACCCAGAGAGCCATGTGATATTAACAACTATTTTGATATAAAAATTCACATGGGACAGTAACTTTTAGACACCTGGGTACCACTCTGGTTAACTTAATTTCTGAATCTCATCAATTTTGCTGATAATACATTCATATTTCTAAGTGAATACTTATTCCACTGCTGTTACTTTGTCCCAATTCACAAAATAGAATGCATTCCCCAATCTGAATAAAAAGCAAGACTTTTACTCCTAAACTATGTAAATAGCAATATGTGTGACTACAGTCATTCATCAATTTGGATGCTGAAATTTATTCAACCATCCATTAAAAGGAACATTTGAACAATTCCAAAACAAAGATAAATCTCAACATCACCCAATAGAACAGAAACCCACTACTAAGAATGCTGACTGCTCTTCAAAGACTGAAGAATGGGCCTCATGTCAAATAAGGCAGGGTAAACTACTGGACAGGGCCCTGGAAAGCGCACTGACCCAGCGCTCCTCCCACTGGCCTTGGGTGCAACTCATGCCCAGACTCCCTCTCCCTCCTCTCTCAAACCCTCTTCACACTAGGGTGGATAGGAAATGCGACCTCTTGTAATGACCTTGACAACATGCTCCAGGGCTCCCATGCAGCTGGTTTCAGCAAGCCCCCTTGGACCCCACAGGAACTCATAGCGTGTGGGATCACTGCCAGGCACCTGCTGGTACTCCAGGTAGTGTTCCTGCACCTAATCTTGGATGAGCAGCTTTCTGGGTTCCCCAAAGACACTGTGCTCTCTCCCAACATACACCTCCATTACACTCAACTGCTCCCAGATTTTCTCTCCTCAGGAGCCCATTTGCCTTGGATTGAAATCATGCCCAGACAATTATCAGGACGCCTGTCTTGGGCATGCTCTGATTATTATCAACTACAGGCCATCGTAGGAGAGGCCCAGGCAGGTGACAAGGGTGTAGGTGCTGCTGGTGGGGTGCACTTCCTTCACGTCAATGCCAGAGACTAGATGCATGGATTCAGAGGCTTTGTTGAAGATCATAGGAAAGAGGTGCTTGTAATTTTTGGTGACACTCTCCAGCACTTCTGCCTTTGTGACCAGGTCCTTGGCTAAATACTTAAAGAGCAGAAAATGAATCAAGTCAGCCACCTTCTTACTGAGTGCTGCTCGGAACACAGACTCCAGGTTAGGAGGGGAGTTTGCCCCCTCCTCTTCTTGGTTCCTGGAGTCCTCAATGGATTGCCTCCATAGAGTGAAATTGATGGCAGTGGGGAAGGCAGACTAAGGACTCTCGAGAGGACCTTGTAATGCAGCAGCAGGCACATCCTCCAGGGTTCCTGGGACCAGAGTAGAGGAGGAGGAGGTAGCATCAGGAGCCAGAGCACCCATCAGGCCCAGGGCTTCTTCTTGGGCCTCAGGGCCTTCCTTGGGCTTGCAGGATTGACTCTTCTGCTCAAAAGACATGATAATTCTGGTCAGGGCAGCAGGCAGGGGTGTGGGCAATGGAGACCTGCAGGCTTGGAGAGAGAGGGAGTGTGTGAGAGGCCTCAGCTGAGAACAGAACCTTGGAGGCTCTAGCAAAGGCTTACTTACAGATCTTCGGTGCTCCTCTAGGGCCTCCTGGGGATCCTCTGGGGCTTCCTAGCCATCCCGGCCTGCCTGTCCCCTGAGAACCTGAAGAAAAAAGTGAGAGGGCACCTCAGGGTACAACAGGCAAGCAGAGGCTGATTCTGTAGGACTGACAGTAGGGAGGATGAGGCCAGGCACTCTGGAGTCCCATGTGTTCTGGGACAGTGGGGGGCATTAGTGTGCATTCAGTTCATTGCTGGCACTAGACATCTGTACCTCTTTTTCCCTGTGACCTGAGGACACTGCCTCAGATTAAGGCCTCAGTATCTATTTCCTGGAGCTCCTGGAAGAGGAATCCATGGGCCTTCAGGCTCCCACTGCTAACAGGAGGGTAGGCTGGACTCCATGAAGCCCCCACCATCTTGGGGTGGATGGTCCCCTCTGTGCTCAAGCAAGGACCTCGCCTTTGTCCTGGAAAGACCTGGATCCCATCCTTTTGCTGGCCTGAGAAACTCAGATCAAGGGTTCACATCCCTGATGGGGAACAGGACATGAGGAGACACATCTGGCTGCATGTGCCCAGGTCCTCCTGGGTAGGACAAGAAGAGATGTTGAAATTCTTTAGAATCCATGTGTCCTGGGTGAGGTTCCTGACCTGAATGCAGCCCCCTCAGACCAAGGCCTCCCAATCCCTGACACCAGTGATCTCAGGGTAAGGAAGGGACCTCACCAGACAGCCCTGCCCATGCTCTCTGGGTTGATAGCAGGGGAAGGGCAGATTTCTGTGGAGTTCTCAACTGTGTTCTGGCCCAAGGGTACCCTCAATCCTCCCTCATGTTTCTCACCTGAGCTACAGAAAGATCTTGGAACCACCCCAACTGTTGATCAGATGGGGTCCCCTGTGTTGACCTGAGTCACCCTCTGAGAACAAGTTCCTCACTTCCCTGAGATCTGAAAACAGGAATGAGATGAAGCTATATCCTGTCACCTCCACATGAGGTGTCCAGGTATTACCCCTTTGGCTCTGGGGTGAATGTTACTATAACCTCCTGTGGGTTACTCATCTTCACTCCTGATGGGGCCTGCCCTTCCTCAACCTGAAACCCTGTGAGATGACCAGATAGCTCCCCTTTACTGCAAGACCCCATCTTCCTGAGGGCTCCTCAACTTTCTTCCTGTGGCACAAATGAGATTGGCACATAGGGCCATCCTTGATGTGGTCCCCTCTCAGCAATAATCAGGGTACAGCCACTGTCTGTGGGGGTCCCTTCTTTCTGAGATGAGGTATCCCCAATCTTCATGAATGGGGCACACCTTGGGGTCTGTGGTACTGGGACTCCTCCTTCTATTGACCTGAGTCACCACTGCTCTGACCACAGCCTTCTCTCTGTCATCCAGAAGGTGCAACAAGCATGGGGTACAGGTGGCCACTGTGCACTGGACCTCTCAGGGACTCCAAGGTACCCTGAGTACTCTGTCTTCTTCCTCTCCTTGATCCTGGCAGGGTTGGGCCCCACCCCTTTGCTGACCTGAGTCTCCATCCCTCTGATTCCCAAGAGGGAAAAAGGAGGCACTTTGGTCTCAGGGGTGGAGTGGGACCCCTATCCTGAGAACTTGGGCCCCCTGAGGCCTCCCTCTACTCCCAGCAGGGTTTGGGCCCTCCAGAGGAGCGGAGACTCCCCTGAGGTCCTGCTCATGATACTAAGTCCCTTCCCTCCTTCAGCCCTGGATGTGGACGTCAGGATCCATGTGCCTGTCTGTCATTTCTTGGCCTTCTGTGTGTTGACTGCAGGGGAAGAAATAGATTCTGCCAAGATGGCGTTGGGGATGGGGATGGGGATGGGGATGGGAATGTAAGTAGGGTGGGGATGGGATTAGGGATGGATATACGGGTTAGGATGGGGGTCAAGTTCCCTCTCAGTGTCCTGACCTTGATGCCTGGCAGAGCCTGGACCTAGCCATTTCCTGACTGGCCCTGCCCCAGTCACACCAAGGTCTGACTGCAGAATCCCCTGCAGCTTAAGTGACAGTGGGGAATGGGGATGGTCCAGCCTGAGAAGTCTGTCCCCGGGTGGTCCAGGGCTGGCAGCAGAGACAGTGCTAGATTATCTGGGGTCTTCTACCTGGGTGGGGGCCTCCTCAGTCCTTCCTCAGGGTCTCACCTTGTCTTCCCATGGAACCTGGGCCCACTCTCTTCTGGTGATCTCAATCGGCCCCTCAAAACTATGCCCTTAATTATCTCTGACCGGCAATGGGCAAGTCAGTGGCATCACATCCAGCCACTCAGGTCTTCCCTGGGTTGAAAACAGGAACACAACCAGATTCTGCCAGGATGGGGGTGGAAGATGGGGGATAGAGTTGCCAACAGTGGAGGGTGGGGGAATGGAGATGTAAGTGGGGGAGGGAGGTAGGGATGGGAATGAAGTTTGGCATGGGAGTACCCTCAGCTCTCCCCTAGGTTCCTAACTTTGTTTCCTGGCAGAATCTTGGAGCTGTCCTCTCCTAACCAGTCCTGCCCTGGTCACACCAAGCTCTGTCTCCAGAATCCCCTGTGACTTAAGTTAAGAATGGGGATGCAGGGCCCTCAGCCCTGGTTTAAAGTCCTGATGTTAATGCCTGGAAGAGCCTGAGCCCTGCCCTCTCCTAACCAGCCCTTCCTTGGTCACACCAAGCTCTGACTCCAGAGTCCCCTGAGGCTTAAGTGGCAGGGGTTGGCAGGGTGCGCTGGATGACTCAGCCTGAGAAGTCTGCCCCCAGGTGGTCCAGGGCTGGCAGCATGAGTGGTGCTGGATTATTTGGGGTCGTCTACCTGGGGTGAGGGCCTCCTGAGTCCTTCCTCGGCGTCTCACCTTGCCTCCTCACAGAGCCTGGCCCGCTTCCCTCTGCCAATCCCAAGCCGCTCGTCAGACCAAGAAGCTGGCTTCTCTCTAATCCCCAGTGCACAAGTCAGTGGCATCACATCTGGGCACCCGTGGCTTCCCTGGGTTGAAAACCTGGGTGGAACTGGATTCTGTCAGGAAGGGGCTATACCAAGGGTGAGGGTAGGGATGAGTTTGGGGGTGGGATAGGGATGCACATCTTCACTAGCAATTGGTCTTTTTTATTATTTTAGACATTCTAATAGGTGTGTAGTGGTATCTCATGTTAGTACACAATTCTCTAATGACAAAGGACGTTCAGCACCTTTTTATGCTTATTCGCCATCTGTATATCTTCTTTGGTGTAGTGACTGTTCAGATCTTCAGGTATTTTCATTTATTTTCTATTGTTGAGTTTTAAGAACCCTTGTATATTGTAGAGACACGTTCTTTATCACATATGTGTATTACAGATGTTTTCTGCTAATCTGTAGCTTCTGTTTTTATTCTCTTAACTCTATCTTTGAAAAGCACAAGATTTTTATTTTAATAAAGTCCAACTTGGCTAATTTTTCCTTCATTGATGACACTTATGGTGTTGAATTTTTAATCTCATAATTAAACTAAAATTTATGTAGATTTTCTCTTATGCTTTCTTTTTTTAAAATTTTACTTTAAGTCCTGGGGTACATGTGCAGATCTTGCAGGATTGTTACATAGGTACACACATGCCATGGTGGTTTGCTGCCTCCATCGCCCCATCACCTTCATTAAATATTTTTCATAATGTTATCCTCACCACCTGCTATCCCTTGTCTAGGCCCCCCACCCCCAACAGACCCCAGTATGTGATGTTCCCCTCCCTCTGTCCATGTGTTCTCATTGTTCAACACCAACTTATGAGTGAGAACATGTAGTGTTTGGTTTTCTGTTCTCGTGTCAGTTTGCTGAGAATGATGGTTTCCAGATTTATCCATGTCCCTGCAAAGGACATGAACTCATCCTTTTTTATGGCCACATAGTATTCCATGGTGTATATGTGCTACATTTTCTTTATCCAGTCTATCATTGATGGGCATTTGAGTTGGTTCTAAGTCTTTGCTATTGTAAACAGTGCCACAATGAACATACGTATACATGTGTCTTTATAATAGAACAATTTATAATCCCTTGGGTATATACCCAGTAATGGGATTGCTGGGTAAATGGAATTTCTATTTCTAGGTCCTTGAGGAATCGCCACACTGTCTTCCACAATGGTTGCACTAATTTCCACTCCCACCAACAGTGTAAAAGTGTTCCTATTTCTCCACATCCTCTCCAGCATCTGTTGTTTCCTGACTTTTTAATGATCGCCATTCTAACTGGCGTGAGATGGTATCTCAATGTGGTTTAGATTTGCATTTCTCTAATGACTGGTGATAATGAGCATTTTTTCATGTCTATTGGCCACATAAGTGTCTTCTTTTGAAAAGTGTCTCTTCATATCCTTTGCCCACTTTTTGATGGGTTTGTTTGTCTTTTTCTTGTATATTTGTTTTAGTTCTTTGTACATTCTGGATATTAGCCCTTTGTCATGTGGGTAGCTTGCAAAAATATTTTCCCATTCTGTTGGCTGCCGGTTTACTTTAATGATTGTTTCTTTTGCTGTGCAGAAGCACTTAAGTTTAATTAGATCCCATTTGTCTATTTTGGCTTTTGTTGGCATTGCTTTTGGTGTTTTAGTCATGAAGTCCTTGCCCATGCCTGTGTCCTGAATGGGATTGCCTAGGTTTTCTTCTAGGGTTTTTATGGTGTTAGGTCTTATGTTTAAATCTTTAATCCATCTGGAGTTAACTTTTGTATAAGGTATAAGGAAAGGGTTCAGTTTCAGCTTTCTGCACATAGCTAGCCAGGTTTCCCAACACCATTTATTAAACAGGGAATCTTTTCCCCACTGCCTGTTTTTATCAGGTTTGTCAAAGATTTGTTGTAGGTATGTGGCATTACTTCCAATGCCTCTGTTCTCTTCCATTGGTCTTTATCCCTTTTTTGGTTATGCTTTTATGCTTTCTTATAGAAGTTGTGTGGTTTTTGCATTTTGCATTAGATTTATGATGTACTTAGAGTTAATTTTTGTGAAATTTGTACGGATATGTCTAGGTTATTATTATTATTTTTATTATTATTTGTGTATAGATGTCCAATTGTTCAGGTACGATTTATTGGAAAAAACTATATTTTTACCATTATTGCCTTTGTTTCAATTCACCTGACTATATGTGTGCCAGTTTGTTTCTGAGCTCTATTCTGTTTTATTAATCTATGTGTTTATTCGTTGCTAATGCTTATGTCCTCTACCAAATTCACATTTTGAAGCCCTCAGCCACAGTGTGTCTGTATTTGGAGGTGGGGCCTTTAAGGAAGTAATTAATATTAAAAGAGGTCATAAGGGTGGGGCCTTGATCCCACAAGGTTAGCGTGCTTGTAAGAAGGGACACAGGAAAGCACTCTTGTGCTTGCATGAGAGCTCTGTGTGTGTGTGTGTGTGTGTGTTTGTGTGTTTCTTTCTCTCCCCCCTCCCTCTCTTGCTCCCTCCCTCCCTTTCTCCCTCTCACCATGCACATGCACAGATGAAAGGACAAGAATGAACATAATGAGAACGGGCCATCTGCAAGCCGGGAATAAGTAACTGACCCCTCCAGTCCTTTATCTGTGACTTCTAGCCTCCAAAACTGTGAAAACAATTAATTTCTAATGTGTGTCATTTTGTTATGGAAGCCAAAGCTGACTATGATATAACCCCAGGTTACAAAATGTTTCCTCTGTTTTCTCCTAGAAAAAAATAATTTCAACATTTAGGTCTATGATTCATTTTGAGTTAACATTTTTGTGTGGGGCAAGGCATGTTCAATGGTTAGTTTTATGTGTCAACTTGTCTAAATTAT
Organism: Callithrix jacchus; assembly: GCF_049354715.1. Classification (NCBI taxonomy): domain Eukaryota; kingdom Metazoa; phylum Chordata; class Mammalia; order Primates; family Cebidae; genus Callithrix; species Callithrix jacchus. The sequence continues at coordinate 148,396,798 of NC_133524.1, forward strand.
AGTACTCAGTTGTGTGGTCAAACACTAGCCTAGATGTTGCTGTGAAGGTATTTTGAAGGTATTTTGTAGATGTGATAAACATTTAAAATCACTTGATTTTAAGGAAAGCAGCTTACCTCCGTAATGGGGGTGTGCCTCATCCAATCAGTTGAAGTTCTTAAAAGACCAAGGTTTCCTGGAGAAGGAATTCTACCACAAGATTGGAACATAAAAATACTGTGTCAGTTTCTAGCCTGCTGGCCTTTCCTACAGATTTTGAACATATGTGACCTCATAATCACCTGAGACAATTCCTTAAAATATCTTTCTTTATCTCTCTCCCTTTTTAGATAGATAGATAGGTAAAGTATGGATTGAAATTTAGTTTTACTTATGGATATACAACTGTTATAGATCAAATTATTGAATACACTATCATTTCTCTTCTTAGTTTTCATTTGCATCCTTATCAATAATTAGTTGTCTATATATGCATATACATATGAATCCATTGCTGGACTTTATTCTCCTCCATTGATATACTGCTATAATTATGACAATTCCACACTATCCTGATCATTGTTAGTTTATAATCCTTGAAATGAATTAGGATAACCTTCCCCAACTTTGTTCTATTTTTTTAAAGTTTTCTTTGTCTATTCTAAGACCTTTGCATTTCTATATGAATGCTACAGTAAGCCTTACTATTTCTATTTTTAAAATTCTGGAATTTTGATTTTTATTGCATTGAATCTATCAAAAACTTTGAGGGCAAATGGCATCTTAATATTCAGTCCTTTGACTAATGCATAAAGTTTGTATCTCTATTTACTTAGATCCTCATTAAATTTATCTCTGTAATGTTTTAGTTTTCAAAGGACAGATCTTATGCAACTTCTGTCATATTCATCCACTTAATATTTATTTTGTAAAAATAAATGTTACGTGTGAAAAAAGCAATGCAATGCTATTTTACATTGCATTGCTTTTGTAGCAATTACCAATTGCTCATTTCTAGTATAAAAATACAAGTATAATGATCTATATTCAGTGACATTGCTAAACTCTTATTAGTTTTAGAAGCATTTTTAGATTGATAGAGTTGTCTGCATATACTCTTATTTTCTGTAAATAAAGACAGCTTTACTTGTCCCTTTCCAATATGGAGACCTTTTTAAAAACAAAAAACAAAAAACTTATTACACTGGACAGATCCTCAGGCACATTGTTGAACTATTCTACTCAACACCACCCTGTCCCATGAACTCATCAGTCTTAGATTTTAGTTTTCTACTTGCAAATATTCTGCATAATTTATGACATGAAAAGAGGCCTAATTCACTCTACACTGTTAAAATCCAAGCCTGGGTACTACATCTACTGAGATGAGCATGACCCCACAGTTGAAAAAAGACTCATAAGATATCCAGTGGAGCGAATGTATTCATTGGAGTTTGACAGCTTGAAAGCAGCGATTTCAGACTGAGAAAAACTGAAACCCCGGCCAGTGTCCTACGTCAGAGCCACCGCCGCCGCCGCGGAGGAGCAGCTGCTGCCGCCCAGTACTGGGCCCTTAGGGAGGAGGAGGCGAGAAGATGGCGGACGACCCCAGTGCTGCCGACAGGAACGTGGAGATCTGGAAGATCAAGAAGCTCATTAAGAGCTTGGAGGTAGCCCGCGGCAGTGGCACCAGCATGATATCCTTGATTATTCCTCCCAAAGACCAGATTTCACGAGTGGCAAAATTGTTGGCAGATGAGTTTGGAACTGCATCTAACATTAACTCATGAGTAAACCGCCTTTCAGTCCTGGGAGCCATTACATCTGTACAACAAAGACTCAAACTTTATAACAAAGTACCTCCAAATGGTCTGGTTGTTTACTATGGAACAATTGTAACAGAAGAAGGAAAGGAAAAGAAAGTCAACATTGACTTTGAACCTTTCGAACCAGTTAATACATCATTGTATTTGTGTGACAACAAATTCCATACAGACGCTCTTATAGCACTACTTTCAGATGATAGCAAGTTTGGATTCATTGTAATAGATGGTAGTGGTGCACTTTTTGGCACACTCCAAGGAAACACAAGAGAAGTCCTGCACAAATTCACTGTGGATCTCCCAAAGAAACATGGTAGAGGAGGTCACTTAGATTTGCGTTTTGCCCGTTTAAGAATGGAAAAGCAACATAACTATGTTCGGAAAGTAGCAGAAACCGCTGTGCAGCTGTTTATTTCTGGGGACAAAGTGAATGCGGCTGGTCTAGTTTTAGCTGGATCTGCTGACTTTAAAACTGAACTAAGTCAATCTGATATGTTTGATCAGAGGTTACAGCCAAAAGTTTTAAAATTAGTTGATATATCCTATGGTGGTGAAAATGGATTCAGCCAAGCTATTGAGTTATCTACTGAAGTCCTCTCCAACGTGAAATTCATTCAAGAGAAGAAATTAATAGGATGATACTTTGATGAAATCAGCTAGGACACGGGCAAATACTGTTTTGGCATTGAAGATACACTAAAGGCTTTGGAAATGGGAGCTGTAGAAATTCTAATAGTCTATGAAAATCTGGATATAATGAGATATGTTCTTCATTGCCAAGGCACAGAAGAGGAGAACATTCTCTATCTAACTCCAGAGCAAGAAAAGGATAAATCTCATTTCACAGACAAAGAGACCAGACAGGAACATGAGCGTATTGAGAGCATGCCCCTGTTGGAATGGTTTGCTAACAACTATAAAAAATTTGGAGCTATGTTGGAAATTGTCACAGATAAATCACAAGAAGGGTCTCAGTTTGTGAAAGGCTTTGGTGGAATTGGAGGTATCTTGCGGTACCGAGTAGATTTCCAGGGAATGGAATACCAAGGAGGAGACGATGAATTTTTTGACCTTGATGACTACTAGATAGTCGACATGGGTCCAGCAAAACGTGCCTCACCCTCCAGCATCCAACCCAAGGAGCATACCCATGGTGGAATCCAAACAGATCCCTGCCTTACAATTGGAACATTTCCAGAACTTAATCCATGAGCATTGGATATTGAAAAGAAACCGAAACAAAACCAGACCCAACCCTACACTTTGGTTTGTCACTTTACACTTTACATTTGTTCCTAAATGCCACTTTGGACTAATTTAAAAAAGAATCCCAGTTTTGACTTTTACTCTATGGCAAAATTGGTTGCTTTTGTATTTTATGAAAAAAAATGATTTTTTTAACCTTCATACATAGAAGCAAAAATACTTTAACTGCTGTAAACCTTCAAAAGTTAATAGAAGTGAGATCATACTGTTTGTTTCTTATTTTGATTGGAGAAAAAATTGAATTGCTGCATTTTGCAGTGACCCATTTACATGGCATTCTCAGCTTAGACTGCATAAGAAGAAATACATGTGGTGAAATGTTGGAACCATTTCTTTCTTGGTCTCTGTTTAATGTTGAAAGGGTGAGCTAATAGGAGGCAATTTCAACTTCACTCCCTCATGCTACCTTGTCCCCCTCCAGACTGGCAGTTTCAAGGATGCAAATTGCATTGCAAAATCAAACTGACTCATGAAGCATTTGAGCCAGTGCACTGTTTACTTCCATCTGTTTGCAGACATATTTGTGCCCAGCGTTTGGGAGCCCTTTGTATCGATGTTCTGACAAGGGTCCCTATAACCTTAACCTACTTGAAACCAGTTTGGGATGGATATGATGGGGCTTCTGTGCTCTTGCTGGGATTGGGAGAAATAAAACATGCAATTTAAGTGGAAGCGAAAAAAAAAAAAGAAACCACAGGAGACTTCTATGGCTACTTTTCCATTGGTGGGATGGAAAACTTCCTTGACAGTAGCCAAGTGAGTGGTCTTCAAGATGCATAAGAGAAATTTTTTGGAGGGAAGTAGGGTGATTCACACCTACACATTAACTTCAATACAGCCATATTACCTTGGAGAGATTTCCGGTAAGATGTACAAAAACTAGATAATGGTAAATGGTGGGTGAAAACAGAAGGAAGCACTGAAATGGGTGACTTTGAGGAAAGGCTTAGAGGAAATACTCTCTCCCTGCCATATGACCCACCCAAGTTGAACAGGGGAAGAAAGGAGCAAGGCTACTCAGTTTGGGAAAGCTCTTTAGGAATGCTAAAGAAATGTCCCTTTTTTCTTCAATCAGAGCATCCTGGCTTTGTCATCAAACTCCCCTCTTCCCTCTTGCCATTCCCCTTCTTCCCTCCTGCCCACAACAATGTCCTTATGGTGCTTTGTGACATCTAAGCCCCTCACCCCCCAAGATCCACCATTGGCTAGGTAGTGGCTTGCTGATCCATAAAAGCTCAGGAGTATGGATTCATTGTCACGGGGGATGGAGATGTATATATAGGGAGGCCAGGAGGTATGGAGTAGACAATTGAGAGACACTGACATGGCAAAGACGTCCAGGAAACCACAAGCCTCCAGCCCAGGTGTCGAAGAACAACCACCTACCATCACTAAAGGGGCAAGGAACAGGAAAACCCCCTATCAAACTAGGTCCAGAAGTCCTATCAAGGTGAGAGAACCACCCAAGCTCCTCTTAGTCTTCCCCTTGACTCCTCCCTCCCAAGACTCTTACCCTGTCCTTGGCTGGCACACCCCCACCCCAGGCTGTACCCCTTCTGCTGAAGCCCCTGCTCCCACCTCTTCTTCAACCTCTTTTCCAAAAGTAGTGCCCTTCTGTGATCTCTCAGTTGTCCTTCCACGTTCCTAAGACAACCAGGAAGGGAAAAGGAACCGTTTGAAGGAGTTCCAGGAAAAAAAAAAAAAACTCTCCAAAAAAGATCACTGCTTCAAGAAAACCTGAGGAAGGAAGCAGGCCAAAACTTTCCAGCCTCTGCAAGCAGCTGAATGAGGAACCCAATCAAAATTAGCCACAGCTGGACCAAAGCAAGGAGACCTCCACCATCTCCAGTGTCTCACTGGGCAACCAGTAATTTCCGGGCAAGACCTGACACCTCAGATTTACCTGAGAAGTCTCCAGAGGTCTAACCCCAAATAAATAGCCAACAGAGTCTAGAGTACATTTCACACCCCACAGGGTACACCCTGTGGTGATCAAAATAAAATAACCTGTTGCAAAATGATAAGGATGATGATGATGATGATGATGATGATGTGTGTGTGTTGTGTGTGTGTGTTGTATGTGTGTGTGTGCGCGTGCAATCCAGGATGGTGGGGAGGGAGGAAGGAGGGAAGAGGTGGAAGTTTGGGATCCTCTTCAATTTCTTTAAATTCAACTTGTCTTTCTTTAGTTTCGTAGGGTGGAAGTCTTGGTTATTGATTTTACATTTTCTAATATAAACATTTAAAATATGCTATACATTTCCCTCAAGGACTCCTGTAGCTGAATCCCTCAAAATTTTGTATGTATATTTTTACTTTCATTCAACTTAATGTATATTATAAAATTCTCCTAAGACTCCATCTTTGATCCATAGGTTATTTAGGATCACATTTTAAAATTTCGAATATATGAGCATTTTTTCACTTATCTTTGTGTTTGATTCTGACCTTAATTACATTATGGTCTTCAAGAAGCATCTTCGAGAAGTTGCTTTTTATTATTTCTAATGTTTTCAATTTGTAAGGTTTGTTTTATGGCCCAGAATGCCATCTATCTTGGTAAATATTTCATGCACACTCCAGAGGAATGTTTATTCTGCTATTGCTGGATGTGGTGGTTTTTTTTTTTTTTTTTATTTTAATCATGTCCTCTATATTCTTCCTGATTTCCTGCTTACTTTTTCTCTGAAATACTAAGAAACAATTCAAAGAGTTTTGACACATATATAGTCCCATGAAACCACAACCACAGTGAATGTGCAAAATATATTAATCATTCCCAAAAGTTTCTTCCTGTGCTTTTACAGTGAAACCATTCCTTTAGTAGAAGTGACTCGAGGTGAGCAGAAGTGAGCATCTGCCAACCATGAGCATGTTCCCTATTAACAAAAGCAGTTAGGCACAGAAAGTGGCAGTTGCTTTTACCCACAAGCAGCATCAAAGAAGAAAACCAGATTGATAGTGTCATAGAAGGCCAGCTTGATGGTCTAGTCATAGGCTGTTCCTCCCTTTCTTGTGCATGGCCTGCTCCCAAGTCTGGCTCTGCCTTCCTGGCCTCCCTGGCTCAGATGAGTGACTCGTACCACCTCATCATCTCCCCTATCCTCCACAGACTGGATTAAGGGTCTTGCCACTTTGTTTTGTTACCTGATGTTTCCTCAACATGTATTCAACAAAATGTTGCTGAATGAATGGATGAATTACCAGGCATGGTAATTTGCTGACTCAAAGCGTGGAACCTTCCCCTGCCTGAGCCTCCTGCCTCCATGAAGAAACCCACAGTTCCCTTACCTTTGCTTGCATCAGTTCAGAATTCTTGTGGAAAATACCACTGACAGGGTAACTGCAGATGCCTTTTCCTCAGGCCCAAACACTGTCTCGGAAGTAAAGATGCTCCCAACAGAATGGTGTGTGATGCTTCTTGCATTGGACCCCACATATTCTGTTAGCTAACAATGAAAGGTACCATCTCCACAGGGTTTCCATCCAACTTACCCATGTCCACACCTTAGGCCAGCCCTCTACCCCAGACAGTCTCTGGTGGCAACACAGGCCAGTGATTACAGCCCCAAGTCACCTGTCCCCTTGTGTGCCAAGAGCTCAGAAGCCACAGGAGGCCATCTGAGTCAGGGACACCAGCTGGATCATTTTCAAGGCATGTCCACAGAAGCCCTTCATCCGTAGAGTCTAAGCTGATTCGTCCTGGGGCACTATTCCTCCAATTTCCCCTCCATGCAGCCATACTACCACCACCTTCCAATGATCATTGGCATTCCTGGCAAGTCTCAGCTGTTGGTCATCAGTCAGCAACCCACTCACATAGCCCAACCTCTATGAAGGGTTCCCAGGGGATAAAACGCCAGCCCCACAGTAGGCACAAAGACAGCTCCCAGCCTTGGGATGCTGGCAAGGGTGCGCAGGATCACTGGAGTGGTCAAGAGAGATAGCTCACCCAGAATGATGCAGGGAGCCAGCCATACTCTTCCTGACAGAAGGAGGGGAATGTTGAATGAGCATAAGGTGTCTTGCAAGCAGCTGATGCATTCAGCTAACAGGCCTGCCCATTCAGATCACATAGCCACATCCTGTTGGTGATGATGATGTCCAGATTTCCCAAGCGTACCTCTGTTTGTTGTCCCGTCCTCCTTCACCACTTCCCACTTCTCTCCCTCAGGTCTCTGCTCCCATCGGGCTGAAATCTGGATTCAGAGTTCTGAGTGCCAGCCTGCCTGGGGCTCTGTGGACTTGGTTTGACATGTGGTCTTGCTCATGGACTCTAGTAATTGCTCTTCCCTGCATCCTCCCAATGTACCTTGTGAGCAGAGGGTGTTTTGTCTACTCTCCTTCCCGGCTCCTAACCAAATCATTTGAAAGCAGAGGACAAGTTGAACATCCCTTTCAACATAAATTTCACCATAAATTTGACTTTGGACAATGATAGTTAGACAAGTGCTATAAGAGGGATTTCCAAGAATGGTACAGAACAGTCAGAGTACTTCTGTAGGGTGTAGGCATGCTCTGTATCACAGGGTAAGCAGGTGATTCTGGGCTTCTCCACTGTGTTCTGGGCACATCCTCCAGCAGAAACCAAAGTGACAAGCTAGGCAGCAGACCAGGTTCCAGATTTGGATAGGAGAGAACACCGGGGACAACCAGGGGAAGGATGCTGTGATGTGGGAAAGGGCTGGTTCTGAAAAGAAATGCCACCTCCTGGGTGGAGTCAGCTCTCAAGGAACCTGGGGATTGACACAGGAGTTCCCTGGGTTAATAAGGTCCACAGGCCACCCTGAAATGGTGTTTGATTCTCATTGTCACCTTATCTAGGCCTGTTACTGCTACGTTGGCCTCAGAGTCCTTATTTTTGTCACCTGAGAAACATGGTACAGTGCTGAGAATAGAAACGAAGTACTACTCAGGAGGTCGGCCTCAGGCTGAGAGGCATGGGAACAGCATGGGCTCTACAGGAATTCAGACCAGGAGTCTTGTTCCAGCCCTGTTACTTACTAATCACGTGATTCTGGAAAATGCCCAAGCCCTGTGAGCCTTGGGTTCTTTATCTATGAAGCAAGTGTGATAAGCCTTGCTCAATGGCACTACTGGAGTGTGTGCAAATAAATGAAGCACCTGGCTCAGGGCCTGGGGTATTTAGAAGTTTAATGAATGGCAGAGGGCTGTTATTTCTGATATCATTTGACCCCAGATTCTACCACAGTCTACTCTGGAATTTTTGTTATCATTGTTATCCAGTATATCTCAGAATATTCAGCTCAATGGGACACAGAACCCCAAATCAGTCACAAATGTTGCTTCATATATAAAATTCAGCAGATTTTCCCTCTTAGAGGGTATATTTTCAAATTTTCATGTGCAGGAGTTTCTCCCTGCTGAATGCTGCTCAAAGCTCATGGAATTTGAGTCAAGGATCAACTCCTTCCTGCTCTCCAAGCTTCTTTTCCATCCAAATCATGATTTTCATTCATATCATCACCACGCAAAATCTAGCTCTTGCTTAGTGTTGTTCAAATTACACTAAAAGTAACCCAATTAAAATGTTTCTCTAATGGAGTCAGCTCACTTCTAGGCATCAATTCATAGGCTTATTGATTATGAGACCCTTATCTCTCAGGAGACTCTGCATATGATATGGACATCTATTATCTAGTTATTATGCAGTGTTCAACTGCACTGAGACAAGAGTGCAGAACACTTTCCATTCCTGCCCCAGGTGGAGACTCCTTTCTGTTCACCCAAAAGGAACTGCTCAGAGCAGTTTTGCATCCCAGGACTTTCTCTCAACTATGTGAGACTCTGAGTCTGGCACCACACAGCTTCTTTGGATTCATTTTCACCAGAAGGAACAGCAGTTTCTCAAAGCCCCAAAAGTCCTGGTTCAGGGGATGTACACTTGACTACTCTTACCTACAGCCCAATACCCTCATCCCTGTCTTTCTTTCCTCTAGGTCATAGAGCACATCTCGCCACCTTATTACTTGACTGCAGCCCCTAGATTCTACTGCCCTATGGGTAAAGGTGGTTCTGGCTTAATTTAGCATTTCCACTACAGACCCATAGCTTTCCATAGACCAGATGCTCAGTGGATATTTGGGGAGGAAATGCACAAGTGAGTAAAGGTTTCATTTATTACAGTTTAATTTTGACTCAACAAGATCCAGGGATAAAACTTCTAATTTTGCAGGATGATAAACTAAAAATAACAAAGAAAAATACCAACACTTAAAATTATTTTCTCTATTTTACTAATATTTTTTCATATTTCCAAGAAAATTGCTATTCCAATTCCATGTTATTTTATTACAGATTACAAATAAGATGGAAGGTTTCCTAATATGTTTTACAAAAGAGCAACACTGTTTCTTAAACTGGATAAAGAGAAATACATGTGTGACTTTAGATTCTGAAACTCATAAACATTCTAGTACAAGTAACAACATTTTAAAACACCAAGAAGAGTCTGGGTGCAGTGGCTCACACCTGTAATCCCAGCACTTTGGGAGACTGAGGCGGGTGGATTACCTGAGGTCAGGAGATTGAGACCAGCCTGGCCAACATGGTGAAACCCTGTCTCTACTAAAAACAAACAAACAAACAAAAATCAGCCGGGTTTGGTGGCATGCACCTATAATCCCAGCTACTCGAGAGGCTGAGGCAGGTGAGTCGCTTGTACCAAGGAGGCAGAAGCTGCAGTCAGCCGACACTGCGCCACTGCACTCCTGCATGGGTGACAGAATGAGACTCTGAAAAAAAAAAAGAATAAAATACCAAGAAGAAAAGCAAAGAAGTCCCCAAGTTATCCAAAGAGAACAGTAAGACAAAGATGTTAGGCACTGTATTTTCCTCAGCCTCAACCTGGCCCTGGACTACATACATCACTGACTTCTCTTGTCATTTGTTTCCATAAATTAAAAACAATGACATGTAATTATAGATATTTATGAAGTACAATTTGATATTTAGATTCATGTATATGTAGTATAATAAATCAGGTAGTGTATCATCACCTCATGCACTTATCACTTCTTTGTGGTAACAATATTGAAGAGCCCTCCTTCGAGCTGTGTTATAATACATAATATATTAATGTTTACTAGTCATCCTACTGTGCAATAGAAAACTAAAACTTATTCCTCCTATTTAGTTGTAATTTTCCATGTTGGCTAATCATTTCCAAGCCTATCTTCTCCTTCTCCCCAGTCTCTGGTAACTACTGATCTACTCTCTACTTCCATAACATCAACTTATTTTTTAACACTCCACATATGAGTGCTATAATGCGGTATTTGGCTTCCCTTTGAACACACAGTGAAGAGTCTATCCGACTTTATTCAGGATAGGAGAAGCTGGCTATGGCAGTAGTATCATCTGTGGTGGCAACAATGGCCTGGGCTCTCTCTTCCTCATCTTTCAAAGCCTCCTCATACCACAGTGGGAAGGATCTGGGATCACTCCCATTTACCTTGGCCAAAAATTTCAGGAGACTCATCTTCCTAAGTTCATTGTGGGCCCTGGGACCCCAAAGGAATTCATACTGTGCAGGATCACTGCCGGGCACCTGCCGGTACTCCAGGTAGTTTTCCTGCACCCAATCTTGGGTAAGCAGCTTCCTGGGCTCCCCATAAATGAAGTGTTGCATCCCATCATACAGCCCCATCATATTCAGTGCTTCCCAGATGACCTTCTCAGGGGTGCAGTATCCCTCTATGAAGATTATGCTTAGGATAAATATGAGAATGCCACTCTTTGGCATGCTCTGGACATCACTCAGCATCCCATCATAGGTAAGGCCCAGGGAGATGACAAAGACAAAGGATTGGCCAGTGGGGTCTACTTCCTTTATATCAAGGCCAAAGACCAGCTGCATGCACTCAGAGGCTTCACTGAACATCACAGGAAAGTGGTCTTCATAATTTTTTAGGACATTCTCCAGTATTTCTGCCTTTGTGATTGGCTCCTTCATTTGATACTTGAAGAGCAGGAACTCCACCAAATTCATCACCTTTTCATCTATCTCGCTTCTGGATAAAGACTCAGTGTCTGGCAGGGCCTGTAGGGTGCTTGGATTCTCCTCCTCTTGGTTGCTAAAGCTATCAGATTGGCCTAATGGAAGGGACGCAATGATCGAGGGGGAGGAGCAGGCTATCTGAGCACTCTGGGAAGGATCTGATGTCTCATCATCAGCAGAAGCCTCCTCTGAGGTGCTTGGTATTAGAGGATAGCAGGAGGAGGAGGAGGAGGAAGAGGAGGAGGAGGGAAAAGAGGATGGAAAAGAGGAGGAGCAGGTAGAAGTGGATGAGGAAGCATCCTCCTCCACAGCCCGGGGAGCCTGTGCACCCTCGAGGCCCTGTGTCTCACTTTGGGATTGAAGGTCTTCTTCAGGCATGAGACGCCGACGCTTTGGAGCCAGAGGCATGATGACTCTGGTCAGTGTAGCAGGTGGGAGTGTGGGCAGGAGTTGAGTGATGGGAACCCGAAGGCCTGGGGAGAGAGGGAGGATGTATGTGGCCACTGAGAACCACAGCTGAGAACCACACCCTGGAGGTTCTAACAAAGGCCAACTTACAGGTCTCCTTCAGTGCTGCTTTGTGGTATTCCACAGCTCTTGACCCCTTGGTCTCCCTGTTCCCTGAGAACCTGAAGAAGGAAGTGAGAGATAGCTCCTCAGGATGCAGCCAGCAGAGGCCACAGCTCCAGGACTGGCAGTTTGGTAGGTGGAATTGGTGCAGTGGGGTTCACTTTGCTATGGAGCAGGTGGGGTCCTTGGTGCACATTCAGGTCATGCACCTCACCTTGAAGCCTGGCACTGTCTGGGCCCTCTCTGTTCTGTGATCTGATAACACTGTCTTAGAACAAGGCCTCACCTCACAGTCCCTGGATCTCCTGAAAAAGGAACTGAGGAGCCCTCAGAGTTCAGGCTGCAAGCACAGCCCCAGCCTCTGAGTGCTGTCAGGAGGATGGGCTGGACTCTGTGAGTTCCCCACTACTCTGGAGTGGATAGCCCCCTCTATGTTCACACAGGGCTCTTACCTTTCTCCTGGAAGAGCCTGGACCCTGCCCCTTTGCTGACCTAAGAAATTCTCAGATCAAAAGCTCACATCCCTGATACAAAATAGAAGACATGAGGGGACCCAGATCTGGTGGAGCCACAACTATGGAGGTCCTCCCAGAAAGGACAGCAAGAGGTGACCATATTCAGCTGAGTCCATGCGTCCTGGGTGAGGAGCCTGCTTGGTCCTCATCTGGATGCCTGATGGGGCCTCAGACCCTCCCTTTGTTGACCTGAGGCCACTTCCCTAAACCAAGGCCCTATCTACAGAAGACATAGAAAGAGGAAGTGAGGGGAGTCCAACTACCCACAGTTCACTGTGAATTCCCACGGCTGACAGAAGGGTCAGGGTGTTGTTGGGTCCTGTGTGTTTGGAAAATGGGGTTCCCTCAGTCCTCACCTTGACTCCTGGCAGGGTCTGGGACCCTCCCTCTGCTGACCTGAGTGTGGCCCCCTTAGACCAACACCTCTCCCTCTCAGAGACCAACTGTCCTTGTATAAGACAGGGCCTCAGCCGACAGCCCTGACTAGGTTCTCCAGAGTGACAGTAGGTTCATGGCAGATTTTTGTGGGGCCTCCATCTGTGTTACAGCCTGGGGGCACCCTCAAATTTCCCTCAGATTCCTTACCTGGACTCTTGTCACATCCTGCCACCCACTGTGTCTGTCACACAGAGGGGCTCCCTGTGTTGACCTGAGTCACACTCTGAGAGCAAGGTTCTCACCTCCCTGAGATTTAAAAAAAAAAACAGTAAGAATGAGGCACATCCCATCCCTCCTGTGGGGTGTCCACAGCTGATATCTCCCCTTTACAACCAAGACTGCATTTCCCTGAGGATTCCTCAACTTCCTGCCTGTAGTTAAAGTGAGCTGGCCACTTAGTGCCAATCCTGATCAGCACCCCCCAGAGCTTAGAACAGGGGACAGTCAGACTCTGTGGCATTCCTTCTTTCTGGGCTGCAGATACCTCCAGTCCTCACAAAGGGGGCACACATTGCTGCAGATTCTGGGACTCCTCCCTCTGTTGACCAGGTGTGGAACCATGTGATAACTTCTTAGCAACCCTTCGGCCAAGGACCCCAGCTCCCTGAGACCGAGGAGGCAGAAATAGGGGAGGAGGCACCACATGATCACACTTGCATGGGATTCCCAAAGCTGACAGAAGGAGCGGATTTGGCGGGAGCAGGGAGGGGGAGGGGGACAGGGCAGGGACTTCCTCTATTTGGGTATCCTCCAAGTATTCAGCTTCACTCTGACAGAGCCCAGCCCTTTCCCTCCTGCTGAATCGTGTATGGGTCTTGCACGCCAAGGCACCATCTCCCTGGGATCCCTGGTGAGAAAATGGGGGCTACTTACCTTCCTCACAGTCCTGCCTGGGGTTCCAGAGCTGAAAAGAGGGACAAGTTTTTTAGTTCTGAGATGCAGGGATCTGCTGAGTCCTCCCTCAGGGTTCTGGGACTCCTCCCCCTGCTGACCTGAGACTCCACTACTCAGACCATTGCCCTCTCCTCATTGACACGCCAAAGGCACAGCAAAGACACATCACATGGGCCACCGTGCTTGAAACCGCCCAGAGCTGAGGTCTCCATTGATCTGGACTACAAGTTCCCATGAGTCCTCTCTCTTCTTCCTTCTCTTGACTCCTGGCAGGATTGCTCTCTCTTCCATCTTCCCCCCCCGACCCCCCCAACCACCGCCATTGACCTGAGTCTCTGTCCCTTGGATTCCGGAGGTTGAGTGAGGAAGTGTCTCACTCTGAGACAGGGGTGGGGTGGGCATCCTGTCCTAGGATCCCCTCATGCCTCCCTTGTCTCCCAGCAGGGCCTGGGCCCTCTCTCTCTGCTCCCCCAAAAGCGCATTCATAGTACCAATCTCCTTTCTTCTGTCAGCCCCAGATGCGGAGGTCAGAATTTGTATTCCTGGTCCATGCCCAGGAGTTCCCAGGACTGGCATCAGGGGCAGATCCCCTCCTGAATGTGCTGACCTTCATGCTTAGCAGAACCTAGGCGCTGCTCCCTCCTAATCAGCTCTGCCTTAGTCACAACGAGCTCTGATTCCCAGCGTCCCCTGCGGCTTAAGCGGCGGGAGAGAGTGGGGGCGGGGATGTGACCGACCAGCCTGAGAAGTCTGCCCTCAGGTGGTCCAGGGCTAGAAACAGGCAGCGCTGGATTATTTAGGGCTTTCTGTCCGGGTTGGGGGCGTCCTCATTCCTCCCTCAGCCTCTCACCTTGCCTCCTCACAGAGCCTGGGCCCGCTCTCTTCAGCCGATATCAAGCCTGTCTCTCAGAACGAGAATCTCGCGTCTCTCTGATCCCTGAGGCGTAAGTCAGTGGCGTCACATCCTGCCCCTGGGGCTTCCCTGGGTTGACAGCAGGGGCGGAGTGGATTCCGCTGCAGTTGCGGTGGGAGTGGCAGAGTAGGAGTGGGAGTCCAGATGGGGTGGGGTGGGGCTGAGGATGGGGTTCCGGCAGGGGTAGTGGTGAAGATAGGTGTGGGGGTGGAGACTGGGATGGGAATTGTGGGGATGTGGGTCGTGGTGGCGGTGGGGTCTTTCAGTCATCCCTCAATTGTCTCAATCCTGACTCCTGGAATAGCCTGTACCCCTGTTTCATGCTGAGGATGTCTGCTCCCCTTATATCAGGTTTCTTGACTTGGAGTCCTCTGAGTTGACAGTGCAGGGAAGGTTGTGATCAGGGTGACAACATTGCCAGGGTCTTCCAGGGCTGACAGGAGGGGCTGACCTGTATTCTGTGGCCCCTTTGTGTAAAGCGGGTGGACCCTCAGTCCTTACTCAAGAGAGTCCTCCTCCTGGCTTCTGGCTCTTTGATGAAGTGATGGGTGGGAGATGCTCTGTTTCTGTTACCTCTAAGCATTTTCCCAGCTGCACTTCTTGCAGAGCACTGTTGCAGGTCCCAGGCCAGATTGTGGTGACCTCTGCGAGAAGATACACATCTTCCCACGGGGGCTCTTCCCAAGCCGGAAGTAGACGTGTCATTTTTTTTTTTGCCCTAAAGGGTATATTTTCTACAAGAAAGAGGCTGAGCATCGGGGTGTGGAGAGGTCCTACTATTTTGAGTTTAGCTAACATTTTATAGTCCAATGCCGTGATTTCTATTTTTCTAACTTTCATTCCTAGTAAATATATATTTTAAATGTCTGCCAAGTGTATATTTTAAATATATATTAATGTTATATAATGTTTTAAATATATATTAATGTTTTATATATATATAACATTTCACGAAAGAATACCTACCTTACTCTTTGTGGTTCACCGGTTATCCTATTTCTAGTCTATTTTTTATATTCTAATAATTTCTCAAAAAGACCAGTCGTCACTATGGTGGCTTCAGGTGGTTGTCAGTACAGACTCCAGAGTCATACTACCTCAATCAGCCTCACCTTTCCTGATGTCCTGATATCACTCCAGGGTTACCGGCATTGTGGTTTGAGGTGCTGCCTCAAATTGTGCAATAAAGCAGGGCCAGAAGTTTAAGTATTTCCTCCCACTCATCCTATTTGCCGTCTATGCAGGCTACAGACCTCCTCAAATGCACTGTTGTCTTCCACTCCCCCTACTCCAAACACAAGATCCAGTTCAACATTCTGCAGTCTCCTTAGGGTTCTATCATGTTTTGCTGCATAGACTTTGTTGAGTGTTGATTATGGTTTTTTTCCCTTCTTCCCTCCAGGATTGATTCTGGAGTGTAAGTTAGGAATATGCACTTGATGCTCATTTTGGCCTAAAGGTAAGGCACTAACTCTGTAAACAATTTAAGGAAAATTCACACTTTTCAAATATTCTGTTCTCCATTAATAGATATGGTATAATGCTTTATTTATTTGGGACTTCTTTCACCTGAATCTAAAAGCAAACTTTTACAGTTGCTTCCATGAAGATGTTGCTCATTTTTGCTAGGATTTTTTTTTTAGGTAATTTTTGGAGATTTTTGCTGTTGTTAATGGGATTTTTTAAATTACATGCTGTATTTATTTACTACTTTTGTATGGCCAGTTTCTTGATTTTGCTATAATGAGCTTCTACAAAATGTTTTTCTTCTACAGTCTTTTATTCATGTAAATATTCCATATGTCTATTCCTTTGAATTTTCTTTAAAGGTAGCATTGTCTCCAAATATCTCTCTTTTCCAAATTCGTATGTCTTATTTATCCTGGTACCCATAGCTCTGGTTATGTGTTTCACTGCAGTTTTGAACAGTAGAGAAACTAGCATACATTTTTGTCTTGTTCTTGGCTTTATTAGGAATTCTTATAGCATTTCACATTTAAGTGCATTTGCTATAGATTTTAAGTAATACAAGTTCTGTTCTAGTGTTACTTTTTCTTTCTTTTTTTTTTTTTTTTACCATTATCTTGGGTTAAATTTCTTTGAAATGCTTTTTATGTAGCCATTGACATAATGAAGTGTTTTTTCTCCTCTAATTTTTTTTTACAATTAAAAGCATTTTCTAATGTTAAGTCATAATTTTTATACCTTGGGCACAGCTTGTTTGTTCATTTAATACACTGCTAGGTTGAATATGCTATTAAATTATTTATAATATTTGCTGTTATGTGAGAGAGCTTGGCTCAAGCATTGTTTTCACTGGTTGTTCTCATCTGGCATTTGAATCAAAGAGTGCTGGCCTGGCTAAATGAGTTGAAAAATTACCCATCTTTTTGTATGCTTTGGAAGAGTTTACGTAAGATGGTAATTTGTTTCTCCATGATCATTTGATATAACTGGCCTCCAAAACTGCCTTGTCCTGGAACATTTGGCAGTGGCTTGAGTTTTGAATATTGTACAGTTTCAGTTTGTATTGTTTGATTAAACCTATAAGTGGTCAATTTCATTTAGGATTTCAAATTTAATGGCATATTTATAATAAAAGTTTTTATTACAGATATTCTCAACATTTACAGCAGTAAAGAGAATAGTATAACGAACCAATATACCAGACACTCAGCATCAACTATCTTCAATACATTGTCCAATCTGGTTCTAATTATACCCTTACCTACTTCCATCTCTTGCTACTGAAAAGATTTGAGGCATATCCCAGACATCATATCATTTTATTTCTAATTATTTCATACGTTTTTATAAAATATAACTCTTTTGTGAAATGTAAATTCAATGTAATTGTATTTTCTAACAATTTTAATGTGTAATCATCAAATACCCAGATAATTTCTATATTTATCTGGCAGACATATGCTTTAAAAATTAGTTTCTTTGAATTAGTGTTTAAATATGATCTAATCATTGTAATGGTTGTTACTTAGTGCTTTTTAATCTATAATTTATCTGACCATTAAAGTTTTTTAGCTTGCAATTTAAAACAAGACAAAAAATAAATAAACAGATCGTGTGTTTTGTCCAGTTTCCCGTAGTATGGATTTTGCTGAATGTAGCACTTGTGATGTCACTTAAGAAGTTTCTCTGACCTTAGTTTCTGGCACTACAAAATGCTCCAGGCTCATTTTATATACAGTTGTCCCTCAGTATCCTTGGTGGATTGGTTTTAGGACCTTCCATGATATGAGAATATCTCATGTACCCCATAAAATATACACTTACTTTGTACCCACAAAACTTTTTTTAAAACAACCTCCTATGAATACTAAAATTTGAGGACGCTCAATCTCTTATACAAAATGGTATAATATTTGCATATAACCTATGCATATCCTTTCATATACTTTAAATTATCTCTAGATTACTTAAAATACCTAATATGATGTAAATATAATGTAAAAATGTTGTTACTCTGTATTTTTTAGGGCATAAGGATAAGAAAATAAAAGTCTGCATGTTAAGTACAGATTCAGTTTTTTCAGAATATTTTAGATCTTTGGATTTTTAAATCCATGGATGTGGAATCCACAGAGGGGTAACTGTGTTTCATGTCCCAGTCCCAGAGTCAGCAATTTCTCCAAGGAGCCCTAATTATTTTTACTAGATGATGGTTTTAGAAACTCACATCTTAGTGCTAGGTGTGCTTGTTGCTACTGGGAGAGTTGTTACTTACAGCCTTTCTCAGTTCACAGAGCAATTAAATATATATGTGTATCTACACACACCTGTAAATATTTGTATATGTAACCATCTGTATCTATATTAAACTAAACATGATTTCATGCTGACATCTCCAACTCTAATCCGTTATAACAAAAATTATTCTAGCCTCCTCACCTTGCTTACCTGTAACATCCCGTTCCAACAATGAGAAAGCCATCTCCTGTCATCTGTCAATCCATTCAGTTAATTGTTCGATTCCAATATACATGTATACTAGTTTTAGAAATATTAATCTGTACTCCTGTTGGAAACAACTTTACTAACTATAGTATAGCACTTATATACAGTTCCTTTTGACCTCAGCTTTATAACATTCATTTCCAATTCACTTACAGTGCAAATTCCCCTCATGCTCTTTAGTGAGATTGTTTCATACATTTTTAACGCTTAGAATGCCTTGCTATATTCTGCATTTCATCCTGGAATTTCTTGATCTCTTAAATTATTTCTTTAATTTTCATACATTAATATTCACTCTTTGTGCTATAAAGTTTTATAATTTTTGACACATACTGTCATGTATGAACCCTTACAGAATCATGAAAATAGTTTCATTGCCCTAATAAATCACCTGTGCTTAATAAGCTTTTTACACTTTTCTACATATGTTTATTGTTTCTATAATTTTTCCCTTTCCAAAATGTCATATAAATGGAGTCATGTACTCTATAGCCTTTTCCAACTGGCTACTTTCATGTTGCAATATGCATTTAATATTTTTTCATGTCTTTTTATGTCTTGTAAGTTATTCTTTTTTATTTATGAATAATATGCCATTGTAAGGCTGTGTCACAGTTTGTTTATCTATTCATCCATTAAAGGACATATTGGAGTTTGAGGTGATTACCAACTAAGCAGCTAGAACCATTTATGTATGGGATTTTGTGTGAACGTGTGTCCTCAAATCAGTTAGGAAAATACCCAGGAGTGTGCTGCTGGATCTAAGGTGAGACTATACTGTGTATTTAAGAAAGTGACAAACTATCTTAAAAAGTGACTATACCATTTTGCATGTCTATCATCAATGAGTGAGAGTTCCTGCTATGCGTGTTTTTCTAGCAATTGGACTTGTATTTTTAAAATTGTATACATTCCAGTAGATGTGTAGTGGTATTTATTGTTAATTTGAAATTCCATAATAACAAATAATATTCGTATCTTTTCCTATGCTTATTTTTTACCTATGTATCTTTGGTGAAGTTTCTGCTGAGATCCTTTTCCTAGTTAAATGAGTTTTCTGGCCTTCAACTGTTTTAAGTTTTAAGTTGTTTTGTATTTTGCATACAAGTGCTTTATTAGGTAGGTGTTTTGCAACTGTTTTCTCTCTGTGGATTTTATTTTCAATCCCTACAATATTTTTCACACAGACTGCACACATTTTTAAAACAACACAGATATTTTCTTTCATGAATCTGAAAACTCATCACTAAGTCCAAGGTTATTTGGATTTTCTCCTAGATGTTTTATATAGTTTCTGCATTTTACACTTAGGTCTACAAGCTATTTTGGATTCGTTTTTAGTGAAAGGTCTAAGGTTTTGTCTGGATTTGTTTTACATTTTATTTTAAAAATTACCTTTCTTCATAAAATTGCATTTGCACCTTTGTCAGAAATAAGTTGATTCTATGGGTGTTGATCTATTTCTGGACACTATTCTATTTAACTATGTTTTCATTTTTTTCACCAATTCCACATTGTCTTGATTATTATAACTTTACAGTAAGTCTCAAAATTAAGTAAAGTGAGTCCTCTGACTTTTTTGTTCTTCTAAATTTTATTGTCTATCTAAGATACTCTTATCCACATAAAATATAGAGTCGTTTGTTGATATCTAGAAAATACCTTGATGAGAATTTGATTGGAATCATGTTGTAGGTACAAAACATATTGGGAAAAATTGACATACTAACAATTTTCTGTCTCTAACCTATGAATACAAAATAACTTTCCATTTACTTTTTCTTTGCTTTCTTTTATGAGTGCTGTGTGCTTTCCATATATAGACCCTGTACGTATTTTGTAGATTTATACGTAAGTATTTTGTTTGGGGGAAACTATTATAAACAGTGTTTTTAATTTAAAATTTTAATTGTTTGTTGATAGTATATGACAAAGCAATTTATTTTTATATTAATCTTGTTTTCTATGACCTTGTTCTAATCACTTTTTGGGTCACCTTGTGTGTGTTGTTGTTACCGAGTCTAGGGTATTTTCTACACAGACAAACATTTCATCAGTGTACAAAGAGAGGCATAATTTTTCTTCCTCCAAAGAACATATTTTATTTCAATTTCTTGTCTTTATGTATTAGATAATACTTCCAGTATGGTGTTGAATAGAAGTTGTCAGAGAACACATACTTGCGCTTTTTCTGGTCTCTCATCCTTAAGTATAATATTACATATAGGGCTTTTGTAGATGTACTTTTTTAAGTGGAGGATGCCCCCTAGACTCCATATTTGCTGAGATTATTTTTATCATGAATGTGGTGGATTTTATCAAATGAATTTGCTGCATACATTGATATAATAATATGATAGTTTTTCATTCACTTGTTGACATCACGAGTTACGGTAATTGATTTCCGAATGTTGAACCACTCTTGCATACTGGTAATAAGTCTCACTTGGTCCTGATGTATAATTATTTTTATACATCGTTGAATTTGATTTGCTTATAATTTGTTGAAGATTTTTAGATCTATGTTCATGAGAGATATTGGTCTGTAGTTTTCCTTTCTTGTGTATCTTTAACTGGTTTTGGTGTTATGGAACAGTCTCACAGAATGAGTTAGGAGTGTTCCCTCTGCTTCTATTTTCTGGAAGAGATTGTGGATTGCTATTAACCATTATTTAAATATTTGATAGAATTCAGCAGTAAAACCATCTGGGCCTAGTAATTTCTACTTTGGAAATATATTAATTATTGACTCAATTTATTTTGATGATATGTTTATTCAGGTTATCATTTTATCTCTGTGTGAGATTTTGTAGTGTGTATTATTTAAGCTAATTTTATCTAATTTACCAAATTTGTGGACACAGAGTTGTCATAATATTCTTTTATCATCCTGTTAATGTCCATGGGCTCAGCAAAGATGACCACTTTTTCATTTCTGATATTTGTTGTAATTTTGTCTTCTATTTTTTTCTTGACTAACCTCACTAGAAGATTGTTAATTTTGTTGATCTGGCCAGATAATGAGATTTGGGTTTATTATTTTCTCTGTTGTTTCCCTGTTTTTAATTTCACTGGTTTAAGCTGAGCTTTTCACCATTTCTTTTCTTCTGCTTTAGATTTAATTTGTTTTCCATTCTCTATACTCATAAGATGTTATCCTAGGTTTAGATTTTAATTTTTCTCTAATACATAAATTTAGTTCTATAAATTTATTCCTAAGAACTATTTTGCTATTATCCCACAAATTTTGATAATTTACATTTTTATTTTAATTTAATTCAAAATACTTTAAAAATTTTGTTGAGTCTTTTTTCCTGACCCTTGAAATATTTGGAAGTATGTTCTTTAATTATACATTAAATCATCTCCTTTTTTACCTTTCAGTATTCTAATTACTTAAATGTCACTCCTTCTGAAATTGACCTATAGTTCTTGAATTTTTTTCTGTTGTTTTGAGTTCTTTTTTCTTTTTGTATTTCAATTTGGGGAGTTTCATATGACATATTTTCACGCTCAGTGATTCTTTCTTCAGTATATCTAGTCTATTGATGAGCTTATCAAAAGCTTTCTTCACTTCTGTTAGTGTTTTGAATTTCTGGCATTTCCTATTGAATATTTATTAGAGTCTTCATATCTTTTTATCTGTTTATCTATCGCTTTTGCATGTTGTCTACTTTTTCCATTACAGCCCTTTATATGTTAGTCATAATTATATTATATTCGACATCTTTATCATTTCAATATACATATATATCATAGTTGAATCTGTTTCTGATGCTTGCTTTGTCTTTTCAGACTATTTTTTCTTGTCTTTTCATGCCATGCAATTTTATTGTTGTTGAAAAGACAGGCATGCTATATTGGGTAGTAGAAACTGAAGTACATAGACCTTCCAAGTGTGAGGTTTGGCCTGTAGTTTCCCTTGGGAGAGGCTCCCAGAGGCATCTAACAATCCCTCTGCCTCTTCCACTGCCACAACAGCAGTTCTATCCTTACTGCCCTTGGTCTGTGGAAGAAACAAAATGCCTGAGGGATACACCCAAGCTTACAGCACATCAAAGTCACCATACGAAGAGGATACTAGTCTCTCCTCCCAGTGAGATCTTGACTCCCTGCTCCCCAACAAGCAGAGCCCCAACTCACACCAGCAATACAGCTGCCAACCCACTGGCTGAAACTCCCAGTAACAGCAACTCTGCGTTTTTCTCAGGTGGAGCTTCCAGGGGCAACCAGAACCCTCTCTGTCACTGGCTCTGCAGTGGTACTACCCCTGCTACCTTCAGACTAAGAAAGGATCAAAGATCTTAAGTGCCTTATTCACACCTCTGACAAGCTTCAGTTGACCCAAAGAGAAGAAGCCAGTCCATCTTCCATGAATCCCACCCACCATACTCCTGTTCATCATGAGGCAGAGAACCCTCTGCTTGGTACCACAGCACAGATGCCTCATCCCAGGCTGATTGCACTGAGAGATTACAGAACTGCGTTTCTCTGGGATGGTGTCCTCAGGAGACAAGCAAAAGACCCTTGGACAAAACCACCACTAAGGTCCCTTTCTCTGCTGCTTCCAATATGTGGAGGAAACATAAACAATGGAGTCACCCCAGAGCTGTGGTGCACAACCTTGGAGTGCCAAGCTGTGAGCTACAGCCAGCACTCAAGTGGGAGAGGAGCCAATACTTTAAGAACACTGAGAGGAAGCATGGCTGCAAATATAGGGGAGGAAATACAGGGGAGCAAAATGACTAAAAGCCTGTCAACTGACGACTATGCCTAAGCGCCACCTACTGGATTATGCCCCAAAGCTTCCACACCAAAAATACCTCACTAACATACCCACCCTGCGAAACCAAAGACAAGAAGTCAACTACAAATAAAGACCCTACACAATGTCTCAGCTCTGCAAACATTCAGAAAAGAGGTCTATTGACCTCACTCAATCTACATCGTAGTTAAAGAACACCCGCACACAGAAATGAGAAAGAACCAATGCAAGATCTCTGGTGGCAACTCAAATGGCAAGAGTGTATTTCATCCTCCAAATGATCACACTAGTTTTCCAACAAGAGTTCTTAACCAGGCTGTATTAGCTGAAATGACAGAAAGAGAATTCAGAATACGGTTAAGGAGGAAGATTCAGAAGAATGGCAAAACCCAATACAGGGAAACTAAGAATCACAATAAAAAGATACAGGGGGTGACAGATGAAATAGCCAGTATATAGAAAAGAACCTAACTGCTCTGATGGAGCTAAAAAACACACTGCAAGAGTTTCACAATGCAATTACAAGTATTAATAGCAGAATAGACCAAGCTGAGGAAATAATCTCAAAACTTGAAGATTGGCTTTCTGAAATAAGACAGACAAAAAATAAAGAAAAAATAATGAAAAGGAATGAATTAAACTTCTGAGAGATATGGGATTGTGCAAAGAGACCAAACTGATAAATTATTGCCATCCCTGAAAGGGACAGGGAGAAAGCAAACAACTTGAGAAACACGTTTCAGGATATTATTCATGAAAACTTTCCCAACCTCACTAAAGAGGCCAACAGTCAAATTCAGGAAATATAGAGAGCCCCTGAAAGATTATACACAAGAATATCCTCCACAATACACATAGTAATCAGATTTTCCAAGGTTGAAATGAAAGAAAGAATGTTAAAGGCAGCTAGAGAGAAATGGCAGATCACCTGCAAAGGGAACCCAATCAGACTAACAGCTGATCTTTCTGCAGAAGCCCTACAAGTCAGAAGAGATTAACAGCCTATATTCAACATTCCTAAAGAAAAAAAATCTTCAACCAAGAATTTTATATCCAGTAAAACTAAGTTTCCTAAGAAAAGGAGAAATAATATCCTTTTCAGATAAGCAAATGCTAAGGGAGTTCATTACCCTCAGATCCACCTTACAAGAGATCTTGAAACGAGCACTAAAATGGAAATGAAAGACTATTACCAGCCAATACAAAAGCACACTTAAGTACACAGACCAGTGACACCATAAAGCTACCACACAAACGAGCCAGAATAGTAACCAGCTAACAACACAATGACGGTATCAAATCTGCACATATCAATACTAACCTTAAATGTAATGGGCTAAATTCCTGTCTAAAAGGTACAGAGTGGCAAAGTGGATTAAAAAAGAAAATACAGCAAGACTCAATAGTATGCTGTTTTCTGTTTTCAAGAGCCAATCTCACACTCAATAATGCCCATAGGCTCAAAATAAAGGGATGGAGGACAATCTAACAAGCAAATGGAAAAACCAAATCAAATCAGTGGTTGTTATTCTAATTTCAAATAAAACAAACTTCAAACTAACAAAGATCAAAAACGACAAAGAAGTGCATTATATAATGGTAAAGAGTTCAATACAAGAAGAAAGATTTACCTATCCTAAACATATATATGTATATACCCAACACAGGAGCACTCAGAGGCATAAAGTAAGTTCTTAGAGACCTATGAAGAGACTTAGACTTCTGCTCAATAATAGTGGAAGACTTCAACCCTCCACTGACATCATTAGACAGATCATCGAGGCAGAAAAGTAACAAAAATACTCAGAACCTGTACTGAACATTGAATCAAATGAATCCGATAGATTTCTACAGAACTTGCCACCCAAAAGCAGCAGAATGTACATTCTTCTCATGAAAACCTGTATGCATGCAAACTAGAAAACCTAGAAGAAATGGATAAATTCCTTGATACATGCACCCTCCCAGGACTGAACCAGAAAGAAATTGCATCCTTGTACAGACCATAATGCACTCCCAAACTGAATCAGTAATAAATAGCCTACCAATAAAAAAGTCCTGGACCAGATGGATTCAAAGCAGAATTCTACAAGATATACAAAGAAGACCTGGTACCATTCTGACTAAAACTATTCCAAAAAATTGAGTAGGAGGGACTCTCCCCAACACATTCTATTAGGCCTGCATCATCTTGATTCCAAAACCTGGCAGAGACACACACAAAAAGAAAACTTCAGGCCATTATTGGTGAACATTGATGTAAAAATCCTAAAAGAAATTGCAATCTGAATCCAGCAGCACATCAAAAAGCTAACCCACCACAAGTAGACATCACCCCTAGGATGTAAAGTTGGTTCAACACACATGATTCAATAAATGTGATTTATTGCATAAACAAAACTAAAGACAAAAAACAAACATGATTATCTCAATAGATGCATAAAAGCCTTTCAATAACATTCAACATCCCTTCATGTTACAAACTCTCAATGAACTAAATATTGAAGGAACATAACTCAAAATAGTCAGAGCAATCTATGACAGAACCACAGCCAACATCATTCTGAATGAGCAAAATCTGAAATCATTCCCCTTGAAAACTGGCACAAGACAAGAATGCTCTCTTTTGCCACTCCCGTTCAATATAGTGATGGAAGTCCTGGGCAGAGCGATCAGGCAAGAGAAAGAAATAAAAAAGCATACAAATATGAAGACAGGAATTCAAACTATTACTGTCTACAGATGACATGATTCTATATCTAGAAAATTACACAGTCCTGGCCCCAAGGCTCCTTCAGCTGATAAGCAACTTCAGCAAATTTTCAAGATACAAAGTCAATATACAAAAATCACTAGCATTCCTATACACCAACAACAGCTAACCCAAGAGCCAAATCAGGAAAGCAATCCCATTCACAAGTGCCACAAAACAAATAAAATACCTAGGAATACTGGTAACTAGGAAGATGAAAGATCATTAATAAAAAAACAAAGCAAACAAAAAACACTGCTCAAAGAAATCAGTGATGACACAAGCAAGTGGAAAAACATTCCATGCTCATGGATAGGAAGAATCAATATCATTAAAATGGTTATGCTTCCCAAAGCAATGTATATATTCAATGCCATTGCTATAAAACTACTAATGACATTCTTCACAGAACTAGAAAAAATCTATTTTAAAGTTCACATTAAAAAAAGGTCGAATAGAATTCTAAGCAAAAAGAACAAAGCTGTAGGCATCATGCTACCTGACTTCAAACTATACCACAGTGCTATAGTAACCAAAACAGCATGGTACTGGTACAAAAAACAGACATATAGACTAACAGGACAGAGCAGAGAGCCCTATGCCTACAACTATCTGATCTTTGACAAAGCTGGAAAAAAACAACCAATTTGGAAAAGACTTGCTGTTCAATAAACGGTGCTGGGATAACTGGCTAACCACATGCCTGAGATTTAAACTGGACCCCTTCCTTACACTATATACAAAAATCAACTCAAGATTGATTAAAGACTTAAATATAAAATCCCAAACTATAAAAACCTTGGGAGATAACCTAGGCAATACCATTCTAGACAAAAGAATGGGAAAAAATTCATAATGCCAAAAGCAATTGCAACAAAAGCAAAAATTGACAAATGGAATAGAATTAAACTTAGGAGGTTCCACACAGCAAAATAAATGATCAATAATGCAAACAGACAACTTACAAAATGGGTGAATTTTTTTTGCAAACTATATACTTGATAAAGTTCTAATATCCAGCATCTATAAGGAACTTAAACACATTTACAAGAAAAAGTAAACCAAACAACCCCATTTAATTAAAATGAGCAAAGGACATGAACAGACAATTGTCAAAAGAAGACATAGATGCAGTCAACAAGCATATGTAAAAAAGCTCAACATCACTGATCACTAGAGAAATGCAAATGAAAACCATAATGAAATACCATCTCACAGCAGACAGAATGGTTATTATTAAAAAGTCAAAAAAAACAAATGATGGCAAAGTTGTGGAGAAAAGGGAATGTTTATATACTGTTGGTGGGAGCATAAGTTAGTTCAACCATGGTGGAAAGCACTGTGGTGATTCCTCAAAGAGTTAAAAACAGAACTACCATTCAACCCAACAATCCCTACTGTGTATATACTCAAAGGAACATATATTGTTCTACCATAAGGATTCATGCCAACATATATTCATTGCAGCACTATTCACAATAGCAAAGACATTGAATCAACCTAAATGTCCAACAGTGACAGACTAGATAAAAAAATGTGGTACATATACACCATGGAATACTGTGAAGCCATAAGAAAGAACGAGATTATGTCCTTTGCAGGAATGTGGATGGCAATGGAACTGGAGGTGATTATCCTAACAAAACTAATGCAGGAACAGAAAACCAAACACATGTCTCACTTGTAAGTAGAAACTAAATGATAAGAACTCATGGACACACAGAGGGGAGCAACAGGGGCCTACTTGAGTGTAGAGAGTGTGAGGAGGGAGAAGATCTAATAAAATATCCATTGAATATTAGGCTTAGTATCTGCATGACAAAATAATCTGTACAACAAACTCTTATGATGCAAATTTATCTATATAACAAACCTGTACATGTAATCCTAAACCTAAAATAAAAGTTTGAAAAAAAAAAGAAAGAAAGAAGTTGGATGGTATTTAATGTTCTCTACCAAGTTGTAGGTGCCAGAAGCTTAAAATACTTTTAATGTTGGTTTCTTTTCCTCCTCTGATGTTTTGGGGATTTCCTAAAAAATACTGTTTAAATAGATTCTGTGTCCCACAGTGCTTTCAATCCACTGTTATTATAGTAGAAACCTGTTGATGTGGCAGTAAGGTGTGGGAAAGAGAAAGTATTCTACCATCTCATGATTAAGCCTCAGTCTTTTAGTATGTCTTTTTTACTGGGCTATGTCCTTCAGAAATTTTTCTTACCTTTCCCTGCCCCTCAGCTGAACCACCAGAGGCTGGAATACAGTAATTGCCTTTTTGGTCATGTGAGATAAGGCCCTGGTAAAATGATTTTCACTAGAGAATAGGTCTTTGTTATAGAGAATGCACAGGATGCATTTCAAAATGATTACTTTCTTCCTTCCACTGCCAAATATATGAAGTGGCTTTTTTTTTTTTTAGCTACTCAATATAAGAATATAATGGAATTCTTGGAGGTTAAAAACCATGAAAGTATGGAGCATCTCAGGATTGTAGGTCCGAAGGTTTTCAGTCTCATGCTAGTTTGCACTCAACCTCAAGCAATCTGTCAATGTTTCAATTTACAATGTTCTACTGGTTTCTGGCTCCAGTAGCTTCTGCTTCAGATAAGCTGGTCTCATCCATGATGGTCTTTATTCACCCGCCATTCCCAATTTTTGAGTGGCATTTTCTATGCAATATCAGTTTTTTAATGGGTCCAATAGAAGTCATTGATTTTCAGATCATTCACCTTTTTTTCTTGTTTTAATGATGGGAGTGCAAACTTCCAAGCACTTTACTCTTGAGAACTGAAACTATAAGACTAGCACATTTTTAATGAAAATTAACAACTTAATTTTGAAA
Organism: Callithrix jacchus; assembly: GCF_049354715.1. Lineage (NCBI taxonomy): Eukaryota > Metazoa > Chordata > Mammalia > Primates > Cebidae > Callithrix > Callithrix jacchus. The sequence continues at coordinate 148,425,544 of NC_133524.1, forward strand.
AAATAAAAAATAGAGAGGTACAAAAATAATATAATAGAAACCTGTATACTCACTATCAGATTTTTATTTTGTGCTATAACCACAGTTTATGACTTAATTTGAGCAAATGACAGTGAAGTCTCATTCTGAGCCCACTCTAGAGGCCCAGTCTTCTCAGGGAGGAATTTATAACCTCAGTAGGTCATTAGAGTTTATTTCTTTTCTTTTACTGCTGTATTGTCAGTAACCTTGCATGTGTTCTAGTTTGCATATATGTGAGCACATCTTTAGAATGGATTCACAGTAGCAGATTATTTCTAGGTCAAACGATATGTGAATTTTCTATATATTCTTCAGTAAATTTTTGTAATATATTAATATTTTATTTTCTAGAATATTATTCATTTAAGATAAGTTTTCAGGTATTCTGGCTTGTTCCCTGTAATATCTTATGTTTGAAAGACTCCAGTGTATTTCTATATCACTTTTTTAAATTTTTCACATCCAATGGAGTTTTATTTTTCAAGGCTTACACCCCAAAAATCACACTAGCTCATCAGCAAAGGATCCAAACCAAGAAGAAATCCCTAAATTTCCAGAAAAAGAATTCAGAAGGTCTCCTATTAAGCTAATCAAGGAGACACCAGAGAAAGGTGAAGTTCAACCAAGGGAAACAAACAAAAAAAAAAGATATAAGATATGAGGGGAGAAATCTCCAGTGAAATAGATAGCATCAATAAATAACAATCACAACTTCAGGAAATAATGGACACATTTAGAGAAATGCAAAATGTTCTGGAAAGTCTCAGCAATAGAATCAAACAAGCAGAACAAAGAACTTCAGAGCTCGAAGCCAAGGTTTTTGAATTAACCAAATCCAACAAAGACAAAAATAAGAATTATAAGAAATGAACAAGGCCTCCGAACAGTTTGGTACTTGGATTAGGGTCCCAAGTACCTGGGACCAGAGGTGCACCACCACGCCCAGCTAATTTTCTTTTTTTGTATTTTTGGTAGAGATGTGGTTTCATCATGTTGCGCAGTTTGGTCTTGAACTCTTAAGCTGAAGCAATTCCCCTGCCTTGGCCTCACAAATTTCTGAGATTACAGGCATGAGCCACCACTCCTGGTCAAACTGGTACATTTTAAAGTAACATTGTTGGATAAATAAATATTAAGGGTTGTTATAAACTGTATACTTCTAACATAGTTAATGCATTTTGCCATGACATCTGCTTTTTGTGATGATAGTATTTTCCCTACTGCTTTCTTTCTTTTGACATTTGCCTTGAATGCATATTAGATATTTTACATGTATTTATTTTCCTGCTTTCTTGGTCATTTTGTTTTAGCAATGCTATGTAAATAGTATGTAACTAGATTTCTTTTTAAGATAAACTTGAATGTCTGTTTCTTTCAATGGGGTAAATTTAATCAGCTTATATACATTCATATCACATATTTTTATGTAAAATTTTTGTAAAAGTTTTATTGAGATAGAGTACCTTGTAATTCGCATATCATGCAATTCACTCATTTAAAGTACACAATTCCAGTTTTGAGCATACTCGTAGAACTGTCCAATTATCAGCACAATTAATCATAGAACATTTTTATCATTTCAAAAGAAACCTTGTATACTTTAGTTATCACTCCCTAACCTATTGATTCCCTGCTACTTGGGAGACCATTCATCTACATTTTACTCTATAGATTTGCATACTCCAATATTTGGAATTATATAGTATGTGCTATTTTGTCACTGAGTTTTTTCAACATAGCATCATGTTTTTAAGGTTCACCTATGTTGTAAAACGCATCAGTACTTTGCTCCTATTCATGGCTGAATATTTGGGTGTTTTCACCTTCTAGATATTATTAATAATACTGCCATAAATATATAAGTACAAGTTGTTTGGACATATGTTTTCACTTATTGGGAGCATATATCTAGGAGTAGAATTTCTGGATCAAATGATAATTGCCTATTTAACCTTTTGAGGAAATGCCAAGCTGTTTTAAAAAGTGCCAGGCTTTTTTAATGATCGCCATTCTAACTGGCGTGAGATGGTATCTCAATGTGGTTTTGATTTGCATCTCTCTGATGACCAGTGACGATGAGCATTTTTTCATATGACTGTAGGCCTCATATATGTCTTCTTTCGTAAAGTATCTGTTCATATCCTTTGCCCACTTTTGAATGGGCTTGTTTGTTTTTTTCCTTTAAATCTGAGTTCTTTGTAAATTCTGGATATCAGCCCTTTGTCAGATGGGTAGACTGCGAAAATTTTTTCCCATTCTGTTGGTTGCCGATCCACTCTAGTGACTGTTTCTTTTGCCGTGCAGAAGCTGTGGAGTTTCATTGGGTCCCATTTGTCTATTTTGGCTTTTGTTGCCAATGCTTTTGGTGTTTTGTTCATGAAGTCCTTGCCTACTCCTATGTCCTGGATAGTTTTGCCTAGATTTCCTTCTAGGGTTTTTATGGTGCCAGGTCTTATGTTTAAGTCTTTAATCCATCTAGAGTTAATTTTAGTGTAAGGTGTCAGGAAGGGGTCCAGTTTCTGCTTTCTGCACATGGCTAGCCAGTTTTCCCAACACCATTTGTTAAACATGGAATCCTTTCCCCATTGCTTGTTTTTGTCAGGTTTATCAAAGATTGTATAGTTGTATGTATGTTGTGTTGCCTCCGGTGCCTCTGTTTTGTTCCATTGGTCTATATCTCTGTTTTGGTACCAGTACCATGCTGTTTTGATTACTGTAGCCTTGTAGTATAGTAAAAAATCTGGAGACAACAGATGCTGGAGAGGATGTGGAGAAAAAGGAACACTTTTACACTGTTGGTGGGAGTGTAAATTAGTTCAACCATTGTGGAAGACAGTGTGGCGATTCCTCAAGGCCTTAGAAATAGAAATTCCATTTGACCCAGCAATCCCATTACTGGGTATATATCCAAAAGACTGTAAATCGTTCTACTATAAGGACACATGTACACGAATGTTCATTGCAGCACTGTTTACAATAGCAAAGACCTGGAATCAACCCAAATGCCCATTGATAATAGACTGGATTGGAAAAATGTGGCACATATACACCATGGAATATTATGCAGCAATCAGAAATGATGAGTTCGTGTCGTTTGTAGGGACATGGATGAATCTGGAGAACATCATCCTCAGCAAACTGACACAAGAACAGAAAATGAAACACCGCATATTCTCACTCATAGGTGGGTGATGAAAAATGAGAACACATGGACACAGAAAGGGGAGTACTAAACACTGGGGTCTATTGGGGGGAAAAGGGGAGGGCCAGTGGGAGGGGGAGGTGGGGAGGGATAGCCTGGGGAGAAATGCCAAATGTGGGTGAAGGGGAGAAGGAAAGCAAAGCACACTGCCATGTGTGTACCTACGCAACTGTCTTGCATGCTTTGCTCATGTACCCCAAAACCTATAATCCAATAAAAAATTAAAAAAAAAAAAAAGTGCCAGGCATGGTGGCTCATGCGTGTAATCCTAGCACTTTGGGAGGCCGAGGCGGGTGGATCACGAGGTCAAGAGATCGATCGAGACCATCCTGGTCAACAAGGTGAAACCCCGTCTCTACTAAAAAAAATACAAAAATTAGCTGGGCATGGTGGTGCGCGCCTGTAGTCCCAGCTACTCGGGAGGCTGAGGCAAGAGAATTGCTTGAACCCAGGAGGTGGAAGTTGCAGTGAGCCGAGATCGTGCCATTGCACTCCAGTCTGGGTAATAACAGCGAAACGCCATATCAAAAAAATAAATAAATAATAAAAAAAAGTAGCTACACTATTTTACATTTCCACTTACAGTGTACAAGAGTTCTGATTACTTCATATACTCACTAATATTTATTGTTGTTATCTGACATTTTTTATTGTAGTCATTCTACTTGGTATAAAATGGTATCTCATTGTGGTTTTAATTCATATTTCCTTGATTATGGGCATCTTTTCATGTTCTCATTGGCCATACGTGTATGTTCTTTGGAGAAATGTCTGTTTAAGTCTCCTGCCCACTTTTAAATTGGGTTGTTTGTCTTTTTGTTGTTGAGTTGTGTTGTTCATGTGTACTAGATATATGATATCAGATATATGATATGCAAATACATTCTCCCATTCCGTGAGTTGCCTTTTCATTTTCTTCATAGTTTCCTTTGAAGTACGAAAGTTTTTAAATTTGATGGAATCCAATTAATCTAATTTTTCATTTTGTTGTGCTTTTGGTCTCATATCAAAGAAAACATTGCCAAATCCAAGGCTGTGAATATTTACCCCTATTTTTCTTCTAAGATTTTTATAATTTATCTTTTACATTTAGGCCTTTGTTCTATTTTATTGTGTCTCTTTGATTCTTCTCTCTTTTCTTCTTTGTACTCTTCACAGTTTGGGCTTACTTGTATATACCCTTATTTGGAAGTCTTTTCAGGGATTTGAAATAAACTTGGGTCTTCCAATCGAACTTTTTGATTACCACAGCTGTATCTGCATTATGGTACCCCAAGCCTAGTAATACTGTGGCTCCTGCATACTCTTAGATGTACTGACTTGGTGGTCTTGGATAAAATCTGGAAGAAATCTCTGGATTACCAGGCAGAGACTTTTGTTCTCTTCCCTTACTTGCTCCCAAAAAATTCTCTCTCTCTCTTTCTCTCTCTCTCTCTCTCTCTCTCTCTCTCTCTCTCTCTCTCTCTCTCTCTCTCTCTCTCTCTCGACAGAGTCTTGCTCAGTCACCGAGGCTGGAGTGCAGTGGCGCAATCTAGGCTCACTGCAGCCTCCACCTCCCTGTTTCAAGCAATTCCCCAACCTCCCAAGTAGCTGGGATTATAGGCGCAGGCTGCCATGCCCAGCTATTTTCTATTTTTCGTATTTTTAGTAGAGATGGGGTTTCACCATGTTGGCCAGACTGGTCTCTAACTCCTGACCTCAGACAATCTGCCCACTTTGGCCTCCCAAAGTGCTAGGATTACAAGCATGAGCCACTTCGCCTGGCCAGAAAATCTTTTTTTAATGGACAAAATGGTTTAGGAAAAATTAACTTAGGGTATAGCTGTCCCATAAAAGCCTGATACCCACAGTTAAATTATGAGAGACATGAGAATGAGAAAGCAAATAAATACAGCGAACATGCAAAGGGTGATCAAAATGAATTGTGGGTGTAGTTATTGGCATTTGGAGCTGAGTCAAACTAAATAGATAAGAAGCCTGCACTAAATTAACTGTGACTGCATGACCCTTAAAATGACTCTTGGGCTCCAAATCTACTATAAACAGGAAACAGGTTGTGAGTTCTTCAGCCCCCAAGGAGTATATATTTCCCAATGCTCAATCCAGATGTGGTCAAGGAGGGTGACAGAAAAGAAGTAAACCCTTTGAGAGAGAGACAAGATCCATAGAGAAAAATTGACTCAGGGGATTCCTTTCCAAGAACCAGAATTAGGGCTTAATCAAGGAACTTTTCCAACCACTAGGCAGGGGACTCTTTTTGTGTCTGCCTAGTGGAATTTCAGAATTGCTATTAACAAGTAACTAATTTGATTTCCATTTTTTTCTGTAGAGGAGATTGTTTATTGTGTTTTTTTCTTCTATTCCACCATATGAGGGGGAAAACAACTTTGTGTTTAGTTCACAACTCTTGACAAAGAGGAGCCACCTCAGTAAAATATAAAGAAATTTTCAAACATGACTCAGAGATTCTAGATTTTGAGAGGGAAAGAGTGATGGAATGGGACTTTTTGATTACTCTCATGGGAGTGGGAGGATAAATGTGCTCTTCATGATTAAAGAAGAGCAAACAAAATATTCAATGACAAGAAAGGAAGACCCAAGTAGCAATCAGTGCTATCTACCAAATACTCCAGTCATCTTAGGAAGTATATGGTAGCTATTCCCCACCTCTTGAAGTTAGATGTGGCCATGTGTTTTTTTGCCAAAGAAATGTGAACCAAAGATGAAAGTTTTATATATTTCACTCAAAGATGAAAGTTTTAAAAGCCAATGTACAGTTTCCTACGTTCTTTTACCCTGCTATGTGATCATGGAAGCAGGTGTTATAATGAATTTTCTACTTAGAATTACCTTGGGGAGCTTTTACAAATCCTGATGTACAGACCATACCAGAGAACAATTAAGTGAGAATATCTGTAGGTGTTACCCAAGCACATGAATTTCTTTCTTTTTATTTACTTTTTTTTGGGGGGGGTAAAATTTACACACAATATAGCATAAAATTACTCGATCAATCTTTATGCATACATTACACAATGCACCATGACTAAGATAAAGATCTAGATAAAGGGTTGGAAAACTTTTTCTGCAAAGAACCAAATTATTTTTGGCTTTGTGGTCCAGCCAGTCTCTGTTGAAATTACTCAACTCTATTGGAGTACAAAGGCAGCCATGGGAAATATAGAAATGAGTAAGGATGTCGATATTCCAATAGAACCTGACAAAAACAGGTGGTATGTCTTGTTTGGCCAGTGAGCTGTAGTTTGCTGATCCCTGATATAGACAATTTATAGCACCCAGGAAAACTCCCTCTTGCCATTTCCCAGTTAATACCATTCCAAAGGTAACCACTACTTAATGTCAGTATTTTAAAGCTATCTGAGTGATACATGTGCAGACAAAGTGCAGAATCACTGGTCCAGACCGATCAATATTAATAGCTGTGTGTATTACCTCAGCATAAGTAAAATTATCTATTCCCTACATTGACTCAGGATTCTGAGTACAAAAAGCTGGCTGTGTTCTGGTTAGGAGCAAGCATGTATTGTACTCCTTGAGGCAGTTTGAAGATGCTGGCAGCACTGTCTCTCTTTCCCCACTCTAGTCCTAATATCCCTTCTGGTAGTCTCTCACAGCAGACTCACAGCTTTAACAGAAAAAAATATATATATTCAGCTGCCTTGAGAGCAGACTGTCAAAAAAAAAAAAAAAAGCAGCTCCTGAACACTTTACTCTGATGACTCTCTATGGCATTTTTCCACTGTCAGATATAACTGTTTCTAATCTTTAGATTTTCCTGCATTCAGAAGTCTTTTTGTCATCTATATGAAGCTTTAGTTTATTCTGTTCTGTTGTTTCATGATTCATTTTATCACATATAAGCTTACTTTCCAAAATTTGATCCATGTTGTAGACTATTGGTGGCACTCTTTAAGGTTTTCTAATGCTGCTATGAGATTATTTATATTTTTATGTTACTTTCACAATACTTTAATGTGTTTATGGGAAGGAAGAGAGGTAAACATGAGTTATTAGACATCTTGAAAGTGAAGTCCCCTAAGACAGTAGTAGTTAGTGGACATGTAAAGTGAGAGATTTTGACCATTCTTAATTCTATTTAGATCCATTTTCAATAACTAGCATTTTTCAAGAAGTTTAAGGGGGATAGTTTTTGTCATACAGTTTAAGTCTGGATGATGGAAATGCAGTTAGGGGAGCCAAGGTGAAGGGTCAAGAATGAGTCAGAGTCTGATGGATGGTATTTGACATGGTTTCCTCCTCACCCTCTTCCTTTAGGAAGGAGTAGAGATAAGGTTATTATATATAATTTACCATGTATTTGTCTTCAAATAAAAGAAAAAACTAATCTAAGCTAGCTCAAACAGTAAGGAAACATTGAATCACATAACATAGAGTCTTGAGGTAGGGCTGGCTTTAGGGCTGGTTGATTCAGTTGGTTTACTGATGTCATCAGGGAATCAAGTTCTTTCCATCTTGTGGTCCATACATTTCATACTATGGCTGATATCTCTTGAGTTGTAAGACAGTTTACACTACTGAATGGAGTTACTGGTTTCCTCATTTGCATTCCGGAGAAGAGGATCAACTCACCCAGAATCCCTTAGCCAGATTTTCATTTCTGTTTCTGAACTAAATATGGGGCAAACGGGGATGGATTACCTCAGATTAATCAACTCTGCCCCAGGTAATAAAAAATGATACATATTGCCCAACATATATATGATCGATGTGGAAGGAGTGGAATCATAAACAAAACCTAGGGTTCTGTTAGAAAGGGGGAAGGGAAAAATGGACACGGGGCATTATCAATTGAGCAGAAGTTGGAAAACTGTTTTTAAAAAGAGCAATGTGGTTGAGCAATGAAGAGCCTGGAAGGCAGATGCACTTGTGCATATTGCTTCAACTCCCTGTGCCTTTGTTTCCTCATGTGAAAAACTGAGATAAAATAATACCTACCTGGCAGAGTTGTGTGAGGGTTTGCTCATTCACAAATATTTTTGAGAGTTTACTGTGTCTTGGGCACTCATCTAACAGGAATTGCTGCAGTGAAAATGAAGATTAAATCCTTGTCCTGAGAAAGCTTGATTTTTAGTATGTGTATGGGTGTGGGAGTGTATGCAGTGGGAGAGGAAAAAATTATAGCTAAAAAATATATAATCTCAGACAATGCTAAGTGCCATAAACAAAGGAGAGTTGGAATCAAGGGAGTGAAGAAAGGGGTATTTTTGAGAGTGTGCACCTGGCAGTGAGGGGGTAACATGTGAGAAGAGACCTGAGGTAAGCTGAGCAGGCTAGGTGGCTGGGGTGCAGTGAGCAGGGGCCAGACTATGTCAGGTTATACAAGCCTCGGTGAGGGATGAAGGCTTCTTTGTACCTGTGGTTGGAAGCCACTGGAAGGTCTTGAGGCATGACATAATCTGATTTGATTGACAGGCCACTCTGGCCACTGTGAAGTGATTACTCTGCAGGGGGACAAGGGAAAACCTGGGGAGGGGGACAGGGGCAAGAAGGCTGACACCTCCCAAGCCTGCCACAAGGCACATGGCTCACATTACACATTCAAACTAGGTTGGGGCAAGTGGGTCTCCCCAGGTCCTAGGCTTCATGGTAACATGTTCAGGGACTTCAGAGGTGATTCTCATGGCCACTTTCCTCCTCTTTTCCATCTGTGCTCCCCAGGGTTGGAGAACTTAATAGGAGGCGCTGAGCAGATCCTTCCCTCTGGTGTAACCCCCTCCTCTATCTCTGCTCTAAGGCCTACTTGCCTACTTGTATGATCCACCATACTCCGAGGGAAACGGGTCTTGCCCTCAGGAGAAAGCCAAAAGCTCCTGGGGGTTGACCAGCTGCACCTACTCTGGGTGGGCTCGCCTGCTGAACTTGGAGGAAGAGGAGGGACCCACTGGCAGGCCCACTGTACCTACCTGGCTAAACCAAGGCCTCTCATTGAGATTTGAAAAAAATATTTTTTAATAGCGCTTGGGGTATGAGTGGTTTTTTGTTGTTGTTGTTGCATGAATGAGACTTTATCAGTAATAGAACTGTTACTTTGATCTCCATAGGCCTGACCCAGGCTTCTGGGATTCAGTACTCTATAAGGGAAGAGAGAGCCTATAGATCTGGCCTTGGGGATCCCAACTCTGAACTAGTGCTGTGATCTTTATCGTGACCATCATGTACCAGCATCCCAGGGATGGGGCTCTTACTGCGCATTTCTCCTCAGGCACAGGGACCAGTGCCAGTAACATCACCTGGGAGCTTGTGGAAATGCAGTGTCTCTGGCTGGACCCAGACCCTCTGAGTTAGAATCTGCATTTTAACAAGATCCTTCAGGGAAGTCACAGGCACTTCACAATGAAAGACACACTGACTTACAATATTTGCTTTCAGTCTATGTGGAGGCAATGACAGTTTAAGTGGGAAGTGAGGTTTTTACAATGATGACTCATTTTTTGTTCTGCCCAATCCTCATGCCTACCTGTAATGTTGTAGTTATTATCTTTGCATTCTACATTTACCAAAGCAGAAAAATATTATCAAGCCTAATATTATCATTTCTCTTCACTAATGTAATTGTTTTGTGTTTCCAATCCATAGCAATAACATTTACTATTGATAATTCTGTTGCAATCATTTATGTCTATAATCCTTACCAAAAGTTACATTGTAATAAGAAAAAGTCAGTAAAAGGAGGACTGTCTGTTCTTCTGTGAAATACAGTCTTTATGTCTCAGATTTGGAGTGCTCAGAGCCTCTGCAGCAAAGATTTGGGGTGTTTCCTAGGCCTGCTCAGAGCAGCAAACCCCACTCTCTTGGAGAATGAGACTTATAGAGGGTCAGTTTCCTCCTCAGACGCTTCTCTAAGGGTCTCCAAGGAGCAAATACTCTTAGCCCCATGAGGACGGTCCAGGCCAAGTGATGTGTGGGAACACGGAGAAGGGGTTTCCAAGAGGATACAGTGGCTGTCTCCATCTCTTCCTATAGTGCAGGCTCCAAATCTTATCAATGCTCCATGGCCTGCATTGAGCAAGGTCCTGGAATAGGGTTCAGGGTAGTGAGAAATTCCAGTGTTAATGTGGGATGAACTTCTGTGGGCTTTACTTCCTTCTTTTAGGATATCTGTGGAAATTCTGAAAGACCCTCTGTCCATAATATTTAGCCTGCACATGGTTCTGAAACAAGAATTGTTTTGACTGGGTCTCACATTTTTCTAGGTGGAGTCATAGAGTCCCTTACACTCATTATTAGCTCATTCATTATCTTACTCTGTATCAGACCCAGGGCTGAAAACTCATTTTTCCATTGTCTTCATTTCTCTCATTTACCTAACAAGTCATTCTCCTATTGACCTCATTTTCTCAGTCTGATGTACACTGGCTGCTAGAGAAAATCTTACCAATAAGCAGATTGGTTTCCATGAATATTCATAATCTCCAAGTTCAACTGGCTCTTTGACTGCCTGGTCTCTATTTGACTACCTTAAACCTTCTTCACTCTCTTCAAACCACTTTTCCTTCACTCTCAACATATACTTTCACCCTCATATTTCCAAATAAAATAGAATTCATCAGACAGTTCCCCTGTATTTCCTTCACCCCATCTAAAATTTACCTGCAACTTAAAAGTGATCTATCTGGGATTACTAAGGATGTTTTTTGTTGCTAAATTTAATTATAATTGCTCTACTGATTACTTCTGAATACTTATCTCTGGTTCAAATCTTTCTCCTAACCTTGGATCCGTAATATCCAACTTCCTCTTGAACATCTCTAACTGGATGTCCCCAAACTAAACTCAAGAGATCCTGTACTCTCAGCACCAAATTGTAATTAAAAAATAACACAGTCATCCATTTAGACGTTCAAGCTAGAAACGTGTTTATCAAGCTGTATCCCTTCCTCTTCTATATTACCATATTTAGTACAGATCAAATTCTGTACATTGTATTTTTTAAAGTGTTCTTCTATTTGTCTTTGGCCAGGGTGTTAAAAAGGCTGGACTTTGCATTTTCACTCATCCAGAACACTATCTACTGCCTAAACAACTTTCCTGGCCTCCTACATGCCTCCCTGCAACCAGTCTTACTCCTTGTCATTCTGTTCTACCAGTAGCAGTCAAAGAGATCATTTTAAATCTCATCTGACCATACCATTCTCCTACTTAATGTTTCTCAGTGGGTCCTCATTGATCTTCAGATAAAGTTCAAACTCCTGACCCTGGCCTATACAGCTCTGCGTGACTGCCTTGTACTTATCTCTGCACCCACATCTCTATCATGTGCTTCTGTACTACGTTCTCTGCCCTCTCCCAGTACTATACTTTTGAGTTACACTTGATTCCTAGCAGTTTCTCAACAGCTGCTTGCACTTTGAGCCTCTGAACCATTGCAAAAGTTGTTTTCTATACATGAAATACTCTTTCCCTCTGTTATTCTCAAAGAGTGGGGGCAAAGGGGTACAAAGGACAAAGAACCACAGTTTGAGAAATTCAGCTCAAGTTTTATCTTGAGCTTCCAACTTTTCAAATAGAAGAAAAGGTATATATCTAGATGATTTTGAAAGGAGAGAGAGAAGAAAGTGTCATCTTCCTTGATCTTTCTCTTCACTGGTTCCAGTCTCCCAAGCCTCCTTTTCCATTTTCATTTCTCCCATCCCTTCGGGTGATTGACAACTAAATGAAATCCACTTGAAAGATAGCTTCAGTAGGCAGCTTAGGAAGGAGCACCAAACTCCTGACATACCAGTATCTGGGGCATCACTATAAGATGCAGATGTTTTCACACAGCTCCTGGAGAAGATTGCACCACTCTTTTTTTGTTTGTTTCAAATTACATCCTTTGCCCCTTGTTCTGGGTACACTCTTTCTAGCTTGAATCCCCAAGATAAAAGTGAAACTTCTGCTAGCCATGAAGCATTAGCTCCACAGGAGCAAAGGACAGGGAAATCACAGTAATTGGATGGGGGCACTGAATGCCTTTTTTCTTGCTATCTTCGTTCTCTGCTTGATGACGAAGAATCATTAATGCAATAACCTTGGTCTGATTTGCTGATTTATACACCATATAAAAGACAATTCAAAAATTCATTCTGTTCAAAAATTGCGTTTATGTGTTTGCATTAGAGGAAAGTTGTGCCATATAATAAATGTTGTTCATATGTGAATAACTATCATTAATTTAGTGGATGTCATAAAATGAAGCAGTCACTGGCTTCAGTTTAAAGTTTTTCTGGGAACCAAAGCAGGTCAAGTACCAGTTTTGTCTTCCCTGGGAATCTCTTTCCGATGTGGAAATATGTGCTTTACTTTCCTAATTGATAGAATGTCACTGTTGGCAAACTCAGAGTCCTTCATGTACCAAAATTTCACAGAGCCTTTGCTGAGACACTGCTCCACAAGCCTATCTCTTCTTGGCCCCTGGGACTGCTGTAAAGTGGGAATCTGAGCCCCTAAGTGACTCCATAAGTAGTGGGCATCCTGCTTAGAATCCAGAGCTCAGGGGCTTCCCCCAAAATCTAGACACGACCTTAAATGCAGCTGCCCCTGTTCTTACAACCCCATAGCGCTGGGATTTCCCTCCCTGACTGCTCACTTAAGACATTTTTCAAGTGAGTTTTATTTAGTTATCAATCCCTCAAAGAGGTGGGTGAGAGCATGATAAGGTCAATAATGGAGAGGCTTGGAAGACCGGCAGCAACAGAGAAAGAGGTCAAAAAGTATGATCCTTTCCTGACTCCCTTCCTCCCCTACTCTCAGATTTATCTGTAACTTACACTGTGGCTTAGAGTCTCTGTGAATCTCTTCTCCTCTCCTTCCAGAGTCAAAAGCACATTGACTATTCTGTGCCTGGAATTTGCAATAACCTGATATGTACAGAAATCACCAGTCACCCCCTCCGCCACCACCCAGAGAAGGAGGTCATGGTCCTGTGGCAGATAGCTAGCTAACACATTGTTATCAGCACTGTGACAGTCATAGCATGATGGGCCTGGGAGCAAGGAAAGGGACAGAGCACACTCAGGGATTGAGCAGAGCCTCTGATATTCAGACCCTCAATCCCTTGACTTTCTCCTAGTGAGGCATTGCTTTCTAGGCATCAGTGTTCTGCAGTCCAGAGCTGCCTCTGTGGGTTTGACCAATATTCTAAATGCTCTGGTCCTTGTCCTTTAGTCCTGACACTTATCAAGCTCTCAACTGTTTTGTTCTCTGCTATGTTCCTCCCACTTAACATAGGGCTCTATGAGCAGTAGACATTTGTAGATTGAACATCCTGCCACCCCAAGCCAGATTCAAACAAAATTTGAACAGAAACCTTATATTTTAAGATTTTTAAATGTTTACTCTAATTTATGAACCAACACTGCAACTGACATTTGATTGGTGAGCCTTAGTTATTTTCCAGTGATTAAAATCTTGGAAATGAATAAAGGTGAGGGAAGGTGTATTGGTTTCCTGTGATTGCTATAACAAATTACCACAAATTTAGTTATTTAAAAAACCACAAATATATTATTTCACAGCTCTGGAGGTTAGAAGTCCAAAATGAGTATCACTGGGCTGTGATCCTTCTGCAGGCCCTATGGGGGAATCAATTTCCTTCCCCCTTTCAGCTTTCAATGTCTACCTGCATTTCTTGGCTCCTGTCCCCTTTCCTCCATCTTAAAAGCCAACAGTGCTGAGTTAAGTCCTTCTTCAGCTGTGATCTCTATGGTTTTCTTTTTTTGCCTTCCTCTTTCACTCATAAGGATCCTTGTGATTACACTGGGCTCATGTGAATAATCCCAAGTAACCTCTTTATTTTATGGTCAACTGATTAGCAACCTTAATTCCCTCTACCATGTAAAATAATATATTCACAGATTTTGATGATTGCGATGTAAACATATTTGGGAATGCCATTATTCTGCCTACCACAAACTCTCAAAACATTTCTGATTGATAGCCATCCTTGCATCTTGCCCTCTTAGCCTAGTACCCTATCTCACCTCCACTTCCTTGGTCTCTGCTTCCCTCTATCCTTCCCTTCTTCTACCTTACTTTTTCTCAATCCTTTCTTATTCTCTCACTCCCTTCTCCTCTTCTTCCTCTCTTTTTCTATTAGTTTCTTCTCAGCCTATAAACTTTCTAATGTTTCTTGTTTTCCTTTCTGCAGAATGTCCTAAAGGAGTCCTTTCTGTTCACTACCTTTCCTCCTTCTCCCTCACTTGTCAATCCACTTGACTCCTGCTCCTATTGCCCCACAGTGTTCTCATGAACTTCACCAAAGACTTTGTCTATAAATCTAAAGGAGATATTTTACATCCTTGTCCTTCCTAAAATCAGCAGCAGCAGCTGATGGCATTGAACAGGACCACTCCTCTATCCTTCTAGAAATACTATCTTCCCTTCCTCAGCCTCTGTTCATAACACCACCTCCTCTTGGTCTTCCTTGTGCTTTTCTGGCTGTTCATTCTCAGTCTCCCTTGCTGATTGCTTGTCCCAGGTCCACCTCTTAAGTGCTTCTGCTCCTCTTCAGAATGTCTGGGCCACATTCTCTTCTCATTCTGCATGGCTGGTGTGTTGGGCAGGGGCAGGAGACATAGGGAGGTCCTAAGGTTTCAGTTACAACCTTTACTCCACTGACAAAGCCTTGATACTGTATTGCTTTCTTGAGTTCAAGCCTCCAGACCCTGAGCTCCAGACCATGATATACAATTGCCTCCAGCACACCTCCACCAACTGTGAACCATAGACACCTCCATCTTCATATGTCTGGTGCTGAGTTTATCATCTTCCACTCAGACTTGCTACTCCTCCAATGTTTCTTGCCCATGTCCAGAAACATTGCCCACATTCCTCAGTCACTGAAGTCAGATGCCTTCTTGGCTGTCATCTTTAATGCCTCCTCTTGTTCAGGACCAATATCTGATTAGCTTTATGTGTCAATGATTTCAGCTTCTAAGTCTCTCAGATCATGTCCTCTGCTTCACTTCTGGTTCCACTGTATAATTCAATGCTCACCATGTCATAAGCATATGATTACACTGGGCTTGCATGCCCATGCTTCCCTTCTAATTTCATTCTCACTTTGAAGCCAGAGCATCTCCTCATCTAATGCAGAATTTGGGCCTAGTCATGACCTCACCATGCCACCATTATCATTACTCCTCCACACTCTTGCTTAACATATTTTAGTGTCTGTCCATTGCTTTGAAGGTAAGGTCTAAAGGCATTCCCTAGCCCTTGCAGAAGCCTTTGCACATGATCTGTCTCTGCCTTCCTTCCCAATTTCATCTAATAGCCTCCTTCCCTTTTCTGTTTCTTCTCTAACCGTAATTAACTACTCAGTATCTGTAGCCTTACTCTTTGTACAGAATATTCCTTTGGCTTGATTACTTCTACTCTTCTCTATTTCTATCTCTGTCTTTCCTCCTTATCCTCATCCCGCTCTGGATGAGGACAAGCAACCAACCTATTCAGTCTAAGTCACAGGTTAGATGCTAGTTTTTCCAGAAAGCTCTTCCCTCAGTGCCTCAGGCTAGTCAAGTGCCTCCATCCATGGTCCCCCAAACTCTGACACCCAACATTTTCATGGTTCTTTTTCTGTCTCTCTTTAGAGTATACCTCATGCTTGCCTTCACTGCAGAACCCCCGTCATTTGGCACAGGATTGACACCCATGCCAAGGAGATTTTCAATAAATATCTGTGAGCGAATGAGTCCCCTTCCATTTATTACATGAAGCACAATGGAAGCCAGCTTGCATCTGGCAAACAACCATATCCAGTTCAAAGAGTTGTTTTTAGTGCCTAACATTGCAACTTGCACCCAGGAAGCACTCAGTGAATGACAGTTTTCAGTGTTAGTATTGTTGTTGTTATCACTATTCCTTACAGATCATTCATTTACTTAATTTGACCCTAAGTTGCTGTGTAACTCTTTCATCTTGCAAATTGTTCTGGGTTAAGATTTTGAGAAACCAGTCTCCATCATATTCATTTCTTCACTCAACAATCATTTCCTGCGACTCTACTATGTACTAAGCACTGTTCTGGTATCTGAATATGGAGAGATAAAGACAAAGGTGGATAGAAGGAAACTCGAAAACCAAATATATGTTAGGAATTTAATTAATAATATTATCTGCTATGTAAACCAGTATCCCTGCTTTTGCAAGAGCAGATATTTTCCTCAGGAAGATATTTTATTTCCAGAGGGCAATCAAGATGACTTTTTTTTCCTAATTTTGAAAATAAAGAAAATCACAAATTTCCAACCCATATTGGAAAGCATATAATTTTGTTGAGAATTGTTATACTACCCTACACTTTCCTCTGATCTGATTGCAGCTCAAGGGATAAACATGAGCATGTCAGTCAGTATTTATTCTGTCAGGCACTGGGACTTTGGGACTTGAGGAGCGTTGGATTTCCCTCCCCCAAAACCTATTTTTCTGCTATTTGCATCCCAAATGCACATCACAACATTTCCTTCATATAAACAATAAAAACCATTTCAGAATACCTTGTACACAGACACAATTGACTTCACTTCTGATAAGTGTGGCTGGAATTCTAGAATATCTGGCCCCAAAGGGCCCTTAAAAGTCACATAGCTCAACATCCTCATTACATAGGTGACTATTTGAGACCTAGAGATGTGGGGGGTCTATTTCAAGTCAGGGACAGTGTTGTGCTTAGATGTATCTCCTACATAAGTAATATGGTTTGGCTGTGTCCCCACCCAAATCTCATCTTGAATTGTAGCTCCCATAATTCCCAGGTGTTGTGGGAGGGACCTGGTGGGAGATAATTGAATTATACTGTCCTCATGGTAGGGAATAAGTCTTATGAGATCTGATGGTTTTATAAGGGGTTTTGCCTTTTGATTGACTCTCATTCTCTCTTGCCTGCCATGTAAGATGTGCCTTTTGCCTTCCCCCATGATTGTGAGGCCTTCCCAGCCACATGGAACTGTGAGTTCAGTAAACCTCTTTTACTTTATGAATTATCCAAAACTTGGGTATGTCTTTATCAGTAGCATGAAAACAGCCTGCTACAGTGTAAGTGGCACTTAAAGATTCCAACCATATTTCATGTGCAATAGCTCATTTAATCTTTGTAGTCATCCCTGGGAAGGTTTTATTATTATGCATATGTTACATAGAGGTTAAATGACTTGCCCAAGGTCACACCGTTGGGACAGTGGTATATCCCAGATTAGAATTCAATATTCTTGTCTCCCAGTGCCTGTGTCTTTTTACCATTCACACTTGCTTCAACCACCAGCAGCTGTTTCCCCTGATCGTGTTGGTATCTAATTTTTCTCATGGATTTTGATAAAGGCCAGTCCTGATCCAGGCCTCTTACATGGCCACCTGTTAATACTTACAAGAGGAAATGGCCACCTGCCCAAGATTCAGGCCCTGCTGTATCTATCATCATGGCTTCTTGAAAGGGATTGTAATGTGGCCATGCCCTAAAACTATCTAGAACTGATTACCAGCTGAAGTAATCATAGGCCAGAGCACCAGCCTTGGGCAACCTACCCCATTGACCTTGATGTGGAGGAGGTCTGCTAGTGGCATTGAAGCCTTGAAAATTTGGCTCATCACAGGACATCAGTACAGCATGGATGTTGTTTGAAGAAAGCAGATGGTTTCAGGGTCAGTAGCAGCTTCTTCTGACTACAGCACGGAGGGAATGTGGTAACTAAGGAGACCTTGGATTTCACTAGTACTAGTTCTACTTGGAGTTCACTAGCTGTCCACTTTGCCAGCAAGACTTCATTAAACTTCCCTAAATTTCTTCCTATCAAGAGGCAGGGAGATGATCAGTGTGATTCTAGGCTAGATCTGTATTTCAGAAAAGAGGCCCAGCTTGAAGTGTATGAAGATCCTAGAGATGTTACCCAACATGACATGTGCATGTATAAACTTTCCTTTGCTGGAATGCAGAGTTTTAAGCCTCCAGCCTTGTATGGCTTTCAGTGTTATTCTGAGGCTATAATAAAACTAAGCAGGCTGCAATATGACCTAGCAATGTTGTTGTTATCCTTCCTGCACTTTTGTGCATTTTATTTGACCCTTCAATTATCTGAATGAGGATGTGTTTGCTGGACAGCAAGGGTGAAGAGAGGCTTCAAGGATGGGAAACTCGAAGACTCGGGGTCTGCAGGAAGTTGTCTTGGAATGAAGACACCAATCACAAGAGCCAGAAAGTGGCTTTCTCCAAAGCAGATCACCTGTGTTGCTAACACCTTTCTGAACTTGTCAAAGCCAACCTTCTGAAATCACAAGTCATCAAAATGATGGCATGCAACCAGGTTCTCAGGTACATGACATGTTGTGTCCCTCATACCACCTTTTAGGTCTAGAGCCATTATACTCATCATCCACCCTAATGGGTAGAACGTCTGGATAGTCAGGACAAATACACTTTGCTGTGTACCTCATTACGATTTCTCTCACTTCTGGTCCTTTGTGCATCCTGTCTGGAATACTCATTTTTTTTATTGCCTGATAAGTAAGCTCAAAAGTTATTTTATTCAATAAGTATTTGCTAAGTTTAGATTCTGGTTTTGGTCCTACACTTGTGTGTGAGGATGGCTCTCCCTCATGGTTCTTAGTCTAGTGGGAAGTTGCAATGAAACATGGTGAGTGTTGGGGTAGTGAGAACAATAAGGAGTGGAATAAAAGCACACAACATGGCAAGGCATCTAGTTTGGAAGGACACAGGCCTGAGAGATGTGACTTTTCAGGTAAGAACTTGGGGGTGAGCAGAAGTCAACCAGTGAAGACAGGGAGGAAATGAACATGTCATACTGATGGAACATCCTGCATAAAATCCATGGATTATATTAGGACTTGATGTTCAGCTGATGTGGTTGATGCAATGTGAGTGAGAAGAAGGCATTGTGAAAAGAGGAAGTTGAGGAATGAACAGGACCATGTCACACAAAACTTTGAAGGTGAAGTCTAGAGTTTGAATTTTAGTCTATGTGCAGCAGAATGCAATTGGAGGATATTCAACAAGCAAGTGACATGATCTGGCTTACTATTTAAAAGGGTAGCTTTGTAGTGATCCAGGTGAGAGATCATGATGGAGCCTTGGAGAAGCAGGACTAATATGGATTTAACTTGGAGGCTGAGCTTTCAAGAATTTCAGATGTACTAGATGTGAGGATGGGAAATAGGGGCCAAGAATACTCATAGGGTTTCGGCCTGAGCATCTGGGTGAATGATGATCTTATTTATTGACAAAAGAATGACCAAGGGAAGAACCATGAGAGTGGAGAAATCAAGAGTACTGTTTTGAACTTGTCAAAAAAGTGATGTGAAAGAACTAAGTAAAGGTATTAATTTGGCAGTCATAAGCATAAAGGTGATGTGGTGGGGTTTTAAATTATGATCTAACTATTTATTTATTTTTAGAAATGGGGTCATGCTCTGTCCCAGGCTGAAGTGCAGTGGCACAATCACAGCTCACTGCAGCCTCAAAGACCTGGGATCAAGAGATCTTTCCTCCTCAGCTTCTTGAATAGCAGTTTTTATACACATCTGCAAAGTCTTTGGCCCTCTCCACCCTTCCTCTTGACTCTGCACTGGCCTTAGGCATGCTGCATGATTTTCCAGGTTGGGCCAATAAAAATCATGTAGCTTCCATTTGTTTCTAGAGATGTTTGTTATGAGAACCCAAAAGCTATGCTGTGAGAAGCCACAAAGAAAGGCCATGTATAGAAGCTCCAGTCAACAGTTCCAGATGAACCTGTCCTTCAACACTCAGAGCCAAGCTGCCAGACATGTGAGTGAAGGCCCCTATCCCCCACTGTGGAACCCAGGACCTCTTTTAACTTCTCAGTTTAGGACTCAAAATTTGTCCTGCTGAATAGGACTGGAGCTAGGCAACTAATACTCCTACGTCTCACCACAGAATCCCTTGCCACATGGAGCTGGGAAGTGGATTCTCCAACTCCAGATGTTCTAGTCAATTAAATCACCTTCTACTTGTTTAAATCTTCCCATTTGTGACTCTAGCCATCATGGATCAGAGACAGGCCATCTCTGCTGTGCACTGCCCACATTCTTGACTTATCGGTACAATAATATTGGTAAAACTTATTGTTTTGCTTTGGGATAATTTGTTACTGAACAAAAGATAATGGTTATATGTGGTAACTGAAGTCATCAGGAGAGATGAGAGCACTCAGTGAGAGTGTGGAGAGTGGAAAGAGAACAGGGAAGACATTGGAGGGAACTTTACTGGAAGGAATTTGCCTTTAAGAAATGAGAGAAGTTAATAGGAAAAACATGAGAAATGGAAAAGTGGCAGAGAAAAAAAGCAGGGATATCAGGAGACTGTGGTGCTATGGAATCCAAAAAGAGACATTTTTAAGAATAAAATAGTTTTCAACAATGTCAAATGCTGACAGGTCAAGTAAGGTAACTGGAAAATGCCTTTAGGTTTTAGTAACAAGGGCAGTGGTGACTCAGCAAGAACAGCTTCACTGAGAGCAGATAACAAAATTAGAATTCTTTGAGAAGAGAGGAGCAGAGATGAAGAACAAAGGAGAGACAGGGCCTTAGACAGAGGGAGACCACTTTTTCCTGTGACAGCAGAGAAGGGAGAGCTTGTATATGCAGATCCCAAGAGCTCTGTCATAAGAAGTCTAGGGAGTTCCCTTCTAAGAATTTCTGTTCTCCCCTGAGCTGAAACTTTAGAGAAAAAAGGAGGAATGTCTGTTTTGTTTCTGCTCTTTGCTCTCCCCTTCCTGGCACCAGCACTCCCTCAGTCTCCTCAATTTAGGATCCAACTTTTCCCATGCTAATACTGGAGTTAGGCCACTAATAATCCTGTATCTCATCACAGGACACCCTGCCACATGGAGCTGAGGGCAAGGATCTGAGTGTGGGATGGAGTAGGGAGGCTGGGGAGATGTTAGACCTGAGAGTTCAACCTTCGTATTTTCAGGTTTAGTCTTTTAGTTGTCCTTACCTGCTGTCTGATCAAATTCTTTGAAGTTGCCAACTCTTCCAAGTTATGTAACAGGGAATGAAAAGATGGGATTTGTGTTCCTGGAATGGGCTGGGGTGAGAGCAGCAGCACAATCAGTGGGGAGTGGGCAGGATGTGGTAACACTTAAGGGTAGCTGCCGGGTACTCTGTTGACTTGGCTCTGATCAAAATTTAGTTTTACTAATGGGGAAACTGGGTCTCAGCTCAGGGGAGGGACTTGGCCAACATCACCTAGCAATTATAATGGGATTGAACCCTGGCTGAAATCCAGGTGTCCATTTTTTCTCAGTGCTTTTCCCATGATACCAAATTGTTGGAGCTGAGGCAGAAAGAAGGCAGAACAGGTCTAGGTTTCTCCTGCCATTTCAAAAGCATGGATGGAACTGAAGGACCTCATGCTAAGTGAAATAAGCCAGACACAGAAAGACAAATACTGGATCATCTAACTTATATGTAGAATCTAAAAACAATAACAACAAAAACCTACCAAACAACCCCCCCAATAGTTGAATATGTAGAATTGACTATAGTATTCTTTTCACTATGTATATGTTTATCAAAGTATCATGTCATACACCTTAAATATATACAACTAAAAACAAAGAAAAGGAAAGGTGAGAGGCCCCAGAAAGCACCTTTCCCATCAACAAAGGCAAGCACTATGGGCCTTATTGCAACCGATGGTCACGTGATGAATGTTCTCAGGCTAAAGGGAGTTTGTGTATTTAAAAGCTGTTGAATATGGAAAGGAGAGATCCCTGACTCTGCTTCCAATTCTACGGCACCTTTAATAGAATTTCCCCCAATTGCTTTCTTCCTCTTACTTTCCCCTTCCTAGTTCCATCTCCTGCTGGACCTCTTGCAAAGATTCAGGGCCTGGGTAGCCCTCTGAAGGTTGTCATAACACAGACTCATCCTGGATAGGCCTGTGGGCTGTGCTTGAAGCTTTTAGACAGGTCTGGGGCTCAGTAATGCCTTTCCTGCCTTCAGTACTCTAGCACAAGAAACTTAGAGATCATTAAATGAACCCCCAGATTTAAAAGCCCATAGGAGCGAACAACTATTTCACTAGCGAAAAGCTATATAAAGTGGCTTAAAAAAGTAGAGTACATTTATTAGTACTACTTCACAAGGCTGCACATTGCATTTGTTTGTTTCTATTAGTCTCCATTCATCGTGATGTGGCTAGTCTCCTCTCCAACACTGCCATGAAGAAACACTCTCACGTGTAGCTCTGGTCTAGATTCCCATTCATTTATTCAATAAACATTTACTGAAGGCCTACTATGTGCTAGACACTCTTCCACTAGCCTCTAGAATGACACCTTCAATAAACTGCTGGGGATATCTCCCTCATTCTCTGAATACCATAAATACTCAAGTCGAAGAATACCAGTCCCAGACTGGCAGGTTTTCAAACTCTAGGAGAGCTCAGCAACACATTTGCTGATGGGAACAGTTTGAGCTTTCCCCTAAGACTAAGGAAATAGTTTTCAAAGGCAAAGTAGTTTCAGACAGTTTTGAAAGAAACAGCAACACTTAAATATTGGTATCATGCAGACGACATGATAGTATACATAGAAGACCTGATCGCCTCAGCCAAAAATCTCCTGAAACTGATAAGCAACTTCAGCAAAGTCTCAGGATACAAAATAAATGTGCAAAAATCACAAGCATTCCTATACACCAATAACAGACTTAAAAAGAGCCAAATCAAGAATGAACTGCCATACACAATTGCTACAAAAAGAATAAAATACATAGGAATACAACTCACAAGGAACATAAGGGACCTCTTCAAGGAGAACTACAAACCACTGCTCAACGAAATAAGAGAGGACACAAACAGATGGAGAAACATTCCATGTTCATGGTTAGGAAGAATTAATATCGTGAAAATGGCTATACTGCCCAAAGTAATTTACAGTATCAATGCTATCCCCATCAAGCTACCATTGACTTTCTTCACAGAACTGGAAAAAACCACCATGAACTTCATATGGAACCAAAAGAGAGCCCGCATAGCCAAGTCAATTCTAAGCAAAAAGAACACAGCAGGGGGCATCACACTACCGGATTTCAACCTATACTACAAGTCTACAGTAATCAAAACAGCATGGTACTGGTACCAAAACAGAGATATAGACCAATGGAACAAAACAGAGGCACCAGAGGAAACACAACATATCTACAACTATACAATCTTTGATAAACCTGACAAAAACAAGCAATGGGCAAAGGATTCCCTGTTTAATAAATGGTGTTGGGACAACTGGCTAGCCATGTGCAGAAAGCAGAAACTGGACCCCTTCCTGACGCCTTACACTAAAATTAACTCCAGATGGATTAAAGACTTAAACATAAGACCTGGCACCCTAAAAACCCTAGAAGAAAATCTAGGCAAAACCATTCAGGACATAGGAGTGGGCAAGGACTTCATGACCAAAACACCAAAAGCATTGGCAACAAAAGCCAAAATAGACAAATGGGAACTAATGAAACTCCACAGCTTCTGCACGGCAAAAGAAACAGTCACTAGAGTGAATCGGCAACCAACAGAATGGGAAAAAATTGTTGCAGTTTACCCATCTGACAAAGGGCTGATATCCAGAATTTACAAAGAACTTACAAGAAAAAAATAAACAAGCCCACTCAAAAGTGGGCAAAGGATATGAACAGACACTTTACAAAAGAAGACATACATGAGGCCAACAAACATATGAAAAAATGCTCATCATCACTGGTCATTAGAGAGATGCAAATCAAAACCGCATTGAGATACCATCTCACGCCAGTTAGAATGGTGATCATTAAAAAATCTGGAGACAACAGATGCTGGAGAGGATGTGGAGAAATAGAAACACTCTTACACTGCTGGTGGAAGTGTAAATTAGTTCAACCATTGTGGAAGACAGTGTGGCGATTCCTCAAGGCCTTAGAAATAGAAATTCCATTTGACCCAGCAATCCCATTACTGGGTATATATCCGAAGGACTATAAATCGTTCTACTATAAGGACACATGCACACGAATGTTCATTGCAGTACTGTTTACAATAGCAAAAACCTGGAACCAACCCAAATGCCCATCGATGATAGACTGGACTGGGAAAATGTGGCACATATACACCATGGAATATTATGCAGCAATAAAAAATGATGAGTTCGTGTCGTTTGTAGGGACATGGATGAATCTGGAGAACATCATTCTCAGCAAACTGACACAAGAACAGAAAATGAAATACCGCATATTCTCACTCATAGGCAGGTGATGAAAAATGAGAACACATGGACACAGGGAGGGGAGTACTAAACACAGGGGTCTATTGGGGGGAATAGGGGAGGGACATCGGAGTGGGGAGCTGGGGAGGGATAGCCTGGAGAGAAATGCCAAATGTGGGTGAAGGGGAGGAAGGCAGCAAAACACACTGCCATGTGTGCCTATGCAACTGTCTTGCATGTTCTGCACATGTACCCCAAAACCTAAAATGCAATAAAAAAATAAAAATAAAAATTTTTAAAAAAAGAAATAAAGAGCACTCCCCCCAAAAAAATATTGGTATCATGCAATTTTACAAAACAGGCTGCCCCCTGTTTGTCACATGGTTGTTCTGGGGCTGTGACTGAACTGGCCAGAGACAGTGGGATTGCTGCATTAGGACATTCGTCAGAGCTGGAACATTCATTGAGTGTCAGATGGTGCAAGTCCTTGTTTTTACTTCAGATAAGAAAAAATTGTATGTGATTTGACATACTCTCCCAAGATTTTTCCTATCCCTTAGGAGCCAGTGATTTCCTCAAGCAGATCTCATGAGATCATCTCCCAAATTTATTCTAACTCTGTAAGAAATAAGGGTCATCATCCATTTCCCAACACATAGTTCAACTAATAAAATACTTAATCTCAATTTGTCTAATAACTATCACCTAAGGGAACTATCGCCAAAGGGAAATAACAATCCATGAAAAAGATAAATCCTTTAGAATTGCAATGAAAATGCATTTCTCTATTTCCTGGGAGTGGGTGAATTTAGCAGTAGAAGCAATAGTACTGTTTCACAATATTTCATATTGGGTAATGAGACCCTCAAGTCAATCAAAGCTATGTTTTCACACGAGTTCCATTTTGGATCATTGCAATATATTTCTTGCTCTGGGGGCACCTTTTTTCCATCTTATTCTAATGGTTGGTAAGAAGTGGAAAGTAATGGTGGTATGAGATTGGGGGTGAAATTCAAGAACATAGTACTGTCTGTGTTAGGCAAAGAGTGACCAAAGAAAGTTCTGCAGACCAAGTACAATTCAGAAAGGGTTTAATAAATAGCAGCTAAACATTGCACCAAAGCATTTGGAAACACAATTTCTACAGAGAGGCAAAGGTCAGGCTTCCACTCTAAATTCCTTAAGACAATCATTAACAGCCCCGCCCTCCCACCCCCCATATCCCCACATATCCACAAGACTACACTCTTCTAGTCATGAATTTACCTACAGACACAGTCTTAGGAATAATGGGACCGGCATGCATTATCCCAGCAATGGCAAGGAAGCAGGGGACAGGGCAAGGATGGATGAAAAGGCAACCAGTAGCTAATGATACACCCCTTAGGAGCTTTGTTCAGGGGATGGGCAGGGAGAATCTGCTTGTGGTGCCCTCTGTGGCTTTACCCTGGGCTTCTAGGATACTCTGGACTAGTGCGGGTATTCAGATCCAAAGTGGCTGGGGCTGCCATCATGAACAGTCTCATTCTCTTGGGCTAAGTCTGTTAAAAGTGATCTTCTTGAGTGACACATTGTGACTTTCTAAAAACTTTTTTGGTGCCCAACCAAGTTCCACTAATGACCCAGAAGGCCCGCTGAGATTGTGCTGATTATGAGGTCATGGTGGACCTGTCTTCTCAATCTGTTATTTTTGCCTTTGGAAAGGGGCACATGATACCTCTTTATTAAAGACACTTGTAAGGAGCCTAGGCAAATCATTCAAACTTCTGGGATTCAGTTTATCTACCTTATAAAAATTGCATATTTATGCCTGTGTCTTTTACTCACATTAAGATTAAGAACAAATGGCCTCTAAATGATATATTATAAAATTGGTAATGAAGTTAATGATCTAGTTGACTCAATAATTATTTGTATGAATTTGCAGTTCACACCTCATAGAATCGGCATCAACAGAGGACCAGAGGTTTCTGATATGGTGGGAGAAAAATGGCTGGGCCAGGATGTGGAGTGTGGAGTGTGAGGAAGAAAGAATTTGACTTTCATCTGCCAGTAGCCCTCTCTTTTGAGCCAGACGTCAATCCTCAACTACCATCCATTCCAAACCTCTTGCTTAATCCAGTATAGGCTAGCTGTCTTGGCAGGGAGGTGACTTGTTTATCTCTCCCATATTTTAAAAAATTATTTTTAAATCTAGATCACTTTGTTTCTATTTGCAACTTTTTAATTTAAATAAAAAATACTTGATCATGTTTTCCTGAAAGGTTTACAGGTGGTAATGATTCCGAATTAAGTAGTGCCCAGTTGGCTACAAGGGGCTCAAAAGCAGTGGGGGAAGAAGACTTTTCTGGAGGAGAGATGTACCAAAGAGGGGACTATTTTCCTTAGGGGCTGGATGTGATAGGGCACTAGGCATCTTGGTGCCAGGCTGGCACAGCTATTTCTATTTATTTTGGCCATACATGGTAGACAGTGGTTAGTATCAATTGTTCCCACTAGTTTCCAAACCAAGAAATAGGTTGGGGGTGTAGAACTGGCTCCCACTTTTGCTATCAGTATTTATGCCTAGTAGACCTTGCTGAAGACAGGGGAGGTGGCAGGCAGGATCACATGGCATAATCCAACCTGGCTGCCTAGTAAGTCAGAGTCATCTGATCTGGATGGCCAGTCAACAATTCTCCTTGTTCTGGGCCTTTTAAACAGCCAAGGGTTCTACTACAGAGAGTAGAATCTCTTGTTCTTTCTGCAGTGGGCAGAGTGCAATAAAATACATGCAGTGCCCTCAGCTGAGGGAGACTGGCAGACTAAGATGAGCAACTGGACAAATGGCAGTGTTTGGCTTTGATGGGTATATACTGAGCAATGTTAGAGGGACAAGTAATTTTCCTGTAGTTATTTTTTTCATAGAGATTCATAAACATGAATTGAGAGTCACAGCTTGGTAGAGGGGTAAAAAGAAGAATCCTGATATACATGAAGGGGAGCCCTGGGGTTTGGGTGCCTGGACGCTTCATGGGGTATACAGTGCTCTGGTTGCTGCACTGCCACCACTATCTACTGTTTGCGAATCATGCCCTTGATAGCTGACTCCCGGTTGACATATGTGGCCCAATAGACCAGATTGAATATGGCAAAGAGCACAGGAAAGATGATGCGGGAAATTTTGTCGACCTTGCTGACACTGTTGTAGGTCTTGGTTTCAGTCGGGCTGTCCTGCACATAGGTGGCCTTGGGTGAAGCAATGATTGTTGGGGTTGAGGAGGCACTGGGAGCAGTGCCCTTGGAGATGGTGGAGAATTCAGTGTCCTTGGCCAGGTTGATAGGATAGGTGGTCCCCACGATGTTGAAGGTGGTGCTGGTTTTCTTTGTCGGAGCTGCTGGTGTTTTCTTCTAGAAGTCAGGAAAAACAGTGGGGGAAAGGGAGAAAAAAGGCAAAGCTAATTAATTCATTACTCAGAGAACCTTCAGAGGCTGCAGGGAGGAGGAGCTACAATGGAAGTTAAGAAACAGGGCCATGAGGCCAATAGCACTAAATAGCCAGGTTTGTGTCAAGGAATAACTGAAGATAAGTACAAAAACAGAAAACTTGCATCATCCTGGCTTACTAGCTATGTGGCTTTGGCTAAGTTACTTTTCCTCTTCATGCCTCAGTTTTTTCATCTGTAAAATGAGGATTAAAATAATTGGCAGGATTGTTGAGAGGATCAGATGAGAGAATGGTGCTAGAAATTGCTGATAAGCTGTGGAATGTTGGTCATATGTGGAAACTTATATGTCATGTGATTTGATCCTCAGAGCAACCTCTATGAAGTAGGTGGATGAGATTACTCCCATTTGACAGATAAGAAAACTCAGACTCAGACTAAGTGGCAGAGCCTAACTTGGAATCGGGGCTTGTGACTTTTATCCAGGGCTGCACTGTACTGCTTTCTGTAGGCCCCAAACACTTTTTGGTTACCCGAATAATAACTCCAAAAGGCCATGACCATCAAGTGGCACATCTCCTGTGAGGAAGAGAACTTGGTGAGTCTGAAAAGTAATTTTGTCATAAAGACAATACATACCATGGCATATCGACATGCATTATTACAACAGCAGCCCACCCTTCAGGAACAGGCCAACGCTTTCCACACAGCTATGTAAAAGACTCTCTGAGACAACAAAGGCAGAGACAGATGGGGAGTTGCTATGGCACTGCCCTTTGGGCTTATTTTTCAGAGCGAAATGAACCCAAACACCAAGTGGGAAGCAAGTACACACACATGCCCATTTGTTCTTATATATATTAACTTGTGTATACAGACAGCCTCACAGGGGTTCCCTTGATGCAGAAGAGAGAAAAGGAGACAGTGCTTAGGCCTGGATACAAATAGAGAACCTGAAGAACAGGAGAGGTCAGGGGAGCAGGCCAGCCCCAGTCCCAGGCCAAATGTGGAAGCCTAGCTCATAGTCTATAGATGGTTTGTTGCCTCATTCCTCACTCTGGCCTTTTCTTCCTTCCATCCCCATTTGGCTCTAGGGAAAAGAGGGTAAAAATGAGCTTCAGAAATGCCCTAATTTCACACACCTCATTAGTCCATTCTTCATGTTACTTTGCTTCCCAAAACCTAGGCTTCACTTCTTCATTTCTTCACTTCATACTTGTTTTCTTCATGTGTTTCTCTATTTGCATCCTCTGTTGCTGACCCCTGTCTCCTAATCTCTTCATACATCCTTTCTTCTTAACTTTAGAGTCCCCATCATTCTTATTTTTTCTCCTTTAGATGTCACTGCCATTTACTATCATGATCCTAATAACTTTTGCCCAATATTTACTGAGTGCCTACCGGGCCAAAAACTATGCTAGGTACTTAGAGATAAATGGAAAGGGTAAAACATGAGACCCTGTCTTCCAGACGCTCACACTCCAGTGTGAGAGAAAGCCTTTTAAGCACATCGTTGCCATTAAATATGATCAGACTTCTTAAAGATCTGGGCCAAGTGCTATGGGAATTCAGTCAAAGGAGGGTAAGAGTACCTGCAGGCATTGGAAAAGGTAGCTCAAAGAAGGCAATGAAGTTTATTGTCTGGGTCACAAATGATGAGCAGGAGCTCATCAGATGAGCATGTGGCAAAGGCCAGTACTGGTCAAGGACACTTTATTTATTTATTTATTTTAGAGACATGTGTCTCACTCTGTCACCTGGGCTGGTATGCCTTGGCATGAACATAGCTCACTGTATTCTTGAACTCCTGGGCTCAAGTGATTCTCCCGCCTCAGGCTCCTGAGGAGCTGGGACTACAGGCATGTGCCATCATGCTAAGCTAATTAAAAAAAAATTAGGGATGATGTCTCATGATGTTGCCTGGGCTGGTCTTGTACTCCTGGCCCCAGATGATCCTCCCACCTTGGCTTCCCAAAGCACTGAGATTACAGGTGCAAGCCACTACACCTGGCCATGGGCACTGTTTTTTGAGAGTGGACAAGAAGTTTACTGTATCTGGGTCACAGTGTGCACAGCAAAGAGTTGTGGAAACTGAGGCTGTGTGTAACAGGCAGCAGCAAGACCTTGAAAGGTCCTATATACTATGCTCTCTTGCTCTGTCTGCTTATTTTGGCCTCAGTGTTTTCAGTCATGAAGGGGAAGTGCAACAGATAAGAAGATGTTGGTTTAAGTAAATTGAACAGTCTGACTAATAGGATATTTTGAAAGCAATATTCTTTCTCCCTGAGGATTGCAATCACATTGTTACAAGTGGAAGGGGGACAGAACTCTAAGACTTCTAAAATTCTTGTAAATTATTTAAATACTACATGGGACTCATTTATAATTAGCAAATTCATTGTGTTAATAGAGTCCTGCTGCTAAATGTCTTTGCTATTAAATAAAAGGGTGCTTTACTTGTTTGCCCACTTGCTTATTAATTTGCGTAGTAATTTTTTTATGGGTAGACCAAAAAACATAAAAAAGAAAGAAAAGAAAAAAAAAGGAAAGAAGATGTTGCCCTGACTTTTTTCTAGAAGTTTTCAAATGTTATTTCACTATGATCAAGTCTCTGAAATGATGATTCTGAACAACAACAACTTTTTTTTTTTAGGTCCATAGACACTTTATGTTCTATAGATGGGGAGAAGTAGAAGCAAATTAATAACAGATTTTTTAAGTAGTAAGAGAAAATGACCTTTTAATTTCTTCCACCATTTTCAACATGACACATTTCAATCAGCTACTATAATTTTTTATTTAAATCATGAATGAAGGAAATCAAAGCAAAATTTGAGTGTCAAGAAAATAGGAAAAGGAGCCATAGGTTAATGGTTAATATTTACACATTTCAACACCTAGTTTTCCAATAATTGTCCTTGATAGATACAGACTGAGATGACTTAACTTTGACCAAATTGCCACTCTATTCCTACCCCCTGGCCAAGTATCTGGCTCTTAGGCACATGATGGATGTTTACTGAATGAAAAAATACCCACCACTGAAGATTATCAATGTAATTTCTGGTTTGTTTCCCCTGAGTCTTGACCTTTGCTACATAGCATATCTCTGAAGTTCAGCCTAGGGTAATTTCCACACCAAAATGTGGAAATTGACTCCTTCAAATTTCCCAAGGAGTTTGAATCCAGAACAAAATCACCTTTCCTTCTAAAAGTCTATTTCATGTGGGTTTTATTATGAGGCAATGAAAACTTTTATAGAGAAATGCATGTCCCACTCAAGAGTCTTCCTCTGATAATACTCCTGTCAATTGCCTCTAAAGGTGAACTCAACTGGAACCTCAGATATATACTTATACAGTCCAGTGCCTCTGTGTCAATCCCCTTACAGGCACTCAGCTTTTCTGAGCTCATTTCCAGAAGTGGGGCAAAGCAATGGAATATATGCTATGTGGGATTCAAAGATGAATAAAACCAACAATAAAAAAACCAAACAACTCAATTTAAAAATGGACAAAGGACTTGAGTAGACAGATTTCCAAAAAAGATTTGCCAATGGCCAACAATCACATAAAAAGATGCTAAACTTCACTAATCAGAAATGTAAATCAAAGCTGCAAGACTCCACCTCACATTAGAATGGGTACTACCAAAAAAAACCTAGAAAATAACAAGTGTTGTCAAAGATGTGGAGACACTGAAACCCTTGTGCACTATTGGGCATGTAAAATCGTGCAACCACTATGGAAAATGTTATAATGGTTCCTCAAAAACTTACAGATAGAATTACTATACGGTTCAGCAGTTCCACTTCTGAGTATATATCCCCCAAATTAAAAGCAGAGTCTCAAAGAGATATGTGTATACTCATGTTCGCAGCTTCATTATTCCCAATAACCAAATGGTGGAAGCAACCCAAGTGTTCATTGAGAGAACAATAAACAAAATGTGGTATATACATACAATGAATTCATTTAATTCACAGTTACTGAACCTCACAAAGGGAGGAAATTCTGAAACATATTACAACATAGCTGAACCTTGAGGTTGGTAAATGAAATAAGCCAGTCCTAAAAGGATGGCTGTTATATGATTTCACTTCTATGGCATATCTAGATTAGCAAATTCATAGAGTCAGAAAGCAGAATGGTGGGTGTCAGGGGCTAAAGCAGAAGGGAATGGGAAATTCTTGTTTAATGAATTCAGAGTTTCAGTTTTGCAAGATGAAAAGGGTTCAGGAGATTGCACAGCAATGTAAATGTATTTAACACGGCTGAACTACACAAATCAAAATGGTTAAGGTAGTGAATTGAATGTTATATATATTTACCACTATATGTATATACATATATGTACATACATGTACACATATTATATACATACATGCGATGTGTATATACATGTATATAATAAACTGATACCCTGCCCTCAGAGTTTTTAGCATAAAGGTGTGTTGAATTTTGTCGAAGGCCTTCTCTGCATCTATTGTGATAATCATGTGGTTTTTGTCTTTGGTTCTGTTTATGTGGTGAATGACACTTATAGACTTGCATATGTTGAACCAGACTTGCATCCCCAGGATGAAGCCTACTTGATTGTGATGGATAAGCTTTTTGATGTGCTGTAGCAATCGGTTTGCCAATATTTTATTGAAGATTTTTGCATCTATGTTCATCATGGATATTGGCCTAAAGTTTTCTTTTCTTGTTGAGTCTCTGCCGGATTTTGGTATCATGATGATGTTGGTCTCATAAAATGACTTGGGAAGGATTCCCTCTTTTGGGATTGTTTTGAATAGTTTCAGAAGGAATGGTACCAGCTCCTCTTTGTGTGTCTGATAGAATTCGTCTGTGAACCCATCTGGACTTCGGCTTTTTTGGTTGGTAGGCTATTAATTTCTGCCTCAACTTCAGCCCTTGTTGTTGGTCTATTCAGGGTTTCAACTTATTCCTGGTTTAGGCTTGAGAGGGTGCAAGTGTCCAAGAATTTATCCATTTCCTCCAGGTTTACTGCTTTATGTGCATAGTGTTGTTTGTAGTAATCTCCCAAAATTACTCTTTTTATTTCTTTCTAGTTTCGTACTATTGTGGTTGGGAAATATACTCAATATAATTTTTCTTTTTAAATTTGGATGAACTTCCCAGTTTCATCCACAGATCTCTTACATTTCCTTTCACCTTTTTAAATGTCTTGCTTATAGATTGTTTTCCTTTATTTTCATACTTCTCTATTGAAATTTTTATTTCAGCAATTCTTTTTAATTTCAATACCTCTTCCTTATTCTCTTTCTTTTTATATATCCTCCTGTTTTTAATTTATTAATGTGATATATTTATGATAGAAGTTAATGTTTTGTTTTTCTTACATTCTCTTTAATTCACTAAATTATGTCTGTCCCCTCCCTTCAAGGTGAGGTGTTCCTTTTGGTTTGTTTGCCTGTTTGCTTTTGTTATAATCTTTGCTATTCTCTTTCACATTGCAAACTTTTATTTGATGATCTTTGATATCCCAGTATTATTTGGCAACAGAAGAGATGTCTCTTTGCTCATATAGCTAACCTGAGCTTGTTGATTGGTGGACTGTGATTTAGGTTGATTAGGTAAAGTAAGTCATTTTGAGGAGTTACTTCAAAATGTCAGTATGCAACAGCTTTCCTCTGGGGATACTCAGCTTCTTTAGAAGAGCAACCCTGCTGTTTTTCCAGGAGAGTATACATCTGGCTGAAGACAGTTCACATATTGAGGAGTCTCTGGAGTCTCAACTACTCTGTACACAGTCTTTTGCTTCATCCTCTATTGTATGTAGGTCTTCTGAACGCTGAATTTCTCCAGAGTTATGTCTTACTGCAGTTTGATAAATTGGTTATTATACCCTCCATTCCATGTTCATTCTTCTATAGATATGTTAATATCTCCTGTCTGACTGACATCCCTTGTCCATCTCACCTGGTACTTGTGGTTTTATACCTGCTTTATTTCTTTACTCTCATTTCATCAGAATATTTAGAGCAAGCAGTGATAAAAACATGTCGTTGATCATCAAAACACCACAGTTCATCTCTTTTCTAGAGTGCAATTACAGGGTAGACATTTATCTTCCTTTGAAAATGAGGTTTTATTTCCATATCTTCCTTTTCTCCCTTATAATGTTTCCTCTCACATTTTACCTAATGCCTGATCATAATACAGATCACAAATAAATTTTAAAATTAGTTATAAGACCTGGCACCATAAAAACCCTAGAAGGAAATCTAGGCAAAACCATCCAGGACATAGGAGTAGGCAAGGACTTCATGAACAAAACACCAAAAGCATTGGCAACAAAAGCCAAAATAGAAAAATGGGACCCAATGAAACTCCACAGCTTCTGCACGGCAAAAGAAACAGTCACTAGAGTGGATCGGCAACCAACAGAATGGGAAAAAATTTTTGCAGTTTACCCATCTGACAAAGGGCTGATATCCAGAATTTACAAAGAACTCAAAGAGATTTACAGGAAAAAAACAAACAAGCCCATTCAAAAGTGGGCAAAGGATATGAACAGACACTTTACGAAAGAAGACATATATGAGGCCAACAATCATATGAAAAAATGCTCATCGTCACTGGTCATCAGAGAGATGCAAATCAAAACCACATTGAGATACCATCTCACACCAGTTAGAATGGCGATCATTAAAACATCTGGAGACAACAGATGCTGGAGAGGATGTGGAGAAAAAGGAACACTTTTACACTGTTGGTGGGAGTGTAAATTAGTTCAACCATTGAGGAAGACAGTGTGGTGATTCCTCAAGGCCTTATAAATAGAAATTCCATTTGACCCAGCAATCCCATTACTGGGTATATATCCAAAGGACTATAAATCGTTCTACTATAAGGACACATGTACACGAATGTTCATTGCAGCACTCTTTACAATGGCAAAGACCTGGAACCAACCCAAATGCCCTTTGATGATAGACTGGATTGGGAAAATGTGGAACATATACACCATGGAATATTATGCAGCAATCAGAAATGATGAGTTCGTGTCGTTTGTAGGGACATGGATGAATCTGGAGAACATCATTCTCAGCAAACTGACACAAGAACAGAAAATGAAATACCGCATATTCTCACTCATAGGTGGGTGATGAAAAATGAGAACACATGGACACAGGGAGGGGAGTACCAAACACTGGGGTCTATTGGGGGGAAAAGGGGAAGGCCAGCGGGGGGGGGAGCTGGGAGGGATAGCCTGGGGAGAAATGCCAAATGTGGGTGAAGGGGAGAAAGAAAGCAAAACACACTGCCATGTGTGTACCTATGCAACTGTCTTGCACGTTCTGCACATGTACCCCAAAACCTATAATGCAATAAAAAATAAAAAATAAATAAAAATAAAACTGTTTTGTGCTCACCCATTCTGGCTTTATTAAGCAAAAAGATTTAATATATAGCTCTAATTGAAGAAAAAAGAAACCAAGTTATTATTACATTCTGATACTTTCAGTTCCATTGTACCTCAAATTTTTTTCTGTTGATCTCACTATTTTTTTGTCTCAGTTGAACTGTCTTTTTATTTTATTTATTTATTTTTAATTTTTTATTGCACTTTAGGTTTTGGGGTACATGTGCAGAACATGAAAGACAGTTGCATAGGTACACACATGGCAGTGTGTTTTGCTTCCTTTCTCCCCCTTCACCCACATTTGTCATTTCTCCCCAGGCTATCCCTCCCCAGCTCCCCACCACAGCTGGCCCTCCCCTTTTCTCCCCAATAGACCCCAGTGTGTAGTACTCCCCTCCCTGTGTCCATGTGTTCTCATTTTTCATCACCCTCCTATGAGTGAGAATATGCGGTATTTCATTTTCTGTTCTTGTGTCAGTTTGCTGAGAATGATGTTCTCCAGATTCATCCATGTCCCTATTTACTCCACCTTGTATCAGTGCAGACAAAGCATAGCACCTGCATATTAGAGATCCATTTTTATGCATTCCATATGTTTTTTTTCAATTCTCATAATATGCTTCTTGAGACAACTTAAAATAGATTGACCATAGAGAGAGACTAAAAAGGAAGACTGAGATCACTATCTTTGCAAGAGAGTTTTATAATATTTTTTGTTCTCTGTTTTTAAATTTTTAGCACTTTTTAAATGGAGAAATGGTCATTTTTGACATCTAGCTCTAGAGTTTCTGAAAATCTATTTGAGTCCTCTCTGTCTTCAGACCACTTCTACACCTCTTCCTGGCCATAAAAAAAAAATCTGTCTCATTTTTTATAAAACATTCATGGAAGCCTTTCAGATATATGAAAGTAGCAATAATCATCCCCCTGAGGCATTTGTCTCTCTTCTAGTATAGTAACCAAACTGGAACAGTGTACTGTAAACATGGACCATCCAGTACATAATTAAAAGGGCTTATCGCTTCAGTAGTTTTAGGTGATTCTTAACTCAGATCCAAATCAAATTGGGCTTTTGAAGAGTTGTACCACAAAGTAGGCTTACATTGAATTTGCACTTTCTTCATATCCTAGCATTTTATCTTAATGTTTAATTTTTTATCCCAGATCTATTTTTGTACCTATGTGTAAGAATTTATATTTCATTTAGCAAATGCTAATATTTTAATTTAAGCTTGTCCTTTCAAATTTAGAAATCCTTTTTGATTCTTAATTCAGAAAATACGCATTCCCCAACCAATATTCATTAATACCAACTTACAAATTTGAGTATTCTACCTTACATGTCTTAATTGGAGTCATTAATAACAACATTGGAAAGAGCAGGGTCTAAGACAAAGTCCTGTAGTGTATCCCCAGGGACCTCCATTCAGTTTGATGTCTGTCAGTCCATCAGTCTATTTATTTATTTATTTATCTATTTAGAGACAGAGTCTCTCTCTGTTTCCCAGGCTAGAGTGCAGTGACGCAATCTCAGCTCACTGAAACCTCTGCTTCCTGGGTTCAAGTGATTCTCCTTTTGTCTCAGCCTCCCAAGTAATGTGCCACCATGCCCAAATAATTTTTTGTATTTTTGTAGAGATGGAGTTTCATCATGTTGGCCAGGCTGGTCTTGAACTCCTAACCTCAAGTGATCTGCCTGCCTTGGCCTCCCAAAGTGTTGGGGATTACAGGTGTGAGCCACCACACCCAGAAGCATCAGTCAATTCTATCTGATTTGAATTAGTCAAACAACTACATCAGCCTAATTGCACTATTTTTTCAACTGCTTCCATTTCTTTCTTTCTCTCTCTCTTTTTTTTCTCTTTCATTCTCTCTCTCTCTCTCTCTCTCTCTCTCTCTCTCTCTCTCTCTCCCTCTCTCTTTCTCGACAGTGTCTCATTCTGTCACCTAGGCTGGAGTGCAAGTGGTGCCATCTTGGCTTACTGCAATCAGGACCTCCCAAGCTCAGATGATCCTCCCACCTCAGCCTACTGATTAGCTAGGACTACAAGTATGTGTAACCATGCCTGGATAATTATTCATTTTTCTTTTTTGTAGAGATGGGGCTTTTTCATGTTTCCCACGCTGGTCTCTGATTCCTGAGCTAAAGCAATTGCCTGCTTTGTGAGCCACCACATCCAGCTTGCTTCCTTTTCTTCATGAGGCATAATTTTTAAAAAGTTAGTCAAAAGTTTTATTAAAATTATGATGTTTTCTAGTCCAGTACTTCAATAAACTTTTGATAAATGCTCATGAGGTTAGTTTGACATAATTTCTTATTAATGAACTCAAGCTATATATAACCAATTGCTGCTAACTACTCCTAAAATACCTATCTGTTTAATAATACATTTTAGGGACCTTTCAGTTTAATATGTCAGAGTTTTCCTCTCTGGAACCAACCAAAACAACAGGATGAGAACAAAAAAAAGAAAACTCTATTTTTGATGAAACTTAAAAGCTTTTATAACCTTAATCTCAAAAAGTAAGAGCTCCAAAGTACAGTGAAAATCAGGTCAAGGTGAAGATGACACCGAGGATACCTGCTGCTCTAGATTTTAGGTCAAGGATAGTGTCCCAAAAGTGTGTGGCATGACCTGACAAAGGAAATAAACAATCCCTGTTTTGAAATAAAATTGGTTTTGAAGCTGGTAGTGAGAACATCCTAGAACTCTGACTACCACATAGGGCAGAGAAGACGGATTGGAAAATTAAAGAATATAACACTATGCACACATACACATGCACAAGCACACACACAAACACACACAAAAACATACACACAGACACCTGTATCAACATAGAGGGATGTCCTGTGAACAAGGGAAACTACTTACTAGTCAGAAGCAGAATCACAATTACAGGGAATAGTACTCATAAGAGATTATATGGATGACAAATGATGTTCAAACTACTCTCTACTACTTTTTCTCAGCTACTCATGACTATCCTGCTCACTCAGTTACTCCCCAAAATGATACTTCCATACATAACAAGGGTAGTAAAAAACTTATTTAATACAACCTCAAGTAATAATTGAAGACAAATTATCATGGTACTAATAAAAACTTTGTTGCAAAAGGAAGAATATAACCAATAAAGGATTTGTGAAGAATACAGAAAAAAAGAGAACACCTGAAAAATAAGTCAACGAAGATGATAAAATAAATGTAAAGAAAATAATATTGCCATACAAATGAAGCTGAATAGGGATTGCTGAAAATGGTCAGGGACAGGGAAGATAGATACACTTGATAAAACTGAGCAAAAATAAAATGAAAAATAACAGTGAAAAAGCATTAGAGAAGAAATCGTGAATACGAGAAATAAAAAAGCTCTGTGATATGTATAGTCTGTGCTGCTGGGGGAAAAATAGAACAAATAAAAGGTTTTTAGGAAAGCTTTCTTGAATCATAGGGGGCCATGAATAGGGCCATGAATTGCCCTTGAGTCATAAAGGGCAATATGGTATCTAATGAATAAAATACACAAATTGACCAGGATACATCCTTGCAAAATTACTGGACTTCCCAAATACAAAAACACAATAATATGGGCTTCTTAATCATAAAAAAAAAAAATCCCCTATGTTTTAAGAAATTCTCAAGCTGGGCTTTAGATTTCTGGATAGCAATATTCAATGCCAGAATTGAGTATTGCAAGCAATTTCTTTACGGAGTCATCAGAAAAACAGAATGTGACCCATGGATTGTACAATAGCCCCACTATTATTCAAGTATAAACACAATAAACAGATGATTTTATACATTCGAAAAGAAGAAAATAGGGTTCTCATGAGACCATCTTAAAGAAACTTCTGGACGATAGCTAAATGATGAGATCACACAGAAACATAGAGGGAAACAACACATACTGGGGCCTTTGGGAAGGTTGGGGGAAGAAGGAGGGAGATGATCATTAAAAATAATACAAATAAATTATTTTAATATCAGGGCACCCATGCCTCAAGAAAAGATATATCTGTGAATGATTCAAGAAAGGCTCTATGCAGAAAGTAGCATTTCAGTTGGGTCTTGAAGAAGAGTAGGTCTTTAGCAGGCAGGGGCAAAACAAAGAGCAGTCCAGGTATAGAGTACAAAACAAGCAGACACAGAAGGAAAGATGATAATTTTGTTTTGATATAATTTGAATATACTGGAAAGAGGGGCAGAGGTAGCCCTAGAGATTGTTTTCTGGGTTGAAGATAGAGTCCAAGCCTCTGGGTGACTTTGTAAGTACCAACGGGTCCCTCTTGAATCTAGCAGCATCACATTTAGGTTTGATCCTTCACAAGACATCAACCCTCCATGATACATGCCCAATTTTCTTTCCCCTTGGATTACATGCCAAGTTGCCAAGAAGCACTCCAGTTGAGAATTGGATTGATGACCCCAGTGAATAGCACATAGCCCTGCCCAGTTCCTGCAGGCTACAGGCTGCCCACTCCTGGTCCCAATACAGGTCTCTCAGGGGGTGCTTCTCAGTTCCTCTTTTGCTATATCTCACCTTCATCTCCAGGGCCTCTGGAACCTTCTTGCCTTCCCACGCCCAACTCCGCTTGGTGAAATAGTTGACGGTGGCAAATTCAATCAGTGCAGAAAATACAAAGGCATAACAGACGGCTATGAACCAGTCCATGGCCGTCGCATATGCCACTTTAGGTAAAGAATTTCTGGCACTGATACTCAAAGTGGTCATGGTAAGCACAGTGGTGACACCTGAGGAGAGAAAAGATAAGAACCAGTTGCAACTGGAAAACATTGAGAGCTTATTTGATGAAATTACTGATTTCCTATTTGAAAGAAGGTTTACCTCACTCAGAATGGCCCCTTTAAAATAATAATAATAATTAAAAAAACAGACAATCAAATCTGATGGGCCCACCTAGTAACCAGCCAATCCCAAGGCAGAGGAATAAGCATCTGCAATGGAGTACTTTTAATAGTTGTCCTCTAGCTTCTGCTTAAACATTTCCGTTGAGGAGCAGGTAGTCCATTTTACTGTAAGAGAGCATTTTAATTAGACAAAACTAGCTTATAAGCTGAAATATGCCTTCTTTTAGCTACTGGCCCACAGACTGATCTTTGAGTTTCTTCTGTGGTGATGCAAGAAAAAAAAACTCTGCTCCTTCCTCTCCAGAACAGGCCTTCAGAGACCTGAAAAGGGCTATAGTTTCTGGCAAAATTACTCATATTCAGAATGAACATGGAGATTCACGTTCACCTAATGAACTCCTTTTCTTGTTCATTTCCTTCCCTATCCTTGCAATTTTCTTCTGAATAGCCCGGAACTGAGCCCAGGACTCAGGTCATGGTCTAAATTCGGTAGGATAATTACTTCCTTAATTTTGGACACTCTTCTGATAACGCAGCAAACTATTGTGGAAAGTGGTTCTATAGCTACATCACACCCTAGGTCCCTATTGGGCAATGAAAACTGTTCCAAAATCTGTTTCTTGTGAGTTTTTGCCAAATCCAAGCTTGTCTTTAGATCAATTGATTCTTTTGGTGGGGGAGTGTTACTCTAAATTCAAGAATGTATTTACCTTTAAATTCTACTTTATGTTTTTTCCTAATATTTTCATATTTTAGATATACATGTGAGATATATATATATATATATATATATATATATATATATATATATATATATATAAACTGTGATTAATGGTATAAACTTTAGAGTCAGAATGAACTAGGTTGAAACCTGGGCAACCTCACTTACTAGTAATATGACCTTAAATAAGGTGTTCTACCCCAGACAGCCTCCATTTTATCATGTGCAAAAGGGGAGTGATAACACCAGATAATAAAGATATTTGTTGGAAATATATATATATATATATATAAAATATGTCTGATATGCTATAGACTCTCTCTCTCTCTCTCTCTCTGTGTGTGTGTATATATATATACATATATATATAAAATGTGTCTGATATGCTATAGACTCTCTCTCTATATCTATATATATATGGATATATATGGAATGACACAGAGTAATCATTCCATAAATAGCTTCTATAATTAGCATGACTATTATTTTTACTGTTCTTAGAAAAATAATGTTGTCATAACTATGTAATTAATCATAGCAGTGTAAGTATAATCACATTGTTAACAATATATCATAATAATTTTACAATTGCTAGCAATGTTATTCTAGTCTCAATGACTACCATACTAGAAGTTAGATGTTCTGAGTGCTGCCGCTTGCTTGCTTTGTATCTTATGGAATTTCTTTTTTCTCTCTGTGCCTCTATTTTGCTCATTTATGAATATTCCCTACTGTCTCTGTCCCCCAGGATTTTGATAAAGCAGTAAGTAGATGTATAAATTCATTCAAACTTAAGGAAGGGGAAATGGTCAGACTGTCTTTCTGAGTGTCAACATGCTGAAGAGGAAGGAGAAAGTGAGTCTCCTTAGCCTGGGTCAAGTGGGGCATGGAATGAAGTCCGAATCAGGTGAAAGATGCTATATACAAAAGCAAACAGAGAACGCACTGCCTCCATTAACTTTACCCAAAGGGTCAGCCATGTGTGCTGATGCCTATGGGGCTTCCTCTTCTATCTTGGTCTGCTGTAGCACCTTACTTATATATTTTCTATGTAAATGAAAATCCACACTGGAAAAGACTGAGTACAATTTCACCAGAAATATCCTAAAGGAGTACCTTTGCACAAACGAGGCAGGGACTCATCAAGGCTGATTAGCCAAAACACATTTTAAGCCATGTAAGGAATCAGCCACATAACTAATACTTATTAACAGACTATCTGAATCTGTAACCTGGTAATCTGTGAGAATGGATCCAGGCCTTGGAAACCTTCAGATCATACTGAGCAAGGAGTTACTTAATGGGAGAAACAAGTTACCTCATTAATGGTTAGTAGCAAATGCGGTTGTACATTCTGACACATTCATAGAAGTGTGCTGCTAGTACTTAGATGAAGAGACTTGTATTGTGACATAAGTGTTTCTGTGCCATGTCTCAGTAGAGATTTTTAGAGCTCTAGTCTCTAGGGCTTAATTAAAACTGTCAACTTACAGAAAGCTCTTAGCTAGTCAGAGCTGGTAGGGCCCTCAATCAAGTCTTTGGTACACTTCATTGATGGACAAAGAGATTCCTGGCATTTTAAAAGATATTCAGCCTGTCTCCAGTGCTTCTCTTTCAAGACTAGAAAACATTTCTGAAAAGGCTCAGGTAGAACTGACTGTCCTCCCTCATCTCCTTTGAGCACTTCTAGTGCACTTACTTCATGACATGTGTCTCTTATACCAAACCACATCTGTGATGAGTAGAAAGGACTTTAATTCTCAGGAACAGCCAACTAGCCCACTGTACCACATTTGCTCCCATCAGAGTTAGTACTGTACTTTTCTTACAGTAATTATTAAATATATTATTATTATTAATGTAGCTTTTATTGTCTTCTTTTCTACAGCATTACTGTCTGCTTTGTGCCTTATACAGAGTTAGGTCTTAAGGATAAAAAGTTTAGATATTTCAGACCACAGCATTCAAAATGAGTACCCATTCTCCCCCTAGGAGATAATCAGAATCAATCACATTTTATATATCTGTTTACCTCAGACACCACACACCACTACAAGGGCAAGGCTATTTGTTAATTCACTTTTAGTCAGGCTTAATTCTGTTTTACAAAGTCCTATCTAACCCTATCACCCATACCCTTAAAAACTTTATTGCAAACTCTTCTTACTGTCTAATTCTGCTACTCTATGACTGGGGAGTCTATATTCTTAACCTGTTATCTGAATGTGTATCCCCCTTTTGGTCTTAACTGAAACCTGACTCTCCTCTTGAATACACTGTTTTGGTTCTCAAAATGTGGTTGATAATTCAGAATCAAGAGCTCCAGAGGTGCAATCCATATTTTCTTTGATGTCTACTTCTTAGAGCATTACAAGACCACAGTGTAGTAACCAGTGCTCTTTTGAGATGTCTACCATCTGGTGATACCCCTTTCTGCCCTTTTCATAAGTATCATCTGTAGAATACTCCCACCTCCCCAAAGATACCTTTGTGCCCATACCATCCCCTCCTTCATCTTAGGTAACCATTGATGTGCTTTCATTTGCTATGGATTAGATTTTTCTCTTGAAATTTCGTATAAATATTTTACAGTATGTAAATATACTCACTTGTGTCTGGCTTCTTCCACTCAGCATAGTATTTTTAGGTTCATCCATGTTGTTGCATCTATCTGTGGTTTGTTCCTGTTAATTTCACAGTAGCCTTCCATTGTATTGATATTACCTAATTTGTTTATTCATTCACTCAGTAACGGGTATCTGGATTGTTTCCAGTGTTCAACTATTGCGAATAAAGATACTGAGATGATTTACATGTAAGTTTGTGTGAGTATATGCTTTCATTTCTCTTGGCAAATACCTAAAGAATGGAACTACAAGATTATATAGTAAGCATATGTTTAACTTTATATGGCATTGCCAAACTGTTTTCTAAAGTAATTTTACCATTTAACATCCCCAGCAGATGTATGAGAGTTTTAGTCAGCATGCATCCTTGACTTAAAAAATAAAATAACATTAAGCCAGGCGCAGTAGTTCACGCCTGTAATCCCAGCACTTTGGGAGGCAGAGGTGGGTGGATCCAAGGTCAGGAGTTTCAGAGCAGTGTGGCCAAAATGGTGAAACCCTGTCTCAACTAAAAATACAAAAATTAGCCAGGCACAGTGGAGCGTGCCTGTAGTCCCAGCTACTCGGGAGGCTGAGGCAGGAGAACTGCTCGAACCCAGGAGGTAGAGGTTGCAGTAAGCCAAGTTTATGCCACTGCAGACTCTCTCTCAAAAAATAAAAATAAAATTAATTGATACTTTAACAATTTTCTCTGATAGTGAAAGTCCTTGAAACATTTTATCTCCATATATCCCCATCTCAATGTATAAATATTACGTTATGTTCTA
The DNA here is from genome assembly GCF_049354715.1 of Callithrix jacchus. Classification (NCBI taxonomy): domain Eukaryota; kingdom Metazoa; phylum Chordata; class Mammalia; order Primates; family Cebidae; genus Callithrix; species Callithrix jacchus. The sequence goes on from NC_133524.1 coordinate 148,469,803, forward strand.
GTATTTTATTTTAAATGTATTGGTCAAGCCACTGTTACCATTTCATACATTCAGTGCTTATTTTAGCCATTCTAATATTTAAAATAATGTCTCCATGAGGTTTTAGTTTATATTTCTCTAATTAAAAAAAAGTGATGTCAAAGATCCTTTCACATGATTATGGGCATTTCTATATATTCTTTATCATAAATCAAGTGTCCATCTATATGGCTGTATTTTAGGCTTTCTTATTTTCTTTAAAAATCTTTTGAGACAGGGTCTCACTGTGTCACCCAGGCTGGCGTGCAGTGGCATAATCATGGCTCATGGCAGCCTCAACCTCCCAGGCCCAAGCAATCCTCTCACCTCAGCGCCCCCCCGAGTAGCTGGGACCACAGGGATGTGCCACCACACCTGACTAATTAAAAAAAATTAAGATGAGGTCTCCCTGTGTTGCCCAGGCTAGTCTTGAATTCCTGGACTGAAGCAGTACTCCCACTTCAGCCTCTCAAAGTGCTGTGATTACAGGCATGAGCTGCCACTCCTGGTCTCTCTACTTTGTTATTTTTTAGAAGGATATATTGGCTATTCTTGCTTTTGGTTCTTACATAAAAGTTTTGTAATCACTTTTTATATTAACATTTTAACTTGCAGGTTCTCAAATCAATGAAATTAGTGTAAATACCAATTCTAAATTAATATGAGGCCAAGTTAGAATTAAAAAATGAATTATCAAGGGACCCCATATTTCACACTAAGCCCAGGCCAAAAGAAACATGCTTCTTTATTGTCCTCTGCACTGATAAGTATATTTTTCTAGTACTCTCTTGCATTGAAAGCATAACTCTTCAATGATATTGAATTTATGGGAAGTGTCCTTGTATTAATTTCCTTTGGCTTATGTAACAAATTATCACAAATTTAGTTGTTTAAAACAACTAAATGTCTTCTTACAATTCTTGATGCTAGAAGTCTGAAATTAGTTTCACTGGTCCAGTGTCAAGGTGTCAGCAGGGTGACACTCCCTCTGGAGGCTATAAAGGAATAATCTATTACCTTTTTCAGCTTCTAGAGCTGTATGACAGATTCCTTCACTCATGGTCCCCTCCCTCTTTCTTCAAAGTCAACAGCAGAGCATGTTTAAATCTTTCGTCCTTCTGTCATCACACTGCTTTCTCTTTCATAGTCAAATCTCCTTCTGCCTTATTCTATAAAGATACTGTGATTGCATTTAGGCCCCATTCCAGATAATACAGAATAATCTCTCTATCTTGAAATATTTTAGTTAATCACAACTGCAAATTTATTTTTGCTGTATAGGTCACACTAACAAGTTCCAGGGACTCGAATATGGGTATGTTTGTAGACCATTATTCTGCCTACCACAATCTTAATTGTAAACGTCTTTCTTATATAAATTTAAAAGCCAAACTCCTGTTTACCAATACCAGGAGCCCATCTGTGTATCTTCCTGCCACAACAGTATCAGTTCATATCATTAACACTCAAGATTTCAGTTTGTCCTTTCATTTGGGCCCCTGAGTATTTCCTTTAATTTCTTCAACTCGGGAGTTTGAGACCAGCCTGGCCAACATGGTGAAACCCTGTCTCTATTAAAAATACAAAAAAAAATAGCCAGGCATGGCAGTGGGTGCCTGTAATCCCAACTACTTGGAAGGGTGAGGCAGGAAAATCGTTTGAACCCAAGAAGTGGAGGTTGCAGTGAGTCAAGAACACACCATTGCAGTCCAGCCTGGGTGACAGGAGTGAAACCGTCTCAAAAAACGAACAAACAAAAGAATGGTTTCTGTTTCACCTAGCTTTTCTAGTATTTTATAAAGGAAGTTTTTCAGGCTATCTAGTTTGCTGTATTTCCCAAAGTGATCATATTTAATCTACTCTCATACAACTTCTGCTCCCTCCACTTAACTAGAACTGTTCTTTTCAAGATCACTAACAGCCACGTATATCAGAATACCCAACAGTTTCTGTCTGCAGTTCATGTAAACTCAGTACAATTCAACCCACATGAGTATTCGCTACTTTTTGAAATACTTTACTTATTTGACTTCCATGATATCACATTTGATTATTCTTTCTTTTTCCTACTTTACAGGTCATTCTTTCTCTTTCTCCACTGCTATCTTCTACTATACCTGACCTGCAATGCTACTTCTTCCTAAAATATAATTTACTTTTTATTTCACTACCTGGTAAAACTTCAGGATATTGGTAGAAACACCTTCTGTGTGGATATCAAGTACACTCAAGTATATGCCTCACAGGTGCCATCGCCATGGAGGCAGTTTAGTAGCTGAAAAAAAATATTTATCTCCTGCAGTGGGAAAAATAGGCAGGAAATATTTTATATGTTTTAAGTCTGTGAGGGAAAGTGCTAATGATATGAAAATGTATTCCTAAATATAAATATACTCATGATGAAGAAAATGCCTTCAATTGTGGGTACTATTAAGAAATTATTTAAACCTTGTGTGGCCTTTACAGAATATCAGATAATTCACACTTTCAAAAAGACCAGAGAACAAGCAGCAAAGACAGACACACAAAAAAAGGTGGATCTTAACAAAGCCCCCAGTCCAATACTCTGTTGACAGCTTGGTTTCTAACCCTTTAAATTCTCCACTCTGTGGACTAAATTCCTCTCTTTTTCACTAAAGGATAATTCCCTCTCCAGTTTTTGGGGCAAGCAGGACTGAGAAAGGAAGCATTTCAGTATCTTATTGGTTAAATATTCTTCTTCTTCTAACTTTCTCCTTAAGACTTCAGTTGTCTAAAGCTCCGTGGTCTGATGATTCATTTGCTACTGTTAAACTCAGGTATTTCTCCCATTCTCTCCAGGAATCATTCTTCCACCTTTCTCACCTCTACTGTGACTCTCCATGATAAAACTTTCCCTTACACTCCATAAATTATCACTCACCAAAAACTGTGCGGGCAGGAACAGACTCTCTGTTGAGCCAGAACGACACTTGTGACAGAATGACAGTCATGATACATGGCAAGTAGGTCTGGATCACAAAGTAGCCAATTTTTCGCTTGAGATGGAAGTGGGTTGTCATGACGACATATTCTCCTAGAGAGAGAGTAAAATTAGGCAGTATGTAGCTACATAAACATTGTTAAATTAAGTTGGGCCCCAATTCAATTCACAAATCTCCTTAACCTTATATTCAAGACAAGGTATTCCAGTACCTCCCAAGTTCATGTAACCAGAGTCCTTTAATAATCACAAAACTGTGTTTTTTGTGTGTGAAAAAACAATGCTATCGGTGTACCAATACAGCTTGCTCAAAACAATTTTGAGACAAGTTCATTCAAGTAAATTAATGTTTTCATTTAAATAATAATAAAAATAATAATCTACAGCACTCGCTGTGTGATAGGCACTCATTTAGCACTTTAACATTATAAGATATTTAATCTTCACAAGAACCCTATGAGGTAGGTACTATTGTTACCCTCATTTTATAGGATGAGGATAAAGCCAAGAAACTAAGGCAAGGAGAGATGGAGCAACTTGCATAAGGTTACCCAGCTAGTAAGTAGTAAAGCCCAAGGTCAAGCCTGAGTAGGTTGTCCATAGTTTATGCTTTTTAACTATTATGCTCTGCTGTTCTAATGGACTTACTTGGTTAGACCCAAAAGTTCACAAAGCAGAATGTGAGCTAACCTACATTATCCCACTTCTAAAATAAGAGTGAGCACTTATTGCACTTTTACTGTGTGCCAAAATATTTTCGGAGTGTTTGTGGAGTGTTAACTTTATATCCTCCTAAAAGCTCTATGAGATGGGTACTAATAATTATCCCAGGTTGTTAAATCCATTAGTCAATTCTCCCTCTTACTGGATTTGTCAGCAACCCTTTAAGCAGTTGATCCTCTATCCTTCTTGTAATCACTCTCTTCACAGAACCTCTATGCCATGATGCTTTTCTGGTTTCTCTCCTACTTGACAGACCACTCCTCCAAAGCCTCCTTTGCTGACCTTTTAATTTCTAAACATTTGAGGATGTCAAAACTGTACTTGTACTTTTTTGTCTCACTCAGACACTGGCCACTCTCATCCAGCCTGTGCCTTTAATACCTTAAACTCTAATAACTCCCCAGTGTATATCTTCTACCTGGGCTTCCTACTTCTTATGGGTTGAACAAAGATATGCTGAAGCCCTATCCCCTGTTACCTCAGACTGTGGCCCTGTTTGGAAATGGTGTTATTGCAGATGTAGCTAGTTAAGATGAGGTCATGCAGTACTGGAGTAGGGTGGGCCTCTCATCCAACACAACTGGGGTCCTTATAAGACAGGAGAGCACTGTGTGAAAACACAGACACACAGGGAGAAGGCCATGTGACAGCAACAGGAGTAGTGCAGCTGCGAGCCAAGGAACGCCAGGTATTGCAGCCACCACCAGAAGCTAGGGAGAAACAAGGGACTGATTCTCCCCTCAGAATCTCCAGAAAGACATAACCCTGCTGATGCTTTGATTTGAGACTTCTAGCCTTAAGAAATGTGAGACACATTTCTGTTAAGTTACAGTTTGTGGTACTTTATTACAGGATCCTTAAGGTTCTCTACTCAACTCTAAGATTTATATATTAGACATCACTACTTTGTGATATAATAAGCATCTTGACTTAACATGAAAACCACGATTTTGGTTTTCACTTTCCCCATCCCACGCTCCCATTCAAAATGTCTCACCTAACAGACTTTCCACTGACTTCTCAACCCCACCATGTTCTTTCTCTCTTTCACTCACTCTCTCTCTCTCCTCTCACTTTCTCTCTCACACACATAACACACACAAAATCAATCAGTCAGCCAGCTCTTCCAGTTCTTTCTTCAAAATATATCCATAATTTGACCACTTCTCACCACATCTACTGCTACCACCCTGGTATAAGCTGCCATCAGGTCTCACCTAGAGAACCGTAATAGTTTTCTAACTGGTCTCCTTGCTCCGTCCTTGACTCCTCTTCAACGCATTCATAGTACAGCTGCCATAAATGATCTTATTAAAACATAAGTCATATCTTCTCCGTCTTCTGTTCAAGACTGTCCAGTGGCTACCATCTCTCAAAGAGTAAAATCAAAAGTCTCCAAAATAGTCCCCAAAGACCCTTGCAATCTGACTGCTCTAATAGCACTCTTATCAGAGCTTCTTATTTTTCACCTATCTTCCTCCACCCACATTTGGTTTTGGCAGGATTCCCAACTAAGGCAATTTCCCACTTTTCTACTCTACCCACTCCCTTGTACCTAAACCTAGGAAGCACCATCTGGTCATTCAAGCCTCCATATGCAATCCATAGTGTGTATTCACATCTTAGCTTGTTTATGTGAACACAAAAATTACAAGTAGGCTTATTTTTAATTTAGCAAATTAAAAATTATAACTTTAGAGTTTCTATTTCTTTTTTCTCTCTCTCTTCTCTTTTTTTCACTTCTTTTCTTTTTTTGTTTTATCTTCTGTGTATGTCCACCTCTACTTTATTCTGTCCTTTCCCTTTCCTTGACTCTCTCCCCACTGAGAAGGTATTGGGGATTTGTTTTTCATGAGATTTGGACTTTGATTAGCTTAGGCAATTTCCCCTCTTTACCATCTTAGTCTCACATTTCCAAATCCTACTTATTAATGCTAACTCTGATCATGTAAAACATTTAATATATAAAACATGTAATAAATATTCATAATTACATTCTGTGGATCTAAAAGGCAAAGCAAATGGACTTTTCAAAAGATTATCAAATTAATCATTTGTTTTGAATAACTGACTCAAAACAATTGAACACATTGATTTTCCTCAATCCTCTCCTTTTCTATACTTCTTTCTCTTTCTGTCGTGGCATCTGTCTTCTGAAGAGGTGAAAGGAATTCTCTTTAGTAAGAACTCACACCTTTTGCTAAGTGGGGAAGATTTCTCTTGTTTCTGTCCTTCTATTGCAGACTATCTGGTTCCAGTGTGAAATTGTCAAAGGGACAATGGAAAGACATTTGTGTATATTTACAGGTATTCACAACTTATATCATTTCTATGGTTGGAACTTACAAGTGAACTGTCAGAAAGCTTAGCAAATTATTATTATGTCAATTAACTCAATCAGATTTCTTAAATACACTCTGATATTTTTATCTCTATATATCTTCTTCCCTGCCAAAGAGAGAACCAAAGCTTTAATCAAATTGGAAGACTTAAACAATTCCCTCCATCCCACTTCCACCATTGTGCCCCAGCTAATTTTGTTTTCCGTTTTATTACATTTTAAGTTTTGGGGTACATGTGCAGGACATGCAAGATAGTTGCATAGGTACACACATGGCAGTGTGATTTGCTGTCTTCCTCCCCTTCAACCATAACTGGCATTTTCCCCCTGCTATCCCTCCCCAGCTCCACCCCCGCTGTCCTTTCCCTATTCCCCCCAATAGATCCCAGTGTGTAGTGCTCCCCTCCCTATGTCCACGTGTTCTCATTGTTCATCACCTGCCTATGAGTGAGAACATGTGGTATTTCATTTTCTGTTCTTGTGTCAGTTTGCTGAGAATGATGTTCTCCAGATTCATCCATGTCCCTACAAACGACACGAACTCATCATTTTTGATTGCTGGATAATATTCCATGGTGTATATGTTCCACATTTTCCCAATCCAGTCTATCATCAAAGGGCATTTGGGTTGGTTCCAGGTCTTTGCTATTGTAAACAGTGCTGCAATGAACATTCGTGTGCATGTGTCATTATAGTAGAATAATTTATAGTCCTTTGGATATATACCCAGTAATGGGATTGCTGGGTCAAATGGAATTTCTATTTCTAGGTCCTTGAGGAATCTCCACACTGTCTTCCACAATGGTTGAACTAATTTACACTCCCTCCAACAGTGTAAAAGTGTTCCTATTTCTCCACATCCTCTCCAGCATCTGTTGTTGTCTCCAGATTTTTTAATGATCGCCATTCTAACTGGCATGAGATGGTATCTCAATGTATTTTGATTTGCGTTTCTCTGATTACCAGTGATGATGAGCATTTTTTCATGTTTGTTGGCCTCATGTATGTCTTCTTTTGTAAAGTGCCTGTTCATATCCTTTGCCCATTTTTGAATGGGCTTGTTTGTTTTTTTCTTGTAAATCTGTTTTAGTACTTTGTAAATTCTGGATATCAGCCCTTTGTCAGATGGGTAGACTGCAAAAATTTTTTCCCATTCTGTTGGTTGCCCATTCACCCTAGTGACTGTTTCTTTTGCCATGCAGAAGCTGTGGAGTTTCATTAGGTCCCATTTGTCTATTTTGGCTTTTGTTGCCAATGCTTTTGGTGTTTTGGTCATGAAGTCCTTGCATACTCCTATGTCATGAATGGTTTTGCCTACATTTTCTTCTAGGGTTTTTATGGTGTCAGGTCTTATGTTTAAGTCTTTAACCCATCTGGAGTTAATTTGAGTGTAAGGTGTCAGGAAGGGGTCCAGTTTCTGCTTTCTGCACATGGCTAGCCAGTTTTCCCAACACCATCTATTAAACAGGAAATCCTTTCCCCATTGCTTGTTTTTGCAGGTTTATCAAAGATTGTGTGGTAGCAGGTATATTGTGTTGCCTCTGATGCCTCTGTTCTGTTCCATTGGTCTATATCTCTGTTTTGGTACCAGTACCATGCTGTTTTGATTACTGTAGCCTTGTAGTATAGTTTGAAGTCCGGTAGTGTGATGCTTCCTGCTGTGTTCTTTTTGCTTACAATTGACTTGGCTATGCAGGCTCTCTTTTGGTTCCATACAAAGTTTAAGGTGGTTTTTTTTCCAGTTCTGTGAAGAAGGTCATTGGTAGCTTGATGGGGATAGCATTTAGTCTGTAAATAACTTTGGGCAGTATGGCCATTTTCATGATATTGATTCTTTCTAACCATGAACATGGAATGTTTCTCCATCTGTTTGTGTCCTCTCTGATTTCGTTGAGCAGTGGTTTGTAGTTCTCCTTGAAGAGGTCCCTTACGTTCCTTGTTAGTTGTATTCCTAGGTATTTTATTCTCTTTGTAGCAATTGTGAATGGCAGTTCATTCTTGATTTGGCTCTTTCAGTCTGTTATTGGTGTATAGGAATGCTTGTGATTTTTGCACATTGATTTTGCATCCTGAGACTTTGCTGAAGTTGCTTATCAGTTTCAGGGGATTTTGGGCTGAGATGATGGGGTCTTCTAGATATACAATCATGTCATCTGCAAATAGAGACAATTTGACTTCCTCCTTTCCTATTTGAATATGCTTTATTTCTTTTTCTTGCCTAATTGCTCTGGCTAGGACTTCCAGTAATATATTGAATAGGAGTGGTGAGAGAGGGCATCCTTGTCTAGTGCCAGATTTCAAAGGGAATGCTTCCAGTTTTTGCCCATTCAGTATGATATTGGTTTTGGGTTTGTCATAAATAGCTTTTATTATTTTGAGATACATTCCATCAATACCGAGTTTATTTAGGGGTTTTAGCATAAAGGGCTGTTGAATTCTGTCAAAGACCTTCTCTGCGTCAATTGAGATAATGATGTGTTTCTTTTTTTTTTTTTTTTTTTTTTTTTTTGAGACGAAGTTTCACTCTAGTTACCCAGGCTGGAGTGCAATGGCGCTATCTTGGCTCACCGCAACCTCCACCCCCTGGGTTCAGGCAATTCTCCTGCCTCAGCCTCCTGAGTAGCTGGGATTACAGGCACGCACCACCATGCCCAGCTAATTTTTTGTATTTTTTTAGTAGAGACGGGGTTTCACCATGTTTACCAGGATGGTCTCGATCTGTTGACCTCGTGATCCACCCGCCTCGGCCTCCCAAAGTGCTGGGATTACAGGCGTGAGCCACCGCGCCCGGCCAATCATGTGTTTCTTGTTTTTGGTTCTGTTCATGTGGTGAATTACATTTATAGACTTGTGTATGTCGAATCAACCTTGCATCCCCGGGATGAATCCTACTTGATCATGGTGGATAATCTTTTTGATATGCTGTTGCAATCAGCTTGCCAGTATTTTATTGAAGATTTTTGCATCTATGTTCATCATGGATATTGGCCTGAAGTTTTCTTTTCTTGTTGAGTCTCTGCTGGGTTTTGGTATCAGTATGATGTTGGACTCATAAAATGATTTGGGAAGGATTCCCTCTTTTTGGATTATTTGGAATAGTTTCAGAAGGAATGGTAACAGTTCCTCTTTGTGTGTCTGGTAGAATTCGGCTGTGAACCCATCTGGACCTGGGCTTTTGTTGTGTGGTAGTCTCTTAATTGCTGCCTCAATTTCAGACCTTGTTATTGGTCTATTCATAGTTTCGGCTTCCTCCTGGTTTAGGCTTGGGAGGACACAAGTGTCCAGGAATTTATCCATTTCTTCCAGGTTTACTAGTTTATGTGCATAGAGTTGTTTGTAATATTCTCTGATGATGGTTTGAATTTCTGTGGAATCTGTGGTAATTTCCCCTTTATCATTTATTATAGCGTCTATTTGGTTATTCTCTCTTTTCTTTTTTATCAATCTGGCTAGTGGTCTGTCTATTTTGTTGATCTTTTCAAAAAAACAGCTCTCGGATTTATTGATTATTTGAAGGGTTTTTCATGTCTCTATCTCCTTCAGTTCTGCTCTGATCTTGGTTATTTTTTGTCTTCTGCTAGGTTTTGAGTTTTTTGATCTTGCTCCTCTAGCTCTTTCAATTTTGATTATAGGGTGTCAATTTTGGATCTCTCCTTGCTTCTCATGTGGGTACTTATTGCTGTATATTTTCCTCTAGAGACTGCTTTAAATGTGTCCCAGAGATTCTGGTATGTTGTGTCTTCGTTCTCATTGGTTTTGAAGAACTTCTTTATTTCTGCCTTTATTTCATTGTTTATCCAGTCAACATTCAAGAGCCAGTTGTTCAGTTTCCATGAAGCTGTGCGGTTCTGAGTTAGTTTCTGAATTCTTAGTTCTAACTTGATTGCACTATGGTCTGAGAGACTGTTTGTTATGATATCAGGTGTTTTGAATTTGATGAGGAGTGATTTACTTCCAACTATGTGGTCAATTTTAGAATAGGTGTGATGTGGTGCTGAGAAAAATGTGTATTCTGTGGATTTGGGGTGGAGAGTTCTGTAAATGTCTATCAGGTTTGCTTGCTCCAGGTCTGAGTTCAAGCCCTGGATATCCTTGTTAATTTTCTGTCTGGTTGATCTGTCTAACATTGACAATGGAGTGTTAAAGTCTCCCACTATTATTGTGTGGGATTCTAAGTCTCTTTGTAAGTCTTTAAGAACTTGCCTTATATATCTGGGTGCTCCTGTATTGGGTCCATATATATTTAGGATCAGCAGCTCTTCTTGTTGTATCCATCCTCTTACCATTATGTAATACCCTTCTTTGTCTCTTTTGATGTTTGTTGCTTTAAAGTCTATTTTATCAGAGATGAGAATTGCAACTCCTGCTTTTTTTTCTCTCCATTTGCTTGGTAAATCTTCCTGCATCCCTTTATTTTGAGCCTTTGTGTATCCTTGCATGTGAGATGGGTTTCCTGGATACAGCACACCAATGGGTTTTGGCTTTTTATCCAGTTTGCCAGTCTGTGTCTTTTGATTGGTGCATTTAGCCCATTTACATTTAGGGCTAATATTGGTATGTGTGAATTTGATCCTGCCATTTTGATGCTAGCTGGCGGCTTTGGCCTGTTAGTTGATGCAGATTCTTTGTTTTGTTGATGCTCTTTAGCATTTAGTATGTTTTTGGAATGGCTGGTACTAGTTGTTCCTTTCTATGTGTAGTGCCTCTTTCAGGAGCTCTTGTAAAGCAGGCCTGGTGGTGACAAAATCTCTGAGTACTTGCTTGTTCACAAAGGATTTTATTTTTCCTTCAGTTATGAAGCTCAGTTTGGCTGGATATGAAATTCTGGGTTGAAAGTTCTTTTCTTTAAGGATGTTGAATATTGGCCCCCACTCTCTTCTGGCTTGTAGGGTTTCTGCCGAGAGATCTGCTGTGAGTCTGATGGGCTTCCCTTTGTGGGTGACTCGACCTATCTCTCTGGCTGCCCTTAGCATTTTCCCCTTCATTTCAACCCTGGTGATTCTGACAATTATGTGCCTTGGGGTTGCTCTTCTTGCAGAATATCTTTGTGGTGTTCTCTGTATTTCCTGGACTTGAATATTGGCCTGCCTTGCTAGGTTCAGGAAATTTTCCTAGATAGTATCCTGAAAAATATTTTCCAGCTTGGCTTCATTCTCTTCGTCATGTTCAGGTACACCTATCAAACATAGATTAGGTCTCTTCACATAGTCCCACATTTCTTGGAGACTTTGTTCATTCTTTTTTGTGCTTTTTTCTCTAATCTTGCCTTCTCCTTTTGTTTCCTTGAGTTGATCTTTGACCTCTGATATCCTTTCTTCTGCTTGTTCAGTTTGGCTCTTGAGACTTGTGCATGCTTCACGAAATTCTCGTGTTGTGTTTTTCAGCTCCATCAATTCACTTATATTCCTCTCTATGTTGTCCGTTCTTGTTATCATTTCCTCAGATCTTTTTTCAAGGTTCTTTGTTTCTTTGCATTGAGTTAGAACATGTTCTTTTAGTTCACGGAAGTTTCTCATTACCCACCTTCTGAAGTCTGATTCTGTCATTTCATCACACTTGTTCTCCTTCCAGTTTTGTTCCCTTGCTGGTGAGGGATTGTGGTCCCTTGCAGGAGGCGAGGTGTTTTGGTTCCGGGTGTTTTCCTCCTTTTTGTGCTTGTTTCTTCCCATCTTTGTGGATTTATCCACCTGTCGTCTGAGTAGTTGCTGACTTTTCAATTGGGTCTCTGAGTGGATGCCCAGATTGTTGATAATGAAGTATTTCCATTTCTTAGTTTTCCTTCTAACAGTCTAGCCCCTCTGCTGTAGGACTGCTGAGGTCCACTCCAGGCCCTGCTTACCTGGGGTACACCTGTAGCAGCTGCAGAACAGTGAGGGATGCTACCAGTTTCTTCTTCTGCTATCTTTGTCCCAGAATGTTGCCCACCAAATGTCAGTCTGATTAGTCCTTTGTGATGTGACTCTTTGGATATACAGGGGTCAGGGAGCTGCCTGAGGAGACAGTCTGTACTTTATAGGAGCTCAAGTGCTGAGCTGTGAGCTCCATTGTTCATTCAGGGCTGCTAGGTAGGTATGTTTAGGTCTGCTGCAGCAGAACTCATAACGCCCCTTTTTTTCCTCAGGTGCTCTGTCTCGGGGAGTTAGGGCTGTATTTATGAGTATCCGTTGCACTGTCCTGCCCAGCAAGGAGGCAGTCTAGTCACTACCTGCCTGCCAAGGCTCTGCCCTGCTGCTGTGGGCTCCACCCTGCTGTCATGGGCTCCGCCCTATTGCCATGGACTCCGCCCTACTGCCGAGTGTAATTCCCTGTGGTCCTGTTTATATGGGTGTGGTTAGAACTGCCATGGTGATGGTGGCCCGCCTCTGTATTGGCAGACTCTCTCTGTTATGGTGGGTTGCCTCCACAATGGCAGGCTGCTCAGCAATGGGAGAGTACCTCCATAGGGGCTGAATGCCTCGGTAATGGCAGACGCCCCTTTCCCACTGAGCTGCACCATCCTGGGTTCAGCTGTGCTTGCCGTGAAACTCTCAACCCTGAGCATTTCCAATTGCTGTTTTGTTTTTGTGGGGGTGGGACCCACCGAGCCTGATCACCTGGCTCCCTGACTCAGAGCCCTTTTATTTTTTTTAAGTTGAACGGTTGACTCTCACCCAGGTGTTTCAGTTGCCTGCTGAAAGGGCACTGGGATCTGTGTGATTTCCTGTGCCGTGACCCACTGCACTGGCTCAAACGTTGCTGCCTGGGAATCTCCTGGCCTGGCTTACTGTTTAAGTCCTGTTTAATCAGATGAATGTGCTAAAGTGCCTTCCCAAATCTCTAATTGCAGGTTTAACAGGGCAACCAGACCAGTGTATTTTGTACGGAGTGCTGCTGCGCTGCGGCTCCGGACGAAATGGCTGCACCAGCCAAAACAGCTGTGCTGGCATCCCATGGGGCTCCTACACCTGGGAATTTCCTGGTCTGTGGGCAATAAAGATCTGTCTGTAAATGCGGCGTCCACTCACCCTGTGCACTTTCACTGAGAGCTGCAATCCTGAGTTGCTCCTATAGCGCCATCTTCTCCCTCTGTGTACCAGCTTATTAAACTCATGATGTACCATCTGTGTTGTGTGTGTTGTATGTGAAATATTCAAGGGTACAATATAAAACATGCAATGCATATATATTCACAAATCACTTATTATCTATGCATCAGAAATGCAAAAGAGTTTAGCTAAATAATGCTTTACATAACTGAATATATTTTCCTAAAGTAGATTTGTTAGAGTATCTCCCTCCTTGCCCCTATTTCTGAGCCTCTTTGTCTTTCCTATTATGAAGGATGATGCTTTAAGTGATTTGGGGGAATTTTCTCCTGCCTTTTCATTCCAGCCTATTAAACTCCATCTGTGTTCAATGTGAAGTATTTGAGGATAGAGTGTAAAACACATTCACATCTTAGTTAATTTCTAAGGTTTTGAAACACACAAGAGGGTTTTTTAGCTTGGCAAATTAACTCATCATAAAAAGTAAGTGGATATATTTTCTTAAATCTATCCTGGATATTTTTCCATCTCTCTATCTCTATTCCTTGTCCTTTATCTTGCCTCCTGTTCTCTTTTTATCTCCATCTCTCTTATTTTTTCTTTATGTCTTATTTTATGCATTATCTTTACTTACCTATGCTATACATTTAAAGAAATAATATATGCAATGATAATAATAATAAAATTGTCATTCTAAAAGTAATCAAATTTCTAGGAAAGATTGATAAATAAGGATCATACATCCAAACTATCTTTTTAGAAAATTAATGTAATAATTTCCCAAATTAGGTGATGGTGTCAACAACTAGACACAGACTTTGAGGAATTTCATTCATTTATGTAATACATGTTTGAAGCTGGAGCAACCATGGATTGTGGGTACTTTCTCTGGCCCAGATTTCCATTCATGCTAGACCCTACATGGAAGAGTGTATGCAGAATTCAGGAAAAAATGCACATAATTTATGATCACAATAAAAACAATACACATATATGTGAGGTAATAATATTTATATGGTTCCTAAATCAATAGGTATAAAAGTAAGTGCAGAAAAACATCTCTCCCACATCTGTCCCCAAATTACTCATTTCACATCTCCTTCCTTTAGGTAAACACAATTAACAGCCCCTTGTGTATCTTCCTAAAAATACTGTGTGTGTGCGTGTGTGTGTGTGTGTGTGTGTATACATAGTTTGAAAACATTTATCTACAAAAATTAAACTAATGTGATACATATAAAACTAGAGAGACAACAATTAAAAAGAATAGTAAATACTAACACAGACTTAAATGTTTGGATGTGTACTTGTGTGCACACATGTGAATTTAGTAAAAGCAGCATCTCATATCAATGAGGAAACACTAGATTATTCACTAATGGATATTGCTACATTTGGTTACCTCATAGTGCACACTAAAAATAAAACTCCAGATGTATTCAGGATGTAAATTTTAAAAATAGAAATAATGCAGTTCCTAAAACATATAGGTTAAATGTTGGATGTCCTATTCATATGGCAAACTGAGCACCAACATTTACCTCCTCTTTCTCTTAAGACTTCATCAAGTGCCAATGAAGACAATGAAACAGAATAAACAAACCCATAAGAAAGAAAACAACAGGAAAGAATGAATGAAAGAGCTCAAGAGAATTTTGGAATTCAGAAACTGCTGATGGAGAAAGCAGGCATCAGTGTAGATGGGAAGCAGCAGAAGGAGCTCAGCTTACAAGGGAGGTCCCTGCTGGCAATGCCCAGAGAGGACACAGACCTGGAGACTGTGGGGACAAGGGGAGAGGGTCTCAAGAATGGGAATGGAAAACAGGGATATTAATTACAGATCTGAACCTGGGAAATTACAAGCCCTACCTCCATAGGCACAATGACTGTATCAAGATGTTTACTCTCCCGGTCAAAGGAAAGATAACCAGAGTGCCTTTTTCTAAAATACAGTGAAGGGTCTTCCTATAGAAAACTAGGGAAATTTAAGTGGGTGGTAGGTCCTTAAAGGAGTAATGCAATCCCAACAAAAAGCCATATTTACACAGTCACAGTAATACAAATGTCCCTTGCTGGTTTTGAGCTTTTTAAATCAATCTATGGAGAAAGTATTGAAAGCTTAATTAGGGATATAGAACTGTTATTAGTTTCCTATTGATTGGTACTTTATCAAATTACCCCACATTTGTTGGCTTAAAACAGCACAAATTTATACTCTCATACTTCTGAGGGTCAGAAGTCTAAAGTGAGTCTTAGGTCCTAAAATCAGAATGTGGGTAAGCTGCATTAATTTCTGGTGACTCTAGGGAAGAATCGATTTTCTTGTCTTTTTTTGGCTTCTCTACATAATCCACATTTCTGGGCTTGTGGCCCCATTTGTCATCTTTCACGCCAGTTGTAAAATATCTTCTAGTCATTTTCTTTTTTACTCTGGTCTTCCTGCTTCTCCTTATAAGGACACACATGGTTACATTATGCCCACTTGAATAATCCAAAATAATCTCTTTATTTTGAAATCCACTTTCCATGTAACCTAACATGTTCACAGGTTCTAGGGAATAGGATGTGGACATCTTTTGGGGGACCACTATTCTCCCTACCACAAGAACTTTTAGCTGGCAGAAGTTGGAAGAAAGAAAGGAGGATATGAGGACAGAAGATTGATAGAATAAATATAGCTAACTATTTGATCCAGCTATCAAGACTTGGAAGAAAGGAAAAGTAGGGGCAATGGAAGTGAGATAACTACTCATATACCTTAGAGTAGGGAATCGATATTTCATCTCTAAAGGTCAAAAATAGCAGTATAAGCACATTATTTAGAACTGTAGAGGGAAACAACAGAAGTAAATCATATATGGGTAAGATAGAAACTGTTCCTTTTCAGTATATACCTTTCTGTTATTTTCTTTTCTTTTCTTTCCTTTCCTTCCCTCCACCTGCCTTTCTTCCTGCCTTCCTTCTTTCCTTTTATCCTTCCTTCTAAATGAAAAGTAAAAAGGGAGTGGTCCATATCATTTTTATGTGTACAGATTCTGGAGCAAGTTTGCTGCCTTGTTTCCAAATCTTGCTCCACCACTTACCAACTGTGTGACTCTGAGAAAATTATTTAACCTGTCTGAGCCCTGATTTCCTTATCTATAAGTCTCAGATAATACCACCACCTACCTCAGACTGTTGTTCAAGGGTTAAATGAGTTAATACGTGCTCACAGGGAAATTCTTGGCACATATTACATGCTCAAAAATTGATCATGATTAATTCTACCACCATACCCATGTATTACCTTGATAAACAATAAGAAAACAAGAATGACAATATCATGTTGCATTAGTTTTCTAGGGCTGCTGTAACAAATTACTGTGCTTTGCTTGGGTTAAAACAACACAAATGTATTATTTCACATTTCTGAAGGCTGAAGTCTGATATTGAGGTGTCATCAGGACAGCACTCCCTCTGAAAACCGTAGGGAAATCCTTCTTTGCCTCTTCCTAGCTTCAGGTTGTTTTCTGGCAATCTTTGGTGTTCCTCAACTTATAGAAGCATCACTCCAATCTCTGCCTTCATGTTCACATAGTGTTCTCCATGTGCACACATGCACCTGTGTGTGTGTGTCTCTATGTCCAAATTTCCCCTTTTTATAAGGACACCAGTAATATTGGATTAGGGCCCACTCTACTGCAGTATGACCTTATCTTAATTAATTACATCTGCAGTGACCCTGTTTCCAAATAAGGTCACATTCTGAGGTATTGTGGGGTAGGACTTAAACATATCTTTTCAGGGGACACAATTCAACCCATAATACCTGTGTTGGCAAGAGTGAGGGGAAATTGGCATGCTCATACACTGATAATGGGAGTGTGAATTCCTCAACCTTTTAGAACAGCAGTTTGTCAATATGTATCAATTTTTTAATGTGTTTACTTTCTGAAACAGCAATCTCAGTATCATGTCTGTATCCTATGCAGATAATTACACAGGAGCAAAATGCATAGTAGATGATTGTTTAAACAGATTGTGATCCCTTTATATGAGGACATTACCAAAAATATAGTATTTTACTGAGTTTCACAATGAAATGCTACAGTTCCCAGTGACAACACGGCATATCATCATTGTCAATTATGCTCTGGAATGGCAGGAAGGCTTTTCACTTCAATTGCTTTTAAGTAACCAAAATAAGTAATAATAAATGTGTGGTGTGTTCATTCTAATTGCTAACATATTTTACTAAATCTTGTGTGCATTTTACTTGGATTCTGTGCATTTAGTGACATATAAACACATTTATAATATAAAATGAAATAAAAATCAGCTTATAAATATCACTATTATGGCCCCGTTTACATAAAAACATATTTATACAGAAAATGCAGAGGGAACCATCTTTAATACCAAATGTAAAATAATCAGTTAATGTACCAATATCTTCTAAGATATTTCTAGATAGTGGAAACAAAAAGTGTTTTAATTTCAAATATTTGCTCCTCTGTGTAGTTCTAATTTTCCTGTCATGAACGTTATCATCTGTATGCTAAAGATAAGACCAACAGCGGTTTACCCAAATGAAGTGGGAGTAGGGTCTGCTTGGGCATCCAAAAATTGGTCTCAAGAGTTGATGCCAGGCCGGTAGTGCCCAGGACGGACAGGGAGGTGAGGAGAGTGAATGGATGTAAGGACTTCTCTTGCTTGCTCTATCCAAGGAGGAAATCCTTGCAGCAGCAAAGGCAGGCCCTCAGCCTCTAGAGCCCAGCTGTGCTGTGCACTGCTTTGGGCTATGGGTGCTGCAGCCTCAGCCTCATCCCAGGGCCTCCTTCCTCTATTCCCTTAACCTGGGGTGGGAAAGGGAGGGGAGAGGAGACAGTAGCAGTGGTGGTGGCATCTCTGGAAGCAGGAGGCTGGCTTCTCTGCTCACACATGTAAGGGGTCCAGTGGAGACATGAGAGGACAGGAGGGTATGTGAGACCTGTTGATGGCTTCTCTCCCTCCTTCCTTTCACAGTCCCAGGATCAGGGCCCTAGAGCCTGGCAGCACCTGTGCAGCTAGTGCAGGAAAAGTGTATCAATGCCCCTGCTTCATCTTCAGCAGAGTGAACCAGGGATGGGTCCCTGTCTAGCTCTGGCTGTACTCCCAGGGTTCTGAGCCCTGGCCACACAGTGGCCCAGGTAAGCCAATGTGCGATGGCCAGGAGCACTCCTGGGGCACATGGACATGGTCCAGGTGGCCCAGACACTCCCACTGCTGGCCATATCTACTGCTTCTGCCAAAGCTCGGCACTTGACTGCAGCAGCAATGCTCACCTGCTGGAGGGAGGGGACTCTTCAGATTGGAGCCAACTGCACCTTGCCTACCTATGACACTTGGACTGGTCCAGGTGGAGGCCTGCCACACATAACTCCAGGACCCCATAGAACAGCTCACCCACCCCCACAGACCTACACTCCCTATCCATTCTGCATCTTACTCCAAACAGCTTTCAGCTTCCCCAACACCCATGTTCTCTCATCATTCTGGACTTTTGACATCTCAGTATTGCCTTTGTCAACAGTAGCCTTTCCCCACACTAATTCTAGATCTCTAAATCCTGTTTGTCCTTCAACTCCATTTCAGATGTTGATTTTTTTTAGACACTCCCCTGATTTTGAGGCAGAGGGAGAACAGGGGGCAGAGAAGATAATAGACTGTGACATCACAAGGGGGAACAGCATATGCTTAGATAATGAGATAAAAGGACATTTATCATTGTGGAGTCATGGAGACAAGTGTTGCTTGAAAATTAATGTTGAAAGCTTTTATGTTTCATAGCAAAAACATTATGTGATATGTGGGCCCCAGCATATATTCCATTTTGGCAAATATTCTAAGGTTAGTTGAGATTCAGAATATATCATGCCTGAGGCCCCTTGAACTGGTCAGGGGCCATTTCCAAATGGACAGACTTAAGACCACAGAACAAAACTTTAGTTTCATTTGTCAATATCAAAGTGTTAGCTATTGATAAGAGCTAGCAGGTTTTGCCAATTAAGCTTTTTTTCTGACTTACATGATCCACTTAAGAAAATAATTCTATGACTACTCCCTGGACATCGGGGCTGTGTGCTTGACCTTTTCTGGGATTACCAATGTACCACCTCAGGATGGGCTGAGTTAAACAAATATTTTAATGAAATCTTTAAGACCAAAGCTCAGCTCTTCACCCACCATGGCCTCCATTTGCTTTCTCTTCTCACACTCCAACCCAAATGTCCTTCACTTTCTGTACCACTCTCCAAGAGGCAGCAGGCTATTGTGGTTAAGAGGATGGTCCAGGCCGGGCATGGTGGCTCAAGCCTGTAATCCCAGCACTTTGGGAGGCCGAGGCGGGTGGATCACGAGGTCAAGAGATCAAGACCATCCTGGTCAACATGGTGAAACCCCGTCTCTACTAAAAATAAAAAAAAATTAGCTGGGCATGGTGGCGCATGCCTGTAATCCCAGCTACTCGGGAGGCTGAGGCAGGAGAATTGCTTGAACCCAGGAGGCGGAGGTTGCGTTGAGCCGAGATCACGCCATTGCACTCCAGCCTGGGTAACAAGAGTGAAACTCTGTCTCAAAAAAAAAAAAAAGGATGGTCTGGGGAGCCAATCTGCAAAGTGTTCATTTTGGTTTTGCCATTGCATAACTGTGACATGGAGCAAATTATTGATAATAATTTTCTCATGATAATACTAACTTTATCACAACATTGTTTTGAAGATTAAATAAGTTATAAGCACTTAGAACATTGATTGGCATATGGTTCAAGTTACAGCAGTATTTGTTAAATAAAATAAGTTAAATACCTGTACTAGACCGGATTATCTCTGTCCCAACAACATGGCCCAGCAGGTCATACTGGTTCAAGCGAGAGCCATCCTGTGCCACTTCCACAGATTTGTTCTTTCCGAGAGTCCAAGAATAAACCACTTCAGCTGTTGTATAGGCATCTAAGGCAGAGAAGGGTCAATAAAGGGAAGTTGAAGGAAACAGAGAATGATTACGCTTGATACTAAACTGAAATGAGATTTAAATAAAATTTCCATCTTCAGAGAGTTCTGGCTATGTGGTCTGTCTTCAACTGAAGTACATCCATCCATCCCTCCATCTATCCATCTATGTATCCATTCTTTTATTCAATGAACCCTCATTAAATAGCTACTGTAGTATATGCTGTGTACATAAAAATGAACCCAAAGTGGTCTCACACTTCAGTGACTATCTTCTAGACTGCCAATAAACTTTTCCATCTGTTGGAGAGTAGAATGGCTAAAATATTATCTCATGTAGATGTCACAGACTCAAATGCCTACAGGAGCCAGAGAGGTTGACATCATTTGGATATTTGACCACTCCAATTCTTATGTTAAAATGTGAACCCCAGTGTTGGAAGTGGGACCCGGTGGGAGGTGTTTGAGTCGCTGAGGCAGATCCCTCACAAATGGCTTAGTGCCACTCCCACTCCAGTAATGAGTGAATTCTTGCTGCATTAGTTCACAGGCTATCTGATTATTTTAAAGGATCATTGCACCTCCATCTTTCTCTTGCTCCCTCTTTTCATGTGACACACTGGCTGCCTTTGCCTATTGCTATGAATAAAAGGTTCCTGAGGTCTTTACAAAAATCAGATGCTGGCTCCATGCTCCTTGTACAGCCCCTCCCCCCCAAACCAAGAACCAAATAAAACCCTTTTCTTTATAAATTACCCAGCTTCAGGTATTCCTTTATTGCAAAGCACAACAGACTAACACAGAGGTACCTTGAATAAGTAAAACAGGCTAGTTGTCACAAAAATAAGCTGACAGAAAAGTAATAAAAAAATAATTAATTACGTGGTAAGCATATGAGAGAAAGCAAAAATTCAAACTGGTAATATTTTAAGTTAAAAAAGAAAAATTCCAAATTGAAATTACAATAATTAATTTTCTTTCATAACTGATTTATTAATATTTTGATATGCAAACTAGACATCTGACACTTTTTCTTCTGCATCAGCATTAGTGTCAGGCTAGTATTTAGAATTCCAATGCCAAGTACAGAATTTGTATAGATTAATTTTAACAGGGGTGTGAGTAAGGGAAATGGTGAGGAATGAGGTGGAGTTACTTAATTTACTCAATATATTAGATAAAAGAGCTGATTCCTTCCCTAACATGATTAATTCTTTCCACCATGGATTTTATATCTAGGCTGAGCACTTGCCCTAACTTAGTCACACAGGCTCATAAAGGGAAGCTGACCACATACTATATGCACTTTTCCTCCAAGTTTTGAGCTGCCTGTCGTTCAAGCCAAAGGGGATGAGGGGTTCCTCCAGCTTATGGTGGCAACTACTATACTCCCAATATACTCTATATAAACCTTTTATGACAAAGCAAATAATTCCTGGTGAATCTGCCAATAAACACATATAAATGCTAGGTCCCTGAAAAACTTTGCAACAACATGGGATATACATTTCACAAGTCTGACATTAATAGCTATTCATGGGTACTAATTGTGATCTGCTTACATTACACTTTTAAAAACTTTTTCAATATACCTAAATAAGTCATTTCCTGCTTTGTTTGTAATGATCAACACACTAAAAATTTCTCCAATCACATCAAAAGTCTCATTGACAATGTGAACAAATATTCATAACTCTATGGTGTTTTTTATATTTGTGTTCTCGTAAGCTGCAAAAGAAAATATCACAGGAAATTTAACTTTTCCACATATCTTGCTTTGTATATAGTCTCCATCATTTCTTCAACACAACAACAATAATACTTCTAGTTGGACACATAATTTCTGATGAAATTAATAGACATTTTTATAAGTATGGTATCTATGAAATATTTTGATGCCTATGAAGGTTTGTTGCTGAATGCATGAGTGCATTTTCTAGCAATAACATTTACTGTATGCATTCAAACCCAAAACCTAACTTTCAATGTTTTTTAATTAATATTTTCATTGTAAATTTTTTTCATAGATAAATCAGTTTTTTGTAATGAATTGCAAAATTTTTATATACGAAGTTTTATGTTTTCCACAAAAGCATACTTTATGTGCTTAAATATGTGAAAAATCCTTTATTTCTATAAGAAAATGTTAACTCTCCCATCTTGTTTAAAATATAGCTATATCAGCCTGCGTTAATTTTTTAAAAATTGATAGATATGATACAAGAGCTCTTTCACTTTCCTCATTACTACTGTGAGCTCTTAATTCTATTGAGAGTAAAACAAAAGCGCAAGTGAGATGGCTACTGGAAATTGATATTAGACCCTTTTTTCAGGGAGTGAGGTGAAAATGATAGAGATTATGAGGAAAGGGAAAAAGTATCCTCACCTACAAGGGATAATCAGTATTTAGCCTTGATTGATTGAAGTCATGTAGAATTTGAGCCAGTGTTATCAATCTTCTGATTTTGTGAAATAATAAACAAATCTGGAATTTTATGTTATATCTCCAAAATTTAAAATCTTACTAAATAATTTAAAAAGTTATAGTGTGTTGATCAAACAAATCACACCTGAAGCTCCCAATTTACAATCTCTGTTCTAGAGACTTTCTCTTATAGATGGCTATGATTCCTTATGATTCCACCTTAAAAGCAAAGCGTCATCTGCTGCTTATGGGATATCTAGGGCTCCTGGCTTGAATTGTGGACCTTTAAACTATTATCACCAAGAAGAAAGGAAATTCTTCTCAGAACTCTTCTCATACCCTTACCTAAAATTTATACTGATATTATATGAGGCAGTCACAGTACTTTTAGTGAAATGTGATTTCACAAGACCCTTGTGCTCTCATTTTCCCCCAGATTCTTTTATTTTTAGTACATGTTTGGGGCACCCCTACTCCTAAGCAGGGAACCATCTGTATATGTCTTCTTACTTTTGCTGTTCAGATGGTTGTAACCCCTTATGTTTAAAGGATAGTGCCATGTTCTATCTAATCTACCCAAAATTTTGACAATATAAAACTAGAACAGGTTTGTTCAGTGAAAGAGTAGGCGAAGAAAGGTTTTTTTTCCACCCCTAAAAACCAAAAGGAATTTCTTGCTGGATCTCTTAATTTAAGTTGAGTACCCTGAATATTCACCCTGAAAATCCAAGCAGATCTTAATGCAGATGTGACAATAAATTGTACAATGATCAGTGTCTCAGAAAATTCACTTGCCCAGAGTAGCAACTTAGTTTATGCAAAAAGCAATGGTTTAATTTATTTGGCAATAATATATGGAATCAGAGGGATTTGTGGAGAAAAAAAATGCCTTTTTCTCATATGATAGAGAGCAAAGTATGAAAGAGGAATGAGTGGAAGAGGAAGATGTAAATTTAAAAAAAAATTGAAAACTACTTGATTGCTTGGAGCCCAATTTGTACTGGTAAACAAAGTTTGTGAAGGCACAATAACCACCATCACATCAGGAAGCCCATAATTTACTGGTGGAGACAGAGAAAGCACAGTGGGGCTGTAGTGCAATTTTGAACACAGGAGTATGCACACTACTGAAATAAACATACGTGTTAAGTAAAACCAGAGGTGAGCACTATTACTCCTGCTCAGAGTATAGTGTTACAGAGGGATTCTTAAAGTAGATGATACTCAGAAGATGAAGCCACCTTTAGTAGGTGAAAGGACATTCCTAGCAAAAGAACAACCTAGTCAAGGCAAAGAGGAATTAATAATATCACTGAACCTGCAGGCCAGAGGGAAGCTTAATAAATAGAATAAAATATACAAATTAGCCTGGGTGCAGTGGCTTAAGCTATAATCCCAGAACCTTAGGAGGTCAAAGCAGAAGGATTACATGGGGCCAAGAGTTTGAAACCAGCTAGGGCAACATAGAAAGAACCTGTCTCTACAAAATATTTAAAAATTAGTTGGACATGGTGGCACACGCCTGTAGTCCCAGCTGCTCAGGAGGCTGAGGCAAGAGGATCAATTGAGTCCAGGAGCTCAAGGCTACAGTGAGCTATGATCGAGCCCCTGCACTCCATCCCAGGCAACAGAGCAAGACCACCGACTCCAAAAAAAAAAAAATCCAAATTTCCTACCCTAAGAAATAAAGGTTTCTGCAGTCCTGGATTTATTTCTTTTATTATATAGTTCCCAGAAGAAATTTCTAATGGGCAAGTGGGAACCTCTGTTGGAATATACACATGTGTGTACATGCAAGTGTGTACACACAACAAGTTGTGGACATGCCTAAAGGAGAGAGATGATATGACCAGATATAAGCTTGGGAAGGATCCCCCAGGCTGCCAAACAGATGGCTGGTGGAAAAGAGTGAAACTGAAGCCAAGACCGTATTTAAAAGGTCATCGCAATGGCCTTTTTGGTGTCAGTGAACCACAGGTATAATATACTGGACAGTGGGTTGAACTGAGTGGGACAAAGAGATTTCTACAAAGTAGAACTGATTATAATTTTTGACTTTCCATGGTGGTTAAGAAAGAAAAAAGGATATTTTTTAAAGATTCTAAATGGTCCTAAGATTATAGCTTTTGCAAATACACGGATAACGATGGAATTTATTCACTTACAGGGGAACAGAATTCTTCCCAGTTAGACCTCTTTCTGCTTTCCTTATTTCATGGAATTGGGCTCCTTTAATTCCTCAGTTATGAAACTTCCCTCTCTGTTCCAATCATTCTATTTTCATGAGGAGCTGGGGTAGGGTGGAGGGATTGATTCCTTTAGAAAGGATATCTACCTGACAATTAAAACTTTTGCACTCCCAGAATGGGCCCCTCAATATAATTCACATGAGCTATAATGGCAAAAGCATCTCCTTGCCTTTAGTTGCTTAGCAAAATGCCTCCTTCTGTTATCTGAGCCTTGATGTGTAACAGACCCCAGGAAAAAGGGAAGTAACAAACATTCTTGCCATGTTAGCACAAATGAGAAAGCATTTCTTTTGAAATATTGTCAGAAACTGCTTGATTGTTTCAATCAGTTACCCGTTCAACAAATACTAAGGCATTATATTAGATACTGAAGATACAGAGGTCATAAAACATTTGAGGCCCCATCACCTCATTGAGCTTATAGTTAAGTGAGAAAATATGAATAATACAATAAGTAAATAAAGAATCTAGTAACAGTAATACATGCTATGAAGAAAATAGAGATAAGGTGAGGAGGGGCGTCATTAGATACAGTGATAAGAGAAGATCTCTCTGAAAGGGTGATTTCTAATTTGAAAGACTAAAAAATGAGAAGAAGTCAATCATGCAAGAGCTTGATGGAAAATATTTCAGGCCAAAATACTAACAAAACAACAAACTTCCCAAATCCCAAAATCAATAAATGTTAAGTTTTCTAAGTGGTAAAGAGTTCTAGGAACTGGCAGAAGGCCAATGTAATGGGGAAAGGGATATGATATAAGGTTGAGGAGGTAAGTAACCAGAATACATGATCTAAACCAAGATAAAGAACACAGAGAGTTTTAGTGAAAAGAACTTATGTTTGATTTGGACGTGGTAAAAATCCAAGGGTTCTACAGATTTCCCAGCACCGTATGTTGAAGAGACTATCCTTTCCCTGATATGTATTTTGGTGCTTTTTTAAAAAAAAAAAATCAGTTAGCTTTAAATATGTGGGTTTATTTCTGTATTCTCTATTCCTTTATTTTTTTTTTATTTTTGTGGATTTAGGGAGTAATAGTGCAGTTTTGTTAAATTCATGTATTGTGTAGTGGACAAGTCTGGGCTTTTAGTGTGCCCATTGACCACATACTGAACATTGCACCCTATAGGTATTTTTTTAATCTTCACCCCCTCATACCTTCCCACCTTTTGTAATCTCCAATGTGTATGATTTCACTCACTATATCCATGTGTATCCATTATTTGTCTCCAACTTGTAAGTGAGAATATGTGGTATTTGAGCTTATGAGTTATATCACTTAGGTTAGTGGCCTCTAGTTCCATCTATCATGCACCAAACACAGGATTTCATCCTTTTTACGGCTGAGTAGTATTCCATGGTGAATGTGTGTGTGTGCACGTATATATGCACACACTCACACACACATACACACCAATTTTCTTTATCCAGTCGTCTGTTGATGGACCTTTAGGTTGATTCCATGACTTTGGTATTGTGAATAGTGTTGTGATAAACATACAATTGCATGTGTCTTTTTATGTTCCATTGCTCTATGCATCAATTTTTATGCCACTATCATGCAATTTTGGTTACTATAGCTTTGTGATATATTTTAAAGTCAGGTAGTGTGATGCCCCAGCTTTATTCTTTTTGCTCAGTATGGTTTTGGCTATTTGGGGTCTTCTGTGGTTTTGTGTAAATTTTAGAATGTTTTCTCTATTTCATGAAGTATGTCATTGGTGTTTTCATAGCAATTATATTGAATGTGTAGATTGCTTTGGGTAGTATGAACATTTAAACAATATGAGTTCTTCCAATCTACCAACACAAGATGTCTATTTATTTGTATCTTCTTCAATTTATTTAATCAATGTTTATAGTTTTCATTGTGGAGATCTTTTACCTCCTTGGTTAAATTTGTTCCTAGAAATTTTACTTTATTGTTTTGTAGCTATTGTAAATGGGATCACTTTCTTGATTTTTTTCACATAGTTCACTATTGGCACATAGAAACAGTATTGACTTTTGTATGTGCATTTTGTATCCTTCTACTGTGCTTATTTTCTTCATTAATTCTTTCTTTTTTATTTTTTATTGCATTTTAGGTTTTGGGGTACATGTGCAGAACATGCAAGATATTTGCATAGGTACACACGTGGCAGTGTGATTTGTAATTCTAACAATTTGTTGGTTAGTTCCTTAGGGATATATATGATTGTGTCATCTGCAAACAGGGACAATTTGACTTCTTCCTTTCCAATTTGGATTCCTTTTATTTCTTTATGTTGCCTAATTGCTCTGGTTAGGACTTCTAGTACTTCTAGGACTTCTCACCACTAGTTGTGAGAAGTGGGGAGAGTGGGTATCTTTGTCTGGTTTCAAAGTTTCAGATCTTATAAAAGGGCTTTCAACTTTTTCCATTCAGTGTGACGTTTGGTGTAGGTTTGTCATATATGGCCTTTATTGTGTTGAGGTAAACTGTTTATCTATACCTAATTAGCTAAGAGATTTCATCATGAAGAGATGTTGAACTTTATTGAACATTTTTTCTTCATCTATTGGAATGACCTTGTATTTTTTGTCCATGATTTTGTTGATGTCATGTATCACGTTTATTGATTTGCATTTTTCAACCATTTTTGCATTCCTGGGATGAATCCCGCTTGTCTCTTCAACATGGTCCTGAGAAAACTGCATGTCCACATGTACAAGAATGAGACTAAACCCTTTTCTCTCACTGTAAAAAATCGAATCAAAATGGATTAATGACTTAAATGTAAAACCCAAAGCTATAAAATTACTAGAAGAAAACGTAGGGGAAATTCTCCATGCCATTAGTCTGAGCAAGGATCTTTTAGATAAGAATCCAAAAGCACAGACCATAAAAGCGAAAGTAGAGATATGAAATTTTATCAAACTAAAAATCTTCTGTACAACAAATAAAATAATCAACAGAGTGAACAGAAAATATACAGAATGGGAAAATATTTTCAAAGTATATGTCTGATAAGGGGTTAATATCCAGAATACATAAGGAACTCAGATAACTCAATGTATAACAAAGCCAAATAATCTGATTTTAGAAGTGGGCAAAATTGCTGAATAGACATCTCACAAAAGAAGATATACAGATGGCCACCAGGTATATAAAAATACTCAGTGTTACTAATCATTACAGAGATGCAAATCAAAACCATACTTAGATATCATCTCACCCCAGTTAGAATGACTATTATCAAAAAGACAGAAGAGAACAAGGGTTAGAAAAGATGAGAAGAAAGGAGAGCTCTTTCTTATACACCATTGGTAAGAATGCAAATTAGTACTGCCACTATGAAAAACAGTATGGAGTTTCCTGAAAAAATTAAAAACCAAACTACCATGTTAACCAGCAATTCTACTATGGAGTATATATCCAAAATAAATAAAAATGAGTATGTTCAAGAGCTATCTACACTTCAATTATTGTTCTAGCACTGTTCAAAATAGCCAAGATATGGAATCAATCCAAGTGCTCATCAACGAATGAATAAGAAAACGTTTTTATATATATACACACACATATACAAATGTATTTATATATATACATTCTATTGTGTGTATATATATGTGTGTATATACACATATATGTGTATATACTGAATATATATGTATATGTATATATGAATTCCTATATCTGAATATACACATATATGTATATATGTATGTATACACATATATACACATAACATAATATACATATATAATATATATAATTGTATATATTCAAGTACATAATTATATATGTATATACATATTGTATATGTATACACACATATATATGCATATATGTGTATACATAATATACATATTCATATGCATACTTGTATCATTCATATAAATAATTTAAAATAGATGATATCATAGAACTAGAGAGTAGAATGGCAGTTACCAGGGGCTGTGGAAGGAGAATAGAAAGGGCCTAGAGGGAGCTTGGGTAATAGGGGGAGATTGATTAATGGGTAAATGGTACAATTGGATATAAGGAATAAGTTCTGGCATGCTATTATGCAGAAAGTTCATTATATTTTTTAAAATATTGTATGATACATTTCTAAATAGCTAGAAGTGAGGATTTTGAATGTTCTCATCACAAATACATAATAAATGTTTGAGATAATGGAAATGTTAAATACCCTTATTTGATCATTACACAATGCATATATTTGTTAAAACATCTAATTGTACCCCAAAAGTATATACAATTATTTGTTAATTAAAATAAAAACAATTTTTAAAAATTCAGGTGTTCTGATGAATATGAAAGCTACAGCCTAAGGCTCATATGTATAAAACCAAATGGAAATAGGCACTATATTGGTTCATAACTAAATCATATACAATTCTCAAAACTTTAATTATTCACACTGACAGGACAAGTTATAGCCACTAGTAACTGGCAAATTAAGACAAAATTTTGTATTTCCAGTGCAGAGTACATATGCTTCTTCATATATTGAAACAATCATATGGTTTTTGTCCATTTTATGACATATTTATGTCATGTTGAATGGTTTTTGGTTGGTGAGCCAACTTTGTATTCCTGGCATAACTCTCACTTAAAGATGACATATAATGCATTTTTATAAGTTGCCTGAATCAGTTTGCTAGAGTTTTGCTGAAGATTTCTGTGTCTATAGTCATAAGAAACACTTGTCTATAGTTGTATTTTCTAGTGATCTTTGGTTTTGGTATCAGGGTAACACTGGCCTCAGAATGAATTGACAAATGTTCTTTCCCCTTCTGTATTTTGGAAGAACTATTTGTGAAAAACTGGTATTGGTTGCTATCAAGTCTTTAAATATTTGGTACAATTCAATGGTGATGCCTTAGATCTAAGCCTGGCCTTTTCTTTATGTGAAGTTACTAATGTAATCTATTTACTTAGTATAGGGTCTATGTGAATTTACTATGTAATCTATGTGAAATTACTAATGTAATCTATTTACTTAGTATAGGGTCAATAAAAATTTCTATTTCTCCTTCAGTCAGTAACATCAGTTTTTATATTTCTACGACTTTTTTTCATTTCATCTAGGCTATCTAATCTGTTCGTGTACAGTTACTTATCATATTCCCATAAAATCCTGCTTATTTCTGTAAGGCAATTATGATGTGCCTTCTTTCATGCTTTTAGTGATGTGATTCTGTTCTTTTATTTGCTTCATTTGTCTGGTGAAAGGTTTATCAGTTTTGTTGATCTTTTTAAGTAACTTAGATTTTTTAAAAATTTTCTTTAATTTTAAAAATTAATTTATTTTTACTATAATATTTATTATGCTTTTCTTCTGCTTCCCTTGGATTTAGTTTGGTCTTCTTTTTTCTAATCTCTTAAGGTGAAAGTTCAGATTATTGATTTTAGATCTCTCTTTTAAATACAGGCTTTACAGTTAGAAATTTCCCTCTAAGCACTGCTTTAAACTGATGCATCCCATAAGTTTTGGTATGTTATATCATCATTTTCATTTGTTTCAAAATATTATCTAATTCCCCTTGTGATTTTTTTATTTGGATCATTGTCTATTTAGGAGTGAAATGTGTTGTTTGATCTCAACATATTTCTAAATTTTGGAAATTTCCTTTTCTTACTGATTTCTAATTTTGTTCAATTGAGGTAAGAAAATGTACTTTGCATGGTTTCAATAGTTTTAAATTTATTGAGTCTTATTGTATGACCTAATATATGGTCTATCTCAGAAAATGTTCCATATGCACTTGAGAATAATGTAGTCTGATGTTGTTTGGGGGAATGCTCTACAGATGTTGGTTAGGTCAAGTTGCTTTATAGAATTGTTCAAATCTTCTTTTCTGTGTTGATCTGCCTAGTTGTTCTATCCATGTACTGAAAGTGGAATATTGAAATCTCTAATTGTTACTGTTGAATTGTCTTCTTTTTCCCTTCAGTTCTATCAATATTGCTTCATGTATTTTGGGGCTCTGTGTTCAGGTGTGCCTATCTTTATAATTGTTATATTTTTTCTGATGGATTAACCTTTTCATTATGACAAAATCTTCATGGCTTTTAGAGAGTAGGGAATAAGAGGATGGGAATAGGGCCCTATTCTTATTCCCTACTCTCCCTTACTGAGAACTAATCATTTTTCTTGAATAACACTCTTCAGAGTGTTAGGAGCCTTTTGTTAGTTTCCAGAGTTTGGAGAAAGTTAATTTTGACAATGTTTGAAAATTGTCTCACTGCTTTTATGGAGGCGTGGATTTTCAGATGTCTTAACTCTGTCATTCCAGATTTGCTTCATCACTAGAGGTTTTCTACGATTATTTTTAACTGCCCACTTAGGAACTTAAGAATTTAAATCACTCTCCTTGATGTACTTTATTTGGCCTCCAAGACAACATGTTCCCTTTAGATTTTCCCATATGTCACCTGGCTTCTCCTTCACATTTATTAAATTATTGTCTTTTTTTCTAGCTTCTAAATGTTATCATGTCTAAAGAAAAAGTCCTTCCTTGATTCTCTTCTCTGTATATCATCATTTCCATAGTGATCTCATCTAGTTGTATGGCTTTCAATATCATCTGTGCAAATGACACCTAAATTAAATCTCCAATCCAGATCTCTTTTATGAACACTGGAGTTACATCTCTGATAATCAACACCCAGAAGCATCATTTGCTTCCCTTTCCAATAACAACCTCCACCAAGGGTAACCACTATCTTGACTAGTGCTTCTATGTGGAAACTCTTTCTTGACATTCTGTTGAGAAAGATGATACATATTTTTCTGAATATCAAATCTTGAGAAAAATACTTGAGAAATAAGCAAAAATAGAAAAAGTATTATAATGATCTTGTAAGAATTCAAGCATAACAATAGACATAGAGACATTACTAGTTTGAAGGAATCTATTGATGTTAACTCAAAACCAAGAGCAGGAAATACTGCCACACTGAGTTAAAGTTTTGAAATTTTCAGGTGTTAGGACAGATTAAAGTGGTTACAACCTGATCATTTGATTTTGCTTATTATAAGTGTGTTGATGGCCCTCTATGCTGCTGATGGTAAGTAATTCTTGAAAACTTAATATTAGTAAGTCTATATGCATAAGTATACTATACACATACTATCTTATAGCATACTACACATGCAGTATTCTAAATGCATAAAATACTATATACTATATGCACAGTATACTAGCATAGTATATTATACAAAAACCCTGAGAATGTTCTTCCAAGAAATAACAATTTTAAGAAGCAAATTAAATCCTTAAACTGGCAATTTTGAACAGTGATTCGTAGTATTGTAGTATTGTTTACTTTATTAAGAAATTCAAATGTGGTTATTCAAATACTATCAGTTTCCCAGCAATTTCCAGTATCTGGGTAATTTTCCATTTACTACCAGTCTTTGTGAATACTTTAAACTTACTATTAATATTTTTATTTATTAAAAGTTGGATATCCATGATTAAGAATAAAAAACATTAAGAAGTTTGAAAGCGTGCTATGAATAACATTTAACTTATAAACTACCAAGGAATTCCAACTTCTTGTTGATGGATAAAATATTAAAGGGTTTTTTTTTTTGAGATGGAGTCTTGCTGTGTCACCAGGCTGGAGTGCAGTGGCACAATCTTGGCTCACCGCAACCTCTAATTCTCTGGTTCAAGTGATTGTCCTGCCTCAGCCTCCTGAGTAGCTGGGATGACGAGATGCGCCACTATGCCCAGCTAATTTTTGTATTTTTAGTATAGACGAGGTTTCACCAAGTTGGCCAGGATGGTCTCAATTTCCTGACCTCATGATCCACCCGCCTCAGCCTTCCAAAGTGCTGGGATTACAGGCATGAGCCACTGCGCCCAGACAATATTAAATACTTTTAACAGCACATGTTAGTTTTGCCTGTTTGTGTATATAGTATAAATAGAATCACACTCTATATGCACTTATGTATTTGGCTTTTGCTCAGCATTGTGTCTGTGACCTCATCCATGTTGTTGAGTGTAATATAATTGTCATTGCTGTATACTATTTTATTGTGTGACTATGCTACAGCTTTTTAATCCATTCTGATGGACACTAAGATATTTTCAAGTGGGATCATTACAATTAACTCTGCTATGGACATTCTTTATATGCCTTTTGGTATACATAAACAATTATGCCTGTTTGGAACTATACCTAGGGCTAGAGATGCAAAGTTATATGATATGCACATGTACAGCACTATTAAATAGCACCAAACAATTTTCCAAAACCTTGGTACAAATTTACATTCTTATCGGTAGTGCATAAGAGTACAGATTTGCTCAACATCCTCACCAAGAAGTGGCATTTTCTGTCTTTCATGTTAGTCATTCTAATGGGTGTGTACTGATAGCCTCTGGATTTTATTTTGCATTTCCCTGCTGACTAATGCAATCAGTCAGTGTGTGTGTGCGTGTGTGTGTGTGCATGCGCACACATGTATGTCTGTGTCTGTGTGTGTGTGCATGTGGATGCGTGTGTGTTTGGAGCTTGGGAAACTGCTTTAAAAAGTGCCTATTAAAGACTTTGGCCTTTTTTCTATCAAGGATTCAGACACTTTATACAGATTTATATGTCTTATGCTTTTGTGTCCTTTGCTATTCATATGCAATGCAAATACATTCTCCTTCTCTGTGGCTTCTACTCACTCTCTTAATAGTCTTCTAACAAAGGTAATTTCTTAATTTTTAATATCTTTCAAGTCATTCTATTTTACCTTTATGGTTGATGTTAATCTATGTCCTGTTTGAGCAATCTCTACCTTTTCCAAGATTATGGAGATATTCTGTTATGCTTTCTTCTATTAATAAAAGCTGTATTGTTTTACCTTTCACTCTTTCACTTTTAGATCTGCAAACCATCTGGAATTTATTTTTGCTTATTATGTGACATAAGAGTAAATATGAATATCTCTCTCTCTCTCTTTCTCTCTATTATATTCTGTTGCATGAGCATATTTGTCTACTTTCCAACAATAATACCTTTTCTAAATTACTGTAACTTTAAAATAGGTCTAGATATCTGATATCAAATTAGATTTTAATGTAAATTTCCCAGCTTCATTATTCTTTTAAAGTCACCTTAACTACTCTTGTTACTTTAAATATTTCCATATAAACTTTAGAATCAGCATTTTTTTTTCATTCTGTTTATCCTGCTTCATGTTTATGTGATTTCTTGAATATTTGGGCTGATAATTTTCATCAATTTTAAAGTGTTTGGCCTTTACTTAATTATCGCTTTTGCTCCTTTATCTGCCTGTTTATCCTCTGCAAATTATACATTGCAATTTATTTATTTAACTTTTATTTTAAGTTTGGGGTACATATGCAGGATGTGCCTGTTTGTTACATAGGTAAATGTGTGTCATGGGGGTTTGTTGTACAGATTATGTCATCACCCAGGTATTAAGACAAGTATCCATTAGTTATTTTTCCTGAGCCTCTTCCTCCTCCTACCCTCCAATAACCCCAGTGTGTGTTGTTCCCCTTTGTGTGTCCATGTGTTCTCAGCATTTAGCTCCTACTTGAAAGTGAGAATATACGGTATTTGATTTTCTGTTCTTGTGTTAGTTTGCTAAGGATAATAGCCTTCAGCTCCATGCATGTCTCTGCAAAGGACAAGATATTCTTTTTTGATGGCTTCAGAGTATTCCGTGCTATATATGTACTATATTTTCTTTATCCAGTCTATCATTGATGGGCATTTAGGTTGATTCCATGTATTTGCTATTGTGAGTAGTGCTATGACGAACATATGTGTGCATGTGTGTTTATAAAAGGATAGCTTATATTCCCTTACTATGAACCATGCACTTTTTACTCATTTCTATATTTAGCTCTCTATGCTTCAGTTTGCTTTTTCATATTTCCTATTTACCAATTTTTCAGTCATCTGATCCTGTCTTCTGCTTGTCAGATCTATCCACTGAATTCCGAATTTTAGATATTGTACTTTTCTATAATTCTAATTCATTCTTCTTTATAGATTCTAATTTTCGGTTAAAATGATATATATTTGATCTGTTTTAGTAATAATTTCCTCTTTTTTCTTTACTATATTAGCCATAGCTTTCTAAAGTTTTTGTCTACAAACTCTGACATCTAAATCACCTGTATGTCTCTTAATATATTTTGGTTTGGGGCTTTGGTTTTAAACCTTGGTTTTAGGTCTCATGGTCCTGCCTATTCATATGACTAATGATTTTCCATTGAATTCCATGCATTGTGTATAAAACTGTAGTATTTTCAAACAGAAGTCTCTTTTCCACCAAAGAGGATTCATTATTTACTTTGCTATACAGATAGTATGGGAGAATTATCACCTTAATCTCATAGAGACTTGTGGTCAGTTATAGTTTTGGCTAAATCTAGTCTGTCTCTGCTATTCCCTTGTTACTAGGATTTAGGTCCCTAGGATTTTAAATTGGTAGTCTGGCATGCCTTCTTCTTTTTTATCATTGGAAGACTGCAGAAAAGGAAGATTTGCTTTTCAACATTTTTCATATTAGCTTTTGTCCTCATGCTCTGCGCAAATTCAAAATTCAACAATTGTATTGAGAGGGAGATCAGCCATGAATTTGAGATGTTTTAGATATTTCTTTTATGTCACCCTATCCCTGTGTGATAATCAAATCATTGCTGTTTCTTCTCATTCACCAGTATGAACCCTATGCCCAGGGCCAAACTTGAATTCAAGCTGCAATCCAAGGCCAGAGTTGGCAAATGCCCCCAGAGATGAAAAGCTGTAGGTCACAAGCTCTTCTATGAGAGGTTCTCCCCGTTCTCTAGAATTTTAGATTTTACAATCTTTACTGAGCTTTATTGCTTCTACAGTTCTAGGTTTTCTAGTTTTTAATGAGGAGAACACTGTTCACCAATCAACAACTCTGTCCTACCCAGAAATATTGCAGTAACTGTCTACCTGGGCTCCGTGGTTTGATCCTTCTTCTACTTATATCACTTAAAAAATTCCTGGTAATTATTTTAAAACAGGTCAAATAATGCTGCTATTTTATTTAAAGTATTCTAATTGTTCTTCATTTTTCCTTAGAATATAATTCAAAGCCCTTTAGTGGCCTATAAGTCTTTAGATTATCTGGCCCCCACTTTGGTCTCAACCTCTTCTCCTGCTCATCCCTTTGTCACTCTAGCCAGCCACAGTGGCTGAACAAGTCACCTACTTTTCCTACATGAGGCATTTTTCCCGATTGTTCCTTCTACTCAGGGCACGATTTCTATATATATATCAATATGTAGATATATATATACACACATAGATAAATTCTCTACTTTCTCAATATTTCTGCTTGAATGTTACTTTTTAAAAATTAGGGTGATGCTAATCACCCTATTTTCAATTTCAGTAGTAACACAAATCCTCCACCTAGGCATGGATGATTCCCCTAATTC
Organism: Callithrix jacchus; assembly: GCF_049354715.1. Classification (NCBI taxonomy): domain Eukaryota; kingdom Metazoa; phylum Chordata; class Mammalia; order Primates; family Cebidae; genus Callithrix; species Callithrix jacchus. The sequence goes on from NC_133524.1 coordinate 148,505,936, forward strand.
TGCAGTACTTTTGTGTTTTCCCATGTTACTTCTCATATTACAACATGCCCTATGATTTACCCATTAATCCATTATTTTATCTTTCACTATCACTCTTCTCTCTATAATATAAGCTCCACAAGGGCAAGGCTTTTGTTTTATTCATGGATCCAGTCCAAGCTCTTGGAACAGAACCTGGCACACAGAAGACAATCTGTAAAGATTTCAAAAACTAATGATTGAAAAAACATGTTGCATTTAATTATTTGGGTCTTTTCAAATGCACTTTCTATTTCAAAACACAGTTTAATTTAATTTTAATGTCATCAGCACAGATCTTGATATATTACTCTGATGACACTGCATATGAAACTCACTCTGAAATTGTTAGGTTGAAAAACTCACTCAAATTGTATTCAATTTTGATTTTTCTAATTTATTTGCAAATGAACTATATATTTACTACTTTCTTGGTAAAATTTACAGCTACTAAAAAAGATAATACTTTCAAAAGTGAGCAAATCTTCAGAATCTCTTCCTGCATATCATATACTATTGAGAATTGGACAACTGGACAGAAGTATATGAAGATGTAGGTAGAATACACACTTCAAAAAATATAAACACATTCTGTTTGACATAGCTTGTCCTTAGGTAGCTGTGACTGTATTATATATCAGTTCTGTCTTGCTCTGTCCTTTGGGCAATTTAGGAAACAGACATTAATGTTTTAATCTAATGACAGAGAAATTAGTCTGAAATGGCAAAATGAAGTTTACTTCTCAGAACGAAAACTGTTAAAGGCTAAGTCTCCTCCTCCTGATTAGTTAGTGCTACTCAACCCCACTCTCTGACCCACTGCCACGGCAGCCTGGATTAAAGGCCTCAGCTTTAGAAACTCCTAGTGAACAGAATAGAATATGTTAAGTTTCTTTAGAAAGATCTTGCAAGAGAGAGAGAGAGAGAGAAATACATACAGCTTCCAAACTTCAGTGGGCAGGCATGAACATCCATGGGAAAATCTTCCAAATGCATGGGACACTCGGCATGAATTGTTAACCTAAAAGAAGGACAAACAAAAAATGAAATTCAGCTAAAATAAATGTTATTAAATACAGGGCTGTATTCTCACTCAGCAGCAATGAACTGTTCCTAAGGATAACGAAAGTTTTGTTTGTTTAGGTTAACTGAGATTCAAGTCTTTATGAACACAAAGGATGGATAAAATGAGCTAGATAGCCTCTCAAAGAGGCATTAAGTATTCATATTTTCTGTTCTTATGTGAATCCCATTGTATCACCTTTGAAAAACAAATATAACTTTTCTGCCCTAACTGTACTTTTTAGCCACCCCCTAAGAAGTCTGGAAACACCAAGTTCTGACTCATCCACTCCTGATTGCAGTTTAATTATTTCTGAAATATTTCTTCTCAGTAGGCTATTCTGTGAGTTAACCAATTTAAAGATTGCACTGAAGAGAAGAGATATGTAGAAAGAATATCTTTACCCTGATCTTTAACAGACAGACACGAAAGATAATTCTGCTGTTCATAGGAACTGCTATAGCTTTGTTAAAAGAGATGACTCTTAAAGAACACACACACACACACACACACACACACACAGGGAAACTGACCACTGCAGAAAAAAAAAGGTGATGGGGGACATTAGAAACCTCGGAGGTCAAGTCTAAAGAGCTTATATTCTGTTAACAGAGACAACATCTGGAAAAGATGCTGGATGGATTGCTCAGTGGAAATCTGAATGGAAGATGATATATTTACATACTCATTCCCCTGCATTAGTCTCTCTGAATAGTCTATTTCAAGGTTTCCCCTTTTGATTTCTTTTATTTTTTTTCAAGGCTTAATTTTTCTTGAGCTAGATAGTAGCCTCCTATGTAGATAAGGGGCTCACACTGCAAAAATTAAGAGTTGGTTGGAAGCTAGCCCTGATGAGCTACTTCTAACTAGCCTTTATACTTCCTGGATATATTGGACTCAATCCCTGCCATCCTTTTGGAGTTCTAATAAACTGAGAAACTGATTATCGATTATAATGTCACTCATTTTCCCAGTGGCTTCTTCCCTTAGATAGGTACTCCTGCTCAGAACTTTTCAGGACCCAAGTACTCCTTAGGACCAGAAATCTTGCCTAATAAAATATCAATAAATGAGACTGAAAAGAATATGCCTCACATCTATACTATTACCAAGGAAGCCTATGGGGAAGTGTTTTGGTGAGGCAACAAATAAAGAAGTGCCTGCAAGTGATCCTATGTGTAGGATCTCCATTTCTCTTTCTTCACATCACAGTGTTACTGTAACAGTGTTAAGAAGCAAGATCTTAAGAAGATGTCCCCAGGCTATTGCTGCTTAACACAGTTTCTCTTTGGTTAATGAGAGTAAGATACCAGGAGATATTTATTGTCAAATTACAGACATCCATGTGTCTAGGAAAGCATAGGAGGTTCAATGTATAATTGTTACCATGATGATGATCATTGCTAATAACCTATGAGATGCTCACAGCATGTTAACAGCTTCCAAAGAACATTCCCATCAATAATTCCACTCAGGTCTTCCTCTAACATTTGTGATATAGAGACCATCTATTTCTGGAACTAAGGATTTTATTTATCTCATTTGCTCCCCATAGAGAACCTGTGAGGGACATATTGCAGGCATTATTATCATCTGTATTTCCTAAATAATAATTCGTGGAGTTAAAGTGACTTTCTCAAGTCACACAACCTGGAGAGCTAGAGTGCAAATCTGGTATTCTTTCTACATCAACAATTTTCCGTTCATCTGAGGGTAACTGTCTCCTCAGGTCCCCAGTAATCTTTAAGTCATATGTATCTGGTTACCTCTGAGTAAGTATGTTCTATGTATAAGGTATTCATGAGAAGATACTAAGAAAATAAGGAAGAACCAGAGGCACAAGCCACAATCATTCCCTTCATAATGACCACTGTTATAGGGAGAGAAATATAACCCTCACATATATAGTTAACTATTGACATGGGGCAGGAGTTGAGTACATTAGCCTGAATACAGTCAGAGTGCTTTTTGTTGCAGAAAAAGCTTTAGGGGATATTGAAAATCCTAGCTATGAGAAGGTAGATAAGGAGGGCAAGAAAGTCAGACAGCATTGACATGTTCAAGAATCAATAAAAAAGAGCACAACATAATTTGGTTTATGAAGTGCCTTGCCCACATAAATATCTGCTTTTTCTCTCTCCTTTGTGCTTAGGCGGGATGAGCAAGAAGTGGATGGGAAGGAAGATAGAAAAGTTATTATAAATCAGTTTTGCCCCTAATCAGAAATCACTACCTTTGCATCTGGTTTGATAGTCTATTTGTTAAGGTCTTATTCTCCACATCCCCAGAACTTCTGGCTAGACATAAAGTAATTTCCCCTTGGCATTACTCATAAGAGGCAGTATCTTGGAAATAATAATATAAGTGTAGAGAGGGAACACAATTTTCTTTATTAAACTCTCATGGAATCTTTTCAGTATCCAACACAAGGAGCATATTTTCCACTGAAATACATTTCTCTTGTGTCCAGTTCTTTGAATCATGAAGCCCCTTTTATGCCTTAAGAATAAAAGTCAGATTGGTGGGGTATTGCAGACTAGCTTCAGATTTCAGTTTTTGTCAAAGACACATTGGAAATGTTGTAAATATCCAGGGATGAGTTAGAGCTGCAAGAACACGTGCCATCTAGTTGCAACCTCTTACTATTTAGATGGGGGATACTGAAAATAAGAAATGTGTTAAGTATTTGCTGAAGGAGCACATGCTTGCTTTTTGCCTTCCAGGCTGGTGTTCTTGCTAATACATGCCTGTACCCGTTTCATTCATGTAGCTTGCTTTAAGCAATCTCCATTATTGCAGCTCTGATCATTTGTGTGGTGGTAACATATTCATTGGTTTTAGCAATCAGCCATGATTGGAGGTCCTGGACAGACTACCTAGAAACTGGCTGACTGAAATTAAACTGAACTGGATTTTCCTGATAATTCTTTCCAGAGCTGTATTTGTTAATCTCAGTTTCATTATTCATCCAATGGCTGGCAATATCAAAGTTTTGCTTTCAAGTAGTTCATTTCTAATCTCTGTAAAATAATTTTCTTCCCTACCCTTAGAGGCTGGTCAGGTTATTGACAGAAAGTTTTGACATCCAGAATAATGAGTTTCTGCTACAAGACAGGGACTGACCCCAAAAGAGTCCTGATCTACATACAAGGTTCTAAACCTAAAGTTAAGAAGAAAGTGTAACTATCTTCAGTCATAGATGCTAAAACACACTTATTATTTCACTAAATTAAAATATTTATACTTACTCTGTTCCAGGCCCATTCTTCTGTTTATACATTCATCTAACAAATATTTACAGAGTACTTAAGTATTTTGGGCAAGATATGTGGACCCCGTCTTTGATGAGCTTACTGTCTAAGACAAATAGTATGTATGTACACAAATTGTCCCAACACAATCTATCAAGTTCTATGATAGGTGCTGCGGGTACACAGAAAATGAAGGAATTATTATGCCTGAGGCAGTCCTAGAAGGCCTAATAGAACCCAGATTACCTAAGATGAACCTAAGAGGATAAGTAGGGTGAGTCAAAGAAAGGCATTCTAAAGAATATTATATATGCTAAAGCACAAATGCACAAACAGGTCTGGCCTATTCGGGTAACAGTTTGTGATCCAGAAGGGCTAGAAATAAGAGCATAAGGGCTGGAATTGAGGATACCTGGGAAGTGGTGGGAGATGAGGCTGGAGCCAGATCTGCAGAGCTATAGGCATCACACTAAGCAAGAGCAACTCTCTAGGTCTTGGACTAACAACTGACAAAGTCATATTGCTCTTTCAAGAAGATCATTCCAGGGACTGGGACTGTTTTCTTGTTACTACCATTTATCTTGCAAAACAACTCAGTGGGCATGGCTAGCAAATTGCCATTTAATTTATGGAATTATGGACTGGAGGGTGAATCCTAGAGTTGACAGATCAGTGAGATGGTTATTACTGAAGTGGAGTTAAGAGAAGACAGGAATATGAACCAAGAGATTAGCAGTGGAGATGGAAACAGACACTAACAATATTTGTAAGAAAAAATAAGTCAAACTTTGTGTTTAAGGATTGGACTTTTCTCAACTTTAGTTCTCTCCCCTATAAAAAGGAATAGTAGAGACAACATCCCCTTCCTCTATATAACCCATCCATCCATTCAACATTTATTCATTTAACGACATCAGGGATTTATAGGGTGCTGGGAGGCACAAATTAGAAAAAAAAAAGAAATCGAAGGCTTTATATACTCCAGAGGATTATCACTGTCATCATTATTAACTTTACTATATGTAGAAAATAATTTCAAAGAGAAAGCTGGGGCAGAATCAGAGACTTTAAGTAACATGGTTGCCTATGACTTCAGATCAGCAAAATAAACACACCCTGTAAAAATTTCATGTCCTCTCTCCTTTTCCAACCTTTCTCTTTCTTCATGGATTCATTCGTGAAGCTCTACTAAGTCTGGTTTTATTTTTGCTAGCAGTTTTCAATGGGCTTTCCAAAAAACGTCAGAGTCCCCTGGAAATGTGGCATTCAGATCATAAAACTATAGTCATGATCCAGGGGTTGGCTTGCTTTGCTTTTTATGCAAAGACCAGATACAAAGTAAGAGGCAATCCAGGGAGTCCCTTCTTTGGGAGAATCTGATGACCTTTTCAGCCCTGCACCAGCACCCTTCTCCTCGACGTACATACTTCAGTTATTACCCTCATTTTACCGTGCTCTGCCAATACTGACTCTCTTGCCATCCCCCTTTTGTCGCAAGTATATTGGTTTTTATCCCATCTTAATTAAAGTTATATTGTTGCATTAGCCTCCTAGGTTGTGTCTCTGCTCTTCCCCTTCCCTCTTACAGTATATTCTATATAACAGCCTTCCAGTGTTTGCTGATCTATTACAGAGTAAAAACCAAAGTCCTTATCAAGACTTACAGGGTTTAATATAATCCTGTCTTCTGCCCTCCCCTGCTCACTCTGCTTCAGCTCTGTCAACACACCTGTCTCTGTTACGTGATGACCTTTCCAGTCACTATGCTCTCTGCCTAGGATGTTATTCTTTCAAATATCTGGATAACTAATTTTTGCATTTCTTTCATGTTTTTTGCTTTTTAGCATCTTCTAAATGGGGCTTATTCTTATCTCCACTCAGTTTACTACCTATCCTATAGGCAGTAAACCTCATTGTGCTTTATTTTTTTCATAGATCTTAAATATAATGCACCATCAAGCTTACATTTTCTGTTTGTCATCTGGTTTTCCTCTTTCCTTTCTATAAGCATATGGATTTTTAATCTTTCTTTGATGTGTGCTAAGATCCTAGCAAAGTATCTAGCACATTATATGTACTCAATGAATATCAAATCAATGAATGATTTACTGAATGACTTTTCTTTCCTAAAGGCACATATTTCTCTCGGATTCTGCAGAGAGAAAGCGTAGCTTGGACAAGATAAGGCTTAAGTATTGCTAGAGTTCTAGGCAAAATCATGTCTTAATATGATTAATTAATAGCATAATATCTCAATATATTCCCTTCAATGTGTATACAGTTTATTTCCTAGAATTTCAGAGCTACAAGAGCCTTATAGAAAGCATCTAGTTTTATCCCCTTATATATTTATGTCTGAGAAAACAGAAGGAACAGAATTTCCCCAAATCAGTCAACATAGTCTGGGACTTAACTAAAAGTTTCCTGATTCACTGGTGTAGTCAACAAAAGATCCCCAGTGGATGCCTGAAACCACAGATAGTATTGAACTCTCTATGTACTATAATTTTTCTTATACATATACACATATGATAAAAGTTTAATTTATAAGTTAGGCACAATACTCTTGCACTTTGGGACCATTAACAAGTAAAATAAGAGTTCCTTGAACACAAGCAGTATGACAAAGAAACAGTTGATTTGACAGCTGAGATAGCTTCTAAGTGACTAATGAGCAGGTAGCATCTACTGAACTAAGGGAGGATTCACATCTCAGGTGGGACAGAGCAGGATAGCCAAGATATCATCACTCAGAATGGTATGCAACTTAAAACTTATAAATTGTTTAATACTAGAATTTTTATTTAATATTTTCAGATTGTGGATGATAATGGGTAACTGAAACCATGAGAAATGAAACCACAGAAAAGGGGATACTATTTTATATAAATGAAAATACAAAGATTGTTGTCCACTTAGAGTTTACCTCTCAGTACAGGAAGACAAAAAGTAAACAAGATAAGTAAGCAAATTATATAGTTTATTGAAGTGTGATATATCCCAGGAATAAAAAGGAAAACAGTATTAGGAAAGGGTTGCAATTTTTAACAGGGTGTTTAGCAAGTGCCTCACTGAATAGTTGACATTTGAGCAATGATTTGAAGCAGATGAGAGAATGAGCCTTATAGAAACCTGGTGAAAGAGCATTCAAATTAGAAGGGGTAGCAGTGCAAAAGCCCTGAGGTAGAAGTGTGCCCAGTGTGTTCAAGAAATAGCAACTAGGCTACTGTGGCTACATTGTAGAGATCAAGGGGAAGAGTAATAGAAGATGAGTTTGAAGAGGAAACTATGGGGCATGAACTACATAGTGTAAGGGTGCCTGGATATTTTTGCTTTCACTATGAGTAAAACGTAGAGGCACTGTGGATTTTAAGAAGAAGGGCAACTTGGTCTAACTAACATTTTAAAATTATGGCAACTTCATAGTTAAAAAGGTGAAGGAAGTCAAAAATGAAACCAGGAAGATGAAATCTAAAACAGCTTTATGATTAAAAACTCTCAAAAATCTAGGACTAGAAGGCAACTTCCTCAATTGATAAAGGACACTTACTAAAAACCTCATCTAGCATCATAGTTAATAGTAAAAGACTAAGATACTTCCCCTAAGATCAAGCAAGGATATCTTTTCTTCTTTATTCTCCTTATTGAAGAATTTAGCCAGTCAGATAAAAATAGAAATGGGGAATGACTGCTAATGGTATGGAGTCTCTTTTTTGAGGTGACTAAAATGTTCTGAAATTAGATCTTGGTAATGGTTGCACAACTGTGAGTATATTAAAAATCATTTAATTGTACACTTCAAAAGGATGAATTGTATGACATATGAATCATATTTCAATAAAGCTGTCTAAATAATTAGGCAAGCAAAAGAATATAAGAGAAAGGTTGGAAAGCAAAAATCAAAACTGTCTTTAGTTGAAGGTGACAAGTTCAGACATTCTGTGTTCACAGATTTAGAAGACCTAATATCATTAAGGTGGCAATTATCTCCATATTGTTCTATATATTCAACACACTTCCTTTGAAAATCCCAGAAGTTTTTCTTTTTGTGAAAATGAGAAGTTGATTCTAAAATTTATATGAGAATACAAAGGATCTAGAACACCCAAAGCATCTTTCAAAAAAAATCATGAGTACTTACACTTTCCAATTTTAAAGCTACAGTAATCAATATGGTGCAGTTTTTACCTAAAGATTGTATATAGGCTAATGGAAAAAAAATAGAAAATTCAGAAATAAACTTTGACATTTATAGTCAGTTGAGTTTTGACCAACGTGCCAAGCAATTCAGTGTAGAAAAAAATAGCTTTTCAATAAATAGCTCTTGGAGAATTTAATATCCAAGTGCAAGATACGAACTTAGACTATTACCTCACCCAATAAACAAAAATCAACTAACAATGGATCATAAACCAAAATTCAAAGGCTAAAATTTCTAAAGGAGAACATAGAAGAAAATCTTTGTTACCTTGAGTGACACAAAGATTTCTTAGGTATGACACAAAAATCATGATCCATACAATAAAATATATGATAAATTGGACTTCATAAAGATGCAACTGGTGTTTGGAACACCTGAGAGACAGATTTGCCCATTTAACTGAAAAAAAAGGGGGCTGAAACAGGGAACCAGGTGATCTGGCTCGGTGGGTCCCACCCCAACAAAGACCAGCAATCTGAAACGCTCTGCATTGAGAGCTTCACAGCAAGCACAGCTGGACCCAGGATAATACAGCTCTGTGGGGGGAAGGGCATCTGCCCTTACCGAGGTAGTCCACCACTACTGAACCAGTCTGTCTGCCATTACTGAGGCAGACCACCATTACTGAGGCAGTTCTCAGCAATGCCTCTGCTGGAAGACTGTAACTAGGCTACCTTCTCGCTGGGCAGGGCATCTTTGCAAAAAGGCAGCAGCATATCAGGAACTTATAAATAAAACCCCACCTTCCCAGGACAGAGCACCTGGGGAAAAAAAAGGCAGTTATGAGTTCTGCTGCAGCAGACTTAAATGCACCTGCCCAGCAGCTCTGAACGGAAAACCAGAGCTCACAGCTCAGAACTTGAGCTCCTATAAGGGACAGACTGTCTCCTCAAGCAGCTCCCCTACCCTTGTATATCCAAAGAGACACCTCATAAAGGAGAGCTCGGTCTGACATCTGGATGGTATCCTTCTGGGACAAAGATAACAGAAGAAGAAACTGGCAGAAACCCTTACTGTTCTGCAGCTGCTGCAGGTGATCCCCTGGCAAGCAGGGTCTGGAGTGGACCTCCAGCAGTCCCACAGCAGAGGGGCCTGACTGTTAGAAGGAAAACTAAAAAATAGAAACAAATAACTTTATCATCAACAAAAAGGATGTCCACTTAGAGACCCCATCCAAAAGCCACCAACTACAAAGACCACAGGTAGATAAATCCACAAAGATGGGAAGAAATCAGTGCAAAAAGAGTGAAAACACCCAGAACCAGAATGCCTCTCCTCCTCCAAGGGATCACAACTCCTAACAAGCAAGGGAACAAAGCTAGATGGAGAATAACTCTGATGAATTGACAGAAACAGGCTTCAGAAAGTGGGCAATAACAAACTTCTCTGAGCTAAAAGAACATGTTCTAACCCAATGCCAAGAAACTAAGCATTGAAATAAGGCTTGATGAAATGCTAACGAGAATAAACAACTTAGAGAAGAATATAAATGAATTGACAGTGCTGAAAAACACAAAATGAGAATTTCAGAAAGCATACACAAGTTTCAATAGCTGAACCGAACAAGCAGAAGAAAGGATATCAGAGATTGAAGATCAAATCAATGAAATAAAATGAGAATGCAAGAATACAGAAAAAAGAGTAAAAAGATATGAACAAAACCTCCAAAAATGTGGGATCATGTAAAAATACCCAATCTATGTTTGATTGGTGTACCTGAATGTGAGACAGAGAATGAATCCCAGCTGGAAAACACTCTTCAGGATATTATCCAGAACTTCCCCAACCTAGCAAGGCAGGCTGATATTCAAGTCCAGGAAATACATAGAACACCACAAGGATATTCCTCAAGAAGAACAACCCAAAGGCACATAATCATCAGATTCACCAGGGTTGAAATGAAGGAAAAAATTCTAAGGGCAGCCAGAGAGAAAGGTCAGGTTACCCACTAAGGGAAGTCCATCAGATTCACAGTGGATCTCTCAGCAGAAACCCTACAAGCCAGAAGAGAGTGGGGACCAATATCCAACATCCTTAAAGAAAAGAACTTTCAACCCAGAATTTCATATATTGCCAAACCAAGCTTCATAAGTGAAGGAGAAATAAAATCCTTTATGAACAAGCAATTGCTTAAAGATTTCATCACCACCAGGCCTGCCTTACAAGAGCTCCTGAAAGAAGCACTAAACATGGAAAGGAACAACCAATACCAGCCACTCCAAAAGTGTACCAAATGGTAAAGAGCATTGACACAATGAAAAAATTTGTCAACTATGGGCAAAAGAACCAGCTAGCATCAAAATGGCAGGATCATACTCACACATAACAATATTAACCTTAAATGTAAATGGGCTAAATGTCCCAATCAAAAGACACAGATGGGCAAATTGGATAAAAAGTCAAAACCCATCAGTGTGCTGTGTCTAGGAAACCTATCTCACGTGCAAGGACACACATAGGCTCAAAATAAAGGGATGGAGGAAGATTTACCAAGCAAATGGAGAGCAAAAAAAAAAAGCAGGAGTTACAATCCTAGTCTCTGATAAAATGGACTTTACACCAACAAAGATCAAAAGAGACAAAGAAGGGCATTACATAATGGTAAAAGGTTCAATGCAACAAGAAAAGCTAATGATCCTAATTATATATGCACTCAATATAGGAGCACCCAGATACATAAAGCAAGTTCTTAACAACCTACAAAGAGACATAGACTCCTACACAACAATAGTCGGAGACTTTAATACTCCACTGTTGATATTAGACAGATCAACAAGACAGAAAATTGACAACGATATCCAGGACTTGAACTAAGATCTGGACCGAGTAAACCTAATAGACATTTACAGAACTCTCCACCCTAAATCCACAGAATATACATTCTTCTCAGCACCACCTACCCTAAAATTGACCATATAATTGGAAGTAAATCACTCCTCAGCAAATGCAAAAGAATGGAAATCATAATAAACAGTCTCTCAGACCACAGTGCAATCAAATTTAGAACTCAGGATTAAGAAACAAACTCAGAACCACACAACTTTATGGAAACTGAACTGGCTCTTGAATGCTGATGGATAAACAATGAAATAAAGGCAGAAATAAAGCTCTTTGAAACCAATGAGAATGAAAACACAACGTACCAGAATCTCTGAGACATATTTAAAGCAGTATCTAGAGGAAAATTTATAGCAACAAATGCCCATATGAGAAGCAAGGAAAGATCTAAAATCGACACCCTAACATCAAAATTGAAAGAGCTAGAGGAGCACGATCAAAAAAATTCAAAAGCTAGCAGAATATAAGACATAACTAAGATCAGAGCAGAACTAAAAAAGATATAGACAAAAAAAAAGCCCTTTAAAAAATAAGTAAATCCAAGAGGTGGTTTCTTGAAAAGATCAACAAAATAGACCACTAGCAAGACCGATAAAAGAGAAAAGAGAGAAGAATCAAATAGATGCAATAAAAAATTTAAAGGGTATACCACCACTGATTCCACAGAAATACAAACTACCATCAGAGATTACTACAAACAACTCTATGCACATAAACCAGTAAACCTGAAAGAAATTGATAAATTCCTGGACACTTGCACCCTCCAAAGCCTAAACCAGGAAGAAGATGAAACCCTGAATAGACCAATAACAAGGGCTGAAGTTGAGGTAGCAATTAACAGCCTTCCAACCAAAAGAAAGCCCAGGTCCAGATGGGTCCACAGCTGAATTCTACCAGACATACAAAGAGGAGTTGGTACCACTCCTTCTGAAACTATTCCAAACAAACCCAAAAGAGGGAATCCTTCCCAAATCATTTTATGAAATCAACATCGTCCTGAAACCAAAACCTGGCAGAGCCTCAACAAGAAAAGAAAACTTCAGGTCAATATTCGTGATGAACATAGATGCGAAAATCTTCAATAAAATACTGACAAACTGATTGCAACAGCACATCAAAAAGCTTATCCATCACAATCGAGTAGGCTTCATTCCAGGGATGCAAGGCTGGGTCAACACATGCGCTGGGTCAACACATGCAAGTCTATAAACGTCATCCACCACATAAACAGAACCAAAGACAAAAACCACATGATTATCTCAATAGATGCAGAGAATCCGGCAAGAAAAAGAAATAAAGGATATTCAATTAGAAAAGGAGGAAGTCAAATTGTCTCTATTTATGGACAACATGATTATTTATTTAGAAGACCCCATGGTCTCAGCCCACAATCTCCTGAAACTGATAAGTAACTTCAGCAAAGTCTCAGGAAACAAAATCAATGTGTAGAAATCACAAGCATTCCTATACACCAATAACAGACTTAAAGAGAGCCAAATCAAGAATGAAGTGTCATTCAGAATTGCTACAAAGACAATAAAATACCTAGGAATACAACTCAAGGATATAAAGGACCTCTTCAAGGAGAACTACAAACCACTGCTCAACGAAATAAGAGAGGACACAAACAGATGGAGAAACATTCCATGCTCATGGATAGGAAGAATCAATATTGTGAAAATGGCCATACTGCCCAAAGTAATTTATAGATTTAATGCTATCCCCATCAAGCTACCAATGACCTTCTTCACAGAACTGGAAAAAGCACCTTAAACTTCATATGGAACCAAAAGAGAGCCCACATAGCCAAGACAATTCTAAGCAAAAAGAACAAAGCTGGAGGCATCATATTACCTGACCTCCAACTATACTACAAGGCTACAGTAATCAAAACAGCATGGTATTGGTACCAAAACAGAGATATAGACAAATGAAACAGAACAGAGGCCTTGGAGGCAACACAACTTATCTACAACCATCTGATCTTTGACAAATCTGACAAAAACAAGCAATGGGGAAAGGATTCCCTGTTTAATAAATGGTGTTGGGAAAACTGGCTAGCCATGGGCAGAAAACAGAATCTGGACCCCTTCCTGACACCTTACACTCCAATTAACTCCAGATGGATTAAAGACTTAAACATAAGACATAACACCATAAAAACCATAGAAGAAAACCTAGGCAAAACTATTCAGGACATAGACATAGGTGAGGACTTCATGACTAAAACACCAAAGGCATTGGCAACAAAAGCCAAAATAGACAAATGGGGTCTAATTAAACTCCACAGCTTTTGCACAGCAAAAGAAGCAATCATTAGAGTGAACTGGCAACCAACAGAATGGGAAAAAAATTTGCAATCTACTCATCTGACAAAGGGCTGATATCTAGAATCTACAAAGAACTAAAACAGATTTACAAGGAAAAAAAAACAAACAAACCCATTCGAAAGTGGGCAAAGGACCTGAAGAGACACTTTTCAAAAGAAGACATATATGAGGCCAACAAATATACAAAAAAGCCTCATGATCACTGATTATTAGAGAAATGCAAATCAAAACCCCATTGAGATACCATCTCACGCCAGTTAGAATGGCGATCATTAAAAATCTGGAGACAACAGATGCTGGAGAGGATGTGGAGAAATAGGTACACTTTTACATGGTTGCTGGGAGTGTGAATTAGTTCAACCATTGTGGAAGACAGTGTGGAGATTCCTTCAGGACTTAGAAATAGAAATTCCATTTTACCCAACAATCCCATTACTAGGTATATATCCAAAAGTTTATAAATCATTCTATTATAAACACACATGCACACACGTTCATTGTGGCACTGTTTACAATAGCAAAAGCCTGGAACCAACCCAAATGCCCATTGACGATAGACTGGACAAGGAAAATGTGGCACATATACACTATGGAATACTATGCAGCCATAGAAAATGATGAGTTTGTGTCCTTTGTAGGGACATGGATTAATCTGGAAACCATCATTCTCAGCAAACTGACACAAGAACAGAAAATCAAACACTACATGTTCTCACTCACAGGTGGGTGTTGAACAATGAGAACGCATGGACACAGGGAGGGGAGCATCACACACTGGGATCTGTTGTGGGGGACTAAGGGAGGGACAGCAGGGGAGGGGGAGGTTGGGGAGGGATAACATGGGGAGAAATGTCAGATATAGGTGACGGGGGTATGGAGGCAGCAAACCACATTGCCATGTATGGACCTATGAAACAATCCTGCATGATCTGCACACGTACCCCAGAACCTAAAGTACAATAAAAACAACCCCCCCAAAAAAGAAGAACTTGCACAGAAAACCAGACATTGCATATTCTCACTCATAAGTGGGTGTTGAACAATGAGAACACATGGACACAGGAAGGGCAACATCACACACTGGGGCCTGTTCGGGGATGGGAGTCTAGGAAAGGATAGCAGGGGGTGGGGGAATTGGGGAGGGATAACATCAGGAGAAATACCTAATGTAGGTGACAGGGGGATGGATGCAGCAAACCACCATGGCAAGTGTATACCTATGTAACAATCCTGCACAATCTGCACATGTGCCCCAGAACTTAGAGTATAATTTAAAAATTTAAGGTAAAAAGATACATAAATAACCCTTGCAACTCAATAATGAGAAGAGAAAGAACCTAATGTAAAAATGAGAAAAGCATTTAAATATACATATGTTATCAAATAAGATATTCTGTTAGCCAATAAGCATGTGGAAAGATGTTCAACATCATTAGTCATGAAGGAAATGCAAATTAAAACTACAATGAGATACTACTACATGCACACTATAATGGCTAAAATAAAAAAGACCCCAGTGTGTAGTGCTTCCCTCCCTGTGTCCATGTGTTCTCATTGTTCAACACCCGCCTATAAGTGAGAACATGCGGTGCTTGATTTTCTGCTCTTGTGTCAGCTTGCTGAGAATGATGGTTTCCAGGTTCATCCATGTCCCTACAAAGGACACAAACTCATCATTTTTGATGGCTGCATAATATTCCATGGTGTATATGTGCCACATTTTCCCTGTCCAGTCTGTCATCGATGGGCATTTGGGTTGGTTCCAGGTCTTTGCTATTGTAAACTGTGCTGCATGAACATTCGTGTGCATGTGTCCTTATAGAACGACTTATAAACCTTTGGATATATACCCAGTAATGGGATTGCTGGGTCAAATGGAATTTCTATTTCTAGGTCCTTGGGGAATTGCCACACTGTCTTCCACAACGGTTGAACTAACTTACACTCCCACCAACAGTGTAAAAGTGTCCCTATTTCTCCACATCCTCTCCAGCATCTGTTGTCTCCAGATTTTTTAATGATCGCCATTCTGACTGGCATGAGATGGTATCTCAATGTAGTTTTGATTTGCATTTCTCTAATGACCAGTGATGATGAGCATTTTTTTATATGTTTGTTGGCCTCATGTATGTCTTCTTTTGTAAAGTGTCTGTTCATATCCTTCACCCACTTTTGAATGGGCTTGTTTGTTTTTCTCTTGTAAATCTGTTTTAGCTCTTTGTAAATTCTGGATATCAGCCCTTTGTCAGATGGGTAAACTGCAAACATTTTTTCCCATTCTGCTGGTTGCTGATTCACTCTAATGACTGTTTCTTTTGCTGTGCAGAAGCTGTGGAGTTAAATTAGGTCCCATTTGTCTACTGGGGGTAAATAGGGGAGGGACAGTTGGGGTGGGGAATTAGGAGTTGGGGAGAGATAGCATGGGGAGAAATGCCAGATATAGGTGAAGGGGAGGAAGGCAGCAAATCACACTGCCACGTGTGTACCTATACAACAATCTTGCATGTTCTTCACATGTACCCCAAAACCTAAAATTCAAAAAAAAAAAAAACAGAAGTGGCATTGCAGATGAATGGAGAAAGATACTAATAAAATTGATTTTCCACAGAAAATAAAATAAAAAAGACCAACAATTTCAAATATTGACAAAGATTTGGGACAAAAACATAAGATCATAAATTGTGGTGGAAGTCACACTTTGGATAATATTTTGGCAATTTCTTAAAAAGTTTAACATTAGCTTACCATAAGACCCCGTGGTTTCACTTGAATTCTTCACTAACAAAGATAAATGAAAACTTGTCCAAATAAAGATCTGTTTACAGCAGCTTTATTCACTATAGCCAAATGGTGGAAACAACCCAAATGTCCATTATTTTGAATGGATGAACAAGATGTGGCATATCTATACAATGGAATGTTAATTATCAATAAAAAGGAATATGCACAATGGCATGGATGAATCTCAAATGTGTTATGCTAAGTGAAAGCAGCCAGACACAAAATGTCACATATTGTATGATTCCATTCACATGACATGTGCAAGAAAGACAACTCTATTGAGACAGAATGTAGATTAGTGATCAACTGGCGTTGGGATGAGAATGGAATGAGAATGGAATGGAATGGAATGGAATGAGAATGAGAATGAGAATGGAATGTTTTTGGAGGTAATAGAATGTTCTAAACTTGAATCTTTTTTATCATTGCAGAATTCTATAAATCTAAAAATCATTGAATTGTACATGTAAACTGAAATGTTACAATGGAATACTGTACAATTTTATAATATTTAAATTATACTTCAATTTTATAATATGTAATTTTATTATATGTAAATTTTATGTTTTGTATGTAATTTGTTATATGTAAATTCAAAAAGTTTTTATTTTAAACAAATCAATAGTAGCCTTATAGTACAGTGTTTAAGAGCATGGATTCTCTTTTTTCTTTTTAGAAAGTGTGCTTTCATTCACCATTTATTAATTTATACATTTAGTGGGTACAAGTGCCATTTTGTTATACAGATATATTACATATGGTGAAATTAGGGCTTTTAGTGTAACTATCACTCAAATAATATATATTGTGCCATTTAAGTAATTTTCCATCCCTCGCCCTTCCTATTTTTCTGCCCTTTCAGGTCTCCAGTGTCTGTTATTCCACTTTCTACCTGCTTGTGTATACATTATTTAGTTCCTACTTATAAATGATGACATGCAGTATTTGACTTTCTGTTTCTTAGTTGTTTCACTTAAAGTAATCGCCTCCAATTCCAACCATGTTGCTGAAAAGGACATAATTTCATTATTTTATTGAGAAACAATGTTCCATTGTATATATATGTCATATATGATATATAATTACATATTATATATAATAATATGATATAGTGTATTACACAATATATAATATAAAAATATATATTATATAATTAATATACTATATAATTATATAGTATATTATATATATATTACATATATAAAACATTTTCTTTATACAGTTATCCATTGATGGACACTTAGGAAGTTTCCATATATTTACTATTGTGACTAGTGCTGTGATAAACATCCAACTACAAATATCTTTTTGATATGATTATTTATTTTCCTTTGGGTAGATACCTAGTAGTGAGACTGCTGAAACAAACAGAGCTACTTTTTTTTACTTCTTTGAGAAATCTCCATATTGTTTTCTATAGAAGTTATGCTAATTCATATTCCCAACAGTGTATAAGCATTCTCTTTTCTCTGCTTCCTTGTCAACATCTGTGTTTATTTTTGTATTTCAATAACAGCTATTCTGACTGGTGGAAAATGGTATCTCATTGTGGTTTTAATTTTCATGTCACTGATAACTAGTAATGTTGGGCATTTTCTCATATGTTCATTGACCATTTGTATGTCTTCTTTTGAAAAATGTCAGTTCTTGCCCTTTGCCTACTTTTTAATGGGGTTATTTTTGTTTTCCTTGTTGATTTGTTTAACTAAGCATATCATTTATTTGTTGGATGCATAGTTTGCAAATTTGTTCTCCCATTCTGCAGATTGTCTATTCACTTTGTTGATTATTTCTTTTGCTGTGCAAAAGTATTTTTCATTTAATTAAATCCCATTCGTCTATTCCCGTTTTCATTGTATTTCCTTTGAGATCTTAGCCACAAATTCTTTGCCAAAGCCAATCTAGTTTTCCTAGATTTTCTCCTAGTATTTTAATGGTTCCATATCTTACATTTGAGTCTTTAATCCATCATTCTTCTGCATATTGCAACCCAACTTTCCCAGTATCATTTATTGAATAGGATGTCCTTTCCTCAGTGTATGTTTCTGTTGATTTTTTCAAAGACTGGTTGGCTGTAGGTATGAGGCTTTATTTCTGGATTCTCTATTTTTTTCCATTGATTGATTTGTCTACTTCTATACAAATAACATGTGGTTTGGGTTTCTGTAGCCTTGTGGAATAATTTGAAGCCAAGTAATGTGATGCCTCCAGCTTTGTTCTTTTTTTTTAGGAGTGCTTCAACTCTTTGTGCTCTTTTGTGGTTCCATAGTAATTTTAAGATTATTGTTTCTAATTCTGCGAAAAATGATGTTGGTATTTTGGTAGGAATTGCACTGAACCTTCAGATTGCTTTGAGTAGTGCGGTCATTTTAACAATTTTGATTCTTCCAATGCATGAGCATGGGATGTGTCATTTCCAATGTCTTTCATTGTTTTTTTGTAGTTTTCCTTGTAGAGATCTTTCATGTTCCTGGTTAAACGTATTCCTATGTATATATTTTTGTAGCTATTCTAACTGAGCTTGCATTCTTGACTTGTTTCTCAGCTTGATCATTACTAGTATACGAAAATGCTACTGATTTTTATATGTGGATTTTGTATCCTGAAACTACTGAATTCACTTATCAAATTTAGGAGTCTTTTGGCAGAGTTGTTGGGGTTTTTTAGCTAGAGCAATTAGGCAAGGAAAAGATATAAAAGACGTGTAAATAGGAAAGGAAGATATTAAATTGTCTTCATCTGCATATCACATGATTACATATATTGAAAATCCTAAACACCACAACAAACAACTGTCAGAACTAATAAATGAACTCAGTTGCAAGATACAACATCACCATGCAAAAATCAGTAAGATTTCTACACACTATATATAAAATAAATCAGGGAAAAAATCCAATTCACTATAGCTACAAAAAATATGCTTAACAATAAATGTAACATTTTCAGAGATGAAAGATCTATACACTAAACATTGATAAAAGAAACTGAAGAAGACACAAATAAATGGAAAATCATCTTGTGTTCATGGATTGAAAGAATTCATATTGTTAAAATATTGATACTACCCAAAGTGAGCTACAGATTCAATGCAATCCTTATCAAAAATCCAATGACATTTTTCAAAGAAATAAAAAGAAATCATAAAATTTGTATGGAACCACAAAAGTCTTCAAATAGTGAAAGCAATTTTAAACAAAGATAACAAATCAAAAGAACAAAGCTGCCCAGCCTAGTCTCAAAGTCCTGACCTCAAGCAATCTTCCCTCCTTGGCCTCCCAAAGTGCTGAAATTGCAGACATGAATCCACACCCAACCTGCCAAAGCCATTTATAAAATGTCTTCCCTACATTCAAGAATCACACATTAATTCCAGCATTTTCTCTCTAGACTGTAAACAAGAATGAGGATAGAAGTAAATTGACTTTTCATGCTTCTATATTCATATCCACATACATCCCCACCAAAGCATTGCCCTTAGTAGGCATTCAATAAATATTTCTGAATGAATAAATGGCTTTTGTAAATATGAGCTCAACCTTACTGTCATCACTAGGAGAAAAAAATCTATTTCTAGCATACATCTTCCTTAACCCACATTATCCTCTAATTGCTAGTTCCACATGAAAAATAGACATCTCAAAAGCATATTGACTTATTTAGTGACCTGGTTACTATTTATAATACGCACATCATTGTTCAACATAGTCTTCTCAGTTCCACTACAGACATATCCATCAAGGTTTGTAAAAAATTAATTTTTAAGAGTAAAACATTATATTACCTTTCAAAACAAAAGAACAAAGCATTGCAGTATTTTATTTCTATAGTAATCAAAACAGCATGGTACTAACATAAAAACAACACATAGACTGATGGAACAGAATAGAGAGCCCAGAAATTAATCCACACATTTACAGTCAATTGCTGTTCATTAAAGGTGCAAAGAACACACTGTGGGGGAAAGATCAATCTCTTCAATATATGGTGTTGGAAAAACAGGATATGTACATACAAAAGAATGAAATTGAACCCCATTTATGCCATACTTAAAAGTCAACTCAAAATAGATTAAAGCCTTAAATGTAATACCTGAAACTGTATACCTAGTAGAAGAAAACATAGAGAGAAAGTTCAACAGCACTGGCATGGGCAATGATTTTTTGGTAAATGATCCCAAAAGCATAGATTTAAAAAAGCAAAAGTAGCTAAGTGGCATTACATCAATCTAAAAATCTTCTGCACATCCAAGCAAGCAGTTAACAGAGTGAAAAGATAACCTATGGAATGGGTAAATATATTGCATATTGTCCATCAAATAAGGGGTTAATATTCAAAACATATGAGGAACTCAAACAACTCAATAGCAAGAAAACAGGCCAATTTTCAAAATAGGCAAAGGATCTGAATAAACATTTCTCATAGATGTATGAAAAGGGGCTTAACTTCATTAATCGTTAGATGAATTCAAATCAAAACTACAATCAAATATTACCTCGCACCTGTTAGGATGGCTATGATGAAAAGAAGAAAGATAGGTATTGGCAAGAATGTGGAGAAAAGAGAACTCTTTCACATGGCCATTATAAAAAACAGTATGGAGGTTCCTCAAAAATTAAAAATAGAAATACCATACAACCCAGCAATCCCACTACTGTGTGTACATCATCCAAAGGAAATGAAATCAGTAGGTTGAAGTGATATCTGCATTTTCATGTTTATTTCAGTATTATTCACAATAGCCAAGATATGGAATAACTTAGGCATTCATTGGTAGATGAATAGATAAAAAGATGTGGTATACATACACAGTAAAATACTACTTAGCTTTAGAAGATAAGGAAATCCTGCCATTGTGACAACATGGAGGACATTATCCTAAGCAAAATAAGCCAGGCACAGAAAGATAAAAACTATGATCTCATTTATATGTGGAGTACATAAAAGTTAGACTCATAGAAAGAGAAAGTAGAATAGTGGCCAGGAAGTGGGAGAATTGAGGAGATGTTGATCAAAAGGTATAAAATTTCAGTTACATGGGAAGATTAAATTCAAGAGATCTATTGTACAACATGGTGACTATAGTTACTAACAGTGTTTTATATAGTTAAAAATTGCTGAGAGCAGAATTTAAATGTTCTCATCACAAAAATTGAGATGTGAGGTAATGCATATGAAAATTAGCTTGATTTAGCTTTTCCACAATATATAAATATATCAAGACATCCTGTTGTACAACATAAATACATGTTATTTTTATTTATTAATTCAGAACGGAGCATGGATTCCAAAGCCAGACTGCCAAATTTAAAACCCAGGTCCACCATGAACCCAGCTTGTAGTAGTAGCTATGTATAAGTTACTTCAGTTCTCTATGCATTGTTAGCTAACACCTTGTAGATGCTAACTGAAGCCCTAAGACTGGATGATACTACAAAGGGGAGTGAAAGTATTTAGGAAAGACAAGAAGTCTAAAGACTGAGATTCAGCATACTGGGTTTATATCTTTCCATTGACTCTCCACACACCTCAAGCAGAAGCTATATGTATCAGAATCTCAAAGTTGGGAGGGGAAATAAATCAAAGGGTAAACCATGGACTGCATATGGTCGTTTGAAACATTTGGTTCAGCAATTATGCTATGCTACCTCATTGGGTCCAAAATCACTGCTATTGACTAAAAGTCACATGTTAAACAATTTCTTTTCTATACCTTTGGAATTGAGACAAATAGGTGACTCGGCTATTTGGTGCCCTATTTCATCTTTATTGGAAATACCTAAGTATATTTTCAAAACAAGCAAATATATCAGAGATTATTCTTACCATATGATTTGCTGATTTTTAACATTTTATTATACCATTGATACAAAAGCTAGTATTTACTTTGCATTTATTATAAAGTGCTTGGCATATTAAGGATATTGGGGGGGGTACACATGTTTTATCTCTTGAACTAGATTGAATACCACATGTAAGTCATTTGCTTTTAGATGGAAGTCCACCCAACAGACTAACCCAATGAGAAAATTTTCCAGCTCAGAAACTATTACATCCGTGTCCTCAGTGCCTGCTATGGTCTTAATGTTTGTATCCCCCTGAAATTCAAATGTTGAAATTTTAACACAAATGCTAATGTAATAGTAGTAAGTGGTGGGGCATTAGGGAAGTTATTAGGTCATGAGGGCTCTGTTCTCTTGAATGGGATTATTGTCCGTATAAAAGTGGTCTAAAGGAAAATGTTAGTTTCTTCTGCCATGTAAGGACACAGCAAAAAGTTGGCATATTTGAAGCAGAGAGCTATCCTTTAGACACTGAGTGTACTGGAACCTTGATCATGGACTTCCTGACATCAAGAACACTGAGAAGCAATAAATTTCTCAGTCTAAGGTGTTTTATTGTAACAGTTCAAATGGATTAAGATAGTGGCCATTTGCCTTCAACCCAGGGAGAGTGACACTTCTGGAAAGTGAGGTTCTGGTTATCACAAGCTACTTCTCCATTACTTTACCTTTCTAATGCAGCAACCTCCAGCACATATTCCTTACCCAGAATACTGTGGAGCTATACACATAACATTTGTATACTTTAAAATTTGCAAGCTATATCTCAATTAAAGAATTTTAAAATCTGCAAAATTAACTGAATAAAAGTGAGTCATCTAAATTAACTGCCCCACAAAAAACTATCAAATAATTCTTAGATTTTTGCACATAGAATACTGATTATTTTTAAAATAAGGACATAAAATAGGAAAATTAATAAATAAGGTTAGAGAAAAAAGGTTCCCACACTAACTAGAACCCTAAAAATTAAAAATCTAAAGTTTATTGAATATATGTACTGGTTGTTCAGTGAGGCTATCAATGTGTTAAGTATAATGCAGGAGGGAATAGTTTGAACTTTGTAGGAGACAAGGGCTCTGGAGATCAGTATGAGCCCTACTGAAAGCAATCTGTCAATTAGTCCTTCTCGAATGTTCTCTCTAAGGACAAATAACAGTGCTTCAGGAGTGGTTGAAGTGCCAGGATGGCTATTTCTATAATAACGGAGTAAAGGGCAGGATTTGGGATTTATGGTGAAAAAGAAAGAATAATAAATCATTATTAGCTAGTATCAGTACAGCATTAGTCACTTGAAATGTACCACGACCAAACACCCAAACCAAGCAGCACATTAGTCACAAGAATGCCAGTTGTCTGAGGTGTTCCATTAAATCCTCAAGGTATAGACAAGAGGCTCAGTACATTGGAAGGAGAGCCACCACTTCACTGCTCCATTTAGCCTTAAGAGGGAGCACATCTGAGTTTTAACAATTATCCCAGAGGTGTAGCTTCAACCTCATCTTCTGACACACTTTCCCCCATTCTTCCGCCATTTGTAAAAACTTATGATTTTACAAAACAAAACTCTCATGTGTCTGGAATTTTTTCCTGCCTGGACTACCCTTTCCTTTTTATATGCACAACATATTTCCTTCAAGTCTTTTCTCAAATATTTCCTCTTCCATAATGCTTTGTCTGTGCCCTACAAGTATTGTGGTTTCCTCCAGCTCACAGCAATCTAAGAGCATTTTGAACAACAGTCTTAGACCTTACCACATAGGATTATTAATATATGTTTAGCTCTCTGTCTTCTGCACAGGACTATGAGCAACTTGAGAGAGTAGCCTGTTTATCATTGTAATTCCATCCCTGGTATGGTAATTGGCATATAGCAGATGGTTGACACCTGTTTCCTGATTTAATAAATATTTTTGTGAGATAGGCAGAGCAGGTATTTTCAGCAATATGTCCCAAAAAAAGAAACTGAGACCCAGAAGGGAGAAATGCCTTGCCCATAGTTACACTGCTGATTTGTGCCAAAGTTGGGACCCACACCCATGGCTCTTAATTCCTCCTCTTATGTTTATTCCATGTAACACAGAGTTTCTATTCTGTCTAGGGGTAACATCTGAAATAGCTGGGTTCTTTGGAGTAAGAGAGACTCTTATGTTGATCTGTAAATCCCTCTGTTAGAATAAACTTTTCAACAGACTCAGTTTGCCTGGAGACCAGTTTCTTGCTTGGAAAATAAAGTCAGTCCTTGTTATTTCAAGGCCCTGATTTCCACATGAAACTGGCAAAAATGAAATAAGTGTGAGTAAACTCTCAGGAATACTTTTTTTCCTTCCCACCTTCCAGCTCAAATGTTAGTTCCCCTGTGAAGCCCTGCCACAAGTCTCAGTGAAACCTGTAATTTTTAGCTCATAGCACTTCACTGTTAGCTTTATGTGAAACTTTCATTATGCCTTATAGTAAGGTGGATGGTGTGCCCTGTCTTTCGTCCTAAGGTATGAGCTTTTTGAGAGCCGAAGTTGATGTCCCTGCATGAAGTGCACAGAGTAATTTGGGATTGACTGAGGACTTACACTATTATTTCCCTCTCACCTCATTGTAAGCTTTCTCAGAGTCCAAATGAACCATTCCATCTCTTCTGTGCTCTTACTTCTGTTCATTAGAGTAAGATTCACAAAGTGTGGCTCTGTGAGTCAGTTACTAGCTTAATGAATAAGGAACTACAGGTGGAATCCCCTGGAGCAAAAGCCATTACAAAAAAGACTGTGAAACAAGCTATCAATGCTTGGTTGATCTGATTACATTAAGTCCTATACAACTAACAGTCTGGACCAAATGCTTTCTCGGGTTCCTGGCTATTTCAGAGGCAGAGTCTATAATGAAAACACAAGTGCAGGATATTTGCATATAAATAAGGAAGAGAATAATTTTACTGATGAAGTTTGTGGGAACAGGGTTCCTGACATGCAGAATTTAGACTTCAAGTAGTTTGCCTTTGGAACATTCAAAGCACATAAAACACTCAGTCATACATTATGGTCTTAATATAATAGTAATCCTCACTTAATTGGTTCGGAGGACCACTTTCTTCTTAATGATTTAACATGGAGAAACTAGTGTCTATTTCCTCTGAGCTAAATGTAGGACACTATTACTGTGTAACATAACACATAGCTTACATTTTGTGCAACGTATTCAATTTTACAAACTCCCATTGCATCAAAGGTTTCCTGAGTTCCAGACCTGCATTTCCAACTGCAGCTTTTCATGTCCACCTCAGATTCATTATTTAAAATTGATAGCTCACACCTTCCCTTATTAGAGGAAATGACGTGATGTAAAAGAGAAAAAAAGGTTTTTAATGAACAGAATGACGTGGGTCTCCATATACCAGCTCTGTACTTATTGGTGCTATGACTTTGCTCTATTAAAACTTCCGTTTACCAACTGTGAAAATGGGAATATTAACAATAAAAACAAAAACACTCCACAGAACACGAAGAAGTATATCAAGCAATTCACATGCCTTATCGCATTTACTTCCTGCAATGGCCTATGAGGTAGGCATTGTTATGATTTGACTCATTTTACATAGGAAAGACCAGGAGCGGCTTTCCTGCAGAACCCACCTTCTTAGCAACAGTGCTATATTATGCTTCTATAGTATATACACATGAACATTGCTTTGAGGATTAAATGAAACAAATACATGTGAAGCAATTAGCACAGTGTATGGCATATAGCAAATCCCCAAGACATGTAAACTCTCTATCCCTTCCTCTCCAAAATCTCTGCTTCTCCTATAATGAGTTTTGTTGTTGTTGTTGTTGTTGTTGTTAATGGCACCACAATTCACTCATTATCCAGGGAGAATATGTCAGGAATATCCTCAATGCACCTTTCTCCTCAATACGCTATATCCAGTTGAACTTCAGATTCCATTGAAAAGCTCTCTCATATCATACTTGCCCTTCTTCTTCCACTCTCACTTCTCACTGCCTTTTCTTAGACCTTTGTCATTCCTTCTGGACTATGAATGGGTCTGCTAACTAGTATATCTGTCTATTCATCTTCCAGAATGCAGCCAGAGATTTTAATTAAAAAAAAACTGGGGCCGGGCGCGGTGGCTCATCCCTGTAATCCCAGCACTTTGGGAGGCCGAGGCGGGTGGATTATGAGGTCAAGAGATCAAGACCATCTTGGTCAACATGGTGAAACCCCGTCTCTACTAAAAATACAAAAAAAAATTAGCTGGGCACGGTGGCGCGTGCCTGTAATCCCAGCTACTCAGGAGGCTAAGGCAGGAGAATTGCCTGAACCCAGGAGGTGGAAGTTGCGGTGAGCCAAGATCATACCATTGCACTCCACCCTGGATAACAAAAGCGAAACTCCGTCTTAAAAAAAAAAAAAAAAAAAAAAAAAAAAACAAGAAACTGGGATTGACAAACACTTGCCAAATGTTCACCAAATCCACTTTGGCTTTTACTTGGTAATGTTTCTTTTCCCACCATGTCCATGTGACCTCATTCTAGTCAAAGTAATGTCAGTAGAAATGAGTATGCCACTCAAGGCCTGGTCTATAAATACCTCCCATATACAACCTGTCATATTATTTCTTCTTCTACTGACTTAATACAAATAAGCACAGTGGTCTTGAAAACCATGTGTTGCACCACTTGGCAATCAGCCACTTGTCAATGGGGAAAACCTGCTTTGAACTTTAAGAAGCAAGAAATACACTTCTATCATGTTTGAACTATTATTCATTTTGGGGTTCAGCAACTAGTGTTGTCACAGATTATCTTGTCATGTCACTCACTTTTTAAAAACATTATGTTGGTCCAAGGATGCATATTTACAATTAGATAGGAGTAATAAATTTAAGTGATCTATTATACAGCATGGTGGCTAGTTGACAATAATGATGATATATTGTATTCTTGAACAATGCTGACAGTGGATATCAAATGTTCTCATCACAAAAGGATAACTGTGAGGTAACGCATTTACAGTGTAGCTAGATTTTATCATCCTGCAATGTATATATACTTAAAATCATGTTGTACACAGTAGATACAATTTTGTGTGTCAATTAAAACATAAATAAATTTTAAAAAATGCTTCCCTGTAACTACAGGATAAACATATTCTGTATCACTTCTTGATTATTATCCCTTATCTGTCATGCAGAAATCCTTCCAAATAGGTACACTATTTGGCTATATTTCCCACCCCCTTTCTTTATCACTGCCATGTTCCAAAATCTTATTATTCCTCCTCATTCTACGGAAATGCTAACAACCGGGTTATCATTTTTATTATGCCCCTAATACTTCCATTATCCTAGGCAACTTATTTGCTTATAGGAACCAGCCATACAACATCCTGAATCCCACACTTCTAATCAGGCACCAAGTGCCATCAATGCTACCTCTTGAACATATTTTATGTCCATATTCTTCTTCAAAACCCAATTTAGTGGGAAGAGCAGTAACTTGAAGTCAGAATAAGTGTTGTGAAGCCTAGAGATGTTTTACATAGAGTACCTAACACACAGTAGGTGTTCAACACAGAATATAATACATATGCATAGTATATATAATACATAGTTGTCATTAGGATTATCATTTGGGTATTGTGGCAGCTTCTTAGCTAGGCACCTGATCTTCAGCCTTGCCTTCCTCCAAACTGCCTCCGATACTGCTCCCAGAGTGATCTATCTTAAATGCAAATTTGTTTGATTTCTTCCTCCACAATAACCTCTTTAATGGATCCTCATGACTTTTATGCAAACATAGCATATAAGTCCCTCTCCCCATGTCAGACTGTTTCCTTGCACTGTATTCTGGTCCAGTCACACTGAACTTTTAGTCCTTCAATGTATCATCACTACCTTCTCCTCCCACTCTTCAAGCCTTTATGCCTGCTATACTCGCTCTCTATAATATTTCCTCCCTGTCTTTTAATTTACTTCTACAGATCTTTTAAGTCTCAGAAATCATTCAGAAGGTGATTTCCTCTGGAATTTATCATGTCTCACAAAGAAGCATGGATTTTCTGATGTATGAAGTTAATTCACGAATACATGTCTTTGTGTACAGTATTTATTCTGCCTGGAAACTCTCCTCTACCTCAGCCCTGTCTCTCATTTGTTTGAGACAAGTCTCACCTACACTTCCTTCAAGATTCAAGGGATAAACTATACACCACCTCCTTTTGCAGCTTTCTTTGATAACCCATGTCATTTTGGATGTGACTTCTCCTGTGACTCTATCACATTTTCCCCATCCATTTCAGGAATTTTATATTATTGTGTAGCTATCTTGCACAGGTCTCTTTAACTGTAGTCATCAAGAGCATGACCTTATTTATCTCTGTAGTTCTGCAGATATCCCAGAACCTTAAACATAATAAGCACTCGTGAATGCGCTGAATCAGTGTTTTAAGTCAACAGGATAAAATATACTTAAATTCAATAAATATATATCCTTCATATTCAGATAGTCAATAGGACTTTTTTTACTGTATTATATATTATGCAACATTTGTATACAATGAACACATTTATCTGTATCCTCATAAACAAATGTGATGCCATTAATAAAGATGAAGTTCTCTATATCTCCATACCTGAATAATAGAAAATATTTTATAAATGTGTGTATCATCTTGGGCTGGGCTCTGCTAATTATCTATGCATTGTTCCAATTTTAGTATTGTGTTGCTGAAGTAAGCAGCAGATAATGGGTTTTTGCTTGTATTTTTATGGTTGTTCTGAGGTCTCAAGATGAGGCAAAGCAAGGTGTTTTAAACTGCCCTAGTTACATACCCATGCAATGCTTGGTCCGATTTTAGTAGGAAGCTGTCCTTCTGTAGTTTTCCCATGGACTCCAGATAAGATTCCTGAGGGTCAAAATAATAATAGGGGTGCTACAGAATAACACTTTCTGAAAAATTCTAAATGTTCTACAGATTTTATTCAATTTGTGCTTTTCATTCCATGTGTCTTTGTGCCGAAAGACAGGCAGCAGCTACATTATTATCAGACTAGAGAAAGCAGACAGTTTGTGACATGAGAAAGGTCACGAGGTGAATCAATTTTGGGGCTGTAAAACCAGGCAGGCTTTTATTTTTCCATTTTGAGCCTAGGTCTCCCTCCAGGTCCACCTTCCTGGATTCAAGGTGCTACTCTGTAGGAAACCAATGGCCTCATCATACCTCTGTACTTCTGTACTTCCTCTAGTCTGTAAAGCTAAATAAGCACAAGGGCATTCTACATAGACTCTAATCTCATCAAATTTGACTTTCTTGTCAAATTCAGACTAGAATAAAGGGCCCAATTATCATCATCTTCCCATTCATTCAACTTGATTTCAAGGCAGCTTATCCCTTGCTTTGCTTCACCCTCTGCCCTCCTCAACCTGCATCTTCTATTCTTTATATTTCAATATTCCCATCCCCCCTCTCTTTATTCTGTCTTCTCTACCTCTCCTACAAAACCTAAACCTATCCTCTATGCTTTTTTCTTTTTATCGTTGCTTCTCCTCTATCCTGTTCTTTTCATTCATTCATTATTTCTCCTCATTATTTGTAATCTCTACTGTGTTCAGATCTTTTCCTGCCCATTACTTTCTCCTTCCTCTTACTTCTCTTCTATTTGCTTACTGTCTTCTACCCATCCACATCTCCTCCTCATTATTCTGTACCACCATCCACTTCATTCCATATACAGCCTCTCTTCTGTTTACACCTACTCCACTCCATTCTTTCCACAATCATGTGAACTCTTATCTCTTTTTCAAACTCTTCTCTTTCCTATACTTTATTACAAGCACGCCTCTCTTCTATTTCTTCACTAATGCTCTGTTTATCCAAATTCTCTTTTACATATTGCATTCATTTATACCTTTTCTCTGTCCTATCCTCCCCACCTTCATTTCAACCTTTATATATAACCTCATAACCTTTCATGCAATGTGAGAAGAGGTGTCTCTCTCTTCCTTTCAAGTGAAACTAACTGTAGTTTTGATAGCATCCCCTTTATGGTATTTATGAGAACTTGCTCTCAGCAAAGTGTTATTTCTATGGTGTCTTAAATCTTTTTCTTCCTACTGGATGTTTTGTACTATCTCACAAATTTGTGTCAGTCTTTCCTTTGAAAACAAAGTAATTTATTTTACCCCTGAATGTAGCTATGATACATCCCTCCCTTTCATTTTCAAACAAGATTCTCAAAGGTATTTTCTATGTGAACAGTATCCACTCCAACTCTTAAAACTCTCCATTGTACTAGCCACTCTATTGAAACAGTATATGTGAAGAATACTAATATCCTCCATGGTACCAAACTTAAGACATACTTTGTAAAATGTGTAAACAATAGTAAAGTACATGAACTTGCAGCTACACTACCATATTAATAATGCTGGCTCAACCATCTGCTACCCAAGTGAACTTGAAAAATTATCTTACCCACAGTTTTTACATCTGTAAAGTGGGATAATAGTACCTATCTCATACAATTGTTAAAGTTGTTATGAAGAGTATAAAAGCAGAATGATTAGAACATTGGCTTTCATATTGTAAGTACTATATTGATGTTAATTAACATACTTATTATACTATTAGTGGTGTTATTATTGATAACTTTCATTTTTTTGAAACTTTATTCCAGTTTATCAGTCAAGATGAGTTAGATTAATATACTGTAGGAAACAATCTGAAAATCTCAGTGTCCTAATGCAACAAAAGTTTATTTCTCATTCACACTATCTGTGGATGGGGTAAGGGGAGCCACTCACTTTTATGTCATCTTCAATAAGGGGCATAGAATGATAGGACCAAGATTACCTGGCATAATGCTACTTACTGTGGCCAGTGGAAGACAACATGGCAAATTATGTATTGGATCTCGAAAGGCTTCCCATCCTCCCTCAGAGCTGACACATGCTATTTACACTCACATTTGGTTAGCCAAAGCAAGTCATTTGTCCATGTTGAACGCCATGGCTCAGGGAAGCATACTTTGTATCCAGATGGAGGTGAACTGAAAATATTGAAAACTGGCAATATTGACTACCACACTTAGCTTTCAAGATACTTTCTGCACACTATTAACAGCTCCGTGGCATTTTCTTCCTGGTTTCTTTCATAGGTTACTCTTTCCTCTCCACTGCCTTACTGATAGTAATGCTAGATGACTAGATACTTGGCATTAATTTCCTCTTATTCTGTACTCTTTCCTGAAGTGATCACGACCATTCTCACTGTTTCCATTTGTCCCAATATACTAACAATACCAAACTTTATATCTCTACATTATATCTCTCTCCTGATCTTAAGACTTGAATATCCAACTGCTATTAGACTTCTTTCCCTGCAATCTACAATCATCTTAAGCTTATC
Organism: Callithrix jacchus; assembly: GCF_049354715.1. Taxonomy (NCBI): domain Eukaryota; kingdom Metazoa; phylum Chordata; class Mammalia; order Primates; family Cebidae; genus Callithrix; species Callithrix jacchus. The sequence continues at coordinate 148,537,660 of NC_133524.1, forward strand.
TTGTTCAAAATCAACCTTGCAGACTTATCTAAATTTGTCCTAACTTTCATATCGCCTACTCCTGCCTATAGTACTGTCTTTCACCCATATTATTTGGATACCTACTACCTTCACAACTCTTCTTTTCTGTCATTCTGAATTTGTCTATATGTATGGCATATTTCCTCAACAGATCTTCATTTCTCCATCTTAATCCATTGTTCTGATTTGGAACACCACTTCTAATCTAGAGTATTTCAGCTGTTTCTTAATCATTTTCTCTGATTCCAGTCTTTTACCTTCAAATGCATTATTTACACTGTAACTACAGAGCCATATATAAGATAGAAAACTGACCACTTCACTCTCTTGCCTAAAATATGTCCTTCCATTACCAGCAACTGCTCACTTGGTTTTCTCTGTCTAGAGTGTCCTTCCTCTCTTCCTTCTGCCACTACCTACAAGTTTCTTGACTCCATTCTACTTATACAATAATATAAAACACTAATGATAATACTAATAGTCAGGAGCCTGCCTGTTGCCTTATCCAGGGAGGCTTCTCTCAGCCCCACCCAAAAGAATGAGTTAGATGACCCTCCTCTATCTTCCCACTATTACCCACATCTCTAGCATTTTAGTTAACATTATCTGCTATTATCCTATTAGTCTCTATCCCCTGTTATACTGTGGTTGTCTTAAGGTCAGAGACCATATTTCACTAATGTTTGCATTTCCAGAATTTAGTTTAGGGCCATGTATATATTAGGAAGTCAAAAACATTTTGGCAAATGCATTAATAAAAGAAAACTTCTCTTTCTTCCAGCTACAATTTCCCTCCCTCTTGTTCGTCTCCTCCCATGTCTCTTCTCTTGCTTCTCTATGTCTTCTCTTCTTTATTCCTATCTACTATATCCTTTTCATCACATTCTCCTATCACTTTAGGATATCTTAATATCTAATCTAGTTTCTTTATTTTACACCATCTTGTCCTTTGTCTTCTCAACTTTTCTCCTCTTTTTTACCTCTTTTCTCATATTCTCTTCTTTTCACCATTCTCATTTCCCCAGTATATATGCCTCTATGTACTCTATTTAATTAGTCTTCCCTCCCCTCTCCATCCTCATCTTCCCACATCTATCCACTTTCCTTCTTCATTATTTTATCCTCCACTCTATGCTCATTTATTCTCTATGCTCATTCCCTCCGCTGTCTCTCATCTCCTCTCTCATCCAACTTCTCTCTTAAGTAAATATTATTACCCTATTTTCCTTGGCCATCTTCCCATCTTCCAAATTCTTGTAGGGAAAACACCAACAAATAGCAAATTTGAAGTAGTGAGGGACTAGTATACATACAAACACACTTCATTTATTCACCATGTATTTACCAGGCATGTATTATTTGAGGTTTGTTCTGCAAAAACTAGCAAATACACCAATTCTAAATAGCCATGGAAGCTTCACTATACAAAATTAACACTCATTAATGTTGGAGAAGCTTCAGGAAGTGATAACTGACAGCAGACGAACAATCAAAAGCATAAAAAGCAAACCCAAGAACCAAGAAAGTTTTTTAGTATTGAGGAAAGAATCTTTACTGAAAATGCTTTTTCTTTTTTCTTTTTTTTTTAATGCTTTCAAACTTATTCTTTTTAACAGCAAAATTCAATGCCTAATAACTGACAAAAATAAGTCATTAAATACATAAAATTGTGATGTTTTTATCCATTGGGAGGTAGAAAAGTATGAAATATATTTTATGAAGATTTCTCTCTATATATATGCACACACATATGCACACACACATAAACACCATAGATAGATAGATAGATGATAGAGTCTTAAATTGTTTGTAAAATTCACTTATAATCATCCTCAGCATCCTAAAGTAATGTGGCATAAAATAAATATTACTGTATTTTTAAATTTATGTTTATAAAACACTGTATGTTTCACAAAATACCCATAGTTATCTCATTTGATTCTCACAGCTCTGCATCATAGGTATAGTTTGTTGCTGCAGTTAAACCTAGTAGATTCTAATTATCAGTGTTCATGCCTGTGTATATGTTTTTGTGAATCTGAGTATTTAAGTGTCCTTGAATATGTATGTCCTTCTGTGTTAGCCCACATGTGTCTTTTGGTATGCATACATTTATAAATTACAAACATATACCACTGTGTTTCTAAAAATGTTCATCTGTACATCTCCCTATTTATGTGTTTATTAGAATATATATGCCCATGAGTATGTATGTACATAAATGTATTAGGAAGTGTATACATACCTGTACATTTCTTTTTTTTAGGTTTAAAATATTATTTTTTTAATTGGTTCTGGGGTACATGTGCAGATCATGCAGGATTGTTGCATAAGTATACATATGGCAATGTGGTTTGCTGCCTCCATCCCCCCATCACCTACATCTGACATTTCTCCCTCCCCGACCTCCCCACTCCCCGCCTGCTGTCCCTCCCTTGGCCCCCCCAACAGACCTCAGTGTGTGATGCTCCCCTCCCTGTGCCCATGTGGTCTCATTATTCAACATCTGCCTATGAGTGGGAACAGGCGGTGTGTGATTTTCTGTTCTTGTGTCAGTTTGCTGAGAATTATGGTTTCCAGATTCATCCATGTCCCTACAGAACACAAATTCATTGTTTCTTATGGCTGCATAGTGTTCCATGGTGTATATGTACCTGTACATTTCTAATCTATAAACTTGAGAGAATTTTAAAAGGATACTCTAAAACAGTCTGCTTTCAACCCCAGTCCTACTCCTAATATACTTTGGGTGGGAGCCACCACTCTCTGACCTCATTGTATAGAGGAGGGTCCCGTTGTCTACCAATCTGAGCAGCTTGTTGGGCGTGGTCATGTTATGAGCCACTGATTTCTTGCCATTGTGGAAGAAGGTGTCAGGTGTCCAGATCTTACTAGCCAGGAGATTGTTCAGTGGAAGGATTTTCATGGGTCCATCAAATTTCAGTCTTTCATCATGCCATGTCTGTCGAAAAAATACATCAATAGTGTACTCCTAGGGACAAAAAGAGAGAAAAACAATATTTCAGTTGAGTTCTGGTAAGGGCTCACAGTGCCCTTAGCAAATATTAATTACCTTGTAGCATTTCCTCTGATGCAGAGATGCAGCAGTCTATTAACAGTAGCTACTGGTGACTAAGGCAAATTATTATGATTGAGAAATAATGCCATGGTGATTAATAAACATGGGGATAACATATTTGACAAGGCATTTTTTTAGGAAGATCACTGTCAACACATCCCCACATACCACAGAAGCAGATCACAAGACTTTGCCTTATGAGAAGGCAAGAGCTCCCTTCTCTATGCAGTGTCACACATATAAAAACAAGTTTCTTACCTTGTCTCTACTGCTTAAATATCCCATATGAACATCAAAGGCCAATATAAAAATAACCACAAAACCAAAATTTTACATTTCATCAGACATTTCATCTGAGCCTCAAAATAACAATATGGCTGATTAGTGAATAGTTTATTATCCTCAATAAATAGTGAAATATTATAGATAAATAAGAGAAAAAACAGATATTATTGGTAAATAAGAAAAAATGAGTAAATGAACAACAGTCATGAAATGGATAAAAATTGCTAATAAACATGAAGAAAATGTTCAAATTTGCTGTTAATCTACATACAAAATAAATTAACAATAAATGTTACAGGTATTGATAACAGTATAATAAATTGTTTGAGTATATCTTCTTATAGCTATTAATTATAAAACCTGAACAACAACTGTATATAATCTATGTTACTTGAAACCAATGGGGCATGACTGAAAGCAGACAGAAACCTAAGGTGAGTTTACCTTTGAAAGATAGTAGCAGCAATAGATTAGAATTGTGAGTTCGTGATTTTTCTTTCTTGAAGGTGCTTCCCAATCCTAGAATTCGTGTGGCATATATGACCTTACTGGCTCAAGGTGTCAGAGAATTTGGAATATTAGGGGTAGAAGACTCAAAAGCAAGAGAATCTCAGAAGGGATGGATTTCCAAATCTGAATATATATTCTGCCAACAGTTCTGGCTGATCACTATACTACACAGAAATGAGAGAGGCCCTGGGACCCAGTTTTAAAAAAAAGAGGCAGAAACAATAGGATAGTGGTCCACTAAATGAAAGAACTGAGCTGGATGATGTTTGTGAATTTGCTGCCATTTAGACTGAAGGAATTCCTTAATTCATCACAATTCAAGTGGAAGAAATCTGAAAATGTATTAGCTTATCAGGATTGGGAGATGAAAATTCATGCAGAAGTCCTGGGAGTAAGAGAACCACTGAGAGGCAGAGCCTCAAAATCTGAGTACAAAGTCTGACCAAATCTTTGACCACTGATACCTGCCCATGGAAGGAGCATTTATCCTAGCCCTAGACAAAGGGGAATCACTGATCCCAGCAGTCAGAACCTCAGTTTCCACAGCCTTGCCACCTCAGGCTAAAGTGCTCTGGGACCCGAAGTAAACATGAACAGCAGTCTAGGCCACAAGAGTAGCAACTTGTAGTTGATTCCTAGTGCTAAACTATGCCCAGAACCAGTGGACTGATTATGGGGAGACATGTGACCTATGGAGACACCAGACAGGGCAGCTAAGGGAGTTTCAGCTTCATTCCTCCCCTAAACCTAAGCTGCACAGCTTGCAGCTCCAAAAGAGATCCCTTTCCTCCACTTGAGTAGAGGAGAGGGAAGAGTAGGGAAGACTTTGTCTTGCACCTTGGATACCAGCTTGGCCACAGAAGGATAGGGCACCAGTCAGAGTTGTGACAACCTTTTTACAGGCCCTACCTCCCAGATGACATTTCTAGAAATACAATGGGTCAGAAGGAAACATATTGCCTTGAAGGGAAGGAACCGGCCCTGGCAAGATTACCTTCCAATGGAAGTGCCCTTGGGCCTTGAATAACCAGCAGTTATACACAAGTACTATGTGGTAGGCCTTGGATGCAACTCTGAGATTTGCTAGCTTCAGGTGAGACTTAGTACATTCTCAGCTGTGATGGCTATGAGATTAGATTCTTTCTGCTTGAAAAAAGTAGAAGAAAAAGTAAATGGGATTTTTTTCTTCCACCTTAGGTACAAGCTTGGCATCAGTGTGTTAGAGCATCAAGCAGGCTCTTGGAGACCCTGATTTGAGGACTTGGCTCCTGGACACCATTTCTGGACCTGCCTTGGGCCAGACAGGAGGAGACTACCCTGAAAGGTGAGTCCCAGGCCAGGCAGTATTCAGTACAAGCTAACTGAAGAGCTTTGGGGCCTTAAGAGAAGATCAGTAGTATCAGGCAGTACTCTTGTGAGGCTGTGGTGGTGGTGGCCACGAGATGAGACTCCTCATAGAAGAGAGAGGGTGGAGTAGGAAAGACTGCATGTTATGGTTTGAGATCTGGTCCAGCTGCAGAACAAAAGAAAAACCAGGAAGATTTCTAAGATTTGTGATTGCAGTCTCTGGCTCCCAGACAGCATGTCTAGATCTGCCAAGGGCCTAGAAGTACTCACCACCCCAAAGGGAAAGACACAGGCCTGGCTGGCTTTGTTATATGCTGATTGTAGAGCCCCAAGGCCTTGAGTGAACATAGGCAGTAACCAGGGAGTAGTTACAGGAAGCCTTGGGTCAGACCCAATACTGTGCTGGGTCCAGATCTGACCCAGCACAGTCACAGAGGTGTGGCTATAGGGGTGCTTTTGTCACTTCACTCTCAGCTTCAGGTGGCTTAGAACATTGGGAGAGACTTAATTTATTTGTAAGTTAGTAAGAGAAGGGGACAAATGTCTTTGCCTGATAATGCAGAGAATTCCTCTAGATATTATCTAAGAACATTAAGGTAGAACCTCTACAAAACTGCAAGAACCACAGTGTTACAGAGGTTGAAGTGCCCCCTAAAACAGATACAGGTTAGATCACAACACCCAAGTCCTTTCAAATATCCAGAAAGCCTTCCCAAAAAGGATTGGTACAAACAAGTCCAGACCTGTTGAATATCTACAAGTATAAAGATAATCCAAGAAAAACATGATTTCTGCAAATGAACTGTATTATTTCATTTTCATGATGCTAATGAAGACATACTCGAGATTGGGTAATTTATAAAGGAACGAGGTTTAATTGACTCAAAGTTCAGCATGGCTAGGGAGACCTCAGGAAATTTACAATCATAGCAGAAGGGGAAGCAAACATGTCCTTCTTCACATGGTGGCAGCAAGAAGTGCCAGACAAAAGTGGGAAAAGCCCCTTATAAAACCATCTGATTTCATGAGAACTCTCTCACTATCATGAAAACAGCATGAAGGTAACCGTCCCCAATAATTTCATCACCTCCTACCAGGTATCTCCTATGACACATGGGGATTTTGGGAACTACAATTCAAGATGAGAACTGGATGAGGAAACAGTCAAACCATATAATTCCACCCCTGGTGCCTCCTATGTTTCATATCTTTACATTTCAAAACATAATCATGTCCTTCCAACAGCTCCCCAAATTTTTAACTAATTCCAGCATTAACTCAAAAGTCCAAGTCCAAAGTCTGGTCTGAGACAAGGCAAGTCCTTTCCACCTATGAGCCTGTAAAATCAAAAGCAAGTTAGTAACTATGTGGATATAATGGGGGTACAAGCATTGGGTAAATACACCCATTCCAAATGGGAGACTGGCCAAAACAAAGGGACTACAGGCCCCATGCAAGTCCAAAATCCAATAAAGCAGTCATTAAACCCTAAAGTTCCAAAATGATCAGCTTTGACTCTGTGTCTCACATCCAGGCCATTCTGATGCAAGAAGTGGGCTCTCATGGCCTTAGGCAGCTCCTCCCTTATGGCTTTGGAGGGTACAGCCCTCCTCCCAGCTGCTTTCATGGACTGGTGTTGAGTGTCTGTGACTTTTCCAAGTGCATGGCACAAGCTGTCAGTGGATCTACCATTCTGGGGTCTGGAAGATGGTGCCCTCTTCTAACAGTTCCCCTAGGCAATGCCCCAGTGGGAATTCTGTGTGTGGGCTCCAACTCCACATTTCCCTTCCACACTGCCCTAGCAGAGGTTCTCCTAGCAGAGGTTCTCCATGAGTGTTCTGCCCCTGCAGAAAACTTCTTCCTGGACATCCAGGAGTTTCCATACATCCTCTAAAATCTAGGTGGAGGTTCCCAAACCTCAATTCTTGACCAGTACACCCACAGGCTCAACTTCATGCAGAAGCTGCAAAGGCTTGGGGCTTCCACACTCTGAAGCCATGGCCTAAGCTATATCTTGGCCTGTTTAAGCCACGGCTGGAGCTGAAGCAGCTAAGGATGCAGGATACCATGTCCCCAGGCTTCATGAAGCAGGGGGTTTCTGGGCCTGGCCCATGAAACCATTTTTTCTACCTAGGCCTCTGGGCCTGTGTTGGAAGGGGCTTCTGTGAAGGTCTCTGACATGCCCTGGAGACATTTTCCCATTTTCTTGGTGATTAACATTCTGCTCTTTGTTACTTAGGCAATTTATGCAGTCAGATTGAATTACTTTCCAGAAAATGGGTTTTTCTTTCCTGTCGCATAGCCAGCCTACAAATTTTCCAAACTTTTATGCTCTGTCACCTCTTGAATGCTTTGCCACTTAGAAATTTCTTCTACCAGATACCCTAAATCATCTATTTCAAATTCCAATTTCCACAGATGGCTAGGACAGGGACAAAATGTCAACAGTCTCTTTGCTAAAGCATTAAAAAAGTCACCTTTGTTACAGTTTCCAACAAGTTCTTCATCTCAGTCAGAGACCACCTCAGCCTGGACTTTTTTGTACATAACACTTTCAGCATTTTGGTCAAAGCCATTCAAGAAGTCTCTAGGAAGCTCCAAACTTCCCCACATCATCCTGTTTTCTTAGCCATTCAAGTCTCTAGAAAGTTGCAAACTTTCCCACATTTTTGTCTTCCTCCAAGACCTCCAAACTGTTCCAACCTTTGCCTGTCATCCAGTTCCAAAGTCACTTCACATTTTCAGGCATCTTTACTGTAGTGCCCCATTCTGTGATACTAGTTTACTGTATTAGTGCATTATCACACTGTTAATAAAGACATACCTGAGACTATAACTTATAAGGGAAAGGAGGTTTAATTAAATCACAGTTCAGCATGGCTAGGGTGGCCTCAAGAAATTTACAATTATAGCAGAAGGGGAAGCAAACCCATCCTTCTTTGCATGGTGACAGGAGAGAGAAGTGCCAAGCAAAAGGGGAAAAAGCCCCTTATAAAACCATGAGAACTCACTATCACAAGAACAGCATGAGAGTAACATTCTTATGATTCAATTACCTCCAACAGGGTCCCTCCTGTGACACGTGGAGATTATGGGTAGTACAATTCAAGATGAGTTTTGCCTGGGGACACAGCTAAACTATATCATAAACTAAATAAGGCACCAGGGAGCAAACCTGGAGAAACAGAGCTATGTGACCTTTCAAAAACCATACAATGTAGAGATAATTCAAAAATGTGTTGAGGAAACTCAAAGAAATTCAATATCATACAAAGAAGAAATTCAGAATTCTATCAGATTAAATTAACAGAGACTGAAATAGTTAAAAAAATCAAGCAGAAATTCTCGAGCTGAAAAATGCAACTGGCATACTGAAGAATGCATCAGAGTCTTTTAATAGCAGAATGAGTCAAGCAGAAGAAATAATTATTGAGCCTGAAGACAGGCTATTTGAATATATACAGTAAGAGGAGACAAAAGTAAAAGAAATTTAAAAACAATGAAGCATGCTTACAGGAACTAGAAAATAGCCTCAAAAGGGTAACTCTAAGAGTTACTGACCTTGAAGAGGAGGTACAGAAAGAGGTAGAGGTAAAAAATTTATTGAAAGGAAAAATAACAGAGAACATTCCAAACCTAGAGAAAGATGTCATTATCCAAGTACAAGAAGGTTATAGAACATCAAGCAGACTTAACTCAAAGAAGACTACTTCAAGAAAATTTCATAATTAAATTCCAAAAGGTCAACGATAAAGAAATGATCATAAAAGCAGCAAGAAAAGAAACAACATACAATGAATCTCCAATACATCAGGCAGTAGACTTTTGAATGGAAACCTTACAGGACAGGAGAGAGTGGCATGTCATAAAGTACTGAAGTAAAAAAAAAAATCTTTTACCCTAGAATAGTAAATCTATTGAAAATATCCTTCAAACATGAAGGAGAAATAAATAATTTCCAAGAAAAACAAAAGCTGAGGGATTTCATCATCATTAGACCTGCCCTACAGGAAATGCTAAGGGGAGTACTTCAATCAGAAAGAAAAGAACATTAATGAGTAATAAGAAATAATCTGAAGGTACAAAACTTACTGGTATTAGTAAGTACATAGAAAAACACAGAATACTACAACACTGTGCTGTGTAAACTACTCTTATCTTCATAGAAAGACTAAATGATGTGTTAATCAAAATAATAACTATAAAAATTTTCCAAGAGAGTACAATAAGATATTAATAGAAACAACAAAAAGTTAAAAAGTGGGGGGACAAATAAGAATTTTTTTTTTTTTTTTTTTTTTTTTTTTTTTTTTTTTTTTTGAGACGGAGTTTCGCTCTTGTTACCCAGGCTGGAGTGCAATGGCGCAATCTCGGCTCACCGCAACCTCCGCCTCCTGGGTTCAGGCAATTCTCTTGCCTCAGCCTCCCGAGTAGCTGGGATTACAGGCACGCACCACCGTGCCCAGCTAATTTTTTGTATTTTTAGTAGAGTCGGGGTTTCACCATGTTGACCAGGATGGTCCCGATCTGCTGACCTCGTGATCCACCCGCCTCGGCCTCCCAAAGTGCTGGGATTACAGGCTTGAGCCACCGCGCCCGGCCCAAATAAGAATTTTTATTTGTTTCCTTTTGGCTTGTTTGTTTATGTGAACAGTATTAAGTTGTCATCAGCTTAAAATAATGAGGTATAAGATAGTATTTTCCAGCCTCATGGTAAATTTAAACCAAAAACCATACAATGGATACTCAAAAACTAAAAGTAAGAAACTAAACCGTATCATCAGAGAAAATCACCTTCAGTAAAACAATGGCAGGAAGGAAATAAAGAAGGAAGAGAAGATGACATAACAAATAACAAAATGGCAGGAGTAAATCCTTGCTTACTAATAACAATATTGAATGTATATTGACTAAATACTATAATCAAAAAACATAGTGGATGAATCAATGAAAAAAAAAAGAGCCAGTGGCCTATTGCCTATAAGAAACACACTTCATCTGTAAAGACATATGTAAACTGAAAATAAAGGGATAGAAAAAGATATTCCATGCAAATGGAAAGCAAAAAAGAACAGGAGTAGCTACATTCATATCAGTCAAAATAAATGTCAAGACAAAAACTGTAAGAAGAGACAAAGCACATTATATAATGGTAAAGGGTTCATTTCAGCAATAGGAAATAACAATTGTAATATATATGCACCCAATGCTGGAGCACCCAGAAATATATAGCAAATATAATTAGAGCTAAAGGGAGATTATCAACCCCTATGATAGCTGAAGAATTCAACGCCCCAATTTCAGCATTGGACAAATATTCCAGACAAAAAATCATTAAAGAAACATTGGATTTAACCTGCAGTGTAAATCAAATGAACCTAATAGATATTTACAGATCATTTCCTCCAGTGTTTGCAGAATATACATTTGTTTTTCCCTCAGAACATGGGACATTCTTAAGGATACACCCTATGTTGGGTCACAGAACAAGTCTTAAAACATTCAAAAATATTGAAATAATATCAAGCATATTCTCTGACAACAATGGAATAAAACTAGAAATCAATAACAAGATAAATTTTGAAAACTACACAAACACATGGAAATTAAAAATATACTCCTGAGTCACTAATGAGTCACCAAAGAAATTAAGAGAGAAATTGACAATTCCTTGAACCAAATGATAATGCAAACACAACATACCAAAACCTGTGGCATACAGTGAAAGTAGTGCTAACATGGAAGTTTGTAGCTATAAGTGCAAAACACCTAGGAATCAATCTAACCAAAAAAGTGAAAGATCAATACAAGGAATACTATAAAACTCTGATGAAAGAAATTGAAGGGGACACAAAAAATGAAAAGATATACCACATTCATTGATTGACATAATTAGTATTGTTAAAATGACACTATTACCCAAAGCAACTTACAAATCAGTGCAGTCCCTACCAAAATACCAAGACATTTTCCACAGAAAAAGAAAAAATTAATCCTAAAATTTATGTGGAATAACAGAAGGCCTTGAATAGCCAAAGCAATCCTGAGCAAAAAGAACAAAGCTGGAGGCATCACAGTATCTGACTTCAAAACTTACTGCAAAGCAGTAAGTTTTTGTTACTACTAAAAAAAAAAAAATCATGGTGCTGGCATAAACAGAGATACATGGACTAATGGAATGGAATAGAGAACCCAGATATATATACACACATTTACAAAGAATTCATCTCCAACAAAGGCAGCAAGAACATACAATAGAAGAAGGAAAGTCCCATTAGTAAATAGTGCTGGGAAAACACAATAACTCATATGCAGAAGAGAGAAACTCATCCCCATCTCTCATCATACAATTAATCAAATCAAAATGGATAAAATACTTAAATTCAAGACTTAACACTATGAAAATACTGGAAGAGAACATTGGGGTAATGCTCCATGACATTGGCCTGGGCACAGATGTTTTGGTCAGACTCAAAAGCATGGGCAACCAAAGTAACAATTGACAAATGGGATTCCATCAAGTGCAAAAGCTTCTGCACGGCAATTGAAACAATCTTCACAAAGTGAAGAGACAACCCACATATCAGGAAAAAATATTTGCAAAATATCTATATGATATGGTTTGGCTGTGTCCCCACCCAAATCTCATCTTGAATTGTATTTCCCATAATCCCCATGTGTCATGGGAGGGACCCATTGGGAGGTAATTGAATCATGGTGGCAGTTATTCTGTTCTTGTCATAGTGAGTGAGTGAGATCTGATGGGAACCCTTTTACTTGGCACTTCTCTCTTCTGCCACCATGTGAAGAAGAATGTGTTTGTTTCCCCTTCTGCCATGATTGTAAGTTTCCTGAAGCCTCCCCAGCCATGCCGAACTGTGAGTCAATTAAACCTTTTCCTTTATAAATTACACAGTCTCAGGCAGTTACTTATAGCAGTGTGAAAACAGACTTATAAAGTACATTAGTACCAGGAGGTAGTGGGGTGCTGCTATAAATATACCTGAAAATGTGGAAGCAACTTTGGAACCGGATAGCATGCAGAAGTTGGAACAGTTTCGAGGGCTCAGAAGAATATAGGAAGGCCAAGTGCAGTGGCTCACACTAACACTTTGGAAGGTCAAGTAATCCCCAACACTTTGGGAGGTCACAGTCAGTGGATCACTTGAGGCAAGGAATTGAAGACCAGCCTGGCCAACATGGCAAAATCATGTCTCTACTGAAAATACAAAAATTAGCCAGGCAAAGTGGCATAGGCCTGTAATCCCAGCTACTTGGGAGGCTGAGGCAGGAGAATTGCTTGAACCTTGGAGGCAGAATTTGCAGTGAGCCAAGAATGCGCCAGTGCACTCCAGCTTGGGTGACAGAGTGAAACTCCATTTCAAAAATTTAAAAAAGACAGGAAAATGGGGCAAACTTTGGAACTTCCTAGAGACTTGGAGGACTCAGAAGATGGAAGATGTGGGAATGTTTGGAACTCCCTAGAGACTTCTTGAATGGCTTGGACCAAAATACTAATAATGATATAGACAATGAAGTCCAGACTGATATGGTCTCAGATAGAGATGAGAAACTTGTAGAGAACTGGACTAAATATAATTCTTACTATTATTTAGCAAAGAGACTGGTGGCATTGTGTCCCTACCCTAGAGATCTGTGAAACTTTGAACTTGAGAAAGATTTAGCCTATCTGGCAGAAGAAAGTTCTAAGCAGTAAAGTGTTCAAGAGGAAGCAGAGCATAGAAGTTTAGAAAACTTGCAGCCTGAAAATGCAATAAAAAAGAAAACCCCATTTTCTGGGGAGAAATTCAAGCTGGCTGCAGAAATTTGTGTAAGTACTGAGGAGTCGAATGTGAATTGCCAAGACAATGGGGAAAACATAATTGGGCATATCAGATACCTTTGTGGTAACCCCTCCCATCACAGGCCTGGAGGCCTAGGAGGGAAAAATGGTATCCTAAACCAGGTCCTGGGCTTCCCTGCTGCATGCAGTCTCAGAACTTGGTGCCCTGCATCCCAGCTACTCCAGCTGTGGCTGAAGAGGGCCAAGGTACAGCTCAGGCCATTGCTTTGGAGGGTGCAGCCCCAAGCCTTGGCAGCTTCCACGTGATGTTAAGCCTGCAGGTGCACAGAAGTCAAGAACTGAGGTTTGGGAACTTCTGCCTAGATTTCAGAGGATGTATAGAAACTCCTGGATGTCCAGGCAGAAGTTTGCTGCAGGGGTAGAGCCCTCATGGAGAACCTCTGCTAGGACAGTTTGAAAGGGAAATGGTAGGTTGGATCCCACACACAGGTGCCCGCTAGGGCACTGCCTAGTGGAGTTGTTAGAAGAGGACCACCATCCTGCAAACCCCAGTATAGTCGATCTACTGATAGCTTGTACTATGCACCTGGAAAAGCTGCAGACACTCAATGTCAGCCTGTGAAAGCAGCTGGGAGGAGGGGCTGTACCATGCAAAGGCACAAGGGTGGAGCTACCCAAGGCTGTAGAAGCCCACCACTTGCATTGGCATGACCTGGATGTGAGACACAAAGTCAAAGGAGATTATTTTGGAACTTTAAGATTTAATGACTGCCTTATTGGATTTTGGACATGCATGGGGCCTGTAGCCAATTTGGCCAATTTCCCCCATTTAGAACAGGCGTATTTACCTGGACCCCCATTGTAACTAGAAAGTAACTAACTTGCTTTCAGTTTTACAGGCTCATAGGTAGAAAGGGCTTGCCTTGTCTCAAATGAGACTTTGGACTTGGACTTTTGAGTTAATGCTGGAATGAGTCAAGAATTTGGAGGACTGTTGGAGAAACATGATTGTGCTTTGAAATGTGAGGACATGAGATTTGTTAGGGGTCGGGGCAAAATGATATGGTATGGCTGTGTCTCCATCCAAATCTCATCTTGAATTGTAGTTCCCATAATCCCCACATGTCGTGGGAGGGACCTGGAGTTATGGGGCAGTTACCCTCATGCTGTTCTCATGATGGTGAGTGAGTACTCATGAGATTTGATGGTTTTATAAGGGGCTTTTCCCTCTTTCTCAGCACTTCTGTTCCTACAGCCATGTGAAGAGGGACATGCTTGCTTCCCCTTCTGCTTTGACTGTAAGTTTCCCAAGGCTTCCAAAGCCATGCAGAACTGTGAGTCAATTAAACCTTTTTCCTTCATAAATTACCCAATTTGGGCAGTTCTTTATAGCAGCATGAGAATGGAGTAATGCCCCATTTGACAAGAGATTAACAGCCAGAAGATATAAGCAGCTCAAACAACTCAATAGAAAATATAAATAAATCTATTTTAAAGTGGGGAAATATCTGAATAGACATTTCTCAAAAGAAGCCATACAAATGCCCAACAGGTATATGAAAAATGCTCAATGTGACTAATCATCAGGGAAATGCAAAACAAAACCACAATGAGATGTCATCTTATCTCAGTTAAAATGGCTTCTAACTGAAAGATAGGCAATAACAGATGCTTACAAGGATGCAATAAAAGGGAAATCTTATACACCACTATGGAGAACAGTATGAAGATTCCTCAAAACACTGAAAACAGAAATACCATATAATCCTGCAAATCTCCTACTGGGTACACAACAAAAAGAAAGGAAATAAATATATTCGAGAGTTACTTGCACTCCCATGTTGATTGCAGCACCATTCACAATAGCCAAAATATGGCATCGACATAAGTGCCCACAAATAGATTAATGGGTAAAGAAAATATTGTATATATACATAATGAAATACTATTCACCTTAAATATAAAGAAATCCTGCCATTTGCAGAAACTTGGATAGAACTGAAGGTCATTACAGAAAGATAAATATTGCATATTCTCACTCATATGTCAGAGCTAAAAATTTGATCTAATGAAGACATGGAATAGAATGATGATTAGTAGAGCAGGGGAAGAGTAGTGGTGAGGAGGGATTACAGGACAAAAAGAATATAAAGAAATTTATTACCACTGAACTGTACACTTAAAATAGTAAATATGGTTAAACTGTATATGTATTATTTTACCTCAATGAGTAAAAGTAAAATAAATAAATAAACATTACTGAATAAAACACAATGTAGCTGTATGCTATGTACATACAAGAGACACATCTAAAGATGTAAAAACATAGAAGGTTTGAAAGTATTGTGATGGACAAATATGCATGGGAAAATCGTAAACACAAAGGTAAAGCTATAAAGTACAGACAGAAGGGAGTACTTAAAAATATTCTTTGAGATAAAGTGCTGTTACACTAAAAATTGAGTATCTTGAGTGGGAAATGTAACAACTCTAACTTTGTATGTGTCAATAACATGTACTCAAAATATCTAATGGAAAAATTGAATTAAAAGGAAAAATCAACAAACCTTTAGACTCATGATAAGTGAAAGACCAATCAGACAAATAATTTATAAATTTAAAAAATTAGAAGAGCCCAATTGGTAAGGATGAGCTAATAAACACTCACAGACTTATCCACTTAACACCTAGTAAAACACACATAGCACATTTACTTCCCCGCCCCTGCCACGCACAAAAAAAAAAAAAATGACCATGTGCTAAGACATAGGGCAAATCTCAAGAAACACAAAAGTTTTATTTTCCTGTAGACCATTCTCTTTCAATATGAGGCATTAAATTTTGAATTAACAAAAGAGCTTTACAGTTGGAAATTGAAAAACACTACAAAAATTTCAAGAAATGGAAAAGAAACCGTAAAGGATATTCGAAAATCTTTAGAAGTGAACAATAGTGAAAATGTTTACATATGAAATCTTTGGGGCTCTTAAATTGGTGCTTGGAGGAAATTGATAGCCATAAAGATGCCTTAAAGATAGCCTTTAAGGAAAAGGAAAGCCAATAAGCTAATCTATCTCAGGAAACCAAAAGAACCACCGAGTACCTCAAGGAAAGTAAAGAAAGAGATGATCCAGGTAAATCAGTGAAACAGAAAGCAAAAATAAATAATACAGATGATGAACAAAACAAACAAAAAAACAGTTTACTTTGAAAACACTAATAACATAGCAAACTTCTGATAAGTTTAATCAAGAAAAAGAGACAGGGAGAATCTTTTTTTTTTTTGAGATGGAGTCTCACTCTGTCTCCTTGGCTGGAATGCAATGGCACTATCTCAGCTCACTGCAACCTCCACCTCTCAGGTTCAAGCGATTCTCCTGCCTCAATCTCCTGAGTAGCTGGGACTACTGGTGCCTGCCACTATGTCCAGCTAATTTTTGTATTTTTAGTAGAGACAGGGTTTCACCATATAGGTCAAGCTGGTCTCAAACCCCTGACCTTGTGATCCACCCACCTCGACCTCCCAAAGTACTGCAATTGACAGGGAGAATTATTACATGTAAGGTTAGGAATATGGGTACATGGAGCTCCATTACACTATTTTCTCTACCTTGGGGTGTGTGTGTGTGTGTGTGTGTGTGTGTATGTGTGTGTGTGCTTTACATATATATTAATAGGATATAAACATATTTATAAAAATAAGTATATTTTATATAAAATAAATGTATACATGTATCATGTATTATTTAATTTAAACATATACATATATTTACATATTTGTTTTAAATATAAAATAAATATATTTATAGGATAGATATAGATAGATAGATATGAATAGGAGACCATTAATTTGGGAATACTTAGGAACATACATACAGAGATACTACAAATAAAATAATACTAAAACAAACTTACAAAATGTATAAAAAGTCATATCTCACTGTAATATTGGGTTCTTTTAAGGAATGAAAAGAGGGCCTAATATTAGGAAATCTATTGATGTAATTAATAACATTAACAGATTAGAGAAGAAAATTCATGCAATCATCTTAATAGGACCAAAAGAGAAGTAACAAAATTTCAAATACAATCATTATTACACACACACACACACACACACACACATACAAATACACACACAGAGCCCACAGTAATTTCTACTTCAAAAGAGGCAGTATGATGAAACAGGGTCTGCCTAGAGTTTATGCTTTTGCTGATCTAGGTGGTGGCAAAGGCATCTTGTCTTCAATAGTACAGATCGACCACCAAACATATAAAAAGATGCTTAAGGCTGGGCACAGTGGCTCATGCCTGTAATCTCAACACTTTGGGAGGCTGAGGTGGGCAGATCACCTGAGGTCAGGAGTTTGAGACTAGCCTGACCAACATGGTGAAACCCCATCTCTACTAAAAATACAAAATTAGCTGGGCGTGGTGGCACATGCCTGTAATACCAGCTACTCAGGAGGCTAAGGCAGGAGAATTGCTTGAACCCAGAAGACAGAGGTTGTAGTGAGCCTAGATTGAGCCATTGCACTGCACTCCAGCCTGGAATCTATCAAAAAAAAAGATTTAAAAAAAGCTTAAACCTCCAAAGTAATCAGAAAAAAACACAAACAAAATAAATTAGATACCATGTTACACCCATCAAAGTGTCAAAAATAAGGTGTGACAACATGAAGCATTATCAAAAGTGTAGAGAAATTGAGCTCTCATACACTGCTTGTGGAATAATAAATTGATACAATTCATCGCAAGAGTATTTGGCCCTAAACTGAAAAAAGTTAAAAATGTGCAAGCCCTAACAAATCACAAATTTTATTTGTAGGTACATACCCTAAAGAAACTAAAAAATGCTCACAAGAAGATGTGTGTGCAAGAATGTTTGTTGTATTACTGCTTTTTAATAGCAAAAAAGGAAACAGTCCAAATGCATATTAACCAGAGAGTAGATGAATGTATGAATACCTATTCATACAATGTAATAATCTATGATAGTTAAAATAAATGATTTGGAGTAAAATACATAAAAAGTAGAGCTTTTGATACATGGTAAATAATGTTGTAAAATGATACACATGCTATGGATGAGTTTTATATAAAAGTTTTGAGAGAGAGAGATCCAAGATGGCCAATTAGCAGCAGCTCAGGATTGTAGCTCCCAGTGAAAGTGCAGAGAGTGAGTGGATGCCACACTTAACGAATTTTTGTAGCCACGGACCAGGAGATTCCCAGCGAAGGAACCCCACAGGTTGCCAGCCTGACTCTTTTGGCCGGCATGGCTGTTTTACTGGTGCCCTGGCGTGGCAGTTCTCAGTACGGAGTATACAGGACTGGGTACTACTCTTTTAGTTGGTGTTTGGAGCTCTGGGAAGGCAGAGTCGCCCATTCAGCTGATTGAAAAGGAGACTGAAGTGGGGAGCCAGACCAGGAGATTCCTGGGCAGAAAAGCGCCATGAATCTCAATGTCACAATTTCAGCCGGCTCAGTGGGTAGCCGCAGGGGCAATTACACAGATTCTGGTGCCTTTTAAGCAGGCAACTGGAACATCTGGGAGAGAATCAACTGTTCAACTAGAAGAAAGGGAGAGGAGGAGGCTCTGAGACAGGGAACCAGGTGATCGAGCTCAGCTGGCCCCACCCCCACAGAAAAACAGCAATTGGAAGCGCTGAGGATTGAGAGTTTCACAGCAAGCAGAGCTGAACCTGGGAAGGTCCAGCTCTGTGGGGAGGGGCGTCCACCGAAGGAAAACTAAGAAACAGAAAAAACTTCATCACCAACAAGCTGGACGTCTAGCCAGAGACACAATCTGAAAGTCGGCAATTACAAAGACGACAGGCGGATAAATCCACAAAGATGGGAAAAAAACAGCGCAAAAAGGCTGAAAACACCCGAAATCAGAATGTCTCCCCTCCTACAGGGGATCACAGCTCCGCATCAGCAATGGAACAAGGCCTGATGGAGAATGAGTGTGATGAATTGACAGAATCAGGCTTCAGAAGGTGGATAATAAGAAACTACTGTGAGCTAAAAGAACATGTTCTGACCCAATACAAAGAAACTAAGAACCTTGAAGAAAGGTTTGACAAAATACTAATGAGAATAGATAATTTAGAGAGGAATATAAGTGAATTAATAGAGCTGAAAACACAATATGAGAACTTCACAAAGTATGCACAAGTTTTAACAGCCAAATTGACCAAGCAGAAGAAAGGATATCAGAGGTCGAAGACCAATTTAATGAAATAAAACGAGAAGACAAGGTTAGAGAAAAAAGGCTAAAAATGAATGAACAAAGTCTCCAAGAAATATGGGACTATGTGAAAAGACCTAATCTATGTTGGATAGGTGTACCTAAATGTGATGAAGAGAATGAATCCTAGCTGGAAAATATTATTCAAAATATTATCCAGGAAAACTTCCCCAACCTAACAAGGCAGGACAATACTCAACTCCAGGTAACACAGAGAACACCACAAAGATATTCCTCAAGAAGAGCAACCCTAAGGCACATAATCATTAGATTCATCAGGGTTGAAATGAAGCAGAAAATACTAAGGGCAGCCAGAAGAAAAGGTCAGGTGACCCACAAAGGGAAGCCTATCAGACTCACAGCAGATCTCTCAGCAGAAACCCTACAAGCCAGAAGAGAGTGGGGCCATTATTCAACATCCTTAAAGAAAAGAACTTTCAACCCAGAATTTCATATCCAGCCAAACTGAGCTTCATAAGTGAAGGAAAAATAAAATATTTTGCGAACAAGCAAGTACTCAGAGATTTCATCACCACTAGGCCTGCTTTACAAGAGCTTCTGAAAGAAGCATTACACATAGAAAGGAACAACCAGTGTTAGCCACTCCAAAAACATACCAAAAGGTAAAGAGCATCACCATAAAGAAGAATTTCCATCAACTAATGGGCAAAACAGCCAGCTAGCATTAAATGGCAGTATTAAACTCATATATATCCATATCAATCCCAAATGTAAATGGGCTAAATGCCACAATCAAAAGACACAGACAGGCAAATTGGATAAAAAGCCAAAACCCACTGGTATGCTGCATCGAGACCCATCTCACATGCAAGGATACACAAAGACTCAAAACAAAGCGATGGAGGAAGATTTACCAACCAAATGGATAGCAATAAAAAAAAGGAGGAGTTGCAATTCTCGTCTCTGATAAAATAGACTTTAAAGCAAGAAAGACCAAAAGAGACAAAGAAGGACATTACATAATGGTAAGAGGATCAATGCAACAAGAAGAGCTAATGATCCTAAATATATACATACCCAGTACAGGAGCACCCAGGTACATAAGGCAAGTTCTTAATGACTTACAAAGAGACTTAGACTCCCACACAATAATAGTGGGAGACTTTAACACTACATTGTCAATATTAGACAGATCGACAAGACAGAAAATTAACAAGGATATCCAGGACTTGAACTCAGACCTGGAACAAGTAAACTTAAATAATCATTTACAGAACTCTCCACCCCAAATCCACAAAACATACATTTTTCTCAGTATCACATCACACCTATTCTAAAAGTCACTACATAATCAGAAGTAAATCACTCCTCAGCAATTGCATGGCATTTCACAGGTTTAAATGAAATATCGGTTGGCTGCTCGTTTGTTATTTTCCTCCCTTATTCCTTCCTGTCTCCATTGTCAAGCACATTTATTGGCATAAAAGAGGTTTTTAATTCCCATTTTTAGACTGCATTCTAGCCTGGGCAACAGAGCAAGAATCCCATTCTCCCTCTTTCTCTTTCTCTCTTTCATTCTTTTTTCTTTCTTTTTAATCTCTTTTTCTTTCTTCTTTTCTTTCTTTTTCTTCCTTTCTTTTTTCTCTTTCAAAAAAATAAATAAAAATAAAGTTTTGAAATATAAAAGCCACTATTTGTTATTTATCAATGTATGTGATATATACATTCTTATATAAAGTATGCATAGAAATGACTTTAAGACAGAAGCAACTTCATGGCTGTGAATGTCTTTGAGGAAGGAGGAAACAGGGAAATTTTATCAGGGTAAGGGATACAGGTGACTTTGCTTGTATCTTTAAAGATTATTTTTACATAATATGCCATAAAAAGACATATGGCACATTTTTAAGATTTAAAAGAATTGAATGATAGTATCTATTTTTTTATATACTATTATCTACACAGTAAAAACTACTGAGGAAAATCACAAAGTAATTATTTACTCCTCAAGTATTCCATGACCTTTGGCCAAAAGCAATCAGATTTTGACCTAACCATTATAGAAATGTAATCAATTTCTTCCTTGCAAATTGAGCCCTTGTATATGCTCCAAGGATGACTGCCTACAAATTGACAAATGAATTCTGTTGTTTTGTGAGGCATTTAAATCACATCTTCCAGATAATAAGCCTAAGTCTGCCTCCTGGGAAAGACACTTGATACATTTCCTACCCAGGGCAGAGATGACACTTAGTTCTTGGGGAAGCCTTTCTGTCTTGTTAGAGCTTGAATGGCTTCAACTCTCTAACGCTGTTCAATGTGTCAAAGCAGGCTCCCAGATAAAATCTGCAAAGTTTATTCAGCTTTAGCAGTGTATGGGGCCAAGGTACTTGATAACAGCATTACAATGAAGGCCTTGCCATTTTCCCATCACAAGGGCCACACCCTCTTATATTGGCCATCCCATCTTTCCTCTGCTCTTTGCCTTCTCTTCATCATTCTCTGTTTAGAATAATCATAATTCATATCCTTATTTCAGATATATTTAGCCCATGAATTAGTCTTATTGGCATTGTTTATATGTCCCAGTTGCCTATGTTACATAAAAATGTCTGAGGAGATTCCTGGTCATAGACTCCCAGATAAAGCTCATGGACATGAACTCCTTGCTATATTGCATCTGGAAATGCTATATCCTGTGGAATAAAAATAAATTGACAGCCTAAATTACACAAAGGTTCTCATCCAGTCTGTGCCTCAGACTGCCAGTCAGGGAAAGCTTGAAGGAGACATAGCTACTTTTTCCAGTACTAGACAGGAAAAAGGTACAATAATTTCAAGTCTACTGTCAACAGGAAAGAGGGCCCTGTGCTACTGTCTTTTAATTAACACAGTTTCTTTTTCCTGCATGGTGTTTGGATATTAAGATAACTGCATAATTTTCAATAAGCAGTTGTCATATCAGAATGTATGTTATCTGAATCTGTTACCTAGAATTATTTATATAACGTGTTTGTGTTTTTATTTCCCAGGCTTCCATTTTATTCTTCTTATTAAGCTAGATGGTTAGTTCTTTTATTGCATTATATACTTGCACCATTACCTGATTGTCCACTGTATACCCTAGGAAATTTCTCTGTGGCAGCTGACACTAGTGGCACTAGCTGGCACCTAGTGGGATCTAAGCAAAGTATTTTTAGGGAGAGGGTGAGGCTAATAATACCTAAAATATGCATATTAAGTTTCCCAGTTATTATCTCCGTGACTCTTCTAACTTTACTCCTCTTTTCCTTCTTTATTTTCTCACTAGTTTTCTTAGTATATTCCAGATAAATATTTGTTGAATACATACCGTGGGATCCTGCGTTCCTGCACCTCTGACATGCTCAAGGACTAGAAGAGAAGGTGGAGCAGTGCCTGGAGCCTTAAGATCCTGAGAGCTGAGATGGAAGCTAAGTCAGAAGAGAGTATGAACCAGATAGAAAAGGAGCCAATGTTTTTCTCAGCTGTTACCTTTCTGCTTTCCTTTCCAGTGACCAACAATATGCCTAGAATGATATTGCTAAGCTAATTCCCCACTCTCTGCATTATAATTCTTTGCAACCTTTCTCTTATTGTGACTTCCACCCTCTTCCCAGACATCTGATGGAGAAAATGGGCCAAACTCTCCTAATAATAGATAATTATAGAAGGTCACATGGCACCCCAGTTCTCTCAGACTGGGACAGTTTTCTTCGTTCTGTTTCTCTCCTAGGAGATCATGGACACAGGATTGGCATTACTACTGAGAAGCTAGACACTTGGTGTAACCAGCAAGCTCAATTTGTTACAAATGATTAACACAAGGCTTACCACAATCCTATAAAACTGCCAGGGCAACCATTTTCCAACTTATCTCTTGTACTCTGAATTAAATTTTTATTTTTTCTCTGGCTTTCTCCTTAGAAACATCTACCACTGTTTAGCTTTCATCTTTGCTTAGCTCCCTATTGTCACCGTTCTTATTTTCATGAATAGAGAAGCCACCAAACCTAGTAGCTGAAGCTTGGAATCATCCATCATTGACTCCCCAGTCTTAATACTCACTATTATCTCCTGAGGAAAGATGTTTTCACTCTTTATCTGCAGGGATTGCTACTAATGTTTAATATCATCTCAGCAAACACATGCAGAGGACCTCTGTCAGGTTCTGTGGTAAATGCTGGGGAAAGAGATGTCCCTGACATGTTTTATGTCTTTGAAAAATTTTCAACCAAGTGGAGGAACATAGCCATTATTTTTCCCTCAAATTTGATTTATTCTATCTCATTTCTTCTTGCACTTAATAAAAAGTTAAAAGTCTACAGTGTATCAAACACTGAGTCAGGCACTTTAGGGTACTGAGATGAACAAAACAGACATGGCTTATATCTTTATGAAGCTTTTTGTGAAAAAAGCTAAGGAGCTGCATCTGTAAGGGTTAGTTTGAGGCTAATGAATGTAATGGGTGCAAAATATTGCTGGTGGAGGTATGTCAATATTCAAGCTGGCAGCATAAATTTCCTCCTTTGTGAACAAAAAACTGCCTCTATTTCCTTAGGAGAGTATTTTGGACCAAAACTCCCTCTTTTCCTGGTAGTGAGCCAAGAACCCAGGCAGCCCAAATTTTCATCTACTTTTCCAAGTAGTCTGTGGTATCAGGGGAACCCGGGTTCTTGCTGCAACTAGTTGCCAAAGTCAGAAGACTGCCTAATGCTTTACCCAGTTTCATCCCTAACCCTGGGATAAATTGTAAGTCTACTTAATAGAAAAAAACATTTCTCAAAACACCTGCAATATGTTTTCCAGTTAGACTGATTGTAGCTATTCTGCCTTGTGACAGGATGGACGTGCAGCTAAAAATAATGAGAAATTTATTTGACCAAAGTCTTCCCTCTCTTTCAGGAAGGTGCCATTCTGTTGCTTCGGCTAAATAATGAGGAAGAAAACAAACAAGCAAATTGAATATGAAACTTTAAGAGAGCTAGAGAGAAAGTCGCAATTGTTAGAAATGTCTCCAGAGCCTGGGCACACCCACACATGCCTGCTTTGGTAAGGAAGCAGCACAGTGAGGAGCTGATTGAGACAGGCACTGTGTGTGTGCTTCTCTGATATCCCTGGGTTTAGGTATCTGTTTGCATGTGTGTGTCTATAGAATGCCTAGAATAGTGTGTGGGCTGCGTATTCTATATGTATTTATTATGTGTATATATATTTGTCTGAATGGTATTTGGTGTTCTTAGTGCATAAATGAAAATGTGTGAGTGAGTGTGTGTATGTATGAAAAGAGTCATATTATCCTTTTTATAAAAATCCTAACTCACAATTAACTCCCAACAATAGAAGAAGAGTTACATATCCCTGGTAAGTAAGGTCACCTCCAATGGCCTGTGAGATCTCTGAATATAGCTCGCTAGAGCCCTTTAATACATAGTTGGGCTCCCTTAGGAGCCCAGTAAGTACTCCTTAGAGTACTTGTTGAATGACCAACTGGCAACAATTTTAACACCTACCTGGATTTTAACATTCGCCTGTGGGACTTACTAGTCAACAGGTTGACAGAGGGCATACAAGACATACAGGTTTTCTTGCTGTCCCTAAGAGAGAGCCATTTCCTCCATTTCTTATATATCATACATGGCCCTTAATGAGCTCTCCCTATGTGTCTAATGTTGTTAAGTGCCAGAGAAGCAATGGACACTTATACTTGCCCTGGAGGAGTTCAAAGGAAGTCTAATGTACCCTTCGCTTTATTTTACACTTGAAAGATAAAGTTCAGACATCTCCTTTACCGAGGCCTGGCCTTCCAAACATTTGCATACTGATGATTTCTTCTGAGAACTAGCCAGCTTATTCAACTGACTCCTAGACCTTGCAGCTGCTTGAAAAAAAATCATGTAAAATCAACATGCCTAAATCAACTCTTAGGCTCCAGTCTTTCCCCCCTTGTAGTTCATCCTGCACAGATCACCAGATCAATCATTCCAAAACAACACATATAATTTCACTATCCTAACAAAATCCACCCAATGGTTCTGCATTACCTATAAGAAAACCTCTACTACTTCCCTATACAACTGTTTGTGTTAATCTAACAGGCGGAAACAAGCTTTGTCCCCTGCCAAGTAGTAAACCCACTGAAAATACACATACAGCAAAAAACTCTAAGTAGTGAATGTGGGCATTTCATTATCATCAAAGATATTTTCCCGATACTAGGATTTTTATTTGCAACACAAAGTCATTCAACAAAAACTTACTGACCATCTAATAATGGCCAGGTATACAGAGCAGATACTACCTTCTTTGTGTCTCTATATCATAATTATTCAATTAAATATTTGATAGTAGATATGGATAGGTTGTCTATTTGGGTGGCGTCTTCTGCTTCAACTCTCCACTGCATTCTTTGTTTTGAATACAATGGATAATGATGAGAAAAGGGGCCACCCCCTTGCTAGCTCTGCTGTGCCCTGTTCTATATTTTGAGTCTGCAATTAAGCTCTCTCCATACCCAAATCTGTACCAAGAATAGTTTCCAGAAGTGATGTAGACTCTTTCTCCAAACTATTTGTATAATTCTGGCCATTCCACGTCCCTAGTGGATGAAGCCCACTTGCAAGGAACAGACTTCTTGGATGACACCACCAGCTGCTTTACTGAGAATCCCCACCACAATTTTCTCTTCATATGACCTAGCTGTACCAATACGTGTGGTGCCAGTAGAGTGTGAAGGGAGAAGTCATGTAAGGTTTAATTGAGGATAGGGAGCCAAGCCAAGTATTGAATTATTTGTCATGGGACAAAAATAAGGGTACTCCTGAAATGGGGTATATACTTTATACGTGAATAGGTGGGGAAAGCAGGGCATAGATAGATTTGGCTAAATGTATGGTGGCAAGAATAGAAAATTCATATAAGAAAAGACCACTCCTTACAATATAGCTACAAGGTCCTGCCATAGGAAAGCTCCAATTTATTTTCTTTAGTCTATTGTATTCTCTTTCACATTTACCTTTGCAAGAACTATACTTACCATGTCAGTATCTGACACAGGGCCAAAACTGGTCACATAGATGTCAGTCTTCACCTCAGTCACTGCATCTAAGTGAAAGAAAGTAGAAAAGCAGAATGTAATGAAAGGCTTTTGCCTTAGCTCAGAGAGAGTCCAGTGCAGTACTCTGAATGACAGCCAACTTACCACTTCTGAGAAAGGAAGACCCCTCAAAAACTTCTCATCTGTGCTATTTCTTCACAGGGAACATCCTGGATACAGATTCAAAGTCTATCCCTTTAGATATCATTGAAAATGACAGTAGAATACCAAAACAACAAAGCTTAGATAGGGCCCTTACAGATCCCTGATGTTCACAAGAGCTGAGCTCTCACACTGGGCTTACCCTTACCTGTAGTAGGTTACAAATGTTGCAATATCCAACACTTTTCCACTTCTAGTAACATAGGATGATTGTGCTTCCACTCCCCTGCCTTTTTAAGGTAGGGAAGGGTAATATGAATGGTTCTGGATGTGGGAGAAAGTAATATGTGTCTCTCATGGCTGGAACAATTAATGTCTAATGCAAGATCCTCCATGCCATGATGATCATAAAAACACACAATAATATTGAAAAAGTCTGGAATGACAAGCTAATATACGGAGGACCACTGCCCTGGAGAGTTGCCTGGATCCACAATAGACTTTGCATGAATGAGAAATAAATTTTTATTGTGTTAAGTGTCTCATATTTGCAGATAACTGATATCATTTGATATAATGTTTTCATTTATTTTCCACTGTAACCATTTGCTTTACTTTTTTATATTCCTTCTTAACCCAGAGGCTTCTGAAAGGTTTATTACTCAGATGTTGCTCACTAAACATCAAGTTTTGCATGAATGGATTAATCTTATTACATATCACATATTTGCCAAATTGGAAATTAATACTGTTTTAGTCCATTCAGGCTGTTACAATAAAATACCTTAGACTGGGAAATTTATAAAGAACATAAATTCATTGCTCACAGTTCTGGAGTCTGGGAAGTCTAAGATCAAGGCACCACCAGGTTCAGTGTCTGGTGAGGGTCCATTCCTCACAAATGTTGCCTTCTATGTTCTCACATGATGGAAAGGGCTAGGGAGCTTGCTCAAGTCTCTTTTATAAGAGCATACCTCAAATGGAGCATGAGTTAAGGCAGGCTACTCCACCCTTGCAAAGCCACTCCAGCCTACCAAACACCTCATGATTACAGTAAGCCAAACAAGTCTCACTACAGCCCAGTATACCTGACCCTAGTGGAACATACTAGTAATACAGCTAATAGGAGTAAAGCCCAAACAAGACTTGATGTATGTCTATAATAGAGCTGGCTACTACAGTTGATGGTGCTATTTATTTTCTCTCATGGAATGGTAGTGAATGCATCTACTCCATCTGTACCATATTAGCTGTACTCATTCAGACATGAGTTTTGGCACAAATGTATTTTAGCTCTTGTTCATTTCCCACGTTCCAGAACCATTCCTTAGGCTTAATATATTGTGCCCATATTCAGGCACTTATGCGTTCAATATACTCAAGGCCACTGCACTCATCCATAAACATTCCATTTTCAGAATAGACTTTGAGTATCATTTAATAATAATCAAGACTATAATCATTTCCCCAAAAGACACAATTTACTCCCAAGCTTAATCAGCAAATAACATGTCTCTGAAACTAGAGCTGTGTTTTAAATAGCTGGGCTTTCATCTAGAGCAGATGATTATTTGGAACTATTTCTGTACTTGAAGGAGAAGACACAAAACTTCAGAACACAGAATATGCCCCCTTAAAGTTTCTCCCGTCAGGCACATTGCCAGGCTCATTTGCTAAAGAAGCAAATGCCCATATACCTACTGTATGACATAACGATCTCCAATTATCCCATCCCCAAATACATAAAATAAAATTAATTAATTAATGGAAAAGACCATGATTATATTTGAATCCAATATTTCAGGCAAAAACATTCCAGATACAGAACAACTTTCTACATTAATATAGTTGTTAAAATTGTAAAATAGTCATGCAGACTTCCAATGTCCCATAGAAAAGAAGAGAGATAGTGGGAAACATCTACAAAATTTATAGGTGATATGATTTGGCTCTGTGTCCCCACCCTAATCTCACCTTGAATTGTAATCCCCATAATCCCCACATATCAAGGCAGGACCAGGTGGGGATAATTAAATCGTGGGGATGGTTTCCCCCATGTATGTTGGCTGACTGAGAACACTGCCAGCCTACAGTTAGAGAGTAAAATGACAAAGTGCCCAAGACAGAAGGCACTGAGAAGACAGGCATAAGAAATTTTGTTTGCAAACTTTTTTTAAGTGAGGCAGAATGGGAAAATGATACCACAGAGGGAAAGACAAAAGAGAGAAGTGAATGCACAAGATCTTTGTGCTAAATCAAAAACTAAAAACAAGAAGAAAAGAAATCAAAGCCTGTGGAATCAAAAGAAGAAACTATCAATTATTTCCCATCCAGAGTTTTCCCATATCTATACTATGCATAAGGCTCTGTTCTAGGCCTTGGAAGGGAAAAGAGAAATTAATAGGACATAGTTTCTGCCTTAAAGTAGCTTACTGAGGAACAGGAAGAAAAAGGCGGACAGAACAGAGAACCATGTTACAGCCCATTTTGTAGCCAGAGATCCTTCTTTTAGAAACTGTTTCCAAGAACTTCAATCAAGATAGCATGGTGAGAACAACCCAGGATTGAAACTCTCGTGAACATGCGGAGGGTGAGTCAGGGCCGCATTTCCAGACAGATGTTTGTTGCCCACAGAACGGGGAAATTCCCAGGTATAAAAGAGACACAAGGCAACAGTGCAGCGGTTTTGGCTGGTGCAGCTGGCGGCCAGTGCAGCCGGTGGCCGGCGCCGCAGCACAGCAGCGCTCCACAGCGCTCCACACAAAGCGCACGGGTCCAGTGCCCTGTTGAACCGGCAATCTGAGACTTGAGAGGGCAGATTGGCATATCGATCTGATTGAACGGGACTTGGACAGTGAGCCAGGACAGGAGATTCCAGGGAAACGGCGTTTGGGCCAGTGCAGTGGGACAAACAAAATGGCGATTCCAAACGCTCCGGGTGGAGAGTTTCACTGCGGGCACAGCTAAACACAGGATGGTGCAGCTAGGTGGGGGAGGGGCGTCTGCCATTACTGAGGCAATCCGCCCCTACTCAGGTACACTCCCATTGCTGACGCAGCCTGCCATTGTGGAGGCAACCCGCCACAACAGACAGACTCTACCACAGGGCATAGCCCGTGGCAGCAGGGCGGAGACCGCAGCAGCAGGGCAGAGCCTGCAGCAACAGGGCGGACCTCACACCAGCAGGGCGGAGCCTCTGTAGGCAAATAGTGACTAGACTGCCTCCTAGGTGGGCAGAACAGCACAACAGACACTCATAAAGAAAGCCCCAACCCCCCTGAGACAGAGCATCTGAGAAAAAAAGGGGTTTTTTATGAGTTCTGCTGAAGCAGAATTAAACGTAGCAGCCTAACAGCCCTGAATGAACAACAGAGCTCACAGCTCAGCACTTGAGCTCCTACAAAGTACAGACTGTCTCCTCAAGCAGCTCCCTGACCCCTCTATATCCAGAAGACTGACATTTGGCAGGCATCATTCTGGGACAAAGATAGCAGAAAAAGAAACTGGTAGCATCCCTCACTGTTCTGCAGCTGCTATAGGTGCACCCCAGACAAGCAGGGCCTGGAGTGGACCTCAGCAGTCGTACAGTGAAGGGGCAAGACTGGTAGAAGGAAAACCAAGTAACAGAAATACTTCATCATCAATAATCTGGGCATCCACTCAGAGACCCAATCAAAAAGTCAGCAACTATGCAGACGACAAGTGGATAAATCCACAAAGATGAGAAGAAACCAGCGCAAAAAGGAGGAAAACACACGAAATCAGAACACCTCGCCTCCTAGAAAGGACCAAAACTCCTCACCAGCAAGGGAACAAAGCTGGATGGAGAATGACTGACAAAATGATGGAATTAGACTTCGAAGGTGGATAATGAGAAACTTTTGTGAGCTAAAAGAACATGTTTTAAATCAATGCAAAGAAACTAAGAACCTTGAAAAAAGATTCGAGGAAATAATAACAAGAATGAATAACTTAGAGAGGAATATAAATTAATTGAAGGAGCTGAAAAACAAAATACGAGAACTTTGCGAAGCATGCACAAGTGTCAACAGCCGAATTGACCAAGCAGAAGAAAGAATATCAGAAGTCGAAGATCAACTCAATAAAATAAAATGAGAAACCAAGATTAGAGAAAAAGGTGCAAAAAGGAATGAACAAAGTCTCCAAGAAATGTGGGACTACCTGAAGAGACCTAACCTACGTTTGATAGGTGTACCAGAATGTGATGAAGAGAATGAATCCAAGCTGGAAAATAGTCTTCAGGATATTATCCAGAAAAATTTCCCCCACCTAGCAAGACAGGCCAACACTCAAATGCAGGAAATACAGAGAACACCACAAAGATATTCTGCAAGAAGAGCAACCCCAAGGCATATAATCGTCAGATTCACCAGGGTTGAAATAAAGGAGAAAATACTACGGGCAGCCAGAGAAAAAGGTCAGGTCACCCACAAAGAGAAGCCCATCAGACTCACAGCAGATCTCTCGGCAGAAACTCTACAAGCCAGAAGAGAGTGGGGGCCAATATTCAACACCCTTAAAGAAAAGAACTTTCAACCCAGAATTTCATATCCAGCCAAACTGAGCTTCATAAGTGAAGGAAAAATAAAATCCTTTGCGAACAAGCAAGTACTCAGAGATTTTCTCACCACAAGGCCTGGTGAAAGGTGAGCTCCTGAAAGAGGCACTACACATAGAAAGGAACAACCAGTAACAGCCATTCCAAAATCACACTAAATGCTAAAGAGCATCAACATAATGAAGAATCCACATCAACTAACGGGCAAAACAGCCAGCTAGCATCAAAATGGCAGTATCCAATTCACACATAACAATATTAACCCTAAATGTAAATGGACTAAATGCACCAATCAAAAGACACAGATTGGCAAATTGGATAAACACCAAAACCCATCAGTGTGCTGTATCCAGAAAACCCATCTCACATGCAAGGATACATAAAGGCTTAAAATAAAGGGATGGAGGAAGATTTACCAAGCAAATGGAGAGCAAAAAAAAGCAGGAGTTGCAATTCTCATCTCTGATAAAATAGACTTTAAAGCAACAAAGATCAAAGGAGACAAAGAAGGCCATTACATAATGGTAAAAGGATCGATACAACAAGAAGAGCTAATGATCCTAAACATATACGGACCCAATACAGGAGTAACCAGATACATAAGGCAAGTTCTTAATGACTTACAAAGAGACTTAGATTCCCACACAATAATAGTGGGAGACTTTAACACTCCACTGTCAATATTAGACAGATCAACCAGACAGAAAATTAACAAGGATATCCAGGGCTTGAACTCAGACCTGGAACAAGCAAACCTGATAGACATCTACGGAACTCTCCACCCCAAATCCACAGAATATACATTCTTCTCAGCACCACATCACACCTACTCTAAAATTGACCACATAATTGGAACTAAAGCAATGCTCAACAAATGCAAAACAACTGAAATCATAACAAACAGTCTCTCAGACCATAGTGCAATCAAGATAGAACTCAGAATTCAGAAACTAACTCAGAACTGCACAGCTTCATGGAAACTGAACAACTGGCTCTTGAATGTTGACTGGATAAACAATGAAATGAACGCAGAAATAAACAAGTTCTTCGAAACCAATGAGAACGAAGACACAACATGCCGGAATCTCTGGGACACGTTTAAAGCAGTCTCTAGAGGAAAGTATATAGCAATAAGTGCCCATATGAGGAGAATGGAGAGATCCAAAATTGACACCCTATAGTCAAAATTGAAAGAGCTAGAGGAGCAAGATCAAAAAAACTCAAAACCTAGCAGACAACAAGAAATAACTAAGATCAGAGCTGAACTGAAGGAGATAGAGATATGAAAAACCCTTTAAAAAATCAATGAATCCAAGAGCTGTTTTTTTTTAAAGATCAACAAAATAGACAAACCACTACCCAGATTGATTAAAAAGAAAAGAGAGAACAACCAAAGAGATGCAATAAAAAATGATAAAGGGGAAATCACCACAGATTCCACAGAAATTCAAACCATCATCAGAGAATATTACAAACAATTCTATGCACATAAACTAGTAAACCTGGAAGAAATGGATAAATTCCTGGACTCCTGTGTCCTCCCAAGCCTAAACCAGGAGGAAGCTGAAACTATGAATAGACCCATAACAAGGTCAGAAGTCGAGGCAGCAATTAAGAGCATACCACACAAAAAAAAAGCCCAGATCCAGATGGGTTCACAGCCGAATTCTACCAGACACACAAAGAAGAGCTGGTACCATTCCTTCTGAAAATATTCCAAATAATCCAAAAAGAGAGAATCCTTCCCAAATCATTTTATGAGACCAACATCATCCTAATACCAAAACCCGGCAGAGACCCAACAAGAAAAGAAAACTTCAGGCCAATATCCATGATGAACATAGATGCAAAAATCTTCAATAAAATTTTGGCAAGCCAATTACAACAGCAAATAAAAAACTTATCCATCATGATCAAGAAGGATTCATCCCAGGGATGCAAGGCTGGTTCAACATACGCAAGTCTATAAATGTAATTCACCACATAAACAGAACCAAAAACAAAACCGACATGATTATCTCAATTGAGGCAGAGAAGGCATTTGACAAAATTCAACCGCCCTTTATGCTAAAAACTCTCAATAAACTCGGTATCGATGGAACGTATCTCAAAGTAATAAAAGCTATTTATGACAAACCAACAGCCAATATCATACTGAATGGGCAAAAACTGGAAGCATTCCCTTTGAAATCTGGCACTAGACAAGGATGCCCTCTCTCACCACTCTTATTCAATATAGTACTGGAAGTTCTAGCCAGAGCAATCAGGCAAGAAAAAGAAATAAAGGGTATTCAAATAGGAAACGAGGAAGCCAAATTATCTCTATTTGCAGACGACATGATAGTATACCTAGAAGACCCCATCACCTCTGCCCAAAAACTCCTGAAACTGATAAGCAACTTCAGCAAAGTCTCAGGATATAAAATCAATGTGCAAAAATCACAAGCATTCCTCTTCACCAATAACATACTTAAAGAAATCCAAATCAAGAATAAACTGCCATTCACAATTGCTACAAAAAGAATAAAATACCTAGGAATACAACTAACAAGGAACATAAGGGACCTCTTCAAGGAAAACTACAAACCACTGCTCAACGAAATCAGAGAGGACACAAACAGATGGAGAAACATTCCATGTTCATGGTTAGGAAGAATTGATATCGTGAAAATGGCTATACTGCCCAAAGTAATTTACAGAATCAACGCTATCCCCATCAAGCTACCATTGACTTTCTTCATAGAACTGGAAAAAACAACCATGAACTTCATATGGAACCAAAAGAGAGCCCGCATAGCCAAGTCAATTCTAAGCAAAAAGAACACAGTGGGGGGCATCACACTACCAGACTTCAAACTATACTACAAGGCTACAGTAATCAAAACAGCATGGTACTGGTACCAAAGCAGAGATATAGACCAATGGAACAAAACAGAAGCATCGGAGGCAACACAACATATCTGCAACCATACAATCTTTGATAAACCTGACAAAAACAAGCAATGGGGAAAGGATTCCCTGTTTAATAAATGGTGTTGGGAAAACTGGCTAGCCATGTGCAGAAAGCAGAAACTGGACCCCTTCCTGACACCTTACACTAAAATTAACTCCAGATGGATTAAAGACTTAAACATAAGACCTAACACCATAAAAACCCTAGAAGAATATCTAGGCAAAACCATTCAGGACATAGGAGTAGGCAAGGACTTCATGACCAAAACACCAAAAGCATTGGCAACAAAAGCCAAAGTAGACAAATGGGACCTAATCAAACTCCACAGCTTCTGCATGGCAAAAGAAACAGTCACTAGAGTGAATCGGCAACCAACAGAATGGGAAAAAATTTTTGCAGTTTACCCATCTGACAAAGGGCTGATATCCAGAATTTACAAAGAACTCAAACAGATTTACAGGCAAAAAAACAAACAAGCCCATTCAAAAATGGGCAAAGGATATGAACAGACACTTTATAAATGAAGACATACATGAGGCCAACAAAGATATGAAAAAATGCTCATCATCACTGGTCATTAGAGAGATGCAAATCAAAACCACATTGAGGTACCATCTCACGCCAGTTAGAATGGCAATCATTAAAACATCTGGAGACAACAGATGCTGGAGAGGATGTGGAGAAATAGGAACACTTTTACACTGTTGGTGGGAGTGTAAACTAGTTCAACCATTGTGGAAGACAGTGTGGCGACTCCTCAAGGACCTAGAAATAAAAATTCCATTTGACCCAGCAATCCCGTTACTGGGTATATATCCAAAGGACTATAAATCGTTCTACTATAAGGACACATGCACACGAATGTTCATTGCAGCACTGTTTACAATAGCAAAGACCTGGAACCAACCCAAATACCCATTGATGGACTGGGAAAACGTGGCACATATACACCATGGAATATTATGCAGCAATTAGAAATGATGAGTTCATGTCGTTTGTAGGGACATGGATGAATCTGGAGAGCATCATTCTCAGCAAACTGACACAAGAACAGAAAATGAAATACCACATATTCTCACTCATAGGCGGGTGATGAAAAATGAGAACACGTGGACACAGGGAGGGGAGTACTAAACACTGGGGTCTATTGGGGGAAAAGGGGTCGGCCAGTGGGGGTGGAGGAGCTGGGAAGGGATAGCCTGGGGAGAAATGCCAAATGTGGGTGAAGGGGATAAAGGCAGCAAAACACACTGCCATGTGTGTACCTATGCAACTGTCTTGCATGTTCTGCACATGTACCCGAAACCCAGAATGCAATAAAATATTTAAAAAAAGAAAAGAAAAGAAACTTTCCAAATTCCATTATATTGGACTAAATAGATGGTTGTTTGCATGACAGGAGAGAATCTACTAATCATTGCCTTGCCTCGTTCCTCCACTTCCAGGATGAAGTCTTCCAGATTGTTGACTATAGCTTAAGCCAAGGGATTTCAGAGGGAAAAACAGACACAGTTGAATTTGACAAAAATCCAACTGGAGAATCCCTCCAGAGCTTGACTAAACCATTGATGCTAACTATGTCATTTGAGGGGCATAACGGTAATATCTTCATACTCAAAAAGTTCTTCCTAGGGTGTATCCTCAGTATCTTCTGCTATTATTTACTCTTCTCATGTTTTCAGAAATAGGGACCATCTGGGAATTCTAAGTGTCCACCATGACATAAAAACACTATTCCTATTACCTGAAAGTTCATATTAAGTTACTTATGTATTATTGCTACCAGAAAAATGTAGATAGAATTCAATCTTTTCATCCCTGACCTTGGGTATATTCCAGGTGTCTAGACCCAGGTCTTCTTCAACAATGGTTGGTAGCTCTCTGCTTCTCCACACTAATGGGAGCCAAGAAAAATAACGGTCTAGAGAAGAGTTATAGCAGGAAGGCATTATATTAGTAGAATATTTGTGGTAATACATAGGTCTCATTTTCATTAACAGGAGACTATAAAAGAGAACTGCAGAAAATGTATTTATAGAAATGGCAAACAACTGCAAAAGCTATTATTGTAAGGGTGAGTTTAAAAATGAATTTTCTATTCATGTGTCAAATCAAGAAAGACACTAAAATGTGGAAATGTTGATGGAGGGTGAGAGGGTGAGGGCCTAGAAATGTGCAGCAAGGTAGAAGATGGGATGTGATGTGGATTACACTCAGCAGATAAATCAGCTCAAAGCTCATTGGCAAGATGATTAATTACTGGCATTATTGACTGGAGAGAAGATTCGATTGTAGCTAGCTGTGCTATGACTAGATACATGTGCAATATTTTATATGTTCCAGAATCTTCTCTTGCATATAGCTGAATAAAACTGGATGATTCAAGGTGGAGAATAAGAAGGAAGAGATAAGAAAACATCTTTCTGTCACTTCAACAAGCAGGACCTCACATACGGTTAAAGCAATGATTCCCAAACTTGGCTACATATTAGACTCACATGTGGAGCTTTTAAATCTTATTGTCCTACTTCCACCCCAGTCCAGTTAAATCAGAACAACTGTGGCTAGAGTCCAAGTATCAGTACTTTTTCTTATGGTAAAATACAGGGAATCAATATTTTTTAAAGATCATAAGGCGATTACAAGGTGCATCAAAATCAGTGCACAAAATCAAATTTGAGCACAAAATCAAAAACTGAGCACCACTGTATTGAAGTCTCATTGGCCTCATTGGGAGTGCTCAGGGCCCTCAGA
Organism: Callithrix jacchus; assembly: GCF_049354715.1. Taxonomy (NCBI): domain Eukaryota; kingdom Metazoa; phylum Chordata; class Mammalia; order Primates; family Cebidae; genus Callithrix; species Callithrix jacchus. The sequence goes on from NC_133524.1 coordinate 148,574,422, forward strand.
AAAGACTGTTGTCAATTACTTCCTTGATTAGTCCTCAGGCATCTGCTCAGTCTAAGTCCAGATCCAAACCTACTCTATGGAGATTGATATTAGGCATTAATTTAGTTGGACCTCTAGGGCAGAAAGTGAAACAAAGTAGTAACAAAAGAGTGCAGTCTTTTTTTTTTTTTTTTTTTTTTTTTTGCTATGTACTATCCCTCTCCACCAATTGTGATTTATGAATGTTTCTCCATTTTCCTAGTTAGGTGTTTGTGTAAGAGAACCCTTCTCACAGTTTTCAGCAACAAATATTGGGGTTATACAAAGTACACAAACCTTCATGTCAGACATGCTGAGTTCTTTTCCTCCCTGTCCTTCTCTACCCTCTCCTGTCTTCTCCTCACCACTCACTCCTCTCCTCTCCATCAAAAACTAAGGTAAAACAGTTGTTTAAAAGTTTCTCAAACACTTAATCATAGAATTGCTACATGACCTCACAATTCCACTCTGAGGTATAAAACCTGAAAACAGATGTTCAAACAAAAGCTTATACGTAAGTGTTTATAGCAATACAATTTACATTAGCCAAAAGATGGAAGCAGCTCAAATGTTTATGAATGAATAAACAGATAAACAAATTGTGGTTTATCTGTACAATGGAATATTATTCATTCATAAAAAAGAATGGCATACTGATATATGTACTGATACATGGATGTACCTCCAATATATCACAATATATCAAAGAAAGCAGGCACAAAAGGCCACATATTGTATGATTCCATCTACACGAAATATTCAGAATAGGTGAGTGCATAGAGAATGCAAATTCATGATTGTCAGTGGCTGAGAAGAGGAGAAACAGGGGTAAACTGCTTAATGAATGACGGGTTTTACCTGGGAGGGATGGAAATAATTTGGAACTAGACAGAAGTTGTGGTAGCCTAACACTGTGAAAATGTACTAAATGCCACTGAATTGTTCCTTTAAAATGGTTACCTTTTTTACATTATGTGAATTTCACCTCAATAAATGATTTAAAACAAATAAAGTCAACTCTTCTTTTTTCTTCTTCTTTTTTGAAATTGAGTTTTGCTTTTATCACCAGGCTGGAATGCAATGGCTCAATCTTGGCACACTGAAACCTCTGCCTTCCAGGTTCAAACAATTCTCCTGCCTCAGCCTGCTGAGCGTAGTTGGGATTACAGGCAACTGCCACCACACCCAGCTAATTTTTTTAGTTTTAGTAGAGACGGGGTTTCACCATATTGGTCAGGGTAGTCTCAGATTCCTGAACTCAAGTGATCCACCCACGTCACCTCCAAAAGTGCTGGGATTACAGGTATAAGCCACCACACCAGGCGAAAGTCAACTCTTTTTATTTATTTACTTATTTATTTTTTGAGACAGAGTCTCACTCTGTCCCCCAAGCTGGATCTCTGCTCACTGCAACCTCTGCCTCCTGGGTTCAAGCAATTTTTGTGCCTCAGACTCCCGAGTAGCTGGGATTACAGGCACATGCCACCATGCCTGGCTAATTCTTCTTTTTTTTCTTTTTTTATTGCATTTTAGGTTTTGGGGTACATGTGAAGAACATGCAAGATTTTTGCATAGGTACACACATGGCAGTGTGATGTGCTGCCTTCCTCCCCATCACCTATATCTGGCATGCCATCTCTCCCCAACTCCCCACCCCCCACTGTCCCTCCCCTATTTCCCCCCTACAATGCCTCTTTTTAAAAGTGGGGAGCAAAGCAAGATTTTTTTAAAAGCCAAGGTGTGTGAGTGACTATTCTTTCTCAATTTTTAAACCAACTGCAATTACCAAAAAATGCCTTTAGGCCCAATTTAATTTTGTTTCCTGTAATTACAGAAACTCTCCATTCTCGGGGTTCATTAACAATTCATTTCTATCAAAATTAGAATTTCGATGCCCAAGATGAGATGCAGCCTCATGGCACACTTGAGTGATTGTAGTCAACATAGACTTTAGGGCAAAAAACAATACTGAAATAAAGAGGGCTCTTCGAAATCATAAAGGAGCTAATCAGACAAAAATATCATTATCTATATGCAGTTATTATTATAAATGTATATGAGTAAAAATTGAGACATGCAAAAGGAGAAATATATATATTGCAAATCAGATAAAAATATCATTTTAACTGATTTTAAGATTTTATTTAGATGCGACACTTCATAAATTATATTCAAGTGAATGTTTGTAGTATGTTAATAATTGTGAAACAATTTACAATTTAGATGAAGCAAATTTCTCAAACATATAATGTTATAGAAGATCTGACAAAAATTAACAAAGATGAGTGACTGATACACTGCACACTTCAATGAGAATATTCACATTATTTTCCACAGTGTGTGGAAAATTTCCCAAAACTGACTATATGCTGAACCATAAAAATGCCCTGAAAACTTACAAGATTGAAATCATTTAGAGTATATTATCTTATTATATTAGAATTAGGCTAAAAGTAAGAAAAATAATAAGAAGAAAATCACTAACTCCCTGAAAATTAAACAACACATTTCTAAATAATTCTTGGATCTAAATGAAATAAGAAAATTGATACTGGAAAACGTTTTACATAAAATTCATATAACAATAAGGATACAATATTTTAAAATTTAGCTGGATTTTGAATGCAGTTAAATCACTGTTTAGATGAAATGTATAACTTTTACTGTATTAGAAAAAGAGAAAAACAAATAATGGGATTTTATATATATATTTATATTAAAATATTATTTATATTTATTATAAAAAGTGAAATAAAGACACTGCAAAAAAAAGAAAATGATAGACCAACGCCTGTCATTAAAAGTGATGCAAAATATCAAGGAAAACATTAGTAAATTAAATACAATGATACATAAAGTAATGCATCATGATCAAGCATAGCTTATTTCCGGAATGCAGGGGTGGTTTATCACTCATAATTTAATTAATTCATGATATAAATGCAATTCATTATAAGAACGGAAAAATGGGGGGAAAATCACATGGTAATCTTGATAGGTATAGAAATAAGCATTTAATAAAATCCAGTTTATTCATACATTTCTCAGCAAACTAGGAAAAGAACTTTCTTAATCATATAAAAATTTACAAAGTAAACTTACTACCTCTTCTGTTCTACTCTAATTGAAGATGATATAAATTTGTATGCAGAAAATCTAAAAGAAATAATAGACAAATGTTGGAATTAATAAGTCAATGCAACAATATATACATGGGCAATATATAAAACCAATCATATCTCTACATAGCTATAACAAATTTTGCTTTATCTTTCTTTTGCCTTAAGCCTCCTAAATTGAAGAACAAATTTTTAAAATAGCATGAAAAATCATATCTCAAGGCATAGATCAAGCAAATGAGACCTTGAAAGTAAAAAGGCCAAAACATTATTGAGAGAAATTAAAGGGTAAAATAAAGAGGAAAATACTAGTTTATGAATTAGAACATTCAGTTTTACGAAGCTTTTCAAAACTCCAAAAGTTTACTTATATATTCAATATGAAGCAAACCTCAGCAGTTGTTTTTTTCAGAAAATGATAATCTGATTTTAAAATTTATCTGGAAATTTAAAGGGCCATGAATAGTCAAGATAATCTTGAAAATAACAAGGCTGGATGACTGATATTACCAGATATCAAACCTATCATAAATATACAGTAATTAAGATAGAAGCCACATTTATCATGAGAATGAAGGTTGGCTTAAACATATGAAAATCAATCGTTGTAACTTACCATATCAACACACTAAAAACAGAAAAATTATATAACTAGCTTAATAGACACAGAAAGAGCAACTGAAAAATTCTGACATTCCTGGCAAAAACTTTTAGCAAACCTGGAGTAGAAGAAAACTTCTCAAACTTAATAAACTGCCTCTAGAAAAACCCTACACCTATCGTCATATTTAATGGTGAAAGACTGAAAGCTTTCTCCCTAAGATCAGGAACAAGACAATGGTGTCTGCTTTCACCATGTCTATCCAACATTATATGTGAAGTCTACTCAGTGCAATAAAGCAAGGAAAAAGAGCACAGGAAGAATTAAAAAGGTCTTTCTTCTTATATGACATAATCATTTAAGTATATTATCTGATGAATTTGCAAAAAAAAAAACCTACTAGAAGTTTCATATCTGATATGAAAACATGAGGAACTCTGCAGACCTGCTTCTCAGTGAAACGGAAATTTATTATTATTATTTTTCCTTTCTGTGGAGAATGGGTTCTGGCAGTGTTGCCCAGCCTGGTCTCAAAGTCCTGGGCTCAAGCTATCTTCATGCCTTTGCCTCTCTAAGTGCTGGAACTACAGGTGTGAAACACTGGTCTAAAATTTAGTTTTGTAACAACCAAATAAAGTTTCTGAAAATGGTCCTACAGTCATACATACATTTTTTTAATTCATTCAAGAAAGAATTTATTCAAAAAAATCTACTAAAACTGAGTAAGAAAGCAAGAGTCTAGAATATTTAAACCAAGAACGGTTCCCACTACCCCGATCCCACAGCTCAGTGAAACAGAAACTTTATTCTAGATTGGTGCAATAGATGGGCAAGCTTCTCTTCGCCCATCTCCCAGTTGAAGAGCTAACTTCCTGGGAAAGGCACAATGTCAGCATTTCTCATCCAGGAATAAGCTACCTGTTGCTGAGCTAAATTCTAGGCAACTTTGGCTGAGAGCTTCTTCCTTTCTTGCTCCCAGCCCTCACTTATGGCATGGAGACTCTAACTTGGGCATGGCACTATTGAGAGTACTGTGGCCTCAAGTGCTCTTGATCTGGCTAATGTAGCAGTGGTCCATGCTGGAAAATGCAAGCTGAGGAGACGTGGGACCACTGCCATCACCCCTCTACCAAGCACTCAGCAACTAACATAGGGTCATTTCTCAGAGAAAACATGCCTTGTTTTCACACCAAGAACTAGAACCATAGCTTAGAGATTTTGCCCAAGAGAGAAGCAGACCATAGAAGAGAGAGCATCAGATCTTTCCCCAAAGGAACTGACTTCATTTGCAACGAATTATGGAAAATTTCAAGCCTAGGGGTGTGCTCTAAAAAACAGTGGAGACTGTAGTGAAAGGCAATTAGGAGAAAATTCAAAGATCCATTGGACATAGAGGCTAAACTGCCAATCAGCTAGTTTGTTGAAGAGAAACTGGGAAAAAGAAAGTTAGAAGGATCCCTTCTGTAGTCAGAACAAATACTAAACCTTTAACCTCTGGAACTATTGAAACCTTCAAAGACTTTTTTAAATTTTATTTTTATAGATGTTAAGTATACAAGTGCAGTTGTGTTATATGTATATACGCATAGTGGCGATGTCTGGACTTTCACTATACCCATCACCTAAAACTGCAAAGATTTTTTTTTCAAAGACAGAGTCTCTTTCTGTTTATGCAGGCTGAAGTACAGTGGCACAGTTATGGCTCACTGCCTCTAGTTCTTGAGCTCAAGCAATCCTGCTACCTCAGCCTTTAGAGTAGCTGGGACTACAGTTGCATGCTACTATGCCCAGCTAAGTTTTTTATTGTTTCGTGTAGACAGGGTCTCACTATGTTGCTGAGGTTGAGCTTGAACTTTTAACCTCAAGCAATCCTCCTGCTTTAGCCTCCCAAAGTGTTGGAATTACAGAAGTAAGCCACAGCATCCTGCCAATTTCAAAGATTTTGAAGCATATTTTCTTAAACTATTTAACACTGAGGTCCAGGGAAAGAACTATTGGCCCCCAAAAGGGCAGTTACTGAGACCTATGATAAAAGGTTTTTTGTATCCCACCCAACCATAGGCCTTTATTCTTTATATTCCATATCTCCACGCTTTAATTTTTTTCTCCTGCCAATGACAAAACTTAGTTATAATAATGGTCCCAAGGAAAATGATTTTAACATAGCCAATGACCAAGTTAATGCTAAGAAAGTGTTCCTGCTTCGGCTCACAATGCCTGCGCTTCTCCGTATCACTGCTTATTAATATGTAGCTTGGACTGTGTACAATTTAAACCTGGTCCTTGTTCTAATGTAACCAAAAGAATTCCTTTTGGCAGTCAGACAGACATCTTCATTACCAACCATAAGTTTCCAACCGTTGCTTGACAATCATCCAACCCATCCCGTAAGTTTAAATGTATAACTTGTCAATGAGCAACGTTTTCCTAAGACAACATACACATCTAGAAATACTTGCTGCCCTTTTGTAAGTTTAGTGAAGTTTCTTAGTGCATATAAAATTCAATGAGACCAGGAAACAAGATGAGTGGAACTGGATCTTTCAGGAACAGCTAATTAATAAAGAGAAAAACACTTTGTTGGCCTCCTAGAAAGACCCCAGTTTTATAATCCAGGGTCTCCAGTAGACTGCATTATAATTTCCAGAAGCTGGTTTCAGGAAGAGTTTTAAATATTATGAAGAAAATTATTTTAGGAGTCACAGAATAATATGTCTCAAAGGGATCTCAAGTGGTCCCACAATTCTATTTTAAACTGCTTCAAGAGGAAATCTGTTGGCTATAAGAGACAAGTCAGAGTCATAGATGTCTTCTAATTCCCCTTTCAAATGGATTCAGGTTTGATTAATCCACCTATTTAAAAGCTACAAGGAGAGAAAAACTTCAAGTTATGGTTGCAGAGTGTTTGGTTATGTGGACTACCCCAAAAATAACACTCAGAATCAACGCAAAATATTTGAAAAGAACAAATTTCCTGGTGCATAATAGATGTACATGGTTTTGGGATACATGTGATAATTTAATATATTCACATAGTTTGTAAAGATTAAATCAGTGTATTTAGGCTATTCATCACCTTACATAATGCATCTTTTCTTTGTGCTAGAACTGCTCAAATTTTTTGTTCCTAGCTATTTTGAAATAAAAATATGTTATTGTAAACTGAAGTCACCCTATTGATTATACTAACACTAGGTCTTATTTTTTCTAACTGTATATTTATACCTAATCTACTTCTCTTCATCTCTCCCTTCCTCCTACCTTTCCAGCCTCTAGTAACCACCAATCTGCTCTCTACCTCCATGGAATCCATTATTTTAAAGCCCACACGTGAGTGAGAACATGTGATATTTTTCTTTCTGTGTTTGGCTTAACAAAGACCTCCAGTTCCATCCATGTTGCTGCAAATAACAGGAACTTATTACTTTGGTTGGGCATGGTGACTCATCACTGTAATCCCAGCACTTTGGGAGGTTAAGGTGGGAGGATTGTTTGAGCCCAGGAGCTCAAGACCAGCCTGGGCAACATAGTGAGACCCTGTCTCTACACAAAATAAATAGAAAAATAAATTAGCCTGCAGTCCCAGCTATTCAGGAAGCTGCAGCAGAAGGATCCCTTGAGTCCAAGAGATTACGGCTGCAGGGAGCCATGATCATGCTACTGGCAACAGGCAAGACCCTGTCTCAAAAAAATTTTTAAAAACAACAAACGAAAACAGAAAAAATCGATTTTGTAATATTCCACAGCTGCATAATATTTCATGATGTACATACGCCACATTTTCTTTATCCATTCATCTGTTAATGGGCACTTAGATCGATTCCACATTTTGGCTATTGTGAATAGTGCTGCAATAAACATGGGAGTACAAATATGTCTCGGATATATTAATTTATTTTGTTTTAGATAGATACCCAGTAGTGCAATTGCTGGATCATATGGTAGCTCTGTTTTCAGTTTTCTGAATAATCTCCACACTGTTATGTATAGTGCCCATACTGATTTACATTCCACCCAACAGTGTCCAAGGGTTCTCCTTTTACTTTATCATCACCAGCATCTGCTATTATCCATCTTTTGGATACAAGCCATTTTAACTGAGTTGAGATGATAGCTAATTGTAGTTTTGATTTGCATTTCCCTGATTGTTAATGATGTTGAGCAATTTTCCATATACCTCTTGGCCATTTGTATGTCTTCTGAGAAATGTTTATTCACATCTTTTGCTCATTTTTAAACTGGATTATTTATTTGTTGCTATTGAGTTTTTTGAGATCCTTATATATTATAGTTGTTAATCTCTTGTCAGATATGTAGCCTGCAAATGCTTTCTCTCATTTTATGGTTGTCTGTTCAGTTTACTGATGGTTTCTTTTGCAGCACAGAAGCCTTTTTACTTGATAGAATCACATTTGTTTATTTTTACTTTTGCTATCTGTGCTGTTGAGTTCTTGGAAAAATATTATTTGCCCAGACCAACTTCCTGGAGCATTTCTCCAATATTTTTTTCCAACAGTTTTATAGTTCAGGTCTTAGATTTTAGTATTTAATTTATTTTGATTTTATTGTTGTGTATAATAGAGTTTCTTTATATTCTTTATATTCCATATCTCTCCACTTTAATTTTTGCATATAGTTATCCAGTTTTCCCACCATTATTTATTGAAGTGACTCCCTTGTATCATTGTATGTTCTTGGATCTTTTGTCTAATATAAATTGGCTGTAAATATGTGGATTTATATGTGCATTTTCTATTCTGTTCCATTGGTTTTTGTGTCAGTTTTTATGCCAATATGATGCTGTTTGGATTACTACAGTTTTGCAGTTGATTTTGAAATCAAAGAGTGTGATGCCTCCAACTTTGTTGTTTATTTTCAAATTGCTTTGACTATTTGGGGTGTCTTGCCATCTTATGTACATTTAAGGATTTTTTTCCCTATTTCTATGAAGAATGTCATTGGCATATGGGTAGAGATTGCATTGAGTCTGTAGATTGTTTTAGGTAGTATTGTCATTTTAACAATATTAATAAATAAACTCAAATACACCCAACCAATCTTCAACAAAGCAAACAGAAACATAAAGTCTGAAAAGAATACACTATTGTGTTGTAATTCTTTTTTTTGACATGGAGTCTTGCTCTGTCACCCAGGCTGGAGAGGAGTGGCATGATCTCAGCTCACTGCAACATCCACCTCCCAGATTCAAGCAATTCTCCTGCCTCTGCCTCCCAAGTAGCTGGGATTACAGGCATGTGCCACCATGCCTTGCTAATTTTTGTATTTTTAGTAGAGACAAGGTTTCACCGTGTTGGCCAGACTGGTCTCAAACTCCTGACCTCAAGTGATCCACCTGCCTCAGCTTCCCAAGGTGCTGGGATTACAGAGGTAAGCCACTGTGCCTGGCCTAGGTTTTAAACGTTTTTAAAATGCTATGACACACAATATGGTCTATTTTCATAAATGTTCCAGTACAGTTAAAAAGAATGTGTATTTTGCTGTTGTTGATTGGAGTGTTCTATAAATGCCAGTTAGGTCAAGTTGGTTGATAGTGTGGGTCAAGTTTCTGCTTCCTTTACTTATTTTCTGTCTACTTGTTCCATTACCTAGTGAGGGCATTGTTGAAATCTCTAACTATATTATTTAACATCTCTTTCTCTTTTCACTTCTCAGTCTGTACTCCTAGTAATATTATTTGCTCTAATGTCTACTTTTTCTGATATTGAAATAACTACTCCAACCTTCTTTTAAGTAGTGTTAGTATGGTGTATTTTTTCTTATCATTTTATCTTTAACTCACTTGTGGTTTTATATTTAAAGTGCATTTCTCTCATAGAGAAATTTTGGATATTGCTGTTTTTTAATCCAATCTGATCACCTTTGCCTTTAAATATGGATGTTTAGATGATTTATACTTAATGTGATTATCTGTGTAGTTAAGTTTAAATCTACAACCTTGCTACTTGTTTTCTGTTTGTTTCTATTCTTTGTTCCTTTTCCCCCTTTTTCTGCCTTCCTATGGATTGAATATTTTTTATTCCATTTTTATTTCATTCGTTGCTTTATTAGCTATCATTTTCAAGTCCTACAGTGCACATCCTTATCACAGTTTACCTACAGGTACTATTATCTCACTTTATATAAACAGTAATATAAAACTGTTCAACAGTATATTTCCACTTCTTTGTACTTTCTTTGACACACATTTCCCTTATACATATATTATAAGCTACAAAATATATGGTTATTATTTTTGCTTTAAGTATTTACTTGTCATTTAATGAGAATTTTAAATGAGGAACTATTTTACCTTTATCCACAGTTTCCATTTACACTGCCCTTCCCTTCTTTGTATAGATCCAAATTTCTACCTGGCATCATTTTCCTTGTGCTGACACATTTCCTCCAGTACAGATCTGCTGGTGATTAATCTTTTTAAGCATTTGTGTGTTTGTAAAGTGTTTACTTTGCCTTTATGGGGGAAATTTATTTTCTCTGATTATAGAATCCTGGGCAGGCTTTTATTTTTCTTTCATTACTTTATAGCTAATGTTCCACTACCTTCTAACAAAAAGTCTAGTATCCTAAAGTTTTTCATCTCTATATAATGTGTTCTTTTACTCTATTTGCTTCTCAGATTTTCTCCTTTCTTTTGATGTAATTTTCTTCATGCTTCTTGTCTTTGGAGTTAGTTGAGTTTCTCGGTTTGGGGAGATTGCAATTTTAATAAAAGTTAGAGTTGTTTAATTTTTTATTTCAATACCTTTTGGGTTACAAGTGTTTTTGGTTACATGGATGAATTATATAGTAGTGAATTCTGAGATTTTAATGTACCCATAAACTGAGTAGTGTACATTGTACCCAATATGTAGTTTTTTATCCCATACCTCCCTCTCAACCTCCTACTTCTGAGTCCCCAGAGTCCACTCTGTCTGCCTTTGTGTAATCATAGCTTAGCTCCTACTTATAAGTGAGAACATATAGTATTTGGTTTTCCATTCCTTAGTTATTTCACACAGAATAATGGCCTCCTCCAGCTCCATCTACCCAAGTTACCGCAAGGACATTATTCCACTCCTTTTTATAGCCAAGTAGTACTCCACAATGTATATATATCACATTTTCTTTTTCCACTCATTGGTCGATAGGCACTTAGGTTGGTTCCATATCTTTGCAATTGTGAGTTTGGCTGCAATAAACATATGTGTCCTGTGTCTTTTTAATATAATGACTTCTTTTCTTTTTAATAGATACCAAGTAATGGGGTTATTGGATGAAATAGTAGACGTACTTTTAGTTTTTTAAGGAACCTCCATACTGTTTGCCACAGAGGTTGTACTAATGTACATGCCCACTAGCAGTGTATAAACATTCCCTTTCACCATATCCATGACATCTGTTGACTTTTTTTTTTTGACAGAGTCTTGCTTTTTGGCCAGGGTTAGTGCAGTGGCATGATCTAGGCTCACTGCAACCTCCCCCTCCCAGATTCAAGCAATTCTCCTGCCTCGGCCTCTCAAGTAACTGGGAATACAGAGACACACCACCATACCCAGCTAATTTTTTTGTATTTTTAGTAGACACGGGTTTTCACCATGTTGGCCAGGATGGTGGAAACTGGTTGGTGAAAATGCAAGTTATTCTAAACCCTGATGTTTTACCCACTGTTTCCAGTGGTCTTTTCCTCATCCCTTAGTTGTGAAGTAAGCAGTACATATGTGAAAACTTGTGAAGCACCCTCTAATGTCTCTGTCTTTCTTTCTTTCCACAAATTTTTACTCTCCATGCAGCTCCATCTTCTCTGCCTTATGAATTAATCACCTTGGCCTCCCCAATTCATCAACCTTTTCTCAACTGAAGGAGTCCACCAGACATTATTTGGGTTCACCTCCCTGCACTGTAACCTAAAAATTTTATCCAGGCAGTTAAGCATCAGCAATCATAGAATTCAATTTGTTTGTTTTCTTTCTTTTAGGAATAAATATCCTGTATTGCCTTTGTTTGATTTCTGAAAAACACTATATATTTGTTCATTTATTTGTAGTTGTTTAAGATGAGAGAGTAAATCTGGTGCTTATTACTTCATGTTAGACAGAAGTAAAAATATATACTCATATTTTTCACAGGTACTCAAACGCCACATATCTATGGCTGAACTATTTTCTATCTCTTCTTTCCATATTCTTTGTTCCAACTCCAAATCCAAGAGAAACAAAACAAAATTGCACCATTCTCCCTCCAGTGTTCCCTATTTTAGAAAATAGCACCACCCAATTATATAAGCCAGAAACCTAGAAGTTTTCCCTTTTTCCTCCTTTTTCTAACCCTCTAATCTAAGCAGTCACCTAATTCTCTCCATTCCCACAGTCATTATTTTCATCCTAGAAAATTGTAATTAATTTGTGACTCTTCCTTCAATACTACCGTACTCTAATCCATTATTTATATAAAAGCAGGTGTTACATAGCCTTAGACTAAAAATAAAACACATTGAAAAAACTAAAAATATATATTTAACTTTACTTAATGTGTTTATTGTAGTGTTATGGGTGTAGAAATTTCAAAATATTTTTCTATATTGTAGGATTAAAAAAACAGGTAAATGTATCAATTAAAAGAACTGTTGGACTGAAATGAGTAGAATCAGTGTAAACTCATTGCCATACATGCACACATACATATACATATATACAATACATGTTTGTATATATGTATAAATATAAATACATATATAAATGTATAAATATATACAGGTGTGTACATATATATAAACATATATATCTGTGTGTGTATATGTGTAAGCGTGTGTGAATTTGCTATTTTCTCAGTTCTATCTACTGCAAATCCTGGAAGAAATGATTCTAAATATAATTTCCCACAAAAGGTACCATTTATTATCAAAAAAATGACTAATTCCAAGACTGGATCACTAGGGAAATATGGGAAATTACTAGCAAACATTTTAATCAAAATAAATATAGTCTATCAAAATGAATAATATTAATGGACCATAATCCATCAAATAAAACAAGAATCCATTCATATTGATGTTAGCTAATTAAAGAGAAATAAAGATTTTTTGCTTACTATAGAATGTCATCTAATAAATGCAGAACAATAATAGATTTATAAAATCACCGTTTTTCCACCATAATTGTTATTAGTCTCACAAGAAAAATCTACAGTTGCTAAGACTATTGGGTGTAAGCTGGAAAAGGCATAAAATGGTGTCAGAACATCTCTTCACAAACTACTTATTAATTATAAATGAAAAACATAGTAATTTTAGAGTGCAGCAACCTGGTAAGCATCTAAATTAACATTACCAGTAATGGGGCAACAGACATAAACTCCTTGTTTGAGTAATGTGCTGAGAAAGACATAATTAACTCTTGTGGTGTTACTTCGAAAATGAATAAGGAAGATCTACTCAAAGTCATGAAAGATGAAGAAATGCTGAGTGTAGGCTAAAGACATATAGCAATAAATGCAATGCATAATCCTCAATTGAATTCTAAATCAAGGAAATTTCTATAAAGGAAATGTTGGAGATAATTTGAAAATTTTGAATATGGGCTACAAATTAGAAAATAGTATTATGTTAGGTTACATTTTGTTAATTTATAATAGCCCATGATATATTATAATACAGTTACCTTATTTTGATCAGATTGCTGATTATACTAAACTGATGGCCAACTAAGATCTCACATAACCAGTAGATTATTCCTTTTTAGAATTTCAGGCTGATACATGCTTAGCTTTTCCTGGACCACACCTGTCATCCATTCTGTTACTGGAAATGGGCATTGTCTAACCTCGAGGTACAGATGCTCGTCAACTTTTAAAACTACATCCCAATAAGCCCATCGTAAACTGGGAATGTTGTGAGTCTAAATCCATTGGCCTATGTCCCATAAACCTATCATAAACACAAAAATCGTAAGTCAAGCCACTGTGAGTCATGGAACAGACTGTAATACTCCATATGCAGCTAGAAAAAAATCTAGAATCTTCTGAAACCAGACCAGAGAAATCACCTACTGAAATGAAGGATTATGAGTAATTTTCAGTGCTCATAGGGAAGAAATTCAGCTTTATAGTAATTTCATTGGTCAGTAGACTACTGAATGCACTTTATAACTCTTTTTAGATAACAATGGCTGAGAAGAAGATCTTAAAATAATTACTGACCTCCAAGCCCAGGTCGCAGCCGGTTGTCATAGCCATCCAGAAGACGATCCAAGATTCTGGTGAAGATAGTGATGTTGTCAGTGCTGTCGTCAGGAATATCTGGGGCATGCTTAGGAGACAGTCTGAGGCAATACAAGGAAAGTAAAAGAAAAATAATAGTGTTTAATAGGAAAAAATACATGACTAGATATTTTAATTAAAGAAGATTTCCATTAATAGACTGGGCCAATTACATAGACCTATATCTTAACCAAAACAGCAATCACTACCTATTTGTCACAATGATTGCCTGTGTAGGAGGCAGACAGTATGGTTTTTACTTAAATTCTTACTCTAGCATTGTTATGAGCTTTGCCAGGCATATATCCCAGACCCATTCTAGCAGTAAAGAGACACAAGCAGAAATTCTGGACAGAATGTCACTGAGAACATTTCCTGGCATACAGCTGGTTTATCAAATTGTGTTGCGTGATTAAACAGGCCTCAACATAAAGAAGGGAAATGTTACTGAGAACTTACCTCACCTCTGTCCCAGAGAAATTTAAATTCACAGAAAAACAGGGTCAGACAGATCCTTAAATTGTATATGGTCCGCCTCTATTCTCATGTTATGGAGGTAGGGAAACCAAGCAGTAGTAGTCCATCAAACATGAAAGCTACTAGACTTTAAGACTATTAAGAGATACCTTAATAGCTTTCATTTTATATGTAGGGAAACAAGCTCAGAGAGGAAATCAAATTTTCCCAAAGTAATATTGCTACTGAGAGGCAGATATGAGGCTATAATCCAACTTTTCTAATTTTCCAGTGTCCTTTAGGTACCTCCTAATTCTCCAGTTTGGATTACTTCTGTAAGCCTTTCTGAAGACTATGCACTTTACTAACCACCTAATCAGGATCAGACACTGTGACTGATACTTTTGCACTTTTTGAGGAGGAGCTTGATGTCGTTTGAGAGGACTAGAAACAAAGGCCCTGGGTAGTTCAGAGGAAATAAGGATATGGTGAAAGATACGGTTGTTGCCAAGGGTCAAGAAGCATGGGGTGGAATCAAGTAATGAACCAGGAGCTAGAAATTCTGGGTCCTAGTACCAGCTGTATTTGTGATTGGGCATACCACTAAGCAACTTACAGCACTTGTATGTGTTTAAGTCTCAATTTTCCTCATTCTTAATTTGAACACAGGAAGTTGACATTAATAAATATATAACTATTCCTAGCATCTAGTTAATCAGGGCTATAAAAGTTAAGGTTCTAGTTAATAAGGAGTCTTCAGAGACAGTAAGTATTTCTTCCCACTGATATTCATTTCAAGTAGTGAACAAGGTTTCTGTTCTGGAAAGATCCTCAGAAAAAGCTACAGAATAGTATAAACATCAGCATGTCTTCCCCCTAATATTTATCCCTAGCAGTGAACAAGGCTCCTGTTCTGAAAAGATCCTGAGAAAAAGCCACAGAATAGTATAAACATCTGATTTGAATAGTTCTCACTCTAAACTTCCATACTGTAGATGATAACCAAATTTGAACTTAATTTATAAATGTAATTTAATTCACTTAATCATCCAATGCATTTTTATTGACTATGTGTCTATTACTGTTGCAGGTATTGTGATGGAGCAGAAAGCAAAAAAAGGAAAACAAAGTGAGTAACTTTCCCCTACTTAACTTACGAGAATGCTGAGATAATCAAATTATAAGATAGATACACATGGGAAAAAAAATAAGTAGGCTTAAAGACTCTGGAAACATGCATTCGAGTTTATGAGTTTATGAGTTGCGTGACCTTAGGCAAGCTATATAGCACCTCTGGTAATAGCTTTAGGACTTTTAAAATTAACTTCACAGATACATTGTATTAAAATTTAAAAATACAACATAATAAAATTACCAGGCTTACTGCTTCACATCTATATGTATTCAAAGTGTGTTTTCTGTTTTTTTACACTAGTGGTTTATACACTCGAATGCAGTATTCAAGTATAAATATTAACAACAAGCAATTGTCACCCACATCAGACAAAAGTCATAAGGAAACTGGCCAGAGAGGAACTGGAACCTAGTCAAAAGTAGACATGAGTGGCTGGTTTAGTGGACAGATCACAAGAAATAATACAGGTGCTCCATTAGGAAGGGAGAAGAAAGAAGGGAACTGTAGTGCAGAGCTAACAAACTGATATCAGTATGCTGAGGAGATAAATACAGGTACACTGTCAGGTTATAGTCTAACCTTGGCTCAGTCCACCAATGATCTAGATATATCTGACATGGGCTGCAGGGGGAAGGGCTGTGGTAGCTCAACTGATTTTGTACAAACTCCTTTCTCATTATCTCTTAACTGTCATGGCAGAAGATCTTGACCCTAGGTAGCCTAATTCAGTTTCTTGGAAGTAGATTCATAAACTGAACGATAAAACATTTCTTGAATTACTAGAAAGGGACAGAAAGGAGAATCCTCACAGAATCATAGGGAAACTCTATAGGGCTTCCAAGATTACCTATTCCAGATGGATTTGTAGATAATAATACTAAAGCCTTGAACATAATTTTAATCACCCTGAGAGTTGAGGAGACAGCTAAAATATTGATCAAAAATTCCTGAATATCAAGAATATACACTGGAAAAAAATGACAATTTCTTCAATAAATGGTGCTGGGAAAACATATGTAGAAGAATGAAACTAGACCCTTATCCTTTGCTGTATACAAAAATCATGTCAAAATGGATTATAAGACTAAAATCTAGGACCTCAAACTATGAGACTACTACAAGAAAAGTTTGGGGAACATCTCCAGGACATCAGTCTGGGCAAAAATTTCTTGAGCAATACCCTACAATCACAGGTAACCAAAGCAAAAATGGATAAATGAGATCACATCAAATTACAAAGCATATTCCCAGCAAAGGAAGCAATCAACAAAGTGAAAGGACAATGCATAGAATGGGAGAAAATATTTGCAAACTATCCATCTGACAAAGGATTAATAACCAGAATAGATAAAGAGCTCAGACATGGTGGCATGCCTGTAGTCCCAGTTACTGGGGAGGCTGAAGTTGGAGGATTACTTGAGCCTGGAAGGCAGAGGTTGCAGTGAGTTGAAATCACTCTACTGCACACCAGCCTGGGCAACAGAACAAGACCCTGTCTCAAAAAAAATAAAAATAAAAATAAATGCTAAATATCACCCCAAAATTATTTTCAATATATTACTCTTTGGTTTTATTCTTTATTACTGATTTTGTTCTCCTAATGTGCACTAAATTATTGTGGGGGGGGAGCTGATCTAATCTGGAACCTAAATAGGTAACTAAACAGCAATGGGATCCTATAGTTTGGGGAAGAAAGAAGAAATCATGGCATGTCAGAATTATGGAGAACTTTAGATTATATAATTCTCTCCCTTCATTTTATAGCTGAGACACCTAAGATACCAACACCAAAGAGAGAAATGAATTGACCAATGACATATCCTTATCAAGTTACTGTGAAGGGTGCTAAAACATGACCATTGCACCTCATATCTGTCACTACTGGTTACATAAAATATGATAATAATAATTCATCATTTAAAAATGAAAATTATGTTACTAATACACTATCTGAAGGTTATTCAAGTTTAGTCATTTTCCTAGCCCTAAAGATGGATTACTGGTTGTGTCTCTGCCACTAACTGAATGTGAGATCCACAGGCATACCCAGGAATATTGGGAGTTTGGATCCAAGCCACTGAAATAAAGCAAATATGACAATAAAGTGAGTCACAAATATTTTGGTTTTCCAGTGCATATAAAAGTTATGTTTATACTATGCAGCACTCTATTAAGTGTTCAATAGAATTACTGCTAAAAAACAATTTATATACATTAATTAAAAACACTTTGTTGCTAAAAAAAATGTTAACAATCATCTGAGGTTTCAACAAGTCATAAACTTCTTGCCAGTAGAAGGTTTTGCCTCAATGTGGACGGCTGCTGACCAATCAGGGTGGTGGTTGCTAAAGGTTGGGACAGCTGTAGCAATTTCTTAAAATAAGACAAATGAAGTTTGCCTCATCAATTGACTCTTCTTTCAAAAAAGATTTTTTTGCAGCATGTGATGCTGTTGGTAGCATTTTATACAAAGTATAAAGAGCCAATCCTCTTAAACCCTTACACTGCTTTATCAACTAAGTTCATATAATATTCAAAATCCTTTGTTGTTATTTTAACAATTTCACAGCATCTTCACTAGGAGTAGATTCCATCTCAAAAAACCACTCTCATTGCTCATCTGTAAGAAGCAACTCATCCCTTCAAGTTTTTTCATGAGATTGCAGCAATTCATTCACAACTTTGGGCTCCACTTCTAATTATAGTTTTCTGGCTATTTCCACCACATCTGCAGTTACTTCCTCCACTGAAGTCTTGAACCCCTCAAAGTCAACCACGATGATTGGAAACAACTTCTTCTACACTCCTGTTAATGTTTACATTTTGACCTTTTCCCCTGAATCACAAATGTTCTTAGTGGCATCCAAAAAGGTGAATCATTTCCAGAAAGGTTTCAATTGACTCTTTTCAGATCCATCATAAGAATCACTATCTATGGCAGCTATAACCTTAAGATATGTATTTCTTAAATAATAAAACTCGAAAGTCAAAATTTCTTCTTGATCCATGGGCTGAAGAATGGATGTTGTATTTGTAAGCATGAAAACAACACTCATTTTGCACAGCTCCATCAAAGCTCTTGGGTGACCATGTGCATTGTCATTGAACAATAATATTTTTAAAGGAGTCTTTTTTCCTGGGAAGTAGACTGCAACAGTGTGCTTAAAATATTCAGTAAACCATGCTATAAACAGATGTCCTGTCATTCAGGCTTTGTTATTTCATTTACAGAGCATAGACAGAGTGGATTTAGCATAATTCTTAAAGGTCCTAGGATTTTTCAGAACGGTAAACGAACAATTGGCTTCAGCTTAAAGTCACCAGCTGCATTTGCCCCTAACAAAAGAGTCAGCCGTGCTTTGAAGCTTCAAAGTCAGACATTACTTTTCCTCTGCAGCTATGAAAGTTCTGAAAGATATCTTCTTCCAATAGAAGGATGTTTCATCTACCTAAAGCTGTTGTTAGTGTAGCCACCTTTATCAATTATCTTAGCCAGATCTTCTGTAGAAATTGCTGCAGCTCCTCCATCAGCACTTGCTGTTTCATTTTGCACTTTTATGTTATGGAGATGGCTTCTTTCCTTAAACCTCATGATCCAACCTCCACTAACTTCAAGTTTTTTTCTGCAGCTTCTTTATCTCTCCCAGTCTTCATAGAATTGAAGAGAGTAACAGCGTTGATTTGAATTAGGCTTTGCTTGAATGGAATGTTATGGCTGGCTTGATCTTTTACCCACTAAAACTTTCTCCATATTTGCAATAAGGCTGTTTCAGTTTCTTATTATTCATGTGCTCACTGGAGTAGCACTTTTAGTTTCCTTCAAAAGCCTTTCATTCACATTCACAACTTGGCTAACTGCTTGCCACAAGAGGCCTAGCTTTTAGAGTATCTCAGCTTTTGTCATGCCTTCCTTACTAAGCTTAATCATTTCTAGCTGTTGATTTAAAGTGAGAGCCATGTAACTTTTTCTTTCCCTTGAACACTTAAAAGCCATGTAGGGCTACTAATTGGCCTATTTTCAATATGTTTGTATCTCCGGGAGAAGAAAGGCCCAAGGAGAGAAAGAGAGATAGGGGAATGCTGCTTCAGTGGAACAGTCAGAACAAACACAATATTTGCGAATTAAGTCCACTGTGTTACATGAGTGGGTTTCACGGTACCCCAAAACAATTACAATAGTAACATCAAAGATCACCAATCAGAGATCACCATAACAGATATAATAATAAAAACTTTGAAAATTTGCAAGAATGACCAAAATGCAGCACATAGACATAAAGTGAGCACATGTGGTTGGAAAAATGGCACCAATAGACTCACTCAAGACAGGGTTTCCACAAACCTTCAATTTGTAAAAAAAATGTGCTATCTACAAAGCACAATAAAGTGAAGCACAATCAAATTAGGTATGCCTGCACTTCCATATATGTGAAATGGGAATAACAATAACCTACGTTATAAAACTTTGAAATAAATAAATAAGATAATAGATACAAAATTGTTTTGTAAATGAGGGTTACTCATTAACTTCCCCCCAGACTTCTGAAAATGCAATGAAAAACCTTTAAAATACATTATCTTTTAGAGTATAGGAGAAAGTCAAGCTCACTGACCATCAAAAGGATCCTCAATGAAGTCATCAAACTAATGTTGTCACTGCCAACATCCTTCATTGAGGATCTTGGTATGTTTATGTCAAGGGAAAGCAGGAGAGGCACAGATGTGGAGTTGCTGATGCAGTTCATACAACATCCCAAAGATAAAAGATATTCACTTCATTAAAAGGATGGCATTTTTCCTATACCACATATTTCCTGGGAGAGAGCAGATTTTTAAAAATAATAATAATTCAGAATTACTGAGCAGATTATGTCTCTGCACTGCTCACAAACCTTTCATAACTCTTCACAGCTAACCAAACAAAATCCCAATGCCTAGGCCTGACATTCATGGCCTTCTGCAGTCTGTTCCCTATATACTTTTACAGTTGCAAATTCTACTATGTCTCTTTCTGAACAGAAATCACAGGTAAATCAGATTACTCACAATTTCCCAATATTCCTCATGTTTTCATTTTTCGATTCTAATCTGTCCTATAAGTGGAAATGTTCAACTAAAGATTCAACACTAGGGATTCCAGTTATATACTAGGGAGGAAATGAGAAATGTCTAGAATTCAATATCACACTTTCTCTTTACAGAAGTTGCTCGAAGGAAAAAAAAGAACTAACCTGATTTTGGTTAGAATATGCCAAATCCATCTGAAAAAGACAGCTGTTCTTTTCCAAAATAGCTTCACTGGTAATAAAATTACAGCGGTACTGACTTGAGACATACCCACCCACTTGGTAAAATAAAGACCAAGTCCTTCATGCCTTCTTAGTAACTAAAAGCTACTGTTTCTCTCTCTCTCTCTCTTTCTCTCTCTCTCCCCTCCCCGTCTCTCTCACACACACACACACACACACACACACACACACACACACAAGATTTAACTGGTATGTGTTGTGAATGACAAAATAAGATAGACCTTAAAGATATGATTCCATGTGACCATAAGCAGACATATCACAACTTAAAATGTGTCACGAACCAAAGTTTTCAAAGAATCAAGGGTACATTTTTCCTTTGAAACAACACCATAAAGGGTAGCTAGTCTTCTAGGCAAGAGTAAGCAAGTCTGTTTCTCATAATTAGTGTGAATGATTGTAACCATAATGCCAATGCATGAGAACTATTTTGGCAATGCTTCTTGTTAAGCAGGTATTCATAGGCCAACCTGAGAGCCATTTATAACACTGCTAATGTGGAAAGAGAATTTTTTACACAAAGAAGGGAAAACTAAAGTACTAGAAATATTATCTCCCCTACTATTATTTGCTCTTTATCCCCACACCCACAGCCATGATCAAAGCAATGAGCTGACCACCAGCTCAAAGACTTTCAATTAATCCTTGTGGTTGATATCCTTACATTAGAGAATCCTGACAGTCATCACTTTAAGCAAGTTCTAAAATTCAGTATCAGCCATACTGAGACAACCTGCCTCCTGAAATAATGCAAAAGGAAGCCACAACATCACCTACAAGGCATCATTGATAGTGGCCTCATATATCCATCCCTATTCTGTTTACAAATTCTGCACTTCCACCTCAAAAGGGAAAATGGTACAATAAAATTATATTTCTTATTTCTCCAGGTCCTATAAGAAAACATCACTTGTCTCACCTTAACATGGTCCATCCAGCTATGTGGCTCAGATATTAAGAATTCAGTGGCTGAGAGATTGCTATATGTAAGTAAATGTTTGTGTATGTAAAATAAATTAACATATGCCTCATTCTTACTGAAAAGTAACCAAACTCAAGAAAAGCAATACATCATAATGATTAATGGCATGGACTCTGGAGCCAAGTTTCCTGGGTTTCAATCCTAACTCTTCTATTTTCTAGCTATGTGAGCTTTGGCAAGCTACCTGACCACTCTCCATCCCCATATTTTATCTGTAAAGGAATAATAGTATCACTTAGTTATCAGATCTGTAGTAAGGATTATATGAATCAACATATATTAATCACTTAGAATAGAGCTTAGTACATAGAACACTATGAACATAAAGTTTAAACTAACATAATGGAATATGAAAACCATAGGTAAGACTAAGAAATTGAATTTCAAAAAAAATTAATTAGACAACAAGAGAGTGTGTCCAGTTTGAAGCAATGTCTGGAAAACCATATTATGCCAAGAGAACAGTTGAAAGGAATGAGAGTTACCCTGCAGACAAGAAAGCATTGAGTATATCTCAAAACTGCTACTTGGAAAAAGAAGCAAATGTTGCAAATGTTACAGGGCCATATAACTAGGAGATGTATGAAGAAAGTGGGCTTCAGCTCAATATAGGAAGCACTTTCTAACCCCTGGAGATACGTCCTGTGGTACTAATGCAGCTTATCACTGCATAGATTCAAACTGGTAGGTGAATTATCAACCATAATGCAGGAGGGATTCTTTCCCAGTATAGGAGCCTAGGAACTGACAGCCTCTCAGGTCCCAAGTCTGGTTTTGAAATTTTAAGATTTAATGATCAAATGCTAAGAGTACTGATGCATTGATTCTTTAATAGAAATTACATGTAAATGGAAGGGATTGGACTCTTCCTACTTATATTCCAAGTAAAAGTAAGTACATGTGCGGCCACAGGTACCAGTTTATTCTGAGATTAAGAGAACTGAGAAAATCATTTTCAAGAGAAATACAGATGCTTACAAGTACTGACAGCTTTAGATAGTAGAACCAAGTCAGGCTATAGATGTGACAAGGAAACAGGCAACTCCCCAGTTTTCTTCTTTCCAGTTCGCAGCATCAGCTGTCACCATGGTCACCACCATATAATGCTGATACAGAAAATGAGTTAATATAGTGTCATATTCCTCCTAAATCATGGTCCCTACTCTATCAGTAGTGTGGAAATATGCAGCTTTGTGTGCAGCATATTTTGTTTGCCTTTTCACTATTCTCCACCCTGTTCTCCTTTCTAGAAGGCTAATATTTGTGCACTACATCATAGGTTCATTGGTCTCTTGCTTTAACTTAAGGATGGCTGAAGATCAGAGGAAGACGAAAAGTCTGAGCATGTAATTCCCTGGCTCTCTCCCTATGAAATCTTTTCAGACTGGCTGTTTCCTCCACCAAAAATCTCTGCACCTCTTAAGAAAGCTTGATTCAAAAGTGGGCAAAGGATATGAACAGATACTTTACGAAAGAAGACATATATGAGGCCAACAATCATATGAAAAAATGCTCATCGTCACTGGTCATCAGAGAGATGCAAATCAAAACCACATTGAGATACCATCTCACGCCAGTTAGAATGGCGATCATTAAAAAATCTGGAGACAACAGATGCTGGAGAGGATGTGGAGAAAAAGGAACACTTTTACACTGTTGGTGGGAGTGTAAATTACTTCAACCATTGTGGAAGACAGTGTGGCGATTCCTCAAGGCCTTAGAAATAGAAATTCCATTTGACCCAGCAATCCCATTACTGGGTATATATCCAAAAGACTATAAATCGTTCTACTATAAGGACACATGTACACGAATGTTCATTGCAGCACTGTTTACAATAGCAAAGACCTGGAATCAACCCAAATGCCCACTGATAATAGACTGGATTGGAAAAATGTGGCACATATACACCATGGAATATTATGCAGCAATCAGAAATGATGAGTTCGTGTCGTTTGTAGGGACATGGATGAATCTGGAAAACATCATCCTCAGCAAACTGACACAAGAACAGAAAATGAAACACCACATATTCTCACTCATAGGTGGGTGATGAAAAATGAGACCACATGGACACAGAAAGGGGAGTACTAAACACTGGGGTCTATTGGGGGGAAAAGGGGAGGGCCAGTGGGAGGGGGAGGTGGGGAGGGATAGCCTGGGGAGAAATGCCAAATGTGGGTGAAGGGGAGAAGAAAAGCAAAGCACACTGCCATGTGTGTACCTACGCAATTGTCTTGCATGGTCTGCTCATGTACCCCAAAACCTATAATCCAATAAAAAATTAAAAAAAAAAAAAAAAAAAGAAAGCTTGATTTACATGATATGTGTGCTGTTTGCCTTAGGTTCTTACTCTATTCCTTGTGGTTCCTGTCCACTTAGATTATAACTTTATGATTAATTTCTGAAAATATATCCTTCTCAAATAATTAAAATGTCCCATCTGTATTCTCTGGGATCCTGACAAATTCAACAAATTGCAGTCAGATCTGGCATTTGCTGCTTAGGTACTTACTTGTTGACCCATTAGGAAAATTGCTGATAGTCAATCATTCTGACCCAGAAAAATATCAGTTTCAAAATGGTTCAAGTTGACATTATTCACATACATAATTCCAGTTTCTCTTGGTGAAAATACTTAACCAGGAAGCAGGAGTATAAGAAATTCATTTATTATATGGAGTTGAAATTACTCTCTGTAGCTTTTTATCAAAAATGCAGGACTGGGAACAAGAAACTGGTGTTCTAGACCTGGGTCCATTATTAACTCTCTATAAGATACTAGGAAACTCGATTTTCCTTTTTAAGCCTCGGTTTCTTCTTGTACAAATAAAAAATCAGATTATATGCTCTCTACAGGTTTTTTTATGGGTGCTATTCTAAATTTTCAGAATCCCATATCCCTAACTATACTGTTAGTTCCTTAAGAACAGTAACTGTGTCCCTAAAGATTCCTTACATCAGAATCATCTGGGGCATTTTAGGCACAATTCCCAGAGTTACCAAATAAAAATCTTCAAATGTGGAGCCTGCTTTATTGCTTGCAAATACTGAATGTTGAGAACCATTACATCTAGCACATGAGCTATACAAAGTACTGGTCAATAAACCGCTGTTGATTGTTAAAATGGCTAGGGCGGCCAATGTAGTGGATTTAATTGAATAAATCACTAAAGTTAGATAAAATAATGCAGTAATGAATTTTTTCAATACACAAAAACATAATTAAGAAAGTATGGAAACAATCAAAAAGAAGCAGCAGTTCTTAAGTACCACAACTATTAGCAAAAACTGTATTTTAAAACTATACTGGATCCTTTATTTATGGCAAATACAAATAGATTGACAACCCTAATATTTGTGATTTTTATGATTAATCAAGTCTGACTTCACTTGTCTTATATATTTTTTCTTTTTAGCTTTATTTTAGGTTCAGAGGAACATGTGCAGGTTTGTTATGTAGGTAAATTATATGTCATGGGGGTTTGGTGAACAGATATTTTGCCACCCAGGTAATAAGCATAGTACCCAACAGGTAGCTTTCCTATACTCACCCTCTTTCCTTCCACACTTTGCCCTCAAATAGGCCCTGGTATTTATTGTTCCCTTCTTTGTGTCCATGTGCACTCAATGTTCAGCTCCCACGTATAAGTGAGAACAGGTAGTATTTGGTTTATTGTTCTTGTGTTACTTTGCTCAGGATAACAGCCTCCAGCTGCATCCATGTTGCAGCAAATGACATCAACTCGTTCTTTTTTATGACTGCATAGTAGTCCATGGTGGATATGTACCACATTTCTTTTATCCAATCCACTTGAATGGGCATTTAGGTTGATTCCATGTCTTTGCTACCACGCAGAGCACTGCGATGAACATATGCATGCATGTGTCTTTATAATAGAATGAGTTATATTCCTTTAGATATATATCCAAAAATGGGATTCCTGGGTCAAATGGTAATTCTGTTTTAAATTTTTTGAGAAATCACCAAACTACTTTCCACAATGGCTGAACTAATTTACATTCCCACCAGCAGTATATGAGATAGTTGTAGGTTTGCAACACTATTTCTGAGCTCTCTATTCTGTTCTCTGCAACCTCACCAGCAGCTGTTATAATTTGACTTTTTAAGACTAGCCAATCAAACTTATGAGACAGTATCTCATTGTGATTTTGTTTTGTATTTCTCTAATGATCAGTGATGTTCTATGTTTTTTCATATGCTTGTTGGCCATATAAATGTCTTCTTTTGAGGAGTGTCTGTTCATGTCCATTGCCTATTTTTAATCGGGTTGTTTTTTGCTTGTGAATTTGTTTAAGTTCCTTATAGATGCTGGATATTAGACCTGTGTTGGATGCATAGCTTACAAATACTTTCTTCCATTCCATAGATTGTCTCTTTACTCCTTTGATAGTTTATTTTGCTGTCAGAAGCTCTTTCATTTTATTAGGTCCCATTTGTCACTTTTTGCTTTTGTTGCATTTGCTTTTCATGTCTTCATCATGGAATCTTTGCCAAGTCCTATATCTAGAATGGTATTTTCTAGATTATCTTCCAGGGTTTTTGTAGTTTTAGGTTTGACATGTAAGTCTTTAATCTACCTTCCCAACATCATTTATTGAATAGGGATTTCTTTCCTCATTGCTTGCTTTTGTCAACTTTGTGAAAGATCAGATGTTTTTAGGTCTGTGGCATTATTTCTGGGCTCTCTATTCTATTCCATTTGTCTATATGTCTATTTTTGTACCAGTACCATACTGTTTTGGTTACTGTAGCCCTGCAGTATGGATTTAAGTTAAGTAGCATGATGTTTCCAGCTATGTTCTTTTTGCTTAGGATTACCTTGGCTATTTGGGCTCTTTTAGGGTTCCATATAAATTAAAAATTTTTTCTAGTTCTGTAAAGAATATCTTTGGTAATTTGATAGGAATAGCATTGAATCTGTAAATTGCTTTTGGAAGTATGGCCATTTTAACAATATTAATTCTTCCTATCCATCAGCATGGAATTTTTTCCATTTGTTTGTGTCATCTCTGATTTCTTTGAGCAATGTGCTGTAATTCTTATTGTAGAGCTCTTTCACCACCCTCATTACCTGTATTCATAGGTATTTTATTCTTTTATGGCTATTGTGAATGGGATTGTGTTTTTGATTTGGCTTTCAGCTTGGATGTTGTTGGTGTATGATGCTACTGATTTTTGAACATTAATTTTGTATCCTGAAACTTTGCTAAAGCTTTAAAATCAGATCAAGGAGCTTTTGGGCAGGAACTATGGGATTTTCTGAGTATAGAATCATATTGTCTGCAAACAGAGATAGTTAGACTATCTTCCAATTGGGATGCCTATTATCTTTCTCTTGCCTGATTGCTTTGGCTAAGACTTCGGTACCATGAGGAATAGGAGTAGTGAGAGAAAGCATCCATGTCTTGTTCTGTCTTTCAAGAGAAATGTTTCAAGCTTTTGTCCATTCAGTATGGTGTTGGTTGTGGGTTTTTTATAGACAGACCTTATTATTTTGAAGTATGTTCCTTCAATGCCTAGTTTGTTGTAGAGAGTTTTTTAATGAAATAATGTTGATTTTTATCAAAAGCCTTTTATGCATCTACTGAGATAATTATGTGTGTTTTTGTTTTTAGTTTTACTGATGTGGTGAATCACATTAATTAATTTGCATATGTTGAACCAACCATGCATCCCAGTAATAAAGCCTACTTGATCATGGTGGATTCATTTTTTGATATGCTACTAGATTTGGTTTGCTAAATTTTATTGAGAATTTCTGTATCTAAGTTCCTCAAGGATATTGGCCAAAAGGTTTTTATGTTGTTGTGTCTCTGCCAGGTGTTGGTATCAGGATGATGCTGGTCTCATAAAATGAGTTAGGGAGGAGTCCCTTCTCTTCAATTATTTGGAATACTTTCAGTAGGAATGGTACCAGTTCTTTATACATCTGTTAGGATTTGGCAGTGAATTCATTTGTTCCTAGGCCTTTTCTAATTAGTAGGCTTTTTATTACTGATTCAATTTTGGAACTTGTTATTGGTCTGTTCAGAGATTCAATTTCTTCCTAGTTCAATCTTAGAAAGTTGCATGTTTCCAGGAATTTATCCATTTCTTCTACATTTTCTAGCTTGTATGCATAGAGATGATCATAGTCTCTGAAGGTTTTCTGTATTTCTGTGGGGCCAGTAGTAACATCCTCTTTGCTATTTCTGATTGTGTTTATTTGGATCTTCTCTTTTTTTTCTTTATTAGACTAACTAGTGTTCTATCTATCTTATTCATTCTTTCAAAGAACACACTCCTAGACTTGATCTTTTGTATGCTTATTTGCGTCTCAATTTCCTTCAGTTCAGCTCTGATTTTTGTTATGTCTTGTCTTTTACTAGCTTTGAGGTTGATTTCCTCTTGGTTCTCTAGTTCCTCTAGGTGTGACATTAGGTTGTTAATTTGAGATCTGTGTAACTTTTTGACAAGGGCATTTAGTGCTATAAACTTTCCTCTTAACACTCTCTAGCCATGTCCTAGAGATTCTGATATGTTGTATCTTTGTTCTCATGACTTTCAATAAATTTCTTTATTTCTGCCTTAATTTCATTATTTACCCAAAAGCAATTTAGGAGAATACAACCCTAATATTTGGAGCCATGCTTTTAATAGTCTCATCTCTCAAAAGTATTAATTGCACTGGTCTTGGAAGAAAGTAAATCAACAAAATGTTTCCAATTCAAGAAATATAGACCTGGTGTGGTGGCCCACACCTATAATCCCAATACTTTGAAAGGCCAATGCGGGAAGATCTTTTGAGGACAGGAGTTTGAGATCAGCCTGGGTAAGAGAGTGAGACCCTATGTCTACAAAATATTTTTAAAAATTAGCCGTGTGTGGTGGCTTATACCTGTAATCCCAGCTACTCAGGAGGCTCAGGCAGGAGGGATCATATGATCATGTGAGCCTAGGAGTTTGATATTACAATGAGCTATGATCACACCACTGAATTTTAGCCTGTGTAGCAGAGTAAGACCCTGTGAAAGAAAGAAAGAAAGAAAGAGAGAAAGAAAGAAAGAAAGAAAGAAAGAAAGAAAGAAAGAAAGAAAGAAAGAAAGAGAGAGAGAGAGAGGAAGGGAGGAAGGGAGGGAGGGAAAGGAAAGAGAGGAAAACAGAAAAGAAAGAAAACATGCAGTGACTTTATTACCTCTTTATTAAAACCAAGCACCTCACTCTGCTTTTTCAGGTAGGATTTCTTGACTTCCTCTTTGACATAATTACTAAAACCTTAGGCTATCTGGTTTTCTAAACACCAACAGTATGCAAACAAACCATTGTAAACAGGAGTTGAGATGTAGGAACTAACACTGAAGATAGAACCAAAAAAGAAAAAAAAAAAAGATTAGAACGAATATAATGAACATGTGCTTGGGAGATGTTTGTTTGTTTGTTTGATTGTTTGTTTCAAAGATAGAGTCTGTGTGGTGCAGGTTGGCCTTGAACTACTGGGCTCAAGAGATGCTTCTGTATCAGCCACAAGTGGCTGGGACTATAGGCATGTACTACTGCACCCAACAGTGAATTTTCTTTATGATGACCAAAAGTCACAAAGAAACACGACTATTCTATTCATAAAATCCTTGTTTAGGATTATAAGAAAATATGCAATACATTTTTAGAAATCTGTATTATCAGAGTTAAAATATAAAAGGCTTTAACACTTGAATTTGTAAGGTTCATTTATTTAGAACCTTCATCTTATTTAGAATCTATCATGGCCCAATTAAATGAAATACATGAGAGGTTAACAAAACAGAACTGGTTTTATTTTCCAGACTGGAAGAAAGAACAAAAAGGGTCTTATATACCAAGATTCTAAGGACATACAAGACCAGTTCTGCGGCCCCAGCCCCAGAGATTGTTGTAAAAAATGCTGATATAAGATGAAATTCTCAGATAATCAACATTAAGATAATCAACCCTGCAAAAATAATTAGGAATACTTCCTACTTCAAGATGCCTGCTTTAAGAATATGGGACAATAGCCAAATGTAAAACCAAAAAAAAATAGTCACTACCAAAGCATAAAATATCTTGTGTAATATTGAAATATTGCAGGGTTAAGAGGTCATTTCTAGTAATGATATTCCTTGGATGAAAAGGGATTTTAAAGTCTAAAAGAAGTTCAACATTGCTGAATAACAAACAGTTTGGTGGCAGAAAGACTAAGAAATAAGGCTAGCAAGGTGGGTAGAACCTGGGTCATGATGGGTTTTATAAAATCATGTAAAGGAGTTTGTACTTCATTACAGGGACAATAGAAAACCATGAAAGGGCTCCAAATAGGGTAGGTATGACCAAACATGTATTATAAAAAACAAATAGTTACAGAGTGGAGGTTAGTTTGGATGGGAACAAGACTTTAGGAAGTAAGACAAGGTTTGTGCAGAGGTCCAAATGGAGGATAACATTGGACTAAACTAGGGTGCTAGCAGAACTATTGGAAAAAAGTAGACGAATCCAAGAGATATGGGAGGTAGAAATGACAAATCTTGGTGATTTCGATATGGAGAGTAAGGGGTAGAAAACTGGCAAAAATGGTTCCAAGTTTCTGGCTTGAGCAACTGGGTACATGGTGGTACCACTGACTGAAAGATGAAAAAAAATGGAAGAGGAATATATTTGTCTGTTTGTTGTTTGTTTTGTTGTTTGTTCTTTATGCTGGGGGAGGGAGATGAAGATAATAAAACCACATTGGATATGCTTAGTTTAAGAAGTGTGTGGAATAGCCAAGTGGGCATATTCAATAGATAGTTGGATGTAGAAATCTGACATTCAAGAGAAGGCTGGAATGAAGATTGAGATGGGAGGCATTGGCATTTACATATAGACAGTAACATCATAGAAATGAATGAAATCATTCAGGGGATCTGTAATGTAAGAAGTGTGCCTAGAACAAAACAAGGAAAAACACAAACACCTGAGGGGTGAAAAAAAAAAGACTAAAAAAGATATTTATATCATGAAGGTCTTTGATGTACCTGTGTAGTATTGTGGAAAATATTCCAGAAAGCATAGTCATAAAAGGGAAAAGAAAACAAGATACAGTACTTATTGTTAATATAATAGTTTTCTCAGATCCCTTTCACTGGGCCAGTGAAACCATCCTTCAGCTACTTTTTGGAAAATTACTATCTGTTGAAGGGAGTCACCTCACCTAAAATGTCTGGAAGACTATGCCTTTCTCGATGGGATCCACAGGCAATGACTGATTGAGATGAGAGTATACAAGAATGGGTCCTTTGCCTCAAGATAGGACAGATATTTTAGCATCAGGTATGCCCCATATCTTCTCATGAGGTCAAACTGAGGCTACATCTTTGCTTTACTTCTTCTCTTTCCCTATCTTCCTTCCCTTACTTCCTTATAGGTTTCTGCTGAAAATGCCCTCTCAATAAATCATTTGCTCAAGAATCCTTCTTTCATACCCTGCTTCTAGAGAACCTAATCAAAACACCAGAGAGTTCTGGTGTCTCTGAGGCCAAAGAGATAATTATTATTAAACCATATATTTATATTTTATGTATGTTTCTACATGTATTTTTATTTCATAATAAAATAAAGTTACAGAGGGAGAAGTCAACTGTATTGGAACATATGAACAGACAAGTGTTCATTTTAGCAACAGAACCAGCATTGGACTTCTTGACTGCAGAAGTTGCCTTAGAGTCATGGGGCTGGAAGTCAGACAGTAGCAAGTGAATGAATGGGTGAGAGGTAAATAGATGCAATGAAGCATACCACTCCTTCAAGAAATATGGCTATGAAGGGGAGCACATAATTCAGGCAGTATCTGGAGGAAAATTTTTTAAATTTAAGATGAGTGATTTTTAAACATTATCATGTTTAAATGTTAATGAGCCAGAGCCAATTAAACGGAAAAGGTTGAAGATCTAAGAAAAGAGAGATAAAATTGAGGGCAAAAGACTGGAAAGAATTGTTTATTGGATATTACAAAGGTGATTCAAGCCTGGTCCAGGGTGTTGTCAAAGAAGAAAAAGGTTTGAGATGTTTTTCTACCTTGAGAATCTGAGCCTATGACTTTTCTAAATCTAATGTAATGCGTAAGTATTCAGAGACCAGAGTACTTGAGTTCATCTGGTGGAAAACATGTGAAGTTTTGGTCTGTAGCAAGCATTTATCACAGTCTTCTTTCATCCTAAGAGTTAGGGGTACTTACCCGCCAATGTCTTGCTTCACAAAGTCCCCAGGTTCTTGTCGTCTTGATTCCCCTTGACCAGTGGTTCCAGGGAGAATATTAATCAAGAAAAGAATCCCAAGGCTGGTCATATAATAGTGACTCATTTGTGTGCTTATCATCTTCTTAGGCACAAACTTGGAGAGACCTGTGAGATTCACAGTTTAGAGAAGGGGTAAGAGATAAGGAATAGAAAATGAAGTGAGAGAGGAGAAAGAGGTGAGAGAGAGAGAGATAAAGAGATGTTACTAAACTCTATTGGAGCCATTTAACTTCTCTAGTGTCTAGTGACTCAGTGCTTAATTCAATGGTCCCCTTTTCCCAGCTTGTCAATGCCACCAAAATCACTCCCAATATACCCTTCTCCTAAATATACCAGAGCCATCCAAGAAAGGATGCAGAAAGTAGCACAAAGAGCTCTAAGTCAGTAATCAGGAGTCTGAGGTTACTGCAACATTTCTTTCCTTGGCTTCCCCCCATGTAACTAGATGAGTAACAGAATTTCCCTCAGCTTAGATTACCTCTTATAATCCAAGATCTTAAAAATATTCTCTCATTTCTTTATTTTATTTCCCTCCAATCCCCTGTTTGATTATTAGTGTTACAAAATCCTTTGCCTTGGTTAACTGTGTAATATTTAGACAATCCTAGTTTCCTAGTATATTAAGACCTGGAGTCTCTTTATAGCATTTTTGGAATTGATTTTCATCTTCATAGAGTTAAGCAATTTTCCAAAAGATTAAATGGACTGAAGTGGATAGACTGCTTCCTCTAAATTAGGCTGAGAAAATATTGAATTAATGAGACATGATGGCTCTTGAATAAGAATGCTGTATTTCCCCATAAAGAGATATTTGAAAGCAAACTTGCTCCTTTAGGTAGGGGCCACAACATAAAGATAAATCCCAGCCTTTTCCCTGGCACTAAAGAGGTCAGAAAATTGCACTGGTGATAGAATTAGTGATTTAGACTTCCCTATAAGCAAGGCTGTTTTATGAACTGTGGATCAGTGAAGATTTACCCAAGGCATGGTGTTAAGAAAGCAATCAATAAAGTGATGGTAACTTGCTACCTCTAATTTGTGGCTTCTTTGAATATGAGACACTGAGAAATGGAAGGAGACCTAACTCTGAACCAACACCATACCCTTTTTCAGTCATATCAGTGGATAAATTTTCAGAAGAAATGGAGGGATATATAACTGTTTTTTTCCAAGAAAGCTTATACAAGAGACCAATATGTAAAACAGATACACATTAAGGAGTTATTCTGTTTGGTGAGATTAAGAACAAAAGTCCTTTTAAATTCATCTCACATCCCTCAAAAAAGCAACCACTGGGATCTATATTAGGCTGTCTTCATGAATCTGGTATAGGCATATGAAGAACTGCAACACTGGAGAAGATAGACTTCTGACATGATGAAGTGCCTACATTAGAGATAGAGATAATCATAGCATTAGATTACACCATATGAAATTGCCAACTTTTGACAATTTTGGTTTTAGCAAAGAAAGCAAGTTCTTATGGTTAACCTAATATATGAGCTGTGACATCCATGGCTCATGAACTATAAAAGAGTTAATGAACATTTTACAGGAGTATACAGGAATGGTACAGTTCAGAAAACCATAATATATGAGTAGGAAAAAATGGTGCATGATCAGACAACTCTGACCACAAGTAACATCCATGGTAAGGGCAGTAACCATCATATATGCTCAAATATTCACAGTGCCTTAGCAGACCCTATAGTCACATGACAAGGATTAATGCTCAGATAATTATGATACATGAATTGACAACTACTCTACAGGAACAGAGACACTTGGGCCAGGATATGAAATTTAAATTGGAGAAATAATCCATGGAATATAAGACATGGCCATAATGCATGCTTAGAAAACATAAGTCCATGAGTAACAATCTTGGGTGTAGGAGAAGATGGCCATGTGTAAACAAAGAGATCCATAGTGTGTGTTCAGCTATGCTATACTAATATATCACTATGGGTTATGTTCAAATTATCATGGTAGACAAGCAACAAACTATCACACTAAGAATAGATGACAATAACAAAGAATTCAATGTCCATGATTTGGAAGAAGAAAACTAAGACATATATTATGATACATTAAAAAGACAACAGGATTACGTGAAATCATAACTAAATAACATGCCTGTGACAGTGAAACAAAGACTCTTCGGGGAAAAAGAAGATGGCGCGGTAGGAGCAATTCAGGATTTCAGCTCTCAGTGAAGGCGCAGAGGGTGAGTCCAAGCCGCATTTCCAGACGGATCTTTGTTGCCCACAGAACGGGGAAATTCCCAGGTGTAGGAGAGACATGGGACACCAGCGCAGCTGTTTCAGCTGGTGCAGCCGTTTCGGCCAGTGCTGCAGCACAGTGGGCACTCTGCACAAAACACACTGGTCTGGATGCCCTGTTAAACCAGCAATCTGAGATTTGGGAGGGCAAATTAGCATATCCACCTGATTAAACGAGACTTGGACAGTGACCCAGACCAGGAGATTCCCAGGAAACAACATTTGAGCTGATGCAGTGGGTTGCTGCATGCGAAATCACACAGATCCCAGTGCCCAATCAGCAGGTGACTAAAACACCTGGGAGACAGTCAACCATTCAACCTAAAAAAAAAAAAAACGGACTCTGAGGCAGGGAGCCAGGTGATCAGGGTCAGCAGGTCCCACCCCCACGGGGACAAACAAAACGGCAATTCAAAATGCTCGGGGTTGAGAGTTTCACTGCGGGCACAGCTGAACACAGGACAGTGCAGCTCGGTGGGGGAGGGGTGTTCACCATTACCAAGGCATTCTGGCCCTACTGAGGTACGCTCCCATTGCTGACGCAGCCTGCCATTGCCAAGGCAACCCGCCATAACAGAGAGACTCTGCCAACAGGGCGGAGCCCATGACAGCAGGTCAGAGCCCACGGCAACAGGGCGGAGCCCAAGACAGTAGGGCGGAGCCCACAGCAACAGGGCAGAGGCCATGGCAGCAGGGAAGAGCCTCGGCAGGCAAATAGTGACTAGACTGCCTCTTGCTCGGCAGGACAGTGCAATGGATACTCATAAAGAAAGCCCTAACTCCCCAAGACAGAGCATCTGAGGAAAAAAAGGGGTTTTATAAGTTCTGCTGCAGCAGATTTAAACGCATCAGCCTAACAGACCTGAATGAACAACGGAGCACACAGCTCAGCACTTGAGCTCCTATAAAGTACAGACCATCTCCTCAAGCAGCTCCCTGACCCCTGTATATCCAAAGAGTCACCTCAAAAAGGACTGATCAGACTGACATTTGGCGGGCATCATTCTGGGACAAAGATAGCAGCAGAAGAAACTGGTAGCATCCCTCACTGTTCTGCAGCTGCTACAGGTGTACCCAGACAAGCAGGGCCTGGAGTGGACCTCAGCAATCCTACAGCAGAGGGGCTAGACTGTTAGAAGGAAAACCAAGTAACAGAAATGACTTCATCATCAACAATCTGGATGTCCACTCAGAGACCCAATCGAAAAGTCAGCAACTACTCAGACGACAGGTGAATAAATCCACAAAGATGGGAAGAAACCAGTGCAAAAAGGAGGAAAACACCTGAAACCAAAATACCTCGCCTCCTACAAAGGACTAAAACTCCTCAGCAGCGAGGGAACAAAGCTGGATGGAGAATGAGTGTGATGAAATAACAGAATCAGACTTCAGAAGGTGGATAATGAGAAACTTCTGTGAGCTAAAAGAACATGTTCTAACTCAATGCAAAGAAACTAAGAACCTTGAAAAAAGATTTGAGGAAATGATAACAAGAATGGACAACTTAGAGAGGAATATAAGTGAATTGATGGAGCTAAAATAAACAACACGAGAACTTCGTGAAGCATGCACAAGTCTCAATAGCCGAACTGACCAAGCAGAAGAAAGGATATCAGAGGTCAAAAATCAACTCAAAGAAATAAAACGAGAAACCAAGATTAGAGAAAAAAACCGCAAAAAGGAATGAACAAAGTCTCCAAGAAATGTGGGACTATATGAAGACACCTAATCTATGTTTGATAGGTGTACCAGAATGTGACGAAGAGAATGAATCCAAGCTGGAAAATATTCTTCAGGATATTATCCAGCAAAATTTCCCCAACCTAGCAAGGCAGACCAATATTCAAGTCCAGGAAATACAGAGAACACCACAAAGATATTCCACAAGAAGAGCAACCCCAAGGCACATAATCTTCAGATTCACCAGGGTTGAAATAAAAAAAAAAATACTAAGGGCAGCCAGAGAGAAAGGTCACGTCACCCACAAAGAGAAGCCCATCAGACTCACAGAAGATCTCTTGGCAGAAACTCTACAAGCCAGAAGAGAGTGGGGACCAATATTCACCATCCTTAAAGAAAAGAACTTTCAACCCAGAATATTATATCCAGCCAAACTGAGCTTCATAAGTGAAGGAAAAATAAAATCCTTTGCGAACAAGCAAGTACTCAGAGATTTTGTCACCACTAGGCCTGCTTCACAAGAGATCCTGCAAGAGGCACTACACATAGAGAGGAACAACCAGTACCAGCCATTCCAAAAACATACCAAATGCGAAAGAGCATCAACATAATGAAGAATCTGCATCAACTAATGGGCAAAACAGCCAGCTAGCATCAAAATGGCAGGATCAAATTCACACATAACAATATTAACCCTAAATGTAAATGGGCTAAATGCACCAATCAAAAGAGACAGACTAGCAAATTGGATAAAAAGCCAAAACTCATTGGTGTGCTGTATCCAGGAAACCCATCTCACATGCAAGGATACACAAACGCTCAAAATAAAGGGATGGAGGAAGATTTGCCAAGCAAATGGAGAACAAAAGAAAGCAGGAGTTGCAATTCTCGTCTCTGATAAAATAGACTTTAAAGCCACAAAGATCAAAACAGACAAAGAAGGTCATTACATAATGGTAAAAGGATCAATACAACAAGAAGAGCTAATGATACTAAATATGTATGGACCCAATACAGGAGCACCCAGATATATAAGGCAAGTTCTTAACGACTTACAAAGAGACTTAGACTCCTGCACACTAATAGTGGGAGAGTTTAACACTCCACTGTCAATATTAGACAGATCAACCAGACAGAAAATTAACAAGGATATTTAACTCAGGGCTTGAACTCAGACCTGGAACAAGCAAACCTGATAGACATTTACAGAACTCTCCACCCCAAATCCACAGAATATACATTCTTCTCAGCACCACATCACACCTACTCTAAAATTGACCACATAATTGGAAGTAAAGCACTCCTCAGTAAATGCAAAACAACTGAAATCATAACAGTCTCTCAGACCATAGTGCAATCAAGTTAGAACTCAGAATTCAGAAACTAAGTCAGAACTGCACAGCTTCATGGAAACTGAACAACTGGCTCTCGAATGTTGATTGGATAAACAATGAAATGAAGGCAGAAATAAACAAGTTCTTCGAAACCAATGAGAAAGAAGACACAACAAGCCAGAATCTCTGGGACACATTTAAAGCAGTCTCTAGAGGAAAATATATAGCAATAAGTGCCCACGTGAGAAGAGTGGAGAGATCCAAAATTGACACCCTATCATCAAAATTGAAAGAGCTAGAGGAGCAAGATCAAAAAAACTCAAAACCTAGCAGAAGACAAGAAATAACTAAGATCAGAGCAGAACTGAAGGAGATAGAGACACGAAAAACCCTTCAAAAAATCAATAAATCCAAGACCTGGTTTTTGGAAATGATCAAAAAAATAGACCACTAAGCAGAATGATAAAAAAGAAAAGAGAGAATAACCAAATAGATGCAATAAAAAATGATAAAGGGGATATCACCACAGATTCCACAGAAATTCAAACCATCATTAGAGAATATTACAAACAACTCTATGCACATAAATTAGTAAACCTGGAAGAAATGGACAAATTCCTGGACACCTTTGTCCTCCCAAGCCTAAACCAGTAGGAAGCCAAAACTATAAATAGACCAATAACAAAATCTGAAGTCGAGGCAGCAAGTAAGAGCCTACCACACATAAAAAGCCCAGGTCCATATGGGTTCATGGCCGAATTCCACCAGACACACAAAGAGGAGCTGGTACCATTCCTTCTGAAACTATTCCAAATAATCCAAAAAGAGGGAATCCTTCCCAAATCATTTTATGAGACCAACATCATCCTGATACCAATACCCGGCAGACACCCAACAAGAAAAGAAAACTTCAGGCCAATATCCACGATGAATATAGATGCAAAAATCTTCAATAAAATACTGGCAAGCCAATTCCAACAACACATCAAAAAACCTATCCATCATGATCAAGTAGGATTCATCCCAGGGATGCAAGGCTGGTTCAACATATGCAAGTCTATAAACGTAATCCACCACATAAACAGAACCAAAAACAAAAACCACATGATTATCTCAATTGACGCAGATAAGGCATTTGACAAAATTCAACAGCCCTTTATGCTAAAACCCCTAAATAAACTCGGTATTGATGAAACGTATCTCAGAGTAATAAAAGCTATTTACGACAAACCAACAGCCAATATCATACTGAATGGGCAAAAACTGGAAGCATTCCCTTTGAAATCTGGCACTAGACGAGGATGCCCTCTCTCACCACTCCTATTCAATATAGTATTGGAAATTCTAGCCAGAGGAATCAGGCAAGAAAAAGAAATAAAGGGTATTCAAATAGGAAATGTGGAAGCCAAATTGTCTCTATTTGCAGATGACGTGCTAGTATACCTAGAAGACCCCTCGTCTCAGCCCAAAAACTCCTGAAATGGATAAGCAACTTCAGCAAAGTCTCAGGATACAAAATCAATGTGCAAAAATCACAAGCATTCCTATACACCAATAACGACTTAAAGAGCCAAATCAAGAACGAACTGTCATTCACAACTGCTACAAAGAGAATAAAATACCTTGGAATACAACTCACAAGGAACATAAGGGACCTCTTCAAGGAGAACTACAAACCACTGCTCAACGAAATAAGAGAGGACACAAACAGATGGGGAAACATTCCATGTTCATGGTTAGGAAGAATTAATATCGAGAAAATGGCTATACTGCCCAAAGTAATTTACAGAATCAACACTATCCCCATCAAGCTACCATTGACTTTCTTCACAGAACTGGATAAAACCACCATGAACTTCATATGGAACCAAAAGAGAGCCCGCATAGCCACGTCAATTCTAAGCAAAAAGAACACAGCGGGAGGCATCACACTACCGGACTTCAAACTATACTACAAGCCTACAGTAATCAAAACAGCATGGTACTGGTACCAAAACAGAGATATAGACCAATGGAACAGAACAGAGGCATCGGAGGCAACACAACATATCCACAGCCATACAATCTTTGATAAACCTGACAAAAACAAGCAATGGGGAAAGGATTCCCTGTTTAATAAATGGTATTGGGAAAACTGGCTAGCCATGTGCAGAAAGCAGAAACTGGACCCCTTCCTGACACCTTACACTAAAATTAACTCCAGATGGATTAAAGACTTAAACATAACACCTGGCACCATAAAAACCCTAGAAGGAAATCTAGGCAAAACTATCCAGGACATAGGAGTAGGCAAGGACTTCATGACCAAAACACCAAAAGCATTGGCAACAAAAGCCAAAATAGACAAATGGGACCTAATGAAACTCCACAGCTTCTGCACGGCAAATGAAACAGTCACTAGAGTGGATCGGCAACCAACAGAATGGGAAAAACATTTCGCAGTCTACCCATCTGACAAAGGGCTGATATCCAGAATTTACAAAGAACTCAGATTTAAAGGAAAAAAACAAACAAGCCCATTCAAAAGTGGGCAAAGGATATGAACAGATACTTTAAGAAAGAAGACATATATGAGGCCAACAATCATATGAAAAAATGCTCATCGTCACTGGTCATCAGAGAGATGCAAATCAAAACCACATTGAGATACCATCTCACGCCAGTTAGAATGGCGATCATTAAAAAATCTGGAGACAACAGATGCTGGAGAGGATGTGGAGAAAAAGGAACACTTTTACACTGTTGGTGGGAGTGTAAATTAGTTCAACCATTGTGGAAGACAGTGTGGCGATTCCTCAAGGCCTTAGAAATAGAAATTCCATTTGACCCAGCAATCCCATTACTGGGTATATATCCAAAAGTCTGTAAATCGTTCTACTATAAGGACACATGTACACGAATGTTCATTGCAGCACTGTTTACAATAGCAAAGACCTGGAATCAACCCAAATGCCCATTGATAATAGACTGGATTGGAAAAATGTGGCACATATACACCATGGAATATTATGCAGCAA
The DNA here is from genome assembly GCF_049354715.1 of Callithrix jacchus. NCBI lineage: Eukaryota > Metazoa > Chordata > Mammalia > Primates > Cebidae > Callithrix > Callithrix jacchus. The sequence continues at coordinate 148,614,902 of NC_133524.1, forward strand.
TCAGAAATGATGAGTTTGTGTCGTTTGTAGGGACATGGATGAATCTGGAGAACATCATCCTCAGCAAACTGACACAAGAACAGAAAATGAAACACCGCATACTCTCACTCATAGGTGGGTGATGAAAAATGAGAACACATGGACACAGAAAGGGGAGTACTAAACACTGGGGTCTATTGGGGGGAAAAGGGGAGGACCAGTGGGAGGGGGAGGTGGGGAGGGATAGCCTGGGGAGAAAAGCCAAATGTGGGTGAAGGGGAGAAGAAAAGCAAAGCACACTGCCATGTGTGTACCTACGCAACTGTCTTGCATGCTCTGCTCATGTACCCCAAAACCTAAAATCCAATAAAAATTAAAAAACAAAAACAAAAACAAAAAAAATAAAAAATAAAAATAAAAAAAGGAAAAAAATGCACATGCTTAGGGCCCTGAAAACTCAGATTCAGTAAATGTAAAAAAAAAAAAAAATCTGACGTTGGGCAGGTTATTTGACTCAACATTCTAATCCAAAGTATGGATTAATCACTGTTGTTATAAGAATTAAATAATCTAATTCATATATAGCATTAGCCTTATGCTTGACATAGAGTAAATGTTGTTCACTGTAAACTACAGGTTGAGAATTAGACCTCTTTTCCTCCAGTGAGCCTCAGCTCTACTCTAATCCAGTTGTCCCTTTCATGGCCACATCCTAAGACTTGTTATTAGAAATCCGTGATCTCGAATCACTCTCTGACCACATATTTCCAACGTTTTTCATCTAGTGCTTTCATACTGTCAATTCTTCTCCCCACATCCACCCCACTCCACCCCACCCCAAGGATTTCTAATCTATTGATCTTACAACCTTTCAATTGCTCATCATCATGTTCTCGTTTTCTTTCTTACTCTGCTTGGATAACATACATAGTCCATAATTAAAATCAGTATAGTAATTCTCTGGTATATACCCTGAACACATTGTATCTCTCATACTCTATGTACCTGCCTGGAAAAACATAAACCTTAGTCAAATCCAACTCTCCATGTACAAATAAACACCTTAATAGACACAGAAAAATCTGCATAACGCCTGACTGGCATTTCTATAAATTTTCTTCAATATACTTCAAATGTCCCACTATCCTTTTGTATTTGCCAAACCAATTCATTCTCCCACTTTCAGAGATAACTAATTTTTTACTTTCTTTTCTGTCTAGGAGAAGAAATAACTATTTTACCAAAATCTCTGCAAATAGCTTTCCTTCTTATTTTACCAAGCAATCAAAAGGCAATATTCTCTCCTTCCTAATATCAATTATACCAACCTACCAGGATGTCAGCCATATACTTTAACTTTTTCTCTGTTACTAGAAGTGTCTGCTCCTATATAATGCTAGCACTCCCACATGTGCCCTGGGCCCCATTTCCTGTCTCCTGCTCAAAGATGTCAGTTCATCTCTCCATACTGGCTCATTCCTTGTAGCATAAAAGTGATGCAATATCATCGATCATTTTGAAAAAAATAAGAAAATCCTCCCTTGACCTGACATTCCTCCAACTCTTCCTCATTTTTTCTGTCTGCATTTTATGGTAATCCACTTCAATAATTATCTGTATCTCAACTTCCTCAACAATCATTCTCTTATACTATCTACATCAATCAAGTATTTTCATCTATCACTCCACTGAATCCAATCTTAGTATTAATTCATTCAAAATTTATGGAGTATCATCTATGTACCAGGTAGCATTCTAAGTTCTGGGAATACAGCAGTGAACAAAACAGCCAAAAAGCGAATCAATGAAGAAAAAGAAGAACATGAAACCAAGGACTCTTCTCCACATCTACACCTTGATTTCTCTCTTCCATGCCCTATATTCAAAATATCAGCTTATCTTGTTGATTTTGGAACAGATCCAAACTCTGACCCCAATGAGGTTTTGTTTGTTTGTTTTGTTTGTTTTTAATATAATTCAAATTCACTCTCTTCTCAAACTTTCCCAGTCGATATTTTTAGAATCCTAGGTACTTGCCATGACCTGTAAGAATCTACTTTATTTGACCACTGGTTATGTCTGAAATGTCACCTCTTTCTACTCTTGGTCTCCCATACTCATACCAATTCATACTTGTTTTCCTAACATTTCTTGAAAACACCAAGCATGCTCCTGCCTCAAGGGACTTTGTACCTGCTCTTTCCTCTATCATAAATGCTTTTCCCATATCTCTCTCTCTCTCTGCCTTCTTATACAATTCCATTTTCTTTTGGGATATACGACTACCTAAAATTACATTATGTACTTGCTTGTTTGTTTCCATTTCTCCCACTGGATATAAGCTTCATTAGTTCAGGAACTTAACTCGAACTTTGGTCAATAGAGCAGTGTCTAGCACATGAAGGCTACTTAATAAAATATTTGTCAGAAAAAAAGTGTTAATTTTTTTATGAATTCATGCTCACACAACTCTAGGCATCCTTTTCTTCTCAGGGATATATTCTCAAGACTATCCTTCTTTTCTAAAACCTCTCCCCCATGCCTTTTAAATGCTTCATTTTATGGAAAACAAATTCTCCTATGCTCTCAATTTTTTAAGGGAAACTCTTCCTCTTTGCCTTAAATAAATTGAATTTATATTAAAGATACTACTTCATTAACTTTCCTCTGAAGTGTGACATGTTCATACTCCCATATATTATGCAACTGAGAGACAAGATGAGAACTATCTCATTTTCTCAATGCCCCATTGAAATCATCCCTCCTCTACTCATGTGCACCACAATCCTTTTTTGGAGACAGAGTCTCACTCTATTGCCCAGGCTGGAGTGCAAAGGCATGATCTCAGCTCATTGTAACCTCTGCCTCTCAGGTTCAAGTGATTCTCCTGCCTCAGCCTCCTGAGTAGCTGAGACCATGCCCAGCTAATTTTTTGTATTTATAGTAGAAACAGTGTTTCACCATGGTGGTCAGGCTGGTCTCAAACTCCCAACCTTGTGATCCGGCCACCTCATCCTCCCAAAGTGCTGGGATTCCAGGCATTAGCCACTGCACCCGGCCACAATCCTTATTTGAGGTTCATGCTTCCTATCTGTATTACTAACTGCCTTTTAATTTTATAACTGCCTCCTTGTAGCCTCCCCATATTGATTCAAAAACTATGTTCAGTTCATACTTTTGTCATTTTGTGGCTTTTCTGTATACCATTTTTTTCTTCAACATTTATTTTAAGTTCCAGGGTACGTGTGCAGGATGTGCAGGTTTGTTACATAGGTAAACATGTGCCATGGTAGTTTGCTGCACAGATCAACCCATCACCTAAGTATTAAGCCCAGAATTCATTAGGTATTCTTCCTGATGCTCTTTTTCTCCCCACCCTCTGTGTACGTTGTTCCTCCCCATGTGTGCAATGAACATACACATGCATGTATCTTTATAATAGAGTGATTTATATTCCTTTCGGTACATAGCCAGAAGTGGAATTGCTGGGTCAATTGGCATTTCTGCTTCTGGATCTTTGCGGAGTCACCAAACTGTCTTCACAATGGTTGAACTAATTACATTCCTATCAGCAGTGTAAAAGTATTCCTTTCCCTCTGCAACATTGCCAGCATGTGATGTTTCTTGACTTTTTAATAAAAGCTATTCTTACTGCTGTGGGATGGTATCTGAATGTAGTTTTGATTTGCATTTCTATAATGATCAGTGATGGTGAGGTTTTTTTCACATGTTTGTTGGACACATGAATGTCTTGTGAGAAGTGTCTGTTCATGTCCTTTGCCCACTTTTTAATGGGGTTTTATACTGGTAAATTTGTTTGGATTCCTTGTAGACTCTATATAGTAGATCTTTGTCAGATGAATAGGTTGCAAAACTTTTCTCCCATTCTGTAGGTTTTCTGTTCACTCTGATGATAGTTTCTTTTGTTGTGCAGAAGTTCTTTAGTTTAATTGGATACAATTTGTCAATTTTTACTTTTGCTGCAATTGCTTTTGATGTTTTTGTCATGTAATCTATGCCTTTGCCTATGTCCTGAATGGTATTACCTAGATTTTCTTTTAGGATTTTCTTCATTTTATAGTTCTAGATTTTACATTTCAGTTTTTAATCCATCTTGAATTAAGTTTTGTATAAAGTATAAGAAAGGGGTCCAGTTTCAATTTTCTGCATAAGGCTAGGTCATTTCCCCAGCACCATTTGTTAAATAGAAAATCCTCACCCCATTGCTTGCTTTCGTCAAGTTTGTCAAAGATCAGATGATTGTAGGTGTGTGGTCTTTTTACTGAGTTATCTTTTATTTTCCATTGATCTACATGTCTGTTCTTGTGCCAGTAGGATGTTCATGGATAGGAAGAATCAGTATCATGAAAATGACCATACTGCCCAAAGTAATTTATATCCCATTAAACTACCACTGACATTCTTCACAGAATTAGACAAAACTATTTTAAAATACACATGGAACCAAAAAAGAGCCAGAATAATCACGATAATCCTAAGCAAAAAGAACAAAATTGGAGGCATCACACTACCCAGCTTCAAACTATACTACAAGGCTACAATAACTAAAGTTCGTACTTTTCATGTCCCTCTATCATTTTCAGTATTTCACTGTTTGTGTAGATAATATATCAGAGTTATTTGATCTGTACAATCTCTATGACTTTCTCTTCCATTCAGTCACAACCTGTATCTTATGAATAACTACTCGTATATCACAAATATTAAACTATGGTATTTGATGTTTGGCCTTATTCTGTTATTCTTCTACTTTATAAACTTTTACTCCTACTCCACTTGTTCTTCAAAATTAGTGTCCCAGTCTATTGATCCTTTCATTGTCTCCCTGGTTCTTGGGCTTGCCTAGTGTTACTTCCTTTTGTTTCAAGGCTGGATCCAAAGTAAATTACTTGAACCACTCTTCAACACCTTGTTTATATGACCTTCCACTGTATTTGCCTAGAAACCCTATTTGGGATCAATCCACAAAGAATCTGTGTTCTCTTAGATTGAAGAAAGTAGCTGAAGAAAATTCCACAACAAATTCATTATTTCCAATACCAGCATTCTTCAATAATCCTTCAATTTGTCATTAACCAGCCCACTTCCCTATTTCTCTCAACTATTTTAAACCTTTTTTATTCTTCTCAAGTTGCCTATTTAAGGAAACTAGCATATTCCTTCTGTAAAAATTCAAGATGGTCAAGAGACAAACCACCTGTATTACACACTAATCATGCTGCATTCATAACCCCTTGGATCTGTTCACCAGTTTTATATACCCTGACTCCATTGAGCCTTCCCTCACAAAAGGCAGCGTCTGCATTTCTTTGTCTGAGGATTACAGCTATCCTCAGATTGTTGAAACTAACTTTTGCCTGTGCACATTGACAATGAGAAGTGCCTGAGAATTTGAGGTTCCAAACTAATGCAGCCCTAAACTAAGACTGACAGATACAGAGGTACAAATAATGCAGCTCCCTGACAGGGACAACACTGAGATGTGACCCAAACAGTTTCTATGACACTTTCTTCTTATATTACCTTTGCTTGGCCTCCCTCATTTCCTTGCTCCACTTCCCAACACTGGAAACACTTCCCAGTAAATTTCCTTCAGATGAATCCTAACCTCAGAGCCTTCTTGTATGAAACTCAATTTAAGATCTCAGCCTGTCTCAACCTACAAAATTAACTCATTTTTATATTTATCCTTACTTTCTCTTTTTGTTTCAGAAAATGAGGTGAACCTTCCCTATCTTAGGGTAATCTCTCAACCTAAGCTCCCGACCTCATCAACATTTTTTCCTTTCATTGACTCTCTTTCTAGCCTATATCTTAAATCTTTTGTTCTCTAATGACTCCTTTCTCTTAGACTACAAACGTAATCAAGTTTTTTCCACCTTAAGAGAAATTCTGCCAATATGTTTCTTTCTAGCTCTTATCTTCTTTCCTTTATCAATCAAGTTTCTTGAACTAGTAATTTATAATTGTTTACTCCAGCTTATTCACCTCCTATTTATTTCTTAATCATCTACATTCTGCCTTCTTCGCTATTGAATTTAATGTTACCATTCTGGTCATACTGCAGTTCTGTCTATTTCTACTCAATATTTTTTGTTGGATTCTATATGGATACTTCTAATTTGGGGCTCCTTGCCTCTGAGTTAATACAACTCAAATTGTATCAGCTCTCAAATTCTCACTAAAAGAGACAGGAAAAACAGAAAACAATGGGTGGAAGGGAGTTTTATTGTCAAGAATAATGGGAAAAAGGCAAAAATCCAATGTCTGAAAGGGAATTTGATTATATACATTGCTATTGAAGATGGATTCAGATAAACATTCTTGTACTATGCAACACATGTTTCATCTTCCAAAAATACTCAAAAGCTGTTAGGAAAAGACAAACTTATGTCACATAAACACCATAATTTAGAAACCTAGAGACTGAACTAGCAAAAGATTAGTGTGATCATTTCCCAATATAATATATTTTGTACTATACTCTTCTGTGAAGTATATATAGGTATAGTTGCTATTTTTTACTCATCCCCTGTTGTATTAGCAACAACTCATAAAACCTTCTGCTACAGACTAAATAAAATAAAAACTTAGAAATAACAGATAAATGAAAGAAACTGGGCTGTTGATGTAGATTAACACAGCACTCAGTTTGCAATGATTAAGCTAACAAATATGAAGACAGATTCAAATATCATAATTAACACACTGAATAAACAGAAATTGAAATTTGTTCTCTAAATAACACCATCTCAAGAATAATTAAGGCAGCAAAACTATAAAGCAAAACTTTATTTTGAGGAGAATAAACCCAAAACTGTACAGATGGATAAATTAATAAATTGCCATTACTCAATGTCTTTATGATTAAATAAGAGAGAAAGAAAAGCATCTCAAGGAAATTTAAAAAAAGAAAAGACGAAAAGCAATCTAAGGAAAAGTAAGAGAAAATAAATACAGAGCTACCAAACCAAGTTGTGGTTTTGACAGCTTCATAGAGCAAGGAGTGCATAAACAGAAGCCTAGAATTTTCCAGTGGTGTGGAGTCTGACCACATGCATACACACAAACATGTATGCACACACATACACACAAACACATCCTACACTTTCAGATTATCAATGAAACAGAAGCAAGCCTATATATCTTCTTCAAACCCCAGAACACTGTAAGAGAGTTGCTTTAGTTTGAACAGGGCATAGAGAAATTAAGACAAATAAAACAGACAGAACAATCCCCCTGCAAAAGGATTTACACCACAACAAGACCTCTCTTACTCTCTCAAGTTTGCAACTCAAGTTCACATTAATGTTTGATCCAATAAATCTCAAATTATGAATTTAATTTTAACTACCTGTAAACTGTGCCTCAGGCAACCTGCAGAAGTCAACATAAATCATCACTGGAAGCATTCCCTTTGAAATCTGGCACTAGACAAGGATGCCCTCTCTCACCACTCCTATTCAATATAGTACTGGAAGTTCTAGCCAGAGCAATCAGGCAAGAAAAAGAAATAAAGGGTATTCAAATAGGAAAGGTGGAAGCCAAATTGTCTCTATTTGCAGACGACATGATAGTATACCTAGAAGACCCCATTGCCCCTGCCCAAAAACTCCTGAAACTGATAAGCAACTTCAGCAAAGTCTCAGGATATAAAATCAATGTGCAAAAATCACAAGCATTCGTCTACACCAATAACAGACTTAAAGAAAGCCAAATCAAGAGCGAACTGCCATTCGCAATTGCTACAAAAAGAATAAAATACCTTGGAATACAACTCACAAGGAACGTAAGGGACCTCTTCAAGGAGAACTACAAACCACTGCTCAACGAAATCAGAGAGGACACAAACAGATGGAGAAACATTCCATGTTCATGGTTAGGAAGAATTAATATCGTGAAAATGGCTATACTGCCCAAAGTAATTTACAGAATCAACGCTATCCCTATCAAGCTACCATCGACTTTCTTCACAGAACTGGAAAAAACCACCATGAACTTCATATGGAACCAAAAGAGAGCCCTCATAGCCAAGTCAATTCTAAGCAAAAAGAACACAGCGGGGGGCATCACACTACTGGATTTCAAACTATACTACAAGGCTACAGTAATCAAAACAGCATGGTACTGGTACCAAAACAGAGATATAGACCAATGGAACAAAACAGAGGCACCGGAGGCAACACAACATACATACAACTATACAATCTTTGATAAACCTGACAAAAACAAGCAATGGGGAAAGGATTCCATGTTTAACAAATGGTGTTGGGAAAACTGGCTAGCCATGTGCAGAAAGCAGAAACTGGACCCCTTCCTGACACCTTACACTAAAATTAACTCCAGATGGATTAAAGACTTAAACATAAGACCTGGCACCATAAAAACCCTAGAAGAAAATCTAGGCAAAACTATCCAGGACATAGGAGTAGGCAAGGACTTCATGAACAAAACACCAAGAGCATTGGCAACAAAAGCCAAAATAGACAAATGGGACCTAATGAAACTCCACAGCTTCTGCACGGCAAAAGAAACAGTCACTAGAGTGGATCGGCAACCAACAGAATGGGAAAAAATTTTCGCAGTCCACCCATCTGACAAAGGGCTGATATCCAGAATTTACAAAGAACTCAAACAGATTTAAAGGAAAAAAACAAACAAGCCCATTCAAAAGTGGGCAAAGGATATGAACAGATACTTTACGAAAGAAGACATATATGAGGCCAACAATCATATGAAAAAATGCTCATCGTCACTGGTCATCAGAGAGATGCAAATCAAAACCGCATTGAGATACCATCTCACGCCAGTTAGAATGGCGATCATTAAAAAATCTGGAGACAACAGATGCTGGAGAGGATGTGGAGAAAAAGGAACACTTTTACACTGTTGGTGGGAGTGTAAATTACTTCAACCATTGTGGAAGACAGTGTGGCTATTCCTCAAGGCCTTAGAAATAGAAATTCCATTTGACCCAGCAATCCCATTGCTGGGTATATATCCAAAAGTCTGTAAATCGTTCTACTATAAGGACACATGTACACGAATGTTCATTGCAGCACTGTTTACAATAGCAAAGACCTGGAATCAACCCAAATGCCCATTGATAATAGACTGGATTGGAAAAATGTGGCACATATACACCATGGAATATTATGCAGCAATCAGAAATGATGAGTTTGTGTCGTTTGTAGGGACATGGATGAATCTGGAGAACATCATCCTCAGCAAACTGACACAAGAACAGAAAATGAAACACCGCATATTCTCACTCATAGGTGGGTGATGAAAAATGAGAACACATGGACACAGAAAGGGGAGTACTAAACACTGGGGTCTATTGGGGGGAAAAGGGGAGGGCCAGTGGGAGGGGGAGGTGGGGAGGGATAGCCTGGGGAGAAAAGCCAAATGTGGGTGAAGGGGAGAAGAAAAGCAAAGCACACTGCCATGTGTGTACCTACGCAACTGTCTTGCATGCTCTGCTCATGTACCCCAAAACCTAAAATCCAATAAAAATTTTTTTAAACAATCACAACTGGAAAATGACATTTTTGTATTTGGCTTTAGGGAACCACCGTAAATAATTTTTCAGAGACATTAATCATTATACAGAGAAAGATCACTAAACACAAGGAATCTAGGCACAATGAGAGAGAAACAACAGAAACAACTAGAGCAGAAAGCAAATCCCTATACTTCAGATATTGAATTTATCAGGTGTCTCTTATATAAAAGGTTTAGGACCTCCACTGAAAGATGTTTAAAATATCTGGAGGACATTTAACAATAAACTAGAAGATTTTATTAAGGAAACAAATATATCTTCCAGATATAAAAAGACTTTGGAAAGTAGTGTATATTACTAAAACACCAGCTAAATCTAAATAAAAGTAGAGTATATACCTTTTACATTAGAAGAGAAGAAAAAATGATTTTAAAGCTATCAATCCAAATATGAAATAAATAAATGAAACACACACACAAAGGAAAATGAACATAAAATGGGCAAGCTAAATAGTAAGCATTAAAAGAAAGTGATGGCTTCAAACCCAGATATATCAGTAATTTTTTTATTGCATTTTAGGTTTCAGGGTACATGTGAAGAACATGCAAGATTGTTGCATAGGTCCACACATGGCAGTGTGATGTGCTGCCTTCCACCCCATCACCTATATCTGGCATTTCTCCCCATGCTATCTCTCCCCAACTCCCCACCCACCGGTATCTCTCCCCTATTTCCCCCCAACAGACCCCAGTGTGTGATGCTCCCCTCCCTGTGTCCATGTGTTGTCATTGTTCAACACTCACCTATTAAGAAACTAAAATCTCCAGTGCAAATGAAAATGTTATCAGATAAGATTAAAAGTAATTAAAACTAAACTAACTGCATATTGTTTATGAATCATATCTAAAACACAAGAAAACAGAAAAGTTGACAGTTAAAAATATATACATTATGTAATTATTAACCAAAAATTATCTATAATAACACAAAATAGACTTTTATGTGAAAGGTTTTAATAGAAATAATGAGCAAAAAGGTTCAACTTATCAGGGAGATATAATAAACTTCTATACACCTAATAACAAAGATTCAAAATATATAAACCAAAAATTGACAAAACTACAAAGAAACAGACATCTCTCATCATAATGAAAGATTTTAACATAACTCTCTCATAAATTAACATATTAGAGTGATTAAAGATGTTAGGACAGATATAGATTTCAACAAGATTGAGCAACAAATCTGACCTCATGGAAATATGGAGAATACCATACACTTGATGGCAAAAAAAAATACACATTTTATCTCACTAGGTATATTTACAAAAAATGTACAAAGCTATAAAGAAAATCACAACAAATTTCAATGATTAAAATAATATAGTGCAACATTGGGGTTCAGGGGTTCAGGATGCCTTCAGCTCCCCTGAGAGGACGTTTCTCCAGGTTCTTGGTCTCCTGCCCTCTCAAGAATGAGAGAATGGATCACAGCACAGCGCACAGTAAATGCCGGACTCAAAAGTGTTTGTAGAAAGTGATTTATTTACAGAGAGAGAAAGAGAAACAGGAAAAGGAGAGAGAAAAAAACAGCTAACTCTCACACTGAGTGAGAGAATCCAGAAAGATGGAATCCAGGAAAGGAAAGCAGCTTCCACGAGAGTGTTAGGGAATAGAGAGAGATGGAGTTTAGGTGGAGAAGACAGGCTTCCGTGAGAGACTGTGGAAGGGGACTTTAGAGGGAAAATCCAGGAGAGAGAAAGACGGCTTCCATGAAGGGAGTGTTTGTGGAAGGGGACCCAAACATGGAGTCTGAAGGGGTGTGGAAGGAAAAGGGTACTTTTAACCTGGGAGGAACCCCTACTTTCTCTAAGACCCCAGGCCAATGAAAGGAGATCCTGCCCAATTCCCCCATCCCCTGCTCCTAGTCCCTCTCCTAGTGCACCCATTCCCCAAAAACCAAACACTGCATGTTCTCACTCATAAGTGGGTGTTGAACAATGAGAACACACGGACACAGGAAAGAAACACACTTCTAAACAACTCATGGTGAAATACAGTCAAAATACACATTAGAACATATTCTTAGTATAATAACAAAATTACTATCAAGATTACAGCTTACACAGTACTTAAGAAAAAACATGTAGCCTTAAATACATATATTTAAAAGATAAAAAATAAAATGTAATGAGCTAAACACCTATTTCAATCAGAAAGAAGACTAAAATAAGTTCCAAAATAAGACGATAATTAAAATATGACCATAAATTTTTGAAATAGTAATAACACAATAGATATGTATTATCACCTTCCTTTTCTTTAACTTATTTTTTGATTGGTTGATAAAACTTGACAAGTGAATTCTAAAATTTACATGAAAATGCAAAGCCAACAATAGCGTCTTGAAGTTTTGAAGAATAAGGCAAAGGGCTTTGTCTACCAGATATCAGAACTTATATATTAAGTCTCCTTATTATTCTTAATAAACAAATTATTACTGCCTACATTTATGGGGTAGATTGTGATTTTTTTTTGAGATTGAATATTGCTCTGTCACCCAGGCTGGAGTGCAGTGGTGCGAATTTGGCTCACTGCAACCTCTGCCTCTCAGGTTCATGTGTGTCTCGTGCCTCAGCCTCCCAAGTAGCTGGTATTACAGGTGCCCACCACCACACATGGCTAACTTTTGTATTTAAATATGATGTTTTGATATATCTGTACATGTGGAATAATTAAATCAAGATAATTAACATATCAATCACTTTGCTTACCTATAATCCTTTTATGTTAAGACATTTGAAATTTACTCCCTCATTTTGAAATATACAATACATTATTACTGACTACAGTTACTCTGCTGTGCAATGGATATAAAAACCTGTTCCTCCTATCTATCTGAAACATTGTACCCTTTGATCAACAACTTTCCATTTCTTTCTCTCTATCCCACTCAATCTCTGGTAAGTATCATTCTACTCTCTGCTTCTATGAGTTCAACTTTTTTAGATTTCACATAAAAGAGAATGTGCTATTGGTCTTTCTGTTTCTGGCTTATTTCACTTAGCATATATCCTTCAGCTTCATCTATATTGTCACAAATGGCAATATTTCCTTCTTTATTAAAGCTGAATAGTATTTCATTGAGCATATAAATAGTAGTGACGCTGAGCAATTTTTTTCATGTACTTGTTTGCCATTTGTATCTGTTGTATTGAGAAATGTCTGTTCAAGTTCTTTGCCCATTTTTGATCCAGTCATTTATTTTCTCACTATTGATTTGTTTGAGTTCCTTATATATTTTGGATACTAACGTCTTATCAGATGTATGGTTTGTAAATATTTTCTCTTATTCAGGGGGTTGTCTCTTTACTGTGTTGTTTCCTTTGTTGTGCAGAAGCTTTTTAATTTGATGCCATCTTGTCTATTTTTGCTTTTGTTGCCCATGCTTTTGGGGCCATAGACAAAAAATTGTTGCCCAGACCAATGTTGTAGAGCTTTTTCTCATGTTTTCTTCTAGTCATTTTATATTGTAAGTCTTATGTTTAAGTCTTTAATCTATTGGAGTTTATTTTTTTATATGGTGTGAGATGAGGGTCCAATTTTATTCTTTGGCATGTGGATATTCAGTTTTCCCAACACTACTTATTCAACAGACTATCCTTTCTCCATTCCATGTTCTTGGCACCCTTGTCAAAAAGCGAACGACCATAAATATATGGGCTTATTTCTGGGCTTTCTATCCTGTTTCATTGGTCAATGTGTTTCTTTTTATGCCAGCACCATATTGTTTTGATTACAATTGCTTTATAATAGACTTTGAAATCAAGGAGTGTGATGCCTTCACATTTGTTTTTTTGCTCAATATTATTTCAGCTATTCTGGATCTTTTGTAGTATCATATGAATTTAAGGATTCTTTTTTTCATTACCTTAATACCAAAGCTAGACAAGAACACACACACACACAAGAAGAAAATTACAGGTGAATGTTCCTGATAAACATTGATTCAAAACCTTTCAACAAAAAATTAACAAACCAAATTCAACAACACATTTAAAGAATCATTTACCATGATCAACTGGGATTTATTTCTAAAATGCAAAGATGGTTTAGCACATACAAATAAAAAAATTTATGGTACTCCATATTAACAAAGTAAAGGGTAAAAACCATATGATCATCTCAAGCAACATAGAAAAAGGATTTGACAAAATTCAACACTCTCATGATTTAAACAAAAAACAACTCTCAATAAAGGCCACATATGACAAACCTGCAACTAACATCATTCTCAACAGCAAAAAGTTAAAAGCTTTTCCTCTAATATCAGAAACAAGAAAAGGATGCCCATCCTCACCACTTCTTTTCAACTTAGTAAAAGAATTTCTAGCCAAAACAATTAGGCAAGAGAAATAACTAAAAACCATTCTCAAAGGAAAGGAAGAGGCAAAATTGTCTCTACTTACTGATGGCATCATTTTTATATGTAGAAAACCCTACAGATTCCACCCAAAAAAACCCTCTTCAAGCTGATTAACAAAATCAGTAAAGTTGAAGGATACCAAATCAACTTTTAAAAATCAGGAGAATTTCTACATACTAAGAACAAACTATCTGAAAAAAAATCAAGAAAACAATCCCATTTATAACAACAAAAATAATATATTAAGTGTAAATTTAGCCAATGAGGTAAAAGACTTGTATACTGTAAACTATAAAACACTGATGAAAGACAATGAAGAAAACACAAGTAAATGAAAAAAATCTCATGTTCATAGATTGAAAGAATTAATATTTTAATTCTTAAGAGTTCATTTAATTCAGGTGTTCACTTCTTAAATATTCTAAAGCAGTGCACACTTTATATATATATATATATATATATATATATATATATATATATATATATAAATATATATATAGTGTTTCTTATTTTTAAACTAAAACACAGAAAAATAAGTCCGATGCACAGTTGAATAACAAAAATTTCAGATTGTTGATTACATTGATATACATCCTTTGAAACTTAGTCTTAAGATAGACTGAAGAAATGCAATTTAAGCAACAAGGCACCATTCTACCTATCAAATGAACAAAAGCTTTTTTAAAAAATGCTAAACAGTTCTGTTGAAGATAGGACGAGGCAAGAATTCCATATATCTGCTAATGAGAGCATAAATCTATGCTTCCTTCCTTATAAACAATCTGGCAGCATGAATAAAAAGCCTGTAAAAGAAAAATTCATGCTCTGACTCAGTAACTACTTCTAGGAATCTACTGGACAGAAAAAAAAACAAAGATTAAAAAAATTCATGTTCAAAGATATTTATTGCAATATAACACTACATTAGTTAAATTTTTAAAAATAATTTAAATATGTATAGTAAGAGAATGGTTAAATAATGGTTATTGATATGTCTAAATATTATACAGGTGAAAGTTACATTTTAGAACTATTTTTATGTGGGAAAAATGTACATGATATATTAATATATTTGAAAGTCAGGATATATAACCCAGAAAGATAAGCTTTAACTCAAATAGATGCCTTTGCCCAAGGTCACAATACAATGAAAACAGAGAATGGAATCGAACCAAATATTATCAAAGAGAATAACTATAGCAAAGGAGCATGCAATCAATGAGTACCCACCTGATCATGGTGCATTTTCTATGTAAGACCATCAAATTGGACAAATAAACTCTTAAGGGCATCATCATTGAATCGCATAACTCAGTGGTCCATAATGATAATCAGGAGCCAATTATAGATTGTCAGCTTGCATGTGTCCAAATAACCCTGACCATAAATTAGCTGATATTCACAATGCCTAAGTTGACAACCACTGTTTATGAGAAGATACCACTATTCCAACAACACTATTCCAAGAATACTATTCCAAGAACACTAGTATTCAGGATGAATATTAAATTTGAAATGATAGATAAGTAGGTACCTACAATGAAGCAATGATGTTATCACCAATAGTATGAAATTATTCAACCATGGAACATATCATAATAGTACTGGGGCACACAACTATAGGATGGTGATTATTCAGGCAAATATTGCATATATTTTTAAAATTCTGAAACAAATGGATTTATTTCAGGAGCAGATACAACAATGCAAAAGATTATGCTAATACTTGCTCAAGCACGCAGGGTACATGAACAGCTATCACTTAAGTTTGAAAAATTCATCATCATGGACACTCAAACAACCCTGCAACACGTGCTGCAAGGCATGCAACAGTAGCATTTGGAGATGAAAAAGAAGAATAGTAAGAGAAGAGCAGGCAAATATGGTATATGAGCTAACCATCTAGGGCTTATAATACTTCCTTCTTAGTACTATAGTAAACAATCATAGTTCAGGCATAGATACACAGAGTAAATAAGCACACTCTATAACTTAAGACAGAAGGAGAAGGCACTAATAATCTGCTTACTGAAGTATATGTGTGGCATGACTTAAACACATACAAAACACAGAAAGTAGTAACTTTGGTCCAGAAGTAGAGGGTAATGGTATAAAAAAGAAAACCTTGGCATAGATCAAGAAGGCCATAGCACATAAATATCCATCAACAGTGTTTTATTATTTGACCATGATGCATAACAAACAACCTCAGATTATGAATTGAAACATAAAACAGGAGGAAGTAGTCATAGTGCAGAAATAAGTGGACATAATACAGGTGCAATCACAAATACAGTGTTATGTGACATACAGAATGTGAATTTTTTTTAAATGGCTTTGGTCCAGGAGCTGAAGGAATTAATGCAAATGGAGATCCCATGGCACATTCCCAAACAACCATGCTGCATGATGAACAGGCACTACTAGAGTCTGAGGATTTGACTATGATGCATAATCAGAAAGCCCTGCAACATGAGCTGACAGCCATTACATAAGAGGAGACAGCAATGATTCAAGAACAGATCTATGCAGCCTAAGTGCAGACAGTAATTGATATATGAAGGACTGTAGCAGATGGTAATGATGCAAAAGGAGATCATGAATACTATATGATCGCAATGTACCCTAAGACAACTGCAAACTGAGCTCTTGGCTATGTTATGAGATGATATAGAAGTAGACAGCAGTGATGGAAGGGAAGAATACCTCAGTGCTGGGCCTAAAAACCATCATGCATAAGCTAATACATAGTCCAATATACAGAAGATGGCATTCTGAGCACAGGATCAAACTGTAATCGCTCATGCTTAGAAAACTATGATTTTTTAAGTATGATACATGGAAGAGGAGCATGGTAAATGATCAAAAAAATATAGGACTAGAGAGACATGCTTTAGAGATTGTTCACATAGATAAGATATGAGATTTTAAAAATACAATACAGGAATAAATATTTGGGTGCAAAGTAAATGGCAATAGTAAAAATTAAAACAACACAGTATGTTTAAATAGTGATATGGTATGAACAAACATTCCTGGTGTTTGAGCTTCTAATATACAATCAGACAACTGCAAAATGTATGCTGAGAGTCAGGACACAGAGCTAAATAATATGATACAGAAACTGACAGCAATGACAGGAAACCAAAAAAGGGAATTCAAATGAAATAAATTTGATACATAAACTTATTTTGATAACATGAATGATGGCAATCTCATTGCAACAGTGGACACAATTACGCCTCATGCAGAAAACCATGGTATATGAGCATATTAGATAACCATGGTAATGCACATACAAGTATGTTTTAGGAACAATTAAAAATGGTAGGTCAAGAAAACCATAGACTAATACTTACTGAGATGGACATAGTACAATATTCACAAAATAAGATGGCATGTAATATTCCAGGAGCAGATGGCAGTGACCCTATAGATAACATCATGGCAAATGGTTGTATAACAGTTGTGCATTGTAAAGCCAGCACCAGTGCTTAACCATTTGACTATAATGCACACCATGATAATCTCAAAACATAGGCTGCCAATCATGATAGAGAATGAAGAAAAATTCTGGTATAATAATGATGATGACACTATTAAAATTATACTTATTTAGAACTTATTATATGCCAAATACTAAGCACTTTAAAAAGCAAGAATATGAGATAGATGTTATTATTTTAGGGAAAAACAGAAAGATGGAAAGTGATTTGTATATAATAGGGTCTAACCTCATTATACATCAGTGGTGCTATGCTACCTCTAGTGGATATGGTAATTATTTTTAAAAATGCATAACAGAGGAATTAATGGCTATATTGTTGATACAGACAATAATTCCTGTTGCATAAATTAATATATACTCCATTGCCAGACATTCATGGTGTATGAGCAGTCACACAATAGTCACAACATTTGACCAGAGGCACACTCAGATAATCCTGCAATATGAACTGACATCCAGGATGATGGAAGCACAGACAAACACAATGCTGTCAAAAGTAATAAATTGTTATTCATGATACAGATGATTCCATCCTTTTATCAGTTCAGGAGGAGACAATGACAACTGCATTTTTACACCATCATAGTGTATGAGCAAAAGTCTGTAGTACAACCCCATACACATATGAGCAGAAATTCCTTATGAATGCTCAGTCTACCATGGAGAATGAGCCAACACCTACACATAAAAGAAGACAGATATGACACAAAGAAAACGGCCACATAATTGAAATTGTGCAGATGATCACAATATATAATCAAAAAGCCACAAAACAGGAAAGAATACCTTGGTCTAGGAGGAGATTATAATATTAGAAGACACCATGACATGTGCTCCAATGATCACATGCAAGAAGAGCCACCACTGGTGTTTGAGAATTTAAAGTTACACCAATATACACTAAAATGTGAGCTATCAATTATGATACAGGTACAAGTGGAAATAGTATAGTAGTCAAGTACTTTTCTATTCTTTCTCAGAAAGACGTGGTGAATGATGAAAAACAACATGGCAATGACTGGCTTTGCCAAAGAAGTAAAGGGTGTATGTACAAAAGGAAAAACCAAGGCATAACATCAGATGATTATGCTGAATGGACAGCCATCATCAGTAATTTAGCATGTGACTAAGGTGCACAACCAGACATTATTCTCAGATAAAGAGTAAAGAGACATAATACAAATAATATAACAATATCAGCAAATACCTATCATTTACATGTGTTAGGCACTAATCTAAGCATTTTACATTTGCATCTTTGAATCCTCACAACAATCCTATAAGGTAAGAATTATTATTTATTTTACAGTTTAGAAAACAGAGAAATGGAAGGGTGAAATGACTTGCTAAAGAATTTCAAACTATTTAATAGGAGAACTGGGATTTAAGTCCAAGCAATGAGTGTTATGCATATACACTGATGGTGCCATGCTTCCTCATATGGATGTGATACAAGATTAGAAACACAGAGCATAGGAACAAATGGCTTTGGTCCAGAAGCAGACGGCAATGTAGCAAAAGTAGACACCGTAGCACATGCTCAAACATCCGTGGTGCATGAACAGCCACCACAGGAGTCTGAGCATTTGACCACGATGCACACTCAGGTTCTGCAACAGAAGCTGACATCCAATACATAGGAGTAGATACTGAGGATGAACAAGGAGGCAAACACACTATATAACTAATAATAATGGTACACAAAATGACATTGATGGTACAGAAAATTCCATTTTTAGTACAATGTAGACAATGATGGTGCATTTTCATAAATCCTGATGAATGAGCAGAAGATCATAGCTAAATGGCATAAGCACATTCATACGACCATGAAAAATGAACCAGTGCTCACTTAGAGCCAAGAGACATTTTACAGTAGAAACTAATAAGTGGAGACCTCACAGATGGATGATACAAGATCAAAACATCTCAAAACATGAATGATTATTTCAAATGCAGTTCAGACAAAAGTTGATGAAAGCTATTGGTGATATTCAACTGTTTGATCTTGATATAAACAGGAACACAAAAGCAGTTTACACTATTATGTAACAGTTATGCCAAAGGAGCTAAGAGACATAGATATAGCACATAAACTTGTTTTCAGAGAATAAAACCATGATGTGGTGCTTACTTAGATATTGTGCTTTACACAATAGCCATGGTACAGGGATAAACAGCTTTGTCCATGAGTAGATGTCAGATATGTCAAAAGATATCTGATACCATATGCTCAGATGACCATTGCATTAACAGCCAGCACTAGCATTTGGGCATTTGACTAGATGGTTACCTACACAGCCCATGACATAAAGTGAAAGAATGCTACAGGCTCAGGTAGACATGAAACTACAATTCCCAAAATGGATAGGGTTGGGATTAAAAATCACTATTTTCTTTAGCCTGGGAGAAGATGGTAATGATTAAACAGGTGAAGTCATGATTTATGCTAAAACAGCCATGTTGCATGAACAGCCATCACATCATAGGCATTTGAGCATTTGACTGTGATGAACAATTAGCCCAGTGACATAAGATAACATCTACCTTTTTGTAACAGATAAACAATGTGAGGGAAAAGGCAGAAGTGATCTAAGAGTACAGAACCATAAAATATGAGTAAATACCAAACTGATATACATGATGCATAAAAACTATTTCTCTGTAAAGCAGTAGACAATGAAGATTCCTGCTCAGAAACCATGGGGTATGAGCAGACAAGCATGCTGCATGCTCAGACAACCATGGTGCATGAGCAAAAACCTATAATACAAAAGCAGGTGGGTGTGATACAAGAGTGAATAACACAATGAGGAATATGCCCAGATGGACAGGACATTTGATTAAAGGAAGCATAACACATGAATACAATTTCTTTAGGCAAACAGCATAGGACAATGATGCTAGAGGAGATATCATGGCACATGCTCAGATAATCATGGTGCATGAACAACTAACACTAATATTTGAATGTTTAACCATGATGTACACCCAGATATCCCAATAAAAATAAGCTGATGACCATAATATAGGAGCAGATGAACAAGGATATTAAAGAAGATGCTGACAATAAAACAGCAGAAAACAATACTGCAATAGCTAATAGAATACTACAGATGGCCATAATTCAAAAGTCCTCCATGGCATATACTCATATAATGATGCTTTAAACACTATCACAAGTATCAGCATTTGACCATAATGTACACCTCAAAAACTCCAGAATTTGAGCTGACAATTATTATACATGATCAAATGGAGCAGTATCATTATCATCGTCAGTATATCATCATCATCATCATCATCATCATCATCACTACCTGCCAGGCAGTATTACGAATATTTTATGTATAATAACTTATATAATCCTCACAATAACCTTATATTTTTTGTCATTTTGCAGGAAACTGAAGCATGAAGATATAAATTGATGTGTCCATTTTATGAACTCATGTGTCTAAGATCTCAAACTAGTAAGTAGATAATCCAGGATTCAAAATCTGTCATTTTGGCTCCACTATCCATTATTTTAAATATGACAATAAATGACAATATGCTGTGATTCTTCTGACAGACATGATACCAGATTTTAAAACAGAGCAGAAAAATGAGTGGCTTTGTTCCAGAAGCAGATGGCAATGTTGCAAAAGTAGACACCATAGCACATGTTCAAACATCCGTGGTGTATGAGCAGCCACCACAGGAGTCTGAGCATTTGACCACGATGCACACACAGAAGATCCACAACATGAGCTGATACCAGGTTATAGGAGTACACAGATGACAAAGGACAGAGAAAACTCATCACAATAGTGAAAACCATGGTGTAGAAATTAATATACATGGTGCAAAATACTCATTCTCAGTAAAAGTAGACAATGACTGTGTATTTTCACACAAGCATGGTGTTTAAGTTGAAATACATACAACAACTTCAAGTACAATATATGAGCAAAAAATCATTATGCATGTTTATATTATCATGAAGAATAGGTCAATTCATACACGAAAATGGGGATAGATATGGTATCCCAGGAAAGAACCACAGAGTAAAAACTGCTCAGGTGATACAAAAAATACAGGTATGTATGGCATTTTGTCCAAAAAAAAGATCAAAATAATGCAGGATGTTCAGATGAATAAGATGCCAAAAAGCATCTTTCAATATGTGTTCATGTGGTACAATCAGACACCTACAGGACATAGGCTGTCAATTATGACACAGGTGCAGATGGACATGGTATAGAAATAAAATATGATGTGATTTTTACTCGGGTAGACATGGTATGTAATAAAAAATAACCATGCAAGCCCAAGAGAAGATGACAGTGGTACAAAAGAAGACTCACATGAACATAATAACTCATAAAAAATAACCATGGTTACTGACTCTACACATTTGTGTTTGGGCATGATATAAACTCAAATGATCCCATTACACAAACTAACAGTTATGATACCATTAATAGACATGATACAGCAACAGACAGCAAATATGGAGAAAACACTCATTGTGCAGGAGCCAGTAACCACAGTTTAGGAACTAATATTCATGTTATAAAAGTTATCATTCTCCACACAGAAGGATATTATGTTTCTCTTTTAATGATGGGTTTCTATATTAATGACGGGTGAGCAATATCTATCGTGTACACACAGAGAACCAATTAGTATACACATACAATACACAAACAGTTGGCTATCCTTCAGGAATTGTATGGATTCAGATGCATATCACTATTTGATACCCATAATAGAGAAACAAGTTTTCAGTCAAAGATAAGATGACAATGGTGTAAAATGACACCCCATGCCATATGCTCAGATGGCTCTTTTGTTTGACCATCTGATCATGATGCACAACTTAACAACTACAAAATGTGAGGTAATGAATGATGATAGAGAAGACTATATCACAAAAAGATATGCAAAATACAGGAGTAACTGGATATACAGGAGGAAAAAGCAATGTTTGAAGTAGGAGCGAGACATGACTGGTATATGAGTTAGTAACAATGCTGCACAATGTCATAACTATGACATAGAAGTTCGTCAATCACAGATCAATCTCAAACATCAGTGATATGTGAACAGAGAACTAAGCTGTAGTGCTTCCTCAGATGAACATATGCCTAATTTAAAAGCTACAACATAAAAGCAAATATCTCCAAATGTAAATGCTACTATGGGATGAATTGTGTCCTACAAAAAATGTACACTGAAGTGATAACTCCCAGTACCTGTGGATGTGACCTTATTTTGTAATACTCTTTGTAGATGTAATCAACTTAAGATGCCATTATACTGGATTTGGGTGGGCCCTAAATCCAATCCCTGGTGTCCTTATAAGAATGGGGAAATTTAGACATAACAGACAAGAAGAGAATATCATGTGACAATGAAGGTAGAGATTGGAGTGATGTCGCCACAAGCCAAGAAACATTTGGGATTACCAGATGCTGAAAAATGCAAGGATGACTCCTTTGCTAGAGGCTTGAGAGACAGCTTGGCTTTATTGACACCTTGATTTACAACTTTCAGCCTCCAGAATGGTGAGAAAATACATTTCTGTTGTTTTAAGCCACCCAGTTTATACCACTTCGTTATGGCATCCTTGGGAAACAAAATCAGATGACCTTGTTACAAAAGGACTATGAGACATGTTTAAATGACTGCATGGTATATAAAATCTCCCCCTGTAGTTTTGCCACCTGTAGTCTGAACAAAACTCACACTCAGAAAAACCCTAAATATTATCAGAAAGCCATAATATATGAACTGACAGTCGTAGTACAGTGTGCTCACAATCATCTATTATTAGTAGAGAGTAATAGAAGCATCCAAATACCTTGTGACTATAGTCAACATTGTACATGAGAATAGTACATTGATATGATAGTTTAAACAATGAACCATGCCAAGAAAATCATTCATGAGTTGGAAATTGCTGTATAATAGCCTTAAGCTCTGGGAGAGGTGTATATCATTATGATAAATGTTCAGATAAATTTTAGACAAGGTAAATTGCACATAACACAGAAGTCATTGGCTATGGCTTGATACATGGGCAAGTATAACTAACATATGCTTGAATATCATGATATATGACATCATAAACATGGTTCAGGTTTATGTGCATAAAGTCTTCTTATATAGGAGCAGATACTTATAATCCAGGATCAGAAGGCCATGATGCTTACTTGGATATCTAAGCATGCAGAATCAAAAGTGCAATATTTCAGGGAAAGATAACCATATATTTATACAGTATGTCATGTTAAAACAGCATTGGTGTGTGAGCCAAAGGCCATGGTGAAAAAGTAGGTTATCTTAAGCCTAAAGACATACAATCTCTGCAGAAGCTGGTCCCAGGGAAGTGCACTGGGGAATGGAGACATATTTGGCCCCTATAAGGGATGCTTTGTGAGAACCACACTCTGTACCTTCTGTGGCTTAAGTGATCAAATAACTTATAGCCAAAACTTGGACACTTTGGAAAAACACACTTTAATAATAATTAGGCCAAGTTAATAGGCGTAAACCAGGACTATAGTAGACATATGGACACCCTGCCTATTGTCATTTAAGACTTCTTTTCAACCTGATAACCAAACAAAAACCTTTTTCCTCTTTAGAATATCCTGCATATGCTATTTCCAACAGAAGCAGAAGCCACAGTAGACAGGTCATGCTTCAGGTAGGAAATGCTCTTATCACATCAAAACTCTAGATCTGGGAAAATAAACAAACAATCTCTACTTATTACTACCCTCTTAAAGTGTTCTTCACTCCAGGCTATTTGTATTCCAAATAAAAATTCAGTGCTTCAGCTATTCAGTAACATTGAGAAAAAAATCTTGAATGACACATCTATGACTTTGCCTTGACCATTAACATATCTAAAATACACTTATCTTTCCTCTACTTTCTTTTTCTTATTTGATTATATTTATTGATTTTGTTGGTTTTTTTTTACTAGACTTTAAGTTCTGGGATACATGTGCAGAATATGCTTTCTTTTCTTTCTCATTTTCTTATAAAAAAGGGAAAAATTCTCCCGTTTATTAAATCTCTTTAACTTCTCTCAGAGCACATTTTTCACATTTGTGGATTGGGAACAATACCCACCTTATCAGGTTGTTAGAATTAATTAAGATACTGTGTATAAAGTATCTATCCCAAAATGAAACATGTAATAGGTGCTTGGTGACAATGTCATCAACAGCATTATCACTCTGTCATCAAGTCGTATGCTGCTGGGCTATCACAGTTGACACCCTCTGAGATTACCCTGACTGCTAGGAATAGCCCAGGACCATTCTGCAGTCATTGTTTGGATGACTTTAGTTATAATCTCTTCCCTCAGGAACAGATCATTAGCTTTTACATCTACTTGTGGCCACAGCTGCAGCCTCCTTTCCTCTTGGCTTCAATTCTGCCACAGCCTAAGGAAACTAAAAAGACTCCCAAGCCTGCTCAAATCCCATTTAAGTGTGTTAGGCTCTGATCAAGGTCAGAGAGATCAAGTGGCTGGCTTTTCATGTTATATCTACCAGGTGGAGTTTTTCTACCATTTATTTTCTTTTTTTTTTTTTTTCCTTTACAGCTCTGTTCTGTTCCTAAGGGCCAGGCCCACAGGGGATACTTCAGAACCACCAAACTATTCTTTCAGATGGCACAGCAGACCCTGAAGAGAACTGCTCTAACTTAAATACCTTCTAACCTCACCATTTTTCTAGCACTACCCAACCTTTGGCCGTGGTTCTTATAAGAGGGAGGAAAGTGTTGACCCGTATGTCATTGGTTCTAAACAAGCTATGATCTCTTTGTTACTGCCACCCATTTAACCACCTAAGGCTCCTAGAAAACAATGAATGAAGGGTATAGAAAAAAACTTTCAGGAAAGACATATTTTTCTCCTTTCATATAAAAAAGTACAGAAGTTTTGAAACAATTCAAATTGAATTTGCTGATATATGTTTGTGCTTAGACAAACACTAAATTCTACAACATAAATAATGTCAATAAAGGAAAATACCAAGTTTGTGATTGCACATACCAATAAATAAATACATTTGCTCAATAATTTTTTTTAAAAAGCACACAAACATGTTCTGTGTCCAGAATACCATAACACACAATTAAATAAGCATGGAAGGGAATCAGATGGTTATAGTAAGGAACACAGAAAAGCAACAATCATGGTGTTGGAATGTGTCTCCAAGATGTGTGTGGCGATAGTCATGATATATCAATATGCACTCATCCTGCAAGGGGATAAAACCTTTAGTGTCTCAGAAGATGCAGAAGGAATTTGATGATTGTTGACTTGGGGAGAACTAATCTCTGGTCAGATAATATAGCTCCCAAGAGGCAAACTTCCTACTCTAGTAAAGACCCACACAGATAAGGGATGGGGAAAGAGACAGATTATGCAGGATTAATCTCAGTCCTAATTCTTAGAAGTTTCTTAAGATAATAGAGGTGTGCCACCACAGCCACTCAGGCTAGGTGAGTAAACGGTCAAACAGACAGAAGTTTAATCTGTTTATTCATGTTCTGAGAAAACATTTTACAATTGTGCTAAATTCTGACAAAACAGTATTCACCAAAATAAAGATTCTCAACTTCAAGTGGTTGACAGTTTACTGGAAAGAAATACTAATTATTATGAAGTATGATTGGGAAATAGAGGAAGATATCACAGGGGAAGTTTCTCAGTAGGAGCTGGTGAAGTTCAAATTTAAAAAAAAATAAAAAGAAGAGGAAGAATTTTCTATCACATATGAAGACCAAAAGGAGCCAAAGATCATACTATGCTAGAAAATATTAAAGTAGTTCAGTACTTCTGAAGCAAAGAGAAATAAGAGGAGAGTGGGTAGAAATAAGACCAGAAAGGTAAGCAGAAACAGTTCACTTGTGGTCTTGCAAGCTGCTTCAAATAATTTAGGTTTGATTTTTAGAAAAAACAAAAACCACTGAAGAATTCTGTTACACTAGCAAATCTGAATATTAGAGAGAGCTTTCTGGTTGCTAGATATGAAGTGAAATTAATACTGGAAAATAGAGTAAGAGGTTGCAGTCAGATGTAGTGAGGTGATTTTGCAATAGCTACAAGGAAGACTGCAAAACTCTGCAGGAATAGTTTTGAAGTTCTGAGCACCTCTAGATCCGCAACCTAATGGAACCCTGGTGGCTTACTTGGTAAATACATCACTAGACAGACAAACACCACCTTCTGTAATATGAATTGAGGCCTTTATTTTGAAGAGCTAAAATGGATAACATATTGTATGTCCTCTTCAACATGAAGGCCTTGATTCATTGCAAGTGAAAATATGGGGCAGAGAAGTTGAGGAAGGGGGATCTCTCTTTTTGAGCAAAGAGGATACACACACATATACACACACATCACTTTGAAATATATAAAATTATTTCTCACATTAATTTATGTTTTATTAATATTAGTTTTAATTACTCATTTAGGAACCTAGACTTTAAATTTAAAATCAAATGGTCTGGACACAGTGGCTTACTTCTATATTACCAGCACTTTGAGAGACTAAGGTAGGAGAACCACTTGAGGTCAGGAGTTCAAAACCACCCTGGGCAACATTGAGTCTCTACAAAAGATCCCATCTGTACAAAATAAATAAATAAAATAAAATTTGCTGGGCGTCATGACATGTACCTATAGTCCCAGCTACTTGGGAGGCTGAGATAGGAGCATCACTTGAACCCAGGAGTTGGAGGCTGAAGTGAGTTGTGACCTCACCACTGTACTCCTGCCTGGGAAACAGAGTAAGACCCTGTCTCAAAAAATAAATAAAATAAAATAACATTAAAAAGTGACTCTCTTAGTGTGGTAGCAAGATTTTGGTCCCCATGATATCTGTCCCCTATTATTAAACCTGTAAATATGTTAACATTACACAACCAAAGAGACTTTGCATATGGAATAGCTGATAATCAACTGACTTTAAAGTAGATGTATTATCCTGTATTATCCAGGTGGGTCCAATATAATTACATTAGCCCTTAAAAGCAAAAGAGGAAGGGCAGAATAAGAGCTCTGAGAGATGGGACAGAAGAGGCAGGAGAGATTCAAAGCATAAAATGTCCTCAATCCTCTGTTGCTGCTTTTGAAGATGAAGGGATCCATGAGCCAGAGAATGTGGGTGATCCCTAAAAGCTGATAAAAAACTCTGGCCAAAGGCAGCAAGGAAACAAGGACCTCAGTTTAATCATCACATAAAACAGAAGTCTGTCAACGACCTGAGTGAGCTTGGAAGCAGATTCATCACCAGAGCCTCCAGAAAAATAATGACAATATTTTGACTTCATCTTTGTGAGACTATTTAAGAAAAGGACCCAGGTCAGTCAACCAGAATTCTTATCTATAAAGTTGTGAGATGTAAAATGTGTGTTATTTTAAATGGTTATATTTTTAGTAGTTTGTCATATCAGCAATAGAAAGATAATACGCTTAGGTTCTTCATCTCTAAGAGAAGGATAATCGTTCTTTGGAATGTGTGATGATTTCATGAGTATGTATACATATACTTTATAAATTGATTAGAGTACACAGCATATCCAATAAATGGCTGTAAGTGATGTTACATTAATAATAAATTCTACCTGTGCACTTACGATGTATTTTGCCATTCATTACCAGATTTTATCGTTATCACAATCCTGATAGGTAAGCAAGGTAAGAATTTTTCAACCTACATAATAGATAAGAATCTAAAACACAAAGAGGCTTTTACTTGCTCACAAACTAATTACTAATAAGTATAAAAGAAGGGACTGAACTGAAAACCTCTGACTCCTGGTCAGATGTTATTTCCATAGTTTATTTAAAATGTGAATATTTCTGGAAGAACTGTCTATGTTATACTATTGGGAGTGAAAGGAATACCTTTTGTTCAAGTTGTTGTTTAGAAGCCTCCAATGTAGCACAGGACTGGCCTAGGCTCTTGGAATGAATATTTGCAAGAAATATCATTTCACAAAGGATCTGCTTGGAGACCATCCTAGGAGAACAGTGACTATAGGATAGAGAGATTTAGATAAAACCATGTAGAAACCAGCACTAAGGGATTTAAGAATCTGATATAGCTGTCTGAAGAGCAAAAAAAACATGTAGTTCTTAAGCCTAGAGCATTCTGATTTCAGCCAAAGCCATTAATCCTCTCTGCTTCCTGCTTCTTCAGCTTACCAATACACCCCTCCCAACAGCTTCACAGTTCAGCTTTATTTCAAAGTTCAAGAATCTCAGATACAAATCCAGAATATCTGAAGCTAGAAAGCAACCACAGTAGCAAAGACTACTTTCATATGTACAAATCAAGAAACACAATAGTACAGGATCTCCATAAGGAATACTGTCTATATCTGGATAAATGGTGAACCAAGGCAGAATCTCCTGCTCCAGAAGCTGATGGAAGAAATTTTTCTCCATTCTGCAGTTTGTGCCAATGCATTAATCCAATGCTTATCCCTACCTAGCCATCACACACTGTCTACATGTCAAGATGGGGAAGGACACTAGGAAATTCATGGAATTTAGCACACAGCAAAAACAAGATTATCTGTGTGACTGAATCTCTTTTTGCTACACAAATAAATTTAAGGAATAGATTTTAAGTTAGCTGTAAGTTTGGGGACATTTCACTTCCTCTACTGAGCCTTAATTTCCTCATTTATAAGATAAATTGATTAAACTAGACAATGACTAAACTTCTAAGCCTAATAGTCTATAATTCAGAGAAATATTAACTGAGAGTGAAGCAGGAGCATAAAAGTGGCACTGGGTCCCTATATACCTTTCTTTCCCTATGTATAAGTTTTTCTTCGAATTAGAAACCTTCAGGGATAATAAAGGAATTCGAGAAATATGGAAGTCAAATATTATGATAAAATGTTGAGATAATTAATGCTATAAAAATTATTAACTATATAGCATGTGACAGATCCTGTACCAAGACTGAGGATACAAATATAAAACAGGAAAAATGTCCTCCTGGGCACAGACAAAAACATAACTAGCATTTACCATAAAACACAATTTAATAACAGAAACAGCACTTTAAATACTGTATTGTTTTCCATTTGAAAAAGGCAACCATAATTTGAGAAGATCAAAGAGAGTATAAAATTGAATAAAGGAGGTTGCATCTGAGTGAAAATTTGGAAGCTATATTAACATTAGAATAAATGGGATGGACATTTTATAAGAGTTAATACTTATACGTCTTAAAAGAAACATGTTCTCACAAAGGAATATTTTTAAAATAAATATTCTAGTGTGGCAATATATATTTATGTGAAGTGTATAAAAAACTTTAGACTTACTAGTGAAACATTAAAAGAATTCTTTTCAAAGTTGGGAAGAAGATAAAACTGGCTGCTAACACTAACCCTATTCAATATAGCACTAAAAATTCTGGCCAATGAATTAAGCTAAGAAAAAAACTGAATAAATCTTAGAAAAAAAAGAGAAAAAGCATCAGTTTGCAATGGAATAAAAAAGAGTTTACTGTAAGCTGGACAAATAAATAAAAATACACTAGTCAATATCCTTTGCAAACAACAACAATAACCAATTAAAAATGTAATGAAAGAAAAAAGCCATTAATATTAGCAACAAAACTATAACAAAATATACACAAAACCTACTTGAAGAAAACTGCACAACTTTATGACGAATTTCTGCTTATGGCTATGATGGACAACTTTTTACAATACACCAAGTCATCCACCAAGAAAATCTAAAATACTTCCATAAAATGTGTGTGTGTGTGTGCACACACACACGCACACACGCGCACATGGTAGGGAGTTGAAACAACATGGCAGGGAGTTCCCTGCATTTTCTTTTTTCCTCCCACAAATCTTAAACTAGGAGTTAGAAAAGTGTGCAGCAGAGAACCACCAACAGAGAGAGACAAAAAAAAAAAAAAGTCCCTAAGAAAAGTCTGTCTTGTCTAACTAAAGGATCAAGAAAGGGATATCTCAGAAAGACAGAAAACTTATTGACAATACCTGCCGTACCCTAGCCAAACACCACAAACAGTCCATCACCAGCAGTGGAAGAGGAAGCCAAGTGAGGGACCCAAACTTTCAGCTCCATCCAGAAGTACAGGTAGTCTGAGGTGATGATTTTCTTTTCTATGGACAGAGCACTGGCAGAGGCTGAGTGAGGAGTCTAAACTCCAAACCCTTCCAACCAGGAAAAGCAAGAAAAGCAAGACAGCCAGGAGATCATTTATTATTATTATTATTAGCTCTCAGTGTCTAAGGAAATTGCTTTCAAATCACTAGCTGACCACTAAGTGAAGAAAGCACAGACTTCAGTGACCACAAAACGCATAGAGTGCAGTCTTCAAAAAATAGTTTAGAGGAGGGAAGTGGAGCAAGATGGCTAATTATACCTTCCAGTGATTGTCACCCTGCAAGGACACCAAATTGAACGACTATGCATGCAAGAAAGCAACTTTATAGGAAAAAAATACTCATGTAAGAGATCAACTTAACTGGTTTTAATATTTAATATAATATCAAGGAAGGAGGCATTCAAGAGGGTAAGAAATTGCCAACACCACCCCTTCCCTGTCCTTTATCCATTCCTGTGGAGAGAGAGAATCTGTGTGCTTAAAGGAGGAAGAGCAAGGTGAATATGGGTCTTTGTATTAAAATTCAGTGGCTCTGTCACAGTGGCACAGAATATAAGGCAGAATTCTGCTGGTGCCATGGTACATCTACACCAGCACTAGGCCAGAGGGTAATTCTGCACCCTCACAAAAAAGTCAAGTACAGGTCAGCTCCACCATCAGCCAACAAAAGTGGCCTGGGGCCCCAAATAAACTTAAGTGTCTGTCAGGACACAAAGAATGCAGGCCTTAGGCAAGTCCTGGTGCTGTGCTGGTCTCTAAGGAACACCAGCTATGATATATGGGGCCTGCATCACCCTTTTTCCCACTCCAGGCAGTGCATCTCAGGAAAGAAACTCCTTCCACTTGGGGGAAGGAGAGAAGAGTACAGAAAATTTTGTCTTGCAACTTGGGTACCAGCTCAACCACAGTAAAATAAAGCACCAAGCAACTTCCCGAATCCCCTAATTCCTGACCCTAGATCCTAGATTGCATTCCTAGACTCACCCTGGGCCAGTAGGGAATGACTGTCTTGAAGGGAAGGACCCAGTCCTGGTAGGATTCACCACCTACTGACTAAAGAGCTCTTGGGTCTTGAATAAACATCAGTGGTAGCTAGGCAGTAGACTCCATGGCCCTTAGGCAAGACCCAGTACTATGCTGGCTTCAGGTGTGAACCAGCACAGTCCTGTGGTTGTTCACACCTGAAGTGGTAGTGAACACATCACCATGGAGTGTTCATATGGGAGTGTTCACATCACCTCTCCCTGACTCCAGACAGCCTATCATGGAAAGACAGACTCCTTCTAATTAAGGGAAGAAAGGGGAAAAGACAGGTTTTGCCAGGTATTCTAGGAATTTTCCCTTATCTTATTTAAGCCTGGGGTCACTGCAAGAGTCACATCATTCTTGAGTTTAGTGTGCCTCCAAGTGCTGATACAGCTGCAGTGACCCCAGGCTTAAATCATAAGACATATGAGAGAGAGGACCAACAAAACCAGAAAGCAAATGACAAAATGGCAGTAGGAAATTTGTACCTATCAATAATAACCTTTAATGTAAATGGACTAAATTTGCCAATAAAAGACATGGAGTGGCTGAATGGATTTAAGAAAATAAGATCCAACTCTATGCTGTCTGTAAGAAATTCACTTCACCTGTAAAGATGCATGTAGACTGAAAAGAAGAAAGGATGGAAAAAGATATTCCATGCAAATGGAAATCCAAAACAGAAGGATTAGCTACCTTATGTTAGATAAAACAGATTTCATGACAAAAAAAAAATCTATAAAAAGGGAGGCCGAGGCGCGTGGATCACGAGGTCAAGAGATCGAGACCATCCTGGTCAACATGGTGAAACCCCATCTCTACTAAAAATACAAAAAAAATTAGCTGGGCATGGTGGAACGTGCCTGTAATCCCGGCTACTCAGGAGGCTGAGGCAGGAGAATTGCCTGAACCCAGGAGAAGGAGGTTGCGGTGAGCTGAGATCGCGCCATTGCACTCCAGCCTAGGTAACAAGAGCAAAACTCTGTCTCAAAAAAAAGAGAACAAGGTAATGACATAATAATAAAGGGGTCAATTCAGCAAGAGGATATTACAATTTTAAATATCTATGCACCTAACACTTGAGTACTCATATATATATATATGTATATATACACACACATATACACACACACTTATATATATGTATATATGGCAAATGTTATTAGAGCTAAAGAGCAAGATAGACTCTAATACAATAATAGCTGGGGACAACAATATGCGACTTTCAGCATTGGACAAATAATCCAAACAGAAAATCAACAAAGAAACATCCAATGTAATCAGCAATATAGACCAACTGTACATAATAGACATTTACAAACTATTTTAACCAACAGTGGAGAATACACATTCTTTTCCTAAGTATGTGGAACATTTTCGAGGATAGACCATATGTTAGACCATGAAGCAAGTCTCAAAAAATAAAAAATAAATAAATAAATTACATAAAGTATATTTTTCTGACCACATGGAATATAACTAGAAATTAATAACAAGAGGAATTTTGGAACTGTACAAACACACAGAAATTAAACAATTGGTTTCTAAATGACCATTGAGCCAATAAACAAAGTAAGAACATATATTTTTTAATTCTTGAAACAAATGAAAATGGAAACACAACATACCAAAGCCTATGGGATTTGCAAAAGAAGTACAGATAAGACAGTTTTTAGCATCAACACCTAGATCAAAAAGGTAGAAAAGCTACAAATAAATAACCAAATGCTGCATCTGAAAAACTAGAAAAGGAAGAGCAAAACAAACTCAAAGTTAGCAGAGGAAAGAAAGAACAGAGCAGAAATAAATGATATTGACACTAAAACAATACAAAAGATCACAAAAATGAAAAGTTTTTTTATAAAAAATAAACAACATAAACAAACGTTTAGTCCAACTAACTTAAAAAGAAAGCAAGAAAAGATTCAAATGAATAAGATCAGAGATGTAAAAAGAGACATTATAAATGATATCACAGAAATTAAAAGGATCATTAGAGATTATGTGCAATTTTATGCAAATAAGTTGGAAAACCTAGAAGAACTGATAAATTCCTAGACATATACAACCTACAAAGATTGAACTGTGAAGCAATCCAAAAGCTGAGTAGATCAATAATAAGTAATGAGATAGAAGCAGTAATAAAATGTCTTCCATCAAAGAAAAGCTGAGGACCTGATGGCTTCACTGCCAAATTCTATCAAACATTTAAAGAAAAACTAATATCAGTTCTATTCAAACTGTCCCAAACAAATGGAGAGGGAGTACTTCCAAACTCATTCTATGCGGCCAATATTACACCAATACCAAAACCATCCCTAGACCAAAGACACAACCAGAGGAAGACTCAACAACAAACAATCTTGCATGTTCTTCGCATGTACCCCAAAACCAAAAATGCAATAAAAGAAACTGCAAGGCAATATCACTAATGAACATAGATGCTAAAATCCTCAACAAAATACTAGTAAGCTGAATTCAATAACACATGAAAAAGATCACTCATCATGACCAAGTGAGATAAGTCAGGAATAAAAGGATGTTTCAATGTATGCAAACCAATCAGTGTGATACCTTATACCTACAGAATGAAGGACAAAAACTGTGTGATCATTTTAATTGATATCAAAAAAGTCTCCAATAAAATTCAACATCCCTTCATGGTAAAAACTCTCAATATCTGAGTACAGAAAGAATATATCTTAACACGATAAAAAGCCATATATGACAAACTCACAGTAGTATCATACTGAGCAGGGAAGAATGGAAAGCCTTTCCTCTAATATCTGGAACAAGAGAAGAATGCTCACTTTTGTCACTTTCATTCTATTTGGTACTGGAAGTCCTAGCCAGAGCAATTAGACAAAAGAAAGAAACAAGGGGCATACAAACTAGAAAAGAAGAAATCAAATTATCCTTTTTTGAAGATATAATCTTACATTGTTAAAAACAAAACTATTCTACCAAAACCTATTAGAACTGATTTAAAAACCTAAATAAAGTTACAGGATACAAAATCATCATGCAAAAATAAGTAGCATTTTTATATGTAAACAGTGAACAATCTGAAATAGAAACAAAGAAAGTAATCCCATTTACAATGACTACAAATAAAGTTAAACACCTAGAAATAAAGCTAACCAAAAAATGACAGATCTCTACAAAGAAAACTGTAAAATATTGATGTGAAAAATTGAACAGGACAAGAAAATGGAAAGATAGTTCATGTTAATGGATTGGAAGAATCAACATTATTAAAGTGTCCATTCTATGCAAAGTAATCCACAGACCCAATGTAATTCCTATCAAAATGCCAATGATATTCTTCATAGAAATAGAGAAAATAGCCCTAACTGTATATGGAACCACAACCACCAAGGACCAGGAGAAGCCAAAGCCATCCTGAGGTGGTAAAGAAAAAAAACCTGGAGAAATCATATTCCCTGACTTTAAATTATACTACAAAGGTATAGTAACTAAAGTATCATGGCCTGGCATAAAAATAGACACATTGACCAATGGAATAGAATAGATAAGCCAGATGCAAATCCATGCATTTACGGCCAATTCATTTTTGACAAAGGTGCCAAGAACATACATTGGGACAAGGACAACCCCTTTAATATATATTGCTGAGAAAACTGGATATCCAATATGCAGAAGAGTGAAATTCGACCCCTGTTTCTCACCATACACAAATATAAAGTTGGCCAGACACGGTGGCTCATGCCTGTAATTCCAATGCTTTGGGTAGCTGAGGCAGGAGTATCGCTTGAGGCCTGGAGTTTGAGATCAGCCTAGGTAACACAGTGAGACCCAGTCTCTAAAAAAATAATTTTAAAAAATTATCCAGGCATGGTGGTACATGCCTGTAGTTTCAGTTATTCAGAAGGTTCACTCTTGTCTAGGAGTTTCAGGTTATAATCACCTATGATTGCACCACTGCACTCCGGCCAGGGTGGCAGAGTGATATTCCATCTCTAAAGAAAAAAAATAAATCAAATCAAAATGGATTCAAAACTTAAACCTAAGATATGAAGCTATGAGACTACTGAAAGAAAACATTAGGGAAACACTCCAGGACATTGGTCTTGGCAAATATTTATTGACTGAGACCTCAAAAGCACAGGAAACAAAGCAAAAATGGACAAATGGAGTCACATAAAGCCAAAAATTTACACAGCAAAAGAAACGATCAACAAAGAGGGACCCATAGAAGAAAATATCTACAAACTACCCACATGACAAGAGATTAATAAACAGAATATATAAGGAGATCAAGCAACTCAATACCAAAAAAATCTGATTTAAAAATGAACAAAAGATAGGCAATAATGAATGCTGGCAAAGCTGTGAAGAAAAGGCAACCCTCATACACTGTTAGTGGAAAGGTAAATTAATACAACCACTAGGGAGAACAGTACGAAGATTCCTTAAAAAAATAAAAAGAGAACTATCATATGACCTAGCAATCCCACTGTTGGTTATATATCCAAAAGAAAGGAAATCAGTCTATCAAAAAGATATCTGCACTGTCATGTGTAGTGAAGCTTTATTAACAAGAGGCAAAACAGAGAATCAACCTAAAGTCCATCAGTGAATAAATGGGTAAAGGAAATGTGGGACATATATACGATGGAATATTATTTGTCATAAAAAAAAGAATGAAATCCTGTCATTTGCAAAAACATGGATGGAACTGGAGGACATTATTCATTATGTTAAGTGAACTAAGCCAGGCACAAAAAAAAAAACTTTGCATGTTCCCGCTCATTTGTGAGAACTAAAACTTAAAACAATTGAATTAACACAGAGAGTAGAATAAGGATTATCAGAGGCAGGGAAGGGTTGTGGGGGGAAGGATAAGGAGATAATGGTTAGCAAGTACAAATATACGGTTAGATAGAAGGAACAAGAGGTAGTATTTGATAGTACAAAAGAGTGAATATAGTTAACAATAATTTATCATATATTTTTAAATAACAAAAAAAGTGAAATTGGAATGTTTCTAACACAAATAAATGAAAAACACTTGAGGTGATGGGTACCCCAATTATGCTATTGGATCAATACACATTGTATACCTGTATCAAGACATCACATGTACCCCATAAATATGTATAACTAACATGTATCCATAATAATTAACAAATTTTTTTTTTTGTCTTGAGATGGAGTTTCGCTCTTGTTACCCAGGCTGGAGTGCAATGGCGCGATCTCGGCTCACCGCAACCTCCGCCTCCTGGGTTCAGGCAATTCTCCTGCCTCAGCCTCACAAGTAGCTGGGATTACAGGCACACGCCACCGTGCCCAGCTAATTTTTCTTATATATTTAGTAGAGACAGGGTTTCACCACGTTGATCTGGATGGTCTCGATCTCTTGACCTTGTGATCCACCCGCCTCGGCCTCCCAAAGTGCTGGGATTACAGGCTTGAGCCACCGCGCCCGGCCTAATTAACAAATTTTTATTTAAAGTTTAAAAAACAAAAGCATCACATATACTCCATCAACATATAGAACTATTATATGCCCATAATTATTTAAAATAAACATTTTAATCAATAAAGAAATTAAATAAATTGTTTAGAAAAAAATCATTAAGCAAAGAAACTCACAAAAAAGCAGTAATAACGAATCCTGGGGAGGCAGAAAATTTTAATCTCCACAGTGAACACAGTATAATATTCAAAATTAATATTATTTCAAAAACATTTACCCAAAAATCATATACAAATCACACAAAAATACAAGAAAAATATGTGTCATTCACAACAAAAAAGAAAATTAATAAAAACTCCCTCAACAAAACTAAGATATTGGATTTACTAGGAAGAGATTTCAAATAACTGTTTTTAAAATGTTCAGAAAGCTAAAGAAAACCATGAGTAAAGACTAAAGGAAACCAGGAGAAAAATGTCTTACCAAATAGAAATTATCAATAAAGAAACAGAAATTATAAAAAGGAACCAAGGCTGCATATGGTGACTCATGTCTGTAATCCCAGAACTTGGGGAGGCCAAGAAGGGAAAATTGCTTGCATCCAGGAGTTCAAGACCAGCCTGGGCAACATAGTGAGACACTATCTCTACAAAATTAAAAAATAAGAAATGAGCTGGGCATGGTGGTATGTGCCTGTAGTCCCAGCTACTTGGGAGGCTGCAGTGGGAGGATCACTTGAGCCTAGCAGGTGGAGGCTGCAGTGAGCCACAATCATGCCACTGAAATCAAGCCTGGGTGACAGAGTGAGACTCTGACTCAAAAACAAACAACAACCAAAATAAGTAAGTAAAAAAAGAACCAAATAAAAATTCTGAAGTTAAAAAGTACAATAAAAGATGAAAATTTTACTATAAAGATTCAACAGTAGATTTGAGTGACAGAAAAAAAGAATCATTGAACTTGAAGATAGTTCAATTGGGATTATTTTCTAAAGAGAAAAAAGAAAAAATAATGAAGAAAAATGCTGGGGCAACTGGATATCCACATGCAAAAGGAGTTGGATCCTTTTCACTTACCATATGCAAAAATTAACTCAAAATGGGTCAAACATCTACCTCTAAGAGCTAACACTATAACATTATTAGATGAAAAGCACAGGTGAGTCTTCATGAACATGAATTAGGCAATGGTTTCTTAGATATGACAATAAAACCACAAGAAACAAAATGAAAGATAGATAATTTGGACTCCATCAAAATTAAAAATTTTGTGCATCAAATGATTCAATCAAAACAGTGAAAAGACATCCATAAGTGGGAGAAAGTATTTGTTCATCATCTATCTGAAACAGGCCTAGTATCTTCAATATATAAAGAACTCTTACAACTCAGTAACAATAAGTCAATTACTCAATTAAAAGATGGGCTACAGGTAATTTCCAGTATGTAAATTATATCTCAATAAAGCTGTTATTTTAAAAAAGAATCACATAAAGTTACCAGATTCCTGCTAAATTTTTTTTAAGTGAGCTAAGGAATGAATAAACATTTCTCAAAAAAAAATGCAAATGACAAGCACATGAAAAAATGTTCAACATCATTTAGCCATCAGGAAATGCAAATAAAAATCATAGTAACATCCCACTTCACATCCACTAAGATGGTGATATTTTTAAAAGATAAAATCAAGAGTTCATAAAGATATGGAAAGACTAGAACCCTTATATATTGCTGATGAGAATACAAAATGACTCAGCTACTGCTTAAAAACAGTTTGGTGAGTCCTCAATAAGTTAAACATAGAACTCACATATGACTCAGCAATTCCACTCCTGGATATATACCCAAAAGAATTCAAAACACATGTTCAAATAAAAAATTGTACATGAATGTTCATAGCACTACAGTTCACAATAGACAAAAGATGGAAACAACACAAATATCCGTCAATGGATGAATAGATAGACGAATGTGACATACACATTGTGAGTATGTGGCAACTATATG
Organism: Callithrix jacchus; assembly: GCF_049354715.1. Classification (NCBI taxonomy): domain Eukaryota; kingdom Metazoa; phylum Chordata; class Mammalia; order Primates; family Cebidae; genus Callithrix; species Callithrix jacchus. The sequence goes on from NC_133524.1 coordinate 148,653,990, forward strand.
ATGAAATATTATTCTGTCATAAAAAGAAATGAAGTACTAATACATTCTATAATATGGATGAACCTAGGAAACATTATGTTAAGTGAAAGAAAATGGATCAAAAAAGACCACACATTGTATGACTCCATATATATATATACAAAATATCCAGACTAGGTAAATCCATAGAGGCAAAATAAAGATTAGTGTTTGTGAGGGGTTTGAGAAAGAGGGGAATGGGGAGTAACTGCTTAATAGGTATAAGATTTCCTTTTGGGGTGAAAATGTGTTCTGGAACCAAATAGTGATGATGGTTGCACAATGATGTGAATGTATTAAATGTCACTGAAATGTACACTTTAAAATGGCTTTAAAAAGAATAATCATAAAACCTAAGAGACATGTGGAACATTTGCATAATGGGCGTTTCAGAGAAGGAGGAGAGAGAAAAGAGCAGAAAGAACATTTGAAGAAGTAATGGCTGAAAATTTCCCAAATTTTAAGAAAGACATGAGTCTATGTATCCAAGAAGAACAAAAACTTCAAGTTTAATAAATTCAGAGACATGCAGGCTAATAACTTTATAATTACAGTTTTGAAAGCCAAAAACAAAAAATCTTGAAAGCAGCAAGAGAGATGCAACTTATCATATGTAAATGATCCTCAATAAGATTATCAGCTGATTTCTCCCATTAACCTTAAAGAATGAAATCCCAGACAGATGGCTTAACTAGAGAATTTGCCAAATATTTAAAGAAAAAATAACTCCAATTCAACAAAATCTCTTCTCAAAAGTAGAATAGGAAGGAATAGTAATAAACATGTTTTATGAGGCCAGTATTGCCCTGGTTCCAAATACCAAACAAGGGCAGTACAATAAAAAGGGAATATTATAGGCAAATATCCTTCATGAATATAAACACAAAAATCCTTAAGAAAACAATAGCAAGTTGAGTCCATCAAATATAAAATTAATTATACATCCTAACTAAGATTTATTCCAGTTATGCATGGTTGGTTGAACATTTGAAAATCAGTCAGTTTAACCCACCATGACAACATGCTAAAGAGAGAAAACCATATGATGCTGAAAGATCATTTCACAAAATCCAATACTCATTCATAATTTTAAAAAAAACTTTCAGCAAACTAGACATGGAAAAAAATGTGTTCAACTTTATAAAGAACACCTGAAAAAAACATTGAGCTAAAATCATATTTAATAGTGAAACAATTATTAATTTCCTCCTAGAATCAAGGCAAAGATGTCCGTTCTTGTTACTTTTATTTAACATAATATTAGAAGTCCTAACCAGTACAATAAGGAAAAAAAAAGGAAACAAAAAGCCTACAGAATGGAAAGAAAGAATTTAAATGGTCTCTATTTGCAGATAACAATTTATTATGTAGAAAACCCAAAGGAATAAAAAAAAAAACCTCCTACCAATAAGTGAGTTTGGCAAAGTTACAGAACACAAGATCAATATGCAAAAAAATACATTTTATTTCCATATACTAGCAACAGACTTGCAAAGCAAAATTTTTAAAAATGATTCTTATTTAATATAAAATAGTCAAAGCACTCTAGAAAACTGGTGGATTCTTAAAAACGACATGTGCATGTACCATAAGATGTATCAATGTCATTATTAAACATTTATCCCAAAGAAATGGAAAACCTGTACATGGATGTTCACATCACCTTTATTTTTAATAGCATCAATCTGGAGACAATGCAAAAATATTTCTACAGGTAAATAAACAGTTTCTAGTACATTAATACTACAGAATACTTAGTAAAGAAATGGAACCAATTACTGGTATCAAGTACTGCTGCATGTACTGAAGTAACTTGAATGGAACTCAAGATCATCATGCTTAGTAAAAGTGTCATTCTTTCACCAAAGAAAATATGCATATGATAAATAAACATACAGTAAGATGCTCGGCATCATATATCATTAGGAAATCGCAGATTAAAAGAACAATGAAATACCACTTTCTTCTATTACAGTGGCTAAACTCCAGAACATTTACAATACAAAATGCTGATAAGGATGTGGAACAATGGGAATTCTTGCACATTGCTGCTGGTAATGCAGAATGATACAACCAGTTTGGAAGATAGTCTGGCAGTTACTTACAAAATTAAACATACTTTTACCATATGATCCAGCTATCACACTCCTTGGTTTTTACCCAAATTAGTTGAAATCTTATTTACCTGCAAAATCCTACACAAAAATGTTTATAGCAGCTTTATTCATAATTGCCAAAACTTGGAAGCAACCAATATGTCCTTCAGTAGATGAAAAGATAAACTGTGACACATACAAACAATAGAATATTATTCAGCACTAAAAAAAATGAGCTATCAAACCACCAAAAAACAACAACAACAACATGGAAGAATCTTAAATATAGATTGCTAAGTGAAAGAAGCCAATCAGAAAAGACTATAGACTGTATGGTTCTAATTATATGACACTTTGGAAAAGAGTACATAAAGACTAAAAAGATCAGTGGTTGCCAAAGGATTGGAGGGAAAGAGGGAGAGTTAAGCAGGTGGACCACAGGGGATTGTTAGGGCAATGAAACAATGAAACTATTCTGTATAATGGATACAATGCATTATACATTTTCTCAAAGCTCATAGAACTGTGCAACACAAAGAGTGAACCCTAATGCAAACTATGTACTTTAGTTAATAATAATGATATAATATTGCCTCATTAATAGTAACAACAGTACCACATTAATGCAAGATGTTAATAATAGGAGAAATGAGGATGGAGAAGAGGAAAAGAATATATAGGAGCTCTGTACTTTTTGCTCAATTTTTCCATAAACCTAAAACTAATCTAAAATATAAAGTCTATTAATTTTCTAAAAGCCAATTTCAAAAAGTTACATAGTATATAATTACATTTATGTAATATTATCAAACTGACACAATCATAGAGATGGGAAACAGATTCATGGTTCCAGGGAAAGATAGGGATAGATGCTACTATAAAGGTAACACAAGGGATTTCATATTTGTGGTTATTGATCAGTTCTTTATCCTGATTGTGATGGCAATTACACAAATCTATACATGGGATTACATTGCATAAAACTATACACATAGACACATAGACACAAAAATGAGTGCATGTAAAACCATTCTTTTATTGTTGCAATATAATAATATTAATGAAGTATATGGTATAGTTATTTTTTAATTTTTTATTGCATTTTAAGTTTGGGGGTAAATGTGCAGAACATGCAAGATAGTTGCATAGGTACACACATGGCAGTGTGTTTCGCTGCCTTCTTCCCCTTCACCCACATTTGGCATTTCTCCCCATACTATAATATTGGACTACTGTCATATCAGAATTCCCACTGGGTGAATCTAACTAAAAAGTTCATAGATCTCTATGTGCTATTTTTGCAACTTTCCATGAGTTTATTATTTCAAAATAAAAAACATTTTAAAAGTAACATCAGCTAGGGCTTTTTCTATTTTGATTTAAAATGTCTAGCATTCAAACAACAATTACCAATAATGAGATAAGACTCAGAAAGGAAAAGAAAATAATAGAAAAAGTCTCAGATGCAATCTATATACTGTAATAACCACAAGGCCAATAAAATAATGATGACTCATTTTTTAAGAAAATAAACATAGTGGAAATGTTCATACAATACTGGGATCTATAAATATGAAAAAAATAGATATTCTAGAATTAAATATGCAATAACTGGATTTTAGGGTGTGATAATTGTAACTGAATAGTACAGGCCATCAGAAACCAGTAAAGATACATATGATTATAACAAAATCATTAACAAACTTAACTTAAATGACATACATAAAATACCCAAAAGTGCAAAAATTGCATTTTTAATATGCATATTTAACCTAAAAAAAATTTACTGTAGAATGGGCCATGAAGCAGACCACTACCAATTTCAAATGGTTGAAGCCAAAATATATTCTCTGACCACAGTTTAATTAAATTAGAAAAAAGTAACAAAAAATAGAAAATCATCTCAATTAAGAAATTAAGCAAATCACTCCTACATAAACCATGGCACAAAGAAGAAATCCAAATTAAACCAGAAAACATCTTGTGCTACCTGAAAGTAAAAATATGGCAAATAAAATTTCTGGGATACAACAGAGGCATTATCAGAGAGAAATTTATAGGCTTAGATACACATATTTGAAAAAAAGAAAGTATATATATATATATGTATGTATGTATGTATATATATGTATATATATGTATGTATGTGTATATATATATATCTGTGAATTATACATCTGAAATTATACATCTGAAATAGTAGGATGAAAGCAAGTTAAAACCAAAAAAAAACAGAAAAAACAAAATAAGAAATATAAAATCCAAAATCAATGAAATAAAAAATCTACAATAAAGAGGCCCAGCAAACACAAAAGTTGTTTGTATGAAAGAACCAATGAAAATTAAAAACCACCAGCAAGACTGATGAATAACAAATAAAAATAATCAAACAACTAATGTTAGAAATGGAAAGGAGGGCATCATTACAGATCCAATAGACACTAAAGAGAGAAGAGGTATCATAATTTTAAAATGGGCTTTATGCCAAAAACCATGAAAATTTAGAGAAACAGGTATTTCTTTGAAAACATAACTTAAAACTGACAAAAGAAGATGATAAAAAATCCCAATACTCCTATAACTCTTAAAGAAATTGGATCTATCACTGAAGACTTTCCCGTAAAGAAAACTTGAGGCCCAGATGGCATTACCAGTGAATTTCTCTCAACATTTAAAGAATAAATAGCATCAGTCTTACATAATACCTTCCAGAATGTACAAGAAAAAAGTTTTGCATCCCAATTCATTTTTAAAGCTAACATAACCTTAATCCCAAAACCTCATACAAACTTGACAGAAAAAAGAAAATTGAAGACCAATCTTATAGATAAATGTGGATGTAAAAATTTGAAAACTCACACATACACAGAAACATGTATACACATAGCGCCCATCCTGTGTCGCAAAATAATACAAAGAGTAGGATTTATACAAAAAAATAAAAAGCTGGTTTAACACTGGAAAATCAATCAGTGCAGTTCACCATATTAACAGCCTAAAAGAGAAAAATATATGATCAACTCAACAGATGTAGAAAACAAATCTCATAAAATTCAATACCCATTCATTTTTTTAAAAAAGTCTTTGCAAACTAAAAATAGAAACTTGCTTAATCTGATAAAGGGTATTTGTAACACTCTATAGTGAAAATCATACTTAATGGTGAAATAATGAGAAATTTCCCCCTAAGGTCAGGAATGAAATTGAAGATGCCTATGATCTCTGCTTACATTCAGCATTGTACTAGAGGTTCTTAGGCAATACGGTAAGGCAAGAAAAATATGAAATTTGTAAAAACATGAAATCAATAAATGAGAATTAAATTATTTGAAAAATTAATGAAACTACAAACAAATTAGTGGCATTAATAAATGGATTCGTCAATACCTCTGAGCACAAGGTCAATATTCCAAAAAATGATTATATTTTAAATACCACAAAAAAATAGTTAGAAAGTGATTTTTTACAAAGATACATTTAAAATATCATCAAATCACACTAGAAAATAAAAACATAATAAATGGACAGATATGCCACGTTCACAGATTAGAAGATTCCAATTTGTAAAAATAGTATTATCCCAAAATTGACCATAGATTTTGTGCAATTACAAAACAAATTCCAAGAGGTCCTTTACTGTGTGGGAATTGGCAACCCAATTCTAAAATTCAGAAAGAAAAGGACAAAGAGGAATTAGACTACCAGACTAATTGGATAATTTCTGGATATCCACATAGAAATGAAGAATTCTTGAACCCTACCACAAACCATACAAAGAAATTAATCATATTGATTGATATGGTTTGGCTCTGTGTCCCCACACAAATCTCACCTCAATTGTAATCCCCATAATTCCCATATGTCAAGGGCGGGATCAGGTGGAGGTAATTGGATTCTGCTGCCCTGTGAAGAAGGTGACTGCTGCTTCATTTTCCACCATGCTTATAAGTTTCCTGAGGCCTCCCCAGCAATGCAGAAGTGTGAGTAAATTAAATTTGTTTCCTTATAAATTACGCAGTCTTGGGCATTTCTTCATAGCAGAGTTAGAATGGACTAATACATTGATTTGTATACATTATACACACACACACACACACACACAACACCTAGATATACAATTACTATATACCTTTCATTATATAGGTACAATAAGTCCTCACCTTAATGTTGTCAATAGGTTCTTGAAAACAGAAATTTTCAAGGAAACAACATACTGTAAACCATAGAAAGTTAGCACTTGTTTCTATCAATTAGCTTACAGTAAAATTGGTTTTGTAGTACAGTATGCTGTTTCCATGAAAGTCATAGTTTCCAAGAACCTATTGATGCCATTAAGTGAAGACTTACTATGTATATATCATTAAATATATGTGTGTGTATGTTTGTATAAAATAAAACAATAAGGCTTCTAGAGGATAACATAGGATAATATCTTCATGATTTTGAGGTAGGCAAGTATTTCTTAAGCAGAACAAAAAAATGTTAGCCATAAAATAAAAGTCTGATCAATTAGACTAAATTAAATTAAGAATATCTCTTCATCAAAAGACATTAACAATAAGGGTGAAAAGGCAAGCCCCATGGTATGGAAAAAGATATATGCAATACATATATTTGAGAGAGGACTAGTATTCAGAATATAAAGAACTATAAATCCGTAAAAAAAATGGAGACAACTGAATAGGCAAATGAACAAATGATTTGAATAAACTTTTCCAAAAATGTTTAAGAACATCCAAACGGCAAATAGTATATGAAATTATCAATCTCATAAGTCATCAGGGAAATGTTAATCTAAATTACAATGATGAGATACTAAAACAAGCATATTATAATAGCTAAAATTTAAATGTATAACAGTAATTGCTGGACAGGATAGAAAACCATAGGATCTTTCATACACTGCCAGTGGATGTGTAAATCTGAACAAAAAGTTTGGAAACTTCTTGGCAGTATCTAGTAAGTTGAAAATATGCATACCCTATGACCCAAAAATTCTCATCCTAGTTATACAGACAACAAAATGTGAACATGTGTTCAGCAAAAGAAAATGTATACAAACTTTTTATTGCAATATTACTTATAATATTATCAAACGAGACACAACCTAAATGTAGGAAGGACATACAATTGTGGTATATTTGTAGAACAGAATACTACATAGCACTAAAAATTAATGAACTATAGCTTTTGCAACAACACAGATGAATCTCAAAAACATGTTGAGTAAAACAAGTCATAACCAAGAAAGTACATACTGGACAACAAAATGATATTATTCTACTTATATGAAGTTTGAAAATAAGTGAAACTAGTATAAGAAATCAGGATGTTAGTTATCTTTGTGGGGAAGTATAGACAATGACCAAGAAAGACATGAAGAGATGGCTCTGGTGTATTATTTTTATTTTCCTTTTTCTGATCCAGATAGTGGTTACATCTAATAAAAATTCATTGAGCTGTACATTTAGGATTTTGTATTTTTTCCATGTACGCTATACTTCAATTTAGAGAGTTTACTTTAAACAAAACAACTACTCAGTAAATGTAAATATAGCACGTTTCTGAATGGAGAGAGTGAATTATTTTAAAGATACCCGTGGTTTCAAGATTTTCAGTAATGTAATGTACTTCTAATAAAATTCTCAACACAGTTTTCTTAAAGATTGAGGAACTGTTGGTCAAAGGATACAAAATTTCAGTTCCAGAGTAGCAATAAATTTGAGAAATCTATTATACAATACAGTGACAATAGTTCATGACACTCTACTGTATGTGTGAATCTTGCTAGAAGAGTAGATTTCAAGTGATCTCACCAAAAGGATGTGAGGTAATACATATGTTAATTAACCCTATTTAAACATTCCACAATGTACACATTTTTCAAAACATCATGTTGTATGCCATACATATGTACATTTTTCATTTCTCAATTAAAAATAAATTAAAAACTTGTCAAGCTTAACATTTATTAAAAATGCTTGCAATTATATTTTGAAAAATGCTATGAGAAGTTATTCCACCTAATAATGAAAAACAAATACTGTAAATCTATAGAAATGAAGCATTGTAGTACTAGAATATTTGTGTGTTATTACGTTTTATATGCACAAAAACACTGGTGATAGGTGTTGCCTCCTCAGAGGGGAACTGGTAGACACTTGGGTAAAAATGGTAAAGAGATTTACTTTTCACTGTAGACAACTTTGTATTGAATTATGACCCTTGTGCATGAATTCATTATTTTTAAAAATCTGAAAAATTTAAAGTTTGGTACTGAGGTAAAAATAGAAAAAGAATGAGTGAAATTAAATCGAGGGTTCCAGAAACAGATTCATATGCATACAGGAATTTAGAGTACGGTGAAAAAACAATTTATGATCAATGAGGATATTATGAACTATTCAGTAAGTTGTACTGGGAAAATGCATTCTTTTAGAAAATAAAGTCAGGCCTTTATCCGCAATGGAATGAAATGCTGCTAAATATGAGAAAACAAATACTGAATATATTAAAATATATAGGAGTATATTTTTATGAACTTGGGAAAGATGAGGATATTTATGTACACTTTAATTTTACACTTCTCTGTAACAAGAAGAATCAATCAAATAAGAGCTAAGCAACACACTAGGGTTTAGAAGAAAATATTAACATTCTTGATATATGAGGAGCTAATATGAATCAGGAATTAAAATATCAAAGAAAATACAAAGTTGAATAAGGGATGTGGATAAATAATTACCAAGGGAATATTACAAATGGATAACAAACGTAAAAATATATTCAACCTCAACAGCAATCAGAAAAATACACACTAAAACGACATTTTTAAACTGTGGGAGGATAACTAATATATTAATTTAAAAGTTAGCCATTTTAGGGTTGTGGAAAAAGAATGATTCATAGGGATTGTGATGAGAGCAATTTTTTGTTGTATATCTTTATTTCTCATTTTATTTTTGAACTATTTGACTGAATTAATTTTCTCTAGATCCCAGCATTCTTCCAAAATCAAATACTCTTCCATCATTCCCTATCTCAGTGAACAGTACCGTCATCTACCCAACTGCAGGATCAGAAACCTACAAGTCAACTTTTACATCTCCCTCTCCAGCAGCCCCCATGTCTACTTCATCTAATTTTTATCAATTTTACCCCCTGACATTTTCTCAAAAACGTTTGTTTCTCTTCATATGTTTCACTGCAACCCTAGTTCAAGCCATCACGAACTCACCCTTGGCCACTTCTAAAGCCGTAATCACATAATAAATATTTACTAAGCATTTACTTTGTATATGACACTGTGCTAACTGGTTTTCTGGAATCTATTGTTGTTTCCTTCTAATTCATCCTACACACTATAGCCAAGTTTAGCATTTCATAATCTGATTTGTCAGCAGCTCCCCCACCACTTGAAATGCTTCAATGGTTTCAAGAGTAATCTTAAAAACAATAAAAGTTATTAGCATAGGCAAAAGTTAACATTCTACATCTAAATGACGTCAGGCCAATTTTCCCCCACCACACCCCAAAGTAGCTGCCATCACCATCACCAACTGCCTGGTATAAGCTGTTTTTCTCATTCATCTTTACTACTATAATATGCTTTTGGTGTGCCCAAAGTGGCTTTATTTAATTGTTTGTTTTGTTTTTACTTTTTGTTGGGCAATAATTTCAAACTTCCAAACAAATTCCAGAAACAGAATATACTCTTTGTCCATATTCACAGTTTGTTGACATTTGTCACATTGTACCTCTATACTTATAACTACTTCATTGTATGTTTTCTTTTTCTTTCTTTCTTTTTTTTTTTCTGAGACAAGATTTCATTCTGTCACCCAGGCTGGAATGAAGTAGCACAATCATGGCTCACTGCAGCCTTAACCTCCCAGGCTCAAGTAATTCTCCCACCTCTGCCTCCTGAGTTGCTGAGTGTAAAGTATGCACCATCGTACCCAGCCAAGATTTTTAATTTTTGCAGAGACGGAATCTTGTTATGTTAGCCCAGCCTGGTATCAAACTCCTGGACTCAAGCAATCCACCTACCTCACCCTGCCAAAGTCCTGGGATTACAGGTGTGAGCCACGATGCCTGTCTTGTATTTTTCTAAAGAACAATATCTTACTTATATATAACCCACTTATATACAGTGACCAAAATCAATAGGTTTATCAATGATACAGCACCATCATCTAATCGAGAATCCAATTGTCCTAATGAATTCTAAGTTTCACCAATTGTCCTAATAACGCTCTCTACAGTGATTCTTTTACCAGTCTAGGTAAATGTGTGATCCAATGTAGAATCACACATTTAGTTATCATATCTCTTTAGTCTCCTTTACTCTGGAATATTTCCCCAATTTTCTTTGTCTTTCATTAAAATGACATTTTTGAAGAGAAAAGAATGCCCCACAGTCTGAGTTAGCCTGATGTTTTCTCACAATTAAACTAGGGTTATGGGTTTTGGGCAAGAACATTATGTAAGTAATTTTGTGTCTTTACTGCATCACATCAGGAGACACATGATTTTTTTTGTGTGTTGTGATGCTATGTTTGATCAATTGTCTAAAGTGACGATTTTAAACTGCTGCCCTGACTTCTGCTTATACTCTGTCACCTGCAGGAGAGTTGTCCTGATCTGCTCCTCTATTCCTATCCTGTCCTCTTTCCTTGATGTACTTCTTGAACAAAACATGTTTCTTCCTATCTGAGAGCCCATGTGTATGCCCAGAAAACTCTTCCTCATCTCAGTTTGCATGACAGGCTCCTTTTCATCCTTTAGGTACAAGTTAAGTAGTATCTTTTTAGAAATACCATCTCTTCTGCTTTCTACTACCACAGAACTTAGCGGGTTTCCTTCCTATGACTTCTTATAATTCCCAATTATTTATTTATGTAACTAAACTTATAACGTCTATCTTCCCCTACTAAACTATAAATTCCACAAAAGCAAGATCCTTTTTTTCTGTTATTTTTTGTGTTGTTGTTGTTTGTTTGTTTTTTAACTCTTGTATCATCTTTTTACATAGTGCCTGGTACATCAGCAATCAATAAATATTGGTTGTGGAAATGAGGAGCTATTATTATTTAAGTCCATCCAAGAAAGGTCAGATTCTCTCCCTTAACTCAGAAACTGGCATTTTAAGACACAGTCAAGAGTAAAGGAAACACTTTTGAGTCACACAGAAACCAAGTTCAAATCCCAGATCATAATAACTTAGACTTGCTGAGGCTTGATTTCCTCATATGTGAACAGTGGATACCATCACCCACCTGACTGGGTGGGTAGGATTAAAATCTTGTAAAACAAACTAGAATAATGTTTAGTATGTAAAGGAAGCTGCATTTGTGATAGACAGAGCTAATCTTCTTTCGGGATTAAGAGATTTTCAGTCTTTACAAGAAGCACTCTTATAAGCCTATTGCTTAGTTTGCTATGGATTCACAAGCACAGGTGAATTGATCAATTTACAAGAGAACTGAAGTCTCTAACAGTCAACACATCATACTCAATTCTACTCTAGACCCAACCCTGTGGTGGGCATGGTGAAATTCTATCTCAATTCTAAAAATTCCCCTAATGAAAATCAGTTTCTTAAAACAGGTAAGTATACCTCCGCTATACTTTGTCAATTCCTTTCTCTGTACTTTCTTTGCTCTTAAGTGGTTTTGCATTAGTTATTTCCATGTGCCTGAGTTTATCTCCTACTAGATTTTGGCAAAATAATAATAATAGTGAGGTAATAATGATAACCACAAATATGTCTATAACACTTAACTATCATATTTCATCTAAGTTGCCACAAATTTTCAGATACAACAATATTTTTATGCCACTAGCACATTAAATGTGCTGCCAACAGGTACAGTGGCTCATACCTGTAATCCCAGCAGTTTGGGAGGCCAAGGCAGGCAGATCATGAGGTCAAGAGACCAAGACCATCCTGGCCAACATGGTGAAATCCCGTTTCTACTAAAACTACAAAAAATAGCTGAGTGTGCTGGCGTGCACCTGTAATCTGAGCTACTCGGGAGGCTGAGGCAGGAGAATCGCTTGAACCCAGGAAGCAGAGGTTACAGAGAGCCGAGATTGTGCCACTGAACTCCAGTGTAGCAACAGAGTGAGACTCCATCTCAAAAATAAAAATAAAATGAAGTAAAATAAAAGTGTTGCCAATAGACAATGATATGCTATTAATAACTAAGACTCATCTTGATTTGGGAATATTAAAATATGGGAAGAAACTGGGCTTCTTAAAATAGACGAAACGTGATCTGTGTTAGGCACTGTTCTAAGCACTTTACATCTATTAAATCATTTAAGCCTCATATGTTATGCTGTCTCTTGATTACTGTTCTCCACCTCCTTTGGCAGCATCATAGATGAAGTCATCACTATTATTTATCATCACCTAACTCTCTCTCGATATCTACTTTTGATTTCTTTGACAAGGAATCCATTGCCTGCTGTCAGAATTGCTTTGAAATCTGTAAACTTCACTATATCATTTCCTGTTTAAAATCCTTTAATGACTCCTCTATGACCCTGGAATAAGGCCCAAACACTGCATTCTATTCTATATCTATATTCTCACATATTACTCCCTACACTCCAGCCATACTGACCTCTTACTTCCTAGAATATAAATGAATTTCACTATTATCAGGGCCTTCATGCAACCTTTTCCCTTTCCCTGGAATGTTTTCTTACCCATCTGTATCCCTATCACTACTGCAATGGCAAACAACTATATATCTTTACACTCTAAGCTTCAGAATTACTTCATTAAAGAAAATTTACCTGTCATGTTCCCCACTAACCTAGGTCTGCTTTTTAATTTCTTTATAACACTTTCTGCTACTTCTCCAGCATTCAGCTCACCAAAAAATTATTTGTTCAAAGTATGCCTTCCCTTTCAAGCTGTGAACTCCAAAAAAGCAGGGGCCAGGTCTATCTGAGTCACCATTATACCCTTAACTTCTAGCACAGTCAGCTGATATATTTCACATACTCAATAAATAGATGCTAAAATGAAAGCTCAAACTTTCTGTTTCTCACCATGAAAACAACTTCTTAAGAAAGAGGTTCATGAAGTGGAATAAATTTATCTGAGAAGTTCTGCAGAGATCAATAACACAAGAGTTCTAATAAGCAAACATTGAATTTGTCAGTTCTGGCTACAACATTTATGGCCAAATCTTGGCTGGGGATTCAGCACACCAAAACACCTGGAGACCTGTCACTCATCCATCTGTATTGCTTATATGACCCAAAGCATATTTTTATGAGAATACAGGTAATAGCCAAAAGTGTTCTTGTACTTGCCCCTACAACATACTTAGCAAAGAAATGACACTACTTAGAGATTCACAAACCTACCAATTAGAAACAGTAATTTAAAATGTAAATCACAAAGGAAGGAGAGACACTCTGTCTCATGTGTACAATCTCCTCAAGCTGCTGGCCCCATATACAACTGGCCCCATCCTAACAGTGCACTGACTCATAGTCCCTTCTAACTCAGCACCCAGATTCCAAAACATGCACCCTGCAGACAGTGACTCAGAGCCCTAGCTGGTATGCTGTGGTGTCCCTCCTCTCATCTAAAAAACTACTCTCCATAGCAGCCCATGGGGCTGCAGTCAGACAGATGAAGCTGTACACTAAAGAGTAACTGTAGATCTGTAGTTTGTCCCCAGGGTACGGGATGTATAAACAGGAATGTGCAATGTACATAGTTCAGGCATCCTGCCTTTATCTAAAAGTGGGGAATCTGCAGACTAGACAAAAAAAAACAGAGGAAGTTTGCATTGATATGTACCAAACAGAGACTCAGAAAGCAAGAGGAAATCACTCCGCAAGTAAAGGTGACAGTGAGCTCTAAAACTAAATATTTACTTATTTCTGCTTGGGTGCTAATGCAGCTGGAATGCCACTTGTACAATGAGATACTTTTTTTTGTAAACATTTGCCAAGCATACACCCACTACCCAAGAGTAAGAGGCTTTTTCTCAATCTAGTCCTGGCTGAAAACTGAGAAAGATGGATTGAAAGCAAGCGAGAAATAGAAGAAAAACAATAGACTACTGAAAACGAAGAACTCACTTAATGGGTCACCAATGTGGAAAGCAAAGAAAGAAAATGGAGTGATTGAATAGGGAATCTCAGCACAAAAACAAAGCCAAGCTCTTGTGTCACTGGAGTAAAGCAGAATAATGGAGATTAAATAAGAAAGAATTAAATTAAAAGAGAGTTAAGAACAATATCTGAGTCCACACAGGTGAATGAGACAGATCAGGAACACTGGTTGGAAATATATTTAGAAAAAGAAATGCAGGGAAACACTTGCTAAATATTCCGTCCACTACTTCTGTTAATCTACCTCCAATAAACCTCTCAAACCTATTTTCTCTCTCTCTCTCTCTCTCTCTCTCTCTCTCTCTCTCTCTCTCTCTCTCTCTCTCTCTCTCTCTCTCTCTCTCTCTCTCTCTCTCTCTCTCTCTCTCTCTCTCTCTCTCTCTCTCTCTCTCTCTTTCCAGATACCATTTTAGCCAAAGAAGCATTACTGGCTTCACATTCACTTCAGCTACCCTTCTGCAGCATTAATGTACTCTTCAGACAGCAACCAGAGGGGGCCATAAAATGCAAATCAGATTGCTTTACTCCCTTCCTTAAAACTATTCAAAGGCTCCCTACTGCTCTTGGGGAACAGATTAACCCCTTGAATTTGGCCTACAATGTCCTTTAAGGTCTAGCCAAATCCTATTTCTCCACCCTCAACTCATACTGCTCACTGACAGTGCCACATCAGCCCCCTTCCACCACCTCCAATTCAATGGCATCATGCCTTCCCACCTTAGAGATGACTTTAAACCATTGCAAAACCTCCATTAGCCTCATTCATTCCTCCTGAAACAATCAGAACCATTGTCTTCAACCTAAAAATAGTTGTTTCATCATCTACTTTTCCTATTTCCATTTAAAGTTCAAACACCAATCTGGCAACCATGAATATTTTCACACTCCTGTCCTCTCTTCCTCCCATGTGTCACAAAAGACTCTCCTGCTGAAGTAACCATTGCCACTCACCTGACCTATAAAATTTCCTTTGATACCTATGGCGGCCCTTGCTGTAGGCAAGTCCAATGTTCCTGATCTCAGAGTCAAAAACATCTGCCTGCTTAACCTAATCTGAATGAATCCATATCTCTGTTGCTTCACAACATACACTGATTCTCAGATACATGAATGTTGCAATCTATGATTACAGATTAAGCATAGGAAACTAATCAAAGAGAATTCTTAATAACTAAGCCCCCATATGGTAAGTAGCCATTATTTGAAGGAGAATTTATTACCCATCAAAAACTGCTGAAGGACCATCATGTCAAGTTAGTAATCTGAGTTCACACAAAATCCCTCTCTCTCAGCTTCAAACATAGAATATAGTGATGATAACTAAATCATAAAATATATATTAAAAAGTAAAAACACAATCATAATTGTTAAAAATAAAAATAAAAACATGTCCATGCAGCTGAAACAGAAAAATAAACTTAGCAATAGGCTGTGGATGGGGCTGGAGAGGATAAAACCACTTACCCACTGGGAAACAGGAAGAGGCAGCTAGAGGTTCAACTACTGTGGTGTAACATAAACCAATAATATTGAGTATATGGAAGGGTAGCAAAGCTGGATCATTGCAGAAAACCAAAAGATGAGGCAGGTGCTCCTAGTCAGAATAACTCTAAAAATGAACAACAGAAAATGTTAGAGAATAATAAAATCAACCTAGTAGGGCCAATATTAAAATACTAGGAGGGAAAGGGAGAGAGATGACATAGGGACAAAGAGCTAGTGTGAGAGTGAGTAAATGAGAGGGTAAGAAAGAATAGCAATGAAATATTTTTTTAAAATCCCATAGGCCTTTTTTTGAAAGTCAACTGATTATCAGCATAATGGATGAAAATACATTCACAATAACCTACAACAGTGTTAGAACACAACAGATGAAAACAATATCTTACATGTTTCAAGAGAAAGAAAGACTAAATTGAGCACAGATGTTCAACAATAATTTCAGACTTCCTAACAGATACTCTGGAAGCTAGAAGGTAGTGGAGCAATGTTTTCAACTCAAAAGAAACAGGAAGGAAATCTAAGGATAGTGATGGAGATTCCAGGATGATATCTATGAACAAAGCAGAGAGAGAAGGCAGTCTAGATTGTAATATGGCAGAAGAGTAAAGAAACAATTTCAATAAGATAAAACTAATAAAATATCTTTTATGTCTGTATTTACTGAGAAGACATGTCAACACTGGAAGAGAGTTTGAGCTTGAAGTAGTAATAAGTACCTAAATCATAGGCACATTTTAAAAAGACAATTATTCCAATGAAAACAAAACTAAACTTTGTACAGAAAATGAAAAGTAATGCTATTATATAGGGTAGGCAGAATAATGGCTTTCCAAAGGCCAAAAGATTCACAAAGATGTGAATGTCCTAATCCTCAGAACCTGCAAGTATGTTATGCTACAGGACAAAAAGGAATTAAATAGCAGATGGAATGAAGGAAGCTAATCAGCTAAACTTAAAATAGATTACTTAGGATTATCTGAGTAAACACAATGTAAACACAAGTGTCCTTAAATGTGGAAGTGGGAGGCAGAAAAGTCAGAAGTGGGAGGCAGAAAAGTCAGTGTCAGAGTGATATGATGTGAAAACAACTTGTCCGGTCATTGCTGACTTTGAAGATGGAGGAAGGGACTAGGAACAAAAGAATGCAGGAAGTCTCTAGAAGCTGGAAAAGTCAAGCAAACAAGTTCTCCTCAGAGCTTCCAAAAAGGAACAAAACCCTGCCAACATCTTAATTTTAGTCCTGGAAACCCAGCAAAACTGTTTACAAAATGAATTTGTTTTGTTTTCAGTCACTAAGTTTGTGGTAATTTGTTATAGCAGCAATGAGAAACTAATACAACACGTTATCTGGCTCAGCCATAAGTGGCATTGATATGATCATAATAACATAAAAAAAATTAAAAGTATGGATGTGGGAGAAGAAACTTATATATGTACAGAAGATTTCAAAGATTCTGAATACTTATCTTCCAGAGTATGAACTTAATACATTTGCATAAATATTTAAAATTAAGATGGATCAGTATATGCATGTTATTTAGAAATAGGGTATAGATACCAAAAGAATAATCTGAAATGGTTGAAAATGGTTGCTTCTAGGAAGCTGGGCAGGGATTTGCTGTTGCTTTTAATAAATCATGAAGAAACATTTGATTTTAAATTAAGACCTCACATACTTTTAACAAAAAGAAAAACTTTTTAAAAATCATATGCTTTTAACAAAAAACAAAACGTTTTTAAAATCATAAGAGGATATTATGAATAACTTCAGCCATTACATTAAAAACCTGAAAAAATGGACAATTTCCTAGGAAAACAAATCGCAAATAGCAAACAAAAAACAAAACTAATGGATTTGAACAGAAATTGAACCAGGAGATTAACTATCAAATCTCCCTCCTCACACTTTGCATGCAATAAAAAAAGAATGGGATCACACCAGGATCCAAAATTAGTTTTATTACACTATAAAAATAAAGTTAATTCTTATCTTCTGCAAACTGTTCCAGAAACTGGAAAAAGATTAAAGCTATACAAACTACTTTTTAGCTTAATGCAATATTCATATCAAAAGTGAACAGTATTGGTAATACCAGCTTAAGAACATATACACAGTTTTTTAAAAAGAAAACAAATAAATCCAGCCACATTTAATCTGTATTCAGGTAAATTTTTTTCAGAAATGAAAGGACAGTTTAATATTGAATAATCAATGCAATTCATAATTCCAAAAAAGGAGTTGATTTACTGCCAGCAATTTTTCATATAGATTATTAACATATTATTTTTAAAAAGTATAGGAGCATCTCAATAGATGAAGAAAAAAATTATGCAATGAAATTTTCCTCTCATTCATGGTAGAAATCTTAGCAAATTAGAAATACAATGAAACTTATTTTATCTGATGAAGAATATATACCCAGAAACCTAGAGCAAATGTCATATACAATGGAGACACATTAGAAACAATCTCACTCAAGACAGAAACAAGAAGACTGCCCCATCCGTATCAGTAATCAATGTTTTATTTTATGTCTTAGCCAAAATAATAAGAAAAGAAATAATAACTTAACATAAGAATGTTAAAAGGAAGGCAAAATTGTTCTCATTTGTAGGAGAAAAGAAAAATCAAAGGAACCAACAAATTATAAGGATGAATAAGAATTTTCAAGGTGACTAATGAGGATGACAGGTTGATGGGTGCAGCAAACCACCATAGCACGTGTATACCTATATAATAAACCTGAATTTTTCTGCACATGTACCCTACAGCATAAAGTATAATTCAAAAACAAAGAATTTTCAAGGTTACCAGATACAACACCAACTTACAGATATCAATTAGAAAATGCAATAGAAAAAATCCTAATTTAAATGGCCACAAAACAAAAATATAATTATCAAAAAACTATGTAGTACAGCTTAAAAAGTGCAGATAGGGGTAGTTATAGCATTAAATCTTGCATTAGATGAGAAAAACTCAAATCAATGGTTTAAGATTCCACTTTAAGACTCATGCAAATGAAGAGCAAATTAAAGTTAAAGCAAACAAAATGAAGGAAATAATCCAAATAAGAGCAGAATTCAATGAAATGTAATGAAGGAAGACATTAAATCAATGAAACTAAGAGCTGGTTCTTTGAAAAGATAAATAAAATTAGTAAACTTTTATACAGATAATGAGAAAAAAGAGAAAACATTACCATTATTAGAAATGAAGACAAGTGGGTAACTACAGATCTTACAAAAATTCAGAGGATAATAAGAAAATACTGTGAACAAATTCATGGAAATGAATTTAATAATGTAAATGAAATAGGCAAAATATTTGCAACACATAATACTAAGTCTCACTTAAGAAGAAATAGACAAGCTGTATAGCTTTTTATCTACTAAATAGACTAAATTTACAGTTAAATTCACACTTAAAAACCTTGGCTTAACTGGTGAATTACACCAAGTATGACAATGAATACTGAGTGTCAACTTGATTGTATTGAAGGATGCATGGTGTTGATCCTGGGTGTGTCTGTGAGGGTATTGCCAAAGGAGATTAACATTTAAGTCAGTGGGCTGGGGAAGGCAGACCCACCTTTAATCTGGTGGGCACAATCTAATCAGCTGCCAGCAAATATAAAGCAGGCAAAAAAAATGTTAAGGGGCGAGACTGGCCTAGCCTCCCAGCCTACATCTTTCTCCCATGCTGGGTGCTTGCTGCCCTCAAACATTGAAACTCCAAGTTCTTCAGTTTTGAAAATCGGACTGACTTGTCTTGGTCCTCAAGCTTGCAGACAGTATATTGTGGGACCTTGTGATCATGTAAGTTAATACTTAATAAACACCTGCCTGACTAATACACCAAGTACTTAAGGAAGAAAGAATGCTAATTCTACATAAACTGTTCCATAAAAGAGGGAAAAAACACTTTCTGGCTCATTTTATGAGACTAGAGTGATTCTTTACCAAAACCAAATAAATGCATTGTAAGAAAAGAAAATTAAAGACCAATATATCTAATGAGTGCAGACACAAAAAAGCCTTAAGTAAAATAGTAACAAATTAAACCCAAATATATATCAAGAATAATACATCATGATCAAATAGATTCGTACTATGGGAATTGGTAGAGTGGTTTGACACTTAAAAGTCAGTCAGACTTAAAAAGGTCATTTCAATAGATACAGAAAAAAATTCAAGATCATAAACATACATTCACGATAAAATTCCTCACCAAACTATGGATAGAAGGGAACTTCCTCAAACTTATAAATGGTACATGAGAAAAATCCAAAGCTGGCACCACAGTTAATGGTGGAAGACTGAATATTTCCTCCAATAAAATGAAGATCAAGGCAAGGAGATCTGCTCTAAACCACATCCATTCAACATTCTACTAGAGGTCCTATCCAGTTCAAATACAGCAAAAATAAAATAAAATAAACACAGCAAGAAAAAATGATACAATTTGGAAAATAGGAATTAAAACTGTGTTTACTACCAGACAGCATAATTATCTGCATAGAAAATACCAAGAATCTAAAAACAAACAAAACAGCTACTAGAACTATTACGTTTTGTAAGGTCATAAAATACAATATCAATATGCAAAAATTAATTGTATTTCTATTCACTAATAATACATATCAGAAGTTAAAATGTATAAAAAATACCATTTGTAATAGCATCAAAAAGCATGTATTACCTAATATAAATTTCACAAAAGATATGCATGACCTATACACTGAAATATACAAAACATTGTTAAGAGAATTTAAATAAAAAATAAAAAATAAAAAGTTATACCATCTTAATATATCAGGAGATTCAAGATGATAGCTAAGATTTCATTTGTTCCCAAATTGATCCATAGATTTAACCCAATCCTAATAAAACTTTCAGTAGCATTTTTGGAGGAGAAAGTGAAAAGCTGATTTATCAATTTATCTAGAAATACAAAGGATCTAGGATAACCAAGAACACATTTTAATTTTTTTCAAAAATAATTTTAAATGAAGAACAAAGTTAAAGGATCCAAAATGCTTTATTTCAAGATTTACTATAATGTCATTGCAGTTTTTAAACCTCAACAATGTTAACATTTTGGAACAGAGCAATACTTTATTGTTCAAGTACCTGCCTGGCCTCTACCCTTAATATGCCAGAGAATGTTCCTCCAGTTATGGCAACAAAACTGTTTCTAGACATTGCCAGATGTCCCTGGGGGGGAATATTGCCCCAGTTGAGAACCATTGAACTATGATAATTGAGACAGTGTGTTATTTTCAAGGTTACACAAATAGATCAAATATACAGAATAGAGTCCAGAAGTAGATCCATCCATACCTGGTCAGTTGATTTTGGACAAGGATGCCAAGGTAATTCAATGGACAAAGATAATCTTGTCAACAAATTGGACTGGAAAAATTGGACCTACATAAGGAAAAAATATATTATATATGCCTGGAACATTACCTTGCCACAAAGACAAAAGCCATCTAAACATGCACCAAAGACATAAATCAAAAAACAGAAACTGCAAAACTCTAGAACAAAACAAGACAGGATTATTTTGAACTTAGTTAAGGCAAAGACTTCTTAGAATACAAAAGGTGTAAGTCTTAATAGAAAACCCATTAAGACAATGAAAAGAAAAGACACAGAAGGACAGAAAATATTTGCAAAACACGTATCTTTTAAAGAATTTGTATTTTATTTAATATTATATACTGTATTATATAATGACCCAATAATGAGAACACAAATATCCCAATTTTAAAATGGGCAAACAATTTGAATGGACGTTTCTCCAAATTAGATACACAGATGGCTAATAAGCACATGAGAAAATGTTCAGTATCATTAGTCATAGGAAAATGCAAATTAAACCACAATGAGCTACCATTACACACTCACTAGAAAGACTGACAAAGCAGGATACAGGCTAATCTTGAAAAGTCAATAGTTTTCTTATATACCAGCAATGAATAACTGGAATTTGAAATTTAAAACGCACTATTTCCATTTCCACCAAAAGATGAAATGCTTAGGTATAAATCTAACAAAAATGTATATGATATTTTAAAGAGAGTATAAAACTCTGATAAGATAAATCAAAGATCTAAATACATGGAAAAATGTTTCATGGTCATGAATAGGAAGACTCAATATTGTTGGATAGAAAGATTCCTTATTGGTGAGGTCAGTTCTTCTCAACTGATATGAAATCCCAACCAAAATCCCAACAATTTATTTTCTAGATATCAACAAACAGATTCTTAAGTTCATACAGGAAGACAAAAGACCCAGAATAGTAAACACAATACTAAAGAAGATAAATAAAATTAGAAGACTGACACTCTCTGACAGGAAACAAGACAATGTGGTGTTGGTAAAAGAATAGACAAATACGTCAATGGAACAAAATAGAGAGCCCAGAAATAGATAGACCTACACAAATATAGTCAACTTATCTTTGACAAAGAAGTGAAGGTAATACAAGGGATGAAAGGTAGTTTCTTCAACAAATGGTGCTGGAATAACTGGTCATCCACTTGCAGAAAAAAAGATGAATCTAGACATGCTTAACAAAAATTAGCTCAACATGGGTCATAACCAGTAAAATACAAAACCATAAAACTAGAAGATAACGTAGGAGAAAAGAAAGAATAATCCATAAAAGTAAAAACTGATAAATTAGACTTCATTAACATTTAAGATATTTGCTCTGTGAGACACACTGTTAAGAGAATGAAAATACATGCCATAATAGACCAGGAGAAAATATCTGCAAAACACATATCTTGTACAGAACTTATACTGCAAATATATAAAGAACTCTTAAAACTGAACAATAAGAAAACAAACAGCCCAGTTAAAAATGAACAAAAGAGCTGAAGAGACAGCTCAGCAAAAAAGATGAGATTACAAATAAGCATGTAAAAAGATGCTCAACTCATATGTAACTAGGGAATTGAATACAAAAACAACAATGTATCACTACACACCTATTAGAATGTCCAAAATCCAAAACCCAGACAACACTTCATGTAGGTAAACATGTGGAGAAACAGGAATGCTCATTTATTGCTGATGGTAGTACAAAATGATAAATCCACTTTGGAAGCAGTCAGGCAGTTTCTTACAAAGCTAAACATAGTTTTACCATATGATCCAGCAATTGCACTTTTTGGTATTTACCCAAATGAGTTGAAAACTTATATCCACACAAAACCTTGCTCACAAACACTTATAGCAGCTTTATTCATAATTGCTAAAACTTAAAAGTAACCTTGATGTCCTTCACTAGGTGAATGGATAAACAAATTGTGGTACAGTCTAAGTGTCTAACCGCACAATAGAATATTATTCAGCAATAAAAAGAAATGAGTTATCATCAAGCCATGAAAATACAGGGAAAAATCTTAAATGCATATGGCTAAGTGAAATACACCTATCTTAAAAGCTACATACTGTAAGATTCCAACTATATGACATTTTGGAAAAGACAAAACTACAGAGAGTGAAAAGATCTGTTATCCAGGCTGGAGTGCAGTGGTGTGCGATCTCAGCTCACTGCAACATCCACCCACCAGAGTTCAAGTGATTTGATTCTCCTACCTCGGCCTACCAAGTAGTTGAGATTACAGGCATGCACCACCTTGCCAGACTAATTTTTGTTTTGTTTTGTTTTGTTTTGTTTGAGATGGAGTTTCGCTCTTGTTACCCAGGCTGGAGTGCAATGGTGCTATCTTGGCTCACCGCAACCTCCGCCTCCTGGGTTCAGGCAATTCTCCTGCCTCAGCCTCCTGAGTAGCTGCGATTACAGGCACGCACCACCATGCCCAGCTAATTTTTGTATTTTTTAGTAGAGACGGGGTTTCACCATATTGACCAGGATGGTCTCGATCTCTGGACCTCATGATCCACCCACCTCGGCCTCCCAAAGTGCTGGAATTACAGGCATGAGCCACTGCGCCTGGCCTAATTTTTGTATTTTTAATAGAGACAGGGTTTCACCATGTTGGCCAGGCTGGTCTCAAAATCCTGACCTCAAGTGATCTGCTCACTTCAGCCTCCCAAAGTGCTGCGATTACAGGCATGAGCCACTGCACCAGGCCTGATTTTTTTAAAACACTGAAAATACCAAGTGCTGGTGGGGATATTGAGCAGCTGAGATTCTTATACACTGCTGGTGGGAATGAAAAATTATATAGCCACTTTGGAGAACAGTTTGACAATTTCTTATAAAGTTAGACATTTACTCTATATTTAACTGCCAAAGTCCCCTTCTAGGTATTTACCTAGTATAAATAAAAATATATGTGAAGCCAAAACCTGTACAAGAACATTTATAGCAGCATTGTGACAGCATTATTTATCATGGCTAAATAGTGGGAAAAAACAAATGTCCATAAACTGTTGAATGAATAAATTACTCAGCGATAATAAAGAATAAACAATAATAAAAATATGCAACAACATGGATGAATCTTAAAAGTATGTGCTAATTAGAAGAAACCAGACACAAAAGACTACATACCAAATGTTTCTGTTGATGTGATAGAATAAAAGAAACAACACTTTAAGGACAGAAAACAGATAGATGACTTCCTGGAATTGTAGGTAGAAGAAAAGAATTGGCTGCAAAGGGGCACAAAAGAACCTTTAATGCTAAGGGAAATTTTCTCTATCTTTATTGTGGTGGTACTGGTGGTAGTGGTTACACAATCATATACATGTGTCAGGACTTAAACTGTACACTTACAAAGGGTAAGCTTTCTTTTATGCTAATTATATGTTAATAAATCTAACTAAAAATTAAAGTTGCCTGAGAGTAAATCTAATATGTAAGAATATTATCAATAAATTTACCAATCTTCATCAAAGGTTGCAAAAGGGCCTGAATAAATGCCAAGATACAACATATTCAGGAATACGAAGTCTCTCTGTCAAAAGGATGTCAATTCCTCTTCAAATCATTCTACAGATTCAATATAATTTCAAGAAAAAGAAACATGAGTTTCTAGTAATTTGATAATCTCATTTTAAAACTAAAGTAAGTGAACAAAGGGCCAAAAATAACATAATTCAGAAAAAAAAAAAACAAGAAAAGAGATGTGAGTGTGGGTGAAGGCAGTGAACAGTAACTTGATGACTTTACAAATATCAAATTCGTTTTAAAGCATTTATAAGTAAAACAATACAAATGTAGACAAATAGATTAATGAAACACAATAGAAAGCCCAGAGAAAGACCCAAACATATAAAAAAACTTAGGCAATGTGGTGAGGTTTGCATTCTAAACTAGTCATGTATAAATGATATTTAAAACAAATGGTAGTTTACATGGAAAAAAACTGCGTAATATTTTACATCACATACAAAAATAAAATCCAGATGAATTAAAGCACTAACTGTAAAGAAAATTTCTTAAATTCTTCAATGAAATTTTGGAGAACACTTTTTATGATCATAGCATCAGGAATACCTCTTAAGCATGATACAAAAAGCACAATTCATGAAGGAAAAGATTGATAAACCTGAAATGAAAACTTAAAACTTCTGTAATGATAAAGAACCCCATAAACAAACTAGAAAGAGAAGTAATATTATGGAAGCAGATATATGCAAATATATATATGCAAATATATATGTAAATATATATATATATATGTAAAT
The DNA here is from genome assembly GCF_049354715.1 of Callithrix jacchus. Classification (NCBI taxonomy): domain Eukaryota; kingdom Metazoa; phylum Chordata; class Mammalia; order Primates; family Cebidae; genus Callithrix; species Callithrix jacchus. The sequence continues at coordinate 148,679,429 of NC_133524.1, forward strand.
ATATATATATATATATATATCTTACAAATCAGTAAGAAGAAGCAACTGACTAAAAATTTACGCAAATGTGAGTGGCCCCAAATGTCATGTTTGTAGGGATGTGGAAAGGAATGAAGTGGCAGCTAGACACAAAGAAAGTTAAAGTGTATCTATAACGTTCTGTTTATATTATTAAAACGTATCAGAAGCCAAAAAGACAAAATGCTAACAGTTGTTCACTCTGAGTAATATATATGTGGTTACTTGTTCATTGTTTTGATTCTCTGAGTTTCCCTTAAATTTCCTGAAAAAAAAAGAAAATAACTTGTAAACTATAAATTCATAATAATAAATATGAGTAAAGTAAAAAAAGAAGTTAAAATTATAAATATTAATTTTCTGCATAATAAATTAGCAAAAATAGTAGTAGAAAGAGTCCCTTCACAAAATTAAGAGCATAAAAATAAATGTTACTACTATTCTATACAGATAAACAAACTTAGGCTTAAAGAGACTACACAGCTAATAAGTAGAAGAGCTGAGGTAATAAAAATTATTTTAGAGACTTTTGCCAAGATGGCCAAATAGGAACAGCTCTGGAGCATAGTTTGCAGTGACAGAGACACAGAAGGTGAATGATCTCTGCATTTCCAACCAAGGAGAGCTCTGGCTGACATCTGGCTGGTACCCTTCTGGAATGAAGCTACCAGAGAAAACATCAGGCAGCAATCCTTGCTACTCCACAGCCACACAGGTGATGCTCAGACAAGCAAGGTCTGGAGTGGACCTCCAGCAGTCCTACAGCAGAGAGTCCAGACTGTTAGAAGGAAAATTAAAGAACAAAAAGAAATTGCTTCAACATCAACAGAAAGGACGTCCACTCAAAGACCCAATCTGAAATCACCAACTTCAAAGACCAGAGGTAGATAAATCCACAAAGATGGGAAGAAATCAGTGCAAAAAAAATGAAATTGTCAAAGAACTGAACACCTCTTCTCCTCCAAGGGATCACAACTCCTCACCAGCAAGGGAACAAAACAGGATGGAGAATGAGTTTGACTAATTGACAGAAGCAGGCTTCAGAAGGTGGGTAATCACAAACTTCTCTGAGCTAAAGAAACATGTTCTAACCTAATGCAAAGAAACTAAAAACCTTGAAAAAAGGTTAGACGAAATGCTAACTAGAATAACCAGCTTAGAGGAAAACATAAACGACTTGATGGAGCTGAAAAACACAGCACAATAACTTCACAAAGCATACACAAGTTTCAATAGCTGAATCTACCAAGCAGAAGAAAGGATATCAGAGATTGAAGATCAACTCAATGAAATAAAATGAGAAGGCAAGATTAGAGAAAAAAAGAGGGAAAAGAAATGAACAAAGCCCCCAAGAAATATGGGATTATGTGAAAAGACCTAATTTATGTTTGATCAGAGTACCTGAATGTGATGGGGAGAATGACTCCAAGCTGGAAAACACTCTTCAGGATATTATCCAGGAGAACTTCCCCAACCTAGCAAGGCAGGCCAACATTAAATCCAGGAAATAGAGAGAACACCGCAGAGATATTCCTCAAGAAGAGCAACCCAAGGCACATAATCGTCAGATTCACCAGGGTTGAAATGAAGGAAAAAGTGCTAAGGGCAGCCAGAGAGAAATATCGGGTCACCCACAAAGGGAAGCCCATCAGACTCACAGCAGATCTCTCGGCAGAAACTCTACAAGTCAGAAGAGAGTGGGGGCCAATATTCAACATCCTTAAAGAAAAGAACTTTCAACCCAGGATTTCATATCCAGCCAAACTAAGCTTCATAAGTGAAGGAGAAATAAAATCCTTTATGGACAAGCAAATGCTGAGAGCTTTCGTCAGCACCAGACCTGCCTTACAAGAATTCCTGAAGGAAGCACTAAACATGGAATGGAACAACGAGTACCAGCCACTGCAAAAACATACCAAATGGAAAAGACCAATGACACAATAAAGAAACAGCATTGACAAATGGGCAAGACAAACAGTCAGTAACAAAACGGCAGGATCAAATTCATACACAATATTAACATTAAATGTAAATGGCCTAAATGCCCCAATCAAAAGACACAGACTGGCAAACTAGATAAAAATAAAGACCCATTGGTGTGCTGTATTCAGGAGACCCATCTCACATGCAAGAACACACACAGGCTAAAAAATAAAGGGATGGGTGAAGATTTACCAGGCAAATGGAAAGCAAAAAAAAAGCAGGGGTTACAATCTTACTCTCTGACAAAGTGGACTTTAAAACAACAAAGATCAAAAGAGATAAAGAAGGACATTACATAATAGTAAAAGGATAAATGCAACAAGACGAGCCAACTATCCTAAATACATATGCACCCAAAACAAGAGCACTCAGATACATAAAACAGTTCTTAACAACCTACAGAGACTTAGACTACTGGAAAATAATAGTGGGAGACATTAACACTCAACTGTCAATATTAGACAGATCAACAGGACAGAAAATCAACAAAGATATCCAGGACTTGAACACAGATCTGGACCAAGCAGACCTAATACCTATAGAACTCTCCATCCCAAATCCACAGAATATACATTCATCTCAGCACCACATCACACTTACTCTAAAATTGACCACATAATTGGAAGTAAATCACTCCTTAGCAAATGCAAAAGAACGGAAATCATAACAGTCTCTCAGACCACAGTGCAATCAAGTTAGAACTCAGAATTAAGAAACTCACTCAAAACTGCACAACTACATGGAAACTGAACAACCTGCTCCTGAATGACGACTGGATAAACAATGAAATGAAGGCAGAAATAAAGTTGTTCTTCAAAACCAATGAGAACCAAGACACAACATACCAGAATCTCTGGGACGCATTTAAAGCAGTGTCTAGAGGGAAATATATAGCAATAAATGCCCAAATGAGAATTGAGGAAAGATCTAAAATCGACACCCTATAGGCAAAACTGAAAGAGCTAGAGGAGGAAGATCAAAAAAAAAGTCAAAAGACAGCAGAAGACAAGAAATAACAAAGATCAGAAACACAAAAAATCCTTCAAAAAAAAATCAGTAAATCCAGGAGCTGTTTTTTTGAAAAGGTCAACAAAACAGATAGACCACTAGCCAGATCAATAACAAAGAAAAGAGAGAAGAATCAAATAATGCAATGAAAATGATAAAGGGAATATCACCACTGATTCCACAAAAAAACAAACTATCATCAGAGATTACTACAGAAAAATTATGCACATATACCAGTAAATCTGGAAGAAATGGATAAATTCCTGGACATTTGCACCCTCCCAAGACTAAACCAGGAAGAAGTTGAAACCATGAATAGACCAATAACGAGGTCCAAAGTTGAAGCAACAATTAATAGCCTACAAACCAAAAAAAGTCCAGGTCCAGATGGGTTCAAAGCCAAATTCTACCAGACGTACAAAGAGGAGATGGTACTTTACCTTCTGAAAATATTTGAAACAGTACAAAAATAGGAAATCCTCCCTACCTCATTTTATGAGATCAACATCATCCTGATACCAAAACCTGGCAGAGACGCAACTAAAAAAAAAGTTTCAGGCCAATATCCATGATGAACACTGATGCAAAAATCTTCAATAAAATACTGGCAAACTGAGTAGAACAGCACATCAAAAAGCTGATCCATCATGATCAAGTAGGCTTCATCTCAGGGATGCAAGGTTGGTTCAACATAGGCAAATCTATAAACATAATCCATCGCATAAACAGAACCAAAGACAAAAGCCACATGATTATCTCAATAGATGCAGAGAAGGCCTTTGACAAAATTCAACCATGCTTTATGCTAAAAACCCTCAATAAATTAGGTATTGATGGAACATATCTCAAAATAATAAAAGGTATTTATGACAAACCCACAGCCAGTATCATACTCAATGGATAAAAACTGGAAGCATTCCCTTTGAAAACTGGCACTAGACAAGGGTGCCCTCTCTCACCACTCCTATTCAATATAGTATTGGAAGTTCTAGCCAAAGCAATCAGACAGGAAAAAGCAATAAAAGATATTCAGTTAGGAAAAGAGGAAGTCAAATTGTCTCCATTTGCAGAAGATATAACTGTATATTTAGAAGACCCTGTCATCTCAGCCAAAAATCTCCTTAAGCTGATAAGCAACTTCAGCAAAGTCTAAGGATAAAAATCAATGTGCAAAAATCACAAGCATTCCTACACACCAATAACAGACAGAGAGCCAAATCATGAGGGAACTCCCATTCACAATTGATACAAAGAATAAAATACCTAGGAATACAACTAACAAAGGATGTAAAGGACCTCTTCAATGAGAACTACAAACCACTGCTGAAGGAAATAAGAGAGGACACAAACAGATGGAAAAACATTCCATGCTCATGGTTAGGAAGAATCAATATCATGGAAATGGCCATAGTGCCCAAAGTAATTTCTAGATTTAATGCTACCCCTATCACGCTACCATTGACCTTCTTCACAGAACTGGAAAACCCCACTTTAAACTTCGTATGGAATCAAAAGAGAGCCCACATAGCCAAGACAATCCTAAGCAAAAAGAACAAAGCTGGAGGCATCACATTACCTGACTTCAAACTATACTACAAGGCTAAAGTAATCAGAATAGCATGGTACTGGTACCAAAACAGAGATATAGACCAGTGGAACAGAATGGAGGCCTTGGAAGCAACACCACACATCTACAACCATCTGATCTTTGACAAACCTGACAAAAACAAGCAATGGGTAAAGGATTTCCTGTTTAATAAATGGTGTTGGGAAAACTGGCTAGCCATGTGCAGAAAGCTGAAATTGGACCCCTTCCTTTACACCTTACACTGAGATGAACTCCAGATGGATTAAAGATTTAAACGCAAGACATAACAACACAAAAACCCTAGAAGAAATCCTAGGCAATATCATTCAGGACATAAGCATAAGCTAGGACTTCATGACTAAAACATCAAAAGCAATGGCAACAAAAGCCAAAATAGACAAATGGGATCTAATTAAACTTAAGAGTTTCTGCACAGCAAAAGAAACAATGATTAAAGTGAACTGGCAACCAACAAAATGGGAAAAATTTTTGCAATCTACCCATCTGACAAATGTCGAGAATCAAAAAAGAACTAAAGTAGATTTACAAGAAAAAAACAAACCCATTCAAAGTAGGGAAAGGATATGAACAGACACTTTTCAAAAGAAGACATTTATGAGGCCAACAAAAATATGAAAAAATGCTCATCATCACTGGTCATTAGAGAAATGCAAATCAAAACTACATTGAGATACCATCTCAAGCCAGTTAGAATGGTGATCATTAAAAAATCTGGAGCCGGCCAAGTGCGGTGGCTCAATCCTGTAATCCCAGCACTTTGGGAGGCTGAGGTGGGTGGATCACAAGGTCAGGGGATCGAGACCATCCTGGTCAACATGGTGGGACCCCATCTCTACTGGAAATGCAAAAAAATTGGCTGGGCGTGGTGGCATGTGCCTGTGGTCCCAGCTGCTTGGGAGGCTGAGGCAGGAGAATTGCCTGAACCCAGGAGGCAGAGGTTGCGGTGAGCCGAGATTGTGCCATTGCACTCCAGCCTGGGTAACAGGAGCAAAACTCCATCTCAAAGAAAAAAAAAAATCTGGAGCCAACAGATGCTGGAGAGGATGTGGAGAAATAGGAACGCTTTTACACTGTTAGTGGGAGTGTAAATTAGTTCAAACATTGTGGAAGACAGTGTGGCGATTCCTCAAGGACCTAGAAATAGAAATACCATTTGACCCAGCAATCCCATTAGTGGGTATATACCCAAAGGATTATAAATCACTCTATTTTAAAGACATATGCACTCGTGTGTTCATTGCAGCACTGTTTACAATAGCAAAGACCTGGAACCAACCCAAATGCCCATTGATGATAGGCTGGACAAAGAAAATGTGGCACATATACACCATGAAATACTATGCAGCCATAAAAAAGATGAGTTCATGTCCTTTGTAGGCACATGGATAGAATCTGGACACCATCATTCTCAGCAAACTGACACAAGAACAGAAAACCAAGCACAACATGTTCTCACTCATAGGCGGGTGGTGAACGATGAGAACACATGGGCACAGGGAGGGGAACATCACACACTGGGGTCTGTTGGGGAATGGGGAACTAGGGGAGGGACAATGGGGAGCGGGGCGTTTGGGGAGGGATAACACTGGGAGAAATGCCTGATGTAGGTGATGGGGATATGGAGACAGCAAACCGCCATGGCACATGTGTACCTATGCAACAATCCCGCAAGATCTGCACATGTACCCCAGAACTTAAAATACAATTTAAAAAAGTATTTTAAAGCTACAATAGTATTTAAACTTTGTAACTAGGACAAGAAGAGACAGACTGAAAGAGATGAAAACTAGATAAATTCCAAAGAGAATCTATTATATGTTACAATTTATATATGTTATAGAACAGTAAGAATTAATGAATTATTCAGTATTTGGTACTATGAAACAATTGGCAGGGAAAACAATTTAGAAAATTGCCTCACACCACAGCAAAATAAATTCCAGAGGGATTAAACATAAGCAATAACAACTAAAACTAAATCCATTTAAGAATTTATCCAATTTTGAATGAGGAAGAAATTTTAAAACACAAACTAATCAGAAGAAATTACAAATGAAAAGATAAATATCATTATATAAAATTAAGATTGCTATGCATAAAACTCAATTTAAAATATAAAATTTTAAATATAAACATTTAAAATGTAAGTAGAATATTTTCCCTCCATTTGATAGGGTCTAATGTCTACTAAATATTCATTGCCCATACAAATAAAAAAATGTAAGCTCTTAATGGAAACATGTACATAGACCATGAATAGATGTTCATAGAGAGGAAACAAAATTGATCAAGAAATATAAAAAGGTATTCAATCTCATTATACTAAAAGAAACACATCAAGTAAGGGACCATTTTGTCCCTATCAGCTTGGTAAAAACTTTTAAAACAATGACAGTATACAGCACTGTCATAGGTGTATGGGCAGTAATCAACAATCTTATACAGTGGAACACCACATATTTATCAAAAGCCTTTAAATACTTAGTTTTCAGACCCAGTAATGCCCTTCACAAAAACTCATCTTAATAATTCATTCAGCAAATACTTAGTTAGTATCTACAATATGTCAGACATTATTTTAAGTTCTAGGGGACATAAGAGTGAACAAAATGGGGGAAAAATCCCTGTGCTTGAGGGACTTACACACTAAAACAGGAATCCAGATAATAGATGTAATGTATATAGTCTATTAGGTGATGACACAAACCAAGGGGTTAAAAAAAGTAAACTAAGAAAGGGGAAGAGTCAATATTGGGAAAGATGGGTTTGCATTTTTATGTGAGACCATTTAGAATTCAAATATGACATTTGAATAAAGACCTATAAAAGGTGAGGTTCAAAGAAGCAAAAATAATTTAAATGACCAATGTGTGAACTGTCATACAATTATGGTAGAAATTGAAAACTGAAAAGTATGCAGCTATTAAAAATTGTTTGAAGGCTGCTGAATGATGTGGGGAAATGATCACAATATAATACCAATGAAAGAGCCAGTTCAAAAATATTACATGTAAGATGTGATCCCAATTATATAAACATGGAAACACATCTTTAAGGAAATATAGCAAGTTATCTCTGGACTTTTATAATCAGGAAAAACAATTTAATGGTAGCTATTATAACCTTAAGGTATATTAGAAAATATACACAATGTTTTTTAATGGAAGTGCTGACCATCCATGCTTAAAGTAGTGGGCCCAGTTTTGGACACCATATATTAAAAGGAATACTGAGGCCGGGCGTGGTGGCTCAAGCCTGTAATCCCAGCACTTTGGGAGGCCGAGGCGGGTGGATCACGAGGTCAAGAGATCGAGACCATCTTGGTCGACATGGTGAAACCCCGTCTCTACTAAAAATACAAAAAAATTAGCTGGGCACGGTGGCGTGTGCCTGTAATCCCAGCCACTCAGGAGGCTGAGGCAGGAGAATTGCCTGAACCCAGGGGGCGGAGATTGTGGTGAGCCGAGATCGCGCCATTGCACTCCAGCCTGGGTAACAAGAGCGGAACTCCTTCGCAAAAAAACAACAACAACCACCAAAAAAAGGAATACTGAAAATGGAAGTGTCTATTGTAGAAGGTTCTTAAAATACATATTACATAAGCTCAAGAACTCGCAATATATAGACTGAAGAATAGATGAGAAGAAGAACAAACCATGGTTAAACATTTCATTGGCCATTAGGAGGAAGGGGACTAGCAATTACTCAGTATTGCTGTTGCTCTAAGGTGCAAGACCAATCATTTAGATCCAGAAGATAGATTTCAGGTCAGTATGAAGAATAACTTGCTAACAATCAAGCTGTCTATTATCTGGGGGTGTTAAGCAACCTTTTCTAGAACCATTCACACATTATCATCCAGTACATGATGACCATATGTACTGGATGATAAGACTGCCATTACATGATTGTTAAGGGTCCTGCCATTTCTGAGCTCCTCTTGTACTATTTTGAAAAGTTGTTTCATGCTATGATCACTTACATAATTCCATCTCTATCCACCTCCCCTTCTCTTCAAAAAATATATGTAATACTTGTTTTTCTTTTTAAGAAATCAGTTTTTAAAGAGAAAAGCACCCTTCAAAATATACATCCTAGAGAGTTTTATTCCCCTTTCTGTGTGTAGTTAGGCAACACACTTTGTGCAGATATCAATATGTTTAACATCATGCTTTATAGCATACAAATGCTTTTACATTACCAACCAGTATTTCCTTCACATATATCTTCCCCACAGGAAGAGACTACCTGGACCATTACATTTCAGAATGAGGTAATCACCTTGTATATATTTAACTGTATCCTGCCTCATCTTATTTTCAGTGACTTTAGTTTATTTCAAACCAGCAGTAATAGAAATATCACCTAACATCCAGCCTTACTAAGTTCTTTCTTTAACTCTAAGGACAGTCACAATTTCAATCACCTCAGGATAAAACAAGGAAGGTGCATTCTAACGACCTCTTCCAAAGTCTGTAAATACTTCCACGAAAATTATCAACCTTCAGAATTCTGTATAAAGTTATTAGTGTTGCTTATATTAGTGACCGAACCTGAACTACCTGCACAGAACCATGAGAACACAGTATGGAGCAAAACATGAACTATAGAACCCTACAGCTTGAAGGGTTTTTGTAAATATCTGAATGGATTCAGTTTAGGCCGTGTCAGTCACCCTGTTCAAAATCCTTTTCCAACACTCCACCTTATTTTACAGTTATGGACACTTACGGTCAAACAAGACAAGTGATAAGTCACAACAAACCAAGTATCCAAACCAGGACTACGCTATCAGAAATCCCATTTTAAGAGGGATTTTTTGAACATCAAATTCTTCATATTTTGTTAATCAGGTGCCTCTTTCTATAAATTGTGGAACCGAGAGAGTGGGAGGACCTGGGAAAGATGCTGGGATTTTGTGAATTTCAGTTAAGCTACATTACATATAACCTGATTTTTGAGTAAGTCAGTGCTCCTGTGGACATAAGCCTAGAGGGACCTTTACTTTCCCTTACTATTTCACAACAATCATCTGCCAAACTTTCGCAAAATGGATATTCATCATCCAACTAAAGTGTTGGTAAGCATTGTTTCCATCAGAATGGAAAGGACTGTTAAAATCCAGATATCATTTATCACTACTCAACTCTGCTGTGAAGTTCAATAAAGGTGACCACACCTTTCTTCTTAAAGTGATACATTTTCCTCTACATATGGATGACAATTTATTACTATATAGTTCAGTGGTTTGTCAAATAATGTCTATGTTGCCATCTAAACCATGAGCCCAGGATGGCAACAACTTTGTCTGTTTTGCTCACCATTATATTCTCCATGCCTAGTAAACGGTATGTATGTAATAAATAGATTAGACACCATCGTAATTTTCCTTCCATATCCCTGACTTTTTCTGCTTTGTAGGCTTCGTGCAAGGTCCATCTTTTTCCCCTATATCCTAAAAAAAGAAAGTATTATTAAAGTAACACCCCTGGATCTCTTTTATTCTATTTTAAGTATTGAGAGGCAATAACTCTCAAATCACTCTCTCCTGTTGACTTATTTCCAGAGCTCCAATCCCATATTTTCAAACGTGCTCAGTACCTTTTATTGAGTGACAACAATAGTACTACCTATGTGACCTCAGGCAAATCAAGTCACTCACCCTCTCAGTATGGGTTTGCTCATCCATAAAATGAGGGAGTTGCATCTCTTTTTCATATAATGTTCTAATTTTCCCTTCTAGCATTAAATATGATTTACAGTCAAGCCCTCCACCTATCTTGCCAAACACATCTCATGTAAGTATTTCTGCATACACTTTACTCCAACACAACTAGCCTCTCTGCCTAGAATACCTGTCCCATTCCCTAACTCCACATACTCAAAGTTTGTCTAATCTTCAAAGTTCATTTAAAATACCACTTCTAGGAAGGTGTCTTTGATCTACTTAAAGTCCTTTGCTTCTCTTTTATGGGTGTAGCTCTCATCTCCTGGTCCTGTAGTTGTTTGTGTATTTCTTCTCTTTCCTACTTGTCTGTGTCCATGTTGTAGGGCAGAAGCTATTCCTAAATAATTCTGTATCTCCCACATTATCTTTGGTTCATCGTAGGCACTTAGTAACCTTATACTGAATAGATTCTGTTTAAGCTGTGTCAGTCATCCTTATAATGTCCCACTCCAGCCACACCAGCTTTTTTTACGCTTCTCAAATTTTCTATGCTTCTCTTTTCACAGAGCCCTTGTACACGCTCTCCCCTCCATCTAGAAAACTGCTCCACCACCTCCATTCTCTCTACCCCACCCCATACAAGTCTCTACTCAACCTCAATATCAGTTCCTCAAGGGTGCTTTGCATAAATTCAAAACTAGATCAGTTTCCCGTTGTATGTCTTCATAGCCCCACCCCCATATATTTTTTCTTCATACAGTTTGTTATTAAGCGGAATGTCATGGCTGTATAATTATCTGATTAATGTCCTCTTCCCCATCAAACTTTAAGCCCCAAGCAACCAGGACCATGTCTGTTTTGCCCAGCTTTGTATCCTCTCTTCCATGCCTAACCACATTACTGAATAAATTAATTAAAAAAAAACTAATGTGCTGAATGACTGATTTGATTCATATCTGAGTTAAGAGTAAAGACTTGAGATGCAGAGTACATAAAGTATTTGTCTGGCTTCCTAAAATCCCTCCAAAAGAAAATTGAGATACCAAGTAGCTCTCTGAAGTAGTCAAGTTGGCCTTTTATCCACTGTAAGACAGGATGAATCCTATATCTCCCCACTGCAGAAGAAAGTCCAAATTACCTTTCCTTTATTGAATGTATGACCCCACAACTAATTTCAAACGGTTCATTCATTTATTTAACAAACATTTATTAAGCACCTACTCTATGTCATACACTAGGCTAATGGCTAATGGTATAATAAACTGAACTGATACAGCCCCTTGCCTACTTGGAATATATAACTGAAAGTGTAATTTGTAGAAGCTCTAAGGAAATTAAGAGTTTTAAGAAAAAACAAACATTTTGGCTGTCAGAACACATTCTTCATTAAAGGAGATACCTAACTGAAGGGTAAAAGATCATCTTACAGGTGATTTAGAAATTAAGGCTGGGCCTAATTCAGGCCTCTTAAATTAGATGGGCAGGTAGCCTAGACCACTGCACTCAAAATGTAGCCCTTCAATCAGTGCCTGTCTGTGAACTTTTATTACCAGGCAGGAAGAACCAAAGTATAGAAGTCGAGAGTAAGCACTTAGAAAATTTTACAGCAATTTGAAAAAAATTACTTTATGTCTGTTGACTCTAATAATACAAATGTGGGCTTATCTTTTGTATGTCTTTTCTTTCATTTTCTAGTAGTTCATGGTTCATTTATTTTACTAAATTAGCAGTCTTCTGTGATGGATTAGGAAAAACGAACAAACCAAAAAATATTTTCCTTTACTAAGAGAGTTTGACTAGTACTCTACTAGAGTTTTGCTGCTTGAAGTGTGGTCAGTGGAACAGCAGTTTCAGGATCACCTAATAGCTTGTTAAAATGCAAAATCCGAGACCCCTCCCACAGGCTCTCTGAATCACAATTTGCATTTTAACTAGATTCCCAGGAGATATTTTTTTAATGTCTCCAAATGAATTTCCATCATTTTTTTTGACACGTTTCTTCCCACTTTTTTAAATTGCATTTTAGGTTTTGGGATACATGTGAAGAACATGCAAGATAGTTGCATAGGTACACACATGGCAGTGTGATTTGCTGCCTTCCTCCCCTTCACCCACATCTGGTGTTTCTCCCCATGCTATCCCTCCCCAACTCCCCACCCCCTGCCATCCCTCCCCTATTCTCCCCAACAGACCCCAGTGTGCAGTGCTCCCCTCCCTGTGTCCATGTGTTCTCATTGTTCATCACCTGCCTATGAGTGAGAACATGTGGTATTTCATTTTCTGTTCTTGTGTCAGTTTGCTGAGAATAATGGTCTCCAGGTTCATCCATGTCCCTACAAAGGACACAAACTCATTGTTTTTGATGGCTGCATAATATTCCATGTTGTATATGTGGAATTTCTCAAAATAATAAAAGTTATTTATGACAAACCAACAGCCAATATCATACTGAATGGGCAAAAATTGGAAGCATTCCCTTTGAAATCTGGTACTAGACTCTCACCACTCCTATTCAATATAGTACTGGAAGTTCTAGCCAGAGCAATCAGGCAAGAAAAAGAAATAAAGGGTATTCAAATAGGAAAGGAGGAAGCCAAATTGTCTATATTTGCAGACGACATGATTGTATATCTAGAAGATCCCATCATCTTAGCCCAAAATCTCCTTAAACTGATAAGCAACTTCAGCAAAGTCTCAGGATACAAAATCAATGTGCAAAAATCACAAGCATTTCTATACACCAATAACAGACTAAAAGAGAGCCAAATCAAGAACGAACTGTCATTCACAATTGCTACAAAGAGAATAAAATACCTAGGAATACAACTAAAGGATATAAAGGACCTCTTCAAGGAGAACTACAAACCACTGCTCAACGAAATAAGAGAGGACGCAAACAGATGGAGAAACATTCCATGTTCATGGTTAGGAAGAATCAATATCGTGAAAATGGCTATACTGCCCAAAGTAATTTATAGATTCAATGCTATCCCCATCAAGCTACCAATGACCTTCTTCACAGAACTGGAAAATACCACCTTAAACTTCATATGGAACCAAAAGAGAGCCCGCATAGCCAAGTCAATTCTAAGTAAAACGAACACAGCGGGAGGCATCACACTACCGGACTTCAAACTATACTACAACGCTACAGTAATCAAAACAGCATGGTACTGGAATGAAAACAGAGATATAGACTAATGGAACAGAACAGAGGCCTCCCAGGAGATATTTTTACACATTAAAGTTTGAGAAGCACTGGCCTAACAATTTCCGAAGCCCCTCATGAGCCTGGACTCTTAAAGTTTACTTCCGATGGAGAATTTCAGAGTTGAAAAACCCTTAGAGATACAGTCCGCCTCAACATCTTATAGATGGAAAAACTGAGGAACATGGAGGGGAAGTCATGTGTCCAAGATAATTGGCAAATCATCAGAGCTAGGAATAGAATCCAAATTTGCTAACAGCCAAGTCAGTGTTTCATTCTAGCAACCACATACACACCCCTTTTCCACCCAGTCCCACTGTATTGTATCCTCTCAGTGATGTCATTATTCCTGAGGTGTTTTCTGATAAAACAGTTTATTATTCTACCTTTTATACACTGTATAAACCTTGAACTACCATTATTTCAAATGTAGTAATTTTCTTTATTAAATTAGAATATTTCATAAGTTTTTTGTGAAATTAGAAAATTTCATAATTTTCTTTATAAAAATTCCTGTCAGTCAAATTTTCCCACATGTTTATTGTCTGGATGCCACATAGACATTCTGGGGGCTTTAGAAGGACTAGTACTAACCAATTTCTGGTCTTTAGGAATATGAAAGTGACCTTCCTTGGTCATCAGTCCAGTTCCCATCAGTCCAGTTAACACCAGATAATAAGCTCATCCAAGGAGGAGAGCATACACTATCAGGGCTGCTTTAGAAAACTCAGTAGTGTCAATTTGTGGCTAACAAACAAGTGGGCTATTAGGCCATATTAAGAATAGTCTAATTTCCAGCATGAAGTAAATGATAATCCTTTACTCTGTGGTCTTATTAGATCCAAGGCTTAGGAGGTAGGCATGATTGCTGTATTCAACTAACTGAAGAACTACAATTAAGAAAAAGCATATTTGTTCCAGATCCTCCCAATGAACCAATGAATATAAGTTATTGGGAAACAGATTTTGGCTTATAATGGGGAATACTTTCTGAAAATCAGAGTTGCTCAAGACATAAAGAACCACCTAATGAGCTCTCTATCACTGCAGGGAGTTCAAATAGAAATCAGTCAACAAATTGGATGCTTACGATAAATTCAAGAACTGGTGGGGGAGGGAAAAAAAGCTTAATTAATGACCTTTTGGGCTCCTTCCAGTTCCAAGGTTTTAGTATTCTAAAATTTTCAGCACAGAATAACGCCAAACGCTCAGGAAATAAGAATAAGGTCTGTTTCTAAAAGGCACAGTTCGGAACATGTTAGTTGGATAAGGTTATGAAAAGTGTAATCCTTCCAAGCATGATTTTCAAAGGAAAGCAAGCTGGTCAATAAAAGTATTTTGGGCAGCCCCTTCCAGAAATCCAGGTGAAGCCTGGCTCCAGCCTAAGTGCCTATTACTCTACACAAAGGCCAGGCCATTATTTCCCAAAAAATTTTGCCAAGCCACACTACACCTATTGTGTCTACACTTGCCTAGCAGACAAAGGGGCAAAACTCTCCCCAGGAAGGCAGTAATGCTTAATGGTTAAGACCATGGATTCTGGAACCAGATTGCTGGTGTTTTAATTTCCACCTGGGATATTTAATTGCTCTGTAGTCTTGGATAAGTTACTTAACCTCTCTGCGTCAGTTTCATCAGTAAACCAAAGGTAATAATAGTGTCTGTTATTCAATGCACTATTCTGCTACAAGAATTCAATGAAGTAATACACACTAAATCCTCAGCCCAGAATCCAAAATATACTACACACTCAATAATGTTAGCAATTAGTATTAAGGATGTCATAATTACTATCACAGACACAGCAGTATCACTCACTTAAAAAGCTCCCATCAAACAATTAGATCCCTTCCCCTACCAGTTCAGAGGGGCTATAATACAAGAGCTTCAACCAGTCTTTGCATAGCTCCAGACAACCAGAACTTGCTGGCCCTTAGTAACCCAAACTATTCATGCTAGTAATCCTACCTCATCACCCTGCTTTTCATAAATCCAACAGCCACCCTTCCCCCAGTCTTCTTGCCCATGCCACCCGCAGCCACAGTCAGAGGAGCACCAAACTGGGAAGCCAGTTCCAGACAAACCATCAGGTGTTTCCTCCCTTCCAAGGACACAGCTGGACTTAACATGATGCCTATGAGTGGGATGGGGTGGGGTATCTGAATCTCTGCTCAAGGATGTCAGCCTAACTACCTGGAATTGAGGGTGGGCAAGCAATGGAGCTTCTCTCAGGGAAACAAGGCAAGCCTCCCAAGTTTGTGGAGGAAGTCAGGGCTAACCCCACCGTAAGCCCTTTAAAGGAAGTGGGGAGGTCTCAACCTGCTTTAAAGGAAGCAGTTATTTACAACTTTCTACTCACTTGCATGTTAGGGAGGTAATGGGGAGATGGGGAAAGAGGCTGCAAGGTACCCTCCTTTCTTATTTCCAGCAGTGAGAAGCAGCTGCAGAGAAAGAGTTAAAGAAGGGAGAAAGCTCCAGCCATTACTCCATCCCTGGTGTCTAGGGATGTCTGGGGGGTCATGACAGTGCTGTCTGCTTTGGCTAGGGGCCACTCCGTGGCTTTCTGCAGCAGCTGCTGGGGCCCCCCAAGCAATTTGCAAGGTCAATGCTGACCTGCTTCCAAAGAGGAACAAAACATTTCACTGACAATGAAGCAAATCACGCATATACCACATCGCAACCCCCCTTCCTCAAATCGGGTTTTACCCCAGTGTCTCCCTGCTCAGATGCCGCCTGTGGGCTTCCACCAGCCCCACTGGGGAACCCAGGATAGCATCACAGCTGCAGAGCATGCCTCGCCTCCCGGCCAACCCAAGGAGACTCTCAGTACGGGGGAGAGATGCTATCGCTAAAGGAGACCTGAGCTTGGGGGAGGGGGAAGAAGCAACATCAATGTTTCTTACCGAGCTCTATAGTCTGAGCGAAGAGGAGAGAAGGATGAATGAACTGAAACAAGTTGGAGGTTGAGCCCTGCAGAGCTCGGCTTCTGGCTTCTTCTTCTCTTTCTCTGGGTCTCTCTCCTGGTCCCTCTCTCGGTCTGTCTCTCTGGTTTGCTCCCTAGCTTGCGCGCGCTCACGCTCTCCCTCTCCCCCTCAATCTCTCTCTCTCTCTCTCTCTCTCTCTCTCTCTCTCTCTCTCTCTCTCTCTCTCTCTCTCTCTCTCTCTCTCTCCTCTCTCTCTCCCCCTCCCTCCCTCCCTCCCCCTCTCCCTCCCTTCCTCCCTCCCTCTCTCTCTCAATCTGCCTCCCTCCGTCTCTGTCAGTTTCTCCCTCCCCCTCCTCCCCTCCCCTTCTCCCCTCCCCCTTTGCTGGCTTTAGGTTCACCACTGGTGCTTAGCACGCGGCTGTGCTGGGGCTCTGAATACAGCACTGCAAGGCTATAGATGTGGTTGTTTTTATGAAATACTAAAGTAGTATTTTATTCCTTAAGGCATCCAACAGAGAAATAGGGGGAAGTCCAGAAAGAAAGGGAGGAGCAGAAGAAGCAAAGGGAAGAGAAAGAGAGCAAAAGGCTAAGAGCGAATAGGAGGATAAAGGAAGTATGGGTTACGGTAGCTGATATGTGATGCTTACTTGCTGCTCCAAGACTGAAGAGTGAGCGTCCTCCTTTGCCCTCTATTTCCCTTACATCCCTATGGGCGTGCCTTCTAACCCAGGCTCCAAATAAAGGTTTGACAATCCTGTCTGTTCAGATTCCATCTCTGGGGACAATAATGAGCTAGAAAAATGTACATCAAAGGGGTTGTCATTCATACTCCACTAAGAAGAAAGAGTTTGGTCACACTGATCCCCTGTTGACCTCACTTCCACACCCACCTTCAACCTAGTAGAAGTGCAGACCCAATTCAAAACTGTCAGCTCTAGCTTCCCTGTAGGCAAGACAGACAAGCAGCAGAACCACAATGCTTTCTTTTCAAAAATTCCGAAGGGAATATAGGTGTATATAATTGTGTGGGCCTATCCATGAGTTTGCACAAGGGGTAAAGTGGGGAGAAGGAGATGTATTGACTCAAAATATAAAATAATTATATTCCCATTGGGTCAAAAGAAAAAAAAAAGCAACCTAGGCAAAGCACAGTAACAGTGCAGCATAGGATGGAAAAAAAAATCCTGGCTAAAAATAAATTAAAGGAACTTGAGTTTGAGTTCTGCCTCTGAAAATTGCTGTGTTGCTTTCAATGAGTTCTTCAATCTGGCCCTCAATATCCTCAATGACCAAATGAATGGTAATGGAATTAGATGATCTTAAAGGACCCTTCCAGAACTAATAGTCTAGGAATCTAAAGACAGGAAAATTCCAGGTGAAGAAGTTGGCCCTCAGAAAACAAAACATAAACTACCAAATTTCAAAAGTTCTCCAAAAGTGAGTTCCCAAATGGGACTCCAAATCACATTGATTCAACATTCTATCTTTTGTAATTCAGGGACAATTCCGATATAAGATATAAGCACATGAGTAAAGACTTTTTCTATCAAAGAATTCGGCATCTGCTCACATATAACGATCAGTATAAAAGTTTTCTTAATCAAACTCCTCATATCGTGATTTCTAGTCCAGTAAGTCAGAAAAATTTAGAGGGCATCTAATTGAAAGTGAGTTATATAGTGTGTTTAAGTATACTAGTGTCAATATACATACAGTGACTGGGACATAATAGGCATTTACAGTGTTGCCATAGTGTGCCATTTCTATTTAAACTACCATCCTGTTGGTTTTTCTCCCAACTTTCCAATGCTCTCTACTCCTACCCAGTGAAATACAAGTGCTGGCTGGGCACAGTGGCTTAGGCCTGTAATCCAAGCACTTTGGGAGGCCGAGGTGGGTGGATCACGAGG
The DNA here is from genome assembly GCF_049354715.1 of Callithrix jacchus. NCBI lineage: Eukaryota > Metazoa > Chordata > Mammalia > Primates > Cebidae > Callithrix > Callithrix jacchus. Next base: position 148,697,757 of record NC_133524.1, read on the forward strand.
TCAAGAGATCGAGACCATCTTGGTCAACATGGTGAAACCCCGTCTGTACTAAAAATACAAAAAATTAGCTGGGCACTGTGGTGCGTGCCTGTAATCCCAGCTACTCAGGAGGCTGAGGCAGGAGAATTGCCCGAAACCAGGAAGCAGAGGTTGCGGTGAGCTGAGATCATGCCATTGCACTCCAGCCTGGGTAAACAAGAGCAAAACTCCGGCTCAAAAAAAAAAAGAAATACATGTGCTACACACCTATACATCTTCAAAAGCATGTATCCATACATTGAGTAGAAGATAGATGGGTATTTGTAAGCTTAGGGTCATTGGCTCATAAAAATAAACATATCATTGTACAGAAAAAGAAACTAGACTAAATAGAAAACATAGCTCACACAAGGTCATAGTGACTCAGTGGCAGAGTCAAGGTCAGTACTCACATTGCTGACTGCAGGTACAGTAACTTTGTCTACAAAAGTAATATGTAACTTGCACACAAAGCAAGCGTGCATGTGGGCATATAGTTATAAATACTTTTCCTGCATAGGTACTCATTTTTATGTGTAGATTCGTTTGCATTAATGTCCATTGGATTGAATACATTAGTATACTGGCAAAAAGAAATATGAACTGGCATAAGGTTAATGTATTAGTTTCCTAAGTAACCCCTAACAAATTACCATAAATTCAGTAGCTTGAAACAACAGAAATGTATTGTCTCATAGTTCTGAAGCCCAGAAGTCTAAAATCAAGGTGCTGGCAGGATCACACTCGCTCCAAAATTCTGGGGAACGATTTCTTGTCTGTTCCAGCTTCTGGTGGCTCCCAGTATTCCTTGGCTTATCACTAAATCTCTGCCTCTGTCTTCAAATGGTCTTCTCCTCTGATTTTCGTGTACCCAAATCTCCCTCTTTTTTCTTATAAAGACACCAGTAATTGGATTTAGGACCCATCCTAAATCCAGAATGAATTCATCTCAAGATCTTTAACTAATTCCTTTTGCAAAGACCATACCATTGAAATAAGGTTACATCCTGAGGTTCTAGATGAACATGAATTTCAGGGGACACTATTCAATTTACTACAACTGATAACTTTTCATCTAATGCAGACACTAAACAAACAAATAAACCATCTGGATGCCATTTTTTTAAAGAAAAGATATTTTAACACAAATAAGTTGGACGAAGATACTCTCTGAACAACAAAAAAAACTCTTCTCTAAATCATACAGTTATATCTCTATGAAAAATTTATAGCATTTTCACAATTTTCCTACTTCACTGCAAACAAACAAACAAAAAAAACATACACATTCCTTTATTAGGACAACTTCTGGCAATGGTGAAGAAGCCTCTATCAAACCAACCCTGATGCAGATAACAATAATAAACAGTGGACCAAATATATAATACAACAATTGAATGCACTGGAAAGTAACCCATAAACAGGCAAAAATTAAAAGGGAATTAATACTTGAAAGGAGGCAACAATACTGAGTTTTTCTTTTTCTGGAAATTTTTGCCTGATGGCAGCCCCAGGCCAAAGCAGTGAATAAATTCTAGAGAAACTAAAATCAGTGTTGCAACTGTTAAATGTTTAACAACTGTATATTGAGGAAAATAAATAAAACACGAATTCATATATTTGCCAATTTCCATGGTGTAAATATTTCTACCATGGATAATTCCATGAACATGGAGTTGAATAGAGATGTGCACAGTAGACATTCACAAACCAGTACCAGCTAGCTCCCACACACAACTGCTCGCAGTCCAAGTGGCTGAAAAAACCAGAAGACAGAATTCATGATGACCATTGTAGTGAAAATCCATGAGAGAAGTCCAAGAATTTTAAAAACTTGAAGAGGAAGCCCCAAATTCTGTGTATAAACCACCCAGCTGTCTGGTGGAACCATGAAATATTTATGTGGGGACAGATTCCAAAAAGTCTAAATAAAGCTGAAAAAATTAAACAGAATTTTCAGTGCTGCCAATGAGGGAGAGTTTGGAGTTTCACTTCAGCCACATTACTAAACAAACAAACTAAAATAAACAAACAAAATCAGTGTTCTAGAGAAAAAAATTATAAAGGTATACTACAGTATATCATTTACAATACTCAGGGTACATTCAAAAATTACTACTAAAGCAAAATGATAGCAAAATATTACTGATACTCAAGGGAAAAAAAGACACTCACTAGCAATCAGCCCTAAGGAAGTCAGATGTTTGAATTAGGAGAAAGAATTTTGAATCACCCATCATAACTACACTTAGAGAAATAAAGAAAAACAAATGTATAATAAATGAACAAATAAGAAGTCATAATATCTGAAGTAAAATTCACTGAGTGGGCTTAACCGCAGGTTAAAATGGCAGAAGAAAGAGTAGTTTAACTGGAAGAAAAATCTAGTGATATTATCTAATCTGAAGTACAGATTAAAAAAGAAAAGATTGAAAAACATGAGCAGAGTGTTAGAAATATATAGGATAATATCAAAGTTATGAACATAATTGGAGTCCCAGGTGGCAAACAATAAGAGAAGAGGAAGAAAAAAATATTTGAAACAAAAGTCTAACTACAAGACAATATCCCTGAAGAATATTGATGGAAAAATCCTCTATAAAACATTAGCAAACAAAATTCAACAATACACTAAAAAGATCATTCATTGTGACCAAGTGAGATTTATCCCTGGGATGCAAGGATGGTTCAACATAAACAATCAAAGGGATACATCATATCAACAGAATGAAGAAAAAAATCATATGACCATTTTAATAGATCCTGAGAAAACATTTGATAAAATTCAACATCCCTTTATGATGAAAAATTTTTTTAAAAAACTGGGTATAGAAGGAACATACCTCAACATAATAAATACTGCATACAGCAGACCCACAGCGAATATCATGTTGAATGGGGAAAAACTGAAAGCCTTTCCTCTAAGATCTGGAACACAACAAGGATGCCCACATTCACCACTGTTATTGAGCATAGTACTGGATGACTTAGCTAGAGCAATCTGACAATAGAAAGATATAAAGGCCATGCATATTGGAAAGGAAGAAGTCAAAGTATCCTTCCTTGCAGATATGATCTTATATTTGGAAAAACCTAAAGACTCCACAAGAACAGGAAATCAAAGCAAAAATGGACAAACAGGATCACATCAAATTACAAAGCTTTTGCCCAGAAGATGAAACAATCAAAAATGTGAAGAGACAACTCACAGAATGAGATAAAATATTTGCAATTTTGCAGATGGGTAATCTGACAAGAGATTTAGTAACTAGAATATATAAGGAGCTAAAGCAACTCTACAGAAAAAAAAAGTCTAAAAATCTGATTAAAAAATGGCCAAAAAATCTAGACAGACATTTCTCACAATAAAACATACAAACAGCAAACAGGCATATGAAAAGGTGTTTAACACCACTGGTCATCAGAGAAATGCAAATCAAAACTACAATGAGATACCATCTCACCCCAGTAAAAATTTCTTATGTCCAAAGGATAGGCAATAACAAAAGCAGGTGAGGATGTGGGGAAAAGGGAACCTTCGTACACTGTTGGTGGGAAGGTAAGTTAGTACAACCACTATGGAAAACAGTCTGGAGTTCCTCAAAAACTAAAAATACAGCTACCTCATATGATATCCAACAATCTCACTGCTAGGTTTATACCCAAAAGGAAGGATATCAGTATATCAAAGAGAGATCTTTACTTCCATGTATATTGCAGCACTATTCACAGTAGCCAAGATTTAGGAGGTACCTAAGTGTTTATCAGCAAATGAATAGATAAAGCAAATGTGGTACATATACACAATGGAGTATTATTCAGCGTAAAAAAATGACATCCTGTCATTTGCAACAACATGGATTAAACTGGAGGTCATTGTGTTAAGCCAGGCACAGAAGATAAACTTTGCGTATTCTCACTTATTTGTGGAAGCTGAAAATCAAAACAATTGAAACCATGAAGATATAGAGTAGAAGAGTGATAACTAGGGCTGGGAAGTGTATTCAGGAGTGATGGTTAATGGGTAGAAAAAAATAGAATAAATGAATAAGGCCTATTATATAACAGCACCACAGGGTGGCTATAGTCAATAATAATTTAGTTGTACATGTAAAAATGACTAAAATAGTATAACTGGATTGTTTATGACACAGAGGATAAATGCTTGAAAGGATGAATACCTCATTTTGTATGATATGATTATTATGCATTGCATGCCTATATCAAAACATCTCATATACCTATAAATATGCCTACTATATACCCAAAAAATTAAAATTAAAATTATTTTTTAAAGAATGGCTATATATTTGCAAATATGAAAAACCATCAAATTGAATACATTACATATGTGCAGGTTTGTGTATATCAATTATAACTCAATAGAGCTGTTTGGAAATAAAACAAATATAATACAACATATACATTTACAGATTCAACAAGCTCAATAAATTCCAAGCAAGATACTATGCTCAGGAATATCATAGTCAAACTACTTGAAAAATAAATTTAAACAGAAAACCTTGAAAGCTCCATTTCACATAAGTACACAATAATACTCCATTATGTATATGTGTAATAGGCATAGAAAAAATGCCTAATGAGGAACAGAATAAAATTGACCTGTGACCCTTCATAAGAAAAAAAAGACATCTTTAAAGTGCTGAATTTTTGTTAAAACTCTATCCATGTAGAATTTTATATTTACCAAAAATATCCCTTATTAATAAAGGCAAACACTGACATGTTCATATAAGTTAACATTAGGACAATTTGTTATTAGCATGTTCATACTATAAAAAATACTAAAGGAAATTCTTGAGTCTGAAGGAAAGTGATACCAGATGAAAAGCTGGATCTTTAGGAAGGAATAAATAGCATCAGAAATAATAACGTGGATAAATATAAAATAATAGTTTGCTCTTAATTTATTTGATACACATATGAGAATATAAAGGAAAATCATAACATTATAATGTACAGTGTATAGGATACATAGACATAATGTGCCTGAAAACTGTAATATGAAAGAGCGCATAGCAACAAACCAGTCGAGACATTGACAAGGTCATTAAACTTTATGTGAGGCAATACAATATTAAATTTTAGTAGACTTTGAAAAGATAAAGATGCATGGAGAAGTGGAGTGGAGATGCATGGAGGAGCAAGATGATGGAATAAGCCCCAGCCCCAACCCTCATCTCCTTACAGATACTCATATTTAACAAAAATATATGAATCAAAATACCTTCAAGAGATTTCCAGAATCTAGTAAAGATGTTGAATATCCCAGATGAGCACAAAACACGAGAACAGTCCCATTGAAACAGTTTAAAAGAGCAATTTCACTTTTCCCGTGTCAGCCCCTCCCCCAAACCAGCAAAACTTGGCACGAAGTGAGATCATCTTGGCCCATGATTTTTCTCTCAGGAAAACGGAGAGTAAAGCATGTATCTAATATTTCAGGTTTTTCAGTTCACTGTCTTAGGGGCTAGTGCCTTATGGTGATGGGCAGAGGCTGGGAACAGGAAGGAATGGGGACTTACTGTTTACGGTGTATGGAGTTCCTATTTTACACGATGAAAAGAATAATGAAGACAGATAGTGATGATGGTTGCACAACATTATAAATGCATTTAATACCACTGAAAAATGGTTAAGGTGGTAAGTTATATTATATGTATATTTTATCACAATAAAAAATTTGGAAAAACATTGAAGGAGAGATAACAAATAAAAGCTGAGGGAGACCAGAAGCACTAGACTTGTCTTAGAAGAAATGCTAAAGGTAGTTTCTCAAGTTGCAATGAAAGGATGCTAAGCAGTAACACAAAAGCATATGAAAGTCTAAAACACACTGGCAAGCCTAATATGTAGAAAGATACAGAATACTGTAATATCATAATGATTGAATTTAAATCACTTTTGATACAAAAGTTAAAAAATAAGAGTATTATTAATAATAACCACAAAAGTGAGTTAATGGATACAAAATAGAAAAAATATAAATTGCAATATCAATGACATAAAGTAGGGAGGGGAGAATTAAAAGTGTAGAGTTTTGTATGCAATTGCAGTTAAGTTGTTTTCAGCATAAAATAAACCATTACAACCAGAGGATATTTTATGTGAGCCTCATGGTAACCTCAAATAAAAATATCTATTGAAAACACACAAAAGAAAAAGAGAACAGAACCTAAGGATATCACTATTTTAAAAAATCAATTAAAAATGGGAAGAATAAACAAAACGAATTTTTAAAAAACCTACAAGATAGAAAACAATATCAAAATGGCAATACCAAGTTCTTCCCTATTGTATTAGTCTCTTTTCATGCTGCTGATAAAGACATAGCTGAGACTGGGAAGAAAAAGGGGTTTAATTGGGTTCACAGTTCTGCATGGCTGGGAAGGACTCAGAATCATGGGGGCCAGTATTTCTTGTGATAGTGAATAAGGCTCATGAGATCTGATGCAGCAAAAGCAGTAGTGAAAGAAAAGTGAATAGCAATAAATGCTTACATTAAAAAAAAATAATAAACAACCTAACTTTAGAAATAATAAAGATTAGGGCAGAATTAATGAAGAAAATATAAAAAAAATTAAAAAATCAGTGAAACTAAGAGTTGCATCTTTTTTTAAATTGCATTTTAGGTTTTGGGGTACATGTGCAGAACATGCAAGATAGTTGTATAGTTTTTTAAAAGATAGATGAAATTGACAAAACATTAACAGGAAAAACTAAAAAAACAAAGAGAAAATAAAAGAGGAGACATTACAAATAACACCACAGATATACAAAGGATCAGAAGAGACTACTATGAACAATTATATACCAGTAAATAGAATCACTTAGGAGAAATGTTCAATTTCCTAGAACTATAACATGTACAAAGAATGAATCATAAGGAAATAGAAAACATGAACAGAAAATTAACAAGTAAGAGGATTGAATTAGTTATCAAAAACAACCCAACACAGCAAAGCCCAGAACCTGATGGGTTCATTGATGAATTCTACCAAATATTTAAAGAATTAACAGTAATCCTTCTCAGACTGTTCCAAAAAATCAAAGCAGAGGAATACTACAGGAAAAAAAAGTTATAGAAAATGATCCCTGATTAATATAGATTTGAAAATCTTCAACAAAATATTAGAACCTAAATTAAACAGCACATTAAAAGGATCATACAGACTGGGCATGGTGAGTCACCCCTGTAATCCCAGCACTTTGGAAGGTCAAGGCAGGTGGATCACCTGGGGTCAGGAGTTTGAGACCAGACTGACCAATATGGTGAAACCCTGTCTCTACTGAAAATACATAAATTAGCCAGGTGTGGTGGCATTTGACTGCAGTCCCATTTACTCAGGAGGCTGAGACAGAAGAATTGCTTGAACCAGTGAGGTGGAGGTTGCAGTTAGCCGAGATCACACCACTGCACTCCAGCCTGGGTGACAAAGTGAGACTCCATCTCAAAAAAAAAATTATACAAATTTGCTTAAGTTCCTTGTACATTCTGGGTATTAGACCTTTGTCAGATGGATAGATCACAAAAAAATTGCTCCCATTCTGTAGTTTCTCTGTTTACTCTTATGATAGTTTCTTTTGCTATGCAGAAGCTCTTTAGTCTAATTAGATTCCTTTTGTCAATTTTTGCTTTTTTGCAATTGCTTTCGATGGTTTCATCATAAAATCCTTGCCCATTAAAAAGTGGGCAAAGGACATAAACAGACACTTCTCAAAGAAAGACATACAGACAGCCAACAAACATATTTTAAAAAGCTCAACATTATTGGTCATTAGAGAAATTCAAATCAAAACCACAATGAGATACTATCTCATGCCAGTCAGAATGGTGATTGTTAAAAAAGTCCAGAAATAGCAAATGCTGGTGAGGTTGCAGAGAAATAGGAGTGCTTTTACACTGTTGGTGGGAATGTAAATTAGTCTAACCATTGTGGAAGACAGTATGGCAATTCCTCAAAGATCTGGAAGCAGAAATACCATTTGACCCAGCAATTCCATTACTGGGTATATACCCAAAGGAATATAAATCATTTTATTATAAACATATGCACAGGTATGTTCATCGCAGCACTATTCACAATAGCAAGGACAGGAAATCACTCCAAGTGCCTATCAATGGTAGACTGGGTAAAGAAAATGTGGTACATATACACCATGCAGCACTATGTAGCCATAAAAAAGAATGAAAACATGTCCTTTGCAGGGACATAAATAATGCCGGAAGTCATTATTCTCGGCAACTAGCAAAGAAACAGAAAATGAAAAACTTCATGTTCTCACTTGTAAGTGGGAGTCGAACAATGAAAGCACATGTACACATGTACATAAGGACTATACCTCAAAATAATTAAGGCAATATATGATAAGCCCACAGCTAACATTATACGCAATGGTGAAAAACTGAGTTTTTCCTTTAAGATGAGGAATAATGCAAAGTTTACCCCTCTCGCCACTTCTATGCATCATAGGACTAGAAGCCCTAGTCAGGAAAATTAGTGAAGAAAAAGAAATAAAATACATCCAATCAGAAACGAAGAAGTAAAATTATCTCTGTTCACAGGTGATACATCAAAAACCTAAAGACAAAAAAAAAACTGTTGGAAATAATACATTAATTCAATAAAGTTGCAGGATACAAAATCAATATACAAAATTACTTGCATTTCTGTACACTAACAACAAATTATCCTAAAAGGAAATTAATAAAACAACCCCATTTACAATACCATCTAAAAATTCAATACTTGAGAATAAACATAACTAGAGAGGAAAAAGATTTGTATGATGAAAACTATAAGACATTGATAAAAAATAAAGAAGACACATGTAAAGACATGTTGAGTTAATTATTTGGAATAATTAGTATTGATAATATGTCTATACTACCAAAGCAATCTACAGATTCAATACTATCCCCATGAAAATTTCAACTTTTTTCAGAAATAGAAAGAAAAAATACTTCTAAAATTTATACAGCACCACAAAGAGCCCAAGCAGACAAAGCAATCATGAGCAAGGAGAACAAAACGAAAGTCATCACACTTCATAATTTCAAGCTATATTACAAAGCTGTAGTAATTAAGACAGTATGGTATTAGCATAAATGCAGGCATATAGACCAATGGAACAAAAAAGAGCACCTAACACAAACCCACACATATATGGTCAAGTGATCTTCTACAATAGCAGCAAAAATACACAATGGGGAAAAATAATCCCTTTAACAACTGGCGTTGGACAAACTGGATATCCACATGCAAAAAAATAAAATTGGACTCATATACCATACACAAAAATTAACTAAAAGTATATTAAAGTTCTAATTGTAATACCTGATACTGCAAAACTCCTTAAAAAAACATGGAGGAAAAGCTTTTGACTTTGTTCTTGGCAATGATTTCTTATATACATTCCCAAACCATACATCTGATAAAGGATTAATATCTGAAATATATAAGGAACTCAAACAACTCAGTAGCAAGAAAATGATCCAATTTAAAAATAGGCAAAACCTGAATAGACATTTCTTAAAAGAAGACATAAAATGTATAACAGGTGTTTTTAAAAATGATGATTCCTCAAGGATCTAAAACCAGAAATACCATTTGATCCAGTAATCCCATTACTGGGTATATATACCCAAAGGATTATAAATCATTCCACTATAAAGACACATGCACACATATGTTTATTGCAGCACTGTCCACAATAGCAAAGACTTAGAACCAACCCAAATGCCCATCAATAATAGGCTAGATAAAGAAAATGTGGCACATAAACACCATGGAATAATATGCAGCCATAAAAAAGGATGCGTCCCTGTCCTTTGGAGGGACATGGGTGAAACTGGAAACCGTCATTCTCAGCAAACTAACACAGGAACAGAAAACCAAACATTGCATGTTCTCAATCATAAGTGGGAGCTGAATAAAGAGAACACATGGACAGAGGAAGGGAAATATCACATATCAGGACCTGTTGGAGGTGGGGGACTAAGGGAGGGATAACATTAGAAGAAATACCTAAAGTAGATGATAGGTTGATGGTTGCAGAAACCCACCATGGCACATGTATACCTATGTAACAAACTTGCACATTCTGCACATGTATCCCAGAACTTAAAGTATAAAAAATAAATAAAATAAAAATGGTCAACACCTCTAATTATCAGGGAAATGCCAATCAAAACCACAGTGAGATATCACAGTACATCTGTTAGGAGGGCTATTATCAAAACAACAAGAGAAAACAAGTGTTGGCAAATTTCTGGAGACAAGGGTGCCCTTGTACCCTGTTGGTGGAAATGTAAATTGATACAGCTATTGTGGAATACACTATGGAGTTTCCTTAAAAAATTAGAAATAGAACTACCATATGATTCAGCAATCCCATATTTGGATACATATCCAAAATAATTGAATAGGGATCTCTAAGAGACATCTGCATGCTCATAGTTGTTGTAGCATTATTCATAATAGCCAAAGTATGAAAGCAACGTAAATGTCCAATGACAAATGAATGGATAAAGGTGATATATACATACAATGGAATGTTATTTCATTTTTAAAAAGAAGGAAATCCTGCTATTTGTGACAACATAGATGAACCTGGAGGACATTATGCTACATGAAATAAGCCAGTCACAGAGGGACACATACTGAATGATTCTACTCATGCAAGGTAACTAAAATAGTCAAACTCACAGAAGGAGAGAGTAGAATGATGTTTGCCAGGGCCTGGGGGGAAAGGGGGAAATTGGTAGTTGTTGTTCAATGGGTATGAAGTTTCAGTTCTGCAAGATAAATAAGTTCAAGAGATCTGCTGTACAACATAGTGCCTATAGTTCACAATACTGTATTGTGCACTTAAAAATTTTGTTGTATGTGTAGATCTCATGTTAAGTGTTCTTACCCACCAAAAAGAAGGAAGTAAATTTAAGGATATCTCAGACAATCACTGGAGCACTCACTAAAAATTAATGCAAAGTGAGAGGGCTGAAAGCAATGGACAAATTAAAATGCAATTCTAAACCAATACCTAACTCAAGTTAACACAGGAAAAGAGTAAAAGGAAACAAGAAACTGATTATCCAAATAGAAAATGAATATTAAATAATAGATCCCAGTAAATTATCCAACCATATTGATAATATATTAAATGTAAATCTATCAAATACTCCAATTAAAGGATATAAATTTTTAACATGGAATAAAAATGCAAGATGGAACTATATGCTATCTACAAGGGTTTCACTTTATATCAAGACAGTTAGGTTGGAAGTAAAAGACTTGAAAAAAATGCTATGCCAGCAACAAGCATAAAAATGCTGAGGAGGCATAAAGTCAGCAAGATGGCAGAATACGGTTCAGCAGTTATCCCCTCTCAGAACATCAATTTGAATAACAATACATACATGAAAATATCTTTATAAATTCTAAGGAATCCAAATGATAGATACAGCACCTGGAGCATAGAAAGTGGAGCACAGAAATAAGAAAAGATGCATAGATGTGGGTAGAAGAACAGTTTTACATTACTCCATCACATCTTCCTCAGGCCTGTACAGTGCAATCTGGAGATACTCTCAATATGTGGGAAGGAGAGTGAAGTGAGCACGTGACTTCACTGGAGACCCCAGCACCAGGACAACCCCAGTATTCCTGGGCACCAGGTCAACCCTTACAAACCCAGACTCCAGGCCTTCCCCAGTGCTAGGTCATTCCACAGGTACCTGGTCTCCAGAAAAATCCCCACAGCCTAGGCTCCAGGCACACTCCAGTGCCAGACCCACCTCCAGAGCCCCAGGCTCCAGGCCCACTGTTTAGAGCTAATAAGCCAATACAGTAAAGTTACAGAAAACAAATCCAACAGGCAAAAGTAGTTAATATTTCTATAGACTAACAATAAACTATCTGAAAAAGAAATTAAGAAAATAATCCCATTTACAATAGAAAAAAAATAGGTGTAAATTTAATTAAGGAGGTTAAATATCTGGACACTGAAAATTATCAAACATTGATGAAAAAATTAAACAAGACAAATAAATGGAAAGATATCCCATACTCATGATTTGGAAGAATTAATATTTTAAAAATTACTATTCAAAGTGATCTACAAATTCAATGCAATTTCTACCAAAATCCCAATGTCCTTTTTTCAAAAAAACAGAAAGAACATCCTCAAACTTGTATAAAAACACGAAAGACCCTGTATAGCCAAACCAGTCTTGAGGAAGAAGAACAAAACTGGAGTAATCAACTACCTGATTTTAAAATATACCACAAAGCTATAGTAATCAAAACAGAGTGGTACTGGCCTAAAAGTAGACAAATAGACCAAAGGAACAGAATAGAAAGAGCAGCAATAAATTTACATATTTACAGTCAATTGATCTTTGACAAAGTAGCCAAGAGCACACAATGTGGAAAGGATATTCTCTTCAATAAATGGTGTGTGGAAAACTGTACATCCTCTTGTAGAAGAATAAAATTGGCCGCTTATCTTACACCATATGCAAAAATGAACTCAAAATGGATTATAGACTTAAATGTAAGGTCTGAAACTGTAATATTCCAAGAAGAAAAATAGGAAAAAAATCTTCTTGACAGTGTTCCAGGAAATACTCTCTTGGCTAATATCTCAAAAGGACACAACACAAATGCAAAAATAGACAAATGAGACTACATGAAATAAAAAAGCTTCTGCATAGCAAATGAAATTATCAGGAGAATAAAAAGACTATGGAATGGAAGAAAATGTTTTTAAAACATATTTCTGAGAGAGGATAATATTTAAAATATATTAGGAATTTAAACAACTCAATAGCAAGAAAACAAATAACATGATTTAAAATGGGCAAGGGACATTTCACAAAAAAAGACACACAAATTGCCAATAGGCATAATAAGTATGTTCAACACCAGCAACTATCAGGGAAACTCAAATCAAAACCACAATAAAATATCACCACACCTGTTAGGATGGCAATTATCAAAATGACAAAAAAATAACAAGAGTTGGTGAAGGTATGGAGATAAGGACCCCCTTGTACACTGTTGATGACCATTTAAATTGATAGTGTCATTGTGGAATACAGTATGAAGTTCCTAAAAAAAAAACTAGAAAAAGAACTACTACAAAATCCAGTAGTCCCACCTCTGGGTATATAACCAAAGAAATTGAAATTGGAATCTTGAAGAGATGCCTACATTCTTATGTTCATCTTAGCATTATTAACAATAGCCAAGATATGGAAGCAAATTGAGTGTCCTTCAATAGATAAAGAAAATGTTGTACACACACATATATAGTGTCCATTTATATATGATTATATATTATATTCACATATGTGTATATATTATATGTGTATATGTATATATACACACACGCACACAGATATACAATGCTACTATTCAGTTTTTTATTTTTTATTTTTATTTTTTTATTGCATTTTAGGTTTGGGGGTACATGTGCAGAAAATGCAAGATAGTTGCATAGGAACACACGTGGCAGTGTGACTTGCTATCTTCCTCCCCTTCACCCACATCTGGCTTTTCTCCCCATGCTATCCCTCCCGAGCTACCCCCCTCCGCTGTCCCTCCCCTATTCCCCCCAATAGAACCCAGTGTGTAGTGCTCCCCTCCCTGTGTCCGTATGTTCTCATTGTTCATCACCCACCTATGACTGAGAATATGTGATATTTCATTTACTGTCCTTGTGTCAGTTTGCTGAGAATGATGTTGTCCAGATTCATCCATGTCCCTACAAAGGACACATACTCATCATTTTTTATTGCTGCATAATATTCCATGGTGTATATGTGCCACATTTTTCCAGTCCAGTCTATCATCAATGGGAGTTTGGGTTGATTCCAGGTCTTTGCTATTGTAAACAGTGCTGCAATGAACATTCGTATGCATGTGTCCTTATAGTAGAATGATTTATAGTCCTTTGGATATATACCCAGTAATGGGGTTGCTGGGTCAAATGAAATTTCTATTTCTAGGTCCTTGAGGAATCTTCTATTTCTAGGTCCTTGAGGAATCGCCACACTGTCTTCCACAATGGTTGAACTAATGTACACTCCCACCAACAGTGTAAAAGAGTTCCTATTTCTCCACAACCTCTCCAACATCTGCTATCTCCAGATTTTTTAATGATCGCCATTCTAACTGGCGTGAGATGGTATCTCAATCTGGTTTTGATTTGCATCTCTCTAATGACCAGTGATGATGAGCATTTTTTCATATGTTTGTTGGCCTCATGTATGTCTTCTTTTGTAAAGTGTCTGTTCATATCCTTTGCCCATGTTTGAATGGGCTTGTTTGTTTTTTTCCTGTAAATCTGTTTGAGTTCTTTGTAAATTCTGGATATTAGCCCTTTGTCAGATGGGTAAACTGCAAAAATTTTTTCCCATTCTGTTGGTTGCCGATTCACTCTAATGACTGTTTCTTTTGCCATGCAGAAGCTGTGGTGTTTGATTATGTCCCATTTGTCTATTTTGGCTTTTGTTGCCAATGCTTTTGGTGTTTTGGTCTTGAATTCCTTGCCTACTCCTATGTCTTGAATGGTTTTGCCTAGATTTTCTTCTAGGGTTTTTATGGTGCCAGGTCTTATGTTTAAGTCTTTAATCCATCTGGAGTTAATTTTAGTGTAAGGTGTCAGGAAGGGATCCAGTTTCTGCTTTCTGCACATGGCTAGCCAGTTTTCACAACACCATTTATTAAACAGGGAGTCCTTTCCCCATTGCTTGTTTTTGTCAGGTTCATCAAAGATTGTATGGTTGTAGATATGTTGTGTTGCCTCCGATGCCTCTGTTCTGTTCCATTGGTCTATATCTCTGTTTTGGTACCAGTACCATGCTGTTTTGATTACTGTAGCCTTGTAGTATAGTTTGAAGTCCGGTAGTGTGATGCCTCCCGCTGTGTTTTTTTTTAGCATAGAATTGACTTGGCTATGAGGGCTCCCTTTCGTTCCATATGAAGTTCATGGTGGTTTTTTCCAGTTTTGTGAAGAAAGTCAATGGTAGCTTGATGGGGATAGTGTTGAGTCTATAAATTACTTTGGGCAGTATGGCCATTTTGACGATATTCATTCTTCCTAACTATGAACATGGAATGTTTCTCCATCTGTTTGTGTCCTCTCTTATTTCATTGAGCAGTGGTTTGTAGTTTTCCTTGAAGAGGTTTCTTACGTTCCTTGTAAGTTGTATTCCTAGGTATTTTATTGTTTTTGTAGCAATTGTGAATGGCAGCTCGTTCTTGATTTGGCTCTCTTTAAGTCTGTTATTGGTGTAGAGGAAGGCTTGTGATTTTTGCACATTGATTTTATATCCTGAGACTTTGCTGAAGTTGCTTATCAGTTTCAGGAGTTTTTGGGCTGCGAAGATGGGGTCTTCTAGATATACTATCATGTCATCGGCAAATAGAGACAATTTGGTTTTCTCCTTTCCTATTTGAATACCCTTTATTTCTTTTTCTTGCCTGATTGCTCTGGCTAGAACTTCCAGTACTATATTGAATAGGAGTGGTGAGAATGGGCATCCTTGTCTAGTGCCAGATTTCAAAGGGAATGCTTCCAGTTTTTGCCCATTCAGTATCATATTGGCTGTTGGTTTGTCACAAATAGCTTTTATTATTTTGAGATATGTTCCATCAATACCGAGGTTATTGAGGGTTTTTAGCATAAAGGGCTGTTGAATTTTGTCAAAGGCCTTCTCTGCGTTAATTGAGATAATCATGTGGTTTTTGTTTCTGGTTCTGTTTATGTGGTGAATTACGTTTATAGACTTGAATATGTTGAACCAGCCTTGCATCCCCAGGATGAATCCTACTTGATCATGATGGATAAGCTTTTTGATGTGCTGTTGCAATTGGCTTGCCAGTATTTTATTGAAGATTTTTGCATCTATGTTAATCATGGATATTGGCCTGAAGTTTTGTTTTCTTGTTGAGTCTCTGCCAGGTTTTGGTATCAGGATGATGTTGGTCTCAGAAAACGAATTGGGAAGGATTCCCTCTTTTTGGATTATTTGGAATAGTTTCAGAAGGAATGGTACCAGCACCTCTTTGTGTGTCTGGTAGAATTCCACTGTGAACCCCTCTGGACCTGGGCTTTTTTTGTGTGGTAGGCAATTAATTGCTGCCTCGACTTCAGACCTTGTTATTGGTCTATTCATAGTTTCGGCTTCCTACTGGTTTAGACTTGGGAGGACACAGGTGTCCAGGAATTTGTCCATTTCCTCCAGGTTTACTAGTTTTTGTGCATAGGGTTGTTTGTAATAAACTCTGATGATGGTTTGAATTTCTGTGGAATCTGTGGTGATTTCCCCTTTATCGTTTTTTAGTGCATCTATTTGGTTATTCTCTCTTTTCTTTTTTATGAGTCTGGCTAGTAGTCTATTTTGTTGATCTTTTCAAAAAACCAGCTCTTCAATTTATTGATTTTTTGAAGGGTTTTCATGTCTATATCTCCTTCAGTTCTGCTCTGATCTTAGTTATTTCTTGTCTTCTGCTAGGTTTTGAGTTTTTTGATCTTACTCCTCTAGCTCTTTCAATTTTGATGATAGGGCGTCAATTTTGGATCTCTCCACTCTTCTCATGTGGGCACTTATTGCTATATATTTCCCTCTAGAGACTGCTTTAAATGTGTCCCAGAGATTCTGGTATGCTGTGTCTTCGTTCTCATTGGTTTCATAGAACTTCTTTATATGTGCCTGCATTTCATTGTTTATCAAATCAACATTTGAGACCCAGTTGTTCAGTTTCCATGAAGCTGTGCAGTTCTGAGTTAGTTTCTGAATTCTGAGTTCTAACTTGATTGCACCATGGTCTGAGAGACTGTTTGTTATGATTTCAGTTGTTTTGCATTTGCTGAGGAGTGCTTTACTTCCAATTATGTGGTCAATTTTAGAGTAGGTGTGATGTGGTGCTGAGAAGAATGTATATTCTGTGGATTTTGGGTGGAGAGTTCTGTAAATGTTTGCTTGGTCCAGGTCTATCATGTTTGCTTGGTCCAGGTCTGAGTTCAAGCCCTGGATATCCTTGTTAATTTTCTGTCTGGTTGATCTGTCTAATATTGACAGTGGAGTGTTAAAGTCTCCCACTATTATTGTGTGCAAGTCTAAGTCTCTTTGTAAGTCATGAAGAACTTGCCTTATATATCTGGGTGCTCCTGTTTTGGGTCCACATATATTTAGGATCATTAGCTCTTTTTGTTGTATCAATCCTTTAACCATTATGTAATGTCCTTCTCTGTCTCTTTTGATCTTTGTTGCTTTAAAGTCTATTTTATCAGAGATGAGAATTGCAACTCCTGCTTTTTTTTGCTCTCCATTTGCTTGGTAAATCTTCCTGCATCCCTTTATTTTGAACCTTTGTGTATCCTTGCATGTGAGATGGGTTTCCTGGATACAGCAGACTGATGGGTTTTGGCTTTTTATCCAGTTTGCCAGTCTGTGTCTTTTGATTGGTGCATTTAGCCCATTTACATTTAGGATTAATATTGTTATGTGTGAATTTGATCCTGCCATTTTGATGCTAGCTGGCTGTTTTGCCTGTTAGTTGATGCAGATTCTTCATTTTGTTGATGCTCTTTAGCATTTGGTATGTTTTTGGAATGCCTGGTACTGGTTGTTCCTTTCTATGTGTAGTGCCTCTTTCAGGAGCTCTTGTAAAGCAGGCCTGGTGGTGACAAAAATCTCTGAGTACTTGCTTGTTTGCAAAGGATTTTATTTTTCCTTCATTTCTGAAGCTCAGTTTGGCTGGATATGAAATTCTGGGTTGAACGTTCTTTCCTTTAAGGATGTTGAATATTGGTCCCCATGCTCTTCTGGCTTGTAGAGATTCTGCCAAGAGATCTGCTGTGAGTCTGATGGGCTTCCCTTTGTGGGTAACCTGCCCTTTCTCTCTGGCTGCCCTTAGCATTTTCTCCTTCATTTCAACCCTGGTGAATCTGATGATTATGTGCCTTGGGGTTGCTCTTCTTGCGGAATATCTCTGTGATGTTCTCTGTATTTCCTGGACTTGAATATTGGCCTGCCTTTCTAGGTTGGGGAAATTTTCCTGAATAATATCCTGAAGAGTATTTTCCAGCTTGGATTCATTCTCTTCGTCACATTCTGGTGCACCTATCAGACATAAATTAGGTCTCTTCACATAGTCCCACATTTTTTGGAGACTTTGTTCATTACTCTTTGCACGTTTTTCTGTAATCTTGGCTTCTCGTTTTATTTCATTGAGTTGATCTTCGACTTCTGATATTCTTTCTTCTGCTTGGTCAATTTGGTTGTTGAAACTTGTGCATGCTTTGCGAAGTTCTCGTGTTGTGTTTTTCAGCTCCTTCAATTCACTCATATTCCTCTCTAAGTTGTCCATTCTTGTTATCATTTCTTCAAATCTTTTTTCAAATCATTTTTCAAGGTTCTTAGTTTCTTTGCATTGATTTAGAACATGTGCTTTTAGCTCACGGAAGTTTCTCATTATCCACCTGAAATCTGATTCCGTCATTTCATCACACTCATTCTCCATCCAGCTTTGTTCCCTTGGTGGTGACGAGTTTTGTTCCTTTGTAGGAGGTGAGATGATCTGGTTTCGGGCATTTTCCTTCTTTTTGCACTGGTTTCTTCCCATCTTTGTGGATTTATCCACCTGTCGTCTGTGTAGTTGCTGATTTTCCGATTGGGTCTCTGAGTGGACATCTAGATTGTTGATGATGAAGTATTTCTGTTTCTTAGTTTTCCTTCTACCAGTCTGGCCCCACTACTATAGGACTGCTGAGGTCCACTCCAGGCCCTGCTTGCCTGGGGAACTTCTGTAGCAGCTGCGGAACCGTGAGGGTTGCTACCAGATTCTTCTTCTGCCATCTTTGTCCCTGAATGATGCCCACCAAATGTCAGTCTGATCAGTCCTTTGTGAGGTGACTCTTTGGATATGCGGGGGTCAGAGAGCTGCTTGAGGAGACAGTCTGTACTTTATAGGGGCTTTAGTGCTGAGCTGTGAGCTCCGTTGTTCATTCAGGGCTGCTAGGCAGGTACGTTTAAGTCTGCTGCAGCAGAATTCTTAAAGCCCCCTTTTTTTTTCAGGCGCTCTGTCCCAGGGAGTGAGGGCTTTATTTATGAGTATTCGTTGCACTGTCCTGCCCAGCAAGGAGGCAGTCTAATCACTGCTTGCCTGTAGTGGCTATGCTGAGCTGCCATGGACTCCGCCCTGTTGCTGTGGGCTCCGCCCTGCTGCTGTGGGCTCTGCTGTACTGTCATGGGCTCTGCCCTCTTGCTGTGGGCTGGGCTCTGCCCTTTTGCCGTGTTTAATTCTTTATAGTCCTGTTTATATGGGTGTGGTTAGGGCTGCCGTGGTGATGATAGCCTGCCACTGTAGTGGCGGACTCTCTCTGTTATGGTGGGTTGCCTCGGCAATGGTGGGTTGCCTTGGCAACAGCAGGCTGTGTCAGCAATGGGAGTATACCTCCATAGGCATCGAGTGCCTCGGTAGTGGTGGACGCCCCTCCCTCTCTGAGCTGCACTGTCCTGGGCTTAGCTGTGCTTGCCATGATACTCTCAACCCTGAGCATCTCCCATTGCTGTTTTGTTTGTTTTTGTGGGGGTGGGACCCGCTGAGACTGATTACCTGGTTCCCTAGCCTCAGAGCCCTTTTTTTTAAGTTGAATGCTTGACTCTATCCCAGGTGTTCCAATTGCCTGCTGAAAAGGCGCCAGGATCTGTGTGATTTCCCATGCAGCCACCCACTGCGCTGGCTGGAATCACGTTGCTGCCTGGGTATCTCCTGGCCTGGCTTTCTGTTTAAGTCCTGTTTAATCAGATGAATGTGCTAATCTCCCTTCCAAAATCTTCAATTGCCGGTTTAATGGGGCAACCAAACCAGTGTATTTTTTAGGGAGTGCTGCTGCACTGCAGCCCCAGCCCAAACAGCTGCGCTGGCCCAAACAGCCACACTGGCGGCCCGTGCAACTCCTACACCTGGGAATCTTTTGGTCTGTGGGCTATAAAGATCTGTCTGGAAATGCGGCACCGACTCACCATCTGCGGATTCACTGGGAGCTGCAATCCTGAGTTGGTCCTACAGCTCCATCTTTTCTCTCTCCCCAGTTTTTTATTTTAAAAAATCCTCTCGGTTGCAACAACATGGATGAACCTGGAGGATATTATGTTAAATGAAATAACCTAGGCACAAAAAGACACAAACTGCATGATGTCATTTACATGTGGAATTTAAAAAGTCAAACTCCTAGAACCAGACAGAAAGATGGTGTTGTCAGGGGATAGGGGTTAGAGGAAATGGGAAGGCATTGGTCAAAGCATTGTACAACGTTTCAGTTATGCAAGATGAACAAGTTCTGGAGATCTATTGTATAGCATGGTCACTGTAGTTTATAGTACTATATATATATATTCAAAATTAACTGAGGGTAGATTTTAAATATTTTCACCTCAAAAAATTGTGACTATGTGAGCTAATGGATATGTTAATTAGCTTTATTGTGGTAATCATTTCACAATGTATACATATATCAAAACATCACTTTGTGAACTTTAAACATATATAACTTTTGTCAATTATACCTCAATAAAGCTGGAAAAATAAAAGAACTAACACACAGGGACTGGGGAGTGGGAGGGATTACAAGCAGAGAACAGAGGAATTTTAGAGCAGTGAAACTACTCTGTATAATACTATAATGGTGGATACATGGCATTACACATTTTTGTCCAAATTCATAGAATGTATAATATCAAGAGTAAATCCTGTCTGGGTTCAGTGGCTCACAGCATTTTGGGAGGCTGAGGCAGGTAGATTGCTTGAGCCTAGGAGTTCAAAACCAGTCTGAGTAACATGACAAAACCCTATCTTCACAAAAATGAGCCAAGCGTGGTGGTCCATGCCTGTAGTCTCAACTACTCAAGAGGCTGAGTCAGGAGGATTGCTTGAGCCTTGGAAGCAGAGGCTGCAATGAGTGGAGATCTTGCCACTCCCCTCCAGCCTGGGTGGAGCAGAGCCAGAGCCAGATTCTGAAAACACACACACACACACACACACACTCACACACACACACACACAGAGTAAATCCTAATATAAATTATGGAGTTGAGGTGATAATGATGTGTCAATGTACTTTTATCAATTGTAAGGAAAGTATCACTCAGATGGCAGATGTTGATAATAAAGGTCTTGCATGTGAGGAGGCAGGGGGTATATAGGAACTCTGTACCTTCTGCTTAATATTGCTGTGAACCTAAAATTGCTCTAAAAAATAAAGACTATTTTTAAAAGTCTGGATTTGTTATATGGATATCAAAGAGAGTAGGCTTTAAAACAAAGTCTGTGATGAATAACAGAGCTTCAAAATATAAAACTCAAAATTTGACAAAATTGGAGAGAAAAAGAAATCCACAGAGTGCAAATTTTAGTATGTCTTTCTCAGGAATTGATAGAATAACTGATCAACAGAAAATAGTAACAGAAACACTATAGTGATCAACACTCTCAGCAAATTTGAACTTACTGGAATTTATAAAATACTAAACTACAGCTACAAGATATACATTACTTTTTAGAGTTATGGCACATCAAATATGAAAGAATATTACTGGGCCAAAAGTAATTCTCAAGATTAGTCAAAATACTTAAATCCCACAAAGTATATTATCTGACAACAATTGAATGAAATATTGCTGCTTCTCCAAGGGAAATGAAAGCATAGGTTCACCAAAAAAAGAAGGAAATCCTGTCATTTATGACAACATAAATGAACCTGGAGGACATAATGCTAGGTAAAATAAGCTGGACACATAAAGACAAGTACTGTATGATCTCACTTACATGTAAAATCTAAAAATGTCAACCTCATAGAAGCAGAGAGTAGAATGATGGTTACCAGAGGCTACAGAGTGAAGGGGATACAGGAAAAATGGAGATTTGGCCCAAGGATATAAAGCACTAGTTAGAAAGGAAGAATACGTTTTAGTGATCTATTGCACAGCATGATAACCATAGTTAATAATCACGTATTCTATAAATTCCTGGAAAAATACAACCCTCCTGGCTTAAATCAGGAAGAATTAGATACCCTGAACTGATCAATAACAAGCAGCAAGATTGAAATGGTAATAAAAAAAATTATCAACAAAAAAATCCAAGACCAGACAGATTCACAACCGAATTCTACCAGGCATTCAAATAAGAATTGGTACCAATCCTTTTGACACTATTCCACATGATAGAGAAAGAAGGAACCTTCCATAATTCATTCTATGAAGCCAGCACCACCCTAATACCAAAACTAGGAAAGGACAAAACCAAAACAAAACCAAAAAAACTACAGGCCAATATCCCTGATGAACATAGATATGGGAATCATCCCTGTGAGAGGCTAACAACTTGGCCTCTGCCATTAGGTGAGCTTGATTCCTTACACACTCTCCCTGGCTAGAGGCTGTCGAGCTATGGGAAAGAAGGAATTGAGAGGAGAGTGAGTAAGCAGGACACTGTTTTCAGCCTTCTTGGTTGATGAGATAATGACTGGGTGAACGCTGAAGTGACTTAACTGGGTATTGTGTTCCCCTTTCTGGCTCCTAATCTAAACCTGTTTTATGACTTTGTTTACCAGGCATTGTTTCAGCCTGGTGACCTTCCCTGTGGCCCTTGTCTTTTGCAGATGCATGATTTACTGCTGAGCTTGTGACTTCTAGATAATTGAAGATTGTTATCTGAGTTACTGGTTGTTCTGATAATATTGATAATCAGCAT
This sequence comes from Callithrix jacchus, assembly GCF_049354715.1. Classification (NCBI taxonomy): domain Eukaryota; kingdom Metazoa; phylum Chordata; class Mammalia; order Primates; family Cebidae; genus Callithrix; species Callithrix jacchus. The sequence continues at coordinate 148,720,562 of NC_133524.1, forward strand.
CACCTACTTCCCCCTTGACCTTTTAAATCAGTATCTGTTCCTTTTACTAGTTCCCCAGAATCGTTTTCTGTTTCTTTTGTTATTTGAGAAATGCTTTGATCTGACGTAAACAACATTAATTAGAAAAGCATATAATGGAACCTACTGCACAAATCAAATTGCTGTTTGGGCACTGCCTATTCAGTCCTCCAGACCCCGCTCCTCTGTCTTCTTTTTTTCCATGCATGCTCTCTTCCAGGTTTGGGACCCTCTCACTGGACGAGACTCCTGGGCTCGCGTTCAGTTTCCAACACATAGATGCTAAAATCCTTAACAAAATACTAGCTAACCAAAATCTAACAACATATCAAAAAGATAATCCACCATAATCAAGTGGGTTTAATACCAAAGATGCAGGGATGGTTTAACATATGCAAGTCAATAAATGTGATTCACCAGATAAACAGAATTAAAAACAAAAATCACATGACCATATCAATAGATTCAGAAAAAGCATTCAACAAAATCCAGCATCGCTTTATGATCAAAACCCTCAGCAAAATCGGCATACAAGAGAAATACCTTAATGTAACAAAAGCTGTTTATGACAAACCTACTGCCAACATAATAATCAGTGCAGAAAAGTTGAAAGCATTCCCCCTGAGGATGGGAATAAGACAAGGATGCCCACTCTCACCATTCTTTTTCAACATAGTATTGGAAGTCTTAGCCAGAGCAATCAGACTAGAAAAAGATATTAAGGGCATCCACATTGGTAAAGAGGAAGTCAAATTGTCCCTGTTTGCTGATGATATGATCGTTTACCTTGAAAACCCTAAGAACTCATCCAGAAAGCTCCTAGAACTGATGAAAAAAAATCAGCAAAGTTTCCAGATACAAGATTAACGTACACAAATCAGTAGCTCTTCTATACACCAACAGTGACCAAGTGGAGAATTAAATCAAGAACTCAACCCCTTTTACAATAGCTGCAAAAAGAAATAAAATACTTAGAAATATACCTAACAAGGGAGTCAAAATACTTCTAAAAGGAAAGCTTCAAAACACTTCTACAAGAAATCATAGATGACACAAACAAAGGAAACACAATTCTACCCACGCTCATGGATGGGTAGAATCAATATTGTGAAAATGACCATACTACCAAAACCTACAAATTCAACACAATCCCATGAAAATACCACCATCATTCTTCACAGAGTTAGAAAAAAATTCTAAAATTCATGTAAAACGAAAAAAGAGACCTCATAGCCAAGGCAAATCTAAGCAAGAAGAACAAATATGGAGGCATCACACTACCTGATTTCAAACTGCACTATAAGGCCATGGTCACCAAAATACCATGGTACTGGTATAAAAATAGGCACATAAATCAATGGAACAGAATAGAAAACCCAGAAATAAACCCAAATACTTAAGCTAAGTGATCTTTGACAAAGCAAACAAAAACATAAAGTGGGAAAAGGACACCCTTTTCAACAAATGTTGCTGGGATAATTGGCAAACCACATGTAGGAGAATGAAACTGGATACTCCTCTCTCACCTTATACAAAAATCAACAAACCTAAGACCTGAAATTATATAAATTCTAGAAGATAACATTGGAAAACTCCTTATAGACATTGGCTTAGGCAAGGATTTTATGATCAAAAACTCAAAAGAAATTGCAATAAAAACAAAGATAATTAGCTGGGTCCTAATTAAACTAAAGAGCTTTTGCACGGCAAAAGGAGCAGTCAGCAGAGTAAACAGACAACCCACAGAATGGGAGAAAATATTTACAATCTACCCATCTGACAAAGGACTAATATTCAGAATCTAAAATGAACTCAAACAAATCACTAAGCAAAAAAAAAATGAATCCCATCAAAAAGTGTGCTAAGGACATGAACAGAAAATTGAAAGAAGATACACGGATGGACAGAAAACATCACTTTTACACTGTTGGTGGGAGTGTAAATTAGTTCCACCATTGTGGAAGACACTATGGCGATTTCTCAAGGATCTAGAAATAGAAATACTCTTTGATCCAGCAATCTCATTACTGGGTATATACCCAAAGGATTATAAATTATTCTATTGTAAAGACACATGCACATGTATGTTTGTTGCAGCACTATTTATGATAGCAAAGACTTGGAACCAACCCAAATGCTCATCAATGATAGACTGGACAAAGAAAATGTGGCACATATAAACCATGAAATACTATGCAGCCATAAAAAAGGATGAGTTCATATCCTCTGCAGGGACATGGGTGAAACTGGAAACCATCATTTTCAGCAAACTGACATAAGAACAGAAAACCAAACACTGCATGTTCTCACTCATAAGTGGGCATTGAACAATGAGAACACATGGACACAGGGAGGGGAATATCACATACCAGGGACTGTTGGGGGGTGGGGAGGCTGGGGGGCTAGGGGAGGGATAGCAGGGGGTGGGGGAATTGGGGAGGGGAAATACCTAATGCAGGTGATGGGGAGATGGATGCAGCAAACCACCATGGTATGTGTATACTTATGTAACGATCCTGCACGATCTGCACATGTACCCCAGTACTTAGAGTATAATTAAAAAATAGTTCTTATTGCTCAGTCTGACAGTCAGCAAATGTCTAATAAATGTGAGCTATTATTACAAGGAAAAAAAGAATTTGTTTTTAATCAAAATGGATTAAACTTTAGGTTTTTTTTTTAAGACTCATGGGCTCCATTCTTCCTGTTTGTAAACATCAGTGTGTCCCTTCAAATATGTCTTTTCTATCATTTATACTAAAGCCCTGATAATAAAGTTTAAAAAAAGAAAAAAGAAAAAAATGCTCAACATCACTAGTGATAGAGGAAATGCAAATCAAAACCACAGTGCAATACCACCTTACTCCTGTAAGAATGGCCATAATCAAAGAATTAGAAAGCAGTAGATGTTGGTGTGGATGCAGCAATCAGGGAACACTTCTACACTGATCGTGGGAATGTAAACTAGTACAGAAACTATGGAAAACAGTGTAGAGACTCCTTAAAGAACTAAAAGTAGAACTATTATTTGCTCCAGCAAGCCCACTACTAGGTATCTATCTAGAGGAAAAGAAGTCATTATTTGAAAAAGATACTTGCACACACATGTTTATAGCAGCACAATTTCCAGTAGCAAAATCGTGGAATCAACCGAAATGCCCATTAATCAACGAGTAGATAAAGAAATTCTGGCATATGCACATATATATATATATATATATATGAAATACTACTCAGCCATAAAAATGAATGAATTAACAGTAATGACCTGGATGAGATTAGAGACTAGTACTCTAAGTGAAGTAACTCAGGAATGGAAAACCAAACATTGTATGTTCTCACTGACATGTGGGAGCTAAGCTGTGAGGACACAAAGGCATAAGAATGATACAATGGACTCTGGGGACTTGGGGGGAAGAGTAGGAGGGGCAAAAGATAAATGCCAACAAATATAGTATAGTGTATACTGCTCTTGTGATGGGTGCACCAGGTTCTCATAAATCTCTACTTAAGAACTTACTATAAGGACACATGCACACGAATGTTCATCGCAGCACTGTTTACAATAGCAAAGACCTGGAATCAAGCCAAATGCCCATTGACGATAGAGTGGACAGGTAAAATGTGGCACATATACACCATGGAATATTATGCAGCAATCAGAAATGATGAGTTTGTGTCGTTTGTAGGGACATGGATGAATCTGGAGAACATCATTCTCAGCAAACTGACACAAGAACAGAAAATGAAATACCGCATATTGTCACTCATAGGCGGGTGATGAAAAATGAGAACACATGGAAACAGAGAGGGGAGTACTAAACACTGGGGTCTATTGGGGGGGAAAGGGGAGGGCCAGTGGGAGGGTGAGGTGGGGAGGGATAGCCTGGGGAGAAATGCCAAATGTGGGTGAAGGAGAGAAAGCAAACAAAACACACTGCCATGGGTGTACCTATGCAACTGTATTGCATGTTCTGCACATGTACCCCAAAACCTAAAATGCAATAAAAAATAAAAATAAAAAAAGAACTTACTCATGTAACCAAATACCACCTGTACCACAATAACTTGTGGAAAAATAAAATTTAAAAAAAAGAATATATATAAAGATATGCAAATGGTCAACAAACAAGGAGAAGGCACACTACAAGTCATCATAGAAAGTCTAATTAAAACTATAATCAAATACCACTACACATTCACAATAAAGGGTAAAAGGCCAAATAGGATGTGAAGCAACTTCATCTCTCATACATGAAAGGTGGAAGTTTAAAATGGCACAACCATTTTGAAAAGGTCTTTGGCAGTTTCTCAAATATACCTACACCTACAATCCAGCAATTCTACTCATACATACATAACCAATAAAATGGAAATAATATGTTCACAAAAAAAGTTAAATAAGAAAGTTCATAACAACTTTATTCACAATAACTAAAAACTGGGGGAAAAACAAATTCCACAGCAGTGTAATCAATAAACAAACTGTGGTACAATCATGCAGGCTCTATTTAGTACTAAAATGAACAAACTGTGATGCTGAGTAAAAGAAGTGAAACAAAATGAAATATATACCACATGATTTCATTTATATGGAGTGCAGGAATAGGCAAAATTTATCTGTGATATGAGAATGGTTACTTAAAGGATGAAATAGTGACTGGAAAGGGCACAAGGGAACTTTCTGGGGTCATGGAATATTCTTTACCTTGATGTGGGTGATGGTCACATTAATGTATTTATTTGTCAAAATTAATCTTTTTGTTTATTTAAGTTTTGTAATTCTCATATGCAGATTATATCTCAATAAAACATTGATAAAACCAAAACAAGAGGATCACTTGAATATTCCTATAACTATTAAACAAACTAAAAACTAAACATCTTCCACAGAGAAAATCTAGGCAAAAACATCTTTGCTGCAATTTCCAGCAATAATTCAAGAAGAAAGTAATTATGATCTAACAAAAACACTTCCATAGAATAAATAAAAGTATAAAACTCCCCAAATTACTTTTTTTGAGGCTAGCATAACCTTGAGATCAAAATCTGACAAGGATTGTATGAACAAATAAAATTAGAGGCCATTCTGACTCATGGTCATGAATGAACAAATCCTTCAAATGTTCATAAATCATATCCAACAATATATAAACAGCATAATACATCATGACCTACAGAGGTGGGCCGCCATTGTTGATGCAGTTCTAACTACACCCGTATAAACAGGACTTCAGTGAAGTTCACACAGCAGCCAGGCGGAGCCCACAGCAGCTCAGCAAAGCATCTGCAGGCAGACGGTGACTAGGCAGCCTCCTCGTCGGGCAGGGAACCCTGAAAAAAGCGAGCAGCACAACAGAAGCTCATAAATAAAGCCCTAACTCCCCAAAACACAGCACCTGGACAAAAGGAGGGTGTGTTATGAGTTCAGCTGCTAGACTTCAACGTACGTGCCCAGCAACTCTGAATGAACAACAGAGCTCACAGCTCAGCACTTGAGCTCCTATAAAGGACAGACTGTCTCCTCAAGCAGCTCCCTGACCCCCATATATCCAAATAGTCACCTCATAAAGGAGAGCTCAGACCGACATCAGACAGGTATCTTTCAGGGACAAAAATAGCAGAAGAAACTGGCAGCAACCCTTACTGTTCTGCAGCTGCTGCAGGTGATCCCCAGGCAAGCAGGGCCTGGAGTGGACCTCAGCAGTCCTACAGCAGAGGGGCCTGTTAGAAGGAAAACTAAGAAATAGAAATAACTTCATCATCAACAACCTGGATGTCCACTCAGAGACCAAATCTGAAAGTCAACAACTACAAAGATGAAAGGTGGATAAATACACAAAGATGAAAAGAAACCAGCACAAAAAGGATGAAAACACTCGAAAGCAGAACACCTCTCCACCTACAAGGGATCACAACTCCTCACCAGCAAGGGAACAAAGCTGGATGGAGAATGAGTTGATGAATTGACAGAATCAGGCTTCAGAAGGTGGGTAATAACAAATTTCCGTGAGCTAAAAGAGCATGCTCTAACCCAATGCAAAGAAATTAAAAATGTTGAAAAAAGATTTGATGAAATGCTAATGAGAATAAACAACGTAGGAATATAAGTGAATTGATGGAGCTGAAAAACACGACAGGAGAACTTCCTGAAGCATACACAAGTATCAACAGCCGAATTTACAAAGCAGAAGAAAGGATATCAGAGGCTGAAGATCAACTCAATGAAATAAAATGGTAAGGCAAGAATAGAGAATGAAGGGTAAAAAGGAATTTAAAAAGTCTCCAAGATATAGGGGACTATGTGAAAAAACCTAATCTACGTTTGATAGGTATACCTGAATGTGACGAAGAGAATAAATCCAAGCTGGAAAATACTCTTCAAGATATTATCCAGGAAAACTTCCCCAACCTAGCAAGGCAGGCCAATATTCAAGTTCAGGAAATACCAGAGAACACCACATAGATATTCCTCAAGAAAAGCAACCTGAAGGAACATAATCATCAGATTCACCAGTGTTGAAATGAAGGAAAAAATACTAAGGACAGCCAGAGAGAAAGGTCGGGTTACACACAAAGGGAAGCCCCTTAAACTCACAGCAGATCTCTCAGCAGAAACCCTACAAGCCAGAAGAGAGTGGGGGCCGATATTCAACATCCTTAAAGAACAGAACTTTCAACCCAGAATTTCATATCCAGCCAAACTAGGCTTCATAAGCGAAGGAAAAGTAAAATCCTTTGCAAACAAGCAAGTACTCAGATTTCATCACCACCAGGCTTGCTTTAAAAGAGCTCCTGGGAGGACTCAAGATGGCGCTGTGAGAACAACCCAGGATTGGAGCTCTCGTTGAATCCGCAAATGGTGAGTCGGAGCTGCATTTCCAGACTGAACTTTGTTGCCCACAGAACGGGGAAACTCCCAAGTATAAAAAAGACACAGGACGCCAGGCAGTAGGTCTGCCTGGCGAAGCCGGCAGTCGGGGCGGCGGCGGCCGGCCCTACCCAGCAATCCCCACAGGGTGCACTTCTCCGGGTGCCCTGTTGAACCAGCAACCTGAGACTTAAGAGGGCTGGACTTGAGACTGAATGAGACGTGGACAGTAGGCCAGCCCAGGGGATTGCAGGGACAGATCGTTTGGGACACAAAGTGGGACGAACAAAACCACGATTTCAAACTATCCCGAGCAGACGGTCCGAGACGCTCTGTGGGGGAGGGGTGTCCACCACTACCGAGGCAACCCGCCCCAACTGAGATACACGCCCACTGCTGACGCAGCCTGCCGTTGCTGAGGCAACATGCTACAACGAAGAGACTCCACCGCAGGGCATGGCGGAGACCACAGCAGAGCCTGCAGGAACAGGGCGAATCACACAACAGCAGGGCGGAGTCTCGGCAGCCGAACAGTGGCTAGTCTGCCTTCTAGCTGGGCAGGACACCTCATCGGACATCGAAAAATAAAGCCCGAACCCCCTAACACAGAGCATTTGAGAAAAAAAGGGTTTTTTAAAATGAGTTCTGTTACAGCAGAATCAAACATAGCAGCCTAACAGCCCTGAATGAACAACAGAGCTCACAGCTCAGCAATTGAGCTCCAAAAAAGTACAGACTGTCTCCTCAAGAAGCTCCCTGACCCCTCTATATCCTAAAGACTGACATTTGGCAGGCATCATCCTGGGAAAAGATAGCAGAAAAAGAAACGGGTAGCATCCCTCACTGTGCCACAGCTGCTAGAGGTGCACCCCAGACAAGCAGGGCCTGGAGTGGACCTCAGCAGTCATACAGCGAAGGGGATAGGCTGGTAGAAGAAAAACCAAGTAACAGAAATATTTCATCATCAACAATCTGGGTGTCCACTCAGAGACCCAATTGAAAAGTCAGCAACTACGCAGACGACAAGCAGATAAACCCACAAAGATGGGAAGAAACCAGCGAAAAAAGGAGGAAAACACCCGAAACCAGAACACCTCGCCTCCTAGAAAGGACCAAAACTCCTCACCAGCAAGGGAGCAAAGCTGGACGGAGAATGACTGTGACGAAATGACGGAATTAGACTTCAGAAGGTGGATAATGAGAAACTTTTGTGAGCTAAAAGAACATGTATTAAATCAATGCAAGGAAACTAAAGAACTTAAAAAAAGATATGAGGAAATGGTAACAAGAATGGATAACTTAGAGAGGAATATGAATGAATTAAAGGAGCTGAAAAACACAATACGAGAACTTCGCAAAGCATGCACAAGTTTCAATAGCCGAATTGACCAAGCAGAAGAAAGAATATCTGAAGTCGAAGACCAACTCAATGAAATAAAATGAGAAACCAAGATTAGAGAAAAAAGTGCAAAAAGGAATGAACAAAGTCTCCAAGAAATGTGGGACTATGTGAAAAGACCTAACCTACGTTTGATAGGTGTACCAGAAGGGGACGAAGAGAATGAATCCAAGCTGGAAAATACTCTTCAGGACATCATCCAGGAAAACTTCCCCCACCTAGCAAGACAGGCCAACACTCAATTGCAGGAAATACAGAGAACACCACAAAGATATTCTGCAAGAAGAGCAACCCCAAGGCACACAATCGTCAGATTCAACAAAGTTGAAATAAAGGAGAAAATACTAAGGGCAGCCAGAGAGAAAGGTCGAGTTACCCACAAAGGGAAGCCCATCAGACTCACAGCAGATCTCTCGGCAGAAACACTACAAGCCAGAAGAGAGTGGGGGCCAATATTCAACATTCTTAGAGAAAAGAACTTTCAACCCAGAATTTCATATCCAGCCAAACTGAGCTTCAGAAGTGAAGGAAAAATAAAATCCTTTGCAAACAAGCAAGTACTCAGAGATTCTGTCACCACCAGGCCTGCTTTACAAGAGCTCCTAAAAGAGGCACTACACATAGAAAGGAACAACCAGTACCAGCCATTCCAAAATCACACTAAAAGTTAAAGAGCATCAACATAATGAAGATTCTACAAAAACTAACAGGCAAAACAGCCACTTAGCATTAAAATGGCAGTATCACATTCACACATAACAATATTAACCCTAAATGTAAATGGACTAAATGCACCAATCAAAAGACACAGACTGGAAAATTGGATAAAAATCCAAAACCCATCAGTGTGCTGTATCCAGGAAACCCATCTCACATGCAAGGATACACAAAGGCTCAAAATAAAGGGATGGAGGAAGATTTACCAAGCAAATGGAGAGCAAAAAAAAGCAGGAGTTCCAATTCTCATCTCTGATAAAATAGACTTTAAAGCAACAAAGATCAAAAGAGACAAAGAAGGCCATTACATAATGGTAAAAGGATCGATACAACAAGAAGAGCTAACGATCCTGAACATATATGGACCCAATGCAGGAGCACCCAGATACATAAGGCAAGTTCTTAACGACTTACAAAAGGACTTAGACTCCCACACAATAATAGTGGGAGACTTTAACACTCCACTGTCAATATTAGACAGATCAACCAGACAGAAAATCAACAAGGATATCCAGGGCTTGAACTCAGACCTGGACCAAGCAAACCTGATAGACATTTACAGAACTCTCCACCCCAAATCCACAGAATACACATTCTTCTCAGCACCACATCACACCTACTCTAAAATTGACCACATAATTGGAAGTAAAGCACTGCTCAACAAATGCAAAACAACTGAAATCATAACAAACAGCCTCTCAGACCATAGTACAATCAAGTTAGAACTCAGAATACAGAAACCAACCCAGAACCGCACAGCTTCATGGAAACTGAACAACTGGCTCTTGAATATTGACTGGGTAAACAATGAAATGAAGGCAGAAATAAAGAAGTTCTTCGAAACCAATGAGAACGAAGATACAACATGCCATAACCTCTGGGACACATTGAAAGCAGTCTCTAGAGGAAAGTATATAGCAATAAGTGCCCATATGAGGAGAATGGAGAGATCCAAAATTGACACCCTATCGTCAAAATTGAAAGAGCTAGAGGAGCAAGATCAAAAAAACTCAAAACCCAGCAGAAGACAAGAAATAACGAAGATCAGAGCTGAACTGAAGGAGATTGAGATACGAAAAAACCTTCAAAAAATCAATAAATCCAAGAGCTGGTTTTTTGAAAAGATCAACAAAATAGACAGACCACTAGCCAGATTGATTAAAAATAAAAGAGAGAACAACCAAATAGAAGCAATAAAAAACGATAAAGGGGAAATCACCACAGATTCCACAGAAATTCAAACATCATCAGAGAATATTACAAACAACTCTATGCACATAAACCAGTAAACCTGGAAGAAATGGATAAATTCCTGGACTCCTGTGTCCTCCGAAGCCTAAACCGGGAGGAAGCTGAAACTATGAATAGACCAATAACAAGGGCAGAAGTCGAGGCAGCAATTAAGAGCCTACCACACAAAAAAAGCCCAGGTCCAGACGTGTTCATAGCCAAATTCTACCAGACACACAAAGAGGAGCTGGTACCATTCCTTCTAAAATTATTTCAAACAATCCATAAAGAGGGAATACTTCCCAAATCATTTTACGAGACCAACATCATCCTGATACCAAAACCCGGCAGAGACCCAACAAGAAAAGAAAACTTCAGGCCAATATCCATGATGAACATAGATGCAAAAATCCTCAATAAAATATTGGCAAACCAAATGCAACAGCAAATCAAAAAACTTATTCACCATGATCAAGTAGGATTCATCCCGGGGATGCAAGGCTGGTTCAACATATGCAAGTCTATCAACGTAATTCACCACATAAACAGAACCAAAAACAAAAACCACATGATTATCTCAATTGACGCAGAGAAGGCATTTGACAAAATTCAACAGCCCTTTATGCTAAAAACCCTCAATAAACTCGGTATCGATGGAACGTATCTTAAAGTAATAAAAGGTATTTATGACAAACCAATAGCCAATATCATACTGAATGGGCAAAAACTGGAAGCATTCCCTTTGAAATCTGGCACTAGACAAGGATGCCCTCTTTCACCACTCCTATTCAATATAGTTCTGGAAGTTCTAGCCAGAGCAATCAGGCAAGAAAAAGAAATAAAGGGTATTCAAATAGGAAAGGTGGAAGCCAAATTGTCTCTATTTGCAGACGACATGATAGTATACCTAGAGACCCCATCACCTCAGCCCAAAAACTCCTGAAACTGATAAGCAACTTCAGCAAAGTCTCAGGATATAAAATCAATGTGCAAAAATCACAAGCATTCCTAAACACCAATAACAGACTTAAAGAAAGCCAAATCAAGAATGAACTGCCATTCACAATTGCTACAAAAAAAATGAAATATCTTGGAATACAACTCACAGGGAACGTAAGGGACCTCTTCAAGGAGAACTACAAACCACTGCTCAACGAAATCAGAGAGGACACAAACAGATGGAGAAACATTCCATGTTCATGGTTAGGAAGAATTAATATCGTGAAAATGGCTATACTGCCCAAAGTAATTTACAGAATCAATGCTATCCCCATCAAGCTACCATTGACTTTCTTCACAGAACTGGAAAAAACCACCATGAACTTCATATGGAACCAAAAGAGAGCCCGCATAGCCAAGTCAATTCTAAGCAAAAAGAACACAGCGGGGGGCATTACAGTACCGTATTTCAAACTATACTATAAGGCTACAGTAATCAAAACAGCAAGGTACTGGTACCAAAACAGAGATATAGACCAATGGAACAAAACAGAGGCACCGGAGGCACCACAACATATGTACAACTATACAATCTTTGATAAACCTGACAAAAACAAGCAGGGGGAAAGGATTCCCTGTTTAACCAATGGTGTTTGGAAAAGTGGCTAGCCATGTGCAGAAAGCAGAAACTGGACCCCTTCCTGATACCTTACACTAAAATTAACTCCAGATGGATTAAAGACTTAAACATAAGACCTGGCACCGTAAAAACCCTAGAAGGAAATCTAGGCAAAACTATCCAGGATATAGGAGTAGGCAAGGACTTCATGAACAAAACACCAAAAGCATTGGCAACAAAAGCCAAAATAGACAAATGGGACCTAATGAAACTCCACAGTTTCTGCACGGCAAAAGAAACAGTCACTAGAGTGGATCGGCAACCAACAGAATGGGAAAAAATTTTTGCAGTTTACCCATCTGACAAAGGGCTGATATCCAGAATTTACAAAGAACTCAAATGGGTTTACAGGAAAAAAACAAACAAGCCCATTCAAAAGTGGGCAAAGGATATGAAGAGACACTTTACAAAAGAAGACATATATGAGGCCAACAATCATATGAAAAAATGCTCATCGTCACTGGTCATCAGAGAGGTGCAAATCAAAACCACACTGAGATACCATCTCACGCCAGTTAGAATGGCGATCATTAAAAAATCTGGAGACAACAGATGCTGGAGAGGATGTAGAGAAAAAGGAACACTTTTACACTGTTGGTGGGAGTGTAAATTACTTCAACCATTGTGGAAGACAATGTGGCGATTCCTCAAGGCCTTAGAAATAGAAATTCCATTTGACCCAGCAATCCCATTACTGGGTATATATCCAAAAGACTATAAATCATTCTATTATAAGGACACATGTACACGAATGTTCATTGCAGCACTGTTTACAATAGCAAAGACCTGGAATCAACCCAAATGCCCATCAATAATAGACTGGATTGGAAAAATGTGGCACATATACACCATGGAATATTATGCAGCAATCAGAAATGATGAGTTTGTATCGTTTGTAGGGACATGGATGAATCTGGAGAACGTCATCCTCAGCAAACTGACACAAGAACAGAAAATGAAACACCGCATATTCTCACTCATAGGTGGGTGATGAAAAATGAGAACACACGGACACAGAAAGGGGAGTACTAAACACTGGGGTCTATTGGGGGGAAAAGGGGAGGGCCAGTGGGAGGGGGAGGTGGGGAGTGATAGCCTGGGGAGAAATGCCAAATGTGGGTGAAGGGGAGAAGGAAAGAAAAGCACACTGCCATGTGTGTTCCTACGCAACTGTCTGACATGCTCTGCTCATGTACCCCAAGACCTAAAATCCAATAAAAAATTTAAAAAAATAAAAATAAAAAAAAAGAGCTCCTGAAAGAGACACTAAGCACAGAAAGGAACAACCAGTACTAGCCACTCCAAAAACATACCAAACGTAAACAGCGTCAACACCATGAAGAAACCGCATCAATGAAAGGGCAAAACAGCCAGCTAGCATCAAAATGGCAGGATCAAATTCCCACATAACAATATTAACACTAAATGTAAATGGGCTAAATGCACCAATCAAAAGACACTGACTGGCAAATTGGATAAAAAGCCAAAACCCATTGCTGTGCTGTATCAAGGAAACCCATCTCACATGCAAGGATACAGAAAGGCTCAAAATAAAGGGGTGGAGAAAGAATTACCAAGCAAATGGAGAGCAAAAAAAAGCAGGAGTTGCAATTCTCGTCTATGATAAAACAGACTTTAAACCAACAAAGATCCAAAAAGACAAAGAAGGACATTACATAATCGTAAACGCATTGGTACAACAAGAAGAGCTAATGATACTAAATATATATGGACCCAATATAGGAGCACCCAGATACATAAAGCAAGTTCTTAATGACTTACAAAGAGGCTTAGACTCCCACACAATAATAGTGGGACCCTTTAACACCCCATTGTCAATATGAGACAGATCAACCAGACAGAAAATTAACAAGGATATCCAGGGCTTGAACTCAGACCTGGAAAAAGCAAACCTAATAGACATTTACAGAACTCTCCACCCCAAATCCACAGAATATACATTCTTCTCAGTACCACATCACACCTACTCGAAACCTGACCACATAATTGGAAGTAGAGCACTCCTCAGCAAATGCAAAACAACTGAAATCATAACAAACAGTCTCTCACACCACAGGGCAATCAAGTTAGAACTCAGAACTCAGAAACTTACTCAAAACTGCACAGCTTCATAAAAACAGAACAATTGGCTCTTAAATGTTGACTGGATAAACAATGAAATGAAGGCAGAAATAAAGAAGTTCTTTGAAACCAATGAGAATGAAGACACAACATACCAAGAAGAGATCTAAAATCGACACCCTATCATCAAAATTGAAAGAACTAGAGGAGCAAGATCAAAAAACTCAAAACCTAGCAGAAGACAAGAAATAACTAAGATCAGAGCAGAACTGAAGGAGATAGAGACACGAAAAACCCTTCAAAAAATCAATAAATCCAGGAGTTGGTTTTTCAAAAGATCAACAAAATAGACAGACCACTCGCCAGATTAATAAAAAAGAAAAGAGAGAATAATCAAATAGAAGCAACAAAAAACAATAAAGGGGATATCACTATAGACTCCACAGAAATTCAAACCATCATCAGAGAATATTATAAACAACTCTATGCACATAAACTAGTAAACCTGGAAGAAATGGATAAATTCCTGGACACTTGCATCCTCCCAAGCCTAAACAAGGAAGAAGCCCAAAAACCCGAAATAGACCAATAACAAGATCTAAAGTTGAGGCAGCAATTAAGAGCCTACCACCCCAAAAAAGCCCAGGTCCAGATGGGTTCACAGCCGAATTCTATCAGACACACAAAGAGGAGCTGATACCATTCCTTCTGAAACTATTCCAAATAATCCAAAAAGAGGGAATCCTTCCCAAATCATTTTATGAGACCAACATCATCCTGATGCCAAAACCCAGCAGAGACTCAACCAGAAAAGAAAACTTCAGGCCAATATCCATGATGAACATTGATGCAAAAATCTTCAATAAAATATTGGCAAGCCAATTGCAACAGCACATCAAAAAACTTATCCATCATGATCAAGTAGGATTCATCCTGGGGATGCAAGGTTGGTTCAACATACGCAAGTCTATCAACGTAATTCACCACATCAACAGAACCAAAGACAAAAACCACATGACTATCTCAATAGATGCAAAGAAGGCCTCTGACAAAATTCAACAGCACTTTACACTAAAAACCCTCAATAAACTTGGTATTGACGGAACATATCTCAAAATAATAAAAGCTATTTATGAAAAACCAACAGCCAATATCATACTGAATGGGCAAAAACTGGAAGCATTCCCTTTGAAATCTGACACTAGACAAGGATGACCTCTATCACCACTCCTATTCAATATAGTACTGGAAGTTCTAGCCAGAGCAATCAGGCAAGAAAAAGAAATAAAGGGTATTCAAATAGGAAAGGAGGAAGCCAAATTGTCTCTATTTGCAGATGACATGATAGTATATCTAGAAGACCCCATCATCTCAGCCCAAAATCTCCTGAAGCTGATAAGCAACTTCAGCAAGTCTCAAGATAAAAAATCAATGTGCAAAAATCATAAACATTTCTATACACCAATAACAGACTTAAAGAGAGCCAAATCAAGAACAAACTGCCATTTGCAATTGCTACAAAGAGAATAAAATACCTAGGAATACAACTAACAAGGAACATAAGGAACCTCTTCAAGGAGAACTACAAACCACTGCTCAACGAAATAAGAGAGGACACAAACAGATGGAGAAACATTCCATGTTCATTGCTAGGAAGAATCAATATTGTGAAAATGGCCATACTTCCCAAAGCAATTTACATATTCAACACTATCCCCATCAAGGTACCAATGACCTTCTTCATAGAACTGGAAAAAACCACCTTAAACTTCATATGGAACCAAAAAGGAGCCCTCAGAGCCAAGTCAAGTCTAAGTAAAAAAAACAAAGTAGGAGGCATCACACTACCAGACTTCCAACGATACTACAAGGCTACAATAAACAAAACAGCATGATACTGGTACCAAAACAGAGATATAGACCAATGGAACAGAATAGAGGACTTGGAGGCAACACAACATATCTACAACCATCTGATCTTTGATAAACCTGACAAAAACAAGCAATGGGGAAAGGATTCCCTGTTCAACAAATGGTGCTGGGAAAACTGGCTAGCCATGTGCATAAAGCAGAAACTGGACCCCTTCCTGACACCTTACACTAAAATTAACTCCAGATGGATTAAAGACTTAAACATAAGACCTAACACCATAAAAACCCTAGAAGAAAATGTAGGCAAAACCATTCAAGACATAGGTGTGGGCAAGGACTTCATGACCAAAACACCAAAAGCACTGGCAACAAAAGCCAAAATAGACAAATGGGACATAATCAAACTCCACAGCTTCTGCACGGCAAAAGAAACAGTTAGAGTGAATCAGCAACCAACAGAATCGGAAAAAATTTTTGCAGTCTACCCATCTGACAAAGGGCTGATATCCAGAATTTACAAAGAACTAAAACAGATTTGCAAGAGAAAAAAAACAAGCCCATTCAAAAATGGGCAAAGGATATGAACAGACACTTTACAAAAGAAGACATACATGAGGCCAACGAACATATGAAAAAATGCTCATCATCACTGGTCATTAGAGAAATGCAAATCAAAACTACATTGAGATACCATCTCACGCCAGTTAGAATGGCGATCATTAAAAATCTGGAGACAACAGATGCTGAAGAGGATGTGGAGAAATACGAACACTTTTACACTGTTGGTGGGAGTGTAAATTAGTTCAACCATTGTGGAAGAGAGTGTGGAGAATCCTCAGGGACCTAGAAATAGAAATTCCATTTGACCCAGCAATCCCATTACTGGGTATATATCCAAAGGATTATAAATCGTTCTACTGTAAGGACACATGCACACGAATGCTCATTGCAGCACAGTTTACAATAGCAAAGACCTGGAACCAACCCAAATGCTCATCAATGATAGACTGGACAGGGAAAAAGTGGCACATATACACCATCAACAACGATGTATATGTGTTTTATGTAGCCATCAAAAACGATGAGTTCGTGTCCTTTGTAGGGACATGGATGAACTTGAAAACCATCATTCTCAGGAAATGGACACAAGAACAGAAAATCAAACACCACATGTTCTCACTCATAGGTGGGTATTGAACAGTGAGAACACATGGACACAGGGAGGGGAGCACTACACAGTGGGGTCTGTTGGGGGGAAATAGGGGAGGGACAGCAGGGGGTGGGTAGTTGGGGAGAGATAGCATGGGAAGAAATGCCAGATATAGGTGAAGGGGAGGAAGGCAGCAAATCACACTGCCACATGTGTACCTATGCAACTATCTTGCATGTTCTTCACATGTACCCCAAAACCTAAAATGCAATATAAATAAATAAATAAGTTTTTAAAAATAGGACACAAAAAACATTAACCATTAAAGAAAGAAATGGTAACTTAGACCACATTTGAATTAAGATCTGTTCATCAAAAACACCAATAAAAAAAATGAAAAGACAATCCCCAGGATGGGAGATGCCATTCATTGCAGCACTGTTTACAATAGCAAAGACCTGGAATCAACCCAAATGCCCATTCATGATAGACTGGATTGGGAAAATGTGGCACATATACACCATGGAATATTATGCAGCAATCAGAAACGATGAGTTCGTGTCGTTTGTAGGGACATGGATGAATCTGGAGAACATCATTCTCAGCAAACTGACACAAGAACAGAAAATGAAATACCGCATATTCTCACTCATAGGCGGGTGATGAACAATGAGAACACATGGACACAGGGAGGGGAGTACTAAACATTGGGGTCTATTGGGGGGAAAGGGGAGGGACAGCGGGAGGGGGAGCTGGGGAGGGATAGCCTGGGGAGAAATGCCAAATGTGGGTGAAGTGGAGAAAGGAAGCAAAACACACTGCCATGTGTGTACCTATGCAACTGTCTTGCATGTTCTGCACATATACCCCAAAACCTAAAATGCAATAAAAAAATTAAATTAAAAAAAAGAAATACATATATCTGACAAAGATCTTCTACCAAGATTGTATAAACATATATACATACATATAGATAGATAGAAGAAAAGACAACCTATCTAGAAAAACAGACAAATGAACAGAACATAATGAAAAAGGATATTAAAATATCCAACAAATACTAGAAAAGCTGTTGAACTTCATTCTCATCAGAGATGCAAAGAAACATATTAAACCCACAAAGGGATAGTACTACACCACCACCTAAATGGCTACAGTGTAGACACAAAGTATTAAATATCAAATGTTGACAAAAATGTCTAGAAGTGATATCCTGGTAAATGTTTAACAACTGGCTCTCTTAAAAATGAATAAATAAAATCCCTGATTTATGGCTTTTTTTCCAGTCTCTGTACTGTAAATACTACCACTGTAGCCAATTTCAGGCAGCCATCCTGAGATCACTGAATGCAGAATTGAGAATAGATGCCAACTGGCCCTTGAAAGTCAGTATGACCCAGCTCCAGAACACCACTGATGTGCAGCAACAATAATTCTCACATATTGTTGGTGGGAGTGTAAATTGATACAACCAGTTTAGAAAACTGTCAGTTTCTCCTAAAGTTGAAGACATGCATACCCTTATTACAAAGCCCTTCTACTCTGGGGTATGTACCCAACAGAAATGGATACATGTGTTCACCAGAAGACTTGAGGATTGACATAACAGTATTAATATGTAAAATCTAAAACGTGAATACTAAAACCACCAACAGTTTAAAGGATAAACAAATTGTAATACGTGATACAATGGCGTACAATGCATCATCAGTCAATAAACTGCAGCCGACAGGAAAAATGTGACCAGTCCTCTTTTTTTTACAGCCCTTGAGTGAAGAATGTTTGCAACATTTTTAAATGGCTACATTTTAGCGGTCATAGAATTACCTACATAAAGTCATCAATTTTGTCCCTTGACCTACATGGATTGTGGAATTTGCTATCTGGCACTTTAAGAAAAAGTTTGCTGATCTTTGCTATAAATCAATGACAGTAAATGATTTACAACAGTGATTTCAAAGTACGGCCCCTGGATCAGCAGCACTAGCAGCACCTGAAAACTTGACTCCCAGCCTCCACCCCAGACATACTGAATCAAAATTCTGGGCTGTGACCCAGAAATTCGTGCTTTAACAAGCCCTCTTGGTAATTCCAATGTATGCTAAAGCTTGAGAACCAACAACCTGCAACTCTAAACATGAATAAATATTACAAATATAATGTTGAGTGTAAGAACATAGATGCAATAAAGAATATACTATACAATTCCATTTATATAAAATTTAAAATCATGTACAAGTGTTCTATTTAAAAATCAAGACAAGGGCTACCCATGGAAAGGGACTAGTGACTGGAAGGGAGCATGAGGTTAGTTTTGCAGTACTAAACTGGCTTGCATATTGCTGCCTTCTGGCTGTGTCCTTACATGGCACAGAGGAGGAGAGAGAGAGAGAGACAGAGAGAGACAGAGAGAGACAGAGAGAGAGAGCGCAAGCACAGTCTGCTTTTTATTCCTCTTCTTGTAAGGGCACCAGCCCTTTCGAATTCGGGTTCTACCATTAAAATTTCATTGAACCTTTATCACCTCCTCAAATACAGTGACGTGGGGGTTAGGGCTTTAGCATATGAATTTTGAAAGGACACAAGCATTCAACCCAAATATATTCTAAAGGAAACTGTAAGTGTGTTCTTCAGGCAGAAGCAAACTTATCCTATATGGAAGCTTGCAAATGCAACAACAAAAAAAATGAAAAGCAACAAAAATGATAACAATATTAAAGAGTACTGATAACATAAACAACAATGTCTTGCTGGAATATAAGAATGTATGACAATAAAATGATAGTTCATAGATAAAGCATTCACAAAGCAAGTAAAAGTATCAATTCATATTAAACTGTTGAGTTAATGAATTTGTATTTTATAGTAAACACTAAAATAATAGCAAAAGGTATAAAACCTTCAAGCTAATAGAGTATATATGTGTATTTAGAATGCTTGAGTATACTCAATCTACACTCATTCTAAAATAAAGCAAGAAAGAGAAAATAAGAATATAGGCAGATGGAATGAATAGAAATCACGTAATAAGTTGAAAAATTTTAATGCAAATGTATTTGTAATTATAGTAACTATACATAGAGTAATGCTCCAATTAACCAAATATTGCCCAACTGGATCTTACCAAATCTCAAGTATATGCTATTTATAGAACACAACTTCAAAACATAAAGGGAAAAGAATAAAAGTAAATGAATAGGAAAAGACAATGCAAACTCTAACCAACATGTGGCTGGTATAGCTATGACAACATCAGCTAAGAAAGACTTTAAAACAAAAAGAATTACCAGAGAAAAAATGACAATAGTTAGTAAAAACTAAGAATTAAATTTATTAGGAAATATTTACTATTCTAAATGTATGTACTTAATAACATGGCTTCAAAATATCTAAAGAAAACATTGACAGTAATAAAAGAAGAAAAAGAAAAACCCAGAACCATAACATTTAATACACTTTTATCAGTAAATGATATAATAAACACAAATAAGTTAGCGAAGATAAAGAATATGCAAAAAACACAACTAGAAAATGATCTTATCAATGTATATGTGGAACATTAAACCAAGTAACTATAGAATACATATTCTCCAAATACCCACAGAACATGTAGAGAATGGTCCATTTTGCTGGGCCATAATGCAATTATCTACATATTTCAAATAAATAAAATTATGTAACAATTATTAGCTATAATATATATTAGGAACAATAAAGAAAAAGTAACTAGAAAAGTCCCATTGTTTAGAAGTTAAGTAATATGTTTGCAATCCAATGGAAATTGAAAATATTATGAACTAAATAATAGTAAAAATACTATTTAGTAAACTTACTATTTATTAAAACTCACAGGATTTGACTTCTTCTGAGTAAAATGGGATAGTTCATGGCAGGTCAATATTTCCACTGAAAACAATTAGAAAAAAGATGGATTTCAAAAATTATATATGTATTTACAGACACCAAAGAACACAGAAGTAAGCAAGACTAGAGAGAATACAAGTCCAGAAAGAGGACAGTCTTCAGGAGGTAAACTGAGGCTTCACAACTGTCTCTGAGAATATGTGCTGATTCTGAACATGGATCTTAGGGTGATAATTTGAGCTAGGTCTAGGTGGAAAGCTGCTGCTGGGGGACTTTTTGACAGCTACCCAAAGCTGAAGTGACAAAATTTAGATTACACAGGCCTCAAATAGAGAATTTGTTTCTCCTTCAAGATATTTGCAGTCCAAAGCTAAACTGACCAGGAAGATAAAGAGCTTAAGCCAAAACTTAAAGCAAAGTAGAATTATTTCCACAGTCTCCAGGTGATTATGAGGTAAAGGTTGAGGGTACAGGATTGGCAGGACTAAGAGCAAGTAACAAATGAAAGCATTAGAAGGAGTAGTAAATTAACATCTGTATCTTCTATCCACATTTTGCAGATCTGGAACCTGCTGAAAGATAAGAATCCACACTTGGTACTCGGCAGAACTTTTGGCAGACAGTAATGACAAAATTGGAGTCTTGAAGGATGCTAAATGCACAGCTGGTCTCTCCCTCAAAAGGTTTGCCAAATTCTGAATCTTCACAGGGCAGGAAGCTAAAGAGATAATTCAAAAACCTCTGAATCACACAGGAAAAAAAATGCCCATAGTCTCTCAGACCTGAGATTACAAAGACCTGCCATGTACTCAAATAAATTTCCTGGGGGCAAGTCATAGAAATGGTAAATTGGGATTCATGAAACTAAATATCAGCTTCCAAAAAATAAAAAATAATAATAATAAAATAAAAAATAAATAAATATCAGCTTCCACCAGCTCAGTCTGTGATTAAAGTATAATATTTAGCTCCCTACTCTATCTGCCTAGCAAAGGGGCGTTGGATAATTACACAAGGCTAAAGTGACAAAATTTAGATTAGATAGGCCTGAAATAGATGACTATAGACAAATTATAGATCATGTGAAATCTATAATAGCTGGTGGGGAAAACCATGTTAGATAATTAATATAAAAGTACAACAAATGATATATATTCAGATATCTTAATTTTATAAACAAAATGTTTTGACCTTACAAAAGATTTTAACCTTCTAGGCTTCAGTTTATTTATTTGTAAGTGGAATTATGAGATAATACATGTTAAGTAATTAAAACAATCTCTGAGATGTAAAAAAACATGCAATAATGGTTTCATTATTATTGCTGTTGTCATTACTACTGTGACAAAGAAATCGTAGCTTTTATAGTACTTTCCATTTTGTCAAATGCCTTTGCATTTGTTATCTCACTTGATTCCTCCATGCAATTAATATAAATGAACCAAAGATCATGTTCTGCATTTCAAATAATGAATAAACTGAGACTCCCAAAAGAGAAATGACTTGTTCAAAGACAGGCAACAAGACACTGAAGAACCAGGACTAGAGCCCTCAGCTATTCATTCATATATACTTGTCCCCCATTCCAGTGTACTTTGCACAATTCCACATTACCTGCAAACAGGATATGAATGTATTCCACTACTCACATTCAACTTGAATTTTACCTGCGGCTGCATGGGGCTTAGGATATTTCTCAGTATCCAAGGGTCACACAAGCATTCAGCTGATTGAGTACCAAGATAAATTTTACAGTTCATTTATTCAATCAACTTTCTCCTGCCCTCACTCATGCCATCACATTCCTCCCTATCCACCTTAAAGTCCATGGTCCATCATTCTAATCACTTTCTTGTGCACACAACACAATGAACTTCTTTGTCTCTATCTCCCTTTATCATATGCAATTAGCAAAACAAAATTCTGGTTAAATCTAATTCAATGCCTACTCTTAGGCTGTGCCTGACCTAGCAGCTGAATATGTGGATGTAACTAGACCAAAAACATATAACCAAGCTGGCCTGTCTAAATTCAAGTTGCTCTTTGGCACCATTCAACAATCCTGCCACATGTCCTTTCTATTTATTTTCCCACTCTCCAAGAAGACCATTTCCCATCTTCTTCTTACTAAAATTGCCACACCTCTTTCCCACCCTCCCTCTCAGTTGATACTCCTGCTTTCTATTTCATTAACAAAATCCAGGCCACCAGAAGTGAATGTCTACAAGTTTTCCATATCTCCTTGCCCACCAGCATCGTGCATACATATTATGCCTTCTTTTCAGTGACTATGGATAAACTGTCCTTGCTTGCTCTTTCCGTTCCACATGTGAACTGTGTGTCAACTTCTCTGTTCTTTGAAGGATAATACTATATATAAACTACCCTCTCTCATGCATCATTATTTATTTCTTTTTACTGGAGAATCCTCTTCAGCATTCTGTGATACATCTAATTCTTGAAATCTTTCTCTTAAACCCACGTCTTCTCTCAGCCACAATCTCATTTATTTGCTCCCTTTACAGCAACACTCTTTGTGGAAGACAGTGTGGCGATTCCTCAAGGCCTTAGAAATAGAAATTCCATTTGACCCAGCAATCCCATTACTGGGTATATATCCAAAAGACTATAAATCGTTCTACTATAAGGACACATGTACACGAATGTTCATTGCAGCACTGTTTACAATAGCAAAGACCTGGAATCAACCCAAATGCCCATTGATAATAGACTGGATTGGAAAAATGTGGCACATATACACCATGGAATATTATGCAGCAATCAGAAATGATGAGTTCGTGTCGTTTGTAGGGACATGGATGAATCTGGAAAACATCATCCTCAGCAAACTGACACAAGAACAGAAAATGAAACACCGCATATTCTCACTCATAGGTGGGTGATGAAAAATGAGAACACATGGACACAGAAAGGGGAGTACTAAACACTGGGGTCTATTGGGGAGAAAAGGGGAGGGCCAGTGGGAGGGGGAGGTGGGGAGGGATAGCCTGGGGAGAAATGCCAAATGTGGGTGAAGGGGAGAAGAAAAGCAAAGCACACTGCCATATGTGTACCTACGCAACTGTCTTGCATGCTCTGCTCATGTACCCCAAAACCTATAATCCAATAAAAAATTTAAAAAAAAAAAGTCATCTAACCTCACTCACTATCCCCAATTTTTTATATTTTTCAAGTTTTATTGAGGCATGATTACAAAATTCAAGTTGTATACAGTTGAAGTGTATACAATGTATAATGATTTGATAGAGCGTACATTGTAAAATTATTACCACAATCAAGCTAATTTTTTTTACTTTAAGTCCTGGGGTACATGTGCAGATCTTGCGGGATTGTTACATAGGTACACACATGCCATGGTGGTTTGTGGCATCCATCCCTCTGTCACCTACATTAGGTATTTCTCCTAGTGTTATCCCTCCCCAATCTCCCTAACCCTGCTATCGCTCCCCTAGTCGCCCATCCCCCAACAGAACCCAGTGTGTGTTGTTCCCCTCATTGTGTCCATGTGTTCTCATTGTTCAACACCCACTTATGAGTAAGAACATGTGGTGTCTGGTTTTCTGTTCTTCTGTCACTTTGCTGAGAATGATGGTTTCCAGCTTCATCCACATCCCTGCAAAGGACATAAATACATCCTTTTTATGGCTATATAGTATTCCATGATGTATATGTGCCACATTTTCTTTATCTAGTCTATCGTTAATGGCCATTTGGGCTGGTTCCAAGGCTTTACCATTATAAACAGTGCCACAATGAACATATGTGTGCATGTGTCATTATAATGGAATGATTTATAATCCTTTGTATATAACCAGTAATGAGATTGCTGAGTCAAATAGTATTTCTATTTCTAGATCTTTGAGGAATCACCACACTATATTCCACAATGGTTGAACTAATTTACACCCCCACCAACAGTGTAAAAGCATTCCTATTTCTCCACATCCTCTCCAGCATCTGTTTTCTCCAGATTTTTTAATTATCTCCATGCTAACTGGCATGAGATGGTATCTCAATGTGGTTTTGATTTGCATCTCTCTAATGACCAGTGATGATGAGCATTTTTTCGTATGTTTGTTGTCCACAGAAATGTCTTCTTTTGAAAAGTGTCTATTCATACATTTTGCCCACTTTTCGATGGGGTTGTTTGGGTTTTTCCTTGTATATTTGTTTCAGTTTTTGTAGATTCTGGATATTAGCCTTTTGTCAGTTGGATGGATTGCAAAACCTTTTTCCCATTCTGTTGGTTGCCAGTTCACTTTAGTGATTGTTTCTTTTGCTGTGCAGAAACTCTTAAGTTTAATTAGATCCCAATTGTCTATTTTGGTTTTTGTTGCCATTGCTTTTGCTGTTTTAGTCAAGAAGTCCTTGCCTATGCCTATGTCATGAATGGTATTGCCTAGGTTTTTTTCTAGGGTTTTTATGGTGTTAGGTCTTATGTTTAAATATTTAATCCATCTGCAGTTAATTTTTGTATGAGGTGTAAGGAAAGGGTCCAGTTTTAGCTTTCTGTACATGGCTAGCCAGTTTTCCCAATATCATTTATTAAACAGGGAATCCTTTCCCCATTGCTTGTTTTAGTCAGATTTGTCAAAGATCAGATGGTTGTAGATGTGTGGCATTGCTTCTGAGGCCTCTGTTCTGTTCCACTGGTCTATATCTCTGTTTTGGTACCAGTACCATGCTATTTTGATTACAGTAGCCTTGTAGTGTAGTTTGAAGTCAGGTAGTGTGATGCCTCCAGCTTTGTTCTTTTTGCTTAGGATTGTCTTAACTATGTGGGCTCTCTTTTGGTTCCATATGAAGTTTAAAGTGTTTTTTTCCAGTTCTGTGAAGAAGGTCATAGGTAGCGTGATAGAAATAGCATTGAATCTATGAATTACTTTGGGGAGTATGGCCATTTTCACTGTATTGATTCTTCCTAACCATGAGCATGGAATGTTTTTCCATCTATTTGTGTCCTCTCTTATTTCCTTGAGCAGTGGTTTGTAGGTCACCTTGTAGAGGTCCTTCACATCCTTTCTTAGTTTATTCCTAGGCTATTTTATTCTCTTTATAGCAATTGTGAATGGGACTTCGCTCATGATTTGGCTCTCTGTCTGTTATTGGTGTATAGGAATGCTTGTGATTTTTGCACATTGATTTTATATCATGAGACTGCTGAAGTTGCTTATCAGTTTAAGCAGATTTTGGGCTGAGATGTTGGAGCACTTCTAAATATACAATCATGTCATCTGCAAATAGAATTAGACTTCCACTTTTCCTAATCGAATACGTTTTATTTCCTTTTCTTGCCTGATTGGTCTGGCTAGAACTTCCAATACTACATTGAATGGGAATGGTGAGAGAGAGCACTCTTATCTAGTGCAAGTTCTCAAAGGGAATGCTTCCAGTTTTTTCCCATTCAGTATGATATTGGTTGTGGGTTTGTCATAAACAGCTTTTATTATTTTGAGATATGTTCCAATGATACCTAGTTTATTAAGAGTTTTTAGCATAAAGCGCTGTTGAATTTTGTCTAAGGCCTTCTCTGCATCTATTGAGATAATCATGTGATTTTTGTCTTTGGTTCTGTTTATGTGATGGAATATGTTTATAGATATGCATATGTTGAACCAGCCTTGCATCCCCGGGATGAAGTCTACTTGATCATGATGGATAAGCTTTTTGATGTGCTGTTCCATTCAGTTTGCCAGTATTTTATTGAAGATTTTGATGTTGATGTTCATCATGGATATTGGCCTGAATTTTTTTTTCAGTTGTGTCTCTGCTGGGTTTTGGTGTCAGGATGATGTTGGTCTCATAAAAAGTGTTAGGGAGGATTCCTTCTGCTTTTATTGTTTGGAGTAGTTTCAGAAGGAATGGTACCAGCTCCCCTTTGTACATCTGGTAAGATGCAACTGTGAACCCATCTGGACCTGGAATTTTTTTGGTTGGTAGGCTATTAATTGCTGTCTCAACTTCAGACCTTGTTATTGGTGTATTCATCGATTCAACTTCTTCCTGGTCTAGCCTTGGGTGGGTGTAAGTATCCAGGAATTTATCCATTTCTGCTAGATTTACTGGTTTATGTGCATAGAGTTGTTTGTAGTGATCTCTGATGGTAGTTTGTATTTCTTTGGAATCAGTGGTGATATCCCCTTTATCATTTTTTAGTGAACATATTCAATTCTTCTCTCTTTTCTTTTTTATTAGTCTGGCTAGCAGTCTATCTATTTTGCTAATCTTTTAGCAAAAAAAAAACAGCTCCTGTATTTATTTATTTGTTTGAAGGGTTTTTTTTTTTTTGGTCTCTATCTCCTTCAATTCTGCTGTGATCTTAGTTATTTCATGTCCTCTGCTAGCTCTTGAATTTGTTTGATCTTGGTCATCTAGGTCTTTTAATTGTGACAATAGGGTGTCAATTTTAGATCTTTCTTCACTTCTCATGTGGGCATTTAGTGCTATAAATTTCCCTCTAGATACTGCTTTAAATGTGTCCCAGAGATTCTAGTATGTTGTGTTTTCATTCTCATTGGTTTTGAAGAACATCTTTATTTCTGCCTTCATTTCATTATTTATCCAGTAGTCATTCAGGAGCAGGTTGTTCAGTTTCCATGTAGTTGTGTGGTTTTGAGTGAGTTTCCTAATCCTGAGTTCTAATTTGATTGCACTGTGGTCTGAGAGACTGGTTATGATTTCTGTTTTTTGGGTATTTCTCTTGTATGCCGAATGTTCATTGCAGCACTGTTTACAATAGCAAAGACCACATAATTGGAAATAAATTACTCCTCAGCAAATGCAAAAAAATGTCTATTAGGTCCACTTGGTCCAGAGTTCAAGTCCTGGATACTCTTACTGATTTTCTGTCTGGTTGATCTGTCTAATATTGACAGTTGAGTGTTAAAGTCTCCCACTATTATTGTGCAGGAGTCTAAGTCTCTGTAGGTCATTAAAAACGGCTTTATGTGTTTGGGTGCTCCTGTATTGGGTGCATATTTATTTACAATAGTTATCTCATCTTGTTGCATTGATCATTTTACCATTACATAATGCCCTTCTTTGTCTCTTTTGATCTTTGTTGTTTTAAAGTGCATTTTATCAGAGACTAGGATTGCAACCCTTGCTTTTTTTGCTCTCCGTTTCCTTGGTAAATCTTCCACCATCCCTTTATTTTGAGTCTATGTGTGTCTTTGCATGTGAGATGGGTCTCCTGAAAACAGCACACCAATGGGTCTTGACTTTTTTTTTTTTTAGATGGAGTTTCACTCTTGTTACCCAGGCTGGAGTGATATGGGGCTCTTGACTTTTTATCCAATTTGCCAGTCTGTCTCTTTTGAATGGGACATTTAGCCCATTTACATTTAACATTAATATTGTTATGTGTGAATTTCATTCTGCCATTTTGATACTAGCTGGTTGTTTTACCCATTAGTTGATGCAGTTTCTTCATTGTGTCAATGGTCTTTACCATTTGGTACATTTTTGCAGTGGCTGGTTTATTTCCATGTTTAGGGCTTCCTTCAGGAGTTCTTATAATGCATGCCTGGTAGTGATGAAATCTCCCAGCAATTGCTTGTCCATAAAGGATTTTATTTCTTCTTCTCTTATGAAGCTTGGCTGGATATGAAATTCTGGGTTGAAAGTTCTTTCCTTTAAGGATGTTTAATATTGGCCCCCACTCTCTTCTGGCATGTAGGGTTTCTGCCAAGAGGTGAGCTGTGAGTCTGATGGGCTTCCTTTGTGTGTAACCTGACCTTTCTCTCTGGCCACCCTTAGCATTTTCTCCTTCATTTCAACCCTGGTGACTCTAACGATAATGTGCCTTGGGGTTGCTCTTCTTGAGGAATATCTTTGTAGTGTTCTCTGTATTTCCTAGATTTGAATGTTGGCCTGCCTTGCTAGGTTGCGGAAGTTCTCCTGGATAATAATATCCTGAAGACTGTTTTCCAGCTTGGTTTCTTTCTCCCCATCACATTCAGGTACACCAATCAAATGTAGATTAGGTCTTTTCACATAATCCCATATTTCCTGGAGTCTTTGTTTATTTCTTTGCACTCTTTTCTCTCTAATCTTGCCTTCTTTTTTTTTTTTAATTGCATTTTAGGTTTTGGAGTACATGTGCAGAGCATGCAATACAGTTGCATAGGTACACACATGACAGTGTGTTTTGTTTGCTTTCTCCCCTTCACCCACATTTGGTATTTCTTCCCTGGCAATCCCTTTCCACCTTCCCCTCCCACTGGCCCTCCCCTTTTCCCCCCTATAGACCCCAGTGTTTAGTACTCCCCTTTCTGTGTCCATGTGTTCTCATTTTTCATCACCCGCCTATGAGTGAGAATATGCGGTGTTTCATTTTCTGTTCTTGCGTCAGTTTGCTGAGAATGATGTTCTCCAGATTCATCCATGTCCCTACAAACGACACGAACTCATCATTTCTGATTGCTGCATAATATTCCATGGTGTATATGTGCCACATTTTCCCAATCCAGTCTATCATCGATGGGCATTTGGGTTGATTCCAGGTCTTTGCTATTGTAAACAGTGCTGCAATGAACATTCGTGTGCATGTGTCCTTGTAGTAGAACGATTTATAGTCCTTTGGATATATACCCAGTAATGGGATTGCTGGGTCAAATGGAATTTCTATTTCTAAGGCCTTGAGGAATCGCCACACCGTCGTCCACAATGGTTGGACTAATTTACACTCCCACCAACAGTGTAAAAGTGTTCCTTTTTCTCCACATCCTCTCCAGCATCTGTTGTCTCCAGATGTTTTAATGATCGCCATTCTAACTGGCGTGAGATGGTATCTCAATGTGGTTTTGATTTGCATCTCTCTGATGACCAGTGACGATGAGCATTTTTTCATATGTTTGTTGGCTTCATGTATGTCTTCTTTCGTAAAGTATCTCTTCATATCCTTTGCCCAATTTTGAATGAGCTTGTTTGTTTTTTTCCTGTAAATCTGTTTGAGTTCTTTGTCAATTCTGGATATGAGCCCTTTGTCAGATGGCTAAACTGCAAAAATTTTTTCCCATTCTGTTGGTTGCTGATTCACACGAGAGACTGTTTCTTTTGCTGTGCAGAAGCTGTGGAGTTACATTATGTCCCATTTGTCTATTTTGGCTTTTGTTGCCAATGCTTTTGGTGTTTTGTTCATGAAGTCCTTGCCTACTCCTATGTCCTGGATGGTTTTGCCTAGATTTCCTTCTAGGGTTTTTATGGTGCCGGGTCTTATGTTTAAGTCTTTAATCCATCTGGAGTTAATTTTGGTGTAAGGTGTCAGGAAGGGGTCCAGTTTCTGCTTTCTGCACATGGCTAGCCAGTTTTCCCAGCACCATTTGTTGAACAGGGAATCCTTTCCCCATTGCTTGTTTTTGTCAGGTTTATCAAAGATTGTATGGTTGTAGATATGTTGTGTTGCCTCTGATGCCTCTGTTCTGTTCTATTGATCTATATCTCTGTTTTGGTACCAGTACCATGCTGTTTTGATTACTGTAGCCTTATAGTATAGCTTGAAATCCGGTAGTGTAATGCCCCCCGCTGTGTTCTTTTTGCTTAGAATTGACTTGGCTATGCGGGCTCTCTTTTGGTTCCATATGAAGTTCATGGTGGTTTTTTCCAGTTCTGTGAAGAAAGCCAATGGTAGCTTGATGGGGATAGCATTGATTCTGTAAATTACTTTGGGCAGTATAGCCATTTTGACCATATTAATTCTTCCTAACCCTGAACATGGAATGTTTCTCCATCTGTTTGTGTCCTCTCTGATTTCGTTGAGCAGTGGTTTGTAGTTTTCCCTGAAGAGGTCCCTTACATTCCTTGTGAGTTGTATTCCAAGGTATTTTATTCTTTTTGTAGCAATTGTGAATGGCAGTTCATTCTTGATTTGGCTCTCTTTAAGTCTGTTATTGGTGTAGAGGAAGGCTTGTGATTTTTGCACATTGATTTTATATCCTGAGAATTTGCTGAAGTTGCTTATCAGTTTCAGGAGTTTTTGGGCTGAGACGATGGGGTCTTCTAGGTATACTATCATGTCGTCTGCAAATAGAGACAATTTGGCTTCCACCTTTCCTATTTGAATACCCTTTATTTCTTTTTCTTGCCTGATTGCTCTGGCTAGAACTTCCTATTCAATTACTATATTGAATAGGAGTGGTGACAGAGGGCATCCTTGTCTAGTGCTGGATTTCAAAGGGAATGCTTCCAGTTTTTGCCCATTCAGTATGATATTGGCTGTTGGTTTGTCATAAATAGCTTTTATTACTTAGAGATACGTTCCATCAATACCGAGTTTATTGAGGGTTTTTAGCATAAAGGGCTGTTGAATTTTGTCGAATGCCTTCTCTGCATCAATTGAGATAATCATGTGGTTTTTGTTTTTGGTTCTGTTTATGTGGTGAATTACGTTTATAGACTTGCATATATTGAACCAGCCTTGCATCCCCGGGATGAATCCTACTTGATCATGATGAATAAGTTTTTTGATTTGCTGTTGCAATCGGCTTGCCAATATTTTATTGAAGATTTTTGCATCTATGTTCATCATGGATATTGGCCTGAAGTTTTCTTTTCTTGTTGGGTCTCTGCCGGGTTTTGGTATCAGGATGATATTGGTCTCGTAGAATGATTTGGGTAGGATTCCTTCTTTTTGGATTATTTGGAATAGTTTCAGAAGAAATGGTACCAGCTCCTCTTTGTGTGTCTGGTAGAATTCGGCTGTGAACCTGTCTGGACCTGGGCTTTTTTTGTGTGGTAGGCTCTTAATTGCTGCCTCGACTTCAGACTTTGTTACTGGTCTATTCATAGTTTCAGCTTCCTCTTGGTTTAGGCTTGGGAGGACACAGGAGTCCAGAAATTTATCCATTTCTTCCAGGTTTACTAGTTTATGTGCATAGAGTTGTTTGTAATATTCTCTGATGATGGTTTGAATTTCTGTGGAATCTGTGGTGATTTCCCCTTTATCATTTTTTATTGCTTCTATTTGGTTGTTCTCTCTTTTAT
This sequence comes from Callithrix jacchus, assembly GCF_049354715.1. Classification (NCBI taxonomy): domain Eukaryota; kingdom Metazoa; phylum Chordata; class Mammalia; order Primates; family Cebidae; genus Callithrix; species Callithrix jacchus. The sequence continues at coordinate 148,752,387 of NC_133524.1, forward strand.
TTTTAATCAATCTGGCTAGCAGTCTGTCTATTTTGTTGATCTTTTCAAAAATCCAGCTCTTGGATTTATTGATTTTTTGGAGGGTTTTTCGTGTCTCAATCTCCTTCAGTTCAGCTCTGATCTTAGTTATTTCTTGTCTTCTGCTGGGTTTTGAGTTTTTTTGATCTTGCTCCTCTAGCTCTTTCAATTTTGACGATAGGGTGTCAATTTTGGATCTCTCCATTCTCCTCATATGGGCACTTATTGCTATATACTTTCCTCTAGAGACTGCTTTAAATGTGTCCCAGAGATTCTGGCATGTTGTGTCTTCGTTCTCATTGGTTTCGAAGAACTTCTTTATTTCTGCCTTCATTTCGTTGTTTATCCAGTCAACATTCAAGAGCCAGTTGTTCAGTTTCCATGAAGCTGTGCGGTTCTGGGTTGGTTTCTGAATTCCGAGTTCTAACTTGATTGCTCTATGGTCTGAGAGGCTGTTTGTTATGATTTCAGTTGTTTTGCATTTGCCGAGCAGTGCTTTACTTCCAATTATGTGGTCAGTTTTAGAGTAGGTATGATGTGGTGCTGAGAAGAATGTATATTCTGTGGATTTGTGGTGGAGAGTTCTGTAAATGTCTATCAGGTTTGCTTGGTCCAGGTCTGAGTTCAAGCCCTGGATATCCTTGTTGATTTTCTGTCTGGTTGATCTGTCTAATATTGACAGTGGAGTGTTAAAGTCTCCCACTATAATTGTGTGGGAGTCTAAGTCTCTTTTTAATCTTGCGTTCTTATTTTATTTCACTGATGTGATCTTCAGTCTCTGATGATCCTTTCTTTTGTTTGATCTATTCAGCTATTGAAACTTGTGTATGCTTTGCAAAGTTCTAGTGCTGTGTTTTTCAGCTTCATCAAGTCATTTATGTTCTTCTCTAAGGTGGTTATTCTAGTTAGCATTTCATCTAACCTTTTTTCAAGGTTCTTAGTTTCTTTGCATTGGGTTAGAACATGTTCCTTTAACTCAGAGAAGTTTGTTATTACCTACCTTCAGAAGCTTGTTTCTGTCACTTTATCAGATTCATTCTCATCCAGTTTTGTTCCCTTGCCAGTGAGGAGTTGTGATCCCTTGGTGGAAGAGAGGTGTTTTGGTTTTTGGTGATTTCATCCTTTTTGTGCTGGTTTCTTCCAACCTTTGTGGATTTATCTAGCTTTGGTCTTTAAAGTTTGTGACTTTTGGACGGGGTCTCTGAGTGGACTAGCTCCTTTCTGTTGATGTTTCAGCTATTTCTTTCTGTTTTTTAGTTTTCCTTCTAACAGGCCCCTCTGCTGCAGGACTGCTAGAGGTCCACTCCGGGCCCTGCCTGCCTGGGAATCACCTGCAGGGGCTGCTTAACAGCAAGGATTGCTGCCTTTTCCTTCCTCTGGTAGCTTTGCCCCAGAAGGGTACCTGCCAGATGTCAGTCAGAGATCTCCTGTATGAGGTGTCTCTTTGGATATACGGGGGTCAGGGAGCCACTTGAGGAGGCAGTCTGTCCCTTTTCAGAGTGCAAGTGCTGTTCTGGGAGCTCCATTTCTCCCTTCAGAGCTGCTGGACAGGAACATTTAAGTCTGTTACAGCAGAACTCACAACTGCCCTTTGTCCCAGGTAATCAATCCCAGGAAGATGGGACTTCATTTATAAGTCACTGACGTGCTGCTGTCTTTTTTCAGAGATGCCCTGCCCAGCAAGGAGTGAGTCTAGTCACAATCTGCCTGCAGAGGCACTGCTGAGCTGTCACGGGCTCCAATCAGCTGCTGTGTAAACTTCTTTGTGATTTTGTTTACACAGGTAAGGTCGGAACTGTCATAGTAATGATGGACTGCTTTAGTAATGGTGGATTGCCTAGGTAATGGTGGACTGCCTTGGTAATGGCAGACACCCTTCCCCGCACCAAGCTCGACTGTCCTGGGTTGAGCAGAAGCTGCTGTGCAGGCCACAAAACTCTCAAGCCAGTGGGTCTTTGTGGGAGTGGGACCTAATGAGCTAGATCACTTGGCTCCCTGCCTTCAGCTCCCCTTTTTTCTGGAGAATGGGTGGCTCTGTCTCACAGTACTCAATAGTACTCCATTGTCTATATGTGCAATATTTTCTTTATCCATTCATCTGCTGATAGACACAGACTGCCTTTATATCTTAGCTATTGTAAATAATGCTGAAATGAACATAGGGATGCAGACGTTTCTTCAAGATATTTATTTCATTTCCTCTGGGTAAATACCCAGTAGTGGGAAATCATATGTTCCTGTCTGCTGTTGTAGCTCTGTCTTGAATTTGTCTTTTCTGTCGTTATATTCTTCAGCTCCAGGATTTCTGTTTGGTTATTTTTATGGTTTCTGTTTCTTTATTAAACTTATTTTGCTCATGTATTGTTTTCCTCATTTCATTTAGTTTTCTATGTGTGTTCTTGATATGGTTCAGCTGTGTCCCCACCCAAATCTCAACTTGAATTGTAGTTCCCATGATCCCCCATGTGTAGTGGAAGGGACCTGGTGGGAGGTAATCGAAACATAAGGGCAGTTTCCCCCATGCCATTATTGTGATATTGAGTAAGTTCTTGTGAGGTCTGATGGTTTTTTAAGGGGCTTTCCCCTTGGCTCAGCTCTGATCCTTCTCCTTCCTGGCATCTTCTAAAAAACAGATGTGTTTGCTTCTCCTTCTACCATGATTGTAACTTACCCAAGGCCTCCCCAGCCATGCTGAACTGTTAGTCAATTTAACTTCTTTCCTTTATAAATTACAGTTTCAGGCGTGTCTTTATTAGCAGCATGAGAATAAAGTAATACAATAAATTGGTACTGGTAGAGTGGCTTGCTGCTATATGGATACCTGAAAATGTGGTAGTGACTTTGGAACTAGCTAATAGGCAGAGGTTGGAACAGTAGAGGGCTCAGAAGAAGACGGAAAAATGTGGGAAAGTTTGGAACTTCTTAGACTTGGAGGGCTCAAAAGACAGGAAGATGTGGGAAAGTTTAGAACTTCCTAGTGAGTTGTTGAATAGCTTTGACCAAAATGCTGACAATAAAATGGAAACTGAAGTCCAGGCTGAGGTGGTCTCAGATGGAGATGAGGAACTTGTTGAGAACTGGAGCTAAGGTGACTCTTGTTATGCTTTAGTGAAGATACTGGTGGCATTTTGCCCCTGCCCTAGATAGCTGTGGAACTTTGAACTTGAGAGAGATGATTTAGGGTATCTGACAGAAGAAGTGTTTTATTTTTTATTTCCATAGGTTTGGGGGAAATAGGTGGTTTTTGGTTACATGAGTAAGTTCTTTGGTGGTGATTTGTGAGATTTTGGTGCATGAATCACCTGATCAGTATACATTGAACCCGATTTGTAGTCATTTATTCCTCACCCCGTTCCCACCCTTATCCCTGAGTCCCCAAAGTCTATTCTGTCATTTTTATGCTTTTGCATCCTCATAGTTTGGCTCCCACTTATGAGTGAGAACACAGGATGTTTGGTTTTCCATTCCTGAGTTACTTCACTTAGAATAATAGTCTCCAATCCCATCCAGGTTGCTGTGAATACCATTAAGTCATTCCTTTTTATGGCTGAGTAGTATTCCATCATATATATATACCACAGTTTATTTATCTACTTGTTTTTTTAATTAAAAATACAATCTTTATTATAGTAGTTTCCTGTAGCTTCCATCATGAATTATCACAATCTCAGTGGCTTAAAGCATAGAAATTCATTCTCTCATAATTCTTGAGGCCAAATGTTCAAATTCAAGCTGTTCACATGGCTGCATCCTCTCTGGAGTCTCCATGTGTTGTTTGTCCTTCTCCAGCTTCTGGTGGCTATCTGCATTCCTTATCTTGCAGTCATAACACTCCAGGCTTTGCCTTCATGATCCACTGCCTCCTCGTCTTCTCTGTGTCTTTTTAATTTATTTTTTATAATGACGGGGTTTCACCACGTTGGTCAGGCTGATCTTGAACTCCCGACCTTAGGTGATCCACCCACCTTGGCCTCCAAAGTGCTTGGATTACAGGCATGAGCCACCATGCCCGGCCTTCTCTGTCTTCCTAATTCTTTTTGTTTCAAGTTTCCTACTGTCTCTCTCATAAGGACATTTACCATTGTATTCAGGGCCCTATTGGATAATCCAGGATGATCTCCTGATCTGGAGATGCTTCAGTTTGCAAAGACCCCTTATTTTTTTAATGTAGAAATTACTTTTATTATTTTAAAATATTCCTTAATGAGCTAGCAATTATTTATGTGGAGGAGGGGTCCAGAAAACACGTTCATGACTGAATTATCCTTGTCCTTAATTACACAGATGCATGAATTACACATATCACACTATTGTGTGGCGTAGCTGCTGAAGGTCTATGAGGCTGTGAGCTTGGAAGCACTTCTCCCTGCCTGTTAGGTTGCTACTATCGCATCACAACAGGATGGACGTTATTTTTCTCTTTTGAATTAAATCTTCACAACAGTGCGAATGCTCGTTCCAGAATGCATCAGTTCAAAGGCTGTGTTAATTTCATCAAAAAACAGACTGTGAGTCACAAATTCATCAACTTTTATCTTTTTGGACATATACTCAGACACCAACTTTGGGACACTTTCTACACTCTTCCATCCTCCAAAGGCAGTGCCTTTCCATGTGCGACCTGTTACTAGCTGGAACAGATGAGTGGCAATTTCTTCACCTGAAGCAGCTACTCCAACCACCACACTAACACCCCAGCCCTTGTGACACGCCAAGTCAAGAACGAACTGCCATTCACAATTGCTACAAAAAGAATAAAATACCTAGGAATACAACTAACAAGGAACATAAGGGACCTCTTCAAGGAAAACTACAAACCACTGCTCAACGAAATAAGAGAGGACACAAACAGATAAAGAAACATTCCATGTTCATGGTTAGGAAGAATCAATATTGTGAAAATGGCTATACTACCCAAAGTAATTTACAGAATCAACGTTATCCCCATCAAGCTACCATTGACTTTCTTCACAGAACTGGAAAAAAAAGACACCATGACTTCATATGGAACCAAAAGAGAGCCCGCATAACCAAGTCAATTCTAAGCAAAAGGAACACAGCGGGGGGCAGCACACTACTGGATTTCAAACTATACTACAAGGCTACAGTAATCAAAACAGCATGGCACTGTTACCAAAACAGAGATATAGACCAATGGAAGAGAACAGAGGCATCGGAGGCTACACAACATATCTACAACCATACAATCTTTGATTAACCTGACAAAAAAAAAGCAATGGGGAAAGGATTCCCTGTTTAACAAATGGTGTTGGGAAAACTGGCTAGCCATGTGCAGAAAGCAGAAACTGGACCCCTTCCTGACACCTTACACTAAAATTAACTCCAGATGGATTAAAGACTTAAACATAAAACCTGGCACCATAAAAACCCTAGAAGGAAATCTAGGCAAAACCATCCAGGACATAGGAGTAGGCAAGGACTTCATGAACAAAACACCAAAAGCATTGGCAACAAAAACCAAAATAGACAAATGGGACCTAATCAAACTCCACAGCTTCTGCATGGCAAAAGAAACAGTCACTAGAGTGAATCGCCAACCAACAGAATGGGAAAAAATTTTTGCAGTCTACCCATCTGACAAAGGGCTCATATCCAGAATTGACAAAGAACTCAAACAGATTTACAGGAAAAAAACAAACAAGCCCATTCAAAATTGGGCAAAGGATATGAAGAGACACTTTACGAAAGAAGACATATATGAGGCCAACAATCATATGAAAAAATGCTCATCATCACTGGTCATCAGAGAGATGCAAATCAAAACCACATTGAGATACCATCTCACGCCAGTTAGAATGGCGATCATTAAAAAATCTGGAGACAACAGATGCTGGAGAGGATGTGGAGAAATAGGAACACTTTTACACTGTTGGTGGGAGTGTTAATTAGTTCAACCATTGTGGAAGACAGTGTGGCGATTCCTCAAGGACCTAGAAATAGAAATTCCATTTGACCCAGCAATCCCATTACTGGGTATATACCCAAAGGACTATAAATCATTCTACTATAAGGACACATGCACACGAATGTTCATGGCAGCACTGTTTACAATAGCAAAGACCTGGAACATCCAGGCACAGTGTAAAACATTAAATTTAATGTTTTTTTTTACACTAGGACAGCATGGAAGGGAATGCAGGGTCAAAGCCCCCACACAGATCTCCCACTAAGACACTGTCAAGTGGATCTGTTAGAAGATGCCTACCATCCTCCAGATCCCAGAATGGTAGATCCACCTACAGTTTGCCCCCATGCACCTGGAAAAGTCACAGGCATTCAATACCAGTCCATGAAAGCAGCTGGGGGTGGGGGAGGCTATACCCTGAAATGTCACAGGGGTAGATCTGCCCATGGCTGTGGTAACTCACCTCTTGCATCAGTGTGACATGGATGTGATACATGGAGTCACAGGATATTATTTTGGAGCTTTAACATTTAATTACTGCCTCGTTGGATTTCAAACTTGCATGAGGCCTGTAGTCCTTTGGTTTGGCCAATTTCTTCTATTTGGAATGGGCATATTTATCCAATGCCTGTACCTTCATTGTATCTAGGAAGTCACTGACTTGCTTTTGATTTTACAGACTCATAGGTGGAAGGGACTTGCCTTGGCTCAGATGAGACTTTGGACTTGCACTTTCAAGTAATGCTGGAATGAGCTAAGACTTTGGGGAACTGGTGGGAAGGTATGATTGTGTTTTGAAATGTGAAGACATGAAATTTAGGAGACATCAGGGGTGGTATGATATGATTTGGCTGTGTCCCCACTTAAATGTTCTCTTGAATTGTAGTTCCCATAATCGCCATGTGTGGTGGGAGGGGCCAGGTGGGAGGTAATTTAATCATGGAGGCAGTTTCCCCCATGCTATTCTTGTGATAGTAAGTTCTCGTGAGATCTGATGGTTTTATAAGGGGCTTCCCTCTTCACTCTACTCTCATTCTTCTCTGTCCTGCTGCCTCGTGAAGAAGGATGTCTTTGTTTCCCCTTCCACCATGATCGTAAGTTTCCTGAGGCTCCTCTAGCCATGCTAAACTGTGAGTCAATTAAACATCTTTTCTTTATAAATTACCTAGTCTCAGGTATGTTTTTATTAGCAGTGTGAGAACAGACTAACACAGTCCTTTTGCATCCCATTAAGCTTCTGTAAGATGATTGTTTCAAATTTTGTCAGGAATAAATGATTTTGTCATGTTTATTTGATTCTCCATGATTCATGTAGCCTTGTGTTTGTTTCTGTCCATTTGAAAGAGAAAACATCTCTTCCAGTCTTTACAAACTGGTTTTGGCAGCAGTGACTTTCTCCTGTTGGGTCCTCAGGCTGATGGGATTTCCTCTGGTATCACAGTTAAGTGTGGTTGGAGCTGGGTCACATGGATGCTGCTGGATCTATATTGAAGTCCATGGTTGGTGGGCCTTTTACTTTAGGCTCAGCTGAGCATGAATCCTATGTGGTCCTTGAGAAGACAGGGCTGCCTCCAGGAAATTGGTCAGTGGGGCTGGTGCTGGAACAAGGGTCTACAATTGGATCTGCAGTTGGGTCCACAAACAGCAAGTCTGTTACCAGATACGTGGACCAGTGTGGCTCCCACTTCATCCCTTAGAAAGCTCTCACTGGTTCACTGAGTATGTCTGAATTAGTCTGTTCTCATGCTGCTAATAAAGACACACCAGAAACTAGTTAATTTATAAAGGAAAGATGTCTAATAAACTCACATTTCCATATGGCTGGGGAGGCCTCACAATCATGGCTGAAGTCAAATGAGGAGCAAAGTCATATCTTCCACGGTGCCAGGCAAGAGAGCTTGTGCAGGGGAACTCCCATTTCTAAAGCTATCAGATCTCGTGAGACTTACTATCATGAGAACAGTATGGGGGGAACCATCTCCATGATTCAATTATCTCCACCTGTCCCTGATCTTGACACATGGGGCTTATTACAATTCAAGGTGAAATTTGAGTTGGGACACAGCCAAACCACATCAATGTCCTTTGGCAGGCAAGACTGACCTTGGATTGCAGCTAAGCAGTGCTGAAGTTAAGTCATGGAACTGTTTCAGGGTACACAAACCAGACAAAAGTCTGCAGGGCTGCCTCAATTGGCATAGACATTGTGTCTCTCACTGGGTCCCTGAAAAGACAGGATCTCTCCTGGACAATGGTTGAGAGAGGCTGGAGATGGTTTTAGGCTCCTCAATGGGAGCAAAGTCTGAATATCTGCCCCTGGGGATAAGTTGCATGTGACTCCCCCCATGTCCCCTAGAAAATAGTGCTGGTGGCAGAACCAAGGCTAAATGGGGCTTATGCTGAATCCAAAAGGGGATGGGGCTGTGTCCAGGTTTGTAGCTGGACCATAATCAGTGAGAAGGTAGGGCACAGACCTGATCTCTCAAAATGGCCCCTCCCAGTTTTGGGCTCCACTCAGGTTTCACAAACCCCTACCTCAATCTCAAAGATCCCACAAAACACTTTTTTCCTGTTACACCATCTTGCTTCCCAATTTCTGTCTTCATATTTCCTCTTGAATTGGGTTTACTGATACTTTTATATCACATACCACTTAACTCCACCTTTGCTGAATTATTTGCCAAATTAAATCCTATGGATAATTCATGTGACTTTTCAGCAACATTTGTCAGAAATAACTACTCATTCCTTCTTGAAAGATTGTATTTATTGAGATTCCTGGATACCACACTCTCACTTTTTAATTTTTCTCCTATGCCCTGGCTGCTCATATTAGTCTCCTTTGCTGGCCTCGATTGTTGGAAAGCCCTAGAGCTTAGTGTTTAAATATTTCCCTTTTCTCTGTATTCACTCCTTAAATGATATCTAGGGTCTTCACTGTCCTTGTTTATATGCCGATGACTCTAGAATTTCTATTTCCAGACCAGATCTCTTCCTTAATATGAACCTCAAACTTAACACATCCAAGACCAAACTCCAGATTTTTACCTCTAAATCTATTCTTCTTATAGTCTTCATAATGTCATTAAATGGTAATTACAACCTTTGCATTATGGATATCACAAGTACCTTCAGAGTTATCTTTACTTCATTCTTTTTTTCACATCTTATATCCAATCCATAGACAAATCTTGGCTGTATTTCAAAGTACAATCATAATCTGGCCACATCCATTTACACCACTGCCACTCTAGTTGCCCACCCCCATCTTCAGCTTGGCCTATCGCAATAGCCCCATAGGTTCCTGCTTCCATCTTTGAACCTCTACTGCCTATTCTTCATAATGCAACCAGTTAGGCTTTCAAAACACATATAATATTATGTTACTCATTTGTTAAAATTTTTACAATAGCTTGGCAAATCACTCAGAGTGAAATCCAAAGTCTTCATTTTGGCATATAAAATGCTAAATTACTTTTTCAACTCCTACTGCTGTTTTTCTACATAATTTCACTTAACTCCTTGCTATTCACAAATACGTCAAGTATGTTCCCACCTCTGCCTAGAATACTCTTTCAGTGCATGGCTCCCTCCCTTCTTCCAAGTATCTATTCAAAGGTAACCTTAGTAGAAAAGACTTCACTATCTTACTATACAAAAAATTAGCAACCTCTCACACTTCCCTTTTACTTTGTTGTTTTTTCTTCATCATACTTATCATCAGACCAACTCTTTGTTTATTTTCTATCCCCCTAACAGAATATCTTCATGAGGGTAAACAGTTTGCCTGATTTTTATACTGTTTTGTCTCCAGCAAATAGAACAGCTCTTGTTCCACACAAAGTTCAAAATGAATACATCTGCAATGTCACTTTTGACATGTAAGGTAAAATATTCACAGATTCATAGGATTAGGATATGGACATATTTTGAGGGACATTATTCAGCCTACCATAAGATTAAAGAACAATTTAAGTAAAATAGGTAACATTTATATAGTGCTTACTACGTACAAGGCCATCATTCTGAGCATTTTACAAACAATTATCTTAGTGAATTCTCACAAACCACACTAATTGATCGTTACTATAGTTATCTCCATTTTATAGCTATTTAACAAGGATATTTTTTTCTTTCCAGGGCAGCAATGCATCAAACAGGAGTTTGGGTTAGGTAATCAGTAGAATATTTTCCGAATCTAAACTTCTAGGATTCTGATATTTTACTCAACTAATTTAGTTCGTAAGGAAGGCAAAAAGCAGCTGTGCTGCTCTTACACAAAATTCAAAATGATCTAGAATAAAACTTTCTCTTTGCCAACTGTTCATGCCTGTCACTACCATTCAACCCTCTGTCATGAGGCTCCTCCTTAATGCAAGAATTCACCACCACCCACTCAAACTCTCATATGCTTTTGGCTTGTCTCTGCAGAGACAGTAAAGCTCATCAAATATTCATTTTGTTCTATATTTTTCATCGCCCATAATGGTAGGTAACATCATACTACTAGTTCTGGCTAATTCAATGTGTGTGAAAGGAGCATGAGCCACTTCTAGGCTGAAGCAGTGAAAATCCACTGTTTCCTTTCTTCCACCATGAGAATATAAGATGCCCTCAGCCTGTGTCCCTGAGGCTCTGTAACAGAGATCCTCATGCCAACCAGACTTAGAAAGGTACTGAAAGAAAGGAAGAAATGTTAGTTTTATTTGGACATCAAGATGGGGCAGGGAAAATCTGTTACCACAGCATTGTCTAGCCAAACCTGACTAACATATTTTCAGTAACAGGCATCTCCAAATCATTTTCTAATCAGCTGAGACTGCATTTAGTCTCTCCACTGTCAAGTAAGATATGAATAGTATCTGTCTGAGTAAGGTAGAAAGAAAGCCACCTGGAGAGCCATTTATTCTAAAAGAAATGAACAGGAAATTTTGTTGTGCTCATCTCCTTGGAAAGAGCAATATGGGGCCTCATCATATCTCCTACTGAGACCAGATGCTCAGATACGATTAGAGTTCAGTGTCATCTCAAATTGCTATAAATGAAGGTGACTTATAGGTATACAATTGATTTTGTATAGTTAACACAGCTGATTTTTGTTTGTTTTCCTTATATTTTTTCAACTGAGCATTTTTTTAGAATGCATTTTGGAGACAATTCAGTTGAAAGTCACAGTTCCTTTCATCAAGGAGTTCACAGTCTAATGGGAAGATAGAAATGTATTCACCTAAATATTACATAAGGCAAAATCAAGTCAGTGCCTTTTATGGATGGGAATTCTCTGATAGAGTCAGTGATTCAAGACGACTGGGTCATAATGAGGAAAGGATCAAAGATGAGTGTCATTGTTTGACTCCCCACCGCCCAGCCCTGCACTTTCTCTACCACCAACAACAGAATAATCTCTGGCCTTGAAACCTGGATATTACATTTATTTGCCTAAGAGTCTTAGAATGAGATAACTAGTATTTTGCTCCCCATTAAGCTTTAAACATTTTAAAACATTTTTTCATGTACTTTTATCTGTTTTCATATTAAAATAACTTTGAAGAGTTGTAGTCAAAGTATATCCTATATCAAAACAATATGTAATACCCCTAGCAAAGACTTGAGGGACTAAAACTCATATGCAATAGTGATAAATTTGGTTAAACACATATCATCTAAGAATTGCTATAAATTTGTCATGAGGATGGATGACAATCTGGCCCTAGAGCTGAGAATATGAGAATAACATGGTATGCCCTAAACATATTACCAGTGTTAAACTGTGCTATCCGTGCCTGCTTTGACCCTGGGGACAGCTGTGACAGGAATACTGCTTCAGTCATCTTTGTAGTAGGATTAAGTTGGCTAATGCACCTTCGATAGGATTCAAACATGAGTTTAGTACTAGAAAGTAAGTCCCAAGTTGAGGAGGGGGACAGCTGAGCCTAAGGTACCAGTTTTACATTTCCCTGACTCTCACTTTTCTCTCTGTGAATGTGATTTACTCAGGGATGCAATTTAATACTTTTATCTAACAAACTATTTCACATTTTGTCCCCTTAGCATAACTGACACAGATTGGATTGTTTTCAAAGAAAAAAAATTATTTTTCTAAATACTAACAGAGAAAAAAAGAAGCAAACACAAGAAGTGCAAAAGACAAAAAGAATACACAGCTCAGTTATATAAGGCCCAGCTACTCCATCTGCTGCCTTGCTGTGAAAAGCTGACAGGACCTTGCAATAGTTTGTCTTGATTCCTTCTTTACTGCATGATTACCGTGTTATTTTGTTATCATTGAAAAGATGTCAAATCCCAACTACTAACCAAAGTTGTCCCCCTAAGCAAGCTAATACCATCTGTGATATGAAAGAAAGAGGGAGAAAATGAAAAAGAAACTGATCCCCCATGTTTATTACATATTAAGATCCTCCCACTCAAATCTGGCATTCTGATCTCTAAACTGATGAATATGCTTCTTTCCCCCTGGCAAATGACCTCACAGGTGCTATTCAGCATCTTCATAAAGTCTGTATTCCTATCCTAAATATAGATAGAACATTACCATAATGCAGCATCTGTATACCTAGATGTACACATATTTAGAGAGAATAACAGGGCAGATGTGGAGGGAAAGGGAATTTTATCATACATGGTGCTTCTCAAACTATAGTTCTAGAATTATCTACAGTAGAATCTCTTATTAATGGAAATTGCTGTGTTGTACATGAGACTCCTGAATCAGTGTTTTGGCAGGACCAACAATTCTGCATTTTTAAAATAGACTAGACTATTCTGGCATACTGAAAGTTTGAGAATCCTTGTAGTAAAGGCTTGGGTAAGGTTAGATTTTTAAATTCCAATTATGTTAACATCAACTCCCATTTTGTGCCCTGAACAATGCTATATGCTTTATGTAAGGGAACTCTTATAAATCTCACACTAGCCCTGTTAAAAAGGTCCCATTTTGCTTACATTGAAACAGAGATACATGGAAATAAAGTAACTCCCCAAGACTATTACAGCTACTAGAAGCATAGCTACTAAAAGTTGAGTTATCAAAGGACAATGTGCTAGTCTCAGAGAATTATGGGAGGAGAAAGGGCAGAATTGAGAAGTGGTTAAGTGCATAGACTCTGGAGCCAAAAGTGTTTGGGCTGAACTCTCAGTTTTATCACTTTCTACCTCTCTGACCTCACAAACGTCATTAAACTCCTCTGTACCCCAGATTCCCCAACTATAAAATGGAAATGAGACTCCTTCAGTCTGTTTTATGTTGCTTCTAACAGAATACCTGAAACTGGGTAATTTGTAAAGAAAAGAGGCTTGTTTTGCTCATGGTTCTGTAGGCCAGTAAGTTCAAGGGCATAACCCTGACTTGCGCGGAAGATCTCTGAGCTGCATCATAAGGTGGAGAAGGTCAAAGGGGAAGTGGACATGTGTGAAGAGACAAAACCCAAGAGGTATCCTGACTTTATAACAAACTAACTTCTCACAAGAGCTAATACATTCCTGGGAAAACTAATCTAGTTATGCCAGAGTAAGAACTCAGTCACATCACAAAAAACCGGCATCAAGCCATTCATGAGGGATCCACTCCTATGACCCAAACACCTACCACTAGACCCCACCTCCTATCGCTGCCACACTGGAGAGCAAATTTCAACATAATATTTTGTGGAGACAAAGAAACCATATCCAAACCATAGCATTCTCCTCCTGGCGCTTCAAAACTCATGTTCTTGTTACATAGGAAATGCAATCATTGAATCCCAATAGTCCCAAGTCTTAACTCATTTCTGCATCTGCTCAAAAGTCCAAAGTTCAAAGCCCCATCTGAGACTCAAGGCAAGCTCCTTCCAGCTACGAGTCTGTAAAATAAAAAACAAGTTACTTACTTCCAGGATACAATGGTAGAACAGATATTTCATAAACATTCCCACTTCAAAAAGGAGAAATAGGTCAAAAGAAATGATAACCCCCAAGCAAGTCTGAAACCTAGCAGGGTAGACATTAAGTCTTAGAGCTCCAGTATAGTATTTCATATCATGTGCTGCCTCTTGGGCATATTGATGTGAGGAGTGGGCTCCCAAGGTCTTGGGCAGCTTTGCTCCCATGGCTTTCCTGGGCACACCTCACATGGCTACTCCACACGTTTGAGTCGGATGCCTGAAGTTTTTCCAGGCTGGCATTGCACACTGGTAGTTTTACAATTCTGCATTCCCAGTCGTAGTCCCATCCCTGTGGTTCCACTAGCCATTGCCCCGGTGGAGGTGGTTCTGCCCCTGCAACTGGTTTCCACCTGGGTTCTTAGGCTTTCCAATACATCCTCTAAAATCTAGGTGAAATCTTCCAAGTGTCCACAGCTCTAGACCAAAATTATTTCGTAGGTTTAAATGCATTAACATAGGTAAGTTACTTAAAACAGTACTCTCAGCACATAGTAAGCTCTATATAAGAAGCAACTATTATTTTTATTATTTTATTGCTTTGATAATTGTATACATTAGACTCAGATCTCCTTTAGCAGAAATTAAAATATCCAAAAAGCTGTTCTTGTGCTATTCTACTACTAGCCTCCCTAAGGAACTGCTCAACATCAGTATATACATCTTGGGGTCCCTGAAAATTTAAGAAAGTATACTCTGCAATTCTCTGCTATGGGAGAACTCTGTCCTCACAGTTCTGTTGCACTGGCTGCTGTGCCCACCATTAGAACCATTCCACTATATTTATACATTGAAGAGTTCAGACAAATAATAAGAAATTTAGCAGGGTTGAGAGGTAACCTATGAACCTGCTAAGTCTTTGAAAAACGGCCAACTGAAACTTAGTTAAGAGCAAAGTTCCAAGGAAACAGAAATCGTTTTGGGGAAATTTCAGAACACAGATTATCACAATATGTGACACTTGGGAGAGGCTCTAGCACCAATTTATCTCACAGTGACTGAATCCTGAGTAAAACAGCACCAACTTAAGACCTGTCAGCTTTGCTATAACTAAAAGAGGGTTGTTTATTAAAAGCAACAGTAGAGTTTGATGCTCTGGGCATCACTAAATACTTACTATAGATAGCATATAAGCAAAGACCTGCATGTTGGATAGGTGGGAAAAAGGAGAAAGTACACCATAAGCAAAATGCAATTATGTTTGTCTTCTCCTCCTCCCTACTCTAGGAGAGGGAAGTCGGAGAATAGCCCATGATATAAGTCATATCTCTATGCTTCTTTTTCCCAGTGGCAGAGGATGGTAATACACACAGGAAGCAGCTGGGGCAGCAGTAAAGAGGAAGATTAGCCAGAAAAGACACTGCCTGTTTTTCTCTACAGAACTAAAGCAGGACACATATACCCCATGCTGCTAACTCAGCTGCTCAAAAGATATGAAATTTCATAATTCAAATAAGAATTTTACAATAGCAAGGACTAGTTCTATCCAATCCAAACACTCATACTCTAAGTAGCTGCTCCTGAATAAGGACTTGTTCTTCTTGGAGGAATCTTAAGGTAATGCATATTTGCTCTCTTTTATCACTTAGGTTATATATTTTAGAATTTTCGTGTTCTAGAGCTGGAAAGATTATGCTGCTGATTGGTCAAATAAGAGAAGGAGAGAAGACCAACTGTGCGAGTCCATTCTCACACTGCTGATAAATACAAAACTGAGATTGAGTAATTTATAAAGAGAAAGAAGTTGAATGGACTCACAGTTCCATGTGGCTAGGGAGGCCTCACAATCATGCTAGAAGGCAAAATGCATGTCTTACATGGAAGCAGACAAGAAAGAAAATGAAAGCAAACAGGGGTAAATTTCTTATAAAACCATCAGATCTTGTGAGAACTCATTCATTATCACAAGAACAACATGGAGGTAACTGCCCCCCCATGATTCAATTACCCTCTACCAGGTCCCTTTCATGATACACGGGGATTTTAGAAACTAGAGTTGAAGATGAGATTTAGGAGGAGACACAGTCAAACTATATCATTTTGGTCCCTCCCAAATCTCATGTACTCACATTTCAAAATACAGTCATACCTTCTCAACAGTCCCAAAAAGTCTTAACTTATTCCAGCATGACCTCAAAACTCCAAAGTCTCATCTGACACCATTCCCTTCCACCTATGAGCCTGTAAAATTGAGAGAAAGTTAGTTACTTCCTAGATACAATGGAGGTACAGGGGTTGGGTAATACCCATTCCAAATGGGAGAAATTGGCCAAGACAAAGGGGCTACAGGCCCCATGAAAATCTGAAATTCAGTAGGTCAGTCATTAAACCTTAAAGTTCCAAAATGACCTCCTTTGAAACCATGCCTCACATCTAGATCATGCTGATGCAAGAGGTGGGCTCCTATGGCCTTGGAAACATTCACCTCTGTGGCTTTGCAGGGTATAGCCCCTTTGATGGCTGCTTTCTTGGCTGGCATTGAGTGTCTGTGGCTTTTCAAGGCACACAATGCAAGCTGTAAGTGGACCTACCATTCTGGAGTCTAGAGGACAGTAGCCGTCTTCTCACAGTTCCACTAAGCAGTGCTCCAGTGGGGACCCTGTACTGGGGCTCTGACCTCACATTTCCCTTCCATGCTGCTCTAGCAGAGGTTCTCCATGAGGCCCCAAATTCTGCAGCAAGCTTCTGCCTAGACATCCAGTTATTTCCATACATCCTTTGAAATCTAGGTGGAGGTTCCAAACCTCAATTCTTGACTTCTGTGCACCCACAGGTCAAACACCATGTGTAAAGCCCTAAGGCTTGAGGCTTGCACCCTCTGAAGCAATGGTCTGAACTGTACATTGGACCCTTTTAGCCACAGCTGGAGCTAAAGGGTCTGGGATTCAGGGCACCATGTTCCAAGGCTGCATAGAGCAGGGGGGTCCAGGGCCTGGCACAGAAAAACATTTATCCCTCCTAGGCCTCCAGGCCTGTGACAGGAGGGGCTACTGTGAAGGACTCTGATATGCCCTGGAGACATTTTCCTCACTGTTTTGGTGATTAGCATTTGGATCTTCATTTGTTACATAAATTTCTACAACAGGTTTTACTTTCTCTCAGAAAATGGGTTTTTCTTTTCTATTGCATTGTCAGGCTGTAAATTTTCCAAACTTTTATGCTCTGTCATCTCTTGAATACTTTACTGCTTAAAACTTTCTTCCATCGGGTACCCCAAATCATCTCTCTCAAGTTCAAAGATGCACAAATCTCTAGGGAAGGGGCAAAATTCCTCCAGTCTCTTTGCATAGCAAGAGTAATCTTTACTCCAGTTCCCAGTAAGTTCCTAATTTTCATCTAAAACCACCTAACCCTGAATTTTATTGTCCATATCACTATCCGCATTTTGGTCAAAGCCATTCAACAAGTCTCTAGGAAACTCCAAACTTTCCCACATCTCCCTGTGTTCTGAGCCCACCAAGTCTCTAGAAACTTCCAAACTTTCCCACATTTTCCTGTCTTCTTCTGAGCCCTCCAAACTGTTCCAATCTCCACCTGTTACCCAGTTCCAAAGTAGCTTCCAAATTTTCAGGTGTCCTTACAGCAGTGCCTGACTCCTGGTACCAATTTACTGTATTAGTCAATTTTCACACTGCTGATAAAGACATACATGAGACTGGGTAATTTATAAGGAAAAAGAGGTTTAATGGACTCACAGTTCCACGTGGCTGGGAAGGTTTCACAAACATGGTGGAAAGTGAAAGGCATGTCCTATATGGTCACAGGCAAGAAAGAAAATGAGAGCGAAGTTGGGGAGAACTCCTTATAAAACCATTGGCTTTTATGAGAACTCACTATCATGAGAACAGCATAGAGGTAATTGCCCCCATGATTCAATTACCTCCCATCAGGTCCCTCCCACAATGGGGGTTACAATTCAAGATGAGATTTGGATGGGGACACAGCCAAACCATATCACTAACCATGAGCTAAGAAGCAATAGATTCTCAATAAATATTGATATATTTGAACTAAAATGAATTACAGTATCTTATTAATCTTAGAAACATGACTTTTGATAATTAATGAGATGTGACCACACCTCATTAAAACTTGATTTCCTTGTTTGGATACAAAATGGCTTCTCTTCGATCTCCTATTTGCAATAATTATTTTAAGGACATAGACAAGGGCTCAAGCATATTATAAAGCTCTTTCAGTGTTCTGGGATGCAATTTACCTGTACTACAAACTGAATTCATTCATTTGTTTGTTATTCAAACTCTTTTGGAATATAATTCCTCCTCTTCAAAGGTTATTCTCATATTTTGCAATGACAGCACTACTGGCATTTGAGGTAGGGTAATTCTCTTATAAGACTTTTGTACATCTGTCTCCTACCCACTAAATACCAGCAACATGCTCCCCTCCACCAGTTATTGTGTAACCAAAGAACCCACACACCCAATACCTAATGTTTCCTCATGGGATAGTACCTCTTTTGGTTGTGAACCAATCTATCATTTCCAATTTGATGACCCTTCTCCTGGTTGGAAAACATGGGCATAAAAAAGAGCTGAGTAGCACTGCTTTCTCTCTAGTGTCTGTTAACTTTAAACCATCTGCTCCAAACGGGGTGGCAGGTAAAGGTAAGCTCATAGATAATTTAAATACAGTGAAAGGAGGGTGTTGAGAGTAATGGATATACATAAAAGAGATGACATTCAGGCATTTAGACATGGCAAAATAATGAGGAGATGGGGATCAGGAGCCATTCATTAAACAAATATTTTAGTTCCTAATATGTGCCATGTATTTGCTGTTACAAACAGCAATGAACAAAACAGACAAAATTTTATATCATCAAGGAGCTTATATTATTATGGAGGAAGGACTGACAATAAATACGCAACTCATATACTTGATGCTATAAAATGCTATGGAAAATGGCCAGAGAAGGTCTCTCTGTAAAGATGACATTAAGGCAAGTAAAAGTTAGGAGGAGGTTACAATATCCTATATGATGATAGTGTTGTGGTCTTGTGTGGAAGCAAGGCAGATGGTATAATTCCAAAGGAAGCTGATAGAAGTTGTTGCAATTATTACTGCAGGGTTAGGGGTCTTATATGCTGGGGCAAAAAAGATGACATTTACTGAGCTGAAGGAGGAGGTTTATTGCTGATGGGGTTTTGGTTTTTGTTTTAGGAGAAGAAAGATACTCAAATGTTTGGTTTGTGTCATCCATCTGACCGGCAATGCTGAATAAGCAGCTGGAAATAAATCAGTTCGAAAAGAAGTTATGGCTGGAGATATGACAGTTGTTACCATATAAATC
The DNA here is from genome assembly GCF_049354715.1 of Callithrix jacchus. Classification (NCBI taxonomy): domain Eukaryota; kingdom Metazoa; phylum Chordata; class Mammalia; order Primates; family Cebidae; genus Callithrix; species Callithrix jacchus. Next base: position 148,771,582 of record NC_133524.1, read on the forward strand.
ATATTTATAGTCATTGACAAGATCCCCTAGGGAAAGAAGGAAAGCGCTTAGGACTGAGCCTGAGGGCCTCCCCCAACGTTTGTTAGGCAGGAAAGGAAATGAGTGAACAAAGCTGAGAGTAGCCAGTGAGGTAGATGGATAATTAAGAGAGAATAGGATGATAGAACCCAAGGGAAGGTAGAATTTCAAGAAGAAAAAAAAAGCAAACAGTTTCAGGTACTGCTGAAAGATTCAGTATGATGAGCAATGGGATTTGACCATTGAATTTGATAAAGTAGAAGTTCTTGGCAATCTTGGCAAGAAAAGTTTAAGTGATGAAATGGAAAAGTTGACTGCAGTGGATTTATTACAGAATAAGAAGTGAAAAGGGAAACAGTGAGTATAGAAAATTCTTCTGAGAAATTTTGCTTTACAGAGAAGCAGAGATATACTTCAAAAATCAGAAGAGGAATGGGAGGTCAAAAAAGTTATTTTGCATATTTTTTATGATAGAAGGTATTACAGCATGTTTGTCAACAGATAGATATCATTTAGTAGAAAAAGAAAGGTTGTTGAAGCAGGAAAGAGAGGTGAGACTTGCTGAACTGCTGCTCTTGAGTAGAATGTAAGGTACAAATTGAGGGATTAACATGAATTCACAGTACACACTCCTCAAAGAAATGGAAGACAAGGCAAGTTATATGAGTACAGATTTTGAGAGGTAGATAAATGACATGGTAAGAGCATGAGGAATTTGCCTTCTAATTGATTCTATTTGCCCAGTGCAAAGTAAGAATGGAAGAGATGATACTGGATGTCTAAATAGAGGTGACAGTATGTGTCAGTTGTCTAAGAATGTGGGGAAGTGATTGGAAAGGGAACTTAGCTTAAGAGCTTAAAAAATTATTCCCTTATTTGTAGGCATGGCTACAACCATCCAGTAAGAAAAAAATCAAATTAAAATAAAAATTTTGCAATAGTCGGTTCACCTGCAGCTTTGAGAAAAGGTCATTGACAACTAAAGGTGCCTCGTCTGATACTGACGCAAAAAAATTAACCTTTATCAATCATTTTGTGGGACTAGAGAATATGGCTTGATCTTGGTTTTGATATAAAGAGGAAAACGCTTAATAATTCAGTAAGTGCTTAGGAAAATGTTTAGAAAGCCACCTTGGCCCCCATTATGGCCGTGTCTCAAACACTCTGCTACACAAAATAAAACTTAACAACATGTGCTCAGTCAGCCGAAAACACCTCTTGGAATCAAGTTCTGTGCCAAACCAGGGGCTTAAAGGTAGAAAATAGAGGCCAAGAAAGGAACATGGAGACAAACTCAACCTGCTCCCTGATGTATCAGCTCCATATGTGCTTATATTCTAGCAAGGAAAATAACACAAGTATAAGAACGACTAATTTAAGATAAATAGCATCACTTAAATACTAGGAAATTTATAACCTTTTGTTTGGCTGAACCCCTGCCTAGAATACAAAAGTCCACCACTGGATAGCCAGGCACAGTAGAAAGAGATCTGAGTAAAATGAAAATAACACCAATAAATCAAGACAAAATTTCCCCCAGTCTGTCAAAGTCCCTCCAATGCTCTCTGGTCTCTAAAGATTGCATAAGTATACTCCAGTATCTCCAAGTGTTGAGGAGTAGTACCTACCATAACTTACAGCCTCTCTGCAAGTAAGAATTCTCTGTAGCATTTTCTCACTATTGTCCCACTCAAGTACCATGTCATCATAAGCATAGTCATCCTATTGGACAGAACCAATCATATTTCTTCCTTCAGGAATAAACTGGTCACCATTATCAGAATCAAATAATATTTTCTTTCCTCTCTTCAGTGGTCTACTTGATATACTCTTGGAACTTCACCCAGATAATGTCTGCTCACAATTAGCCAGGACATCAGACTTAATCAAAAAATTGTTATTAACCACAAGGAGAATGTCCCAGATCCATTTCTGTTCTCTCCAACAGCCAGGTTTAGTGACTTTCTCTTCCAGATTCCTATTCTTTTTATTATTAGTAGTAGTATACTTTAAGTTCTGGGATACATGTGCAGAACGTGCAGGTTTGTTACATTGGTATTCATGTGCCGTGGTGGTTTGCTGCACCCATCAACCCATCAGGTACATTAGGTATTTCTCCAATGCTATCCCTCCCCAACCCCCCCCACCTCCCAACAGGTCCCATTGTGTGATGTTCCCCTCCCTGTGTCCATGTGTTCTCATTGTTCAACTCCCACTTATGAGTGAGAACATGTGGTGTTTGGTTTTCTGTTCCTGTGTTAGTTTGCTGAGAATGATGGTTTCCAGCTTCATCCATGTCCCTGCAAAGGACATGAACTCATCCTTTTTACAGCTGCATAGTATTCCCTGGTATATATGTGCCGCATTTTCTTTATCCAGTCTATTATTGATGGGCATTTGGGTTGGTTCCAAGTTTTTGGTATTATGAACAGTGCTGCAATAAACATACATGTATATGTATGTTTATAATAGAATGATTTACCATCCTTTGGGTGTATACCCAGTAATGGGATTGCTGAGTCAAATTATATTTCTGATTCTAGACCCTTGAGGAATCATCACACTGTCTTCCACAATGGTTGAACTAATTTCCGCTCCCACCAACAGTATAAAAGTGTTCCTATTTGTTCACATCTTCTCCAGCATCTGTTGTTTCCTGACTTTTTAATGATCGCCATTATAATGGGTGTGAGATGGAATCTCACTGCGGTTTTGAATTCCATTTCTCTAATGACCAGTGATGATGAGCTTTTTTTCATATGTTTCTTGGCCACAAAAACGTCTTCTTTTTAGAAGTGTCTATTCATATTTTTTACCTAGTTTTTGACAGGGTTGTTTGCTTTTTTCTTGTAAATTTAAGTTCCCTGTATATTCTGGAAATTGGCCCTTTGTCAGATGGATACATGGCAAAAAATTTTTCCCATTCTGTAGGTTGCCTGTTCACTCTGATGATAGTTTCTTTTGCTATGGAAAATCTCTTTATTTAATTAGATCTCATTTGTCAATTTTGGCTTTTGTTGCTATTCCTTTGGCTGTTTTAATCATGAAGTCTTTCCCCATGTCTATATCCAGAATGATACTGCCTAAGCAACTTCAGCAAAGTCTCAGGATACAAAATAAATGTGCAAAAATCATAAGCAATTCCTATACATCAATAATAGAGCTCCAAATTATCAGTAAACTCCCATTCACAATCACTACAAAGAGAATAAAATATGTAGAAATACAACTTACAAGGGATGTAAAGAACCTTTTCAAGGAGAACTACAAACCACTGCTCAAGGAAATAAGAGAGGACACAAACAAATGGAGAAATATTCCATGCTCATGGATAGGAAGAAGCAATATCATGAAAATGGCCATACTGCCCAAAGTAATCCATCATGCTACCATTGATTTCTTCGCAGAAAAAAAAAACACTTTAAATTTCATATGGAACCAAAAAAGAGTCTGTATAGCCAAAACAGTACTAAGCAAAAAGAAGAAAACTGGAGGCATCATGCTACCTGACTTCAAACTATACTACAAACAGTAACAAAAACAGCATGGTACTGGTACCAAAACAGATATATATGCCAACAGATATATAGACCTCAGAAATAATGTCACACATCTATAACCATCTGATCTTGACAACCCTGACAAAAACAAGCAATGGGGAAAGGATTCCCTATTTAATAAATGGTGCTGGGAAAACTGGGTAGCCATGTGCAGAAAGCAGAAACTGGAACCCTTCCTGACACCTTACACTAAAATTAACTCCGGTTGCATTAAAGACTTAAATATAAGACCTAAAACAGATTCCTATTCTTTATGAGAAGAATATTGACCCAGTCCTGAAAACGACATTGCATTCCTCTTTTCATCACATTATAATGAGGTAATGTGACTCCTTCATACTCATTGTCACATAGTTACTGTTGAAAGAGGCTTATTGTCACTCCAAAGAGACCATCATAAGAAAACACTCCAGTATATGCTAAAGCTCACAGGTTTTGACAAGAACCATAAAAATACGCTTGAAACATGCCTGTAATACCAACACTTTGGGAGGCCGAGGCAGGCGGATCACAAGGTCAAGAGATCAAGACCATCCTGGCCAACATGGTGAAACCCTGTCTCTATTAAAAAAAAAACACAAAAATCAGCTGGGCATAGTGGTGTGCGCCTGTAGTCCCAGCTACTTGGGAAGTTGAGGCAGGAGAATTGCTTGAACCCGGGAGGCAGAGGTTGTAGTGAGCAGAGATTAGGCCACTGCACTCCAGCCTGGCGCCTGGAGACAGAACAAGACTCTGTATCAAAAAAAAAAAAAAAAACACCACGCTTGAAAAATACCATAGAAACATAAATGTGGGAATCACTGCTGATGACTGGGAAAGGTCAAGAAAGCTTCATGAACCCAGGTAACAAACCGGCACATGTAGCCCCTGAATCTAAAATAAAGGTCAAAAATAAGAAAAGAAAGCTTCATGGGACACATGTCCATGAATGATGAATATGAATTAAGCAATTGATTGATGAAGGGGAAAATATATTCTAAAAGAAGAGAGAAACACACCAAGAGACAAGTTCAAAAGTAACAGTCCAGTTTGCTGGACAAATAAATATAGCTAAAAAGGTGATAATCCCAGCACTTTGGGAGGCTGATGTGGGTGGATCATGAGGTCAAGAGATCAAGACTATCATGGTCAACATGGTGAAACCCCATCTCTACTAAAAATTCAAAAAATTAGCTGGGCATGGTGGCGCGTGCCTGTAATCCCAGCTACTCAGGAAGCTGAGGCGGGAGAATTGCTTGAACCCAGGAGGCAGAGGGTGCGGTGATCTGAGATCGCGCCATTGCACAGCAAAACTCCATCTCAAAAAAAAAAAAAAGGTGATAAAATGTAGACGGGGTGACGTTATTAGAAAATTTGATAACCAGGGAGTTGAGTTTGGACTTTACTTCAGTAACCTGAAAGAACAGAGCTCATTGTCATCATCATTTTATGGTGAGAAGCATAACTACCTGTGTGAACTGAAGCAATTCATTTTACTCAGTTTATCCCAAATATGTATAATGATGTAGTTAGAATAATTTTTTTTTGATACGGAGTTTCACTCTTGCTGGCCAGGCTGGAGTGCAATGGCACAATCTTGGCTCACCGCAACCTCCGCCTCCCAGGTTCAAGCAATTCCCCTGCCTCAGCCTCCCGAGTAGCTGGGACTACAGGCATGCACAACCACGTCCAGGTAATTTTTGTATTTTTAGTAGAGATGGGGTTTCTCCATGTTGGTCACACTGGTCTCAAACTCCTGACCTCAGGTGATCTGCCCACCTCAGCCTCACAAAGTGCTGGGATTACAGGCATGACCCACCGTGCCCAACAGAATAAATAGTCTTTAAAGGCCCATTTTGCTCTGATACAATGTAATTGGAAAAATCCGACCTACCCTTCTTGGTCGAGCTTTTATGCAACATCTATTTATCTACAACTTATATAAAATAGTTTTACTAAAAATTTTGAGCTAATAATTCTGATTTATTGGGTAAAAATCTGTTGATAATGAACAATATTTTAGAAATTCTCCCAACCTACCATGGATTATAGAGGATTGTTACATGGGGGAAAATAATTTAATTAAATTAGCTCAACAATTTGGAAACCAGGAATAATCTACCACCTCCTTGCAACTCAGGATGAACAAGGGAAAGGTTCAATAGTAAAGGGAAGCAAAGGGGCCACTATTAGAAAGATATATGGACCTTTATTTTGAGACTGTGAAATGAGTGCAACCATTTAATTCCTTAAATGTCAAAGTACTACTGAAATAATAGAAAGTAAAAAGATAACATATTTCAATACAAAAATATGGAAAGTAGAACTACAATTATAACAGAAACACTGAAGAATTTATGTAAGATATAGTTATAATATTAATAGAGCATAAACTGTGTCATGTAAAATAGAAAGAGAAGGGAGACTACTGTCACAGAGTTGAGAGACATGCTTTAAAATGGTGCTCTACAGGATGAAATTCAAAGCTTTGGGGAAGCAAAAACAGAAAACACAAGCAGGTCATAGAAAAATTGTTATAGTGATAAAATATTGGAGAACAGGTGAAACAATCATTTGCACCTTCCAACCCCAGTACCAACTGTATATAAGGAGTACATGGATACAGTATTTTAGTGTAAACATCATTTTTTAAGAGATAGGGTCTCCTTCTGTTACCTAGGCTGGAATTAATGGCATGATCACAGCTTATTGCACCCTCAACTTCCCGGGCTTAAGCAATCCTCCCACCTCAACCTCCCAAGTAGCTGGAACTACAGGTCCATACCAACAAGCCCTGCTAATTTTTGTATTTTTTTTTTGTAGAAATGCAATCTTATTTTGTTGCCCAGGCTGGTCTCAAACTCCCGGGCTCAAGCGATCCTCTCACCTCAGCTTCCCAACAAACTGGGACTACAGGTGTGAACCACCACACCTGGCCACATCAGTTACTTTTAAAACACAGAGTATATTCCATGAGGAATATCTATTATGTGGGTTGGGACTCAAATGTCATCTTCAAATCTCAATAAAAATGATGTGATATTTGACCAAGAACGCAAAATTTCAGTTAGCAGGAGGAATAAGTTCAAGAGACCTATTGTACAACAATAGTGACTATATTAACTATAGTGCACAACAACATAGTGTATACTTGAAAATTGCCAAGAAAGTAGATTTTAATTGTTCTCGCCTTAAAAAAGTCTGTGAGATAATGCATATGAAAATTATCTTGATTTAGCCATTTCATAATGTATACATATTTCAAAACACCATGTTGTACACCATAAAAACATACCATTTGTATTCACAATTAAAATAATTAACTAACTAAAATAAATACATAAATTATGAAAAGAAAAAATGAGGGGAAATGGGGAAAACACAACTCTGCATAGGCATTAATACATTAAAGTGTTCTACTTCAGGATAATGATCTTCTCGTTGCCGATAACAACAGTGTCTGTCTTGCCTAGAAATTTCATACCAAAATACTCTTAAGAGAAATCTTTCAGCATATACACTCATGGGTACACAGGGCAAATTACTCAATCCTCCATTCAGCAAAGAGGATTACTGTGACAATGTTCTCCTATAACTACTAAGGAAAACCATATTAGATACAAATGATGAACTAAGACCTTCTTTGATGAATATGAATAGGCACTCAGGAGTCATCAGATCCTTGAAGAAAACCATGAAAATGTAAAAGAGGAAAGATGAACATATTGAACAATTGTCGCCAGGAGAAAGAGGTTCATTTAGTCACCCCAGAGAAAGTCAACAGGATGTTAAGACAATAAAATAAGAATGCCCTAGTATGAAAACATATCAGTCTGAGCTATAAGAAATTTGAAACTTTGTTTTAAGAATTTTTTAAAACTTAAGTAAATTGAGAAAAAAAAAACAGCTAGGCCAGGTGTGGTGGCTCACACCTATAATCCCAGCACTTTGGGAGGCTGAGGCAGGTGGATCATGATGTCAAGAGAGGGAGACCATCCTGGTCAACATGGTGAAACCCCGTCTCTACTAAAAATACAAAAGTTAGCTGGGCATGGTGGCACACGGCTGTAGTCCCAGCTACTTGGGAGGCTGAGGCAGCAGAATTGCTTGAACCCAGGAGGCAGAGGTTGTGGTGAGCTGAGATCACACCATTGCACTCCAGCCTGGGAAACAACAGCAAAACTTAGTCTCAAAAAAAAATGGCTAAATATTAAATTAGTGATCTGGAAGACCTCGCTAGGACATCCTCCCAGAAATATCTAAGAAAGAAAAATCAAAACATCAAGACAAAAACAATGGATTTAGTAGATTATTTTATTAGTCCTATAATTACTAAAAAGTACTTTGTCATTAACACCTTCCCACAAATAAAGTTTCAAGCCTAGATGTTTTTGGAGAATTCAACCAAACATTTAAAGCAAAATAAGGTTGACAATACACAACCTCTTTCTACAAAGAAAAAAGTTATAGGGCATTTCAACTCACATTTATAAGGCCAACATAACTTTGATGCCAAAATCTGATTAAAACATTGTAAAGAAAAGATAATTACAAGTGATTCTCAAACATAGAAATTAAACATTCAAAACAAAAGATTAGCAAACTGAATAAAGTAATATATAGGAACATGGATGGATCTGGACGCCATTATCCTTAGAAAACTAACACAGGAACAGAAAACCTAATACTTCATGTTCTCACTTATAAATGGAAGCTAAATGATGTGAACATATGGACACATCATTTAGATGGAAATAACACACACGGGCCTATTGGAAGGTGGACGTTGGAAGGAGTAAGGAATCAGGAAAAAATAACTAATGATTATTGGGCTTAATGCCTGGGTGATGAAATAATCTGTACAACAAACCCCCATGACCCATAACAACCCTGAACATGTGCCCCTGAACTTAAAATAAAAGTGAAAAAAGAAATATATATAAAAGAACACGTAATGAACAAGTTGGGGTTATTTCAAAAATGCAAGTGTGGCTTAAAATTTTAAAATCAACATAGTTCATCACATTAACCAAATAAAGGAGAAAAGAATCATAAATATTTCAAAGTTGAGAAAAATGTTGCATTGCTGGGCATCCTGTAGTCCAGCTAATTGGGAAGCTGAGGCAGCAGGAGCACTCGAATCCAGGAGTTCAAGACCAGACTGGGTAACATAGCAAGACCCTGTCTCAAAAAAAATGTTCTATTACAAATAAAAAAAAGTCTTAAAAACTAGGAATAGATAGGAACTTCCTTAATCTGATAAAAAGTAGCTACAAAGAAGACAACAGCAAACATATTGAATGATGTAATTTTAGAAGCTTCCCCTCTAAGATCAGGAGTGAGCAAAGGATGACAACTATCTCAACTTTTAATGAGCATTGTACTAGAGGTCCTAGCCAAAAAAAGGAAAGATAGAAATGAAATTGAAAAGGAAAATTTTTAATTGTCATTTTCAGGTAGTGTAAAAATGAATATAGAACATTCAAAAGGATATATAAATTATTTGAAGTAACATAAATTTAGTATGGTTTCTATATTTCTATATATCAGCCATGAGCAATTATAAAATAAAATAAAATAAATACTATTTACAGTAGCATGGAAAGTAAAGTCTCAGAATAAACGTACCAATAGTTTTTCTCAATGGAGTATTGCCTTAATACTGGAAAACATTAGCTCTAGATACAAGGTTGTTATGGATCTGCCTAGCAAAGCTTAAAAGCAAAGTTTTTCTAAGTAGCTTAGCTTTGTTCCAGAACAAAGTGCTAAAGTATATAATGGAATACAAAAACATCTAAAATACAAGCAAACCTAATAGATATTTACAGAACTCTCCACCCCAAATCCACAGAATATACATTCTTCTCAGCACCACATCACACCTACTCTAAAATTAACCACATAATTGGAAGTAAATCACTCCTCAGCAAATGTAAAACAACTGAAATCATAACAAACAGTCTCTCAGACCATAGTGCAATCAAGTTAGAACTCCGAATTCAGAAACCAACCCAGAACCACACAGCTTCATGGAAACTGAACAACTGGCTCTTGAATGTTGACTGGAAAAACAATGAAATGAAGGCAGAAATAAAGAAGTTCTTCGAAACCAATGAGAATGAAGACACAACATACCAGAATCTCTAGTACTCATTTAAAGCAGTCTCCAGAGGAAAATATATAGCAATAAGTGCCCATATGAGAAGAGTGGAGAGATCGAAAATTGACACCCTAACGTCAAAATTGAAAGAGCTGGAGGAGCAAGATCAAAAAAACTCAAAACCCAGCAGAAGACAAGAAATAACTAAGATCAGAGCTGAACTGAAGGAGATTGAGACATGAAAAACCCTTCAAAAAAATCAGCAAATCCATGAGCTGGTTTTTCGAAAAGATCAACAAAATAGACAAACGACTAGCCTGACTGATAAAAAAGAAAAGAGAGAACACCAAAATAGATGCAATAAGAAATGATAAAGGGGAAATCACCACAGATTCCACAGAAATTCAAACCATCATCAGAGAATATTACAAACAACTCTATGCACATAAACTAGTAAACCTGGAAGAAATGGATAAATTCCTGGACTCCTGTGTCCTCCCAAGCCTAAACCAGGAGGAAGCCAAAACTATGAATAGACCAATAACAAGGCCTGAAGTCGAGGCAGCAATTAAGAGACTACCACACAAAAAAAGCCCAGGCCCAGATGGGTTTACGGCCGAATTCTACCAGACACACTAAGAGGAGCTGGTACCATTCCTTCTGAAACTATTCCAAATAATCCAAAAAGAGGGAATCCTTCCCAAATCATTTTATGAGACCAAAATCATCCTGTTACCAAAACCCAGCAGAGACCCAACAAGAAAAGAAAACTTCAGGCCAATATCCATGATGAACATAGATGCAAAAATCTTCAATAAAATACTGGCAAGCCGATTGCAACAGCACATCAAAAAGCTTATCCATCATGATCAAGTAGGATTCATCCCAGGGATGCAAGGCTGGTTCAACATACGCAAGTCTATCAACGTAATTCACCACATGAACAGAACCAAAGACAAAAACCACATGATTATCTCAATTGACACAGAGAAGGCATTTGACAAAATTCAACAGCCCTTTATGCTAAAAACCCTCAATAAACTCCGTATCGGTGGAACGTATCTCAAAGTAATAAAAGCTATTTACGACAAACCAACAGCCAATATCATACTGAATGGGCAAAAACTGAAAGCATTCCCTTTGAAATCCGGCACTAGACAAGGATGCCCTCTCTCACCACTCCTATTCAATATAGTAATGGAAGTTCTAGCCAGAGCAATCAGGCAAGAAAAAGAAATAAAGGGTATTCAAATAGGAAAGGTGGAAGCCAAATTGTCTCTATTTGCAGACGACATGATAGTATACCTAGAAGACCCCATCGTCTCAGCCCAAAAACTCCTGAAACTGATAAGCAACTTTAGCAAATTCTCAGGATATAAAATCGATGTGCAAAAATCACAAGCATTCCTATACACCAATAACAGACTTAAAGAGAGCCAAATCAAGAATGAACTGCCATTCACAATTGCTACAAAGAGAATAAAATACCTTGGAATACAACTCACAAGGAACGTAAGGGACCTCTTAAAGGAAAACTACCAACCACTGCTCAACGAAATCAGAGAGGACACAAACAGATGGAGAAACATTCCATGTTCATGGTTAGGAAGAATTAATATGGTGAAAATGGCTATACTGCCCAAAGTAATTTACAGAATCAACGCTATCCCCATCAAGCTACCATTGACTTTCTTCACAGAACTGGAAAAAACCACCATGAACTTCATATGGAACCAAAAGAGAGCCCGCATAGCCAAGTCAATTCTAAGCAAAAAGAACACAGCGGGGGTCATCACACTACCGGATTTCAAACTATACTGCAAGGCTACAGTAATCAAAACAGCATGGTACTGGTACCAAAACAGAGATATAGACCAATGGAACAGAACAGAGGCATCGGAGGCAACACAACATATCTGCAACCATACAATCTTTGATAAACCTGACAAAAACAAGCAATGGGGAAAGGATTCCCTGTTTAATAAATGGTGTTGGGAAAACTGGCTAGCCATGTGCAGAAAGCAGAATCTGGACCCCTTCCTGACACCTTATACTAAAATTAACTCCAGATGGATTAAAGACTTAAACATAAGACCTGGCACCATATAAACCCTAGAAGAAAATCTAGGCAAAACTATTCAGGACATAGGAGTAGGCAAGGAACTCATGACCAAAACACCAAAAGCATTGGCAACAAAAGCCAAAATAGACAAATGGGACATAATCAAACTCCACAGCTTCTGCATGGCAAAAGAAACAGACAAAAGAGTGAAGTGGCAACCAACAGAATAGGAAAAAATTTTTGCAGTCTACCCATCTGACAAAGGGCTGATATCCAGAATTTACAAAGAACTCAAACAGATTTACAGGAAAAAAACAAACAAGCCCATTCAAAAATAGGCAAAGGATATGAATAGACACTTTACAAGAGAAGATATACATGAGGCCAACAAACATATGAAAAAATGCTCATCATTACTGGTCATTAGAGAGATGCAAATCAAAACCACATTGAGATACCATCTGACGCCAGTTAGAATGGCGATCATTAAAAAATCTGGAGACAACAGATGCTGGAAAGGATGTGGAGAAATAGGAACACTTTTATACTGTTGGTGGGAGTGTACATTAGTTCAACCATTGTGGAAGACAGTGTGGTGATTCCTCAAGGGCCTAGAAATAAAAATTCCATTTGACCCAGCAATGCCATTACTGGGTATATGTCCAAAGGACTATAAATCATTGTACTGTAAGGACACATGCACACGAATGTTCATTGCAGCAGTGTTTACAATAGCAAAGACCTGGAACCAACCCAAATGCCCATCGATGATAGACTGGACTGGGAAAATGTGGCACATATACACCATGGAATATTATGCAGCCATCAAAAAGGATGATTTTGTGTCGTTTGTAGGGGCATGGATGAATCTGGAGAACATCATTCTCAGCAAACTGACACAAGAACAGAAAATGAAATACCACATATTCTCACTCATAGGCAGGTGATGAACAATGAGAACACATGGACACAGGGAAGGGAGTACTAAACACTGGGGTCTATTGGGGGGAATAGGGGAAGGACAGCAGTGGGGGGGAGATGGGGAGGGATAGCCTGGGGAGAAATGCCAAATGTGGGTGCAGGGGAGGAAGGAAGCAAAACACACTGCCATGTGTGTACGTATGCAACTGTCTTGCATGTTCTTCACATGTACCCCAAAACCTAAAATGCAATAAAAAAAATAGAAAACAAAAAACATCTAACATACAACAATCTGCAACAAAATGTCTGGAATCCAATAAAAAACTGCCAGGCATGCAAAGAAATAAGAAAGTGTGATCCATAATAAGGAGAAAAATCAATCAGTAGAATGGAAAACATAAGTAACACAGATTGCAGAATAGACAAAGGCAATAAAACAGCAGTTATAAATTTCTGCCATGTATACAAATATGTAGAGAAAATCATAAAGACAATGAAGAAATAAATACAAAATATTAAAAGACCTAAATTAAAATTCTAAAGAAAAATATAGTATCTAAGATGAAAAATTCATTGAATTAAACTAACAACACATTCTCATTGCCAAAAAAAAAACTGATAAACCTTTAGGCAGTGCAACATAAACTATCAGAATAAAACATAGAGGAAAAAAGACTAAAACATAAAAGAGTATCAGTGCACTGTTGGAAACATCAAGTGGCTTAAAATATTTCCAACTGGAGGAAGAATGCAGAACATAAATTTATATATTATTGCTTTAATATGCCCAGATTTTACTTAAACTATTAAAAGAAGGAATCCTGTAATATAGAAAGATTTGTTTGCAAATTCTGATATTGAGATAATGAGATAGTGATGGGTAATTTTTCTTAGACCCTTAATTCTGTTATGGTACTAAATTATCAGATGGCTTTTTGGCATCATAGCTGGAACACCACCATTTAAAAGTTAAGATTCTTGATATTTGGATATCTTTTAGATGCTACTAAGAAAACAGGAATGAGCTTCTTTACTGAGAATTTTTTGATGTGGTGTCATAGAATAACATGTTGGAGACACAACCAGCTGCTCTATTACCTTAAAACTAGGCACTTGTGAAAACAGTAATCTTGGACTCAAGATGGCGCTGTGAGAACAACCCAGGATTGGAGCTCTCATTGTGTCCGCGGAGAGGTGAGTCTGAGCTGCATTTCCAGACTGATCTTTGTTGCCCACGGAACGGGGAAATTCCCAAGTGAAGAGGAGACGCGGGACACCAGGCAGAACCTCCACCTGGCAAAGCCGGCAGCCGGGGTGGCGGCGGCCGGCCCTGCCCAGCGCTCCCCACAGGGCACGCTTGTCCGGGTGCCCTGTTGAACCGGCAACCGGAGACGTGAGAGGGCTGGACTTGAGACTGAGCTAGACTTGGACAGTAGGCCAGCCAAGGGGATTGCAGGGACAGACCGTTAGGGGTGGCCTAGTGGGATGAACAAAACCGCGATTTCAAACAAGCCCTGTGCAGACGGCCCGAGACGCTCTGTGGGGGAGGGGCGGCCACCATTACCGAGGCAACCCGTCCCTACTGAGATACACGCCCACTGCTGACTCAGCCTGCCGTTGCCGAGGCAACCCGCTACAACAGAGAGACTCCGCCGCAGGGAGTGGCGGAGAACACAGCAGAACAGCGGAGCCAGGGCAAGCCTCAGGACAGCAGGGCAGAGCCTCGGCAGGCAAACAGTGGCTAGTCTGCATCCTAGCTGGGCAGGACCTCAACGGACATCCAAAAATAAAGCCCAAACCCCTCAACACAGAGCATTTGAGAAAAAAAAAAAAGGGTTTTTTTAATGAGCTCTGTTGCAGCAGAATCAAACATAGCAGCCTAACAGCCCTGAATGAACAACAGAGCTCACAGCTCAGCAATTAAGCCCCTATAAAGTACAAACTGTCTCCTCAAGCAGCTTCCTGACCCCTCTATATCCAAAAGACTGACATTAGGCAGGCATCATCCTGGGACAAAGATAGCAGAAAAAGAAACTGGTAGCATCCCTGGCTGTGCCACAGCTGCTAGAGGTGCACCCCAGACAAGCAGGGTCTGGAGTGAACCTCAGCAGTCATACAGTGAAGGGGCTAGACTGGTAGAAGGAAAACCAAACAACAGAAATACTTCATCATCAACATTCTGGGTGTCCACTCAGAGACCCAATAGAAAAGTCAGGAACTATGCAGACGACCAGTGGACAAATCCACAAAGATGGGAAGAAACCAGCGGAAAAAGGAGGAAAACACCCGAAACCAGAACACCTCGCCTCCTAGAAAGGACCAAAACTCCTCCCCAACAAGGGAACAAAGCTGGACGGAGAATGACTGTGACAAAATGACGGAATTAGACTTCAGAAGATGGATAATGAGAAACTTTTGTGAGCTAAAAGATCATGTATTAAATCAATGCAAAGAAACTAACAACCTTGAAAAAAGATTTGAAAAAAGATTCGAGGAAATGATAAAAAGAATGGATAACTTAGAGAGGAATATGAATGAATTAAAGGAGCTGAAAAACACAATACGAGAACTTCACGAAGCAAACACAAGTTTCAATAGCCGAATTGACCAAGCAGAAGAAAGAATATCTGAAGTCGAAGACCAACTCAATGAAATAAAACGAGAAACCAAGATCAGAGAAAAAAGCGCAAAAAGGAATGAACAAAGTCTCCAAGAAATGTGGGACTATGTGAAAAGACCTAACCTACATTTGATAGGTGTACCAGAAGGGGACAAAGAGAATGAATCCAAGCTGGAAAATACTCTTCAGGACATCATCCAGGAAAATTTCCCCCACCTAACAAGACAGGCCAACACTCAATTGCAGGAAATACAGAGAACACCACAAAGATATTCCGCAAGAAGAGCAACCCCAAGGCACATAATCGTCAGATTCAACAGGGTTGAAATAAAGGAGAGAATACTAAGGGCAGCCAGAGAGAAAGGTCGGGTCACCCACAAAGGGAAGCCCATCAGACTCACAGCAGATCTCTCGGCAGAAACACTACAAGCCAGAAGAGAGTGGGGGCCAATATTCAACATTCTTAAAGAAAAGAACTTTCAACCCAGAATTTCATATCCAGCCAAACTGAGCTTCAGAAGTGAAGGGAAAATAAAGTCCTTTGCGAACAAGCAAGTACTCAGAGATTTTGTCACCACCAGGCCTGCTTTACAAGAGCTCCTAAAAGAGGCACTACACATAGAAAGGATCAACCAGTACCAGCCATTCCAAAATCACACTGAATGCTAAAGAGCTTCAACATAATAAAGAATCTACAACAACTAACAGGCAAAACAGCCACTTAGCATCAAAATGGAAGTATCAAATTCATACATAACAATATTAACCCTAAATGTAAATGGACTAAATGCACCAATCAAAAGACACAGACTGGCACATTGGATAAAAATCCAAAACCCATCAGTGTGCTGTATACAGGAAACCCATCTCACATGCAAGGATACACAAAGGCTCAAAATAAAGGGATGGAGGAAGATTTACCAAGCTAATGGAAAGCAAAAAAAAGCAGGAGTTGCAATTCTCATCTCTGATAAAATAGACTTTAAAGCAACAAAGATCAAAAGAGACAAAGAAGGCCATTACATAATGGTAAAAGGATCGATACAACAAGAAGAGCTAACGATCCTAAACATATATGGACCCAATGCAGGAGCACCCAGATACATAAGGCAAGTTCTTAACGACTTACAAAAGGACTTAGACTCCCACACAATAATAGTGGGAGACTTTAACACTCCACTGTCAATACTAGACAGATCAACCAGACAGAAAATCAACAAGGATATCCAGGGCTTGAACTCAGACCTGGAGCAAGCAAACCTGATAGACATTTACAGAACTCTCCACCCCAAATCCACAGAATACACATTCTTCTCAGCACTACATCACACCTACTCTAAAATTGACCACATAATTGGAAGTAAAGCACTGCTCAACAAATGCAAAACAACTGAAATCATAACAAACAGCCTCTCAGACCATAGGGCAATCAAGTTAGAACTCAGAATTCAGAAACCAACCCAGAACCGCACAGCTTCATGGAAACTGAACAACTGGCTCTTGAATGTTGACTGGATAAACAATGAAATGAAGGCAGAAATAAAGAAGTTCTTCGAAACCAATGAGAACGAAGACACAACGTGCCAGAACCTCTGGGACACATTTAAAGCAGTCTCTAGAGGAAAGTATATAGCAATAAGTGCCCATATGAGTAGAATGGAGAGATCCAAAATTGACACCCTATCGTCAAAATTGAAAGAGCTAGAGGAGCAAGATCAACAAAACTCAAAACCCAGCAGAAGACAAGAAATAACTAAGATAAGAGCTGAGCTGAAGGAGATTGAGACATGAAAAACCCTTCAAAAAATCAATAAATCCAAGAGCTGGTTTTTTGTAAAGATCAACAAAATAGACAGACCGCTAGCCAGATTGATTAAAAAGAAAAGAGAGAACAACCAAATAGATGCAATAAAAAATGATAAAGGGGAAATCACCACAGATTCCACAGAAATTCAGACCATCATCAGAGAATATTACAAACAACTCTATGCGCATAAACTAGTAAACCTGGAAGAAATGGATAAATTCCTGGACTCCTGTGTCCTCCCAAGCCTAAACCAGGAGGAAGCTGAAACTATGAATAGACCAGTAACAAGGTTTGAAGTTGAGGCAGCAATTAAGAGCCTACCACACAAAAAAAGCCCAGGTCCAGACGGGTTCACAGCCGAATTCTACCAGACACACAAGGAGGAGCTGGTACCATTCCTTCTAAAACTATTTCAAACAATCCAAAAAGAGGGAATCCTTCCCAAATCATTTTATGAGACCAACATCATTCTGATACCAAAACCCGGCAGAGACCCAACGAGAAAAGAAAACTTCAGGCCAATATCCATGATGAACATTGATGCAAAAATCTTCAATAAAATATTGGCAAGTCAATTGCAACAGCACATCAAAAAACTTATCCATCATGATCAAGTAGGATTCATCCCAGGGATGCAAGGCTGGTTCAACATACGCAAGTCTATCAACGTAATTCACCACATAAACAGAACCAAAAACAAAAACCACATGATTATCTCAATTGATGCAGAGAAGGCATTTGACAAAATTCAACAGCCCTTTATGCTAAAAACCCTCAATAAACTCCGTATCGGTGGAACGTATCTCAAAGTAATAAAAGCTATTTATGACAAACCAACAGCCAATATGATACTGAATGGGCAAAAACTGGAAGCATTCCCTTTGAAATCCGGCACTAGACAAGGATGCCCTCTTTCACCACTCCTATTCAATACAGTACTGGAAGTTCTAGCCAGAGCAATCAGGCAAGAAAAAGAAATAAAGGGTATTCAAATAGGAAAGGTGGAAGCCAAATTGTCTCTATTTGCAGACGACATGATAGTATACCTAGAAGACCCCATCACCTCAGCCCAATAACTCCTGAAACTGATAAGCAACTTCAGCAAAGTCTCAGGATATAAAATCAATGTGCAAAAATCACAAGCATTCCTATACACCAATAACAGACTTAAAGAAAGCCAAATGAAGAACCAACTGCCATTCGCAATTGCTACAAAAAGAATAAAATACCTTGGAATACAACTCACAAGGAACGTAAGAGACCTCTTCAAGGAGAACTACAAACCACGGCTCAACGAAATCAGAGAGGACACAAACAGATGGAGAAACATTCCATGTTCATGGTTAGGAAGAATTAATATCGTGAAAATGGCTATACTCCCCAAAGTAATTTACAGAATCAACGCTATCCCCATCAAGCTACCATTGACTTTCTTCACAGAACTGGAAAAAACCACCATGAACTTCATATGGAACCAAAAGAGAGCCCGCATAGCCAAGTCAATTCTAAGCAAAAAGAACACAGCGGGGGGCATCACACTACCGGATTTCATACTATGCTACAAGGCTACGGTAATCAAAACAGCATGGTACTGGTACCAAAACAGAGATATAGACCAATGGAACAAAACAGGGGCACCGGAGGCAACACAACATACATACAACTATACAATCTTTGATAAACCTGACAAAAACAAGCAATGGGGAAAGGATTCCATGTTTAACAAATGGTGTTGGGAAAACTGACTAGCCATGTGCAGAAAGCAGAAACTGGACCCCTTCCTGACACCTTACACTAAAATTAACTCCAGATGGATTAAAGACTTAAACATAAGACCTGGCACCATAAAAACCCTAGAAGGAAATCTAGGCAAAACATAACAAAAGAGTTTCATAAAATGATTAAAAATTACAAGTTTCAATGATTTTTCTGTGTAGCAGCAACCGGATAAAATGTTATCTTAAAAAATCTCATTCACAGCAAGAATAAAAATTATATATTATCCAGAAATAAACCCAACAAAAAAAGCCCAACACCTATATAAATAAAATGATTAGAATTTCAACAGTACAAAAAGGGAAAGTCTGCATACACAGGCGTATTTTATTCCAGATGGCAAGACTCAATATTATAAAGTTGTCAGTTTTCTCCTGTATTAGTATTACATTCCCCTGTGATTAAGGTCTATGGGCAACTACAACAACCAAATCCAGAGAGGACAATTAAAAATCTACACTCTTTAGGAATGAAGATTTTGGTCATCACACCAGGTAAAAGCTATAGAAGATGGTAGTGATAAGTGGCAGCTATAGCACATGACCAATAACAGAATCAAGGACTATAATTGTCATGAGTTTTTCATCCTTATTTTGTTATGAATATGGCTATGTGTATATATAGATATATTCATCAAATGTTTTTATTTCCTTTCTTAACCCCTTATCATGTAACATCAGATGTACTGACTTTATATAGATATTTAATTATTGTTAATTTTACATCATACTTTTTAAGTTAGGGGATATGAGAAGAAGAGTAAACATCAGTCAGACACTTTATGTCCCTTTCTGGGGAAGGGATTAGTGTGTTTTTGTTGCATGGAGAAGAGGTAATTATGTTATGTGGAACTATGACTTTGTTATTATCTTTATCTGGAAATTAAATATGGTTTAAGAAGATGCATATGGGTGTCAAGTTGACAAAGGGTGGACTTGTGATTGTTAATTTTATGTGTCTAATTGAGTTTGGTTAAGGGATGCCCAGAGAGCTGGTAAAACATCATTTCTGGGCCTGTCTATAAAAGTGTTTCTGGAAGACAGTAACATTTGAATCAGTAGACTGAGTAAAGAATATCCATCTTTACATCTACACATCTTTACTATGTGAACAGGCATCATCCAATATATTGAGGGTTGGGGTAAAACAAAAAGGTGGAAGAAGGGCAAATTTGCCCTATCCCTGGAACTTGGAGATCTGTCTTCTCCTGTTCTTGAACATTGGAGTTCCTGGGTTTTGGGCCTTCAGTCTCAGAGACCTACACCAGTGACACCCCACCCTCACCCCAGTTTTCAGGTCTTTTGCCTCTGGCTGAATTACATCATTGGCTTCCCTGATTCTCCAGGTTGTAGAAAGTGTATCGTGGGACTTCTCATTCTTCTTAATTGTTTGAGCCAATTTCCATAATCAATGCTCTTTTATCTAAATAGGTAGACAGACAGACAGATAGATGATAGATAGATGATAGATAGATAGATAGATAGATAGATAGATAGATAGATAGATAGATAGATAGATAGATCCTACTGGTTCTGTTTCTCTGAAGAGCTCTGACTCATACAGGTGGTAATTAAATCTGGCATGTGTCCAAGTTTCTTTCATCCATTTGTTCACCCAAACCTACTTTCTTAGCTTTCTCAACACTTATTTGAGACCTACTGTAGCCCAAACCTTGTGCTAGTTAAAGATCATTATAACCCATGTGTACCCAATATTTAAGTGTTCAAAATCATGTTTACATCCAAGTCTCTTGTCGTCTTTACCTTTAAAATAATTTGAAAATCTGATGCACCTTGCCACACCACAGAAGGTCTTGTTTTTCTTCTTGGAGGAGAGGCAAGTAATGTAGGAAAATATCTTCTTGATCATTTTAAAGAACTATCTTTACCTTTATTTTGATTCCCATTAGGATTATTCCAAGTGGACAAGTGCTATTCCTGCTGACTACAAATGTGCTCTCTGTTTACTCTCTCAGCACCAGCCTGCATATCTGACCTGTTATCAACATAGTATGTATATACTGTCTTGGAGTTGTAGTCAATTGTATTAACCTTTTGCTTTTTATCACCACCATGCTGGATATCACATGAAGAAAGGTAAATATAACACTCAGTACCAAATGGAAGGAAAAATCACAATGCCATGGCTGAGAATTTAGTAATAGCTACTTACCTACTGTAAAATGTAAAACCCTAAGTAGAAATCCATGATATGAATGCACAGAAGGGAATAATGAGGTGCTATGTACATATTTGATTGTATCAGCCACAAGATCAGAGGCCTGACTGTAGAAATAGTTGCAGAGATTATAGAGAAACTACTCTGAAATCTATTCTTACATTTGTATTTTACTTCATTTCTGGGGTTTCTTACTGTTGAAATGATGATATTTTGTTCAATTTCAAACTGTTTCAAACAAAATAAAAGTCAAGTAATTTGTGCCAAGATAAAATAATTGATGAAAAGATGTACAGTGAGGGTTGAGACTCACTACCATAGAATAGTACTTCCCAAACATGAATGTGTATGCAAATTGCACAGGGGATCTTCATAAAAAAGTAAGTTCTAATATACTATGCCTAGAATGGGGCCTTGATTCTTCATTTTTAACAAGCACTCTTGTGATTCTGAAACTGCCATTTCCCTGTCACTCTTTGGGTGGGCAGGCCTTAGAGAAATTCTCCAAGATAGGTCCATGGGGACACATACAAGGATGCTCATTGGAGCCCTGTTTTATTAGCAGGGAAGAAGAAAAAAAAGTGCCTTAACTATCCCTTAGTAGAGTAACAGATGAATGATTTCTAAATTTTCACGAAGTGGAGCACTGTTTCGTAGCTAAAATTGATTAACTAGAGCTACCATATATGAACATGAATAAATAATTTAAAACAGTGATGATTGATGGAAGCAAGTTTTAGAATACAATTTGATATATTTCAGATACAGTTTTAAAATCCTCAATATAATATTATTGTATTTTGTATAATTTATGGATATATGTGTGTACAGTTAAATGTTTTAAATGTTCATGGAAATTATTCACATACATTTTAGGAGAATACTCATCTTGGGGAACCGAGAGGAAAGAGATGAGGATGTGGAGTTCCATCTTATTTGTCAAGCAAAAAATAGGCCAGAAAGAACCTAGATCTGAAGTATATTTGCAAATTAACTTTTGCTATATCTGAGATTGTTTGTTACATTCCCTTGTACTTTTCTTCAGTACGTTTGAAGTATTTTGTCATTCGTTTTCTTGAACATCAAGGGCTTTGATGCCTTTAATTCTTATGTCAGATGCTGCTGTGAGTAAAGACTCCAGCCTCAGTAACAGCAGCCTCCTTGTAAAATTAATCACTGTGTTCTCTCCTGTAGCTAGCCATTCTCAGCTCCATTAAATCAGCAAATAAAAGATTATCCCCAATATTTTCACAATATTCCTGTCCTTAGTCACAAACTTCTTGTCCTAACCCTTTTTTATTTTCTGTCTGGCCTCCAGGTTCCTCCATACCTTAATGTAGGAGTCTCAAGCAGACACCTCAAAAAGTTTGCTCTGGGTCCAACAGTGTGACCTGAACCTCCTGGGACCATTTTTGTTTTATGCCTCTTCTTTAAGGAATAAAAGTTGATATTTCCCATAGTAGGAAATGTGGGTAAAACTTGCAAACCTTATATATCTCTGAAACTCTTGTTCTATGGTTATATAATATCTCCAACTGTAATCACCATAGCAAGATGGCAAATTCCATGATGGAGCTTAGCATCATGGAATCTCATCAAAATATACTCATCTCCAGTTGATGGGAAAATGCCCCCTAAACTGAAAAATTATCTAAAGAAACTACTAAAACATTTAAAAGTGTAGCTAATAAAGTCTACCTATAACTATTAATTTACTTCCTTCACCTCTAATATTGACTAGTTTGATGAAATGGAATAAAACTATGGCTGGACATGTGCAGAAAGCAGAAACTGGACCCCTTCCTTACACCTTTCACTAAAATTAACTCCAGATGGATTAAAAACTTAAACATAAGACCTGGCACCATAAAAACCTTAGAAGGAAATCTAGGCAAAACTATCCAGGACATAGGAGTAGGCAAGGACTTCATGAACAAAACACCAAAAGCATTGGCAACAGAAGCCAAAATAGACAAATGGGACCTAATGAAACTCCACAGCTTCTGCACGGCAAAAGAAACAGTCACTAGAGTGAATCGCCAACCAACAGAATGGGAACAATTTTTGCAGTTTACCCATCTGAGAAAGGGCTGATATCCAGAATTGACAAAGAACTCAAACAGATTTACAGGAAAAAAACAAACAAGCCCATTCAAAAGTGGGCAAAGGATATGAACAGACACTTTACAAAAGAAGACATATATGAGGCCAACAATCATATGAAAAAATGCTCATCATCACTGGTCATTAGAGAGATGCAAATCAAAACCACATTGAGATACCATCTCACGCCAGTTAGAATGGCGATCATTAAAAAATCTGGAGACAACAGATGCTGGAGAGGATGTGGAGAAATAGGAACACTGTTACACTGTTGGTGGGAGTGTAAATTAGTTCAACCATTGTGGAAGACAGTGTGGCGATTCCTCAAGGCCTTAGAAATAGAAATTCCATTTGACCCAGCAATCCCATCACTGGTTATATATCCAAAGGACTATAAATCGTTCTACTATAAGGACACATGCACACGAATGTTCATTGCAGCAGTGTTTACAATAGCAAAGACCTGGAACCAACCCAAATGCCCATCGATGATAGACTGGACTGGGAAAATGTGGCACATATACACCATGGAATATTATGCAGCCATCAAAAAGGATGAGTTCGTGTCCTTTGCAGGGACATGGATGAATCTGGAGAACATCATTCTCAGCAAACTGACACAAGAACAGAAAATGAAATACCGTATATTCTCACTCATAGGCGGGTGATGAAAAATGAGAACACATGGACTCAGGGAGGGGAGTACTACACACTGGGGTCTATTGGAGGGAATAGGGGAGGGACAGCAGGGCGGGGGAGCTGGGGAGGGATAGCCTGGGGAGAAATGCCAAATGTGGGTGAAGGGGAGGAAGGCAGCAGAACACACTGCCATGTATGTACCTATGCAACTATCTTGCATGTTCTGCACATGTACCCCAAAACCTAAAATGCAATTAAAAAAAAAAAAACTATGGCTGGAACACCTGCCAGGCACTAAAAATCAAACTTAGGCAAGTCATTTCAGCACCCTACAGTTCTCAAATTCCTCATCTATAAAATATGAAGTTCCTAGCCCAATAAACATGGAGGACGAATGAAAGTCATTTTGTTTATTGAAAAAGTAATGAATGAGTATATTTCTCTTTTAAACATCAAACTTCATTCAACATTTTCCTTGTCAGTCTCTGCTCTTCTTTCAATAGTCTTTTTCTCACTTTTATAACCTTGACATCCCACTCCTTAGGGACAACTCTCATGAAGAATCACTGCTCAATCAAGCTATCAATAGTATTTTCCTTAACTCAGTAAAATATTGCTAATAGACTAAGTGCCTTGAAGACTCACCTCAAAAAGCAACAGCAATGTACTTAGCACCACAAGTCAAGCTTTTCACTGGTTTCTACCTGAAGCTATTGTTCTTTGTCTTCCTACTACATCCTGATTCTATGCTAAAATTGTTGGGTTTCTGTATTCCTATGGAAACCCACTAACCAATTGATTTTAGAGCCTCCTCTCCCTGCACATTCATAAATCACCAATCTGCACGCTAAGTCAGGTGGTGACAAGTCTTCCTGCTTAGTTGTGGTTAACCTGGCTTGCTCTTGGGCATCTCACTAGATTTCTGTTTGGAGGTCAGTTTAAAGAGAGAAGGCAGTGGCAAGAGAAAATAGTAGCAAGATTCTCACTCATAGGTGGGTGAGGAAAAATGAGAACACATGGACACAGGGAAGGGAGTACTACACATCGGGGTCTATTGGGGGGAATGGGGAGGGACAGTAGTGGGGGGGAGCTGGGGAGGGATAGCCTGGGGAAAAATGCCAAATGTGGGTGAGGGGCAGGAAGGCAGCAAAACACACTGCCATGTGTGTACCTATGCAACTATTTTGCACGTTCTGCACATGTACCCCAAAACCTAAAATGCAATAAAAAAGAAAATAGTAGCAAGTACCTTTGTTAAGAACTGACAAAAGCTAGATGTTAGGATGACAGAATCTTATGTAACTCCTAATGAAAAACAAAAAAGAAATTAAAAGGCTTCTCTAAAACTTGTTCTTTAACTACTCCATGTTAAAAATTCCCATGATAGTTGTGACAAAGATCCATGCATCAAGAAAGGCTACTTGAGATTATAACAAGAACAAAATACACGAACTCAGGAAGACCCAGGCACTTACTAGTTTGCTCACTGTGCACAAATCATTTAAGCTTCCTGAGCTTCATTTTCCTCAGCTGTAAAATGGGAATTGCTATAGACTGAATGTTTGTGTCCCTCAGAAATTCATACGTTAAAGTCCTGATCCCAAATGTTATAGTATTTGGAAGTGAGGCCTTTGGGAAGATATTAGGTCATGAGGGTGGAGCTCTCATGAATGTGAGTAGTGTCCTTATAAAAATGGACAGGAGATAAGTAATTTCTCTCACCATTATATGAGGATTTAGGAAGAAAGTAACTATCTGCCAGGCAAAATGAGAGCTCTCACAAGACACCAAATCTACCAGCACCTTGGACTTCCAGTCCTCCAGAAACACGAGAAATTTGTAGTTTAAGCTACCCAGCCTATGGTAATTTGTTAGAGCAGCTTGAGCTCACTAAGACAGGAATCTCACCACCTGCTTTTAGGGCTGCTTTGAGGATTATTCAGTCACAGTCGCCATTCTCCATTGCCTGTTTCAGCTCCTTTTCCACTACATGTCCTTAGAGTTGCCTCTTGATTATCTTATTGCTACTCTCTTTTCCCTAAGAGAACTTCATCCATTCCCACGACTTCAGTTGCTATATGTCAACGACTGATAATTAAGTATCTCCAGCTCTGAGAGTTTTGAGCTCCAGATCCATACATTAACTTGCCTATTTGACATCCTCATTTGAATGTCCCAAATGCACCTCAGTGTAACATGGCCAATATTAAACTGAAAATTTCTCCCACCTTCTAAATATGCTTCATCTGTGGTCTTCTAGATCTGGGTAAATTGTTCCACCCTACACCAAGTCCATTCATTATACCTTCTAAATGTCTTTTAACTCTTCCCTCTTCTTCCTGGCTTCATTATTACTGCACAAGCCCAAACTTCATCCCAAAAAGCAATGGCAATGTACTTCACACCAAAAAATCAAGCTTAACTGACTGAGTCACTGTTTTCTGTCTGAAACAGTGTTTTCTCAAAAAACCAAACTAGAGGTTTGCTCACTGTTTTCTGTCTGAAGCTATTGTTTTTCGTTTTCCTATTGCTTCCTGATTCTATGCTCCAGATCCATACATTATCTTGCCTATCTGACATCTTCATTTGAATGTCCCAAATGTACCTCAGTGGAATATGTCCAGGATTTTTGCAATCATCTTTTGCCAGAACTATCTCAAGTGCATACTAATTGGTCTCCCTGCTTTCACCCTTGCCCCTTTAATTAATTCTCCACACAGCACAGAGTAATATTTTTACAATGTAAATCAGAAACATGTCATTCCTCTGCTTAAAATGTCTCATGAACTCCTTTTCCTTATATGACAAAGATCAAATTCTATAGTGTGGCTTACTGGGGTCTACGTACTTTAAACACTGTCCACTTGTCCAGTTCTGTCATATGATGTTCTACCCAAATCTCATTGGACATACTATTTCCTTTGCCAAGTTAGGCCTCAACTTATTCTATTTTCTCTTCCAGCATATAATTTATCCACTAACTGCAACTCCTCTCACTTAGTTAACCCCTATTCTTCCATAAGTCCATAGTTTAAACTTCACATCCCTTCGGTAAACATTTTTTCCCTCACCTCTAACAACGGCAGGTCCCTTCCTCTGGCTTCCACAGAATCACGTGCTTTTCCTTTGAAACACTTAGAACATGCCTAACTATTTACTGCTGCATATTTAATATCTTCCCCACCCCTGAAAGACTAAATTCTAAGAGGAAAGAGATTTTAATCTTTTTATTCAACATTATATCCCCAATGCCTAGTACAACACCTGGAACACAGCTGGATTTACTTCAACAGTCCTACAATTGTTCCCCTTGCCTTTATTTTTCCCTTTCTGTCTCCTCCAAGGTGCAAAACTTGAACAAAACAATTAACAGGTTGCCCAATGCCTTTGATATAAAGGCTAAACACCTCAACATGACATAGAACATTGCATGATCAAGATACTGTTTGCAACTAGAGACTCATCTCCCAACACTCCCTATTCTCACACCAGGCTCCATATTGAACTATTTGCAGCTTCCCTGAGCACTTAGTATATGCCTGCTCCAAATAAATCAAATATTTTCAAAATAAATAAATATTTATTCCAAATAGTTCTAAAATTCATATATATCTCTCTATTCCTGCTACCACTATCCTAGTCTAGACACTCATAGTATCTCATGTATTCTTAGCAACTTCTTGATACTTACTCCCAAGTCTGACCTTTAAACTGCTGCCAGAAAGATCTTACTAAAATATAAGTTTCAATGTGACAATATCCTCTATTAAATTCCTTCAAAAGTTCTAACAACTTACAAAATGAAATCTAAATTCATTAGTATGGCACACGTTTGGTTATATGAGGCCATCAGTTTATGATGCTTGGCAAAATGTCTGTCATACTAAAAATACTCATAAATGTTAGTCACTCTATTATTTTGCCGCAGGAACTAACCCCCCAC
The DNA here is from genome assembly GCF_049354715.1 of Callithrix jacchus. Classification (NCBI taxonomy): domain Eukaryota; kingdom Metazoa; phylum Chordata; class Mammalia; order Primates; family Cebidae; genus Callithrix; species Callithrix jacchus. Next base: position 148,799,288 of record NC_133524.1, read on the forward strand.
ATCAATCTCAACATTTGTTGCTCAGGGTCTTCAGAACAGCTGTGATTTGATTGAGTTTACCTGGTCTCAGGTTCAAATGTGTGCCATGTATTCGCATTCTGTGACCCAGGCAAAAGAAACAGCAGCTACCCAGGGATATGTTCTTCTCATAGAGAGTGGTAAAAGCACAAAAGTCCAAAGCAAACTGTGAAGTCACATTTGAAACCTCTAATGGGACATAGCACATTTCTTAATTGCTCACATTGCATTGGCCAAAACTCACCATTCATCACATGATTAAACCAAAAGTCAGTGGGGCAGGAAAGTGAACTGCACCCACTAAGTGACACTGTAAAGTCACATGGATGAAAAATCCTAATATAGAGATAAATTAGAATAGTTGAAAACAACTTTCTAATCCACTAGAGCTTTCATTGTTATTCAAGAAACTTCACCAACTTACTCCTACCTACTTTTGCAGTTACATCTGCTACTGACAAACTTGAAATTTACACTACAATAGTACTGTGGTAGCTAGTCTCTAAAAGCGGGCCCACAATGAAGCATACCTTTTGGTATTGGTGGCATTATATAGGCTCCATCCATTGAATCTTGGGTGAGTATATTACTCATTAGCCACCAGTAGAAGTAGAAGTGACACTGCATGACTTCTTAGCCAGCTCAGAAGTCTTGTAGCTTCAACCTTGCACACTTGTGATTCTGTCTCTTAGGAAGCTCCCCGTTGAAACTAGTTATTATGTTATGGGAAGCCCAAGCCATTGGAGGCCATATGTATGCACTTCAGTCAATTGCCCCAGCTGAGCTCCCAATGAATGGCCAATATCAACTAACAGTAATATGAGTGAGCAATATTGTACATTTACTCCAGTTGAGTCTTTGAAAGACTATAGCCCCAGCTGGAAAACTAAGTACAACTGCCGAAGAGACCTTAAAAAAGAACCACAAATCTGAATCCGGTCAACTTACAGATTTGTAAGAGAAGGTTATAAATTGCTTTTTTAAAACCATTACTTTGTTTTGGCATCCTGTATTTACTTTAGTTGCAGTAAAATACACATGAAATAGAATGTAGCATCTTAACTATTTTTAAGTGTAGAGTTCAGTAGTGTTAACTAAATTTACATTGCCATGCAACCAAGCTCCAGAACTGTTTTCATCTTGCAAAAGTGAAATTTTATACCCTTTGAACGATATTATTTTCTCTCCCCTGCAGCAACCACCATTCTATATTCTGTCTAAATGAATTTGACTACGGTAGGTACCTCATATAGGTGAAATCATACAATATTTGTCTCTTGTGACTGGATTATTTCACTGAGTATATCTTCAAATTTCATTCATGTTGCAGCATATGCCAGAATTATTATCCTTCATAAGGATGGATAATAGTCCATTGTGTGGATAAACCATGTTTTGTTTATTCACTTATTTGTTGATAGATACTGGGGTAACCTGCACTTCTTGGCCACTTTTAATAATGCTGCTATAAACATAAGTGTATAAATATCTTTTCAAGATTCTGCTTTCAAGTTTTTTGAATATACACCCAGAAGCAAAATTGCTGGATCATATAATTCTGTTTTTATTTTTTAAGAACTGCTGTACAATTTTCCAGAGCAGCTATTCAATTTGACATTCAAACCAGCAGTGCACAAGGTTTCCAATTCCTTCACATGCTCGCCAACACTTCTTATTTTCTCTTTTTGGCCTTTTTTCAAAATAGCGGTCATCCTAATGTGTTTGAAATGGTAAAACATTAAATTATGAAGTGGTTTATCACACAGCAATAGAAAACTAAAAAGGAACTTGGGACCTAAAGTGAAGTGATGTCTCACCAAAAACTAACACATGTGGCTTCACCTTTGGGACCAGGAAGCAGGTAGAAACTAAAAAGACGTTAAATAGACTATTAGTTAAGATTTGAGGAGACTCGGGAAAAATGTTAGGAAAAGCTAGAAGGACCTTGCGAAGACCATGGCTGGGAAAACTGTGAGAAAAGCATTATTGGAAGAAAGAAAAGGGAGCCCTTGTTATGTAGTAGGAATAAGTTTGGCAACACTCAACTGGGCATCATGGAAAACAAAACTGGGGTCCAATTAACTCATGAATAAAACTGGGACCCAATTAACTCATGAAGATTTCCAGGCAGAATACAAAAAATAGCAACTGGTTTCTTCCTCTTCCTCTAGAGAGATCAACTGAAGGATGAACTGTTCAGTTTTCAAGCAGATGTAGCGGAAACATAAAGCAGCCAGGGTATGCTGGTTGTAGAAATAACTGTTTAAGGAAGGGCATTAGTCCATTCTCACATTGCTATAAAGATTCTACCTGAGACTGGGTCATTTATAAAGAAAGGAGGTTTAATTGACTCACACTTCTGCATGGCTGGGGAGGCCACAGGAAACTTGCAATCATGCTGGAAGGCAAAGGGGAAGCAAAGCACCTCTTACATGGTGGCAAGAGAGAGACCAGGAGAAACTGCCACTTTTTTTTTTTTTTTTACATGATCTTTTTTTTTTTTAATTTTTTATTGGATTATAGGTTTTGGGGTACATGAGCAGAGCATGCAAGACAGTTGCATAGGTACACACATGGCAGTGTGCTTTGCTTTTCTTCTCCCCTTCACCCACATTTGGCATTTCTCCCCAGGCTATCCCTCCCCACCTCCCCCTCCCACTGACCCTCCCCTTTTCCCCCCAATAGACCCCAGTGTTTAGTACTCCCCTCTCTGTGTCCATGTGTTCTTATTTTTCATCACCCACCTATGAGTGAGAATATGCGGTGTTTCATTTTCTGTTCTTGTGTCAGTTTGCTGAGGATGATGTTTTCCAGATTCATCCATGTCCCTACAAACGACACAAACTCATCATTTCTGATTGCTGCATAATATTCCATGGTGTATATGTGCCACATTTTTCCAACCCAGTCTATTATCCTGGAATCAACCCAAATGCCCATTGAAACTGCCACTTTTAAACCATCAGATCTCATGAGAACTCCTTCTCTATCACAAGAACAGCATGGGAGAAACCGCCCCCACGATCCAATCACCTCCCACCTGGTCCCTCCCTTCACATGTGAAGACTACAATTTGAGCTGAGATTTGGGTGGGGACACAGACCCAAATTACATTAGGAAGAAAGGTTAAATCCTGGGCCAGATGGCAGGATTTCAGTAAGACCCTTAGTTAAGACCTCAGAAAAATCTGCACTTATAGATCAATCTATAAGTTCCTTGTAGAAAAGTCAAGGTTCCAAAAAAAGAGCTTTCTAAGGATTTTAATGACATACCTCTAGACCACTGTAATTAACAACAGGGATTTTGATAATCTTCACAGTCTAGGTCCACAGAAGCCCAAAGGTCCAAGATAGGAAAAAGCCTGTCCCAAAGTGATTTGTGGATATAGTTTGTGATGTACTCATACTGTTTCCTTATTTTTTTCATTCCCTTCTTCTCTCCCTGATTAAAACCTACTCAACATTCATTCAGTGAAAACTTAATAAGCTACAGTTAGGTATAAGGTACTATTCCTTAAAATATAGAATATCTTTTGTGAAAAAGCTACCAGAATTTGACTACTACAATCGGACTATAGGATTAGGAATAATGTTTATTTTTCTTTTATTTTCACTCACCTATATTTCTAACTTTCTTATAGTGAACTATATTGACTACTTTTTAAAGATAGAGTAGGATTCTCTTTCCTAACAGAACCCATATTTTGTTAGAGGTGACAATGTCTCTAGGTAAAAAACTCACTTCATGAGGCTCACTTGCAGTAACTGTTGGCCATGTGGTTCTCTTCTAGCTAATGAAACAAAAGCTGAAGTTTTCTGGGAAAGCTTTTCATTTTTCCAACAGAGACACCACGTCTTCCTGCTATCCTAGTTCTTCTTCCTGCTAGGAATGCAGGCATAATGCCCATAAATGTAGCAGCCAACTTGCAATCATACTGATGAGAGCAAAAGTTGGATTAAAAGTTTGAGCCTGGATTGGTGACGCCATCATGGAGCAACAACACCAACTATAGATTACCTACCTCAATATTTATTTTACTTTTATTTTTAAGTTTATTGTGGTATGGTAAAATTTACATAAAATTCACCTTTTATAAGTGTACAATTAATTACCTGATTTTTTACAAATACATACAAACAAATATACATTACCAGCATGGTTTGTTTCCATCATTACCACCAGAATGTTTCCATCAACCCCAGAAAGTTTTCTCATGATTTTCATAATCAATCCTGTCCCTGAGCTGGTGGCCTCTAATCTTTTTCCTACCTCTATAGATTTGCCATTTCCTGAAAATTACATAAATTGAATCATACAGTATATACCCTTTGGTATGTGGTTTAACTTAGCATAATGCTTTCTTGATTCATCCATGTTGTTGCACATATCATTAGTCTGTTCATATTTATTTCTTAGAAGTATCTCATTGTTTGGATGTACCACAACATGTTCACTCCATTTACCAGCTGATGTGCATTTAGGTTATTGTAATATTTCTCTATTAAAAATAAACTAGACGTGAACACACACGAGGTGTTTCTGTAGACATATGTTTGCATTCCTCTTGGGTGAAACACATAATCACATCTCTTTGTGGATTATCTATCCTATTCAATTTATCTATATGTCCATCTTTGTACACCATACTGTCTTCAGCACAGCACATTTATAGTAAGACATTTTTAATTTTTAAATTTTAGTTTCAGTGGGTACATGTGCAGGTTTGTTATATGGGTAAATTGCATTTAACTGAGGCTTAGTGAACAAATGACTCCATCACCATGTGTATTTATTGTTTAGCCCCATTTATAAGTTGGAATATGCAGTATTGGTTTTCTGTTCCTGCTTAATTTGCTTAGGATGATGAACTGCAGCTACATGAATGTCACTGAAATGAACATGATTTCATTCTTTTATTTGGCTGCATAGTATTCTGTGGTATATATGTACCACATTTTCTTTATCTTGTCCAGCACAGATGAACATCTAGACTGATTCCATGTCTTTGCTATTGTAAATAGCACTGTATAGAAGATGTGAGTGCATGTGTCTTTTTGGTAGAATAATTTGTTTTCCTTTGGGTATGTATTAGCGTTCTCCAGAGAGACAGAACCAATAGGATAAATCTCTATATTTAGGGGAGTTTATTAGAGAAAATTGGCTCATACTATTACAAGGCAAAGTCCCACAATAGGCATTCTGCAAGTTGGGGAAAGAGAGAAGCTGGTAGTGGCTCAGTCCATGTCTAAATATCTCAAAACCAGGGAAGTCAACAGTGTAGCCAAAGGCTTAGAGGTTTCTGGGAAGCCACTTTTGTGGAAGTGCCGGAGTCCAAAGGCTGAAGAACCTGCAGTCCAATGTGCAAGGGCATAAGGAATGAAAGCAAGCATCTGGCATGGGAAAAAAAAGAGAGAGCCAGAAGACTCAGCAAGCAAACTTACCCCCCTTTGTTCCACCTGCTTTGTTCTAGCTGTGCTGGCAGCCAGTTGGGTGGTGCCCACACTGAGAGTGGGTATTCACTCCCAGTCCACTAGCTCAAATGTTAATCTTCTCTGGCAACACATTCACAAACACACCCAGAAACAGCACTTTACCAGTCATGTAGGAATCCCTCAATTCAATCGAGTTGACACCTACTTTTAACCATTACATATACCCAATAGCGAGATTGCTGGGTCAAATGGTAGTTCTGCTTTAGGTTCTTTTGGAAATCTCCAGACTGCTTTCCCCGATGGCTGAATTAATTTACATCTCCATCAGGAGTGTATAAACAACATCACCAGCATCTGATATTTTCTGATATTTTAGTTATAGTTATTCTGACTGGTGTGGGATGGTATCTCTCATTATGGTTTTGATGTGCATTTCTCTAATGATTAGTGATAATGAGCATTTTTTCATATATATGTTGGCCACATGCATCTCTTCTGTTGAGAAGTGTCTGATTATGTTCTTTGCCCATTTTTAATGGGGTTGTGTTTTGCTTGTGAATATGTTTAAACTGTTATAGATTCTGAACATTAGACCTTTGTTGGATGCATAGTTTGCAAAGGTTTTCTCCCATCCTATAGGCTATTTACTCTGTTGATAGTTTCTTCTGCTGCATGGAAGCTCTTTAATTAGATTTCACTTGTAAATTCTTATTTTTGTAATTGCTTTTGAGAACTTAACCATAAATTCAGATGTGGATGGGTGTAGCTCCTAATACAAATGGTAAACTGAGGCAGCTGATAGATGTTTGAGTTGAGCACACATGTGCATTTTGCGCATTCCTACACAGCTCACTTTAGGTGGAGTTTTCTGTATTCACCTCATGTTTTTCTTGAACAAAATAGTGCATACATGAAATGTGCCTTATGGTCAAATTATTCCCTAATATATCAATTGTGTTGAATTGAATTTATTTTTTCAAAGAAAGAGTTAATAATATAACTGACTGTATGTTAAACATTAAAACATATATGTCTAATAGGCAGTTGGATTTATAAGTTAGAGTTTATGGCAGAGGTATCAACGAAATATAATTTAGAAGTCATCAACATATATATGCTCTTGAAAGCCATGCAACTGGTTAAGACTACCTAGGGAGTGAATATAAATATAGAAGACGTTAAAAAAAAAAAGCGAAGTTCCAGGACACTCCAACATTTAGAAGTCAGGAAGATGATGAGGAGCCAGGAAAGGATTCTGAGAAGGAATTGTCAAAGTAGTTAAAAGAGAATCTACACTTTCTACACTTCTCCTAGAAGCCAAGTATAGAAAGTTTTTCAAGGAGGAGGAAGGAATCAATTGTATTGAATAAAGCAGATAGGTCAACTATAAAAAAAGGACTAGGAAAAATTCTTGTAATCTGGTTACCTGGAGACTGGTAACTTTGACAAGAATAGTTGAGTAGAGTGGTAAGAAAGAAGGCCTAATAGGAGATAGTTGAAGAGGAAATAGGGAAAAAAGGACTGAAGACAGCCAGTATGGGGAACTTTTTTTTGAGTGGAAAGAAAAATGAGCAAAGGTGGTATGACACATCAGAACCTTTTTTTTTTAAGATTGAAGAAATTACAGCTTGTTTATATGCTGATCAGAACAGAGGTCCTGGTGTAGATGCAGATAGGTGGAAAAGATGTTGATAGTATGTGCAGATTCCCTTTGATTGCCTCTGTTTTCTCAGTGAAGTAGAAAGCAAGGTCATTTTCAGCTGAGAGTGAGGCAGGGAAGGATGTGTTAGCATTCCAGGAGAAAAGAATCAAACCATTGTTCAGGAGAGTTTGAGAGTGAAAGGACTAGGGTAACAGTAAAACATATTTATTTATCCACCTGGCGTCTGAGTGGTTGCTGATTTTCTGATTGGGTCTCTGAGTGGACATCTAGATTGTTGATGATGAAGTATTTCTGTTTCTTAGTTTTCCTTCTAACAGTCTGGCCCCAGTGCTGTAGGACTGCTGACGTCCACTCCAGGCCCTGCTTGCCTGGGGAACTCCTGTAGCAGCTGTGGAACTGTGAGGGTTGCTACCAGATTCTTCTTCTGCTGTCTTTGTCCCTGAAAGTTGCCCACCAAATGTCAGTCTGATCAGTCCTTTGTGAGGTGACTCTGGATATACGGGGGTCAGGGACCTGCTTGAGGAGACTGTCTGTACTTTATAATTGAGGAGACAGTCTGTACTTTATAGGAGCTCAAATGCTGAGCTGTGAGCTGCATTGTTTATTCAGGGCTGCTAGGCAGGTACGTTTAAGTCTGCTACAGCAGAACTCTTAAAGCCCCTTTTCTTTTCCTCAGGTGTTCTGTCCTGGGGAGTTAGGGCTTTTTATGAGTATCCATTGCACTTTCCTGCCCAGTGAGGAGGCAGTCTAGTCACTGCCTGCCTGTAGTGGCTATGATGAGCTGCCGTGGGCTCCACCCTGTTGCCATGGGCTCTGCCCTGCTGTCCTGGGCTCTGCCCTGCTGCTGTGTGTAATTCTCTGTAGTCCTGTTTATATGGGTGGGGTTAGAACTGCAGTGGCGATGTTGGCCCGCCTCTGTAGTGGCAGACTCTCTCTGTTATGGTGGGTTGCCTCAGCAATGGCAGGCTGCGTCAGCAATGGCTGAGTACCTCCGTAGGGGTCGTGTGCCTCAGTAGTGGTGGATGCCCCTCCCCCACCGAGCTGCACTGTCCTGGGTTCAGCTGTGCTTGCCATGAAACTCTCAACCCTGAGCGTTTCCAATTGCTGTTTTGTTTGTTTTTGTAGGGGGTGGGGGAGGCCTTCGAGCCTGATCACCCGGCTCCCTGCCTCAGAGCCCTTTTTTTTTTTAGTTGAACAGTTGACTCTCTCCCAGGTGTTCCAGTCACCTGCTGCAAGGGTGCCAGGATCTGTATGATTTCCCATGCAGCGACCCACTGTGCCAGCTCGAACCACGTCGCTGCCCAGGAATCTCCTGGCCTGGCTTTCTGTTTAAGTCCCATTTAATCAGATGAATGTGCTAATCTGCCTTCTGAAATCTCCAATTGCCGGTTTAATGGGGCAACCAAACCAGTGTATTTTATATGGAGTGTCACTGCACTGAGGCCTTGGCTGAAACAGCCATGCTGGACCAAACTGCTGTGCTGGCAGCCTGTGGGGCTCTTACACCTGGGAATCTCCTAGTCTGTAGACAGTAAAGGTCCGTATGGAAATGTGGCATCCACTCACCCTCTGCAGATTCACTGGGAACTGCAATCCTGAGTTGGTCCTACAGTGCCATCTTTATTTCTGCAGAAAATTATTATTGTGGAGTATTAATGCTGCAATCCTTCTTTTATAATGAGAAAATTCACAGAAAGCATTCCCACAGTATCTCATACTTTTCTTAAGATCCGTACTGCTAACAAAAACAAATATTGATATCACGTATGTCTGCATTTCCATTGGTCTGTTAGCAATCAGAGGGCAAAGACTAGGTGTTATTTTTCTTTTGTCCATAGCCAAGCACAATGAGCACAGTGCCTAAATCAAAATAGGTGCCTAGAAAATTTGTGTTAAATAACTTGAAAGCAATTCAGGGTGAAGAGGTCAGATACTAATTGACAATGCTGATGAATGGGATGACTAACTGATAAAGATGACAGAAGTGTCATACTTAGAAACAATTCTTATCCTTACTATAGCCCGGAACCCTCTAGTAACCTTCTTCTGCTAACTTCTCCAAACTCACTATACTCCAAACACAGCAGTCTTCTTGCTATATTTCAGACATACCAAGCAACTGCTACATCAGGACCTTTGCCTTTGCTTCTCCCCATTTCTGGACCACTCTTCCCTTAGATATCTTCATGGCTTATTCTTACTTCATTCAGGTCTCCGTTCAAATGACACATCTTTGGAGAAAACTGTTCTGACAGTAATTTCTAAAACAGAATGCCTTAGATCTCACTAGTTCTTAACCCTGCTCTATTTTTATTCATCACACTTATCAATACCTAACATTATGAATCCAACAGTTTGTCTGCTTGTTCCACTAACATATAAGCTTCAACTAAGACAGAAATGCTTTCTTACTCGCCATGGCAACTCCAGCACCAGAATAATGCCTGGCATGCAGCAGGTATTCAAAACTTTGTTCCAAGAACAAACTGATTAATTATTTAGGTCTCAAGGTTAAGTACCAGGTAAAGGACCCTGTGGCTTAAAGATTCTTGATGCTTTTTACATCATACACAAAATAAAAGTATAAAGCACAACACATTTCTAATAACAAACAGCTTACTCAGCCTTCCAATCACTAGATCCTTCTGGAGCTATATAATTTGGAAAGTAAAACTGAATTCCACATTGGTTTAACCAAAAGTAATCCTTGAATGATTAAAATATTAATTCAAAATCCAGATTGGCAGCAAAAGATAAAACAATCAAAGCTAAAAGAATAAACTAGTTCAGACAGCCCTAATTTGCCTTCAGAACAGAACAAAGAACAAAACATCTTAATCAAATACAATAATTTTCTCTAACTGACCTACCATGCCCAGAAAATCTGCCAACACAAATTCCAGTTGTATTCAGTAGGATGAGAATGACATGCCAAAAAAATCTGTTAAGTCAAGTGGAGTAACAGAAATAGAGCATTTGCCGAAGAGAGATACAGATTTTACAGATAGCCATGGGATTACTAGCTTAAATCTAGATATGTCTTTAGGGCAGTGAAAGGGAGCTTGACCAAGTCCTTTTGTGGATTGCTAGCCATGGCCTTAATGAGACCACCACTTACCTTAAAGAAACAATTTAATAAATAGGTGTCAGATTTAACAGCTGGGAATCTTCTTCTAGTAGAAGATAGATGTTAGCAGAAGACACTGGAACTTTGACTTTCACATTGGTGTCCCAATAAATACACCCACCTCAGTTTCTCCTTAATTTTCAATCCTATGGACCTTGCTTTATTAGCATCTCATTCCATCCACGTAACCTTTATGATAGAGCAAGAACAGCTGAATCATACTGACTATAACCACCAACAAGGGAGAAGAACCCTCCTGTTATTGAATATTCATAATTTTTCAGTATGGATGTCATGGATTCTGTTCAGACAAAGAATTGCTATACTGTGGGCCTATAACTAGAGAGGTTTTAAGCAACTTTTATTGTATGTCAGTTTGGGGATCCAAGAAGCAGCTTTTAAGAAAAACTTAGGAATGTAAGAAATTCACTTAGGAGTAATGCCTGTGAAAGCTGAAAAGGGAATAAAGCAGATGAGCAGAAAGGGCCTTCAAATTGCCTTGCAGATATGATACCTGTGAAAGGAAAAGAGAAAGAAATAAAGATTTAGCTGAGAGAGCTTCACATCAAACTGCAGATCTGAAAAAGTCTTGAAAAACTCAATGAGATGCTCTGGAGCAAAGACACCCCATTAGAGGCATCCCCTAAAGGACAGGCACTAGCAACCACATCATGCTCAATCACTGACTAGATAACACTCAGGAGTTTGCCCCCCACAACACACACACACACACACACACACACACACACACACACACTAAGGCAGATCCTGAAGGTGCTGCACCTGGAGGACGCCAACTTACTGCGCTCCCTGCATATGAACAACAGTGCAGGGTGATCTGAGGAGTGAACCTTCATGTTTGCCACATCTGGGGATCAGATCTCACCTGGAAGTTATAGACAATCATGTTTCAATTGGCTGTGAATAAGGCAGGTCTGTCAAATTAGAAACAGAGGTCAATATGAGAATCTGAAGTAGGTGGTAATGTTAGAACATGGACTTTGCATGTGTTGAAAAAGAAAATACATAGACCAGTTTTTGAAAGATGACTCTTACCACATGAAGATTAAATAGTGGGGTAGAGGCCAGGCCATGGAACTGAAGACATGCTTGCTTTTTAAGGACTGATGTTAGTTAACAACATAGATAATTCAGACAATTGGGTTTGAGAACCTTATGCCATTGGGATTTTTAAACTGCAATTTTCATTGAGATTATTGTAGACTCCTTTGCAGCTGCAAGAAATAATACAGAGAATTCCTGTGTGTAGTTTATTCAGTTTTCCCCAATGGTAACATTTTGTAAAAGTATAACATCACAACCAAGATATTGATATTGATACAAACCACTGATTTTATTCAGATTTCTCCAGTTTTACCTGTACTCATTTCTCTTTGTGTTTGTGTGTGTGTGTGTGTGTGTGTGTCACCACTATCACAGTCAAGATACTGAATTTCTCCATAACCACAAGATCCCTCATATTGTAGCCTCACTCAGTCTGCTCAAACATTTTTATCCCTGTCTCTAGCCCTGGCAACCACCAATCTGTTCTCCATTTCTCAAAATTTCTCTCTTCAAAAACACTGGATACATAATTGAATTATCCATTATGTAACCAGTTGAGATTGGCATTTTCACTCAGCATAATGCCCTTGAGATTCATCCAAGTTGTTGTATGTATCAATAGTGTATTTCTTTAAGTCACTGGTATGATATGGATGTGCTACAGATTGTTTAACTATTTACCCATTAAAGGACAACTGGGTGTTTTTTTCTCCAATTTTGGGCTACAAACATTGTTGTATAGATTTCTATGTGAATATAAGTATTCATCGTTCTGGGATAAATGCCCAGGAGTGCTGAGTTATATTGTAGTCACATGTTGAGTTTCTTAAGAAATTGCCAAAATGTCTTTCAGTGTAGCTGTACCATTTTACATTCCACCAACAATGTAGAAGTGATCCAGTTTCTCCACATCCTCATCAGCATTTGGTATTGTCATTATATTTTAGCCATTCTGAGAGGTGTATAGTAATATCTCACTGTAGCTTTCATTTGTGTCTTCCTAAGGCTAATGATGTTGAACATCTTTTTATGTGATCATTTGTATTTTCACAATGTATTGGCTTCTCAGTATTTACCCAAGTTAGTTTTAAAGAGAACAGTATGATTCAAGTAAACAAAGGAGAGTCAAGGGAAGGGGAGAGTATGATCAGATGAGATGAGAGTTTTAAAGGGGAAGCTTTGTCCATTCCAAGTTTGCCCAAATTATTTTTTCAGCTTCAACTCATGTTCTGCATCCAATACAACTCATGTTCCAGGAAAAAAACTGTCCAATGGTCTCTATATATACCCCACACTTTCTGGCACCTGTGTTTTCTCACATTACTTTCTCTGTTTCTCCATCTCCAAAGTATGATTCCAAGAATCACCAAGTTCCAGAGGCTACCTCCTCAATGGAACTTTCCTAGATGCCAGAAGCTGGAATTCATCTCTCCCTCATGTGAACATTCCTCACAACTTTCTAGAAAGGTTCCCATTGTTGCTTTGTATCATCATTATATATCATGTATCTTAACTTTCCAATTTGGCTGTGAATCCAGCAGCTAGCTAGTGGCAACTAGGCCAGGTCTTTTATCTCCTAGTCTAGTCATCTTGCCTTGATCAAGCTCTGCCCAAAAAAGTGCATTTGTTAAAGATCAAATACAAGGAGTCCTTCTGGTAGGAAACAATGCTCTACCTCCTTACCCAAAGAAGTCCCTCAGGGTCACACATCATTTAAAACACTATGGGTGTGTGCCAAATTTTACATTCAATACTCTCTCTTCATATCAAAATTTGAATAATATTTTTATTGTCAAAAAATCAATGGATAAATGGGTAAATTTGTCTCTCCTTCAAAAAAGAAAACCATGGATGTATACAATAAGCACATTAAATGGAATAAATATTTATCAAAATACAAACAGGGAAAAGTAGAAATCAGATGTGACAACAGATATTTTGTGATGCTAGAAAGACTACAGAGAATGCTGATACGGAGAAGGCTATACAACCTCAGAATTTTCACACTGTACCTCTTTAAAACCTGGTCTCAGTGGATTTTCAAATAGCTTTTATTTTATGAGAACAAATTTCTCCACAACATTTATTGAAAATAAAAAGGTATGATTAGATATAACTTTGGAGGTAAAAATAATATTGGAAAACTTACTGAAATTTAAAGAAAATAGAATCACCAACCTGTACACTTAATATATGAATTTTATCATATGTAAATGAAGCTTCAATACAACTTAAAAACAAAAAAAAAGTAAATGAGATGGGGGTTACTATATTACATAGACCAGTCTGAGAAGGCTTCATCAAAAGAGAATATTTTTTCTGAGCACATTTAATCTCTAATCATTTTGTTTCACAGACATTTACTCTCTCCTTTTGCCTTGCCCTCTACCTTCTCTTCCAACCAAAAGAGCATGGTGGGAGAGAAGCCCTCTTCCTCCCAAATTGCAGAAAGCAAGCTGGAGGTAAACTCCTCCATTGTCTAATAAGTTTCCCCCACCATCCTCTGCAAGAAAAAAAGAAGAGTAAATTTTACTGCCTGCCAGAATCCTGTGATTCGTTCTTATTTATTATTAATAACCTGCATTTTTCCAAAAGATATCCTACATTAAAAAAATACCAAATAATAAATAATATACTATCAATGGGAGTACATAGTACTATGCCTTTTGAAGGTTACTTTGAAATTCCTTTGCCCCAGAAATTACATGCCTAGTCATCTAGCTTCACAAATTTATTCACTCAACAATTATTGAACATTCACTATGTGCCAGGCAGTGAGCTAAAAACTGAAGAGGCAGTGGTGAACAACTCAGCGTTAACACCTCATGGGGTTCTTATGTTCCAGTACGCAGTGAGACTATAAAAACAATGTTAGGTAGTCATCAGTGTTCTGAAGGAAACTACAGAAGAGTTGTGTTCATTTCATTGCTTTGTTCATAATTATTCATAACATAAATACAGATGACATGCATTATTGTACATGAATTTTATATGTATCAAAGAATGCATAACAAAATAAAAGAGAAAATAGGGCAAGGGGACAAGAGTGATGGGGGTAAAAGGAAAATGCCATTGTTTACTGGGTGAACAGCCAGGGAACTTTTCTCTGATAACATGTCAGAAAGGTGTGAAGCATGTTAGAGGGTAAGCCACACAGAGCTCTGGGGCAACAGCCTTCCCAATGGAGGCAACAGAAAATGCAAAGGTTCTGACGCAGAAAGGGGCTTGGCATGTTCAAAGGATCATAAAATAGTCAGTGTGGCTGGAATGGAGTGAGCAATGGGAAACATGATGGTCATGGAGGTGGCAGGTAGCCACTTTCTGAAGGCCACTGTAGACCATGGTAAGGAAGTTAGACTCTACCTAACAAAGATGGGAAAACATTGAAAGGTACGGAGTAGGCTTATGTTTTAAAATGATCATGTATTGGCTGCTGTCTGGAGAGCAGATGATAGGAAGACAAAGGTAGAGAAATGCACAGACATAGGCACAGTGATGATCACTGTCTCTGTGTTTAAAGGAACGAAAAATAAATAACAGCTCAATTATCCACCAATGAAAGTAGGTTAAAGAAATGATGTAACATGTAACTGTCTCATGGACCATTGGACAGCCATTCAAAGGAACGAGGCAGAACTATGTGCAATAATTTGAAAAGATGCCTATTACGTTCTGTTAAGTGAACAAAAATGCCAGTTATAAAATAAAATGGTAAGGTCCCTGTTTCATTAAAAACAAAAAGAAGAAAACGTGTAGAGCACCACACATACATCTTTTTTTGTGGAAGCATACAAAAAATTTAAACAAACAAGTAATTTATGGTAGATAGAATATTGGAACCCCCAAAGATGTTCACACTCTAATCCCTGGGACTGTGAATATGTGACCTTACATGGTAAAAAGGACTTTGCAAATATGATTAAGGGTGTGAACCTTATGATATGGAGATCATCCTGGTTCACATAGATGGATCCACTCTAAGCACATGAGTCCTTAAGAGAGAAACTTCCCTCACTCAATCAGAAAGATGGCAGTATCAGAAAGATCTGATGCATTGTTGCTGGTTCTGAGATGTAGGGGACTGTGTGAAAGAATTGCAGAGAGGCCTTCAAGAATTAAGGGCAGCCCCTGGTAGACAGCCAGCAATGAAAGAGGGACCTCAGTTCGGCAACAGCAAGGCACTAAATTTTGCCAACACGTGAATGAGCCTGGAATCCAATTATTCCCCAAATCCTCCAGAAAAAAAAAAAACAGCCCACTTATAATTTGACTTTATCCCTGTAAGACCCATAGCTGACTTCTGATCTATAGAACTGGAGTCTGTGCTGTTTTAAGCCACTAAGTTTGTGGTAATTTGTTAGAGCAGCAATAGAAAACTAATAATACATAACCTCAGTCAACAAGATCTCACAGCAAAAGACGATCCCAAGAAAAAAAATAGAGAAATTCGATTGGTTACATCTTACTCCTAGCCCCAACCCCAGAGACTCTGATTCAGTAGGTCTGGGATGGGGCTCCACAGTTTGCATTTCTAACATGTTCCTAGGGTATGCAGATGTTGCTGGTCCAGAGACCACAGTTTGAGAAATGTTGATTGAGAGAATAGGGTCTAGAACCATACCTACTGAATCAAATTTTGGTTCTACCACATACTCACTTTTGCCTTTAAGCAAGTTATTTAACTTCTCTTTGTCCTAGCTTTTTCAACCATGAAAGGGATGGTAATACTACTTCCTACCTCATAAGCTTATTGCAAGACTAAATTAGTTAATATATGTAAAATATTTAGAAAGCTCCCTGGCACATATTTACAACTAGGTATGTTTTAGCCATTATTAGTTTACCATGTATTTATTTAACCTGCAATCTGTATTTTTTACAATCAAATAGAATCTCTCTTTGAAAGTCATTCATATCCTTTTCCAAGTGCCTTCCCTTGTTCTCACTTTCTCTGACATCCATCTTTTGATGAAAGTGTCCTTAATAAAGCTTTTATCGTGACCCTCCTATTAATCTTTAGACCAAAACCTTTATAGATAGGCCTCTTTCTTCAGCAAACCTAGCCCTCACAGGGGAAATAAAAGCCTCCAGCTACAAACCAACAATTACCCTTGCAGTCCATGACCATCCTGTTCCCACCACAATAAAGCATTCCCTGAATCCTGGCTCCAACTGTCCACCTTCTAGCCATCAATGCAGGCACAACCCAAATGCCATTTCCTCCATGAAATCTATGTTGATCTTCTCTCCAAGTTGTCTCTACAAATCTGAAAGTCAGGTCAGATTTAATGAAAAGAGCATCACACATGGATCAGTAGACCTGGATGTGAGATTTTACCACTGTAACTGAAATGGTAGTTGCTGAGTCCATTTTATTCTCACCTTCTTCCTTAAAACTACCCTCTGATTGCCTAACACTGTGCTGATATTACTGGGAAAAAAACAAAAAACAAAAAACTTCTATCTTGATCCACCAGGACTTGTTATTAACAGTCAAACCTAACTTGAACTAAAATAAATAGATGCTAGCTGTGAGATCCTGGACAGATCATTGTTCTGAATCTTAGTCTCTTCAACTATAAAATAGGAAGAAATTGAGCGGTGAGGATTATTTAAAATCACCCAGCAGTTAGTTGAACTTAAGCCTATCTTAATCAATTAATTGAATAAAAAGTTCTCACTTCCTAGACAATGGAACTGAGCACTTAAAGGGGAAGTGCTTTGCTCAAGACACAAAGAGAATTAGTAGCAGGTGCAGGAATTAAAATCAGGGCCCCTTTGATTTGGAACCCAACTTAATATATCAACAGAGCTGACCTAACTACTTGCAAATTGTTGCAAGCAGTAATGAGAAAATATTGATTTAAAAATCATGTTAGTAGATGATCAAAAACAGAAGCTATTTAATCCATTAGGAATTGCTTTTAAGCTTGGAATGTGTGGGAGAGATCTTATAGAAAGATAACCAACATTCAATTATGCCCACGCTAGGTATGGAATAGTTTATTCTCTCTCCACTCACATGAAATTCTATCTTTACACACACACACACACACACACACACACACACACACACACACATCTCATGGATCTATTTGTCTATTCCTGTGCCAATTGCACTGATTAGTGCCAAGACAAGCCACTCCTAACATGTCCTTTTAAAAGGCTTTTTTTGCTGTTGTTGCTTTCTCTTTCTAATGAATTCTAGAATCAGCTTCTCAAGTTCTAGAAAAAATCTCACTGTGATGTTAATTGGGTTACATTACATTTATAATTTCTAGAGAATTGACATCTTTACTATATTATTGTGTGCCAAGTACTATTCTATTTGCCCTGCCAGGTGCCAAGTAAATTGTGTAAGCATTTGGGATATATTTTCAACAATATAGACATTTATTTATATTTCATTTATTATTTATTATATCAAAAAATTAAAACAACAGAGATTCTTGCCCTCAAGAAGTTTATATCTTGGTAGAGATAATCAATCAATAAATAAGAAATAAGGTCTGGTGAGGTGGCTCACATCTATAATCCCAGCACTTTGGGAGGCCAAAACAGGAGGATCACTTGAGTCCAGGAGTTTGAAACCAGCCTGAGCAACATAGGGAGACCCCATCTCTACAAAAAGTTTAAAAATTAGCTGGGTGTGATGGCACATGCCTGTGGTCCCAGCTACTTGGGAGGCTGATGTGGGAAGATCGCTTTAACTCGGGAGGTCAAGGTTGCAGTGAGCTACGAGCATACCACTGCACTCCAGCATGGATGATAGCAAGACCCTGCCTCAAAAAAAAAAGTAAATTATATCATATGTTAGAGGGTAGTTAGCGCTATAGAAAATAAAATGAGGACAGAAAGCAGGATACAGGGAATGAGGAGAGCAGGTTGCAGGTCACAGCCTTATATAGGTTAATCATGGTAGAATAACTCATTGAGTCCTCAGTGAATCTTAACTCCATGTCTACTGCCACTTTACAGGGAAAGAAAAATGAGGCACAAAGAGGTTTAAGTAATAGGCCAAGGTCACACTGCTAGGAAGTGACAGAGCCAAGATTTGAGGTTGAGCAGGCTGGACTCCAGATTCCTGGAGCCAGAGTCAATATTCCTAACCCTACATTGCATCCCATCCAGGTTCCACATATGTTTCTCAATTTACATCCATCTTTATATCTGTCAGTAAAGTATAACATTTTTCATTTAGTACGGCACATTTCTTGTTTGGTTTATTTTTATGTATTCATACTATTTCTTGCTATTGCAATGTGAAATATTTTCACCATGACATTTTCTAATTAGCTTTTGCTACTGTATGAAAAGCTATTGATTTTTATGTGGTAATCAGCTATCTCTTTGAGTGCTTATAAGTTCCAGTAGTCTTCCGGTTGGTTTTCTTGGATTTTATAATTAGAAACACATAAAATAACAGTTTGCCTCTTCCTTTCCATTATGGTTTTATTTCATTTTTGCTCCTGCAGTTCTAGGTATTTTGAAATTTTCACTGTGATTCCTGTTTTGACCCATTGGTTATTTTTAAATGTGTTAATTTTCAAATATGTGGCGATTTTCTATTTATCATTTTGTTATTGATTTCTAGCTTATTTCCACTATGGTCAGACATTCTAATCTACATGATTTCAGTCATTTGAAATTTGTTGGGCCTTGCTTTATGGCCCAATAATGGTTGGTTTTGGTAAATATTACATGTGCAACTGAAAAAATTTCTGCCACTGTGAAATCCTGTGTTCTATAAATGTCAATTAAGTCAAGTGTGTTAACCATGTTCACATGTTCTATATACTTACTGATTTTTTGATCTGCTTACTCTTTTAATGGTTAGTCTAGAGATTTTAACATGCATTGTCGTTTTTCAAGTGTGATATGAATTAGCACAGGGCTATGTAGGAACCTTTAAACATTCTAATTCCATTTACTCCCTCCTGCCACTTGCGGTACTTGTTTTTATAAAATGTTTTTTAATTATTATTTTTGTGTAAATAGAAGCAATATTTATTCAAATTTTTCCACATACTAATAATTGCCTTTTCTATTGCTCTTTATTCTTTCTTGCAGCTACTTGGGATAATTTTCCTGCTGCCTGAAAAACAGCATTTGGATATTTCTTTTAGTGCAGGTGTCCCGGTGATGAATTCTCTGAATTAGTTTTTATTTGAAAATGTCTATCTCTTCCTTTCATTTGTGAAAGATAACTTAATGAATAAAGAATTCCAGGTTATTTTCTTTTATTTTAAAGTTGTCATTTTATTTGCTTCTGGCTTCTACTGTTTCTTTGAGAGGTCAATATCAATCTTACAGTTTCTCCCTTGAAAAGGATATGTCTTTTTCTTCTGGTTGCTTTAAGATTTTCTCTTTGTCTTTAGTTTTTCAGCAGTTTGACTATACTGTATACAGAGAAATCCTGCTTGAATTTTATAGGACTTTTCAGAATCTTTGTCTCAATATGTTTCAACAATTTTAGAAAATTCTTGGTCATTATCTATTTAAACATCACTTTCTCTTCTAGGATTCTAGTCTCACATATGTTAGACTCTTTCACACTACATCGTATTCTCTTACCGTCATTTCTGTATTTTTTATTCTTTTGTCCCTTCTGTACTTCAGTCTAAATTTTTTTCCTCAAAATTATCTTCCTATTCACTAATTTTCTTTTCAGTTTTGTTTAATCTGTTCTTAAATCTATCCATGAGCTCTTAATTTATTATTTCCATGAATCTGTCAAAAGCTCAGCTCAGTTGCTTGGCCTCTCATCCACTACTTTTCAGAATCAATAATTTCTTAGTAGAGTAAAGCAGGATAAAAGACCAGATTCCCCTCCCTGGGCTTCTGTCTGGGTCCTGGCCCTGAAAATCCTCCCTGCCTTGTTAGTTCCCTGATGACTCCAAGGAAGTGCTTTGAAATATTTTTATTGAGTTTCGTTCACTGTTATCAGCAGGAGGATTGGTATAAAGCAACCTATTCCACCACTGCTAAAGGTGGAATTATTCATTATTTTGGGAAGCAGTGTAGTGCTTAAAAGGCTTTGAACCGTGTCTGGCATGACAGAATGTACTCAGTAAGTTCATGTTATTATTGTACACAAATTAACCCAGAGTTCTTTTTCTGTGTGTTATCCATGCTTATTTTTTGTATCATTATTCTGCCAGCTTTGTATAATGAGTTAGTTGATGTTCCATATATTTCTGTCCTTTAAAACTGTTCATATAATATAGAGATTATCTGTTTCTCGAAGATTTGACAGAACTCACCCATAAAATTACCTGAGCCTATTATTGCTTTTAGAGGTAAACTTTTGGTTATCTTTTTAATTTCTTCTGTAATTATTAATTATATCTATATAGGAATTATTCTAAAACTATATCAGGAATTCAGACATTATTCTTATCTTATAAAAATTTACAACGAATGTTCATTGCAGCACTGTTTACAATAGCAAAGACCTGGAATCAACCCAAATGCCCATTGATAATAGACTGGATTGGAAAAATGTGGCACATATACACCATGGAATATTATGCAGCAATCAGAAACGATGAGTTCGTGTCGTTTGTAGGGACATGGATGAATCTGGAAAACATCATCCTCAGCAAACTGACACAAGAACAGAAAATGAAACACCGCATATTCTCACTCATAGGTGGGTGATGAAAAATGAGAACACATGGACACAGGGAGAGGAGTACTAAACACTGGGGTCTATTGGGGGGGAAAGGGGAGGGCCAGTGGGAGGGGGAGGTGGGGAGGGATAGCCTGGGGAGAAATGCCAAATGTGGGTGAAGGGGAGAAGAAAAGCAAAGCACACTGCCATGTGTGTACCTACGCAACTGTCTTGCATGCTCTGCTCATGTACCCCAAAACCTATAATCCAATAAAAAATTAAAAAAAAAAAAAAATTTACAAAATTACCAATAGAGATTAAATACAATATTTTAACAAAGTTTCTTCTGGGTCTGTGGTTACACCTCACTTATCATTTCTAATATAATTTGTGTTTTCTTTTTCTGGCCTTTAAGTCACATTTGACCAATTTTATTTAATTTTTAGGAAAAAAGGTTTTTGGTTTTGTGGATCAAATCTACTGTTTTGTTGTTATTATTGTTGTGAGAAGGTGCATGTCTCACTTTGGGGCTGAGATGGTGTGTTAGCCCATTTGCCTCACTATAAAGGAATACCTGAGGATGGGTAATTTATAAAGAAAAGATATTTATTTTGGCTTATGGTTCTGCAGGCTGTACAGGAAGCATGGTACCAGCATCTGCTTCTTATGAGGACCTCAGGAAGCTTCCAGTCATGGTGGAAGGTGAAGGGGGAGCCAGTATATCACAAAGCAAGAGAGAAAGTAAGAGAAGGGGAGGTGCCACACTCTTCTACACAACCAGCCCTCTCATGAATTCAGACAAAAAAACTCACTCATTACAGAGAGAAGGGCGCCAAATCATTCATGAGGGATCCACCCCCATAACCCAACACCAGGCCTCACTTCCAATGTTGGAGATTATATTTCAGCATGAGATTTGGAGGGGACAAAACATCTAAACCATATCAGATAATTTAAAGCTCTATCTTTGCCTTGTGTTGGCAACATATAAGATTACATATCAGGTGGATTAAGATAGATGAGAGGAACCCAAATTCCACTGACCAGCAGCACAACCTTGGCAATTCTGATTAATGCAGGAATTAAAATTTTTGGTACCTTACAATATGGTCAACTTTTAAAATTTGTCCATGGATATTTTAGATGGATTTGTATTCTTTGTTTACACTTGTGTTATTCTTTTAGCTGTCTTGTGTTTACTTAAATTTTAAATTATTTTTCCAGCATATTAAGGAATTTAGGGTAGGAAGGGCATGCACCTAGCCTGCATTGTGATTTCAACTCTAACTTTTGTCTAGTTATATTCTCAAAGAGTTTGCTTTTTGTAGCTGGAAATGTGTAGTTTTTTAAGAAAATAGTTATTAAACATCATGTAGGCTTTGTAATTTTAGTACTAAGAAAGCATAAGCTTTATAACCATAAGCTCTTTATTTAAAAGTCAGAAGTTAGGCCGTGCATGGTGGCTCACGCCTATAATCCCAGCACTTTGGGAGGCTGAGGCAGATGGATCACGAGGTCAAGAGATCGAGACCATCCTGGTCAACATGGTGAAACCCCGTCTCTACTAAAAATACAAAAATTAGCTGGGCATGGTGGCACGTGCCTGTAGTCCCAGCTACTCAGGAGGCTGAGGCAGGAGAATTGCTTGAACCCAGAAGACAGAGGTTGCGGTGAGCTGAGATCGTGCCATTGCACTCCAGCCTGGGTAACAACAGCGAAACTCCGTCTCAAAAAAAAAAAAAGTCAGAAGTTAGTGGATTATAAATATGAAATTCCTCCCTCCATCCCCTCATCACTGCCTTGAACTATGTCCTTGTCTTCTAATGACATCTCAGGTAGATATCATAGCATTTAGGTTACTTGTGATATGGAAAAAAAAAAAAAAACACTGCAGGCTGATTCAATAAATTGGAAATTTTAATTGCAAAGCATTTCTTCTCAATCAATTGCCAGCCAGGCTTCTCCCGGTACAATTTGCAATGGAGAAGTGTGCTTTCCTACTCTGGCTGTCCCTTTCTACTAGAGTGTGCAGTGGTTTCTTAGAAAGTCTGGGAAGTGTGTGGCCCTATTTAGCCCATTGAGTTATTCAGAAGCTACCACTGGCAGAATTGGTTCTCTAGCAATGGGAATAATAAGGCATGAAAGGTTTTATTCACCACATTTTAATTATATAAAACCCAAAGTTGTCCTTAAGTGTATAAAGAAGTTTCACTCTTTTGAAAGACCACAATAATCCAATGCTGGTTTTAAAAAAGGCAGAGGTTAGGGAATCTGGTATTCATACTACTGTTGATAGACCTATTGAATTCCGTCATGTGCAATTTAATAAATATTTATTAAGTAGGCAGTAGTTCATGATGGAGCTTAAGATTCTGGAAAACAGAAATGTCTATACATACAAGGTCCCTGCCCTTGAGAACCTTACATTCTAGCAGGGGAAAGACACTTAACTGTCTATCACATCTAGTTCTATTTCTTTCATAGCACTTACTCTGAGAAAGGATATTTGAGCTAAGACCTGAAGCATAACAAGGAGCCAAACACTCGAAGGACCTGGGAAAGAGTCTCAAGCAGAGAACAACAATTATAATATAATCTTGAGATAGCAATGCACTTTGAGCTAACAAAAAAACAAAGGAGACCCAACCGGGTTTCAGTTCCCTGAGGGAGATAGTTGACAAGTTAGGAGGCAGCTAGATCATGTAGACCCTTATAGTTATGGGGATAATTTTCTATTTTTTTCCAAGTGCTACAGGAAGTCTTGAAAGTATTTCAATAGGTGATCCAAATGGACTGGTTTGCAGGTTTTAAAAGAAAATATAATGTGAGGAAGCAAGGTAGGAGGCAGGGAGCTCAGGATACAAACTGTTGCCATAGGTCCAAGCAGTACAGTATGATGGCTGGCACGAGGGTGGTGGCATTGGCGAAGTGGAGAAGAGGTAGAACTAATAAGGCACACTGACATACTGGCTATGGAGGATGAGAAATGACAGGAATCATCCTTGATTCCTAAGTTTTGAGTTTAAACAACTGGGTTGATGGTAGTACCATTTACTGAAGTAAGACTGCAGAGAATTGAGATGGTAGTAATCAGGTTTTCAATAAAATAAGTTTGATGAGACCAGAAGATATTTAAGTGGAAAACCAGACAGGCAGTTTGAATACAGTTATAAATTTTGTGGCCATACACAAAAGTGATATTTAGATCTATGGCACTAGATGAAATCATATGAGTAAAGTGTAATAAGAGAGTCCAGAATCTAAGGCCTGAACTATGAGGAACTCCAACACGACTATAACATATTCTGTTCTAATTTTTGTGTAGTAGCTTA
Organism: Callithrix jacchus; assembly: GCF_049354715.1. Classification (NCBI taxonomy): domain Eukaryota; kingdom Metazoa; phylum Chordata; class Mammalia; order Primates; family Cebidae; genus Callithrix; species Callithrix jacchus. The sequence goes on from NC_133524.1 coordinate 148,823,538, forward strand.
CAAGAAAGATGATCTCTCTAAAGAAGGAAACTTGGGGAATTAACTTAATAATAGGCTGTGACATATTCACATAATAAGAGAATTATTTTAATTATCCACCCATTACACGTGGCCACCACAGAATGCTATCTTTCACTCCAACAATTAGAATGCCAAATACAAGGCAAAGCCTTTTTACATGCTGCAGAGAGGTAAGAGAAAGGGTTAAATATTTTTTTCATTAAAGCCCAAAGCAAAACAAATAAAAAGTTAAAATTTGTAACAGAGATTAATAAGACACCTAATTGTTCCCAGGTGTTTGTAGTTCCCTGAATTTTGCTTTAAAATATATCCTATTTATCCTAATACTAGTTATTGTTTATGCATAGTTGATTTAGTAAAGTGTTAACTCTCTATGGAAAAAATGTAAATTAGTGGAAAATCATGATAATTCTTTTTAATTTTGTTGGTCATGCAGAGCTGTTCATGACATGATACTATAACCAAAACACACCTTCCACTTAGCAGCTTATTTAAATTGCAAGAAAATAGGGGTGAAATGAATAGTCTCTGAAATGTTAGTCTTGCATGGCAAAGGTTATACAGAGAGTGCAAATACCTCTTAAAGAATAGCTACTGATTACCACATGTTCTCACTCATAAGTGGTTGTTGAACAATTAGAACACATGGACACAGGGAGGGGAACATAATACACCAGGGCCTGTTGGCAGATGGGAGAGCTAGGGGAGGGATAGTAGAGGGTGGAGAGATTGGGGAGGGATAACATTAGGAGAAATATCTAATGTAGATGAGGGGGGATGGATGCAGTAAACCACCATGGCATGTGTATACCTATGTAACCAACCTGCACAATCTGCACAGGTATCCCAGAACTTAAAGTATGATGAAAAAAGAATAGCTACTAAAGACTCCCCAACATGGAGAAGCACTGCCAAACTAGCAAGCATGAACACAATTAGTCTCTTGGGGTGGAATCACTCTGTAAGAAACATGGATTTTTTTTTTACATATTTGCCTAAGTAAATGATTGATTAAAAACAAACTTACCAGACTGGCATGATGGCTAATGCTTGTAATCCCGGCACTTTGGGATCCCAAGGTGGATGAATTGCTTGAACCCAGGAGTTGGAGACCAGCCTGATCAACATGACAAAACCCCACCTTTACAAAAACTACCAAAATTAGCTGGGCACGGTGGCACTCACCTGTAGTCCTAGCTACTCAGAAGGCTGAGGTGGGAGGATTGCTTGAGCCTGGGAGGCAGAAGTTGCAGTGAGCCAAGATCAGCCCAATGCATTCCAGCCTGGGTGACAGAGCAAGACCCTGTGGTCTTTAGAGCCAAACCATATCACAGGGTCATCACCTAAAGCTCATTTTATAGCTCCCATAATTTCCACGTATTGTGGGATGGATGCCACAGGAGATGATTAAATCATGGCAGTAGGTCTTTCCTGTGCTGTTATCGTGATAGTGAATGGGTCTTGTGAGAGCTGATGGTTTTAAAAATGGGAGTTTCTCTGCACAAGCCCTCCTTTTGCCTGCTGCCATCCACCTAAGATGTGACTTGCTCCTTCTTGACTTCTGCCATGATTGTGAGGCCTCCCCAGCCAGGTGGAACTATAAGTCCATTAAATCTCTTTCTTTTGTAAATTGCACAGTCTCAGGTATGTCTTTATCAGCAGCATGAACATGGACTAATACACCCTGTCAAAAAAAACAAAACCTTATCTTATTTCTATAAGTAAATTCCAAGCCAAGGAATGACAGGAATGGATGAAATGAATTAGCCATATCAAAGTATTTCTTAAAGTGTTGAGTCCATCACAATCTCAAAAATCTATTTTTTCTGAGATTAAAAAAAATTTATCTTACAAAAAATGTTGATAGGAGATTAGTGGTTAAATTGAAGGGGGATACAGTAAAGAGCAAAAGAAAGTTCTTTAATTTTTTTAATGTTTCAAAGAAGTAATTCTACTACTAGTCACATTCTCAGGGACAGGAAGGGTGGTTCAGACCATTTTCTGTTTTTGTCATGGCTACTAGGAAACTCAAAACCAAATTGAAATTTAAATCACAAAAATGATGTCAATCTCTTTGGTATCATTGCATATTTGAAATATCAGAAGCATATTTATTCTTCTATTCCTTGACCCTCATTTTCTATTTTTTGTTGTTGAGTGATAAATGGCATTTCAGAGAGTTAAAATGCCCACCATACCTAGCCTGAAAATCCCAAGCATTTAATCTGTTTTCTCCCCAGATTTGAGTTTCCATGACAAAAGCTTTGGAGGTAATGTGCTGGCCTCAGGTTACTCTGCACAGCATGAAAGAAATGGCCAAAAAGTATATTAATAATGCTTAATATGACTAATTATCAGAGAAATGCAAATCAAAACCACAATGAGATATCACCTCACACCTGGTAGAATGGCTATTATTTTAAAAAAAGACTAAAAATAACAAATGCAGGCAAGGGTGCAGAGAAAGGGGAACACTTACACACTGATTGTGGGGATGTAAATTAGTACAGCCATTACAGAGAACAATATGGAGGTTCATCGAAAAACAATGAATAGAACTACCATATGATCCAGCAATCCCATAACTAGGTATTTATCCAAAGGAAAGGAAATTAGTATATCAAAGAGATATTGGCACCCCTGTGTTTACCGCTGTACTAATCACAATAGCCAAGATATGGAAGCAACTTAAATGCCTTTCAAAGGATGAATGGATAAAGAAAATGTGAGATATATATGCATACACACACCAAGTGGAATACTATTCCGCCATTATAAATAATGAAATACTGTTATTCATGGCAACATAGATGAGCCTGGAGGATATTAAGTGAAATAAGTGAGGCACAGAAAGACAAATATCACATGAGCTCACTCATATCTGGAATCTTACAAAGTTGATCTTACAGAAATAGAAAGTGGAACAGAGGCTAGTAGAGGCTGAAAAGAGTAGAGGGAAGGGAGAGAATGAGAGATTTGTTAAAAGATACAAAATTTCAGCTAGATAGGAGGAATAAGTCTAGCATTCTATAGCACTGTAGTGTTACTATACTTAGCAATGATACATCATATATTTTTAAAGCTAGAATAGAGGATATTGAATGTTCCTAATACAAAGAAATGATAAATGTTTGAGATGATGGATATGCTAATTACTCTGATCTGATCACTAGACATTATATGTATCAAAACATCACTATATACCCCATAAATATGTACAATTATTATGTGTCAATTAAAAATCCATTTTAAAAACATATAGAAAAAAGATATGCTTACTTTCAGGGGGAATTCTCTACTAAAGATGCACATGGCCACGAGTTGTAACCTAAGAGCTTGGGGTAAGTAATACTACCCTGTAGATCCAATATGGTTTACTGAAATCTAAAGCGAAGAACTTAGCATAACGGTTTCATTTACCCGAGCTTTTGAACAGATAACTTTAGGTTTTATTATTAAACAATGGTTAGCGTGAAAGTTTTTGTTACTGATTGAGAACAGACACCTGTATGTTTTCAAAACCAGTCAAGAGATTAGTAGAGCTGATGTTCTATTATGAAACTTCATTTTGAGAACCATGGTTAAGATTTAAGTTCTACTCTTGGCCTGACTCTCTGCATTGCTGATCTCAACCCTAGCCTGAACCCCACCTCTTGCATTCCCCATCCCCTACACTTTTGTGTATACACACACACACACACACACACACACACACACACTCTCACCCCACATATCCCTACTCTTGTTCACCCAGGGTTAAAGCTGGGAAATTTACATGGTTTTCTGGCACCAGTTCACACATCTATTTTCTGCCTTGGATTCTATCCAAATCAGGAGTGAAAGAAATTATGAGGAAGGCAGAAAGAGAATGGAGGAGTTGGAAGCTAAGGAAATGAAAAACAATAGAAGTAGTGCAAAGAGGTAACACAGAAAATGCCTCCGAAAGAGGATGGCGATGTGACGTAACAAAGAGAATACTGGGTAAGGGCCTAGAGACCTGGAATTGACTCTTAGCTTTGTTATGGTCCCCATGTGTGACTTTGGACATAGCTGTACCATTCTTTGGTGCTCAGTTTGCTTTTTTGTAAAATGATAATTGGTGGGAATTTTCCATCCCTAATTTTTACTTTATGGTAGTGTAAAATCCAACAAGATGAAGACATGTGTAAAAATATTTTGCAAATCATCAAGAGCCAAACCCATCTAAGGCATTAGTGATAACAGACTTAAGTAGGAGCCATAATAATCAGAACAGAAATGGCAGTTCTTTTTATCTTTTCCTTATATATTCTTTATAACCCACTGTTATCATTTAGAAAATTCCTGTGATGTAGTCATTTAGCAGACTCTGATTTTATTTATCCTTTTCCCAGTTTCTACTTCAAGCCGATCTTTGTAGGCTAACATGCCCTGGGTACCTCTTCCAAAGGCAAAAACAAGAGAGAGCTGATTACTAGATTACTTTGTGTTATGTTGCCTAAGTACATATATTGGTAATATTCCCTTAATTGCATACTGTACATCCCTGGGCACACATATATGATTAAATACAAAAATGCAAATACATACATGCCCAAACTTGTCCATGCACACACCCACATTGCCCCACTGTGAATTCCTCACCCTCCTTTTTACACCTAGCATGTAACGCAATAAAGAGGTGACATGGTCCTTGGGAAAGAAAATCTTGCAATCTAGGTCACACTGTTAACTTGCTCACCCAGAGCTTATTTTACCTAATGAGATGCTCCACCGATTTCACATGTTGTGTTTCTATTTTAACATGAATTGAGGCAGAACTAAATCATCTTAAAGCATCTGTCGATAGGCAGTTATCCAGCCACTTAGCTTCACGTTCTTCAGAACTCAGTGTTATCATTTGGAATCGTTTTGTGATCCATTTATATAACAGCCTCTAAGTTTTCCTTATCTTTCTTCCATTTTCTCCTTCAAACTGATCTTTGTAGGCAAACAGGCCCTGATGATCTGATTTCATTGGGAAGCAAAGCAAAGAGAGGAACCTGATTATTAGATTACTTTGTGCCACATTTGATAAGGAAAAACTGATTTAAGAATTCCTTGGATTTATACAAGGTACTTTGAAAATAGCCCAGGGCTAGTTATGTGATCATGGGTGTGACTTAACTTCCCTTTATTTCTTCTATAAACTAGTGATAACATTCATGATGTAGTCAGTCAATTTGGGGTATAGTCATTCGAGCAATTAGAAATCAACTTAATCATGTTCTTATTAGCCCCATTTCTGTCTATCTTGCCCATGAAGATATCATGAAAGGCTTTGTCAGATGCTGTGTTGAAATCCAGATACACTCTGTTCAACATTTATCTGATCTATGAGTATAATAAAGAACCCAATCAAAACTTTTAAAAAAAGAAAGAGAGGACGAAAATGAAATTGTTTGGAGTGATCTGTACTCCGTAACCACATGCAATCTCCTTCTGATGGTCACCTCATTCCGCAAGTGCCCACAAAACTTGTATTTCCATTTGGACAGTTTCTCAGTAATGGACTTCAAACTAACTGGTAGGTACTTTCTAAAAATGACTCGTCTCATTTTTAAAATAAAACAACAACCTTTTCCCAGTTATGACTTCTCCTCCTCAAAACAGTTTCTTGCAAATCCTAAAGAGGAGTTCACAGCTGAAAAGAGAGAGGAATCTGAAGGAAGTAACTCATGGATGCAAATCCCCAGTCACCGCTTACCTGCCATAAGAGCACCTTCAGTTCCTCTTAAGGAGTCTTGCGGCCCTTGAGGGTCAGTGGCAACACCACTTGGGAGGTCCTGAGGAGACCTTGAAGTCACTTAGAGGACCTGTAGCTGGTTACACACTTTTCATTTTCATTTTCATTTCAACCAGCATTCAGAGAGGACCTACTTTATGCCAAGGTCCTGTAGACAGTGTAACTCCTCTCAGAGCTTACTGCCTTGTAGGAAAGACAGATATGTGAGCAAATAAATATAACCCAGTTGTTAGTGAATCTAAAGAACTAAAAAAAGAAGTATGGTCTCACCTCACTCAATCTTTTTATATTTATGGTTGCTTTTATTCTAGCTGAGGATGGGGCTAGGTAGGGCCTGGTTCACTTCAGGACAAAACAGGCTGGATGAGAAGAAGATCTGAAAAAGTACTGGATTAATGGAGCAGGACAGGTACATAAAATACAGGCTCTTTTATAGGTTCTAGAAGGCAAAGGTGCTGTATAGTGATTGCTACAGCTTAGAGAAGTGGAATGACAAGGGTCTAAGCATCTCAACAGGTGGCCCAAGTACAATAATGAAAAATGTACAAGTGGGCAACACTTATATTCCAAGAAAGTAAGGTGTCAGCATCAGGGAATTTCACTAGCAGGTACTAAGCCCAGCTGCCAGGCTTGAGTTTAAGGGAATTTCTCCATTTAGCAATCATCCTGCCTACAATACATTATGTGCTAATAAAACTGACAATTAAACCAATATAGTCTGCCTTACTGCACCTTTGAAAGTCTAGTGCTCCTCATGGAATAATAGGTCTCAATTCTAGAATGATCTGCAGATACAAGTTAGGATACCTCCTAAGCATGTAGCAAAAATGTGGTGGCTGCCAGATGACCCTAAAGGTTGACTCCATGCCTATAGACATTTTTCCTGAAATCTGCCCTGAGCTGAAGCCCATGTGAATATGTCCATTGAGAGCTTCAAAACTGAGTGCAACAACAAAAGAAACTATCATCAGAGTGAACAGGCAACCTAAGAATAGGAAAAATGTTTGCAATCTATCCATCTGACAAAAGTCTAATATCCAGAATCTACAAGGAACTTAAATTTACAAGAAAAAAAAACAAACAACCCTATTAAAAAGTGGACTAAAAGCATTAACAGAAGCTTCTCAAAATAAGCCATTTATATAGCCAACAAACATATGAAAAGAAAGTTCAACATCACTAGTCATTACAGAAATGCAAATCAAAACCGCAATGAGAGACCATCTCACACCAATCAGAATGGTGATCAATAAAGTCAGGAAACAACAGGTACTGATGAGGCTGTGGAGAAATAGGAACACTTTTACACTGTGGGTGGGAATGTAAATTAGTTCAACCATTGCAGAAAACAGTGTGGACATTCCTCAAAGACCTAGAACTAGAAATGCCATTTGACCCAGCAATCCCATGACTAGGTATATACCCAAAGGAATATAAATCATTCTGTTATAAAGATACATGCATGCTTATGTTCACTGCAGCACTATTCATAATAGCAAAGGCATGGAATCACCCCAAATGCCCATCAATGATAGACTGGATAAAGAAAATGTGGTGCATATACACCATGGGATACTATGCAGGTATAAAAAGGAATGACATAATGTCCTTTGCAGGGACATGGATGAAGCTGGAAACCATCATCCTCATGAAACTAACACAGGAACAGCAAACCAAACACTGCATGTTCTCACTTACAAGTGGGAGCTGAACAATGAGAACAGATGGACACAGGGAGGGAAACAACACACTGGAGCCTGTTGGGAGGAGAGGAGACCATCAGGATAAATACCTAATGAATTCTGGGCTTAATACCTAGGTGATAAGTTGACACGGCAAACCACCATGTCACACATTTACCTATGTAACAAACATGCACGTCCTGCACATGTATCCCAGAACTTAAAATACACTTTTGTTTTAAACCCTGAGTACAAGAGCCCAAACCACTGGAACTATGGACAAGAAAAAAGAGGGTAAAAGTTACATATATTACTGGTTTGCATTTGGAGGGGATGGGCAGGGAACCAGGAGAGGGTAAGAAAAAAGAGGATGTGTATTTTGAATCAATTTCCTAAGTTCTCCTTTCTCATCTATACATACTCAGTTGAGAATCAGTGGTACAGTTAAATAATTTTATTCAATACCAATATCTTTATCTGAGGATATTGGGGTGTTTGGTATTTGGAGAAGGGACTGGAAAAACCATCTTACCTGGAGTGACATTCAGTGGAGGGAAATCTAGTCACTTTTCAAAAAAAATTTAAAACCCTAAGCCTTACATAAAGTATATAAATACTATCATTTAACAATAATAGGCTTATCAGCAAAGTTCTATTGAGGCTTGAGCACCATGAGTCAGAATTTCTTTCAGCTAGAAATTAAGTCCCAATTGGAGATGGGTCCAGACAAACACTGACACACTACCACTCACTCTCATTCCCCACAGTTTTCTGACAAACCCTAAGGCTGAAAAGTCTAAGGACATTTTCTGAAAGATTTTAAAGGAGCTTATAAATGTCATTAAGTTACTCTAAACCCAGATTTGTTGGAAGGAGAGCCCCAGAATCACTTCCTGGGGCTGGTCTCTGGCATGAATGTACTGGCCTGGGAGTGAACTTCTGGTACTGGCAGTTGGGTAGTGCCAGGTCTGATGGATCATCTGAGTGTGCATGCTGACCTCCACTCAGGAACCTGGCCACTAGTTTGTTACTTTCTCTTGAACTCAGCTAAGAGGCTTACTGTATTTTACACAGCATTCCTGAGTGTTTTTTAGCAGCAGGGCTTCTGTGGAACGTTTAGTTGACCATATGTCCAGAGACATACGTTCAACTTTTAAAAATGAGAAGGAAAAAGTACCCTTGTGTTGTTATAAAAGCAATACTAAACATTAAGCGTGTTTTGGCAGATATAGAGATGTGCCACTCAGAACCCATTTTAAGAAAGGACCTGCTGCCCAGATGCAAGTTGACATGGAGCCTTAGTTTACCTATAACAATTTCCTGGATCCTTAATATGATATATGTGCCAGTTTGGCTTCTTTGGGAAACAGGCAATGTGATAGAATTAGGAGCACAAAAAAAATGTCTGTGAAGTAGTATCTGTGAAAATAAAATGGGAAAAGGTAATAGATCATTGCAGCAGCAACCCTAAGAAAAACTCAGATCATTTGATTTCATGGTTACTACATGCCTGTGTTGCTGGGGTCTCCTTGATGATCTGACTTAAGCTTACAAATGAACACCTGCTTCACCATCCCTCAAGCTTCAGCACTGTGAAGCAGGGGGACCAAAGTGAGTTCCTGAGAAATGTATGGAGGACCCCTATACCCACAGACAACTTTCACTTATCTCTGAAATTCTGACTATTACTGATAATAAATGATGATGAAGATACTTGACATTTAAATGTCATTATATTTTTTCTTCAGCAATATTTGATGATTTAAAAAGTTATTAATTGATTGTAACACTTACAGGGATGATGTGCCTTTGTAAAGGATAACCAAAAAAATAAATAAATAAGAGTAGATTCCATGTGATTGCAGGGGGTATCTAAGATATTTTTTTTCACTTTGATTTCTGGAGAATAACAACCTAACAAGGATTGTAACCACGTTCGAAATACTGGTGATGTCCACCGAGATCACAGATCCATTGTAGAAACTGACGCTTATGCATTCCCAGGCAAAAGCAGAGAAGGATACAATAGAACAAAGGACAAATGGAAAGAAAAACAGAGACAGAGACTGACAGAGTCAGGGAGGCAGAACCTGATGTAGGCTCAGGAGGGGACCTCAACCTGATGTTTGTCTTCATCCAACCAGGTGTACATATGGTGTATAGAAAATGAAATACACTTTGAAAGTAAAGAATATGATGGAAATAGGTAATGAGGTGGGAGAGTACAGGAGATAAGCATTTTTTTTACTTTTTTTCTTTAAATCTATAGTATGAAATACAATACTGAAAGAAGGGCAAGGCTCGATGCATAGGTAGTGGGTAGTATCTACCATAAAATTTTCCCACCATCCTTCCCCCCAGCATTCTGTTTGTCTAGGGTCTGCTCTCACTCTCATCCTTATCACCTTCTACAATTCAATTCACACAGATAACTGGACACTCTCTAGATTCCTGCCTTTGCTTAGATAAAGAACTCATTCCATCCCAAGACCACCATCTCATCCAAAACTCTCACTGGACACATGGGGAAAGAAAGTCTCAAAGACAAATGAGACAGACTTGTCTAAGGTCACACAAGTACCATTGAACAGATGATCTAGGAATACAGTTCAGGTCCCTAGGGGGCTGGAACTTCAGGCAGACATAAAGGTTCTTCTGTGTGCACAAACTTACTTGTATGGAGGGCTGGGAAGCATAGCTAAACTGGGTACCCCAAAAGGATAAAATAAGTAGGTATTTGCAAATAAGTTCTATATATCACTCTATCCCCAAATGTTCTTAAAGGCATGTGGTCATCACAGCATTTGTTACATTGAAGCAGCAAGGATATGAGTACATTTTACACTGGGAATCCTCATTTCCATTCCCAAGGCAATTAAAAGCTGGTATGCCTTCTCTATTCTCATTCATATTCTTTCTCTCTCTCTCTCTCTCTCTCTCTCTCTCTCTCTCTCTCTCTCTCTCTCTCTCTCTCTCTCTCCAGCTTCATACAGTTACATCCTTGTCATTGACCTAAAGGAATTTATATTACCCTGTTGACAAGCAGAGTCTCTGACTGAGCTAGATGCTTGTCTGAAATGTCTATTTAGAAGGTGAAAAATGTGGTACATATACACCATGGAATATTATGCAGCAATCAGAAATGATGAGTTTGTGTCATTTGTAGGGACATGGATGAATCTGGAGAACATCATTCTCAGCAAACTTACACAAGAACAGAAAATGAAACACCGCATATTCTCACTCATAGGCGGGTGATGAAAAATGAGAACACATGGACACAGGGAGGGGAGTACTAAACACTGGGGTCTATTGGGGGGAAAAGGGGAGGGCCAGTGGGAGGGGGAGGTGGGGAGGGATAGCCTGGGGAGAAATGCCAAATGTGGGTGAAGGGGAGAAAGGAAGCAAAACACACTGCCATACGTGTACCTACGCAACTGTCTTGCATGCTCTGCTCACGCACCCCAAAACCTAAAATGCAATAAAAAAAAGAAGTTGTTACGAACCGAGTTGTGTCCCTCCAAAATTCTTATATTGAAGTCCTAACCCCTGTACTTCAAAATATGTCTGTATTTGAAGATAAGGCCTTTACAGAGATGATCGAGTTACAGTAAGGTCATTGGGGTGGACATTAATGCAATCTGAGTAATGTCCTTATAAGAAGAGGAGATTAGGACACAGACATATACAGAGAAGAGATCAAGTGAAGACACAGGGAGGAGAGAACGACCATTGCCAAGGCAAAGAGAAAGGGCTCAGAAGATAGCAACCCTGCCCACGCCTTGATCTCAGATTTCTGAGTTCCAGAACAGCAAGACAATGCATTTCAGTTATTTAAGCTATCCTGTCTGGAGCACTTTGTTTTGGCAGACCAAACAAACTCATAGAGAGGTCCTCAAGGAGGAACAAGGACTTCATTAAGATCCCTAGACAAGAACAAGGACTTCATTAAGATCCCTAGAGAGGATGGGAAAACCTCTTACTTTCACTTCAGTGAGGGCAGGCACTTGCATGAAAATTTAAATTTTTTTTTTCTTTGCAAAGGGAATGCTGCTGCTGCTGCTGCATGCTCTCTTCCTCTACTCTGCCACCATTACAATCAATTTGTTACAGGCTTTTCTCATGACTTACATTTCACTAGGTCTGCAAATTCAAACAATGAGCTCTGTGTATTAGAATTCATAAGAAAATTTTGAGTGAACAAACCTATGTGACCAATAGATGCCGTATCAGACTGGGCACCAGAGCTCTGGCTGGGAGTCTTCTCCAAGTAGTGGGAAGAACCGCAACTCGAGAATAAGGGCAACTAAATGAGCCTCCCAGAATTAGAAGGTCCTTTTGTTTAAACCAGTAGTTTTTAGCCCATGATGTATTACGAGCCCTGCATGCAAAGTGGGTCCTGGGTTCCTGAGTCACTGAATGTCAAATGTGTGAGATGCTGAGGTGGTGCTGGTAAAGTTGCCAATTAATTCTGTGCAAAAAGGTATTTACATAATCATTTTCCACCTTAGGCCTAGCCTGATGTTCTCGAGTTTCTGACAGTCTGGGGCCTCCTCACAAGCAACTTACAGCAAAGTTACTAGCCTATTTGTTTGACAGCAACTGGCTATATTTATCTTCTATTTTTCCCCCACCCCGTCTCGCCCCATATTAGTTTCTTATTGCTGTGTAACAAATTTCCACAAGTGCAGCAGCTATAAATAGCACACATTTATTTTCTCAGTTTCCTTGGGTTGGGGGTCTGGGTACAGCTTAGCTGGGTCCTCTCTTGGGGTCTCACAAGACTGCAATAATGGTGTCTGTCAGGCTGCATTCTCAACTGGAGCTTAATGTACTCTTCCAAGCCCCCATAGGTTCTGGCATGATTTGTTTCCTTGTGCAGCATGACTGAGGGCCCTGGCTTTTGCTGGCTCTTAACTGCAGGCTTCCCTCAAGTCCTAGAGGCTGATGCAGCTCACAACATGGCTTGCTTCTTCTAGGGCAGTGGGTCTCTCCCAAACATTGTAACATAATCATAGAAGTGATATCCCATCATCTTTGCCGTATTTTATTGTTTAGAATCAAGTCTCAGGTACCGTCCACACTCTACCGGAAGGGATTATACAAAAGCATGACTCATTGCAAGTCCCCTTTGGGTATGTCTACCAGTCCCACCTATCCCCCACTGGCTCACCTCCTAGAGGGTTAGGGTTATTCCTAGATGACAGCAAGCGTTGAGGCTGCTGACAGCTTCTACTCCAATACCACCAATGGAGTTTGGGGTGGGGGGCACTAAACATGCCCCTTGTTATCATGTTCTGCTTTCATAGTTGTAGTGCCAGGTGAATTTCTTCGTGGTTGTCACTATCTTTCCAGGTAAGTCACATGTGGATTATCACCTGTTGGTGTATTCAAAGCTCAGAACCAATCCCACAATATCACATGGACCAGGAGCATCAGCATCCTATGAAAACTTGTTAGAAATTCAAATTATCTGGCTCTACACCAGACCTACTGAGTCAGAAACTCTAGAGTGCAGCCCAGTAATCTGTGTTTTAACAAGTCCTCTAGGGCATGCTGATGCATGCTCAAGGTTGAGTACCATTGAGTTCAGAAATAGGCTTTATAGAGAAAGAAGAACTCTAATAGCCAAGGAGCATATGAGAAAAGAAAATTTAGCTTCCCCTGCATATTAGTCCAGTAGTGCTGCCATAACAAAGTACCACAGATTGGGAAGAGTAAGCAACAGAAATGTATTCTCTCATAGTTCTGGAGGCCAGAAGTCCGAGATCAAGGTGGCAGCAAGATTGGTTCCTTCTAAGGGCTCCCTCTTTGGCTTATAGATGGCATCTTCTCCCTTTGTGCTCATTTGATCTTCCTTCTATGTCACATGATCTTCCTTCTATGTGTGTCTGTGTCCTAATCATCTCTTTTATAAGGCATCAGTTAGATTGGATTAGGGCCCACCATAGTGACCTCATTTTACCTTAATTGCCCCCTTTAAAGACCCTATTTCCAAATACAGTCACACTCGGAAGTATTTGGGAGTTAAGACTTCAACTTTAAGATGCTAATTATTTCTAGGAATTGTTTGGGAATGCCAATAGCTCAGCACTGGGAGATCTTTGGACACGTGGGATGTTGTCAGTCTCCTGCTAGAGGAGGAACTGCTGGTCCCATTAGAAGCAGAACTTAGAGATAATATACCCTCTGGAAGAATGGAACTGGTAGTTCCAACTAACTGGTTGTCCGCAACCCCCAGAGTGAGCTCCCAAAATAACATTTAGGTAATGCTGTCTATGGCATTTGCTAGGGTTTAAATGTGTCTCCCAAAGTTCATGTGTTAGAAATTTAGTCCCCAATGCATTAAGAGGTGGAATCTTTAAGAAGTAATTAAGTCATGAAAACTTTGCCCTAATAAATAGATTAAAGTTATTATCTCAGGAATAGGCTTTTTATAAAAGAGAAGAGTCCCTCACCCTCACCCTCCCCTCACCCTCCTCTCCCCCTCGCCCTCCCCCTCCCTCACTCCCTCTCCCTTCTGACATGGGATAATGCAGCAAGAAGGCCCTCACAAGAGGTAGCCCCTTCATCTTGAACTTGTTAGCCCCTAGAACTGTAAGACATAAATCTCTCTTTTTTACAGATTACTCAGTCTCAGTATTCTGTTGTGGCAACACAAAACAGACTATGATAGCACCACATTAGCAGGCCTCTCTTGGCCTCTCTGGTTTATGAAGACAAATAAAGTCACACTGACAGCAATAATTCAAATTTCACTGACATGTTTCCTGCAAAGTCCACCTCAAGCATTTTTAGGTGTCTCTTCTGTGCTCACAATTTGTTCCCACTGGAATGACTGCTGCACCCCTGGGCCATGCTGTTCCCTCCATGCTGCTGCTCCAATAAGCACTCCACCCCACTGCTCTGCTAGCCACAAGAGTCCAACAGTGTCTTCACTCTTCTGCCAGAGCTCATGCTACTGCTATTAAAGTATATATAGCCTTCCCTCGGTATTGTGAGGGATTGGTGTCTCTGTCTAGACTCCCTCAGATCCCAAAATCCACAGATGCTCAAGTCCCTTAATGTCAATAGTTGTTATACTGCATTGCTTAGAGAATAATGACAAGAATAAGTCTGATTATGTTCAATGCAGATGCAACTATCCTTTTAAAAATATATATTTTGATCAGAAATTACAGAACTAAATGTTAGTTTTGAAAAGTAGGGAAGAATGTCTCTCTCCCCTTTGTGTTGTACTGTTATTCAATCTCACGTTTCTTTCAAAGCCCACTGAAGAGGAGCTTTTTTATCCAGTTTGAAAGATCACATATTGTGTCACGTGTCTCTTAGACCAATAAGCTATGGCCAAGGGGTCAGGGTCACATCAGCCTCACTCTGTGATCACAAAGTAGAGAGACATCTCAATGGTTTTTTTCTTTTAATATTTGGCATGTGTTTATTCTATATTTGCAGTAGAATCATATTTTCAATTTTTTGAAAATGATATATTATCAAAACTATAATTAAATTCAGTTTATGTTTCATCTTTATTTTAGACATTCACACTGTTGTGCAACCATCACCACCGTCCAGAACTGTTTCCTCATCTTGCAAAACTGAAACTCCACTCCCATTAAACACTAACTCCTCATTCCTCTGTCCCCTCAGCCCAAGGCAACCACCATTTTTTTCTGTATATGAATTTGACTACTCTAGTATCTCATATAAGTATAATTATACAGTATTGGTCCTTTTCAAGCTGGATCATTTCACCTAACATAATGTCCAGTTGACTTTTACACTCTCCCATTATACTAACAGAATTGCAAACAGATGCACATCTCTTTATCTCATAAATTTTTTTGAATGCCTCAGTCCTATCACTCCTCCAATTATAGACTTGTCCCTCTCTTCCTCTTACTTGACTACTTGCTGTCTAAGCAATTGCACTCTGGTTTCCATGCCACTCTCCATATTCACCAATCGCCTCCTAATCAATAAATTTAATGGATTTCCTCATGAAAATTCATCTATCTTGACATTTCCATAGAATTAAACAGACAGTATATTGTTTATGCAAGAATGTTATAAATATTATTGAATGGAAGAACATTTCATCTCCATTTTAAAGTTGGAGAAACTGAGCATCAGAATTTCATTTGTTTATTCACAAAACAAGTATGTTTTCAGTTCCTCTGATACTCGTCCTACTACTGGGTACTGAAGAAAGAACAACGAGCACCACAGGCATTATGTGTGCAAAATATTGCACACAAGTATAGAATTACCAATTGTAGTTAGTATGGATAGCTTTTTTCCCGAAATATTTTTGATCTGCCATTGGTTGAAGCCACCAGTAGAATGCACCAATAGAATAGATTGAATGTACCAATAGAATAGAAGGTACACGGTTGCCAAGGGTTCACAGTAATACCTGATTCAGATTGAAAGTGAAGTTCAGGGAAGATACCTTTTAAGAGGTAATATTGGTGGAGGGGGAGAATGAGAGACAGCAATCCAGGCAAACAGAACTGGTCACCTTTGGGAAACTGAAAAAAGACCAGAGTGAAGCAGAGACAGCAAGCAAGAAAAGGACAATAGAAGAGGCTCTACAAGACAACAGAATTTCATCCTAAGGGCAATAGGGAGACTTAAAAGACTTTTAATCAGCATAATGACAAAACAAATCTGAACATGTGAGTATGAACAGCTTCTCACCCTCTTTGCCTATACTATACCCCAACAAGGACAACTGAATTTGGGAATTGCTGATTGGTTAGGTCTTTGTTTCTTGTTTGTTTGTTTTTTGTTTGTTTGTTTTTCCTTTTTCGAGATGTAGTTTCACTCTTGTCAACCAGACTGGAGTACAGTGGCACCATCTCAGCTCACTGAAACCTCCACCTCCTGGGTTCAAGTGATTCTCCTACCTCAGCCTCCAGAGTACCTAGGATTACAGGTGCCTGCCACCATGCCAGGCTAATTTTTCTACTTTTAGTAAAGATGGGGTTTCACCATGTTGACCAGGCTGATCTTGAACTCCTGAACTCAGGTGAATCTGCCCACCTTGGCCTTTCAAAGTGCTGGGATTACAAGCGTGTGCCACCACACCCAGCTGGGTCTTTGTTTTTCTTTCCTGAGATACTCCAACACTTAAAGGTTAGGTAAAGGAGAAGGAACCACAAAGAGCCCTAAGAAGAATCCAGACTGGTAAAGAGATGCTGGGAATAACTCATACTATTAAAATGTCCATACTACCCAAACTGACATACAGATTCAATGCAATCCCCATCAATGACATTTTTCACAGAAATAGAAAAAAATGTCTAAAATGCATAAGAAATCACAAAGATCCTGAATAGCAAAGGCAATCATGAGCAAGAAGAATAAAGCTGAAGTCATCACACTCACCGATTTCAAAATACACTAAAAAAAAACTATACTAATCAAAACAGTATGGTACTGGCATAAAAATAAAAATAGACTAATAAAACAGAATTGATAGCCCAAAAATAAATCTGCACATTTACAGTTCATTTATCTTCAACAAAGTTGCCAAAAATACATAACAGGGAACGTTTTAAGATAAAGTTATGTACAGCATTCTATGGGGACACAAAAGAGGATCACAGCACTCAGCCTGGGAACTCAGGGTAAGTTTCACAAAGCTTAGCCTTTTATGGGCCAATAGAAGCTAGACAGATGAAGAAGGGTAGAAAGTGGACCAAGAAGAAAGAAAAGCCTGTGCAGTTATATGGAGGTATGAATGAGCATGGCATACTCAGATAACTCTAAGAAATGTTGTGCCAATGTATATAATTGTGGACAAGACAGACACTGACACTAGAGAGAGAGCAAGAGACTAGGGCCAGATCATAAAAAATTAAGGAGGATGAGCTTTAGAATGAATCGAAGAGGGTAGGAGTGGGATGAGGCAACTTTGAAGGATATTTTAGGTGTGTCTTGATTTGGCCATATTTTGCATTTTTAAAATATATATATTAAAGGTTTTTAAGCAAAAGTATGTGCATTGGGCTTTTGAAAATCAAACAATATAAAGAATAATAATGCAAAGTAACATTTCCCTGTATGACCCCGGTCCTACTCTCCAGAAGGACTCCTTTGAAGCCTTTTAGCTGATTCTAATTTTCATCTTCTGGAGACTCAAACCACATCTCTAAACCATCTGCTTGTACAACTCTTGGGTGTTTTATCATTTTCAATGGTATTTATTGATAGTTCTGGAAGACAAGGCTTTTAACTCAGTAGCATCACCCCCATACACGCACTCTTTCTCCCTCCTTTCCCATACAACTACAGACCATTTTTGCCTTCTTTATGTGTTGCCTTTACCTAGCTATCTGAACTCTCACTATCCAATAGTTGGCTATAACCCTTTGTAAAAGTGTCTATCCAAAATTTAGTCTCTGAAGTGAGAATTTGCTCTAGTGAATCCTCATGGAATGTCAGCCAAAATGTTTAGGTTGTGAATTACTCCTGCATGAGGTTAGAACCTTGTCTAAATATGCTAGGCATTATTGTCATTATCATTCTCACCATTACTCTAATGATTTTGCTTTTAATGGGTCCCAGCATTTACTTCTCCCAGGTTCCTAGGAGAACTACCAAACCTGGGTCATATTTAGATATTATTTGTAATGTGCCATTACATTGTTTATTTTTATTACACTACATGTCATTGAAGGGCACAGAGAAAATCAAGTTCAGAGCCAATACTCTACAGTGGTATTGCCTATTGCTCACAAATATACTCACTAATGAGCTCCTTAGCTGTTGAATAATTAGGTAATTGGTGTTTACAATGTTTTATATCATGCAGAAATCTTTGTTTGGTTGTTATATAAATGTTTCAGGGTATTCTAGTAATGTCTAGAAAAAGTGGGTTGGGGTCTTTGAATGGGCTGTAAATGCAATGTTGTTTTTTTTTCAGTCAAATTATGAAAAATGCTGCTGCTATCTGGATATTTGCTTTCCAATATGTTTTCAGAAGTGAGCTAGATTCAGATCATGAGGAATTCCTGTACTTGTACTTGTATTTCTTATTCCTTGAGCTATGAAATCCCTTGACTCTCCATGTAAAATGAAGATGTAACACCCTTACTTATTCCCTTTGTTTCTTCTCTCCTTTGACCAAATCTTTAGTTAGCTGAAATTGCCTTCAGCAATAATCCTGTCAGTCAAGTTAGCCAGAAAATACTTATTCTTGATACTTCCTCTTACTAATTTTCTATCCACTTATGCCCCCTCCCCCACCCTGATCCTTGATTATAAATCCCCACTTGTCCATGCTGGAGTCTGAATCCAGTCTCTCTCCTCCACTGCAAGACTCCATTGCAGTGGTCCCTATACCTATCGCCACTTACTCTCTTGGATGAGGTCTGCCTTACCAACTTTAACAAGTGTCATGAATAATTTTTATCACTTTCTGTTCCCTGCCTCTCTAACTTATATTCTTTTGTTGTCAAGATTGATAACATTTAGGTTCTGTTTTGCAAGTCTAAAAGTGCTTTGTCTATAGTTGGTTCTAAAAGTTGAAAATCAATATATGGTAATTACATTAATATAACTATTAAATATTGCTTGCTGTACAACTCAGTAATGTATTATATTATTTTTCTAATACTACATTTTTGCCTTCCTGAAGGATTTATTTGCATTTCTTGTTTTCTTGATTTGCCTCTATCATCTCCTTCTTAGGATAATCCATATTCCTAAGGATCCAAATAAATCTCCTGAATCCCGTTTATTTCCAGATGCTCCTTTCTGAATCCTTTGTCCTCCTGCATCCATGGTGACCGGGTGTTCTCTAAGCCACTTGCCCAACTGTCATCCCAAGACTCCCTTTCATTGATCTCCTTGATTGGATTGAACGTTTTCTGATTCTCATGTTTTTCTTTTCCTAGATTTATATCTCTTTTTTTTCAGGATTGAAGTTCTTCTCTGGATTCCTAGGCATATTGTTTTGTTTTTTGTTTGTTTTGCTTTATTGCATTTTAGGTTTTGGGGTACATGTGAAGAACATGCAAGATAGTTGCATAGGTACACACGTGGCAGTGTCATTTGCTGCCTTTCTCCCCATGCTATCCCTCCCCAACTCCACCCTCCAATGTCCCTCCCCTATTCCCCCAATAGGCCCCAGTTTGTATTGCTCCCGTCCCTGTGTCCATGTGTTCTCATTGTTCAACACCCGCCTATGAGTGAGAACATTTCATTTTCTGTTCTTGTGTCAGTTTGCTGAGAATGACGTTCTCCAGGTTCATCCATGTCCCTACAAAGGACACAAACTCATCTTTTTTGATTGCTGCGTAATATTCCATCGTGTATATGTGCCACATTTTCCCAGTCCAGTCTATCATCGATGGACATTTTGGTTGGTTCCAGGTCTTTGCTATTGTAAATAGTGCTTACTCAAGGAACATACTGAGAAAAGGTGCATGGGGATTGAATTTAATAAATTCCTGATCATCTAAAAATGCCTCTATTATACCCTCACACTTAACTGATCACTTTCGAGATATGGAATACTAAGTCAAAGAGAATTTTCCCTCAGATTTTGGAGATCTTGTTCTTTCGATTGTAACCTGTTTCACCACCTCTTTGGATACATTTAGAATCTGCTCTTTATCACTGGTGCTTTGCAATTTCATGCTAATATGCTTTGACTAATTTTTAATTTTTATTTGCTATACTGGGTGCCTGGTACTCTTTCAAACTTAAGATTGATATTTTTTCTTCAGCTTAGGGAAATTCTATTCAATTACTAGTTTGGTGATTTTCTCTTATCCATTTTCTTCTGTTATTTATTTATGGAATTCTTATTAGCCATATGGATTCAGAAATGTCACCTTGCTCTGAAGCCATTTTTATTGTAACTGTACACTTAACATCCTATAGTGAGGGGGAGCAGATACTTTACACCCTGAGATAAACTAACAGAAACCAGGGACACCCTACCTAGTTTTAGTCCCCCAAAAGAAGGCAATCCTTAAGCCTTTCCTGAAAGTTACTGCAGCCCTTTAAAAAATTATAATAATGTGAGAAAAGTATTGTTTTCCACCATAAACTAAATGTAAATTCAGCAACTTCTAGTTTTGTTAATCTAATCTTCTGGTTTTTGTTTTTCTTCTCCCCCACTTTAAATACTTGTCATTATTTTAGAGCCTCGACTGCTTTGCAAACCTTTTCTACAATTAAACTTCTTTGCTTACTGAAAGTTTTAATCCCTGAGGCTTCTTCTCTTACTCATATAACAGACTTAATCACACAACAAGGAATAATGGAGATTATGGTATAATTCTAGTTCTGTGTAATTTGGGGTACTCTAGTTATTTAAATTTACCATCTTTTTTAAAATTAATTTACAATATTCCCTAGATATGAATAATTCTCTAATAGAACTTTTCACAAAAAGACTTGTGGCCTAAAATTTAAAGGGAAAAATATATCAGGGTTACTAAATTTACAGTTTAGTTGCTTATGATAAAAAAATGAATTTGCTAACATGACAGTTCACGTATATTCAGAAAGTTCCATAGGTAATATACCAGAACTCTAGACCCTCAGTAGAAAGTCTACATGATGTACAAGGGAACTGCTTTGTCATGTATTTATACAAGATATTTAAACATGAAACAGCAGCTGTTACATGTTAAAAAGGAGCTGATTGAAGAAAAGGGAGCCCTACTATTTTACTTTGGAGGTATCAATGCCAACATAGCAGGACTTCCTGACAACCACTGGTTACAGAGAAAATAGTTTGTTTGCTGAAATCTGATGAAAAAGTAACCAAACTGACATGCCTTGAGTTTGAGAGCGTTTCTTACACACAATTGCTGTCACTCTATTCCAGGGGAGATGCCAATTGCATTGCTTCACTGCTACATTTGTAGATCAGAGGTTTAAAAAGAAATGTTTTTCAAGTGATTGCATAAATCAGCAAATGCTTTCAAGAGTATTAGAAATATATATATTGCATATATATATATATATTGCATATACACACACACACACACACAGCAGTCTTCTTTTTCCTACTTTGTGTAGAACATGCAGGTTCTCATTTTTCATCACCCGCCTATGAATAAGAATATGTGGTATTTCATTTTCTGTTCTTGTGTCAGTTCGCTGAGAATGATGTTCTCCAGAGTCATCCATGTCTCTACAAAGGACACGAACTCATCGTTTTTGATGGCTGCATAATATTCCATGGTCCTGGAAGCATTTTCTTCAGCACTGAGCACAATGACTGGCACACAGTAAGCATTCATGATTACTTTTAATGAAAGAATGAATGAATAGCCAGACAAAACAAGACATTACACCTGGCAATATAATTGACCAAAAAAAAAAAGGTGCTGTAGACAGAGCACTGAATGTGGAGTCAGAATTCCTAGGTTTTAATCCTGATTTATGAACTTCATGTATGTCTTTCTGTAAGCCCCTTCCCTCCTCATTCTCACACATATCTGTAAAACAATGAGATGATGGTGAAAAGAGTGATGGACTAGGTGATTTCTATGGATTCTTATTGCCCTGATGGTCTATAACAAGAGTGATCACAACTTGATAAATGGTGTTTGATCAAGTCCAGATAGTTGGGTTATGGAAGTGGGTCATGCCACCATGGGGGTCCAAGTTTTAGCCTCTGTCAAAAAATGTGAGGGAGACAAGATGCCTCAGAACCTGAAAGCCTCAGGAGGAAAGGCAATAGTCCTTGTCATTGTTAAAGCCTTATCTTTGTCTTTCAGGGCAATGGTATACATCAAGACTAGAAGCCGTTATAGCTGGAAAAATATATAACCCTGACGCAGGGCCTTGGGAAATGAGAGAAACACCAAAGACCTGAAAAGGGGGACATAAAATCAATAGCTTCCTAGTACACAGAACCCTAGGAAGTTGGAAATGAAAGGGCTGTTAAGCATCCTTCTAAACCAGTCTCTTAATTTGAAGATATGGTGAAATAGGCCAGAAGATAAGAAGGCAACTTGACTAATGTCACACACACAGTACATGCCAGAATCACAACCAGACCCAAGGCTGCCAATTTCAAGTCCAGTGCCACAGCTGTGTCTTCCAATAGGAAGCCCATGCCCTACCCTACATTCAAAAAAGGATGTCTATAAATGGTTTGGACTTGGAAGAGAGGGTATGACCTGTGCACAAATTACAAAGAAAGTAAAGAAAGATATGAAAAGTTTGAACCTTCTCTCCAGAAAAAAATATCCTCATATACATGCAATTTTGCCTGTATTTTCAAGGGATGATTTTACTCAAAGTTGAGAATCCAAATAGTGTATCATATAATCCTCATGACTCAGAGAACTACTCTTACTGAACATCTCTGACTATTTTCTCTATTATAACCTTTTCCTAATATTCTAATCACATGAAGTTTGGACTGCTTTTGGCCAAAGGCCACTATAATACTTAGAGCAGAGTAGATATGATGTCAGCTTTAAAATAAATTGGTAGGATTAAAATAGACCAAATGAGAATGAGTTTCTAAGAGTAAAAACAGGTCATATTTTAAGATTGTGTTCATAAAAGGAGTCATCCAATGTATACATCTCTGGTCATTTTATCTGCGGCATTAAATCAGTTTTCACTTGGAGTTCTGATATTATTATTGCAAAATAAAAGATGCTACAGTTTATACCTGCATCCATCCTGTATAGTAATTTACTTCATTATTTTTCTAATGTTGTTTTACAGATAAATTAAAAATTGCTGCCAGAAACATATTAAATAATTATAGATTCAGAGAGATGAAGGAAAAAAAGTAAATATAGAATGGCCTATAGAAGCAGAATTGCTGAGGCGGATTTGCAGAAGTTCACCTGCATTTGGAAAACTAAGGATAATTGATGATTGCTCCAAATTTGTAAGTCTGTGATCCAGGTAGCCAGTCTGTGAGAGCCTGTTTTCTTTTTTGACGTATATCTCTTTTTTTTAATTGCATTTTAGGTTTTGGGGTACATGTGCAGAACATGCAAGATAGTTGCATAGGTACACACGTGGCAGTGTGTTTTGCTGCCTTCCTCCCCTTCACCCACATTTGGCATTTCTCCCCAGGCTATCGCTCCCCAGCTCCCCCTGCACATATATCTTTTTTTAATCAACTTCTTTTATCAGCTGAGATATAACTGACATACAAATAAATGAACACAAAGTATAAAATTTAAGTTTTGTGCATATTTGCAAAACTATCACCCTAAAGAAAACAGTGAACATATTCATCACCCCAGAACATTTCCTCATTCTCTTGCAACCATTATTTCACATCCCTTTCCAATCCCCAACTCCTAGACAAAAATTGATCTGCACTCTGTTACTATAGACTACTTTGCATTTTATAGAATTCCATATACATTGAATCATACAGCATGTACTTTTTTTGTTTAGCTTCTTCCACTCAGCGTAATTATGTTGAGAGTTATCCATGCTATAATACTATATATCAATAGTTCTTTTATATTCCCATGCATTTCCATGGGAACTTTAAAATTAGTTTGTCAATGTCTACAAAAAATGCCTGCTAGAATTTTGATTGAGATTGCATTGAATCTATGGCTCAATCTGGGGAGAACTGACATCTCAGTATTGAGTTCATCCCATGAACAAGACATAGATCTCCATTTATTTACATCTTCTTTAATTTCCATCGGTGATGTTTATTAGTTTTAATTGCATAAATCATCCATATTGTTTGATAGATTTATTTCTCAGTATTTTATATTTTATTATATTGTGACCTAGAATGTTTCCTTTCAATTTCCAATTGCTCATTGCTAGTATATAGAAATGTAATTGATTTTTGTATATTGATCCTGTATCCTACAATGTTGCCAAACTCACTTATTAGTTCTACTGTTTGTTACAAAAATCATAGGATTTTCTACATAGATGAGCATGTTATCTGCAAAAATACGACAGTTTTATCTCTTCCTTTCTAATATGGATGCTTTTTAATTCTTTTTTGGGGGGGGGATAGAGTTTCACTCTTGTTGCCCAAGCTGGAATGCAGTGGTGCCCCTCAGCTCACTGCAATCTCCACTTCCTGAGTTCAAGCGATTCTCCTGCCTCAGCCTTCCAAGTAGCTAGGATTACAAAACAGGGTTTCACCAGGTTAGCCAGGCTGGTCTCAAACTCCTGACGTCAGGTGATCCACCCACCTCGGCCTCCCATAGTGCTGGGATTACAGGTGTGAGCCACTGTGCCCGTCCCTTTATTTCTTAGTTTTGTTTTGTTTGTTTTTTTTAAGTGATTACACTGACTAGAATCTTCAGTGCAACATTGAATGGGAAAGGTGAGAGCAGTTTTATTCTTGATCTTAGCGAAAAAGCATTCAGTATTTCACCATTAAGTATGATGTTAGCTTTAGGTTTTTTTAATAAATTCCCTTTATCAAGTTGAAACCAATATTTTTAATTTTAAAAGTAATACAGTAGAATATTCCTGTCAGTGTGGTGGACTGGGTATTCTGAAATGCTTTTTTGCTCCACAAACTATGAAGGTAGACAAATTACAGCAAATTTCCTTATGAATGCATAGCCAATCTTGCAAGAAATTAAAGGAAGTTAATCTCTAGGAGCTAAAATCAGAGTGGCAAGGGATCAAAGAAGGCAGAAGCTTGGGGTCATTTTCCAATTCTGCAAACCTCATAGCCTTTGATTTTAACAGTTAACAGCCTCTTTGGCTGGTACAGCTCAGTCTTCTTCAGAACCTCTCTTACCTGTTCCTTAAACATTAGTACTTGTCAAGGCTCTCTCCTGGCCTATTTTCTCACTCCCTGGTTAATCTCATATATTACTATCTCAAGTATCACTTCTGTGCTGATGTCATAAAAATCTGTATCAACAATGTTTTCCTTAACCCCTACCTCTCCTATCCAACCTCCTAAAGGATATCATTTTGACTTTTGATATACTACATGTTCTTCAAACTTGTGTCCAAACTGTATTAATCTTTCCCCCTGCCTGTGTCTGTTTCTCCTTCCACTTCAAGCATTTGGCACCATCATTTCAAAGTTGTTCATGACTCTCTACCTCTCTCACCCTTCCATATTTATGTGATTCTTTTTAGTTCAATTTTCTAAATATCATTTTGGCCCATTTCCTCATTTCCATGTTCATTGCCACTACCTTTGTTCAAGTCATCATTTTTCACCTGAAGTACTGCAATAGCTTCCCACCTGATTCTCTGCAAAAATCCTGCTTTCCCTGGTTTATCCCTCATATTGCTACCAGAGTCATAAGTTACAAACTGATGTTACTCTCTGTTGGACACATAATAAAGTTTAATCCCCTCAAGCTGACATATAATGTGCTGTGTTATTGGGGCCTTCACTACTTCTCAACCTTCATCTTTCCATTCCATACTATACTCTCCAGTCACCTTGAATTTCCTGAACCCTCTATGCCTTCTGCTTTTGTGCATTTACACTTGCTGCTCACCCTACTCACCACCCTCTTGTTTTACCTGGTAACCAAATTCTACACATTCTTCAAGACTCAAATCAAATATTACCTTAATACTGAATATTAAGAAACATTCCCTGACACTATTTACCTAGTTAGATTCTGTGCCTAGGTCATCCCAGCATATTGCAATATGTCCTCTTAACAATATTCCAATAGCTCGTCTATTTGACTTTTGTTATTGCCTGTGTGCTTCATGAGAGCAGAATCTTTAGCAGAGTAACAATCCAAAAATAAACATCTTTAATTAATTAATTAATGAAAGTTGACTACTTGACCACATCAAAGACAGAAATACTGCTGCAGGGAAGGAGTAAAATACTAATTCAGCAATACTTTGTTGAAGATTTGCTTCTGACTTAGAGGCTGGCAACATGAAGAGCTCATCATCCAGTAGAAAATGAGAGGAAGAATGGGGCTATGGCAGGGAAAAGTCCAGACTCAGTGAGAGAAGCACAAAGTGTTTGACAAGTACTAATGATTCTTAAATAGAGCAAAGGAGAATAGAACACTGTTGGACTAGGTTTTTTTTTCCCAACCTCGAATCTCTTCTAAAAATATTTCCTGACTACATATACTTGGAAAGAAAAATGTACCCTAAAAGCAGGCACTACCAGGAAGCCAAAAGCAATTTCGAATGCAATGTTTTAACTATTCTGAACTTCATTAACAAAAAGTCAAGGGTTGACATAGGGAAGGCTGGAGAAAGGGAAAAGAAGGAGAAAGACAAAGAGTTGATGAAAAAGATACTCAGTAAGAAGTCAACAGAATCTGTTATTTGGTATAATTTTCCCCCAAAACACAAGACCCAGGTCTTTGATCTGATTTTTCTGATAGTTGTGATGGTCAAGTCCAAGTTAGACAGAGAACAAGTACGGAGGCTAGATTTAGTTTTATTTTCTAGGAAAAATATAGTTTGGGGAATGTTGTTTATCCATTTGTATCTGAATTACTGCTCCAAGTTAAAGTACTTAACCTGTGCTTTCCAATTCAAATTATGTTTTGCAGCAAATTTTATTTCTCACAAAAATGTATTTCTCTCTGATTGCCACTTGAAGTCTTTGTTTTCTTAAAATTGTATTGGGAGAAATTTCACTTTTCTACTTGACTCTATTACTCTTTTGCCACAGCTGGAGTGCAGTGGCATGATCTCGGCTCACTGCAACCTCCGCCTCCTGTGTTCAAGCGACTCTCCTGCCTCAGCATCCTGAGTAGCTTGGATTACAGGCCACCATGCCCAGCTAATTTTTGTATTTTTAGAAGAGACGAGGTTTTGCCATGTTGGCCAGGCTGGTCTTGAACTCCTGAGCTCAAGTGATCTGCCTGCCTCAGCCTCCCAAAGTGCCAGGATTACAGGCATGAGCCACCATGCCCAGACAAAAGTGCAATTTTTAAATACTTCTTGTGAAGGACTAATTTATTGAAAACTAAGACCAGTATTGACAGTGGTGTGGCAGCTAAGTTTCTAATTTAAAATTGAGTATAGTACTTAAATTGCTTATTTTTTCTACATAATGTGGCTAAAATCATAGCAGACATATGTAAAACATGAATAAACTGCAAGTAGCATTGAGACTCACAACATCTGGGCATGAGGGAATACTGGTGCCTCTTTTCATATTCAGGGATGGAAATTGCCAGCAGGCTTCTCACCTTCTAACTACAATTTGCAACTGCTAGCATCAGAAAGCTTGATACAAAAGGCAGAATTCAAGCAAGCAGAGCCCAAAAGACTTCCATCATGTGTCAGCATCTGACCTATGTACTGGTGTGGGTTGCTTGTGGACTCTGATTTTCTGGTATATGGATTCTACCTGCCAATCAGCTTGGACACATAGGGCCTGGTTGTTTTTCCTTACTTTTCTTAACTCCCCTAAACTTGACTCTTGGCCTGGCTGCAACTGGGATTCTACCACAGTTTTATGCATAACAAGGCTCCTAGGACCCCTGTCTCACTGCTGACTATTGTCTACATGACATTATTTCTAGCCGTAAGGGAGTAAAATGACCTGGAATGCTAGAGTTTACTTTGTAGCAAGTGTTCTTATGAGTTAAGGTGTACAACTTCCTGGGCAATCCTTTACCTGTACCTATTCCTACCATGCCATTCTTTGACTAGTTTGGCTGGCTGTCACTGCCACCTCCATTTCTATGGATGCCTAACTATCTTTATGCCCCAGTAGAATCAGAATTGAGCTTTTATGTCTAATGATGCAGATTCTGTATGTAATCTCAGCTATATGGACTTTGTTTCCATCTTAGAAGATGCAGGAAATAGTAAAAGACAAAGAGAAGATAATTCAGAAGAAAGTCATTAGACATAAAAGCTCAATTAGGGCAAGTTATTTAATCTCTCATGTCTCTAATTTCTCATAAGTAAAACAAGCATAATAATTGTGCACACCATATTTGTTGTCACTTAAGGATTAAATGAGAAAAATCATGTAAAGCCCTTAACACAGTAACCGACAAGTAAGTGCTCAATAATTATTAGGTATCATCAATAATACTAGCCCGCAGTTTACTCCCAATCTTCACACACCAAGTAGAATGAGTCCGTCGAATTCTTCCATACCAGGCTAGCAGTCAATTCGACTATGTAAAATGAGCCTGCATAAATGACTATACTCTAGAAGTAGACGATCTTAAGTGACACTAGATATGTTAAGTTGCAGGTAGAAGGTAGGCAAAGGCCCTTCAAATATATGCAATAGAGTCTGGTAACCCTAGTACAAAATAAGAAAAAGCAAATCCTCTCTGAAGTTGAGAGATGGCCTTCCAAGGAACCAGGTTATTATGAAGATTTTTCTCTGATCAGTTCTAGAGCCCCAAGGGCTTAGTGTGTCACGGGATGGATGGTTAGGATGAAAACCTACGTGGAAACACTGAGATTCACTGTGGATTTGAATACTTAAAAAGAAATTATCTCTATTGGCTTTGAGTGTCCCTGAGGCTCCAGTCAATTTTGTGGATGGCAGGTTTATAGAACAAACATCATTTTGTGACCCAAGTCACACTTCTGCCACTAAACTCAGCAGATCACTGTGGCAACCACTGAGGTCTACCACAGAGTCTCCCTTCAAGGAAGAACTTCCAGTTCGGCTGCAAAGAATGCAGTGAGATGACAGCCTCCAGCTATTAGCAATTTTAGGATCTATCTCACTTTTTAAAATGAGGCCACATTCTTCTTGGACAGGCCAGAGCCAAGGACTAGCAAAGGGCTGGCCATTTCTTCACAGCACAGAATTCTTCTAATGGGAAATTTTTACTCCAGAGCTCCCTGTTAGATTGGCTGAGACTCTGTCAGATAAGTATTGAGATATAAGGCTCTCCTAGCCCAATCATGCTTCATCTCCCGTTTATTTTTCACAGATGCTCCCCAATAAACCTTTTGTGCTCCAACATCTCTGACCCAGTGTCCGATTTCTGAAGGACCCAAATGGCTCAATCATCTACTTGTGATGTCAGCAATTTCACAGGGAACTGATGTACTCATTCAACCTGCCCCACCCCAAGCCCTGCCCCTACACAAACACATACATCACCAGCTGGGGTGTTTGTACAAATAGAAATAATGGGAAAAATCCTTCCATACTGATTACTATCCTTTACCAATTAATGGTAAGAAATGGGTAAGTGCTTTCTCTCATTCCAGAGTTATTCAGACATTTTTGATAAGCCAGATGGTTCACAAAGTGAAACCACCAGGGAGCCTATAATCAAGTCTGGATGCACAAAGGCAATAAATGAAAGAAAACATTCTTCCTGAGACATGGACTCTCTGTATACAATGCCATGCTGTTTTGATTCTGTAATTTCCAGCCCTTCTCAGCAACATCCCAAGGGACTTCAGTATCCCACTCAACATTGTCCATCAGGACAATATGTTAGTCTAGGTGAACATGACTAGCAGCTGCAAGCTCTACTCCAGGATCTGTAGAATGACAAGTCAGATTTGAAAACAGAAAAAGAGAAAGTGAAAATATGCAATTGACCTGGCAAAGTGGGATCTCTAAGTCCTAACATTGTGTCTAATTGGTTACAAAGGACTTCCCAAATGGTGTCCTTAATTACAAATGGGACCTTTTCACACATATGAAGAGTCCAGAAAATTCTTTGTCCTCCCTCTTTGTTTGTTTCTACTGTTCTTCACTCACAATCTTATTCAAAAAAAAGACTCCTAGTTCAGAAAAAAGCAGGAGAACTTCTATGACTAAATTATCCTGGACCTTCAATCCATCTATAGCCAGTACAAAGTGGTTGTGACAACATAAGGCGTTGGAACATTCAGCTGTGCACCTTACGACTTTTACCTGAGACCCTCCCTCCCACCACCCTCCCAGCCAAGATGCTAAACATGAGTCACCCATGGCTTTAGGCAAAGTTGTCAGAATGTAACCAGAGAAGAAATGTTCCAAAATCTTTGCTCTTGAGTTTTCAAAAGCCAGAGGTGTAAGACAGAGAAGATTTGGAAGCATTTGTAACCTAGTTTTGTTCTCCTGCCCTAGATTCCACAGACTGGGGAGGAAAGAGGGGAGAAACCACAGAGAAAGAAATGGAGTCAGAAGAGAGGGAACATTGAGCTTCCTGGGAAAAAACCCTATCAGCAGCCAGCACCAGAGAGCCATGTGCCAAGGAGCCATTGATCAAGTACTTGGCAGAAAGAATGTCTGGCTACAGCCATTCAGCAGTCCAGGACCCTCTTTAACTCCTGGACACCTGGGCAACATGAGATGAGAAGGAACTGTCTTGAGAGTTTCCGTGGAATCAAGACTGGTGAAACAGCCATTGCTATAAGGTTTGCTCTTAGTTAGGAAACATCAAATAGTCATGCTCCTTCCATTCCTAGTGATGAATTCCAGTGGAACAAAGTGAAATCATATGAGACAGAATGCTGGTCATGAAAACTGGGTTTTGGAAACAGCCACACCTACTCAAATACTTGTCATTTGAACATAACTTCCAAATCCCTATCTCTTGCTTCCATTTTTAAATTTTTTATGATTCCAATTATTAGTCGGGATCCTACAGACAAATATATAACTCTCTCAAACCGGAAATTTTGAGAGTGTTTACTGAGGTGTAGCCAGGTTTAAAGAAACAAATAAGCTTCCCTGGGATGTTAACTGAAGGAGTTCTTACTATACCTATGTCTGAAGGGGCAAGAGGAATAGGAGCTACCAGAAACCAGAAGATGGTATCTATATGGAGAGCACTGCCAGACAAGATCTGCTCTTCAGTAGAGGTGTACAACAAATTTCTGGAAGTGGGTCAGCAGAATAAATTCTCTGCCCTCACTCTCCTCCTACTCTTCCCTTTGATTTACTATCAGAACCTTCCACTGGCTGAACCCAACTAGAAGCCAGAGGGCAAGGGAGTCCACTAAAGCAAGCTATGCAGGTCAGAGCAGGGTAAGTAAGTGGGAGATGTAGAGGGTGGGGGTAACAATGCAAAATAGTCATCATAGACAACTTGATAGGAGTTGGAAATACATTTAAGAACTTCCTGGAAAATGTTACTCCCTTTGAGAATTTGATAAAGACTATAAATCCTCACAACAAAAAAAGTGCAAGTAAGAATAAACATTAGATTTTGCATGACATTTCAAGAATTTTGCAGCCCTTGTGGCCTCTCCATAGTGTACCTGAGAGTTTCATGGATACCAATTTAAGAACCCCCTGCTTGGGAGAACTGTTTGTACAACTGAATGTCATCTTGCTGTCATTCTTATTTCCTTGGCTTCTTTTTTCCTTCTGTGTTTCCAGCAACTTAGATATCTCAGAGGAAAGCTGACACCTTAGGCCAACTATAAGTGATCCAATGTGCCTATTCTTTACTCAGACCTGCTCAGTATGTGCTGTAATACAGAGTCAGATAGCAGAGCTCTGAAGGAGAAGCAGGCAGAAAATGTGTGGCTGGCCATGTGATGCTGGGTTGCCTAGCAACACTGGCTGGCAGGCTCTCCTTCCTGAGCCTCTCACCAGAGCAGCAGAAAGAATTGGTTTAAAAAGTATGCAAGTGTGTGTGTGACAGAGAGGGGGAGAGAGAGACAGAGACACACACACACAGAGAGAGAGAGAGACAGAGAGAGAAGAGGTTAAAAACAGAAAGGGAGAGAGAGAAATTCAGAGACAGACAATGACAGGCAAAGGACAGAGTTCAGTAAGCAAGAAAAACGTGGAGCATAAAAAGATTTTGGTAAAATGGAAAACAAATAGGTTCAGAGGATGGACTGTGAGATGAACACAGTTAATGGTAAAAGGAAGCGTGGCAAAGAATGAACAGAGAGATGTTCAAAGGAGGAAGTGAGTGGGTGGTGGAGTCAGTAGGGGATCGGGGTGATAGAACCAGCAGCAGTGGTCCCTCCTCACTGATGGCTCCCAGGTCCCCTCACCGATGCCTCCTGTGTTACCTTTACTTCACAATGAACGTTACTGAGTTTCTTTTTCTAATTGTGTTGTCTTATATGTCAAATCCTCAAATGCTGCAGCAGCACCAGGAATTCTTAAGCACTACAGGGTCCACAGCATTTCTCAGCTCAGTAAAGATCCTCTTGTATCATAACCACAGTGATGACTCAGCCCTGGAGCACAGCTCTTTACAGTTTACCAAGTGCTTTCACAGCTGCCACCTCATGGGACCCTTACTGCAGCTCTGCGAGGTAGGCAATGCAGGGATTGCCATGGCTTTCACCCCACGTATGGAGAAACTGAGGCTCTGAGAAACAGAATGACAGGACCCCATTTAGTAAAGTTAGATTCAGAATCTGTGCTTGGAGTCCTGAACCCAAGTTTCAGGGTTAGGTCTGGGGTGCTGATCTGCTTGGACTTTTCAAATGAACCTGTTGGCAGGAAAGGCACTTGCTTTTCACCACCTGCTGAGGTGAGAGCTGAAGAGCTATTGCAAAAATCTCAAGCCAGCAGGGGGGTTCTTTCATCTTCTTTCCCCCTGAAGTGTAAACGTGTCCATCTGTGCCTCCCAGAGGAGAGCTTCGTTGGCCTAGTGTACAGCCAGCATCTAACAACCCGTTGAGACATCCCTGGAGACCATCTTCTCAGGAAAACCTTGCTTCCTGCATTTTCAGAACAATCACCAATAACTGCAAAACACCTCTTGGACAGGAGTGGGAATATTCGAGAGAAGGTTGCAATAGGTCTCTAGAGCCAGAGGGGCTGAAGGATTAGGCAGAGAAGAGCTGCGACTGAGTCCCATGGAGCAGCTGAACGGTTCCTGTTTCTTCTCAATTCTCTGCAATGCTTGAAGGCTAAGACATAGCAGAAATTAGCTCGAGTCCTCTGTTTGGCCCCAAGTTTCTCCCCTGCCAGAGTCTCCCCCGGTCCACGCCATCCTGTACTTACTGACAGATTAAGTTTCCCAAAAAGTGAAACCTTCGGTGATTTCTTCACTCTTTACAGTATTAATTTTATCACCCCAGCATTGAAAAGTCATTTAATATTGCCCAAAACTTTTCAGTTTCATATCTGCATATTTTGTACATAAAACCCAAGTGTCTAACAAACTGGTCTACTAGACAGGGGAAAGGTTAAGATGTTTTGATGTTTTCCAAATTCATGGCTCAGTCTTGTGAAGTGATTTGGCTACCGATTTGCTTTGTATTCCTCTACCTGGAGGGTGACCACTGGGAGAATAAAGGGGAGGTAGGGTGATTGACAGAGTTGGAAACAACTTTCTATACCAGTTGGGAATGCTAAGTACTAACAATGCTAAATTTAGAGAAAAGGAATCACTAAGCCCCTAGTCTAACAGGGCAGAATTCTCCAACAATACAGTTTTGTTTGCATTGTGAAGTACATGTAGTCAAGTCCCATGACTCACATCTTATAGTAAGATCAATTTTGAGGTGTGAATTTTAGATTTTTCAGAAGCCTAAACAAAGCTCATGTTTGTTTATAGAGAAGATATAAAGCCATTGATCTCATTTCCAAGTCTATGAATAAAACAAGCTTAACATTATTCCTGCATCCACTCAAGAGACAGTTAAAAGTTGTTTTTCCTGTTTCTCTCAGTTAACATCTACTTAGTAACTGATTCTATTCAATAGTCTAGTGTCCTCCACTCCTCCTGCCTTACTTTAGACCCCATCATTTTCTTAAAATAATAAATTATTTCATATATAGATAAGGAATACATCATAGTAAAAGGAAAACCTGCATATTCATTGCCAAACACGGGAGCTAAAATATGATCAAGGCCTCTGAAACCCACCTATGCTCTCCCTGGGGTAACCTCCCAGAGGTAACCACTATCTTGAATTCATTAATCATTCACTTGTTTTTCTTTATATGTTCATTTTATAGGTATTTTCCCTTTTTTCTCCCAACTGGGTTAATGAGACTTGTCTATGATGATTTGTGTAGCTGCAGTAATTATTTTTCACTCCAGAATCGTTATCCATGATACTAAAATTCCATAATTTATTCATTCACTTGATAAACATGTGGGTTGTTTCCAGTTTTAAGTTTTTGCAAAGGATGCTCTGTGAGCCTTCTCATGCATATCTCCTGATACTCATGTACAAGAGTTTCTCTAGAGTCATGGTTCTCAACTGGATGCAATTTTGCCCACATCCAGAGAACATTTGTCAATGTCTGGAGACATCTCTTGTTATTATGACTTAGAGTGGGGGTGCTGTTGTCATCTAGTGGGATAGAGGTCAGGGATGCTGACCTCTACATTGCTTAGAATACGATCCACAAATGTCTTAATCGGTTTTGTGCAGCTATAACAGAATACTTGAAACAGGTTAAATTATAAAGACCAGAAATTTATTAGCTCACAGTATTGAGACTGGGAAGTCCAAGATCAAGGGGCCACATCTAGTGAGGGCCTTCTTGCTGTGTCATAGCATGACAGAAGGTATCACGTGGCAGGAGAGAGATGGTGAGAGAGAGAAGAGAAGAGGGGCAATCTCATCCTTTTATCAGGAAACCACTCCTGTAATAACTGCAGTAATCCATTCATGAGGGCAGAGTTCTCATGACTTAAAAATCCCACTGTTCCAAATTATTGCATTGGGGATCAAGTTTAAAACACGTAAATTTTGAGGGACACATTTAAACTGATCGACAGCAAAGAATTAGCTCACTCTAAATGTTAATAATACCAAGGTTGAACAATTTATCTAGAGCATGTGCCTAGATGTGAAATTTCTAGGTTATTTATTGAGTTTTCTCAAATTCAACTTTACTAGGTAATATCAGTTTACCTGAAAAGTGGTTGGACTAATTACACTCCCAACAACAAAGAATAAGAGCTCTACTTGTCCCATAGTCTCACCACCTCAATATTGTTACCTTTATTACTTCTTTTATTTTTGTAAGAATAGACTCTATTAAGTAAAAACATCTCAATGGGGAAGAGTGTAAACTCAGCTCAGCTTCCATT
This sequence comes from Callithrix jacchus, assembly GCF_049354715.1. Taxonomy (NCBI): domain Eukaryota; kingdom Metazoa; phylum Chordata; class Mammalia; order Primates; family Cebidae; genus Callithrix; species Callithrix jacchus. The sequence goes on from NC_133524.1 coordinate 148,858,886, forward strand.
TTTGCAGAGGTGACTGGGTGTTTTACTTTTTTATTTTGTTTTTGTTGTTTTTATAATTTCAACTTTTATTTTAGTTATAAGGGGTACATGTGCAGATTTGTTACATGGATTTATTCCATGATACTGAGGTTTGTGGTAGAAATTCCATCACCCAGACATAGTGCTTAATAGGTAGTTTTTCAGCCCATACCCCCTCCCTCCCTTTCCTCTCTAGTAGTCCCAAGTGTCTATTGTTCCCATGTTTATGATCATACGCACTCAGTGGTTAACTCCTAGATATAAATGAGAACATGTATTTAGTTTTTTGTTCCTGCATTAATATACTTAGGATGATGGCCTCCAGCTGCATGCATATGCTTCAAACAACATGATTTTGTTCTTTTAATCACTGCATAGTATTGCATGGTGTATATGTTCCACATTTTCTTTATCTAATTCCCCTATTGATGGACACCTAGGTTGATTCTGTCTTTGCTATTGTTAATAGCACTGTGATGAATGTGCAAATGCATGTGTCTTTTCAGTAGAGTCATTTATTTTCTTTTGGATATATACCCAGTAATGGGATTACTGGTCAAGTTGTAGCTCTGTTTTAAGTTCTTTTAGAAATTTCCAAACTGATTTCCAAGGTGGGTGAACTATTTTACTTTCTGATCACTTTTTTCTGCAGCTTCACCAGCATCCATCATTATTCAACATTTTACATAATAGTCATTCTTACTGGTGCCTTCACTACTTCTTGCCTGAGCTTTTGTTCCTGCATAGCTTCCTAACTTTTCTGTTATTTTCACAGAAAACTTTCCCACAGATATATTTTTCATAATATTGCCAAACTGAACCCCATAAAACATAACTCTGATCATGCCAAATTCCTATGAGGAAATTTTTATGGATTCTACTACATACAAAAATTAACCTGGCATTGAAGATTTATACAAAGCCTTTACTAATTCTGCACACTTGGTAATACCAACTTATTCGATGCCACTTAAACAAGCTCTGTGCTCTGTATAAATTTTATTGTTGAAGTGTTACCCTTTATTACAGTCATTTGTTCATTCAGTCAGTCAGCTAATAATCATTTACTTTACTAAGCACCTAATATGTGCCAGGCACAATTCTAAATACTGGAAAGGTAGCAATCAACAAGATGGCCAATACAGCTCTCTGCCTGCTCCTCTCCTGGCTTCTCCTACTCTCAAACCCTCTAAACTAAGAAACACCTCCCAAGATTAATCCCAGGAAGCTTCCAGAGCCTGGAAACTAATGATTTCCATGGTCCAACCAATCTTTGGTCCCCATCCATAGGTATTTATCTTTTAATCAAGATTTGTGATCTGGGCATCCAAAGGGGCAGGAGGAAAGAAGAGCTCCAGGGGACTGGGAAAAGGAGAACTCAGCTCTTTCTTTCCCGCCCTGCCAGAGCTGGCCTTGGCAGATTCTCTCGGGATCTTTCTTGAGTGCTTTCAGTCCCTCCTCTTGCATTCTGCCTTGTGTTCTTGATGACTATCAGGCAGACCTGGAAAAGGTTATGGTGAGGGAACAAGACAGGAGTGTCATGGCCTTCCTTTTTCCTGGGCACAGTGGAGCTGTTTGAGGCCTTGGACTCTAAGTAGGGAGTTTCTAGCCTGATATTGGTCCAAACTGAGAGATGAAGGCATAAGGAGGTTTCTCATTGCTGTGTCTTATTTCAAACACTCCTTTGCACCCTGCAAGAAGACAACTGCCACCTTTAACTCCGTGGTTTGGGGATGGAGGAGTAAAAGAAAATTTGAAAAAGTTGGCCCCATGGAGAGACTGGCAACTTTTGTACTATGTTTTCCCTGCTCTGTGCCCTGTGTTTCTGTACAACAAGAGTAATGACAGAGACTAGACTTCTTTAAAACTCTTTTCTCCTGACTTTTAGCTTTAGAGACTGCTTTGCAAGTCTCCTCACAGCTGCACTAGGACTAACAGCTTTGTCTTTCAGTTAGTGTGGGCTTTAGGGTTCCTCAGTATGGCTGAGAAAAGTCAGTGACATTGATCCTACTTCATGCAGTATTTAGTGTACTGTAAACCATGTGAAAGTTGGCCTGCTTAGACCCCAAACTGTAAAAACCTACTTGAAATCCGTCTCCATAATGTATCCCAACTACTCAGATTTCCAAGAGTTATTTGCATGTTAAATTCAAATTTGCTTCTTGCTCTCTTAAAACTCATTGACAAATTCAAGGATTCGTTTTGGGGTGGTCTCTTGCCAAGCTATATCTACAACACAGGTCCCTGTGAGGCCTTTACAACAACCTAGTTGACTCACATCTAATTTTAGATACAAAATAAGAGATTTTTACCGTTTTCTAGCTCTACATTTAGCTCTGTATTTTGCTAAACAAGTTTTCAAAGTCTGGGAAAACAATTTTATTACTTTTCCCAAGGTGTCATTAGGACCATGTTGAAGTCCAAGAGAGATGGAAAACTCATTCATTTCTTCATTTAATCAATAAAAATTTATTAAAAGAGCATCTATCGCATACTTGGCCTTGATCTTGCAACCAGAGGCTCAAAAAACAAGGCATGGTCTCTGACCTGAGAGTTTCTCAAAGTTTGTTGTCTAGCACAAGCTCTAGTGGCTAGCTCAGTGTATCTTGGCTAACAGAATAATGACCAGAATTCATTTGGATAAGTGTCATATACTGCAAAGTGAGCACACAGGAGAATGAGGTAAGCTACATTTTGAAAGATGAGGAGTTACTTAGAGAGAGTAGTGACAGGGAAGAGGACCTCCAAGCAAAGGGAACAGCAATTTCAAAGAAAGTCATAGAGACATGAAAGATTATTATGCACTTGGAGTACTGCCAATGTTTCATTGTGACTGCAGCAAAAAGATTTTGTAAGGTGGAATGGTGGAAAATGAGGGTAAAGAGGCAGGCACGGATTTTGGATACCCAAGACAGTAGTTTGGTGTTATCCTTAAGGCTAGAAGAAACCACCAAAAAACTTTAATTAGGAAAGTAATTTGTATTTTAGAAATGTCATTCTGGAAGCAGTGTGGAAGAAAGATCAGAGACGGGCAACAATGCAGTGCATATTATAGCAGAAATTTATGTGAGAGAGGCTGAAGGGCTGATCCAGGATAGTTGGCAAAGGCACATAGAGAAGAATCTATGTTGATTTAGAATCAACAAACAATTGGATGTGGCTCATCACTGAATGTGGGAATGCAAAAAGATGTTTAAAATATAAGAAAATAAGTGGTAGTGATGTATTTACAACTTAGTAAGTCTGCATAGAAACAAGAAAAAGCAAGTAGAGAGGTGAGTTTCACCAAATCAAATCAATGGGGAGATGAGGAAGAAAAAGAGGAGAGGACAGGTGGGCAAGAAATAGATAGGTCAAGGGATGGATATCTCAATAAAATCAAAGAACAGGTGTAGAGGGGATAGGAGAATTAAAGAGAAGGATGGCTAGGAGGCTGTGATCCAAAATTGATGTTTTAACTTATGCTGTCAGAGGTAGAGTAGTTTCAGGTGAAGAATGAACCCAAACTGTATGTGTATATGAGTGTGGCTACTACCGGGTAGAAAAGTTCACTAGAAATGAGAAAGTTGAACTGTTGGGTGGCTGATATGGATATTGAAGTCATCTGAAAGATGGTAGGATGGAGCAGAGGGAAATACCATGAGCCAGAGCATAAGCCAGATTCCGCAAGCTCAAGCTAAGTTGGAATAACTAGGAGGTCAATGGATGCTAGCACGAAGGAGCATAGAAGATGACATAGCAGCATGGCTGAAACCTCAAAAAAGAGAGATATTTTCTGGCCTAGAAGCAACAGAGGATTGAGGAAAACCCATCTCTTTTCTGACACTAAGGTATTTGACATATGAGAGAACAGACTCTCCACTAGAGAGGACTTCAGGGTAAGCTATGTCTTTAGTGAATAATGAGGTTGCAGTTAAGGCCTAAAAATTAAGGGATCATTCAGAGAAGATGGTGGAGTGGAGATGTTTCTGGGTTTCCTATTGTGTTCCATTGATGTATTTAATTATCTTGAGCTAGGAGTTTACAGTCTTAATTGGAATAGCCCTAAATTGATATTTGGCAGAGCAAATTTTCTAACTACTTTCTTTAGGGGTATCTTGATTATTCTTGAATCTTTGCTAACGTATATAAATTTTCAAATTAGATTGAAAAATTTTATGAAATAGAACCTGATAGAATTTTTATTGCCATCACATTGAATTATCAGTAAATTGAAGGAATGCTGACATATTTATAATATTGAGCATTTCAATCTATGAATATAGTATCTGTATTGAGTTCAGTCTTGTTTGCTGTCTCCCAATATAATTCTGTCATGTTCTCTGTGAATGTCTTACACATTTTATATGAGAGTTTTTAGTTGGTACTTCATATTTTTAATACACTATAAATGTTAGTTTTTAATTTTAAGGCTTTCTTTCTTTCCCTTTGATTCTTTAACTGCATGCCACATCTAAATTAAGAAGGTAAATTAATTTTTTAAAAATGAATTATGCTTCATTGAACTTAGTAGTTTGCAAATTACTCAGGGTTCTCAAATCTTATAGTCTTATCTGTGTAGGAAGAGGCCTCTATTCATCTCCTGGGCTTTAGAAGCTTTGAGCTGGAGCAGACACATTTGGGACACATCCCAAGCACCAACTCCCTCTGGCCTGCATTCTGCAACGCTTCTATCCATCTGCTTCTGCCCCAACCACACAGCTTATCCGAGGAACTATGCATAAGTCCAGCCTGCTCCAATGATCCACATTTTTATTCTCTTCATCCCATTTGTCTTCTGATTGGCCAGAAAACCGCCACCTAACTCCAGAAGATTTCCCATCATTTGAGCATTGACCATGTGCTTGGCAATTGTTTTAGATATTTTCCATGTATTAATTCATTTTATACCATAAGGGAGTCCTATAAGTATCCCCCTTAGAGGTGAGGAAGCTGGGGCACAGAGAAGTTAGGTAAGTTGCTGAAGGTCACACAGCAAATGAGTGCAAGAGCTGGGATTCAAACCCAGGCTGTGTGGCTTCAGAGCTCAAGCTCTGACCCCCATCATGTTTTCTTCACTCCTGGCTGGAAAATTGAAGGATAATAGTACCCAGATTACAACACTACTGTGATGAGCAAATTATTATTATTGATTTCTGGAGTAGCGTGGCCATTTTCTGAGTAGTGAGCTGGAATAGTGGGTACATTTTGCAAATTAGGTGTCTGGAACAAGCATTTAGTTTAATAAACCTAAGTGAATCTAAAGTGAAGTACTGTATAAGCAGAGTTCTCTAATAGCACATTTCATTGGGAAGAAACTGTCTGAGTATATTTACATCTAATGGAACACAAGAAGGGTCCTTTTGACTTCATTTCTAAAGCTGACTCCCAAGTAACATCTTCTATTTATTAAAAAAAAAAAAGCTTTCCTGGTCATAATAACTTGTGGAACAGTGTCAGGCACGTGAATGTGAGTGCACCCCGTTCTGAAAGCCCTTTGTCACACTTTAGTGTTGAAAATGTTAGTAAACAGAGCTTTGGTGGCTGTTTGTCCACTAGGGCATGTTGGCCCCTCATGCTCCACGTCAACTCACTAGGCATCATGTAGAAGAAATTTGTCTAGGGGAACGATTCACTATAGCAATGTTCTTACAAACACCAGGAACATGGGAGCTGTCAGAAGGACGGCAGTGAGTTCCTGTTATCTTGTTTTATGGAAATTCATGCTGCCCAAATAAATGTTATACTCACTTCTGGTTTCTATGCTAGCCCACTCTGTAAATTCAAGGGATTAGATGAATGCAATATGCCCACATCCCAAAGAGCAAACTGGAGAATGGCTCAATTCTTAAAAACCCCATAATCCTCAAGAACAAACCAAAGGCTTAAGCTAGTCAAGCTCAGAAGCTAAGAAATGAATCAAATAAATAGTTTAAACACCTTTCCCTTGGGCTTGGCTTTTCTAAAGGAGAGAAAAGGGCACCCAGGGAGCAAATGTGGCTCCTTGTTGATTAATCAAGAACACTTAGGTAACATTCAGCAGAATCAATCATTTGTAACCTGAGTTTTTTTTACTCAGACTTCTACATTGTGAATTAGTCCCTAAAATTACTTATGTAATTAGTGCTTTTGGGATGTCAGGTGTTAAAATTAGTTTTCAGTACAACCCACAGAAACCCTGATTGGGTTTATTCAATTATTTCTTTAATGAGGTAGGGATTCAGGGGAAAAATCATGGTGAACAAAAAGAGTTTGTTTTCAAAATGAGGAGAGATACAGAGAAAATGTAGCTACTGATGAGAGAAATGAAGCTCCCAGACTTTTAAGGGAAATAAGATGCACACACAGGACTCTAATAAAAAGCATCATGTGATCAAGGCACAAATAGAGCCACCCAGTCAAAACCCTCACAGCTAGCTTTAGAGAAAAGGGTATCTGGTCTTGGGTTTAAATGATAGATTGAATTTTGGCAGATGAAGGAGATAAACTGAGTATCTGCCAAGTAGGGGTCACTTAGAGAAAGGCCAGTAGCCCCTCTGAACTGGAGCTGAGTGGACATCACAGGAAGGAGGAGGAGGAGAGAGCTAAAAGGGTAAGTTGGAATCAGAGTGGATTAAAGACAGGGTGAACACCAAAGGGGCAAACCAATTACAAGGCTATTGTAAGAGTGCAAGACAGGGATGAAGGCCTGAGCTGGGGGCAGGAGCAGGGTTTGAGGAGGACTCAGTTGGGAGAAGCAACACAGGGATAGTCTCAAAGGTCAAATTGAAAAATAGGTAGTGAAGCCACACAGCAAAGCCAAGATAAGTGGCAAACACTCTCCCTGTACCACCTCCTGAAGCCTTATCCCCAAACAGGAGTCAATTATGATAATACTCCAAAGGAGTAAATGAGAGATTAGTATGGGAGGCCCCAGTTGACTGTGTCAAATAGTAAAATAAACAGGCAGTCACTTCAGGGGCTTATTTGATTCTGGGAGGGGCATGTAGGGCTGAGGCAGCTTACCACGTGTGGCAGCAGCAGACAACACAGCTGGCAGTGTGCTCTCAAATCAGCAACAGCACTGCTGTACACACAACGTCGCCACACAGACGATGTTGCCATGTACACAACAAGCAGAGTGCTTTCAGTAGCAACATTTGTATCTGCATTTCTATTCCTTGGGATTCTCAGAATTATAAAACTCAAGGCTAGACTGGACCTCAAATTTTAACTGGTCTGACCATTAGAATCCTTTCCATAATGTTCCCACAAAATGATAATGTAGTCTGTCCTTGAATATCTCCAGGAATGGGGAACGCATTCCATCTTTGGCTAGCCCTGCTATTGCTTTTCTTTCATCCACTATTCCCTAGCAATTACTGTGTCAGCAACTAGTAAAGTTGCTTTGCCAACCTGATTTCATTTAATCCCCACAATGTCAAATTTTACAGATGAGGAAAATGAGGATCAAGGAGAGAAAGTGACTTGTCACACAGCTGATGAGTGGCAGAGCTGGGATTTGAGCTGCGAATTTGTCTGATTCTGGTGCTTCCTCCATTAGAAGTAAATCTTAGCCAATCCATCTCCCTATAAATTCCACTTGAGAAATGCTCACAAGACTATCAAAATGAAAGGAATAAGACACTATTCCTGCCTCCTCAATGTGGGTCTCAGGCTTCTGCTGTCCCAGGGGTCACTGACGAGCCTTCCAACCAATAAATAAGATGGCCACTTGCAAGTCTTCATTTTTCATGAGCTCCAGGTTATGGAAAGCTTCTTTTCATTTCTGGGATGCTTCCTTCAACAAATACATTTTGAGTGCCTGCCATAACCCAGACTCTGGACTGGGTTTAGGCAGACACAAGATAAACCAGAAATAGTCCGTGGACTAAAGGAGTGCCCAGTCTGTTGTGTAAGAGAGGTGAAAGTCTCTGATGACAGTACAGGAATAAAATGCTCTTCTAAGGACTGTCAAAGTCTCCCTTATAGCATGTAGGAAAAAGTCACTACCTTTGCTTGGCCAGTTAGGAGAAAAGCTTCATCACAGCTGAGGTGGGCCTTAAAGGATGAGGAGAAATGTGCTGGGCAGAGAAAGTGAGATCATGTATTCAAATTCCTAACATCAAAGGAAACTTAAAATATTCAAAACAAAATTATTGCCATTCATGCACTTTAATTTCTTCCTCTCAGAGTCTTACTCAACTCAATAAATGGCAAATCAGTTACCCCAACTAGTCAGGGCAAAACTCTTGGAATCCTTTCATATCCCCTATCTGATCTGTCAGAAAATCCTTTCAACTCTGCCTTGAAAAAGATATCCAGAATCTGATCACATCTCAACTTCCACTGCTACCACCCTGGTCTGCTGAGCCCATCATCTGTCACCTGGGTTATTGCAGCAGCTTCACAGCTGGTCTCTGTGTTTCCACCCTTCCCCCACCCTGAGAGCTTATTCTCCAGTCAGCAAAGAGCATGATTCCACTGTCATGACATAAATATGCTGATGTCATTCCTACGTCCAAATCTGCCATTGGCTTCCTATCATGGTCTGCACATCACTACATGATCTAGCCCCTGTTTATACTTTGGCCTCACATCCTGTTTCTTTTCCCCTTCACTCACTGTGTCCCAACCTCACTGGCCTCCTTATTATTCTTTGAATACACCAAAAGACTTCAGGCACTTGCCTTTGTTGTCCACTCTCCTGGAATCGTCTTCCCCCAGATATCTATATGGCTTTACACTCTCTCCTCTTTAAGGTCTCTGCTCAAATGTCACCTTCACAACGAGTCCTTTATCTAAAATAACATCTTCGTCCTCCAGTCATTACCACCCCCTTTGCACTTATCATCATCTAATAAACCAGAAACTTTATTCATTTCAATTCTGTGTACTCTGCCTTCTGCTCCTGTATAATATAAGCTCCATAATAGCAAGGATTTCTTTTACCATATTTTTTCTACTTTTATGTTCCTGCTCTCAGAGTAGTACCTGCCACATCAAAGGTACTCAGTAAACAGTGAATGAATGAATGAGTGATGACTTTCTGATCATGAGAGTGGGGAGACAGAAGGAAATGCTCTTGGATTCAAGCTACCTGTGAAACATGCAGAAAGAGTTGTACATGAGACTTTAGAATAATGGTACAGGCACTGAGAGTAGTGTCAGAGTGTATTTATCAAGCTAGGCTAAGTTTGCTGAAATGATAACTAAATCCCTAAATCTTAGCAACTTAGCATACCAAAGCTTGATTTCAAGGTCACACAGGGTCAGAAGCAGGTCACATCCTCTATCAGAGGACTCAGGGTCTAGGTTCTTTCCATATTTGATATTCCCACTTCAACATATGGCTTTTAGGGTCACCGAGGCAAGGAAAGAGAGCTTGAGGATCATAGACTGACTGGCAAACGCCTCACCCTGGGAATAGTCTGTGCCACTTATGTTTGCATTTCATTGCCTAAAACCAGTTACGTGGCCCCAGTTAACTGAAAGGGGCCTGCGGTTTGAAGTGAGTACTACTGACTCTGTCTCAGAGATCGTGAAGAAATGCGAGGTTTTGAGCGATTTGGAGAAGTACAAGGGACTACAGTTGCTGAAAGATTCAATGCCTTGTTATTAATTATTGCTGTTACCACAAATGTAGAGTATACTGATGTCAAAAGACTATCTAAAAGAAAATCCTCTGGTCAGGTAGAACTTAACCTGAGGGAGGAGCAGAGTGCACATGGCTAAAGATATAAGAGAATATTAATTAGGAGCTAACAGGGGTTGTGGTACCCAAAATGAATTGAGGACAGGTGCAAAATTAACCGGGTGTATTAGTCCGTTCTCATGCTACTAACAAAGAGGTACCTAAGACTGGGTAATTTACAAAGCAAAGAGCTTTGTTTACTTGACTCACAGCTCAGCATGGCTGGGGAGGCATCAAGAAACTTACAATGATAGCTGAAAGGGAAGGAAACACATCCTTCTTCACATGGCGAGGAGATGTGCCAAGCAAGAGCGGGGAAAGCGCCTTATAAAGCCATCATATCTCGTGAGAACTCACTCACTATCATGAGAACAGCATAAGGGTAACCAACCCCATGATTCAATTACCTCCCACCAGGTTCCTCCCCCTACACCTGGGGATTATTGGAACGACAATTCAAGATGAGATTTGAGTGGGGACACAGCCAAACCATATCACAGGGCTAAAGGAGTCACTTAAGAAAGCAACCCTTCTCACCAGGTGTACCATATATGGCCACTCTGGCTGTGCCCTCCACATCTCCAGGAGATATCTGTTAACGATTTGTACAGGATCAACGTTTCTCACCCCTTGGGAACAGGAGCAGGGATGCACAGAAGTTAGCCATCAGCATCCTCACTGTGGGGCAGAGGAGCTGATGGCAGCTACGGTCCCAGTGTAGATATAAAGGTCTATCCATTTGTGAACTAAAACTTCTTCCCTCAAAAAGAGCTCTGCTCCCTGTGCTTATCCCCCTCTGTTGCAGTGAGCTTCTGAATAAGGTGTTTTCCTATTGTTGGATTCAGGGAAACAATTATTTTATTTTATTTTATTTTATTATTTTATTTTATTTTATTTTATTTTATTTTATTTTATTATTTTATTTTATTTTGAGATGGAGTCTCGCACTGTCACCGGACGGGAGTGCAATGGAGCAATCTGGGCTCACTGCAACCTCCACCTCCCGGGTTCACGCGATTCTCTGCCTCAACCTCCTGATTAGCTGGGGTTACAGGCGCACAACACCACGCCTCATTCATTTTTTGTATCTTAAGTAGAGATGGGATTTCACTACGGGATTTCACTATGTTGACCATACTGGTCTCGAACTCCTGACCTCATGATCAGCCCGCCTTGGCCTCCCAAAGTGCTGGGATGACAGACGTGAGCCACCTCGCCCAGCTGGAAACAATTATTTAATAAATGGAAAGATTTGTTCCACAATTAGACCACGGGATCTGAGGCCCCCTAGTGGCTACATCTGGTAGTGACTGCAGCCTTTCCAGACGGAGAAAGGAGAAATCTGACTGGATAAGGGAGGTGAGGTCCCAAAGCTAGGAAGTTGTGATGAAAAGGGAGTCCCTTTTGTCTGGATTGTCACATTAACAAGTAGGCATTATTATCATCCCCATACTCCGAATGATAAAGCTGAAATTCAGAGACTGAGACACATGCCTAGGTACAATAGCTGGTGACAGAGCTCCAATCTAGATTTTCAAGTTCATAATCAAATATCCTTTTAATACACTATGAGACAACCTGTCCTTGGGAGAAAAACCCTAGAGTTAATGGAGTATTCTCACTGCTCCTGCCCTTCCATAGTTAGGGAGGGAGATGCTTTTAGAAGATGCTATAGCTATTACAGTGCCCATTTCCACAGGCTTGGGGGAGAGAGGGAGCTGTGACCTACATAAATTGCAAATGCCCAGAAAAAGTGAAGAGAAAATATGGAAATTCAGAATCAAAAATTCAGCATGGCCTCCCTTTATGACAGTCAAAATTGTGGGTCACATATTGCATGCTACAAGTGAAGGTAAGTCTGTGTCTTCACTGTCAGACAGAACTCTGATTGATTTGAAGTTAGGCAATAGGGAAGGCTTTCCTGCCCTCCCACTCTCCTCTCTTGGAAAAAGGGATTTCTGTGGTGGTGGAAAAGTCCTTAAGGGTACATAAAAATGTTTGTCCCTCAAGTAGAATAAATGCATGAAATATTTTGAGCCAAACGCAGGAGATCTGATGCAACTTCCCATATAGAGCAGAATTCCCTCTATTCTACCTATAACAGGAGGCTATTAATTTAGTCTTTGTAAACAGCTCTAGTAACAAACAAGGAGCCCACACTCTCAAAAGACAGCCTATTTTGGTTTTAGCTCAGTTTATTATAAGATAAACCCCTGCAGGAATGTTACTGTGCTCCAGCAAGTGTGTAGAGTGAAGCCCAAGCGCAGCAATGCTGAAGGCAGGGTAAGCAGAAGGAAACTTTTCTGCAAAGATTCACTTTTATTCTGGTTTCTTTTAGGAAGTCATCTAGAAGCCCATTTCTCCAGCTGTAGAGCTCAGCAGCAACTAGCATTTCACACCCATAGAAAATATTTGCCTCTTTGATGGCCCATGAGATGAGGGACACACACTGATAGGACAATGGCCTTCCAAACATGACAACTAGGGAGGGCTCATAGGTGTCAGGTTGTTCTAACAATTGTCTTTTTTAACATGGAAAAAAATGAGTAAAAGCATTCTGAAGGCCAGGGCCGAATTCCCATCCTCATCCCCAATCTCTCCAGTTCTTGCTCGAAGTCATGATCTTATTATCTTTAATTGGACCAGTAGTGTAGCCTCTTTTGTTCTGGCTTTCTTCACTTTCACTATGATGTGCCTAGGAGTAGACTTCTTTTTATTTATCTTGCTTATTATTCACTGGGCTTGTTGAATCTGCGAATTCACATTCACAGCCATCATCTTCAATTAGGACTTTAATTAAATATATGTCAGACCTTCTCACTCTATTAGTTGTGTCTCTCATCCTCTCTTTTTTATTTTTCCAAGTAATTTGTTTCTCCAGGCAGAACTCTGGGCAATTTCTTATAACCTATTTTCCAATTCAATAATTCTTTTTTCAGTTGTGTTTAGCCGTGTCTTAAGCCTATCCATTAAATCCTCAAGTTTCATTGTTATAGTTTTTAGTATAACTAAACTACTTATAGTTGACTTTTTCACCTTGATTTATTCTAATTGTCTCTATTAATTTTTATAATTTTCTGTTCCTTACACATAATTTTCCATTCCAAAAAATTTAAAATATTTTCAAACTTATTTTTAATTTTTTGGAATAGAAAGAACCATAGTTATTTTGGTCTTTGTTACATAATTATGATATCTGGAGTCTTCAAGAGTTTGTTTTTGTTGCCTATTCTTTTCCACTGGCTGTCATGGTCTATGTTTTCTCCTTTTATGCCAAGTTATCTTTGAATATACACTGGCATGTTTTGAAAAATTATTGTACAAATTATTCTAGACCCAATGTGATAACACCTTCCAGCAGGGAGTCTTTTCATTTCCTGGGATATTTTCAAATGCCTGAGGATACTACTTGTTCAAGGCCACTTTAATCCAAGGTCAGGGCTTTAGGTTCCTTGGACTGCCCAGGTGATGAGTATCTAGGTTACAAGACCACACAAGGGCTGGTTACTTGTGGGTCACCATTAAACCGAAGGGGTCTCAGCTGAGTATGACAGGAATGCTTCTCAAATCCCCTAATTATTTGTCTCATCGTCCTCACTGGAACAGTTAGTCCAAGCTACCTAGCTGGCCATTACAGAAGGAGATGTGTGCTCTTCTTGCCCCCAGTCCCTCTTTCTCCCCGTTTTTCCTTCAAAAAGATTCGCCCAAGATGCCACTCTGATTGTGTCATTCCCTTGCACAAATCCTTCAAAAGATTACTGTTAACTTTAAAATAAAATAAAAATTTGTAGTTTGGAAAATTCGGACCCAGATTCTTTCTTTTGCCTCATTCATTACACAAGAATTTATTGTGCACTGAGTGTGTGGTGCGCTGCTTACAAAGTCAGGTTCTTCCTAATCTCTTTCACCTGTTGTCTTACCTCCAAACTTACTCTACCGTCCAGTCAAACTGGGGTACTCAGTGTCGTGGGCAGAGCTGGCTCAGAACACAGATGGGCTAACTTCCAGATCAGTGATCTTTCCCCTACACCATTATCCCATATTCACGTTTAAGCTTATTCAACCTAGATTCTTTATGGATAGTATAATAAATTAACTAGACAAATGCTCAATAAGTACAAATTGTAATGGCATTTTTGTATTTCTTGTTGCATTTTGAGCTATCCTTTCTTGTGAGTCAGAAATTTCAATGAAGCATTACCTCTAGGGAGACCTGAAGTAAGGGAGGGCCTTCTGAGATGTAAGTTCCAGAAGATAATTCATCGTTGCCATAACTTTTTGTCAATCTTCATAGTTACAAGGGTACCCCAGAACAAAATTTCAGGCTTCAGGCTTCTTTCCCCTGACAAATGAGGGATCAGACCAATTGCCTGTGGAATTTGACTCCTCAGTGCTGGGAACATTTGCTTCCGAGTAGATCCAAACAAATCTACTGCCACCTGCTGGTGGTTGACTGAACTTCTAGTCAAACACTCAAAGTAAGCAAACCTGAAAATATGGTTTTTAGTTTTAGCCTCTGCTATTGTGTGACCTTGGGCCAATCCTTTTTTCTTCTCTGGGCTTCAGTTTCCCTACATTACAACCCACGTGGTTGGACGAAATGCCCTGGAATGGCCCTATCATTTTTGGTAAACAATGATTTTCTCTACAAGGATGTCCGTGTGACCAGAGGTGGTGTGGCAGGACTAATATCAGTAGCAGATCCTGACAAATGGGTCCCACCATTCTTATTTCTTACTGCAATGGCCAGGGAAAGAGGAGAGATGGGAAAGAAAGGGGTGAGGGTGCTCTGCTCATTAAAAGAAGGCAGGAAACTATGAGAGACATTTGTTATAAAAGTTCGGTTCTAAAATGATTTTAAAGGGGGAGTGGTAAAAGAGTTAAACCCTCAGCTATGCAAAATGTTTGATCTACCAGGTAAGTCATCCTTTGCTGGGCACAAGCAGTTTCAACTCATTTCATCAAATACTGAGGGGAAAAAACGGGGAAATAGTGTGTATCTCGGTGAATGCTCTAGTTAACCAAGAGTAAACCTGAACTCCATTTTGATTACAAGTGTTCTCAATGCTTTGATGATGAGGCCACTTTCTAAACTTTCTGAACTTGCTTTGTCATGGGATGGGAAGGACATAGGAAATTGGGTGGAGGCATTTCTTATCCTACAAGATTTTTTCTGTTCCATAGGGTCAGTGTCCGGTAGTGAAAAGAATAAGAGCCCTTTAGTCAAGATGCCAGGCTTTTCCATAAGATAGGGTCATAACCCAGGTCTCCATTGGCATACCCTGGTCTCCAGTGCCTAACTCCCTTGAACGGCCCAAACACTGACATTTGCCTTCTTTTCCGCTCCTATGGTGTTAGCCTGCGACCATCATTCTGCATCCCCTGAGACACAACCACATCTCAGAGAGACCCCAGTTGGTGAGGTCTTCCAGTTCCCTGACTTTTTTCGTGAGTACCCAAACTTGGGGTGAAGAGCACCCTAGGAAATTTAAGTCTTAAGCAGCTGTTGGTCTCTTGGAGCCCAATGTCCATCCTGATGGAGGAGCATTCCTGCGGTGGCCACAGGCCTGTCACAAAACCCATTAGGATCCCCGTCGACCTCATCCAGAGGCAAGGCACGCCGAGTTACTGAAGGCTCAAGGGTACGGAATGACCAGCAGTTGGGTTCCTTCTGATCCCCAAAATTGTCCAAGTCTCAGAATGCAGGTTCAGCCATGGCAGTGAAATTACCACACTCCCTTCACCATTAAATACAACTCTTGGGCATAGGCTCTTTCTTCCAACAGAAACACACATTTTACAGTTTGCAGAGAAGAAACAGGACCCAGTGCCACTTGAGGCGGATTCCCGACCCAGCCCCCGAGGAGCCAGCCCTCCTCCCCCTCCCCCAGCCCGGCCCCGCCCTTGTCTGTGTCTGGAGACGGCCGGGGGCTGACTGCAGAAGCCTGAAGGGGCGGGGGCCGGGCGGCGCGCAGGCTGCGGGCGGAGGCAGGAGCGCGCGCCTTTTTGTGCGGCTCCTGACACTTGTCCGATTGGCTGGGCCGGTGCTCCCGTCGGAGTGGGCGGAGCCAGCAGCGAGCTGGGATCTGTGCCCAGTCGCAGCCAGGAGCGGCCGCAGACGGAGCGCACCTTGCAGCTGCCGGACGCACCCTGGAGGGCGCTGCGTCCGGCAAAGCTGCTGGGTGGTTGCTCAGCCCCGGCTCTCTTCTCCAGTATCCCGGCTGACCCCCGCACCCCCAACTTCCCGTGCCCTCGCTGCTCTCTCCTTAGAGGCATCTCTTTGGGGACCGGCCAGCAATCCCTCTTCCCCCGGCCCCAGTAGAGACCCACTCCCCACCCCACCTCTGTCCCTTTTCGCGGCTCCTTCTCCCGCGCCCTCAGGCGCCCAGAACGCCACAGCCATGGGCATCCGAGGCATGCTGCGAGCCGCAGTGATCCTGCTGCTCATCAGGACCTGGCTCGCGGAGGGTAATTACCCCAGTCCCATCCCGAAATTCGACTTCGAGTTATCCTCCGCTGTGCCTGAAGTCGTCCTGAACCTCTTCAACTGGTAAGCGGGCACCCCCAGGCTAGGCAGGGGGGACAGGAATGGGGATGGGAAGATGGCCTCTGGCCTCTTGGACGGAGCGGGCTGGGGTGAATCGGACCCCAGCTCGCTGAGCCCTAGCACGCGGGCCCTGCCTGTTGGCCCCTAGAAGGGGTGAGGTGGAATGGAGTTGTTGAAATGGAGCC
The DNA here is from genome assembly GCF_049354715.1 of Callithrix jacchus. Lineage (NCBI taxonomy): Eukaryota > Metazoa > Chordata > Mammalia > Primates > Cebidae > Callithrix > Callithrix jacchus. The sequence continues at coordinate 148,875,288 of NC_133524.1, forward strand.
CTGTGTTTCCACCCACCTGTTACTGCGGCCCCTGACCGAGCTCCGCTTGTGCCCAAACCGCAGCCCGAAGGGTGGTGGCGGGGTTTGCCCTCGTCCCAGGATCTGCCCATCCATCCCCAAGAATTTAAGCTTCCTGGCAGCTTTTCCCCAGCTTTGGCACCTGTAGGATTCGGGAGGAGGGTACAGGATGATGGGCAATTCACAAAACATAGGAGAGACACCTGTTTGAGTCTAGATTTTAGTCCATTCCCTGAGGCACGCACGTGTGCATGCATGTGTTGAGGGGTGAGGGACTCTTTCCAATGCGGCAGATAGAAATGATTTACTCAAACCCATTGGAGCCCAGACAGTGCGATCGTGTCTGAATAACCACAAACCGTGTGGTCTGGGATGGGTGCGCTTTTATACTTACTCGCGTGAAAATATTTAAAGATTCAGGTTTTTTTCTCTCTTTGATTTCAAGTTTGTTTGGGTGTGTGAATATCTGAAGCCTTTACATGTAAATCACACAGATCCTGAGCATTAGCACATGGGTAATGTGTGCTTGGAAACAGGTAGAAATGCATTGCTTTAATTTAGGAATAATTCACGTGCACACTTTGGAATGTTGCAACATGAAATTTCTGATTAAAGATGATTAGGAATAATTTTAACAACGTTTAAATGACAAGCCAGAAATTAACATGTACTCATGAAAGGGGGCGGGTTAGTTTGGCAAGGTTCCAGCAGATAGCCCTGCAGTGCCCTCAACCCAACATACCGAACTGCGCCAGTTAACATGCATACATGTGCGCACACACACACACACGCGCGCACACACACACACGCACACACACACACACACATTTGCAGGGGCTGACATTCCCCGGGCAATGCGTCAAAGATTCAAAGAGTCACAGTGATGCCAGGGCCTGTTCGGATTTACAAGCCCTTTGGGGGAAAGGAGTCGTGTTGAAGGTCTAGGTGAATTGGGTAAGCATGTGAGAGATCTCTGGAAAGGCCAGTTCTCTGAAGAGCTGAGATGGGTCCACTTACCTAGGCTCACCCAAGACACCTCCAGGGTGGAAGCACATGCTTAGCAAGAGAGATACCTGCTCCTAGAATAAATGTCTTTTTGAGGACAGCTCTGAGCCCCATGAATCTGAAATGGTTTTGGGTGGATGATGGTCATAAATCTTAGCTACATCAGCAAGGCTCTCTCTGTGTGTCATATGCCATATGCCAAGTCTGGAAAACAGTGGTGTACAGAAACAAGGTTGACATAAAGTTGACTAAAAAATGCCCAGCCCTAGCCCAGGTAAGGAGAAATGTGACTTTGAGCTCATCTTCCGAGGGTACTGAGAGTGAAAGATGACTTTTCCTGGGACAATCAGGTGCCCCTGGAAGGAGGACCCCCACCAACCTAGAAAACAGCGTCCAGGCTGATTGCAAGATGGGGCTCTTGAAAGGGTTGAAGTAATGCATTTTTCTGAGGGCTTTCATCTGCCCATTCTTCTTCCTCTCCCCTTCTCCTGCCGCCTCCGCATCATCTCCTCAACTGCCCCCCCAAGTCCTGCCTGGTAACAGGGATCTCTGAGCCCCACCCTCTGGATTAAAGCTGGGAAGGGGTGAGGGGAAAAGGAGTCTGCGTCACTGCTGTGCTTCTGGCTGACTCACTGTGGGGAGGGAGGGGAGCAGGGAGAGACGGTGTGTACACGTATGACTGGACATGTCTGCGTATGTGCTGGACAAGGAAAGGCCCTAGCAAGGCAACCACTGACAAGTCGGCCCCGAGTCGACCAGCATTTACTTATGACTTCTCTGTTTCAGCAAAAGTTGTGCAAATGAAGCTGTGGTTCAAAAGATTTTGGACAGGGTGCTGTCGAGATACGATGTCCGCCTGAGACCGAATTTTGGAGGTAAGCCATATGCAGACACAAGAGAACTTGGATTGGGTGTCCTAGAGCTGATACAGCAAGCAAGCCCTGCCCTGTAAGCTGACCAACGGCGCCCCGCAGCTTCCACACCTGTGCCTCTGCAGATCCCACGTTCCTGACTCTGCAGAGACCAGCAAGGAAACACCACCAGGCCCTGTGCACCCTGTAATTTCTCTCACTTCTCTGGCTTCAGATGCATAAGAGCCTTCTACCTCCTTCACATTCCCCTTACAGTGTCGTGGCTGGCAAAGAGCTAAGCACAGAAGTGTGTGTACAGGATGCAGCATGCGCGTTTCTTAAGCTAGAGTTTTCTGCTCCCGCTCTCCAGCACGTTCTTCACACCCTGGCCACTTGTCTCATTCTGCCCTTTCAAAACTCAGAGCATGGTCTTCTCTATCTACTGTACTTAACCCTCCCAGGCCCTGGGCACTTCCAGCTTGGCTCCCTAATTCCCAGTCCGTTCAAGACACCGCAGTCAGTGTGGTCTTTATAAATCCAGCCCGATCACCTCAGGAACTTTTAATGCTTTTATCTAACTGCCAAATAAAATCCAAATTCCTCAGCCTCGTACTCAGATCTCTGGTCCTGAGATTAGAAATAACAAAGAAACTGACACACAAACCCCCAGGAAAATCATACATGAGTTTCTCCCTCATTTTTGTACTTAGCCCCCCATTTAGAAAGGGTGACTAGCATGGATCACACAGCTTTAAATGACAGGCAACCTACCCCGACTGTGCATAGCCAATGCAGCATTCTCTAGCCCAGGGGACACCTAGGAAACCTAGATCAAGGACAAAGAAAAGAAAGGGTGCATTAAACAGAGGTTAGCCACATTCCAGCTCAAAGGAAGCTCCCGCTCTAAAGGGTTAATGAAAGCTAATGGTCTGCATTTGTGCGTATGAATAGAGGTCTTCCAAGTACACTTTGTCACCACCCTAAGAACAAACAGCTGAGAGAATTCGGCCCCTGAGATAGACTAATTTGGCCTGGGGAGCGTACCCTTGAAAACCAAGGTGGTAGTCCTGGGCCCTAAGCTTTGGAGGTGGAACCCTGGACTGGTGCTTCACCTTTGCTCCCGTGCTCCCTCCGGAGTGATAGAGCAGAAGGCACAGCCCAAGGCATTCAAGCTGAGAGCATGCTGGGAAGCTAGGGTAGAAAGGGCAGAAAGTAGGCTTTTGTTGCAAAAACAGCAGCACCCCTTGTGGGTGGGTCCCTAAGGGATAGAGGTCTAACCATATGGGAATCCAGGTGGTAGAGTACCGGCAGCACGCCCTTGTATGGCAGCGACTTTGGGATCTTTTGGATCGGCTGCAGCAAGCACAAATGGGAGACACGGGAGTAGCTACTTTGTTTTCGGTCTTGCCTTTCTCACGTTTCTCAGCAGCGGCTGACCAACAACCATTTGAGGGCACCAACCACGTTCTCCCCACTGTTTCATGGCCAGGTTGATATCTCTGCAGGCGTCCAGGGCCAGGGGGAGGGAGCAGGGGCAAGAATCAATCTCTGCGGAGAGTTACCCTAAGCTTTGTGGTCGTGCACACCTGCAGCATGTGAGAAAAGGTGAATCCCTGGCTTGATTTAGCCAAACAGCAGGTGAAGGTGAGAGGACAAGAATAACTCAGGACCTTCTAGCATTTAAACAGAAGGGGGCACCACACATTCTAGATCTGAGGCTGTTGCACAGTGGGTGTGGGAGGAGAGACCCACTGATGGGATCCCTGGGCCAAGGTAGTCAGTGTTTGAGGGCCCCAGGACTCCCTGTATGGCCCCCTCCTAGACACAGAATCAAATTCCCCTCTGTGAGAGTTTCGGAGCATATCCCCCCTCACTTCTGCACACATACGCCACATCCAGTTCAAACAGGAGAGCCTTAGTCCTTCCCTGCATATGGGGGACAGTGAGAAGAGGAAGATGAAAAGGAGGAGGAAGATCCAGAGATAATTAACAAAGCCAATTCCTTCTGGGCAAGAGAACTGGGACTGCATTATGGCAAAAGGCAACCCTTGAGGGCTTCACCTAGCTTAGCACCTGGCATGACATAGGCACCCAATACTGTGAAGGAATGAATGAGATATTTTCGTCATTCCTTCATGCATCTGCTAGGTGGGAAGTGGAGTTGAGGCAGCCACGGGTTCCAGGAGATAGGGAGGTGATTATCCCCCACCACTTTTCCTGCCTTCTTGAAGGGGCAGGATGGTACAGTGATGGTCTGAGACCATTAGCCTAGACATGATATTTAGACTCCTTATCAGGACGTTAATCATCCCCCATCCCCTTTATCTATTTAGAGATGTGGGATTCCGCACTTAAATTCCCATCCTGACCACTACTAGCACAAAAGTTTCCCCTTTAAGGGGATAAATTAGAAGAATGTTTTCTTCCTCCAAGTGGCATCCCTGTGCCAGGACTCAGAGCTTGGTGAGGGGAATGTGAGCTGCATTTCAGCTCCCACATACCCTTCAACTAGGAGTCCTTCAACAGGCTTCTGGCCTAGCCCTTTAGGGTCCCCAGCATTCCACCACAAGGAAAGGAGTTGCCTGAGTCATGCGGAATGGCCTAGGGAAGTCTAACACTGGAGGGGTAGCTGGCTGCCTGGCCACTCTGGAGCTTGTTGCCTGCCTAACACAGCCTCCCTTCTCTAAAGGCATGTGGGGAGCCTGAAAGGCAGTCATCTAGAACATAACACTTCAGTGGGGCTTGTTCACAACAGGCCTGGATGCTGGAGTCTGGGCTGTACCCTAACACAGGTTCATTTACTTCATGGCTGCTATTCACATGCTTATTCCCAATAGTGCTTTCCTTTGTGAAGCTTTGGGCTTAGAATAACACATTACTTTCTTCGCAGCTCAGCTTCTGGGCAATCAGCCTGCAGTAAAACCAGCAGGCTGAATTGCAAGTATCATGTGTGTTCCCCTAGTAGCAGTGTGATGTAATACACAGAGACTAAGGGCTGTGCTATAGGACTGGATGTGGAAAGCTTTGAGCTGATGAGCGAACAATAAGAATGGATTTGCCCACAGTGCCTTACAGTTTACTACATATTTTCACATCCATGACCACATTTGAGTCCTGCCCATGGACAGTGCTCACACCTGGGTGTGAAGAAAAGCTAGGAGGCAGAAGTACACTAACACAAACATTCCCATGCTGTCACACTCACACATTAACACACACAATCGCCCTCACCTGTGCACTCATGAAGATGAACACGCTCACAAATTCATTCTCACACATAGACACGCCCACTGAGCATGATCACACATTCACTTATACTCACACATTAGCATGCTTACATACACCAAACATAGTCACAAATCCACATACACACATGAATGTATGCATTCACTCACACTCAAACACGCTCCGAAACACGTGCAAATTTATTCACATTAACACTCAAATGCACACACATTCACTCACACAAACATACCCATCAAACACCTTCATGAATTTATTCATGAACTTTAACATGCTCACACACACACAAACATGCTCACACATTTACTACACATGTTATGAGACCACACTCAAATTCATGCACACATTAACACACACACAAAGACGCTCTCACATATACATACGCATATGAATATACTCATACATTCACTCACACACAAATGTGCTCACATACACAAACACACTCACAAACTCACTCAAAAACGTGAAGACACATATTAACATCCTCACACACAAGCACATGCTCACACACATAAACATAATCATGCCTTCAGTCATGCATGAGCTTGCTCACATACACAGAAACACTCACACATTCACACACACATGAATGTGTTTACAGTATGCTCATAGATTCACTCACCTGCTGAAAATATGCACATCTACATTGATAGGTACATGCACATTAACATGCTTACACACAATCTTGCATTCACCCACATGGCAATTCTCACATACATGAACATGCTGATATAGTCTTCTATATACCTGAGTATACCAGTACACTTGGACACATCACACAATACACAAACATGCTCATGTACACTTATGTCAACACAACTAATTCACATACATGAACATGCACATGCATTCACTCACACATGGACACACGAATATACTGACACATGAAAGGCTCACTCTAATACATACACACACTCAGGCTCACACATTCTAATACATGCACACAGTCATACTTATGGGACACACTTATGCTAATATGTTCAGTGCCACAATACCACACTCACATATTCACACACAGACAGGCTCACATAAATTCATATGTATGTGTTCATGCATTCACTCTCACACAGACAAGCTCACAAACATGTATACTCATATCCTCCCTTGCACATGAACACAATCATACATTCACTCCCACACAACACACCTACAAACATTCACATGCTCACACATTTACTTCTATACAACACACTCAAGTATGCAAACGTGCTCACGCATTCACTTATACACAAACATGCTTACACACACTGTCACATTCAGCTGCACATGAACACACAAGTACTCCCACAAACACACTCAAACATTCACTCCCACACACAAACATGCACACACACAACCATGAATCTTGGCTCATGCTTTGGAGCTAATTGCTTTTCAGCTTTTATCAGGAAAATGTTTAGAAGGAGTGCTTCGTCCCTTTACGTTCTCTCTATTTTGCCCTGACACCTTCCTCTGCACATATCATGGGCCAGGCCTTGGTCTAAGTTCTTCGCCTGCACTATGACATCAGTGCTATCGCTATCACCATTTTATCCATGAGGACACTAAGACTCAGCACGGTTAGGCAACTTACTGAGGATCACACAACTAACATGGGTCAAACCCAGGCAGTCTGGCTCTCAAGTTTATGCTCTTAACATTTATTCTACCTCTCATGTAATTGCATCTTCCTGTGTTCTAGGTGCCCCTCTGCCTGTGAGAATATCTATTTATATCACCAGCATTGAACAGATCTCAGAAATGAATATGGTAAGTGTGTTAGTTCTAGCCATGGGGTTGGGAACAGAGGACATGAGACAAGGAGCAGGCTCATAAGCCAAGTCCAGTAGTTCTGACCTGTGACAGAACTCACATAAAGGAAGAAGGTAGGTTTGGGACACTGCAGCCACCCAGAATAAAAAGTACATTAATTCAAGCCCTACATACATCACACCACATCCAGAAACGCGATTCCAGATGGATTACAGACTTACAAGTGAAAGGCTTATAAAGCTTTTAGAAGAGAGCGCAGAACACTGGCTTTGTGTTTTGCAGTCAATAAGGATCTTTTTAAAAAGACACAGAAAACAGACCACAAAAAAGTAAATCTGGTAACCTCAAGTATATTGAAATTCTGTTGCACCAAGTTTGTGGAACGTCTGTTTTACAAAACAAACAAAACCATTGTAACAAGTGTGAAAGGATCAATCACAGTGGACTGAGATATTTGCAACATAAAGAGCTGATATTCAAAATTTGCATTATTTTGTGAATTAGTAAGAATATTTTTAAACCGATAGAAAAATTATCAGAGAACGTGAACAAGAATTTCACATCCGTGAAGAAAACTAAATAGCAGATAAATATATGAAATGTATGAAAAGATGCTTAGCCTTGTTAGTAAAGCAAAATAAAACCACAATGACAACCCATTACACACCAGTTTAGCAAAAGGTCAAAAGTCAGACAATGCCAATGTTGACGAAGCAGAAGCAGCTTCATCATTTCTATTTCATCATGGTTTTGATAGGTATGTTCACATGATAAAATGCATGGTATATTCATATATTATCCACCAAAGCAAGTGAACAGATTATAATTACACATGTCCACCAAGTTAATCTCGCAAAGGTAATGTTGTGTGAAAAAAGCAAACTATGAATATATACAGTATTATTTCATTCGGATAAAATTTTCAAAATGGGTCCAACTAAGCAATATGTTTTCTAGAAATAAATAGACAATAAAACTCTAACACAAAGCAAGGGAATTATCATAAAATCTAGCATAATGGTTACTGCTGGGGGTGTGAGGGAAATATATTCTGGAAGAGATACATTGGGGTTTTAAGGTTATTGGTAATATTCTGTTTCTTAACTTGGATTTTAATTTCTTGTATGTTTCACTTGTATATAGTTATGATATACTTCATACACTTGCATACACAAGTGCATGCACACATACACACACACCACACACACACGAAGAATGGAGTGCTTGACAACCAGACTTACAACTGAAATTTACATTTGTCTTTCCAGGACTATACAGTCACGATGTTTTTTCATCAGACTTGGAAAGATTCACGCTTAGCATACTATGAGACCACCCTGAACCTGACCCTGGACTATCGGATGTATGAGAAGTTGTGGGTCCCTGACTGCTACTTTCTGAATAGCAATGATGGTTTCGTGCATGATGTGACTGTGGAAAACCGTGTGTTTCAGCTTCACCCAGATGGAATGGTGCAGTATGGCATCCAGTGAGTTCCCTACGGGTCTGGGGATGTCCCAGCAGACTTCCTTCTTCGTACTGAATATTCTACAAGCACACTCTAAGGGACACACAAAGGACACACAAAGATAGGCTTTCCAAGCCTGTCTTGAACATCCCCCCTCACTTGTTCTCCCCAGTAGCCAAAGTGAAACTTTCACAGTTTCCCACAGATGCCCTTAGCTGTTCCGTCCCTACACCTTGGCTTCTGCTGTTCCTTCTGTCTGGATTGGTTAGTCCTTTCCCCCTTGCCATGAGTTGAAACCTTTCCCACCCTGAAATCTCTAACTCAAATGCCCCCTTCATCAAGAAGTCCTCCTTGATTCCCTCAACTGAAGGACTTCTCCCTCCACCTAGTGTTGCATGCATTCCGTTCTTTGTCTTTTCTCTCCCAGGCAGTGAGGGAGGGAGAAGATGAATGCTGAAGTCCATGCAGTGAACGAGGGAGGGGGCTGCTTTCTGCCATCAGTCATATATGCATCATGCAAGAACCCCAGGAGGGTGGAGAGGCAAGGTGTATGTGGTGTGGGTCTCTTGTCTGTGGCTCTGCAGACACACAGAACAATTGCAAGCTGAAACTCCTAACTAGTCTAATTATAGCATAGCAGTCACCAAGGCTCTCCTCACAGTGGCATCTCTTACAAACTGTCTCCAAAGACATGTATAAGAGATCAGTACAGCTCAGAATGTGTCTGTGAAGTAGCTACCAGGGTTCAGCTCTTATAGTTTTTACAGATGTAATACCTGGATTTCTCTTTCTCTGGGGAGCTCTTGCTCCATTCCTTCCTTTTTCCATCCACCTTCCCACAGACCCAGGCTCTGGAGTCAGAAAATAACAGGACTCACAGGGAACAGGTCACTGGTCACACTTGTTCTACTTAAAGGGGGCAATAGCTAAATAATGCTGCATGGAGAATTCATAGAAGGGAGAAAAACACACATGCACTCATAAGTGCATGCACACACCATATCCAGTGTACAAAATGGAAATTACTTTGAGCTAGCAATTGAAAGGGACTCAGCTGGGGTTACCAGATGAGAAGGGCAGAATAAGGGGTGGAGCAGAGCCTCCCAGCTGAGGCTGTGGAGAGCTTGTGTCTTATCTTTTCTCCCACAGGACACTTCTCCCACTTTCTCAGTGCCTCTGAGACCCCTCCTCAGATTCTTCTATGGATGCACCCACCACATTGCAACCTAAAGCTCCTGCCCACTTCATGTACTGCCAACAGTGCCATGGTCCGCCACAAACATGTTCATCGTTTCTGTGCATTTCACACCCGCTGGCATTTAGCTAGTCCCCAGTATCCACATAGGCCTGCACCTCTGGCATGTGTGCAGATGTGGCCTGAGGCAGGCCTGGATCAAGGCTCCCAACCGTACATCACACTTCACGCATGTGAGTCTCAGCTGATTTGGTGTGGCACACAGTTTCCTCTTGCTGGTGTCACTACTTCTCTAGGAAGCACCCCTTTCTATCTCTGCATTCAGTTTCCTCCAGGGCCCTTCCCATCTGACACCCTGTAGTTTTCAGACATGCCATACATGTGTTCTCTGTTTATGTGCTGCCAGGTCTCTTGGTTACTTTGTCACATACAAATTTCCTCTCTCCTGTCTACACATGGGTCAGTCCTTGAGGTAACTCTTCCCTCCCCACCCCTGCAGTTTCCTCAGCAATGGTGTGTAGGCCTGACTCACTTTCTCCTTCCTTTTTGTTTTCCTTTGCAGACTGACCACCACAGCAGCTTGTTCTCTGGATCTGCATAAATTCCCTATGGACAAGCAGGCCTGCAAGCTGGTGGTGGAGAGCTGTACGTATGTCTCCTATGGCCACCTCTCCCCTTCCTGGAGCTGGGGTGATCAGGAAATCAGAGGCTCAATTGACAGTAAAAGGCACAGTGTGTCTCCTGTGCTCCCTCCTCACCCCCATTCTCTCTCTCCAAAATAGATATATGATAGAGGAAGATAGATGATAGAAATAAAGAGAGAAAGGTGGTGGAGAGATAGATAGATGATAGATGATTCATTGATATATAGATGTATAAATGGCATCTGGGACCAGGTGGTCTTTAGAGTGTAAACGTCCTCTGGGAAAATAGCACCTTACTGTTGGCCAAGTGCACGCCAGTTAGTGGGTAGAAGCTTGTGCTTTACTTTCTTTCTAAGAATCTGAGACTACCTGTCTGTTTCTCTCCTTCCCAGATGGCTACACGGTTGAAGACATCATATTATTCTGGGATGACAATGGGAATGCCATCCACATGACCAAGGAGCTGCATATCCCTCAGTTCACTTTCCTGGGGAGAACGATTACTAGCAAGGAGGTGTATTTCTACACAGGTGGGTCTGACCACTTCCTTCTCTCCTGTCTCATGTTCCCCTTGCACCTCCATAATCTCCTGGTGGCCTCTGATTTTGGCTCTTACACTCTCTGAATGTTTCCTTTCCCATTTCCTACTGGCCCCAGGCCCCCTTAATAAAGCCCCAATGGCTCATCCTCTGCCAATGAAGCATGGCTGTGGAAGCACTTAGCCAGGTTCACAACACTCTGCAGGTGTAAAAGTGTTTTACACTTTTGAAGATGGAGCCTTTCACCCTCCATCTGTTTGCAGCTTGGGAACATCTCTTGCCTCTCCTATTCCAAACTTCACCTAACATGGAGCAAGTAAGAAAGGAAGGTGGAGAGAGAAGACTTGCTGTGCTCATGGGCCTTCTGAGATAGGCCATTGTCACCAGCCTGCCAGTGCAGCAAACAGAACCAGATCTGCAGTCTGCCCAAGCTGGATGCCTCTGGATGGAGAATTAGAAGCTGAACTGCCCATTGCTCTTCCCTTCTCCCCTCCTTCTTCATCCTGTACCTCTCCGCCCTTTTGCCGCAAATCCCCTCAGCCCTGCCACCCTAATTCCAATGTGTCTCCTTGCCAGGTTCCTACATACGCCTGATCCTGAAGTTCCAGGTTCAGAGGGACGTCAACAGCTACTTTGTACCTAGTGTCCTCACCACTATTACCTCTTGGATATCGTTTTGGATGAACTGTCATTCCTCTGCAGCCAGGGTGACAATTGGTAGGTTCTGTCTCCATCCCAGGAAGGAATTTGGGACATTTGGCTCAGAAAAAAAGTTGAGAATAAGGAAAAAGAACCTGGAACAGTGTGTGACTACACAGGCAAGGAAATAAGGATTTTTCCAGTAGGCATTTGTACCTTTGTATGGGTGCACAGCCAATCCCCAATAAAGAGACCGATGTTAAAGACAGATGTGAAAACCCAAAGTCAGGGTTGGAATCTTGGCCTGTTGAACCCAAAGTACCAGAATTCATCATTTAATCTATAAGTAAATGGACAAGTCATAGGTTTAGATCATAGGGGCCATTAAAAGCGGGCTAAATTACAGGGTCAGTCTGGGACAGGAGCTGAGGAGTTGAGAAGAGCAGCCGAAAGACAGCCTGAGCAGGCTTAGGAAGACATTGTACTTCATGTCTAAGCATGGGGAGCCATGAAATATTTTTGAGCAGTACCAAGAAGAGACCTAAGAGTTGACCTGCTTGGTTTGTCTGACCCCACCCAATAGAATGTCAGTGTGTCCCAGATCCAGATCTGGTTTCTCCTTCACCATCTGTGGGGCAGACTCCTCAGCCTCCCTTTTAGAAGCATGTTCTAGACTAAAGCTGTATAAATGTTTAGGGCTCACAAAACCTTACTTTAGGAGCTAAAGGAAGGCAAAAGGGAAAGAGTCTATCATAGGGCAAGGTGGGGCTGAAGATGTAAACTGCTATGAAACTGTAGCTGAAGGTTTGAGACTTGACCGTAAGAGCAATAGGAAGTCATTGAACCATTGAAGCATAGTCTGAGTTTCAAGATGGGGAAAGAGGAATAAAGAGAGAGCTGCAGGCCTTTGCTCTGGGCCCTCCTCACCCCAAATATGATGTTTGGCTGTGGGCCCAACGGGTTGCCAAGAATGTTAGCCATCAGAGGAGACTAAGCCTGTACTGTGTTGCTTACAGGCCTAACTTCAATGCTCATCCTGACCACTGTCGACTCACATCTGCGGGATAAAGTCCCCAACATCTCCTGTATCAAGGCCATTGACATCTATATCCTTGTGTGCTTGTTCTTTGTGTTCCTGTCCTTGGTGGAGTATGTCTACATCAACTATCTTTTCTACAGTCGAGGACCTCGGCGCCAACCTAGGCGACGCAGAAGACCACGAAGAGTCATTGCCCGCTACCGCCTCCAGCAAATGGTGGTGGGAAATGTGCAGGTTTGACTTTTTGACTGCCAATCAGCTTTCCCTGAGCACCTCTTGAGCCCAGGCTTAGCACTTTTGACCCTTTCACATTTCTTAGCTTTTTAAATATGCGCGCACACACACACACACGTGCAAGCACACAAAACATACACACACAGCACACACACGACATATAACAAAGAAGTAGTACTATTTCTCATCACTCCTTCATAAATGATCATTGTCCAAGGTCTCAAGGCAAGTAAGTGGCAGGCTAAATTTCTCCAGACCTTTGGAGTGAATTTGGTCCACCTTGCATGCTTCCAGAGCAGGCAATGAAGCTGGAAGGGAAGATGGGCACAGGGAGGCTGAAAGGAAGACAGACACTGGAGAGGCTGGCCTGCCTACGCCTCCTTCCTTGGCACTTCAGACTCCCAAGGCAATGCTGAGGCTTTTGTTGTTGGCAGTACCTTAATGCCTAGCTACCTCCTTCCTTCGCAGAAAGCCCGGCTCTGCCTACCTGAGCAAGCACCCATCCACCACACAGCACTCCTCAGGGAGCAGCTGTCCCCAGGGAGACACTGGCGTGGCAACCACCATGGCCTTCCCTTGCATGCTAACAGCCTATTGGTCCTGTTCCTCACCCCTTGAACGCCAGAGACCCCAAGAGGAGCTGGCTCTATGTGTCAAAGAGATCAGCAGTAACGTTGCCAGTGCTGATGAGGGAAGTCCCTTCTCTCCTCCCTCCCCCGCAGTGCATATCCATCTAGCCGATATGAAACTGATGAGCCTATCCATTATCTCCTCAAAGGATGCCCTGATTAACGTGGAAGACGGAGTCAGCTCTCTCCCCATCACCCCAGCGCAGGCCCCCTTGGCAAGCCTGGAAAGCCTCGGTTCTTTGACGTCCACCTCCGAGCAGGCCCAGCTGGCCACCTCGGAAAGCCTCCGCCCACTCACTTCTCTCACAGGCCAGGCCCCCCTGGCCACTGGAGAAAGCCTGAGCGATCTCCCCTCCACCTCAGAGCAGGCCTGGCAGAGCTATGGTGTTCGCATTAATGGTTTTCAGGCCAATGACAGTATTATTCCTACCGAAATCTGCAACCACGCCGAGGTCCATGGTTATCCTGTGACCCATGACCCTGAAGATTCCGATGAGAGCTTGAGCTCAGATGAGGACCATGGCCATGGCCCCAGTGGGATGCCCATGCTTCACTATGGCAAGAATGGTGTGCAAGAAGCAGGCTGGTATCTTGATGAAAGCAATGTCGAGAGCAGTTACCTTAGCCTTGAGGAGCAACTCAGGTGTGGTACTGGCAATAACTGGGGCCTTAACGATGATGAGCTCATGGCCTATGCCCAAAAGGACAGTAGCTCGGAGTCTGAGGACAGTAGCCCCCCAAGCCCTGGGTGCTCCTTCACTGAAGGCTTCTCTTTTGATCTCTTTAACCCTGACTACGTCCCTAAGGTTGACAAGTGGTCCCGGTTCCTCTTCCCTCTGGCCTTTGGGTTGTTCAACATTGTTTACTGGGTGTACCATATGTATTAGTCTCCCAGTGCCCCAGAACAGCAAGAGCACTGTTCTGTGCTCCTTTCACAGTTTCTTTTGGGTTTGTTTTTCTCTCTTTCCTTTGTTCCTTTTATTTTATGGTTATTTGGGCACTGCAATTAGTTCAATACTTCTCTTTATAAACATGGGGTGGGGAGTCATTGGAAAGAACATGTTCTAACTGGAAGGGACGGGATTGAGGAGTTGGAGGTAAATAGCACATGGAGTCCCCTTCGTGCTAGAAGAGTCTCACCTTTTCGAAAACTTGTAACAAGGAATAAGCATAGAAAAGCCCCTGGAAATGTTAAGAGGACACAGAAGAGCCAGGTCGGGGGATGGGGCCAGGGTCTGGGCCTTGCCCACAAACATTTCTCAGGGCTTTTCTGTTCCCCTGAGGTGTCAGCATTTCTTTTTCACTGTTCTGTTTCCTCCTAGGGATTATGGATCTCACTCACCCTCTGCTTAGGGCTTTATAGAAAAAAAGTCAAGCTGGGTGGGGCTGGGGTGCACAGAGAAAGGGCTAGCCATGGCTTGGAAATTCAGGGAACTGCCTACCGGAAACTTAGGGAGCATTTGCAAGTGCCTTTCCCCCACTGCATTTGTTGTGTTTGAGTATGGGGTTGTGATGCAAGGGTGGGAGAGGAATGTGGATGGGTGATGCTGCAGAGGGAGACATCAGGGTGAGAGCGCATACCCAGCTTGTGGGGTTGGCGGAGTGTGGGTGTGATGTCAGCTTAGAAATTACTCAGTTGAGCTGGCCTCTTTGGAGGCACTGGAACTTCTCTTGCCTATGTTTCTGCTGCAGAATGTTTGACAGTAGAGACTCAATACCTCTGTCTAAGTCAGGAGTTAGCCTTCCATCAGTTGCTGAGTTGATCACCAGTTACGGCACTTGGTGAATAAACACCAGGGTTAGGAGAATTCAGACTTGCTACTTTATCATGTGATCTAGACTAGCAGATGAATATCTATTGTAAATCTGTATACTAATCTTTTCTATTTGTTTAGCACGTAAGTGTCCACAAGCTCCACGACCCATTACATCACTGAAGCCTCACATTGTCCCCAGTGTTCCAGGGAAAACGAATGGAGCTTATGCCCCATGCTTGAAGACATGCAGCCAGTGAGTGGTAGATCCACCCCACTCGCTCTTTCTTGTCTTTTTCCTCCTGACTCTCAACTGAGACACTCCCTTTTCTTCCCACCCCAAAGGGGGTGCTCCAGAGGGCTCCCACCACATCTTACGGCACCTGGGGCATCTCTGCAGGAATAGGTTGGTGACCAGGCAATGAGCGTGAAGTGAGCAGATGGAGAACACACTCACTGCCCATTGAGCTAGGCCCCTAACGGAAATAGGATTGGCCAGCACACCAACTTGCCAAGCAGCTCGACCTCACTGATGGAGGTTGTGAGGGAGTGAACTTTGCCAAGCTCTCAACATATGCCACCCCTTCCTCCCTATGCAGTCTCTCCCACAGTCCCTTACCCCTCTACCCACTCAGCCTTTTAGCTGTGCTTCTGTGTTTGTGTTTCTGTATGTGCCTGGATGTATGCATATGTACCAGGGTGGGTCTCTGTACATATACAACCATTTGCGAAGCTGCATAGTGCTGTATCTAGTGGTGTAAATCTCTACTGGTGTGTGTAGAGTTGTATCTACAATGTGTGAAAGTGTGACTTATGTATGTGTGTGCGTGTGTACACATGGGTGTATGCTGAGTGCATGTATATAAGGGCATGTCTGCATATCTATGTTTATCTGATTTGAATGGGTATGAAAGGAAATACCTCTGAAAGTATATATATTCCCTGTTGGTGACCCTTCTAGAATGCTAGAATTCCCTTGGCCTGTTCCCATATGGTGGAGGGGCCTTGTTTGGCCAGGCTGCTTAACTGACTGTTTCTTTCCAATTTCCTGTTCCAGGGAGCAGCATCTCCCGGTTTGCTTCCACTCTTTGCCCTGTCCCTCCATCCACCTGTGCTGTCTCCTAGATAGAAGACTGAGGAAGTGAATGTAGTCATAAGAAGTGGTGCCTTGAGGTAGGAAGTGGTCAGTTCATGGCGGAAGCTGCAAGAGCAGAGCACTTCACTTTGTACTGGAAGAACATGTCTGGGGGTAACAGGCTGCAGAGTGATGCTGAAGGAGGCATTGAGAATAGACACTTCCACAATCACACACACACACACACACACTTCTTGTACAACAGTTAAAAACAAGAAAGTTGCCTCTGGAAGGCTAAAATTGCCTCTATTTTTGGATACCCCATACAGAGATTCAGGTTGAGGGGAGAGTAGTGACCCCATGTCTGAAGCTCCCAGCGCAGCTACTGAAAGGCTGGCTTCTTTGAGCATAAGCATTGGTTGCTTGACATGGATTTGAGGCTCCAGTACCCTGGAGGTGTTTTCAGCCCTATGGCAGCAAGCAGTTCATTTGGGATAAATTCATAAAGGGAGATTGGAGCAGTGGGAACAGAAAGAGGGTTTTCAGATTTGTCTGGCAGCAGTGCACATGAACACTTCACAGCACAGAGGAAAGGCAGCAAGGCCAGTTGTAAATACCTCTATAGATCCATATAGATAGATATAATACTATACTTTAAAAAGAATATCTTGCCCTAACATGCTGCAATGGGAGCAGTTGAATTCTACTGCCACCCGTACTCGTAGGTTATATGTCAAAATGAGGTGGAGATTTGGCAATGACACCGTTTCAGGAACGTGAACCTTCTGAATTTCCCATGGATTGGTCATTTTAGCCTGCACATTGCCAGATCTCCCCTTGTTGAGTCTTGTGTGTGGTCTGTCATCTGCATCATTGAGTTCTCAGCTGTCCCCAACCCCTTCTCAGCCCCTCCCCAGCGGGCAGTCACCCCTCGTCTTCCAGCTGGCTGCCTCCATCCCCTCCCTCTCTGCCTCACACCAAGTAACTCTGGAAGTGCAGAATGCTTGGTAGTTTGGAGCTTGGGCAGCATCTGGCACCTTCCATTTCTTTCCTTCCCATCAACTTTCTCCCTAGGATCCCTTCTTCGCCACTGTCTCGGGAAGGATACCCTGTCTGTTTTTCTGAAGTGTCATTTCGTTGTGGGGATATGTGACACGTTTCCTACCAAGTTCTTGCTGGTTCCATGTGCTACTGTAGGGTGCCTTTGCATAGGTCATGGACGATCTGGTGGGTCTTAATGGAGCTTGTCAAATGTATTCTTACAATTCATGTCATCTTCTTAATAGCAGGCTGCAAAGTCTTTGCATATTTAGAGCTGAGTTTTGCTGAGACTGTGGCCATTCCTAATGAGGTTTCCTCATTCCACATACATAAGAGCTAACCCCTTAGAGCTATTAACTAATGAATGCATTTATTAAACTATCCACTCACATGGTACCCTGCTGTGGTGATGAGCAGTAACTTTCTAGCTATTCCATAGCCCAGCATCAAAGGAAATCGTGACTTGTCCTACTAAAAGTGTAGTGTGTGTGTTGTATAGTGTTTTGTGATCAACATAAAATCTATATTGTCAGTGTTGGGTTTTCAGGGGAGGGAGGGGGAAGGTTTTAAAGTATCTCCTTGATAAACTTAAATTATGAAATAGCCCCAGTCAGTCAGAATCACTTCAATTGACTCAATTTGTGTGAGACTTTGCACTCACTATCTTGCCAGACAGACGCACGCCCAGGGGTCAATAGTCATCAGCGGAACTAAAGGTGCCCGAACTTAGCACGACTAGCTGTTGTGCCTGACACTGGACAGTACCGAGGGTCTCTTTGGAGGTCAGCCAAGTTGGTAACATTCTGTGAAACAGATGCAATAGAGTAAAATCACACACATGCAGGTCTTCGGGAGTTATGCTGGGCCCAGACAGTGAAAACCAACAAAAGACGAGAAGGGCCAAGACCTGGGTGTCCTGGATGACCTGACCCAAAAAGGGGCACAAAGCAGCAGAGCTTCATAAGGTGACTGGGTGGCTTCTTTGTCCTCATCAAATGGACATCTTTGCATGGTCCAGGCTTCAACAAAGTAAAATATACTGAAATAAAATTTTGTGAATAGCCAAGAGAGTAAAATAAATATCTATAATAGCAAGTACTCTGCCAGACCATTGTGTTTCCTCTCTGTTGGATTAGAAGATATTGCGCGGGACAGCTGTGTGGGCCAAGGAAGCCTCTGGCTTCCATCACTAGCTTGCCATGGCCTTCCCACAGCTTTGCACACCCACCTCCTTATACCCTGCGACAGTGGAAGCCATGGTTTTCAAGCTGAGGGGAAATAGCAACAGCACAGTTTAAATAAGTTTTGATTTTTGCAGAAGCTATTCTTAATCACTTAAAACAAAACTTTTAGAACAGGCCACTGTGGTGCTAAAATAGAAGGTGGAAATTTAGTTCAGCTTTATAGGGTGGAAGGAAAAGAGAAAGTGGTCTTTATAAAGAAAAAATTGTTTGAAAAATCTTCTTTGCCAATGTGGATGTGCAGAATAGAGAGTATCATGCTGATAACATTTGCAGAGTCACATCCAAATGTCCTGTTGGTGGGGCAGAGGGTCCTTGCTCTGGTCCACATTTCTCACTGCATTTTCAAGCACCTTTTGATAAAAACCTTGGAGCTGCAACAGAACACTACCCCAGTGACTCTTCCCATGTGGTCCCTTTTGTGCCTGAAGCAGCCCAGGAGGGCTATGCATACCCACCTTGCAGAGGTACTTCGCTGGTCTGCCCACAGCCCCAAACTGGGGCATACAGGATAGAAAAGTTTCTTGGATAGCCCTTCTCCAGTGTTCAGACTCTTAGCAGCTCCTGGAAACACGCCTTGTTCTCTTGGACCTCCCTGTTCTCCCTCACTGGACAAAGGCTCCAAAATGTACTTGCCCACTGATACCCAATCCAAAGCTTCAGTTGCTGCATGAAACACCCCATTAAATAGCATGTGCTCAGTGTCTCACCAAACACTGCACCTGGGAAACATGGCTGGGCCAATCTTTGCTATGCAACTAGCTTCGCATGACATTCCTACAGATTCCCCTGACTGTCTGAGATACAGAAGTCTCCCTTTCAACTCCTGGCAGCCTTCCTGCTGCTAAAAGCCATGTTACCTCATGCCAGAGGGTAACAGGCACATGTGAAAGAAGATGCAGCTAGGAGTATGATGTAGCCAGAGCTGGCTGTGAGCTGCTGCCTCCTCTTCTGCCTGCTAAATTCTGGCCAGCATGCCAGGTTCTGAAGGTGGCTCAGGACCACAGGTAGAGTTTGTGACCCTTGGATGGGTCTTGACAGTGGCAACTCCACAGTCACTTGCTGCCTGCATGACTGTGCAATGACTCCAAGGGATGGGGTGAGAGGAAGGGGGTGTGGTCTTCCTCCCCTTCCCAGCCTCACTAAACTCTCAGGGTGAAGGAGCCCTTGCCACACCTTCCTAGGCTTTCACCAAGGCCTCTCTTCCCAGCCTTCTATCTTGGCCCAGTTTCTTCTGAGCTTCAGCAGGGCCTCCCAGGGGCCCCTTGGCACTGCCATGGTGCTGCTTATCCAATTCAACTCTTCTGTTCAGGTTCTCAGGAGTGGGAGAGGACAGGAATCAGTAGGGCATACAAGACTGAAGCCGATTTAGTTTGTTTTTTAATGACCTTGAGTATATTTTTATGGCAGTATGCTTAAAAGTAATAGGGGATGAGACCTATTTCCCATGAGACTCCAACAAGTTTCTGTCCAACGATCCACAAGCAGCTCATGGACTGCATGGGGGGTCAGTGTCAGAATTCGAACATGAACTTTTCCAGTGACCAGGCTAAGACTTGCTGCAACATAATGCAGTTCTGCATCTTTGATTCTAGATTTCTCCATTTCAATTTCTTTCCCCACATTTTTCTCTCTTGCCATTTGTCTCTTTTTCGTCTGGGTCCAACCAAGTACGTAGACCAAAATTCTTATTGTAAAAGAAATCAAAGCCAGGTGCTGTGGCTCATGCCATAATCCCAACATTTTGGGAGTCAGAGGTGGGAAGATCACTTGAGCCCAGGAATTTGAGACCATCCTGGGCAATATAGTGAGACTCTGTCTCTACAAAAAAAAAATTTAACTGGCTGGGCATGGTGGCATGGGTCTGTAGTCACAGCTATGCAGAAGGCTGAGGTAAGAGGATCACTTGAGCCTGGAAGTCAAGGCTGCAGTGAGCCATAATCGCACCACTACACTCCAGCCTGGGAGACAGAGCAAGACTGTGTCTCAAAGCAAACACAAGTGTAAGGGGGAAAGAACCTAAAAGAACTGATATCTTCCAAGGTAGTGTCCTCAACAAGAAACAAAAGGGAGTAGAAATATGCCAGCTTCTTAGGAAGTCTCCTTCTAGTTTCACTCTGGGTTGGAAAAGAAGATTAAAAATGTATTGGAGATTATGGACCCCAGCTCTCCACCCACCAACTCCTCCCCACCCACTTCTCTCAGAAGTACTCTGTGTGCCCTTGGACAAAACTTCGTTCATTTGGGAGCCTCTTCTAGTCCTCTCCCTCCCTGGCCTTGGACCAGCTAGCGAGCCTATTCTGACCCCAGGCCAGCTGCTCAAAGCTCTACCCATTAAGGGCAGATTTTCCTTTGCCACTCTCTTTCAGGACCACCCCAGGTATGCCTGACATGCAGTGCCATCCATTTCCATCTTGTACACACAGACTGAACCATCTCATTTATAAACCAGCTAGGGCCTTTTTCCCTCCTACAGCTGGTCATAAAGAACTCCCCCATATGGCCATAGGTGCAACATGGGGGAAGAGGCACTGGTACAACCGTGATAAGTGGTGAAGGGTCAAAGCCATCTGCTCATGCAGTTACTTGTGCCCTCTGTTCCTGCACGGCTGCAACAGGCCAGCACTGTCATCCCTGCTCCTCTCAGCCACTGGATGGGAGCAGTCCTAGGAAAAGCATGGCCTCCATACAAATACAGCTATAGCTAATAAGTAACAGTGCTCCTGACAGCAGGTTCTCTTCCTAGAGATCTGAAAGGCACATCACCTCCATGGCTACCACACAAACACACCTTGCTATTGCTACTGTTGGTCTGCCTCTTAGAGCACAACATTTTTCAGCTAATCTGTTGTTATTCTAGTTTGGTATGGGCAATCCTACACTGACACTCTCCGTGGAGAAATATGTGAATCCTTTGGTGAGGAAAATGAAACCTCTACCTTCTTCTCCAATAAATAAAAATTACTCTGCCCCATCACACCATCAGACAATGGCTAACTACATGGAAATACCAAAGTTCATATTCGATAATTAGTTAGGAAAGGTTAGGTGCTGCTATTGTAACAATCCCAAAAATCCCACAAAAAAATGTTTATTTCCTTCTCACATTGTGCATCTAATGCGTGTCTTCGGGGGAGCTTCTGCTCATTGTAGTAACTCAGGGACAAGCTGACACAGGTTTCATCGTGTGCTTCTACAATCTTTGTAGTAAGGGGAAGGGAAAGTAGTGAAACTAACACTAGTAACTAAATGCTGCACACTTCATTTACACTCATGACTCTAGCTAGAACCAATACCATAGCCTAACCTGACTATAAGGAGCCAGGACATTCAGTTTGCTGTGTACCCAGGACAGGTGAACCATGTATCATTGAATTGTACTAGTGGCAACCATAGGAGTTTTCCCTTGATATTTCAAGGGATGTTACTTTCTCATTTCCCACTTAAAGGTACTCATGCCCTCCCTTTGTAGTAGTCTTCTCATTTTAAGCCAGTAACATATGCAGAAGTTTCAAAATACTGCCATTCATCAGTGACAGTGTCTACTGTAGGTAGTATTCAGAAGAAGCTCCAGACAGACAGTTATTCCCCTCATCCTTTCCCCCTGGGGAAAGGAAAAACAGCCCCTTTGCTGAAACTTGGTCCCCAACTGTTTACAGGTTTAGGAGCAGACCTGTCTTGTCTAGGCTCTATACCTTCACCTCTGAGGTTTGGAAGCAATAGAATAGATATATATACATATACATATACATATACATATACATATACATATACATATACATACACATACACATACACATACACATACACATACACATACACACGTATATACATATAATAGGTATGAGAGGGATGAGAAGAGTTTATTAGGGAAATTGGCTTATGCAATTATGGAGGCTAAGCAGTCCCACAAAAGACCATCTGCAAACTGGAGATCCAGGGAAGCCAGCAGTGTGGCTCAGTCTAAGACCAGTGAAGGCCTCAGAACCAGGGAAGCCATTAGCTGTAACTCTCAGTCCCAAGCTGAAGTCCCAAGAACCTGGAAAGATGCTGGAGCAAGTCCTAGAGTCCAAAGGCCAGAGAGCCTGGAGTTGATGTGCAAGAGCAGAAGAAGATGGATATCCCAGCTCCAGAAGAGAGAGAATGCAAATTTGCCATTCCTCTACCTTCTTGTTTAATCTGGGTCTCAGCCAATTGGATGGTGTCACCCACACTGAGTGAAGGAAGATCATCCTTATTCAGGCCACTGATTCAAATGCCAGTCACTTTCAGAAACACCCTCATAGACACACTCAGAAATAATACTTTACCAGCTATCTGGACATAGCTTAGCCCAGTCAATTTGATACTTAAAGTTAACTATCACAGGCTGTATACCCCATTCTGGCTATAAGAAAAGCTAACTGCACCAGAGACAATAAAGCCAAAGCTGAGGACAAAAAGACTCCACAACAGCTGAGTTGGTCCTGTGCACAGTGAATCTGGACTTAAACCTTCAGTGAACTCTTACGAAAACACAAGTCAACTTCCTTTGGAGTCTCAGGGTTCCTGAATTCTGCTGAGGGCCCTGTGAAGAGGGAGGTCAGCTCAGAGGAAGTATGTGGAGCAGAGGTGGGGCAGGTGTTGATCTGGGTGGGCAGTGATCATGATGAGATTAACAAAATGGCACTCTTCCTTCTACATGACCCCCACAGCAATCACCCTGGGGCTCATTTTGAGTGACCCTATTCTCATTCAGAGGCTGATTGTCAGCCTGAAACATTTCCTACTAGGAGCTCCAGTTTCGCAGTGGAAGGTCTTCATTAATACAATGAAATACACCGTTAATAACATAAAAAGGCAGGCATAGACTGGGAGAAAATATTTGCAAAACACATATCTGATACAGGACTTGTATCCAAAATATGCAAAGAACTAATAATTTAACAATAAGGAGACAAACCAATTAAAATGGGCAAAAGATATGAAAAGATAGCTTATCAAAGAAAATATAAGCATATGAAAAAAATGATGAGCATCATTTATAACTAGGGAATTACATATTTAAACAGCAATGAGATATCACCACACCCTATTAGAATGCCTAAAGTACAAAATACTGATGATACCTTTTGCTGGTTAGGATACTGAGCAACAGAAATTCTCATTAATAGCTGGTAGGAATGCAAAATAGTACACTTGTCTGGAGGACACCTCACCAGTTTCTTACAAAGACAAACATAGTCTTACTATATGATGCAACAATAATAGATTTTGATATTTTGTCCTATTTAGTAGAAAACTTATCTGTACACAAAACTGTGCACACAAATGTTATAGCAGCTTTACTCATAATTTCCCAAAGCTGGAAGCAACCAAGATGCCCCTCTATAGGTGAATGGATAAATAAACTATGGTACATCCAAACCACAGAATAAAAATACCATTCAGCAATAAAAATGAGCTATGAAGCCATGAAAGAAACATAGAGAAACTTTAAATGCATGTTCCTAAGTGAAAGAAGCCAATCTTGAAGGGCCACACACCATATTATTCCAACCATATGACATGCTAGAAAAAGCAAAATTATTGATACAAAAAGATCAGTGCTTGCTAGGGATTCGGGGAGAAGCAGTGAGCATAAATAGTTGAAGCACAAGAATTTCATTAAGACGGTGAAATTATTCCATATGGTACTGGAATGGTAGGTAAATGACACTGGACATTTTTTAAAAACCATGAAAATATACGACACAAAGTCAGCCTTAATATAAACAATAGACTTTAATTAATAATAAATTTATCGACATTGGTTCATTAACTGCAACAAATTTATCATACTAATGCAAAAAGTTAACAGTAAGAAAAATTGTATGAGAGAATGAGGCTATTGGGAACTCTCAGTACTGTCCAATTTCTTGTAAATTAGAACTGCTTTATAATGTCTATTAATTAAAAATATAAAACATGCAACTAACATGCAACCCAGATTTCATACTTGGGCATTTATCCTGGAGAAATGAAAATGTATGATCACACTGAAATCTGTACATGAATGTCCATAGTAGCTTTATTTATAATACCCAAATGCTGAAAACAGCCCAAGTCACCTTCAATAGGATGATGTCTAAACAACTATGGATACATAGGATACTACTACTGTACATAGGATACTACTTAGCAATGAAAAGGAAGAAACGGTTGCTATATGCAACAGCTCAAGGGACTTTTGCTCTCTTGGATCATTCAGGCCACTATAACAAAATACCTTAAAGTGGGTAATTTATAAATATTAGAAATTTATTTCTCATAGTTCTGGAGGCTGGGAAGTCCAAAATCAAGGTGCCAGCACATTCAGTGTCTGGTGAGGGCTCTCTGCTTCATAAACAGCACCTCTTGTAGTGTCCTCACATAGTGGAAGGGGCAAACAGCTCCCTCGAACATTTTGAATTAATTCCATTTATGTGGGCTCCACCCTCATGACTTAATCACCTTCTAAAAGGTCCTACTTCTTAATATTATCACATTATCAATTAACTTTAAATACATGAATTTTGTGAAGACACATTCAGATAGTAGTGTATGCTAAGTGAAAAAAGCTAATCCCAAAAGTTTACATACCGTATAATTCCATTGGCACATTATTCTTGACATAAAATTATAAAATGGAGAACACATTAGTGGTTTCCAGGGGTAAAAGGGAAGGGACTGGGTTTGGGAGAGAAGTGGATTGTCTATAAAAGGGCAACAAGAAGGATCTGTGTGGTGATGGAAATGCTCTGTATCTTGACTGTATCATTGTAGACATTCCAGTTGTAGTAATTGCGCCATGGTATTGCAAGACATTACTATTAGGGGAAGCTGGCTAAAGAGTTTGAAGTATCTCTACATGATTTCTTATAAGTGCATGTGAATCTACAATTATCTTAAAGATAATAATTTTTAACAATTTTCTGCAATGTATTGCCTGCTCTGGAAGCTGACCACTGCACTGTCCCTGCCTCACGCTTATTAGGCAACTACTCAACCCCAAGTTTTCTTATTCTTCTTTTCTTTCTTTCTTTTTTTTTAAACAGGCTCTCTCTCTCTTTGTTACCCGGGCTGGAGGGCAGTGGAGCAATCTCAGTTCACTGCAGCCTTTAACTCCCAGGCTCAAGTGACCCTCCCACCTCAGCCTCCTGAGTAGCTGGGACTACAAGTGTGTACCACTATGTTGCCCAGGCTGGTCTCTAACTCCTGGGCTCATGTGATCCATCCACCTCAGCCCTCCAAAGTCAGAGTGTTCTTAGAAAAGTACCTAAGCAGTGTTGTATTCATGATGTCCAAACAGCATCATTTTGGTTACTGGAGCGCTGTCTTTGACTTTTCATAGGATAAGATATTTGGTCCTTCCTAGGTCCTGTAGTTGCTTACAGTATAGGCTGTGTAACATTCAGGGTTCTCCAGAGAAACAGAACCAATAGGGTGTGTGTGTGTGTGTGTGTGTTTTCTCTCCATATATATGTGTGTGTCTGTGTGTGTATCTGCATCTGTCTCTATATAGAGAGAAATAGATATATAAATAGTTATATAGTAAATATAGCAAGAAAGAGAGATGCAGACATATATATATAGAGAGAGAGATGCAGATATAGTTATATATATACTTATTTATATTTATTTATACTCACTCTCTGAAGCAGAAACATAAAAAGATAAAAACATAAAGAGGCGCTGATGTATTTTAAAGAATGGAGGTGCTGGCAAGTCTGAAATCTTCAGGTGACCTCAGTCTTTACACTTAAGAACTTCAATTGATTGGATGAGGCCCATCTGCATTATAAAGAGTAATCTATACTCAGAGTCTACAGATTTAAACCTTAATCACATTTACAAAATATCTTCATAGCAACATTTATATAAGTGTTTGACCAAACATTGGGTACCATAGCCAAGCCAAGGTGATACATAAAATTCACAATCACAGGGTGGGATGCAACGAACACTACAATGAGGTAGGTGTCCTGAAGGCAATTACTTTGTATACTTTCTGTGGGAGGAGGCACTGCCACTGCCACCACACACACATAGCTAAACTTTCCCATCTGTTCCCCTTCCACACACATACATGCAGAAATACCAAGTATTTTTCCACTTTGCCCATTGGTGAAAGTGGTCAGTAGGAAATTTATCTTCAGTTCTCAGCCATGACCTAATCCTTATCCTCCATGTCTGGCTAACTGTAGACCTGTCCACCTGACCTCAACCCCACAAGATCCACCTCCGACTCTTCTTACACATCTTCCTCTTCCCTCTTTCCTCCCTCCTCACCATCAGAGAACATGAAGACATACACATATCATTTTGCAACAGGTTCATTTTATTTTCACACCATAGGGTGCATCCTGTTGGGGCAAAATCTACTGTCTACCCTATTGGCCATTTCTCTGGTGTTAGATCTCTGGAGACTTCTCAGATAGCTATGAGTTTTTTGGCCTTTACCTGAAATTACTGGCTGCCTAGGGGGACACTTGAGGCTGTGTTCTCCTTGTTCTTTTGATCCAGCTATGACTCATTTTTATTGAGTTCATCAATCAGCTGATGATAATGGCCAAATAGTCTTAGCGCTCTTCCTTTTTTCAGTTTCTTGAAGTAGTGGTCTTTTGGGGAAATGCTTTTTTACTGGAACTCCCTCAAAGGGTTCCTTTTCCTTTCTGGGTTGTCTTAAGAATCTGAAAGAACCACAGGGAGATTACAGAAGGGTATTGATTTGAGGGGAAAAGATGGAGAAGGAGTGAGAACAGGGGATTCATGAGAAGAGGTTCCAGCTGGGGTGGGGACTTATGCCAAGCGAGGACAGGGTAGGAGTCTTGAGAGGGAGGAGATAAGGCGATGACCAGGAGGAGCTTGAGTTGGCTGCTCAACTTAATAGTGTCTCCAGACCTTGATTGAAAGGGGCCTTCCTCTTCCTCTCTTCTTTGGTGTTGGTGATTGGTTGTTCAACAGGGCTGGAGGCTTCTGGTTTCTCAGCCATCTTCACCACACCAGTTTGTCTCAATGGTTTTATCCAGGCCACCTGGCCTCCCAATATATACTCCTCCCAGGACAATGATGAACCACAACCCTGAGCTTTGATTGGTCAACAATGCGCTACACTACCTAGCCAATGGTAGCTCTGGAAGGCTTAGAAAGGGCAAAGCATCAGCATGACCTCACTGCATCGCCACGGGGAGGGGCAAGGATTGCTAAAATGCAGTATAGACATCTGACAATACACCATCCTGACACTTTGGGTATGGAGATTCTGGGGGGCCTCGATACTCTGGTTGAAAAAGGGAGCATTTATTTAGCACCTCTAAGGAGCTCTTCAAACTTACCTGCTACCCTGTTTATTTCCCCATCTTCAATTCTGGTGGATCATGTAGCAGAGAGACGTGTCTCCTCCAAGCTTTCTCCCATGGCCACCCCATTCAGGGGTACATTGTGTTCTCTTCCACCCTTCACCATTAACTACTCCTTGTACATCCTACCTAAGATCTTTCCATGGTAGTGTGCCCATATTAAGTCTCTGTGGAAATGCAAATCATTCCACTTCCTGCCTATGAATTGCTTTTATGCATCTTGAAGACTATCCAATTCTTGTCTACCACCAGGGAACTTTGCCATCCATCTCCTTTTCCCAGGGTCCACATAGCTCTCATCAGTTTTCTGTTTTCCAATTTGAAATCACTGCCTTCAGGCTGTCAGACTTCAGTCTTGTTCCACTAAACATCATAGTCTTGTTTCAAATATGGGGATCACATTAATCTCTTTAGGTGTAGTACCCAGGCTTCAGTTTTAACACTGTAGGGAGGATGAGGCAGAAATTCCTGTGCTGGGAGTTGAGCTGATTGTTTGCATGTAGGAAACTACAATATAACACTGATAATATCATGGTTGCAGGGGGCATTCGATGTTGTATTTGAGGTTCTTTCTAGTGCAGCAAGGGAAGAAAAACATCTCCAGATTGACAGGGAAAAGTCTATTCACAGACCATGGACAGCATATTGATAAAATTCTAACAGTCTAAAGAAATGTTTTTAGAACTAAAAATTTCATTTAACAAGGTTGCAGAATACAAAATCAATATAAAAATCAATTGTAGTTTTTATATTCTAGCAATGAATATTTGGAATGTGAAATAAACAACAGTGCAATTTAAAATAACTTTAGAAAAATTAGAAATGCTTATGGATTAATCTAACAAAATATGTAGAAGGTCTGTACACTGAAACTACAAACATTGAAAAGATAAATTAAGAAAGACTTAAATACATAGAGATATCTCATTTAAGGGTTGGAAGACTTGACATTGTTAAGATATCAATTCTTCTCAGATTCATTGATAAGTTTGATGAAATCTCAACCAAAACCCAAACGACTTTGTAAATATAAACTGGTAAGCGAATGATTTCGTGTGAAAATGAATGAACCTGTGTAGATGAAAATAACCTTTTAAAAAGAGAACGAAGAGGCTGGGTACGGTGGCTCACGCCTGTAATCCCAGCACTTCGGGAGGCTAAGATGGGCAGATCACGAGGTCAAGAGATCGAGACCATCCTGGCCAACATGGTGAAACCCAATCTCTACTAAAAATACAAAAAATAGCCGGGCATGGTGGCATATGCCTGTGGTCCCAGCTATTTGGGAGGCTGAGGTGGAAGAATCACTTGAACCCAGGAGGTGGAGGTTGCAGTTAGCCGAGATTGTGCCACTGCACTCCAGCCTGGCAATAGAGCAAGACACTGTCTCAAAAGAGAGAGAGAGAGAGAGAACCAAGATGGAGGGGTTACACTACTCAATTTTAAGGCTTTTTATAAAGTGAAAATAATCAGGACAGTGAGGTATTGCCATAATGATAGAAATACATCAGCGGAACAGAATAGAGTGTGGAAAGAGACCTACACATATGTACATACATAGACAAGTGATTATCAATGAAGGTGGAAAAAAGATTAGAGAGATGGAGTCTCACTGTGTCCCCCAGGCTGGAGTGCATTGGCATCATCTCTGCTCACTGCAACCTCTGCCTCCCAGGTTCAAGCAATTCTCCTGCCTCAGCCTCCTGAGTAGCTGGAATTACAGGTGGCCTCAAAGAAAAGAATTTTCAACCCAGAATCTCATATCCAGCCAAACTAAGCTTCATAAATGAAGGAAAAATAAAATTTTTTTGTGAACAAGCAAGAACTCAGAGATTTCATCACCACCAGGCCGGCTTTACAAGAGCTTCTGAAAGAAGCAGTACACATAGAAAGGAACAACCGGTATCAGTCATCCTAAAAACTTACCAAAAGGTAAAGAGTTTCTCCATAATGAAGAATCTATAT
This sequence comes from Callithrix jacchus, assembly GCF_049354715.1. Taxonomy (NCBI): domain Eukaryota; kingdom Metazoa; phylum Chordata; class Mammalia; order Primates; family Cebidae; genus Callithrix; species Callithrix jacchus. The sequence continues at coordinate 148,904,979 of NC_133524.1, forward strand.
CAACTAATGGGCAAAATATCCAGCTAGCATTAAATGACAATATTAAACTCACAAATATCAATATTAATCCTAAATTTAAATGGATTAAATGCCCCAACCAAAGACACAGACAGGAAAATTGAATAAAAAGTCAAAACCCATCGGTACACTGTATCCAGATCCGTCTCATAAGCAAGGACACACAAAGACTAAAAACAAAGAGTTGGTGGAAGACTCACCAAGCAAATGGAGAGCAAAAACAAAACAAAACAAAACAGGAGTTGTAACTTTCATCTCTGACAAAATAGACTTTAATAGTAACAAAGAATAAAAGAAACAAAGAAGGACATTACATAATGGTAAAAGAATCAATGATCATAAATATATATGCACCCAATATAGGAGCACCCAGATACATAAGACAAGTTCTTAATGACTTATAAGAGACTTGGACTCCCGCACAATAACAGCGGGAGACTTTGACACCACATTGTTAATATTCGATGGATCAACAAGATAGAAAATTAACTGGGACATGTATGATTTGAACTCAGACCTGGAACAAGTAAACTCAGTGAATATTTATAGAATTCTTCACCCCAGGTCCACAGAACATACATTTTTCTCAGTATCACATTACACCTATTTTGAAAGTGATCACATAATTGGAAGTAAATCACTCTTCAGCATTTGCATAGCATTTCACAGACTTAAATGAAACATTGGTCTGTTTGTTATTTTCTTCCCTTTATCCTTCCTGTCTCTGCTGTTAAGCACAATTATTGGCATAAAATAGGTTTTTAATACCTATTTTTAGATTGCATTCCAGCCTGGGCAATAGAGCAAGACTGCTGTTCTCTCTCCCTCTTTCTCGTTCTTTAAAAAAAAGAAAGAAAGAAAGAAAGACGTTAAAAAGCCAGCTACAGACGGGAAGTAAATATTTGAAAACTGTATATCCAACAAAGGATTTGTATCTAGAATACATAATGAGCTCTCAAAACTTAAAAATTAAAAAAAAAAAAACATTATTGTTTTAGGTATTCTAGTTCCTTTTCCCTTCCATGAACTTTCGGAATCAGTTTATTTGTATTTACAAAATTCCTGCAATTTTGATGGATATTTCTTTGAATATATAGATCAATTGAGTGAGAACTGACACCTTCACTAGGTTAAGTCTACCAGTCCACTAACACAGTATGTGTCTCTACTTATTCATTAATTATTTAAGTCTTATTTGATTTATTTAATCAGCATGTTGTTTTCAGCATACAGATCCTATGCATGATATTTTAGATTTATACATGCATATTATGTGTTTTTGTTTTGTTTTGTTTTTTGAGACAGAGTCTCACGCTGTCTCCCAGGCTGGAGTGCAGTGGTGGGAGCTCAGCTCACTGCTACCTCCGCCTCCCGGGTTCAAGCAATTCTTCTTCCTCAGTCTCCTGAGTAGCTGGGACTACAGATGTGCACCCTCGTGCCCAACTAATGTTTGTATTTTTTAGTAGAGTCGGGGTTTCACTATATTGGCTAGGCTGGTCTCAAATTCCTGACCTTATGATCTACCCATCTCAGCCTCTCAAAGTACTGGGATTACAGGTGTGAGCCACTGCACCCAGCCTGACCCAGTTTTAATAATGGGCAAAATACCTCAATAAGTACCTCACCAAAGTGGGCATATGATGGTAAATAAGCACATGAAAAATTGCTTTACATCATTAGCCATTCAAAATATGTAAATTAAAATCAAAATGAGATAACACTACACACACTGGAAAATGATTAAAATCCGTGGAGGTGAGGACACTCCCAACAGGATGGTGCAAAATGCTTCCTGTATTGGACCCCACATGTCCCCATCAGTTTAACAAGGAAGGGTGCCTTCTCCACTGCCTTGCCATCCAACATGCTCACGTACACACCTTGGGCCAGCTCTCTACCCCAGACAGTGTCTGGTGGCAACATAGGCCAGGGATCACTGCCCCAGAACACCTGTCCTTTTGTGTGCCAAGAATTCAGAAGCCACAGAAGGCCCTGAGACACAGTCATGACTCGGATAATTTTCAAGGCACATTCAAAGCCAATCCTTCATGTGCAGAGTCTGAGATGATTAGTCCCAGCGCTCTTCCTCCCATTTCCCCTCCATGCAGCCCCACTGACCCTTTAACTGCTCATTGGCATTCCTGGCCTTTTTCAGCAGTTGGTCATCAGTCAGCAACCCACTCACATAGCCCGGCCTCTATGGAGGGTCCACAGGCAGCCCCCAGCAGGCATGAAGATAGCTCCCAGACCTGGGATGCTGGTGAAGATGCACAGGACTGTTGGAGGGGAGACCTCATAAGTGCCAAGGCAGGAGTCAGAAGCCTCAGCCTATTCCGATATAAATAATGAAGCAGAAAATAACTAGAGGTATAACCACAGTAGTTACTCATAGGTGATCTTTGTTCTTTTACTTACTTAGTTATACATATGTGATCTTAGTTATTCATAGGTGATCTTAGTTCTTTTACTAATGCCTATCAGATTGGGAAGTGTGAACCTGGTCATTGTGAAAGGAATGACTCTAAGACAAGAGGCTTAAGTCCTCTGTCATGCCCATGTAAGGGTTGCTGGAGGGTGCCTTGGCTCTGTGGCAGTGCCAGCACTGGGACACACCTGCTGTTTAGCAATCTGAGGAAAGAGATGTCTCCTTCCTCGGAGGAGTTAAGAGAAAACTCTGCTCCCCCAGGCTCTTGTGGTAAGGCCTGGCGGCTGTCAGGGAGGCCTGCAGACATCCAGGGGCGTAACTGTCTCTATGTGATGCTGTGCTTCAGCGGTCATGTTCCAGGTCCACTCTCATGCTCCGCTTCTGCACCTGGTTCCTTTTTTCTTAGAACAGATCATCAGTAAAAGTAACATAAATTTTACTGTCTTTGTTCTTTCTTGACAAGTATGGAAAAGTGCTGACACATTATGCTCCTTACCTCATGTCGGCTACTAGAAAGCCTTGGGCCCCTGCCTATATGACACGTGAGGTACTTGACCCTATCACTTACCACTAGTGCCATGCCCTACCTACCCTGCCCCCAGCTTTGTACTCAATAAAAGTCAGAGTGTATGGACACTCGGGGCCACTGCCAGACTCCATGCTTTGGCTGGCTGCGGACTCCTGGGCCCAAACTCTTTTCTCTGTCTCTGTGTTTTGTGTCTTTTATTTCTATAGTTTCTCTTCTCCACACCAGCAGATAGGGACTCAAAGGACCCAGTAGGGCTGGACCTACACAGAACCACGAGAATGTTCAAGAGAGGTAGTTGGCCCACAATGATGCAGGGAGCCAGCTAAGCTCTTCCTGAGAGAGAGAAGGGGATTCTGAGGGAGGGGTAGGTGTTCATCACAGCCCTGGTGCATTCAGCCAACAGACCTGCCCACTCAGATCATTATAGGGACCCTCCAGCTGGTGATGATGGTGCCTGGATTTCCCAAGCCTATTTCTGTTCATTGTCCTGTCCTCCTTCTTCCCTTACCCCTTGTCTCCCTCAGGTCTCTGCCCCTACCAGGCTGAACGCTAGATTCAGAGCTCTGAATGCCAGCCCACCTGGGGCTCAGTGGACTTGGTTGCACATGTGGCCTTTCTCATGGACGTTGGCAACTGCTCTCCCCCAGATCCCCCCAATCTTCCTCACCAGCTGAGTGTCTCCTGTCTCCTCTCCTTCCCTGGTTTCCTGTTCAGTCTGACCAAATCCTTGTAAAAGCAGAGAAGAAATGTCCTGTCCAGATTTCAGAATTTAAACTCATTTGTGATTTTTATGAGAATGTGAATTGGTACAGCATTTTTGTAATAAAATTTTAGAAATATTTTAAATGTTAAACTATTTTCACCTTTTTGCCTTAACCCAATATCCATGTAAATACATCCTTTTTATAAGAAAACATTCATGTTTGCCTAAAAATTTGTATTCAAAGATGTTGATTTTATTCTTTTTCTCATACAGCAAATGGAAAACAACTTATATGTCCATTAGGAAGACTGTTAACTGTGGAGGAACTTTGTAAAGGGGAAAAATTGTAAATCATCTCTTCTTGTATAATTTTTGCAATAAGAATACATACAGTACTACATTTTAATTAAAAAAAAACATGAATTTTTATGTGCAAGTAAGTTCTGATGTGGTTTGGCAGGGGCTCTCCACTCTCATGTGACCGAGGCATCCATGTTGCTTTCATTTTGTGATGCCGTCATCTCAAGATGAATCTGCCATGTTTGCCGTTGAAAGGAGGGAGAAAGCGTGGAAATGGCACACAGGCTCCCACATGCCTGGATGTAACAAACAACGCTTCTGCTCATATATTGGTGTAAAGGAAAAGTCACATGACCCTTCCCAACTTCAGGGAGTTTACTGTTCCCATGTGTCCAGGAAGGAGACAAAGAAAAAATGTGGGTGAGTCCTATAAAGCCCCCCGGTAAACTGTTACACAGTAGGTGCTCAACAAGAGACAACTGTAATGATTTGGTATTACACTACGATCTCATTTGAAGGAGGACTTCCTGAGAAGGCCAGTTAGCCTTGAAGTTCTCCACCTTTTTCCAGTGTCAAAGATGTGACTGATGTTTCCAAATATATGGTCAGAACTAACTGTCCAAGAATCTTGAAAGTCTCAGCAGGAAGGCTTACCTTTGCTATACCCCTTAAATGCTTAGTAGGCTGCGAATATTACCTCCATTTGACTCCTGGTCAAAATGTTAACCTGTGTCTGCTACCTTCCACATGCCCGAACTCCTGTCAGCTGCCTCTAGGCACACTGAAAGCCAGTATTTTCCTATGGAGCAGTTAAACAGACAAGAAAAAGAAGGCTGCTTAATGATTCCTCTTTCGTTAGAGTTGACATGTTTTCAACGAATCATTTTTAAACTCCTGGAGGACTTGAGAAATTTAGGAATTCAACCTCAGTAAGTAGGTGTTTGTCCCACTGCGATTTCCCAAGTTATTTCTCATCTAATAGTCATGAAGGAAGGTTTGCTCTTTGACCATTCATCTGTGCATGTATTCAGAGGTGAATCCCAAAAAGATGCCCTATGAAAGTCTGATTTCAGGTATCAAGGTGGTTCCAAATCTCTCTAACTTGAGGGTGGTATCCCAAGAACCCTCAGATAATATAGCAAATCAGAGTACTCAGCCCATTCAGAAAACAATTAGAAAGTGTGTTGAAGATCACTAGAGTGGTAACCAGGTGTTTAAACGTCACTGTGCACATGTGAATTTTTATATCAAAAGGGGTTTGGGCATCATATGGCTTCCTGGGTGAGAGATGGGACATCCAGAAGACTTCTGAAAGGAGAAGGAATGCTCCCTGTCAGGAGGAGAGCAGGCGATTCTAGGCTGTTCTGTGTTGACCAGTGATGAGCTGATCAGCAGGCCAGGTTCCAGAGACAGACAGGACACATGGAAGTGACTGGGGGAAATGTGTTGTAATTCTGGAAGGAGCTGGGGCTGGACAGAAATGCCCACACCTGGACAGAGTCAGCTCTCAAGGAATCCAGCGTGCAGCAGCCCCAAATGGTGTTTGAATTTCATTGTCGTGTTCTCCAGGCCTGCTTTTAGTATGCTGGCCTCAAGGTCCTTCTTTTGTCAAGGTCCTGAGAGACACGACGCAGTGCTGAGAAGAAAAAAGGAAGTACCAGTCTTCTCGGGCTAGGAGAAGTGGGAACAGCATGGGCTGTAAAGGAATTCAGAACAGGGATCTGGTTTCAGCCCAGTTCCTTACTAGCCACGTGATCCTGGGAAATATCCAGTAAACACCCTGTTATTATGTCCCAATTCACAAGCCCTATGGGCCTTGGATTCTTCATTTGTAAGCAGTTGAAGGGCCTAGTGTAAATTAGAAGTTTATGGAATTGCAGATGGCTGCTATTTCTAATATTATTTAGCCCTAACCCTAACACTGAGATTTCGTTGTTGTTGTCGTTGTTCTCCAGGACTTATCAAAGAATATACATCTCAATAGGACATGGGATAAATAGCCAAAAACGGAAATTTCATCCGTAAAATTCAGTATTTCCTCTTAGAGAATGTACTTCAACATTTGGGTGTGCAGGAGTTTTGCCCAGCCATGTGCAGCTCCAAGCTCCTAGAATTTGAATCAACAACTAACTTCTTCCCTCTCTCCCACCTGCTTTCCCACCCAAACCACTATTTCCACCCATTTTGTTACCATTGAAAATCTAGCCCTTGCTTACAATTGGTCAAATTGCACTTGAGATAACCTAGTTAGAATGCCTTTTTAATGGAGTCAGCTCTGGCTCTCCCTGCCCAGCAGAAAAGCACCTGGCCAGTGGCTTCCAGGCCACCCTTCCCGGGAAATTCACCCTTATCGTTCAGGAAACACTTGCAGATAATGGGTGTCCATCACCGAGATCTGGGGCTGTGTTCAATGGCACTGGGACAAGAGCACAGGACACCTTCCATTCCTGCCACAGGCAGAGACTCCTCTCTGTTCATCCACTGCCTGAAAGAAACTCCTCAGAGCAGCTTTCCATTCCAGGCTTTTCTCTCATCCTCTGAGAATCTGGCCCTGGACCCACTCAGGATCATTACGATCAGCTTCTTCAGAAGGAACTGCAGTTTCCCAAAGCCCAAAAGGTCCCACACAGGGCATTTACACTCCACCACTCTCACCTGGAGCCCCACACCCACACCCCTCTCCTACTTTTCCTCTACATCTTAGAGGACTTATTGCCACCTTGATTATGTGACTTCTGCTTCTAGACTCTACCACCCTATGGGTAGGCATGAGTCTGGCTTACCTTAGCATCCCCGCTACCAACCCAGGGCCTTCCACAGAGCAGACACTGAGTGAATGGGGAAGAAATGAGCCAGTGAACAGGAAAAATTCTTTATTCAGGTTTCATTTCTCTTACATTCACAAAGAAGCCAAGTAAATCCGGGCATGCGTATTTTCTTTTTAATTTTACAGAATAGACTGAGGTATAAGGCAAAAATTATCTATCTTTTAATTTCTTTAGTTCTTTATCTCATGTATTTCACTGTTAATTCATTCACAATTCTAAGTAAATACTTATTCCACTGGTGTTATTATGTCACAATTCACAAAACTGAATGGATTCCCCAATATGAATAAAGAACAAGACTCTTACTCCTAAACTATACAAACAGCACTATGTGTGACTACAGTCATTCAACCATCACTAAAAGGAGCATTTGAACAATTCCAACAGGAGCCAAAAATAAATCTCCAAGAACAGAAACCCACTACTAAGAACGCTGACTGCTCTCTTCAAAGACTGAAGAATGGGCCTCATGCCACACAAGGCAGGGGAAGCTACTGGACGGGGCCCTGGAAGGTGCACTGGCCCAGCCCCCCTCCCACTGGCCCTGGCTGCAACTCATGCTCAGACTCACTCTTCCCCTTCTCTCAAAGCCAATTCATGCAGGGATGGGTAGAACATGACGTCCTCCACTGATACTTAGGACATGCTGCAGGACCCTCACATAGCTGGTTTCAAGGAGGGCCCTTGGGCCCCACAGGAACTCGTAGCATGCAGGATCACTGCCAGGCACCTGCCGGTACTCCCGGTAGTTTGCCTGCACCAAATCTTGGGTGAGCAGCTTCCTGGGCTCCGCAAAGACCCTGTGCCCCCTCCCATCCCATCAAACACCACCATCACACTCAGCTCCTCCCAGATTTCCTCCTCAGGAGTGCAGTCGCCCTCTGTTGCGATCACGCCCAGGACGAGTATCAGGACTGTCTTGGGCATGATCTGATCATCGCCCAGCAGGCCATGATAAGAGAGGCCCAGGCATGTGACAAGGATGTACAAGTGGCAGGTGGGGTCGACTTCCATCAAATCGATGCCAAAGATCAGCTGCAGAAGATCACAGGGAAGAAGTACATGCAATCTGGAATGACACACTCCAGCATTTCTGCTTTGTGACCACCCTCAAGGCCTTCCTCGGGCTTGCAGTGCTGACTGCTCTGCTCAAGTGGCATGATGACTCTGGTCAGGGCAGCTGGCAGGAGTGTGGGCAGGAGCAGGGCAATGGAGACCCACAGGCCTTGGGAGAGAGGAACCATGTGAGAGAAGCCTCAGCTGAGAACTGAACTGAACCTTGGAGGCTCTAACAGAGGCTTACTTACAGATCTTCTCCTTCAGTGCTCCTCTGGAGCCTCCGGTCCTCCTGGTCAGCCTGTCCCCTCAGAACCTGAAGGAGGAAGTGAGAGGGCACGTCACGGTACAGCCGGCCAGCACATGCTGAGGCCACAGGACTAACAGTAGCGACGGTGAGGCCAGGCGCTCTGGAGTCCCATGTGTTCTGGAGTGGGTGGGGCCCTTGGTGTGCATTCTAGGCGAAGCTTCACTATTAGCACTGTCTGTGCCTCCTCTGCTCTGTGACCTGAGGACACTGCCTCAGACCAAGGCCTTATTCTGCCTGGCTCCTGGAGCTCCTGGGATAGAAATCCAAGGGCCCCCAGGGTGCAGACTGTAAGCACAGCCATGGATTCCCAGTGCTGTCAGGAGGGTTGGCCAGACTCTGTGTGGGCCCCACTCTCTTGCTCCTCTGTGCTCACTCAGGGCCCTCACCTTTCTCCTGGTAGGGTGTAATCCTGCCCTTTTGCTGCTCTGAGAAACTCTCATATCAAGAACTCACATCCCTGATACAATACAGAAGGACATGAGGGGACCACATCTGTCCATAGATGCACAGGTCCTCCCAGGTAGGACACCAAGGGATGTCCAAATTCACTGGAGTCCAGGTGTTCTGGATGAGGAGCTTGCTTGGTCCTCAAGTCCACTCCTGACAGGGCCTGAGACCCTCCCTCTGGTGACCTCAGTGCTGCCCCCGGTGCTGCCCCCTCAGACCAAGGCCTCCCCTTCCCTGACATCAGTGATCACAGGATAATGGAGAGACCTCAGCTGACAGCCCTGCCCAGACTCTCCAAGGTAACAGCAGGGGCAGGGCAGATTTCTGTGGGGCCCCTGTCTGCGTTCTGCCCCTGGGTACCCTCAATCCTCCCTCAGGCTACCCATCTGGATGCTTGGCAGATGCTAGGACTGCTGCTTCTGTCAACCAGATGGGGGCCTGAGGGTTGACCTGAGTCACTGTCCGAAAACAAGGTCCTCATCTCCCTAAGATCTGGAAATAGAAGTAAGGAGGGGCCACATCCTGTCACTCCCACGTGGGGTGTCCAGGACAGACCCCGTTGGTTCTGGGGTGAGGGTTCTGATGGCCTCCTGTGGGCTACTCATCTTTACTCCTGCCGGGACGTGTCCTTCAACCCCCAAACCCCTGAAATAAGCAGACATCTCTCCTTTGCACCAACACCTTATCTCCCTGAGGGTTCCCCAACTTCCTGCCTGTGATACAAATAAGGTTGACACTTTGGGCCATCCCTAATTGGATTCCTCCAGAGGTAAGAATACAGGAAACCCAGCCTCTGTGAGGCATATCCCCAGTCCTCACGAAGGGGTCACACCTTGGGTCCTATAGATCCCAGGGCTCCTCCCTTGGCTGACCTGAAGTTCCACTCCTCAGACCACAGCCCTCAACTCTCTGTCACCCTGAAGGCGCAATGAGCATGCCGCACATTTGGCCACTGTGCCCAGGATCCTCCAGGCCAAGGTCCCCACTGATCTGGACTCCAAGATCCCCTCAGTCCTCCTTTTTGTTCCTCCCGTTGACTCCTCACAGGGCTGGGTCCCAGCCCCCTGCTGAACTGGATCTGCATCTCTCGGATTCCCGGGGATGAATGAGAAGGTGCCTCAGTTTGAGACAGACCCTGTCTGGCATGCTGGGTCCCCTCAGGCCTTTGTTGTCTCCCAGGAGGCCTGGGCCCTTCGTCTGTTTCCCAAAGACCAGGATCATGATACTGAACCCCTTCCCAGATTCTGCCAGGATGGTGGTGGTGGTGGGGATGTGAATGGGGTTGGTGTTGGGGGATGGGGTGGAGTGTAGGTGTGGATTGCCCTCTTAGGGCCCTGACCTTGATTCCTGACAGAACCTGGGCCTTGCCCTCTTCTAACCAGCTCCGCCCTGGTCACCGGAGCTCTGACCCTAGAGTTCCCTGTAACTTAAGTGGCTGGGGTTAGCCAGGTGGGGTGTGGGCCACCCAACCTGAGATGTCTGCCCCTGCTGGGGGCAGGGGTGGCACTGTATTATTTGGGGACTTCTGTCTGGCATGAGGCCCGCCTCAGTCCTCCCTCAGCGTCTCACCTTGCCTCCTCACGGAGCCTGGGCCTGTTTCCCTCTGCCGGTATCAGGCAGTTCCTCAGAGCAAGACCCTCCCTTCAGTCTGACCCCCAGTGCCCAAGTTACATCTGGGCCTCAGTGCTTCCCTGGATTCTTGGCAGGGGTGGAACCGGAATTTGCCTGGACGGAAATGGGTGTGGGAGTGAGCATGAAGATGGTGGTAGGGGTAGGGGTAGGGATTGGGGTGGGAATCCTAAGGCTGTACATAGTGGTGGGGTCAGGGGAGTTGGGGGTTGGAGGGGGCCTTCGGTCATCCCTGGGGGTCCTGATGTTGATGTCTGGCTGAGCTGGACCAGCAACCTCTGCCGATTGTGTCTGCTCCCCTCAGACCAAGTCTCTGACTCTGACTACCCCCGAAGTGGCAGTGGGGAGGAGTGTAGTCACTGTGACATCATGCCACTGTTTACCAGGGCTCACAAGGGAGGCTGAACTGGATCCTGTGGTCCCTCTATGTGGGGAGGGCGGACTCTCAGTCCTCACCTAGGAGGGTCCTCTTCCTCACTCCTGGCTCTTTGATGAAGTGATGGGTGGGAGATGCTCTTTTGATCATCTCGAAGCATTTGTGCAGCTGCACCCCTTGCAAAGAATGGTTGCAGGTCCCAGGTCAGGTGCTCCCTGCAGAGCGGCAGCTCCCTCGATTGTAGTGACCTCTGGGAGAAGACACACCTTCCCGTGGGGGCTTCTCCCCAGCCAGAGCTACACTTGGCAAACCTTTGGTCCTAAATGATTTACCCTCAGTCAATGAAATATGGTTTACGTATCTTCCAAGTATATATATATAGGTAGCAATTTATATATTTATTTCTATGACGGAATAGCTACCCTTAGCATGCATGAGTCACTCTGATATCCTACTCTACTTCTATTCCATTCTTTATGTTCTGTTGAAAGAATTTTCTTAAAATGTAATTCCTCTCCCACTATGTTGGTTTCAGGTTGTTATTAGCAGAACTCTGGAGGCAATTGCTATTATTACACTAGGGCTCTCGGCTTTGTGGTTTCAGGGTCTGCCTCAGTTTGTGCAATGAAGTGAAGTGGAAATTACAAAACCTTTCTTCTACCCATTCTGTCATCTGCCGTCTAGGTAGGCTACAAACCTCTCCAACATCCCTGCCGCCAACTCCTGTCCAGGCAACACTGCAAGTATCGCTCAACACAGTCTTCAGTCTCACCCAGGGGTTTTCTCTCTCTTTTGTTGCATAGATTTTGTTGCTGATACTGGTTTTTTTCTTTCTTTTTCCATTGTATAAATTTTCAGTGTTGATTTGAGAAGCAGAGCACAGTAACCTAAAGTTGATTCTAATGTCGGCAGCTACAGGTAAGGCACTAAACTGTAAATAATTTAAGCAGAGTTGACATTTTTACAATGTTGTGTTCCCTATGAATGAATATGTTATACTGTATTTATTTCAAACTCTTTTTACCTGAATATGTCAGTATACTTTGATAGTTGCCTCTACAAAGACCTTATGCATTTTGGGTAGACTTCTTTTCAGGTAATTGTTGGATTTTGTTGCTATTGCAAATGGCATATTGTCTATTAATTGTTCTAGAACAATTCAAATGAAAAGGTGTAAGACAGATTACTAGACCAAAATGAAAAGATCGATAATGGTATTATCACTAAACGTTATATGTTTTTCCAATATTCATACCACTTAATTATTTTGATACTTCTAGCTCTTTGTGTCTCAATCCTGATTTGAACCATAGAGATAATAGCCTACATCTTCTTCTCATTCCTGACTTTAATGATAATTTTTGAACGTTTCACATTTAACTACGTTTGCTGTTGAGTTTAGAAATTGAAGTTCTTTTTCAATAAAGGTTAAGTAAATATGTTTTACCATGAACTCATATTAAGTTTCTTTAAAAAGCTTTTTCTGTACCCATTGACAGGATCAAAATTTTTTTCTCCACTATTTAATGTGTAAGTAATTACAATAAAACAGTATTTTATCCAATGTTAAATCATATTTTATTTCCTTGGGCAGAGCCTGTTTATTCGTTTAAGATGCTACTAATTCATGTAGGATACTTACTGTTATGTAAGGGAGCTTACTTGATGTGTTTTTTTCCATCAGGGTAGGATGTGGTCCTCATCTGGTTTTTGAATCCAAGAGGGATAGTCTGGGAGAATGAATTGAACAATTGTCAATATTTTGTATGTTCTGGAAGAGTTGAGATAAGATGGTGGTTAGTTTTCCCTGAGCATTTGGTAGAATTGGCCTCCAAAACTGCCTTACCTGGAATGTTTGAGGGTGGTTTCTGCTTTGAGTAGTGTACAACCTCAGTTTGTTTAGCTTAGTTAAACTTTTCTTTTTCTTTTTGGATCAGTTTGGTTACTTATTTATTTTATTTCTACAAAGTGATTAATTTCACTTAGGATTTCCCTTTTAGTGGCATATTTATAATAAAAAAATGTTTTATTAGGGAAAGGCTTCACACAGACAGAATAACAGGGAGACTAATATAATGAACCAAGTATACCTGATACCCAGCTTCAACAACTTTAAATACACTGCAAATCTGGTTCCAGTTAGACACTCGCCCACCTGCATACCTGCTGCTGGAATAATGTGGAGCAAATCTAAGGCACTATACCATTTCATCTCTCAATAATTCAATATGCATTTCTAAAAGATAAGGACTTTTTATTAAACAAAAACAATAGTTTTTCATATCTAAAAAATTAAATAAATGATTATCAAATGTTCAACTATTTTACACATGCATCTGGCAGGCTTATACTTTATAGAAGATATATTTCTTTGATGGAGTAACCAAATATGGTAACTTCCCCCTGCAACTTGATTCACTGTGGTGGTTTCATGCATCTATAATACAGCTAGGTTTGTGTGTATGTGTGTGTGTAACATTCTGTCCTGTGATTCTCCACCCTCTTAAGTTACTTTTAAAATTTACGTACATTAAGCTTTGCTCTTTGTGCTGTAAAGATCTACGGGTTTTACAAAGGCCTAGTGCCGTTTTTGTAGTTTGTTTGGGCTTCCATAACAAAAATAATGTACACTGGGTGGTTTATAAACAACACAACTTTATTTCTCACATTCTGGAGGTTGGGAAGTCCAAGATCAAGGTACTGGCAGATTTCATGTCTGGAGGAGATTTGCTTCTTAGTTCTTAAACATCTGTGTTTTCCCTATGTCCTCACATGGGAGAAAGGGCAAGGGACCTCTGTGGGTCTATTGTATAATAACACTAATCCCATTCGTGAGGACTTTGCTCTTGGGATCTAATCATCTTCCAAATACCCCACTTTCCACCTAATACCACCATTTGGGTATTTCAACATATTAATTTTGTGGGAACACAACTATTCAGACCAGAACAAACATGCATCCACCATTGCAGTATTATCCATACTAGTTTTACCACCCTAATAAAGCCTTTGTGCTTGTTGGATAAGCTCTTTAGCTACCACTGATAGGTTTTTCATCTCTATAATTTTGTCTTTTCCAGAATGTCATATTAGTAGAATATTATACTATCTAGCCTTTTTTGACTGGCTTCTTTCACTTAGCAAAATGAACTTGAGGGTCATCTATAATTTTGTGTGGCTTTTTGTTAATGAGTAGTAGTATCATTATCTGGTGTACCATTTTTTTTGGATGCTTATATTTTTGGTGATGGTGAAATAAGCTATTGCATACATTCATTCATATACAAATTTTAATGTAGACAAGCTTTTCAGATCAACTGGGTAAATTGATCGCGTATGACTGCTGAATTTTATGGTAAGTCTATGTTCAGTTCTTTAAGAAAATGGCAAACTTCCTTCCAAAGTGGCTATACCATTTTCCATTTCCAACAGCAATGAATCAAAGTTTCTGTTGCTCCACATCTTCACTGACAATTGGTGTTGGTTTTGTTTTCTTTCTTTCTTTCCTTCCTTCTCTCTTCTTTCTTCTCTCTCTCTCTCTCTCTCTCTCTCTCTCTCTCTCTCTCTCTCTCTCTCTCTCTCCATGCACATGCACAGAGAAAAGGCCAAGAGTAGACATAATGAGAAAGGTCCACCTACAAGTCAGGGATATAAGGTTGTCACCAGAAACCAACCCCACCACTCCTTTATCTGGGGATTCCAGACTTAAAAAGTGTGAAAAAAATAAATTTCTGTTGTTTCAGCTACTCAGTCCATGACATATTTTTATGGCAGATTGACCTGACTAAGGCATAATTCCAGGTAACACAACTTTTCTTTAGTTTTCTCCTAGAAAAAATGTTATTTTGACATTTAAGTCTGCAGTTCATTTTGAGTTACATTTTTGTATGGTGCAAGATATGTTAGAATTATGTGCCAACTTCTCTAGGCTATAGTGCTCAGCTGTGTGGTCAAACAGTAGTCTAGATGTTGCCATGTAGGTATTTTGTAGATGTGATCAACATTTACAATGAATTGACTTTAAGTAAAGAAGTTTAACCTCCATGATATGGATGGGCTTCATCCAATCAGTTGAAGGTGTTAAGATGAAAGACCAGGGTTTCCTGGAAAAGGAATTCTACCACAAGACTAACATAACCATGCTGTCTGAGATATATCCAGACCTTATAATCACATGAGATCATTACTAATGATATCTTTATCTTTCCTTCTCTGTCCCTTTTTACATAGATAGGTAGGTAGGCAGGTAAATAGATAGATAGATGATAGATAGATATTATGCATTGAAATTCAGTTTTTCATATGGGTCTTGGACCGAGTTGAAGACACTATTTCTCTCCTCTAAACTTCATTTGCATCTTTATCAATATTTGGCTTTTCTATATATGCGTGTACATGTGGATCTATTCCTGGACTTTATTCTCTTCCATTGGTGTATTTCTATAACTATGACAATTGCACACTATAGTGATTATTGTTAATTTATAAACCTTGAAATGAAGTCCAGTAACCCCTCTGTATTAGTTTCTTTTCACACTGCCAATAAAGACATACCAAGATGGGGCAAGTTACAAAAGAAAGAGGCTTAATGGACTTACAGTTCCACGTGGCTGGGTAAGCCTCACAATCATGGTGGAAGGCAAGGATGAGCAAATCACATCTTACATAGATGGCAGCAGGCAAAGAGAGGGAGAGCTTGTGTAGGGAAACTCTTATTTTTAAAACCATCAGATCTCTTGGGACTTATTCACTATCACAAGACCAATATGGGAAAGACCCAAGCCCATGATTCAGTTATCTCCCACTGGGTCTCCCCAACAACATGTGGGAATATTGGGAGCTACAAGATGAGATTTAAGTGGGGACACAGAGCCAAGCCATATTATTCTGCCTGTGGCCCCTCTCAAATCTCATGTCTTCACATTTCAAAACCAATCCTGCCTTCCCAACAGTCCCCCAAAGCCTTTACTCATTTCAGCAATAACACAAAAGTTCACAGTCCAAATCTTGAGAAGTTTTTAAAGCACACTCATTTTTCTTTGGTTAATAGTGTAAAAGGACTGCATTGATATGGTCAAATTCCCAGGTCTCTCAGTTCTTTAGGAATAGACTAAATAGCTGATATCATCACTAACAAAAGTGTATTGAACTTGATATACTTTATGTTCAGAAATATCATTCCTATTTTTTATTTTTATCTTTTAATTAGATTTTCCTTGAGCTTTTTGAATGCCCCCTGGATATGCAGCCTGTAGAAAGGGGAAAAATTCTTTTGACTACTAATTGTGACTGAAATTATTGTTGATTTAATTTATACAAACACAAAACGTGATAGAAACATTTTTATAGTTCTTAATGCACAGATTTGTGAAATAAATGCATTCAAAAACAAACTAAAACAAAAAATATATCAAATAAAATAGAATACTACACAGCAGATTGCTGATTGTGGTGATCTTTGAGGTGTGGGATGAATTGTGAAGGAACATTATACAGAGAAGAATTGTGAATTCTGTATTTTAGAATTTTTCTGCAACAAGAATATAGGCATTATTATCTTTTTAATTAAAACATCTAAATAAGCCTAACAGCAAAAATAGTAGCTGTGTAATAGTCAAAATAACTGCGAGCTTTTGCAATGGGCAAACCCTGGAATTTGAGTGACTAGACAAAGCACAAGTTTATTTTATGTGCACATAATTCCTGATGTGGTTTGACAGGGCCTCTCCACTCTCACATGACCCAGGGATCCAGGCAGCTTTCACCTTGTGATTCTACCATCTCAACATGAGGCTACCATGTTTACTATAAGATGGAGGGAGAAAGCATGGAAATGGCACACTGGCTTTCAAATGTCTGGATGTGACAAATGATGCTTCTGCTCATGTTTCAATGGTAAGGGGTTGTCACATGACCCTTCTTAACTGCGGGTGGACTGTACCGTTCCCATGTGTCCAGGAAGTAGATGAGATGTGGGTGACCACTATAGTCTCTCCCATAAACTGTTACATAATAGGTACTCAACAAAAATGAACTATTATGATTTGATATGACAACAGCCTTTTCATTGCTGGGAAGAGTTTCTGAGGAAACCAGATTTTCTTTAAGTTCTCCAACGTTTTTTAAGTGTGGAGTGTATGACAGATGCTTTCAAATACAGGCTCACATGTAGTTTTCTAAGGATTGTGTATATCTCAGCAGGGATTTCTTCACTTACTAGCACTTTTGTGCACTATCTTTTGCAATAGGCTGAGGACATATTCTTAGTATGCTGAGAATTTCTCATTCCTTTAAATTTATGGGCAAAACTCTAACCTGTGAGTCTCTGGTATCCTCCTGTTACCTGAACATCTGTCCAGATACCATTAGACACATTGAAAACTATGCCTTTCCTTTGGAACAAATACATGAACCAAAAGCAGTAGCAAGAAGGTTTTTTTTTTTCATTTTTTTTAATTGTTTTTCATTTTTAATCAGAGCTAGCATGCCTACCAAGGAACTGTTTTTCATCTCCTAGGAGGACTTCAGGGTTTTAGGAATTCCACTTCGGTGGATATTTGCTCCACATTGATTTCCACAGTCTTTCTTCATCTATCACTTATGAAGGATATATTATTAACTGAACTGTGTCCCTGCTCCCACCAAAATCAAGATAGGAAAACCCTAAGACCCAATGTGATATATTTGTAGATGGGGCCTTTGGAAGTAATTAGAGTTAGATGAGGTCATTAAGGTGGGACCTTCATGATGGGATTACCGCTCTTATAAGAGACATGAGAGAGCTTGCTTGTAGTCTCTATTTCTGCCATATGAGGACACACAGAGAAGGTAGTCACGTACAAGCCAGGAAGAGACTCTAACTAAACATCAAATCTGCTAGTACCTTGATCTCGAACTTCTCAACCTCCAGAAATGTGAGAAACAGCCGTCTACTTTTTAAGATACCCACTCTATGGTACTTTGTTATGGCAGCCTGAGCTGACTAATACAAGAGGCTTTGGCTCTTGACCATCTATGTATGTGCTCTGTGGCCAGTTTCAAATGAGACACCTTATTAAAATCCTACTGTAAATATAGGATGGTTTCAAACACTTTCTAACTTCAGGGCTGTATCCCAGGAACTGATACATTATAAGTCAAAATCAGACCTACTCAGCAGCTCATTTGGAAAACATTTTAAGAATGTGTTGAACAATGAGAACACATGAACACAGGGAGTGGAGGATCACACACTGGGGTCTGTTGGGCGGGACTAGGGGAGGGACAGTGGGGGGTAGGAAGGTTGGGGAGAGATAACTTGGGGAGAAATGCCAGATATAGGTGATGGGGGGATGGAGGCAGCAAACCACATTGCCATGTATGTACCTATGCAACAATCCTGCATGATCTGCACATGTACCCCAGAACCTAAAGTACCATTATATATATATAATGTGTTGAAGACAACCAACAGGATGATCAGATATCTAAAGGTCACTATTAAAAGTCAAATGGATTTTTGCTATTAGAGGGGTCCCAGTTCATGGAACAGGGACAATCAGAGAACTTCTGCAGAAAGTAGAAATGCGCTATATTAGGAGAAGGGCACAGCCTTTAAAGGATGCAACTGTGAAAAGCTTAGCAGCAGGCTAGATTCCAGAATTGGACAGGCAGGCACATAGTGTGGCATAATTCAGGAAAGTGCTGGGAATGCATAGAAATGC
Source organism: Callithrix jacchus (assembly GCF_049354715.1). Classification (NCBI taxonomy): domain Eukaryota; kingdom Metazoa; phylum Chordata; class Mammalia; order Primates; family Cebidae; genus Callithrix; species Callithrix jacchus. Next base: position 148,923,303 of record NC_133524.1, read on the forward strand.
TGGCACCTGGACAGAATTGGGACTCAAGGAACCACAGACAATCCCTAAATTGTGTTGGTTCTCATAGTCATCTTCCTTCTTGCCTTAGTTATTTCATGCTGCTGTAACAAAAGGGTCTTACATGATAGAAATTTATTTTCTCCCAGTTCTGGAGGCTGGGAAACCAGATAGCAAAATGCCAGTATGGTGGGTTTCTGGTGAGGGCTCTCTTTGTGGCTTATAGATGCCCACCTTCTCTGTGAGTCCTCACATGACAGAGAGAGACAGAGAAGAAAAGTGCAAGCTCTCTGGCATTTCTTCCTATAAAGACATTGATATGGTCTGGATCAATGTCTCCACCAAATCTCATGCTGAATTGTAATCTGCAACATTGGAGGTGGGGCCTGGTGGGAGGTGATTGCATCATGGGGGAAGATTTCTCCTTAATGGTACTGTGCACATGATAGTGAGTGATTTTTGACAAGATATGGTCATTTGATAGTGTGTGGCAATGTCCCCTGTCTCTCTTGCTCCTGCTTTCACCAAGTGAAGTGCCTACTAGTATTGCCTTCTGCCATAAGTAAAAGCTCCCTAAGGCCTCTCCAGAAGCAGATGCTGCCATGCTTCCTGTATATCCTGCAAACTGTAAGCCAATTAAATCTATTTTTAATAAATTACCCACTCTCAGATATTTCTTTATAGCAATGCAAGAATGAACTAATATAGACCCTAATCCTATCATGAGGGCCTACGCTTTCAGGACCTCATCTGATCCTAATTATCTCCTAAAGTCCCCATCTCCAGACCATCACATGGGGATTTAGAGCTTCAACATATAAACTTTTTTGGGGGATGCACATTTCAGTCCATAACAATTCTTTAGGCCTATTTTTTGTAGCTTGACCACAGGGTCTTTCTTTTGGCTGCCTGAAAGACATGAATTCCTGAGAAGTTAATAGCAAGACCAAGTTCTGTTTCAGGTTGGGACGAGGAGGAATGACATACACTCAGATAAATTCAGATCGTGTATTAGTGTGCTTCAGCTACCATAATAAGGTACCACAGACTGCGGGGGTGCTTAAGCATCAGAAATGTATTTTCTGAGTCCTGGAGGCTCCAAGTTCAAGCTCAAAGTGTGGGCAGGGTTGAGTTCTCCTGAAGCCTCTCTCCTTCACTTGTGGATGGCTATTCTCCTCCTGTGTCTTCACATGGTCTTTCCTCTGTGTGTGTGTCTGTGTCCTAATGTCCTCTTCTTATAAGGACACCAGTCATATTGGATTGGGGCCCACCCCAATCTAGCAGGGATACAGTCCCAGCCCTGTTGCTTATTAGCCATGTAATTATGGGGAAATTATCAACCTCCATGAGCATCAGGTTCTTCATCTGTGAAGCAGGTTTGATAAAGTCTGCCTTATAGAACAGTTGGGGTGTGTGTAATGTAAGTAATGCACTTGGCTCAGGGTCTGGCATATATCCGATCTTTAATGTTTGGTAGTTATTTGTGTTACTATTTGAAACTCAGATCCTACCATAGTTTCCTCTGGGAATTGTGCTGTTACTGTTGTTATGGTTATCTAGGAGACCATGAGCCAATTAAACTTCTTTTCCTTATAAATTATCAGTCTCAAATATTTCTTTAGAGCAATGTGAGAACAGACTAACACAGCACGCAATAGTCCAAACATAGCTGAGACATTCTTGAGATAATAGAAGATAAGAGGAGTTCCTCTACCAGATAGTAAGATATAGAATTTGTAGTACGGGTACAAAGTGTAACGAATAGGGCAATGGAGCTGATTAGAGATTCTTGAAACATACCTACTTAATACATGGACCCTTGATTCATATGTAAAAAAAGAGCAGGAGAGATAGGGCAATAATAAAGCTATAACTTTTAATAATTGACAGTGAAACAACTAAATATTCATGTAGAAAACAAAATGGAATTTTTTTTTCCATTTTGATGAATTTCTGAAAGCTGAGTGTGGGGTAATGTAAGCAATAAACTACCTGGGGCTGCAGTCTTAAGGGGCAGACATCATGGGCTTTATCTCCAGAAACCCCACCATATTCTCACAGTGAAGATCTGAGAAAAGTGGCCTTGTGGATCTGGCAGAGGGAGGCAAAGAGAAACCACTGTAAAAGAAATGCCCAAGATTTTCCTGCTACACCTCTGAGGTTGTATACCCCATTCTGGCTACAAGGTAGGCTAAGTGCACCTGAGACACTGAAGCCAAAGCCGAGGAAGAAAGCAAACTCCACAAGAGTTGAGTTGGGTCTTGGCACAGTAAATCTGGAGATGACCCATACCTTCAGTGAACTTGCTCACAAAAACACAAACAAAGCTCTTTTAGAATCTCAGGGTTACTCAGTACTGCTGAGGGCCCTGTCAAGAGTGAGGGCAGCTAAAAGAAAGTACATGGAGCGCAGGTGGGGCAGGCATTGATCTAAGTGTGTATTGATCATGGGTAGATGAGATGATCAAGATGGCGCCCTTCCTCCTATAAGGCCCTCTTAGTCCATCACCCTGGAGCTCATTTTGGGTGATTCCATTCTCATTCAGAGGTTGAGTGTCAGCCTGAAGCATTTCCAGCCAGAAGCTCCAAATCTCATTTTGATGGTGGAGAGTCTTCATTAAGACACTTCCATGACCCAACTTCCCAGACTAGTGGTAGTTCACATGCTGGAGGAAAGGCCCTCCAACCAGCATCAGTGGTGGCTCCCCATCCATGGAAGAAAATCAAGGTGAACTTGAGTTTAGCTATGACCACTTACACACAACACTAAAAGCATGACTAATGAAGAAAAAAATGGATGTTAGATATTCAAATTAATAACTACTCACTGAAAAACACTGTTAGGAAAATCCTGACCAGATCAGTGGTAGTTCATGTGCTTATGGGGAAAGCCTTCCATTCCTGGAGGCCCTCTGCCCACTGTGGAATTAGTTCAGGCTCATCCCATGATACCTGTCTTCTCCACACTTAGAGTACTTCTGATCTCAGGAAGGAGAGAGATCCTGTCCCTTGCTCCATTAAGTACTCCAAGTCCCACTAGTGGTGGTCTACAGTGAGCATTTTCTGCCAAGGAACAGATCTGGGGGATACCTTGCAATGAGCAAAAAATGAGAGAGGCCAAGGCCCCTAAACCTCTTCCCACCAAAGGCTCTCACCCAGATGAGGAGGCGGGTAGCACTTTATTCCCAACACGTTTGGACAACCTGGCACTGCCTCTAAGTTGGTAGAGGCCTCCTGGGCCTGGTCAGGGTGTTAGCCCAACAAGCCTTGCCAAGAGTCTCAGGGATCATTACCACTTCTCTGAGCTCCAGGGCTCTAGAGATCAGCAGGGTCTGTGGTGAGAGACAGAATGAACTAATCATTGGTCCGGGTAGCCTTCTCCTAAGCTCTGTCTAGCTACCAGGTCTAGCTCTTAGAAAACGTAGGCCCCTGAAGGTAGGTAGGTCATCTACATCAGAGACAAGGGGCAGAAGGAGCTGCCATTTCCTCTCTTCCTCCTTGACTTGTATCACCTCCATCCCTTCTGGTACTGACCAATGTCCCTAGCTTCTTTCACTCCTTTCCCTTCCAGCATTATCAATGCCCTCCTTGACCCATCTGCTGGCTCTCTAGATGATAGAAACATACGAAGGTTCATTTTTAACATTACATGTATTTTACGTATATTTGAAAAGTTACAGCAAACCTTTAAAAAGTAGTTCTTTAATCCTCCTGGAATTAATTTTTGTGTGTAGTTCCAAAGAGGAACTACTTTCTTCCTCGGCTTTGGCTTCAGTGTCTCAGGTGCACTTAGCCTACCTTGTAGCCAGAATGGGGTATACAACCTCAGAGGTGTAGCAGGAAAATCTTGGGCATTTCTTTTACAGTGGTTTCTCTTTGCCTCCCTCTGCCAGATCCACAAGGCCACTTTTCTCAGATCTTCACTGTGAGAATATGGTGGGGTTTCTGGAGATAAAGCCCATGATGTCTGCCCCTTAAGACTGCAGCCCCAGGTAGTTTATTGCTTACATTACCCCACACTCAGCTTTCAGAAATTCATCAAAATCACCATTTAGATGTTCTTACCAGTTTACGGTTCCAGTAGCTTCTGCTACAGGTAAGCAAATCTTACCTGTTCTTCTTTGTACGCACCAGTCTCTCCACATTTTCAGTCCATGGTTTGTCCTGCAATCTCAGTCCTCTGATGGGTACAAGAAAAAATTTTCAGTTGGTCAAGCATTTTCTTGTTAAAATGGGAGTGTCAACTTACAACTGTATATCCTTTTTAGTAGTTCTTAGGTATTATATATACCTAGCTTATCTCACTCTACTGTTGTCAACATTTTATCAGTTCAAGTGAAGTGTAGTAAACCTCACCTCCTTTCGTATCCCTTTACCCTTCTCCATTTACAATGTGGTTGCCTTAAGTATTTCTTATATACATTTAAGATACATCAGCCAATCCTATAATTTTTGCTTCAACTGTCAAACATAACTTAGAAAAGTCAAAGAAGACAGAAAGTCTATTGTATTTATCCACATTTTGTTTACCATGTTCTTTCTTCCTTCCTGATGTCCCAATTCCCCATTTCCCCTTTTATCATTTCCTTCCTGTTTAGGGAACTTCCTTTAGCCATTCATCTAAAGGTCTCCTGGTGACAAGGTCTATTAGTTTTCCTTAATTTGGGAATATCTTGATTTTCCCTTCATTCCTGAAAGGTATTTTTGCTATATGTAGAGGTGTATTGACTATTCTTTTGTTTCAGCTCTTGATATATGTCATTTGAAATATTTTCCCTCTAAACTAAGATCTAACTTCTCTGTCACTGCTTTCAAGAATTTTTTTAACTTTCAGAAGTTTGATTATGATGTATCTTGACTTGGATTGATTCTCCTTGGCTTCACTCAGTTTCTTGAATGGATAGGTTTATGAGAGTTGCTCTTCAGCCCTATTCTCTTTCTCTTCTGTTTCTGGGATTCTAGTGACATGAATGTTTAATCTTTCATTATGGTCCCAAAGGTCTGTGAGGCTCTGCTCATTTTATACTGATGTATTTTTTCCTGTTGTTCATTCTGGGAAATTTCTATTGTTCTATCTTTAAGTTCCCTGATTCTTTCCTCTGTCATCTCCATTCTGCTTTTGAGCCCATCCATTAATTTTTTCACTTTAGTTATTGCTTTTTTTCAGTTCTAAAAATGTCACTTGATTTTTCTTTATATATGCTACCTCTTTGCTGAGATATTCTATTTTTTCCAGTTGTTTCAGGCGTGTTTATAATTGCATGTTGAAGCATTTTTATAATGGTTGATTTAAAATCCTTGTCGGATAATTCTCAGTGTCCATTGTCTTGGTGTTAACATGTACTAACTAACTGTGTGTTTTTATTCAGTTCAAGATCTTTGTGTTTCTGTTATGGGAATGGTTTTTGATTGAGCTATTGATATTCTGGTTCTTATTTAAACCTCGTGTTTTAGCTGGCTTTCTCAGACATCATTCTAGGAAGAGAGACAGGGCATCACTTCATTAAGTTCCTCACTTGGCCTCCATTGACACCAAAGTGGGAACCCCCTTATTACTGCTGGGTGTAGGTGGGAATTCTGGCCCCATACTAGGGCTCTACTTATACCTCCTTGTCTGGGAGGGATGGGTGTTTCTCATTACTGTTCCGCATGTGTCCTCTGCTGACACCACAGATTGTAGGGATGGCCTCATTGTTACTGGACAAGGGTGAAAGTCCTCACTTTTTATGAGGCTTCCTCTAATGACACCCCAGCCAGGAGACAAAGGGGCGAGTTGTTGTCTTTGGGTGGAAATGTAGGTGAGGTGTATAAACAACATGCTGTGGGGAGGGAAATGCTTCATTACCACATGCTGGGAATAAAAGCCCAAGCTTTCTACTCAGTCACCTTTGACACCACTCTAGTGGTGGTGAAGGGGTATTTGGAGCCCTTGGTATAGCCTGGTGAGGGTGGCAATCTAGGCCCCCCTCTTAGCCTTTGCTGGTGTGGATGTGAGTGGAGCCATCGATTTTTTGTAACCAAAAAATAAAAACAGGAAAATGGCAACCTAGCGACACAGAAGACTTTTAAAGACCAACTGCTCTACTGTCAACAAACACCAACACATACAAGGTCCGTAGCCAGTCTACCTTGTTTCTCTACCACTCAGACCCTTCTTACTGCCTGTTTAATGTATAATATTCTGGGCATTTAGTTGTGCTTAACAGAAGTAGAAGTTGAATCCCTACAGAGAATTTTAAAACAATAAAACTGATAGAAGCCAGTATTGCTTATCATCAGCACCTTACTCTGGTATCCCTATATAATTTCTGTGATAAACTGCTCTCCCCTAAATCTTCTATCCCTATTTTTACAAAAGTTATTTTTCTCTTTAGGGAATTGTCAACTGAAATATGCAGACAGAGGCTCTTTAAAGAAAATTGGGGAATAGAGCACTGCATTGGGATTACATGTGCCATAGTAAATGTTGTGTATTGGAAGAGGTAAAGGAAGACAAAGGTTTTAAAAGGAAAAAATAAGGAGAATTACATAATTGTTTTGAAATAATTATCCTTAGGCCAGGCGCAGCACTGTATGCCTGTGACCCCAGCACTTTGGGAGGCCCAGGTGGGCAGATGGCCTGAGCTCAGGAGTTCAAGACCAGCCTGGTCAACATGACAAAACTCCATCTCTCTCTATAAAAAATACAAAATATTAGCCAGACATGGTTGTGCACTCCTGTGGTGCCAGCTACTTAGGGGCTGAGGTGGGAGGATGGCTTGAGCCCAGGCGACAGAGGTTGCAGTGAGCTGAGACTGTGCCACCGCACTTCAACCTGGGTGACAGAGTGAGAACCTTTCTCAAGAAAAAAAAAAAAAGGAAAATAATTATCACTGACTGCAAAGCTCAACAACAAGAGTGATGCCAGGCCGAGGCTGGACGAGCAGTTGTTGGGCAGGTGCCCTCACAGAAGTACTTTTTGCACAAGGTTCTAATGGCCTTTGTCAAGGTTGTGGTTTTTGCAGACTTTTGTTATCAGGCATTCTTGCAAGAGAACCCTTCCTTCATAACCTTTTGCAGCTATATTTGCAAGTGGTTTTTTAACATTAGTGACTCTATTTTGAGTGTGATAACTTACAAAGAGTATAATTTCTAAAAACAGTATACAATTTATACGTCAAGGAAACCGTCACCACAATAAAGATAGTAAGAGACTTTATACTTAATAAAAGCATTAAAAGTGCAATTCTGTCAAAAAAATTCTTCAGAAAATATAAGCCTTTAAAGTGCTGAAGACAAACATTCCAAACATAAAGATCTTGTTGCACTCACTTTGTGTGAGACGCAAACCGTGGAGCAATTGCTCAAACTTTGGTCAACATCAGAGAATTTATATCAAAGAAAAATCCTGCAAATGCAATAATTTTGGGGGAAAAAACTACAAACAAATAAAATAAATAAAGATAGTGAACACATCCATCATTCCCACATGGTTTTTCCCTTTCTAATTCCTTCCTCTTGCTACTTCTGAATCCCAATTCCCACGCAACCACTGATCTGTCTGCTATGATAGACTATTTTAAATTTTTTTATTTTTATTTTTTATTGGATTATAGGTTTTGGGGTACATGAGCAGAGCATGCAAGACAGTTGCGTAGGTACACACATGGCAGTGTGCTTTTCTTTCCTTCTCCCCTTCACCCATATTTGGCATTTCTCCCCAGGCTATCCCTCCCCTCCTCCCCCTCCCACTGGCCCTCCCCTTTTCCCCCCAATAGACCCCAGTGTTTAGTACTCCCCTTTCTGTGTCCATGTGTTCTCATTTTTCATCACCCACCTATGAGTGAGAATATGCGGTGTTTCATTTTCTGTTCTTGTGTCAGTTTGCTGAGGATGATGTTCTCCAGATTCATCCATGTCCCTACAAACGACACAAACTCATCATTTCTGATTGCTGCATAATATTCCATGGTGTATATGTGCCACATTTTTCCAATCCAGTCTATTATCAATGGGCATTTGGGTTGATTCCAGGTCTTTGCTATTGTAAACAGTGCTGCAATGAACATTCGTGTACATGTGTCCTTATAGTAGAACGATTTATAGTCTTTTGGATATATACCCAGTAATGGGATTGCTGGGTCAAATGGAATTTCTATTTCTAAGGCCTTGAGGAATCGCCACACTGTCTTCCACAATGGTTGAACTAATTTACACTCCCACCAACAGTGTAAAAGTGTTCCTATTTCTCCACATCCTCTCCAGCATCTGTTGTCTCCAGATTTTTTAATGATCGCCATTCTAACTGGCGTGAGATGGTATCTCAATGTGGTTTTGATTTGCATCTCTCTGATGACCAGTGACGATGAGCATTTTTTCATATGATTGTTGGCCTCATATATGTCTTCTTTCGTAAAGTATCTGTTCATATCCTTTGCCCACTTTTGAATGGGCTTGTTTGTTTTTTTCTTGTAAATCTGTTTGAGTTGTTTGTAAATTCTGGATATCAGCCCTTTGTCAGATGGGTAAACTGCAAAAATTTTTCCCATTCTGTTGGTTGCCGATCCACTCTAGTGACTGTTTCTTTTGCCGTGCAGAAGCTGTGGAGTTTGATTATGTCCCATTTGTCTATTTTGGCTTTTGTTGCCAATGCTTTTGGTGTTTTGTTCATGAAGTCCTTGCCTACTCCTATGTCCTGGATGGTTTCGCCTAGATTTCCTTCTAGGGTTTTTATGGTGCCAGGTCTTATGTTTAAGTCTTTAATCCATCTGGAGTTAATTTTAGTGTAAGGTGTCAGGAAGGGGTCCAGTTTCTGCTTTCTGCACATGGCTAGCCAGTTTTCCCAGCACCATTTGTTAAACATGGAATCCTTTCCCCATTGCTTCTTTTGTCGGGTTTATCAAAGATTGTATAGTTGTATGTATGTTGTGTTGCCTCCGGTGCCTCTGTTTTGTTCCATTGGTCTATATCTCTGTTTTGGTACCAGTACCATGCTGTTTTGATTACTGTAGCCTTGTACTAGAGTTTGAAATCCGGTAGTGTGATGCCCCCCGCTGTGTTCTTTTTGCTTAGGATTGACTTGGCTATGCGGGCTCTCTTTTGGTTCCATATGAAGTTCATGGTGGTTTTTTCCAGTTCTGTGAAGAAAGTCAATGGTAGCTTGATGGGGATAGCGTTGATTCTGTAAATTACTTTGGGCAGTATAGCCATTTTCACGATGTTAATTCTTCCTAACCATGAACATGGAATGTTTCTCCATCTGTTTGTGTCCTCTCTGATTTCGTTGAGCAGTGGTTTGTAGTTCTCCTTGAAGAGGTCCCTTACGTTCCTTGTGAGTTGTATTCCAAGGTATTTTATTCTTTTTGTAGCAATTGCGAATGGCAGTTCGCTCTTGATTTGGCTTTCTTTAAGTCTGTTATTGGTGTAGATGAATGCTTCTGATTTTTCCACATTGATTTTATATCCTGAGACTTTGCTGAAGTTGCTTATCAGTTTCAGGAGTTTTTGGGCTGAGGCGATGGGGTCTTCTAGGTATACTATCATGTCATCTGCAAATAGAGACAATTTGGCTTCCACCTTTCCTATTTGAATACCCTTTATTTCTTTTTCTTGCCTGATTGCTCTGGCTAGAACTTCCAGTACTATATTGAATAGGAGTGGTGAGAGAGGGCATCCTTGTCTAGTGCCAGATTTTAAAGGGAATGCTTCCAGTTTTTGCCCATTCAGTATGATATTGGCTGTTGGTTTGTCATAAATAGCTTTTATTACTTTGAGAAACGTTCCGTTGATACCGAGTTTATTGAGGGTTTTTAGCATAAAGGGCTGTTGAATTTTGTCAAATGCCTTCTCTGCGTCAATTGAGATAATCATGTGGTTTTTGTTTTTGGTTCTGTTTATGTGGTGAATTACGTTGATAGACTTGCGTATGTTGAACCAGCCTTGCATCCCTGGGATGAATCCTACTTGATCATGATGAATAAGTTTTTTGATTTGCTGTTGCAATCGGCTTGCCAATATTTTATTGAAGATTTTTGCATCTATGTTCATCATGGATATTGGCCTGAAGTTTTCTTTTCTCGTTGGGTCTCTGCCGGGTTTTGATATCAGGATGATGTTGGTCTCATAAAATGATTTGGGAAGGATTACCTCGTTTTGGATTGCTTGAAATAGTCTTAGAAGGAATGGTACCAGCTCCTCCTTGTGTGTCTGGTAGAATTCGGCTGTGAACCCGTCTGGACCTGGGCTTTTTTTTGTGTGGTAGGCTCTTAATTGCTGCCTCAACTTCAGACCTTTTTATTGGTCTATTCATAGTTTCAGCTTCCTCCTGGTTTAGGCTTGGGAGGACACAGGAGTCCAGGAATTTATCCATTTCTTCCAGGTTTACTAGTTTATGTGCATAGAGTTGTTTGTAATATTCTCTGATGATGGTTTGAATTTCTGTGGAGTCTGTGGCGATTTCCCCTTTATCATTTTTTATTGCATCTATTTGGTTGTTCTCTCTTTTCTTTTTAATCAATCTGGCTAGTGGTCTGTCTATTTTGTTGATCTTTTCAAAAAACCAGCTCTTGGATTTATTGATTTTTTGAAGGGTTTTTCGTGTCTCAATCTCCTTCAGCTCAGCTCTGATCTTAGTTATTTCTTGTCTTCTGCTGGGTTTTGAGTTTTGTTGATCTTGCTCCTCTAGCTCTTTCAATTTTGACGATAGGGTGTCAATTTTGGATCTCTGCATTCTCCTCATATGGGCACTTATTGCTATATACTTTCCTCTAGAGATTGCTTTAAATGTATCCCAGAGGTTCTGGCACGTTGTGTCTTCGTTCTCATTGGTTTCAAAGAACTTCTGTATTTCTGCCTTCATTTCGTTGTTTACCCAGTCAACATTCAAGAGCCAGTTGTTCAGTTTCCATGAAACTGTGCGGTTCTGGGTCGGTTTCTGAATTCTGAGTTCTAACTTGATTGCACTATGGTCTGAGAGGCTGTTTGTTATGATTTCAGTTGTTTTGCATTTGTTGAGCAGTGCTTTACTTCCAATTATGTGGTCAATTTTAGAGTAGGTGTGATGTGGTGCTGAGAAGAATGTGTATTCTGTGGATTTAGGGTGGAGAGTTCTGTAAATGTCTATCAGGTTTGCTTGCTCCAGGTCTGAGTTCAAGCCCTGGATATCCTTGTTGATTTTCTGTCTGGTTGATCTGTCTAGTATTGACAGTGGAATATTAAAGTCTCCCACTATTATTGTGTGGGAGTCTAAGTCCTTTTGTAAGTCGTTAAGAACTTGCCTTATGTATCTGGGTGCTCCTGCATTGGGTCCACATATGTTTAGGATTGTTAGCTCTTCTTGTTGTATCGATCCTTTTACCATTATGTAATGGCCTTCTTTGTCTCTTTTGATCTTTGTTGCTTTAAAGTCTATTTTATCAGAGATGAGAATTGCAACTCCTGCTTTTTTTTGCTTTCCATTAGCTTGGTAAATCTTCCTCCATCCCTTTATTTTGAGCCTTTGTGTATCCTTGCATGTGAGATGGGTTTCCTGGATACAGCACACTGATGGGTTTTGGATTTTTATCCAATTTGCCAGTCTGTGTCTTTTGATTGGTGCATTTAGTCCATTTACATTTAGGGTTAATATTGTTATGTGTGAATGTGATACTGCCATTTTGATGCTAAGTGGCTGTTTTGCCTGTTAGTTGTTGTAGATTCTTTATTATGTTGAAGCTCTTTAGCATTCAGTGTGATTTTGGAATGGCTGGTACTGGTTGATCCTTTCTATGTGTAGTGCCTCTTTTAGGAGCTCTTGTAAAGCAGGCCTGGTGGTGACAAAATCTCTGAGTACTTGCTTGTTCGCAAAGGATTTTATTCTTCCTTCACTTCTGAAGCTCAGTTTGGCTGGATATGAAATTCTGGGTTGAAAGTTCTTTTCTTTAAGAATGTTGAATATTGGCCCCCACTCTCTTCTGGCTTGTAGTGTTTCTGCCGAGAGATCTGCTGTGAGTCTGATGGGCTTCCCTTTGTGGGTGACCCGACCTTTCTCTCTGGCTGCCCTTAGTATTCTCTCCTTTATTTCAACCCTGTTGAATCTGACGATTATGTGCCTTGGGGTTGCTCTTCTTGCGGAATATCTTTGTGGTGTTCTCTGTATTTCCTGCAATTGAGTGTTGGCCTGTCTTGCTAGGTGGGGGAAATTTTCCTGGATGATGTCCTGAAGAGTATTTTCCAGCTTGGATTCATTCTCTTCGTCCCCTTCTGGTACACTTATCAAATGTAGGTTAGGTCTTTTCACATAGTCCCACATTTCTTGGAGACTTTGTTCATTCCTTTTTGCACTTTTTTCTCTGATCTTGGTTTCTCGTTTTATTTCATTGAGTTGGTCTTCGACTTCAGATATTCTTTCTTCTGCTTGGTCAATTCGGCTATTGAAACTTGTGTTTGCTTCGCGAAGTTCTCGTATTGTGTTTTTCAGCTCCTTTAATTCATTCATATTCCTCTCTAAGTTATCCATTCTTGTTATCATTTCCTCGAATTTTTTTCAAATCTTTTTTCAAGGTTCTTAGTTTCTTTGCATTGATTTAATACATGATCTTTTAGCTCACAAAAGTTTCTCATTATCCATCTTCTGAAGTCTAATTCCGTCATTTCGTCACAGTCATTCTCCATCCAGCTTTGTTCCCTTGCTGGTGAGGAGTTTTGGTCCTTTCTAGGAGGTGAGGTGTTCTGGTTTCGGGTGTTTTCCTCCTTTTTGCGCTGGTTTCTTCCCATCTTTGTGGATTTGTCCGCTGGTCATTTGCGTAGTTGCTGACTTTTCGATTGGGTCTCTGAGTGGACACCCGGAATGTTGATGATGAAGTATTTCTGTTGCTTGGTTTTCCTTCTACCAGTCTAGCCCCTTTGCTGTACGACTGCTGAGGTCCGCTCCAGACCCTGCTTGTCTGGGGTGCACCTCTAGCAGCTGTGGCACAGCGAGGGATGCTACCAGTTTCTTTTTCTGCTATCTTTGTCCCAGGATGATGCCTGCCTAATGTCAGTCTTTTGGATATAGAGGGGTCAGGGAGCTGCTTGAGGAGACAGTTTGTACTTTATACGGGCTTAATTGCTGAGCTGTGAGCTCTGTTGTTCATTCAGGGCTGTTAGGCTGCTATGTTTGATTCTGCTGCAACAGAGCTCATTAAAAAACCCTTTTTTTTTTTTCTCAAATGCTCTGTGTTGAGGGGTTTGGGCTTTATTTTTGGATGTTCGATGAGGTGTCCTGCCCAGCTAGAAGGCAGACTAGCCACTGTTTGGCTGCCGAGGCTCTGCCCTGCTGTTGTGTGATTCGCCCGTTCCTGCAGGCTCTGCTGTGGTCTCCGCCACGCCCTGCGGCGGAGTCTCTTCGTTGTAGCGTGTTGCCTCAGCAACGGCAGGCTGCGTCAGCAGTGGGCGTGTATCTCAGTAGGGACGGGTTGCCTCGGCAATGGCTGGCTGCGTCAGCAGTGGGCGTGTATCTCAGTTGGGGCGGGTTGCCTCGGTAGTGGTGGACGCCCCTCCCCCACAGAGCGTCTCAGACCGTCTGCTCGGGATAGTTTGAAATCACGGTTTTGTTCGTCCCACTGGGTATCCCAAACGATCTGTCCCTGCAATCCCCTGGGCTGGGCTACTGTCCAAGTCTCGTTCAGTTTCAAGTCCAGCCCTCTCAAGTCTCAGGTTGCCGGTTCAACAGGGCACCCGGACAAGCGCGCCCTGTGGGGATTGCTGGGTAGGGCCGGCCGCCGCCGCCCCGGCTGCCGGCTTCGCCAGGCAGACCTACTGCCTGGCGTCCCGTGTCTTTTTATACTTGGGAGTTTCCCCGTTCTGTGGGCAACAAAGATCTGTCTGTAAATGCAGCTCTGACTCACCGTTTGCAGATTCAACACGAGCTCCAATCCTGGGTTGTTCTCACAGCGCCATCTTGAGTCCTCTCCTATGCTACCTTTTATTCTATTTTAAATTTTTTAAAGATTTACATAAATATTTAGAAGTGGGATAGCTGCATCATGTGGTAGGAGTATGATTAACTTTTTAAGAAACTACCAAACTCTTTTGAAGATGGTTGTATGGTTTTACATTCTCACAAGGTATATATGAAAGTTCCAGTGTTTTACATTCTTCCTAGCCTTTGGAAGGAGTAAATCTTTTCAATTTTAACCATTCTAATATGTGTGTAGTTATCTCATCGTGATTTTGAGTATCATTTTCCTAATGAATAATAACGTTGAGTTTTTATTCATGTTATTATTTTCCAGACTTGTCTTTTTGTAACTCATATTTTCTAAAGTTATTTTAAATTGCACTGTTGTATATTTCAATTTCAAATTGTCCATTGTTTATACAAACACAATGGATTTTTTTACACTGATCTTTTACTCTGCAACTTGCTAAATTCAATTATTAGTTTTAGAAGCATTTTTTAGATTGATAGAACTTTCTGCATAGATTATCTTGTGGTCTGTGCAAAACACGATTTTACTTCTCCCTTTCCAATCAGGAGGCCTCTTCCAGTCCAGGTCCATTGTACTGGAAAGAATCTCAAGTACGGTGTTGAACAATTCCTCTCCCTCTACCACAAACTCATCAGTCTTGGGTTATAGTTTTTACAGGCAAACCCACAGCACAACTTCTAACACAGAAATATCTGCCTCATCCTCCCCGCACTGTTAAAATGTAAGCCTGGGTATTATATGTAAAGAGATTAACATGACTCCTCTATTTGAAACAAGACTAGAATACATCTGACAGCCCAAAGACAATGATTTCAGATTAGAAAACAGAGAATTAAAAATCTGGAGACAACAGATGCTGGAGAGGATGTGGAGAAAAAGGAACACTTTTACACTGTTGGTGGGAGTGTAAATTAGTTCAACCATTGTGGAAGACAGTGTGGCGATTCCTCAAGGCCTTAGAAATAGAAATTCCATTTGACCCAGCAATCCCATTACTGGGTATATATCCAAAAGACTATAAATCGTTCTACTATAAGGACACATGTACACGAATGTTCATTGCAGCACTGTTTACAATAGGAAAGACCTGGAATCAACCCAAATGCCCATTGATAATAGACTGGATTGGAAAAATGTGGCACATATACACCATGGAATATTATGCAGCAATCAGAAATGATGAGTTTGTGTCGTTTGTAGGGACATGGATGAATCTGGAGAACATCATCCTCAGCAAACTGACACAAGAACAGAAAATGAAACACCGCATATTCTCACTCATAGGTGGGTGATGAAAAATGAGAACACATGGACACAGAAAGGGGAGTACTATACACTGGGGTCTATTGGGGGGAAAAGGGGAGGGCCAGTGGGAGGGGGAGGAGGGGAGGGATAGCCTGGGGAGAAATGCCAAATGTGGGTGAAGGGGAGAAGAAAAGCAAAGCACACTGCCATGTGTGTACCTACACAACTGTCTTGCATGCTCTGCTCATGTACCCCAAAACCTATAATCCAATAAAAAATTTAAAAAAATAAAAAGTAAGCTCCGATGAAAGAACTTATCTTCCCTTAAAAAAAAAAAAGAAAAAAAAAAGAAAAGAAAACAGAGAATTGAGAAGGGCTATGTAGATACTGGGAAAAGGAGGGAAATGGCTGTTCCCTGGTGGTAGCCAAGAAGTAGATGGTCTTCAAGATATATAAAAGCAATTTGTAGGAAGGAAATGGAATGATTCACATTTTCACAAAAGACTTAATATAGCTACACTACCATGCAGGGATTTTTAGGTAAGACATACAAGTACTAGGTAATGGTGAAGGGTTGCAGAGAACAGAATGTATTAATACCACTGAATGCAGTGGGTCATGGGAGAAAACCTGAAGGAGACACCCTCTCTCTGCTACATGACCCACAAGAATTGAAGATGGGGAAATGAACAGGGTGGCAGGTCAGTTTGGAAGGATCTCTATGGGTGCTAAATAAATGTCTCCTTACTTCAACCAGTATTGAGGGATGCTCGTGTGGTGAAGATGGCCAGAAAACCACGAGCCTCCAGTCCAGGTGGCCGCCACCTACCAACACCAAAGAAAAGAGAAAAAGGAAGACCCCCTCTCAACCCAGGCCCAGAAGCCCTATCAAGGTGAGCGGCCCACTCAAGCTCTCACTGCTACCATGTCCTGTCCTGGCATAACCCCCACCCCAGCCTGCACCACTTATCAGGAAGCTTCTGTTCCCACCCCTCTTCCATCTTCTTCCCCAAAACCAACTCCCTTCTGTGATCTCCCTGCTGTCCTTCCAGGTTCCCAGGACAACCTGGAAGGCAACAAGAACCCTTCCAGGGAGTTCCAGGAAAAAAAAAACCTCTCCCTAAAAGATCACCGCTTCAAGTAAACCTGAGGAGGGGAGTAGGCCAACACTATCTGGCCACTGCAACCAGCTACATGAGGAACTCAATAAAAATGAATTTCCCTCCAAAGCCAATAATTTCAGGGCAAGGCCAGAGACCTCAAATCTATCTGAGAAGTCCTCAAATGTCTGACCTGCCCCACCCCACAGAGAAATAGCCAATGAGGTCTAGAGTACATTTAGCACCCCACAGGGTGATGAAAATAAAAGGGTCTGCATGTTCTCAGATGGTGGGGACGGAGGAAGGAGGGAAGAGGAGGGGGTGTGGGAAGGGAAGGAGGTGGGTATTCCAGGGTTGGGGCTAGACGTACAATTCACAATCAGCCAGACACAGAAGATAAGGGGTGTGTCGAGGTTGAACACTGAAGACAAATCTCCTTAAGTTTTTATTTCTCTGTAATAAATGTCCAGTAGCCTAATTTTAGGGCCATATGCTAATTGCATATTTAGTTTTATGAGAAACTGTTAAACTCCTTTTCAGAGTGACTGTACCATTTTACATTCTCTCAATATATGAATGATGCAATTTCTCTACATCCTTGCCAACATTTAGTATTGTGAGTATTTTTTATTGAAGCTGTTATGAGAGATTATAGTGATATTTCATTAAGGTTTTGATTTGCATTTCCCAGTGGGCAATGATGTTGAACATCTTTTCATGTGCTTATCTGCCATCTGTGGATTCTCTGCCTTTTTACAGTGTCTAGAGCTTCCAGTACTACGTTGAATAAGAGTGAAAAGAGCTGAAAGCAATCATCCTTGCCTAATTTTAAGGGGAAAGCATTCAATCTTTCATCTTAGTGTAATGATCTTATCTGTAAGATTTTTTGTACATGCTCTTTATCAAGTTGCAGTAATTTCTATTACTAATTTGCTGAGAGTTTTTAAATCATACATGAATGTTGAAATCTATCCAATTATTGTTTCTGCCTGCAATTTATATTTTTCAGATTTTACTTTTTTAAATAAATTTCTATGGTTTTCTTTCTTTACCCTGTTGACATGTTGGATTACAATGATTGAGTTTCAAGTGTTGACCAGAATAATTTCAACTTGGTCCTGGTGTATAATTTTGTTTGCGTATGCCTGGATTCAGTTTACAAATATTTTATTGAGAATTTTTTTTGTTTAAGTTCATGAGAGATATTGATTGTGTAGAGTCTTTGTGTTTGATATCAGAGAAATAAAGCCGCATAAAATGATGATTCTACGGTGAGACTGTGGGGCTATTCCCTCTCTGGCTTTGCTTTCCCAGGTGATTGGCTAAGAAGCCACTATGTCTGCATGGGTCTCAGGCCAGCCTACAGGACGTGAGGAACTGGAAAGACAGAAGGCTGGAAAGGCTGAGAGCTGAGAGCTATTGAAAGATCCCCCAGGGCCCGCAGTCCAGCGTCTTGTAGCAGGCATCTTTCTCCAATAGCCCAGAAGGCAGTGTGGGAATAGGGATCATTTGTTCCAAATACTAGCTCATTCACCCTCAGGTTGCAGAGCCAAGCTTCCCTGACAGCCCACTGCTAGGATTCATGAGCAGCTTCTTTCCCGACAAGGCATTTTTCAAGCCACAAGGCTGCTGCTCCTTTCCTCACCTTTTTGCTTTTAATTGCAGTAAAATATACATCACATAAAATGTACCATCTTAATGATTTTTAAGTGTACAGTTGAGTGGTACATTAAGCACATTCACAGTGTTGTGCAACCATCACCACCATCCATCCACAAACTTGTCAAACTAAAACTGTGTCCCCATTAAACACTAACTCCCCATTCTCCCTGTCCCTACCCCCTGGCACCAACCATTCAACCGTCTGTCTCTATGGATGTGACCATTATAGGGATCTCATATCAGTGGAATCCAACACTAATTGTCATTTTGTGACTGGCTTATTTCACTGAGCGCAGTGCTCTCAAGGGTCATCAGTGCTGTAGACTGTGTCAGAATGTCATGCCTTTTTAAGACAATGATAGTCCATTGTATGGATGGACCACATTTTGCTTATCTATTCGTCCATTGATGGACATTTGGGTTGATCCACCTCTTGGCTACTATGAATAATCCTACTGTGAACATGGGTACACAAATTTCTCTTCAGTCTGCTTTCAGTTCTTTTTTATATATACCCAGAAATGAGATTGCTAGATCATATGGTAATTCTATGTTTAATATTTTAAGAAATATCCACTCTGTCTTCCACCATTTTACATTCCCACTATGGTGTGCAAGCGTGCACAAGGGTTCCAGTTTCTCCACATCTTCATCAACATGTGGTATCTCACAATAGTTTTGATTTGCATTTCCCTAACTTGTTTGTTTTTTGTTGTTGTTTGGTTGTAAATGTTCTTTATATATTCTTGATAATAACCCCTTATCAGATGTGTGAATTGCAAATATTTTCTCCTGTTCCATTGGTTACCTTCTAATATTGTTGATTGTTCCTTTGATGTGCAGAAGTTTTTAATTTTGTTGTAGGCCAGTGTAATGGGTCATGCCGGTAATACCTGCGCTTTGGGAGTCCGAGGCGAGGGAATCACTTCAGCCCAGGAGCTCAAGACCAGCCTGGATAACATAGGTAGACCCTGTTTCTATTTTTTAAATAATTTTTAAAAAATTTTAGTCAGGTGTGTTGGCACACACCGGTAGTCCCAACTACCCAAGAGGCTGAGGCAGGAGTACCACTTGAGCCTAGGAGTTCGAGGCTGCAGTAAGACATGATTGCACCACCACACTCCAGCCTATGCAACAGAGTGAGACCCCGTTTCAAAAAAAATTTATGTCATCCCATTTGTTTGTTCTTTTGTTGCCTGCATTTTTGTCGTTGTATCCAAGAAAGCATTACCACATCCAATGTCATGAAGCTTCTCCCCTCTGTTTTCTTCAGTTTATAGTTTCAGCACTTGTGTTTAGGTCTTTTATCCATTTGACTTAATTTTGTATATGGTGCAAAGCGAGGGTCCAATTGCATTACTTTGCATGTGAATAACAAGTTGTGCCAATTTGTTTAAATTCTCCTCGGCTCTTAAAGTAAGAGAGGACAAGGAGCATGGTGACAGAGGGTGGCAAGACCTTTCTCTTGTTGAGCCACTCACTCAACTGAGGACCCTGGTCATGAATTTATTTATTCATTCATGCACTGGGCAATGTCCAAACCCAGAGTTCACAACCTCCATAAAATTTAGGGAGTTTGTACAATTAGATCATGGAAGAAGACTTTTTTGTATTTTCACTAAACTCTAGTTGAAATTACCTTCATGGATAATGAATGCCAGCAACCAACCACAGAAAGATTAGCAGTACTTATAACTGTCACTGAGTAAAATCCCTGATATTTTCATATTGCATTTCCTGAGGCAGGAGCTCTCCAAATATGCTTTATACTTGTCACTACTTCCAAATTATAGCAGTTATTAGATCTTCCCTCAATATTATTATTTAACACTTTTTCGTGAAGATGCACATATATTTTATGGCATCACAATTGTGATTTTAAAACATATTTTGATAACTGTGTTTCAATAAAATTGCTTCCTTTGGATTTCCACTAATTTTATTTCATGCATTCAAAAACATTATTCTGAGAAGGAACACACAGATTTCCACAGATGACCAAGGAGAAGTTTCCCTGTGCTGGGCACTGAGGACACAGCAGCCCATGAGACAAACCTTGGTCACTGGCTTTGGAAAGATCCCAGCCACTGAAGGTGTGAGGGCACACAGATATATAAATACAACACAATCTGGGGATTTCTGTTCCTCAGGGCAGCAGGTACTGTGGGACCCCAACAGAGTACACAATTCCAAATTGACTAGCCAAACTTTCTTGCAGATTTTTGTGTGAGTAAGGACTGTCCACTCATCAGCCTGGAGGAGTGGTCTTGTTCCTGGTGACCTGTTTACCTCTCTTTGTGCAGGTAATGAGATTCAGAGGAACCAGCTCTGCCACTCTGGCAGCAGAAGATCAGCTCCCTTCCCCCGTCTTCTGCGGACACCAGGTATTTTCAGCTGTAGGAGCAGAGATGCTTGGTGTGCTCTCTGTAGCTATGGAAATCCCAGGGTTTCCCTAGTAACAGCTCCAGATGGGTCTTGTTGCTAGGGAACGCTGGGATTTCCCAGGCTGCCAGATGAGCAAGACAGCTCTAGTCCCAGGGCAGAGGTGCTAGCACAGATGTGGGTCTGAGCCCCAGGGGATGGGTGATCCCCTTTGACTCTGATCTTTGGGGCACCCAGCCCCATAGCTAAGGGAAAGGACGCTGCACACTGGATGAGGAGATCCTGAGAGGGGATGAAGAGGGAGTGCTCTGGGTAAGCAAACTGATTAGAAAAGTCCAAATGAGCAGACTTTGGGCAGCCCAGCACTTGGCTGTTTCTAAAGTACTTTTCACACGATTATCACACTATAAACACTTTCTTAGTTTCAAGAGGCCGAAGATTAGAACCAAGGCCAGTCTCAGGAGTGTGCAGCCTAAGCAGTCACACAGGTTCCCACACTGAGAAGGGCTCTGCATGCTTGAATTAAGCTCCACTACCACTGACTTGAAATGCTTAATAAGTTTTAAACAAGGGGCCTGAATTTTTATTTTGCACTAGGCTCCACAAATAATACAGCCCATCCTAGCTAAAACCTTTATTTTACAAGGGAGAAAGCTGACCCATAGGGAGCAGATGCACTTAGTCTAAGTTCACATGACTGAAAGTGCATCTCCGGGGACATTGAGTTTGTGCTTAGCTGCTTTCAGGCACCAGTAACTAGGCTGAAACAGGCCTTCAGTGTGGGAAGGCATTCCTGGGGTTCCCATGGCAGAAAGATAAGGGTAGCCAGAACCACAGCCCCCTCACTTGTTCTAAGGATCCAACTCAAAACCAGAGAAAACAAGGCTTTGGGGAGCTCCCAGGCTCTTAGGGAAGCAGACAGCATTAAGAAAATACAATTAGAATAGGAGCTGAGGAGGTGACAACAGGATGACACCTGTTAGGGACTATCTGTTGTCCCCCAAAATTCATATGTTGAAGTCCTAACCCCTAGTATCTCAGAATGTGACTTGTTTAGACGTGGGGCCTTTAAATAGGTAATTAAGATAGAATGAGGTTTTTAGAGTGGCCCTTAATTCAATATGACTGGTGTCCATATAAAAAAAGGAGATTCAGGCACAGACTTGTGCAGAGGGAGGACCACGTGAGGCACAAAGAGAAGTGGGCCATCTACAAGCCAAAGACAGAGGCCTCAGAATGAACCAATCCTGCCCATGCCTTGGTCTCAAACTTCCAGCCTCCAGAACTGAGAGACGATGCGTTTCTATGGTTTAAGCCTCCCGGTCTGTGATGCTTTGTCATGGCAGCTGGAGCAGGCTATTATAATATCCCTCATTCCTTCCATCCCTGTGGAACAAAGCCTATAACTATTTCACGAAGGAGGGTCCCAAGACTTTAAGAGGTTAACTGTCTTGCTCAGGGTCACACAGACTAGCAGGCAGTCATGCCAGGACTTGAACGCGGCTTGATCTGTCCCAAAGCCTGTGTTTTCTGCTCTGCCAGCCTAGTAGGAATTGCACCCCAGGTCACCCAATTCAGAACATCTGAATCCCTTTCGTAGGCACGCCAATCCCTCTGCTTCCCTGTGGGCTCAGAGACTTCCTGGCACAGGTCTCCCAACCCCAGACTCATCACTAGTACATTTCCGCTTTGGGTTCCAGTTTCTCAAAGCTTCCCTGTGATTTTCACTCCTGCCATAGGCTAAGGGGACTGCCATGGCTGGATCCTTTGATGGAAGGACTCTGGAGCCATATCAACATTTACCCTAACCCTAAAGGCCAAACGAGAGTGACAAGCCTTTAAAAGTGTCACACACTGAAGTACCAGGTACAAGGGGCTCATGAACACTTCAGCACTAAGGGAACATCCTTCCTTTAGTTTTAAAGTGGCAACATCAGGAAATCCCGGATTCTGTTGCCTTTATGTGGAGGAGCAATTCAGATCTCTGTGACTCTGTCATTTCAACCCAGAGGCAGCCAGGTACCTTCCTAAACAAAGAGCTGTCTACCCAGGGACAGCCATGTCACTTGTCTGGAAAGCAAAACCAACTGCAGATAGTTAAGGGGATTTTTCTTCTTTCTTCTTTTTTTAAAACAATTTTAGGTTAATGGTTCTTTATTGGATATAACATACATACAATAAATTACCCAGATATTAAGTGCCCAACTTAATGAAAAATTTAACAAGTGTACACTCCCATGGAGCCATCATCCTGGTTGATATAGTAGCTGTGTTTTTAAATAGAAACCCCACCTTCTTTAGACAGGCATGGTGGCATGTGACTGTAGTTTGAGCTACTCAGAAGGCTGAGGTGGGAGAATCGCTTGAGCCCAGGAGTTTGAGGTTGCAGTAATGTAAGGTCAGATCACTGCACTCCAGGCTGGGTGACAGAGCAAGACTCCCATCTTTATTTACAAAAACATAAAGAAAATCCCATCTCTCTGCTGCGAGGCTTCTGTGCCATGAGGAAGAGAACAAGGGCTGGGGAGGCACAGAGAGAAGTAGAGATCCAGCATGGAGGAATCCTGAAAGCATCCCTTCGAGGGTGTGACAGACAGTTAAGCTAGATCTTGTAGAGTAGGGCGTCTGCAAGAGGAGACAGGAAATAAAGGGACATTGGAGGCATAAGGATATCCACCAACTTAGGAGAAAGACTTCAGACTAAATACAGCAGAAGTTGGCTCACGGGGTGTCAGGAACAAGACATGATTATATAAAAATGAAAACAAGCTTGTTGTCTGACTTAGAAGCTATTTCTGCGACCAGAACAGTCAGGTTTTATGGCTTGTGGTCAAAGGCTGTCGCACAGTACACGGAGCAAAGAGCAGGAACTGCATGATTTTTCAGAACCACGTCCAGAATAAGTATGAATCTCTGCCTTAAATGGGACATTGTAGAGCAAGTTACATAAGGAATTATCTATCTAATAGATCACAGCACTAATTGATCAAAGTGCTTAACATCAGCTTAGCACCAATGTTTAAAGCAGTCAGTATCAAAGAGATACTTAAAGTTGTAAAATCTAAATGCGTGTTTCCCCCTCATTGCCTCCACATGTCATTTTCTCCCTCTTTAAATGCTTGTCTTACTCTATTGCATAGAATTCATCTTTGTAATCTGTTTTAAATCTTTTCTGGAAAAAGTATACAATATACACAGATTACCACATACATAGGTGTCTATCATTTCACGTGAATTTTTAATACCACCTCTACCATAAACTAGATTGCCATATACACTTGAGTCTGTTTCAAGACTATTTCTTCTCTTCCAATCGTCCATTTACTCATTCCTGGTGGTACACCACACTCTCTACTTACTGTATTTTCTTCCATTTAAACAATCAAACATCTCAAGTCTTTCCCATTAAAAAAAGAAAATTCTCCCACTGTCACCTGCACTTGGCCACTAGCTTCCATGCTCACTCTCTTTCCAACCTTTTACAGTCATATTTTTCAAAAAGGTTGTACATGCGGCCTTCTGTTTCCTCACCCACTTTTCAATCCTAAGCCACTGCAATCTTATTTTTGCTCCCACCCCGCCACACAAACTGTTCTTGCTAAGATCACCAATGAATGAGCTCTATGTTGCTAAATCCAGAGGGCAAACTTCAGCCTTCACTAGCTTGACACAGGTGACCACTTCTCCCTTTGCTTCTGTGCCCTTCCATCCTCTTGAGTTTCCTGCAGTCACTTTCCTTGTTTTCCATCTTGCTTCTTTGCCTCTCCTCCTCTTCCCACTTCTTTTTTTTTTTTTATTGGATTTTAGGTTTGGGGGTACATGAGCAGAGCATGCAAGACAGTTGCGTAGGTACACACATGGCAGTGTGCTTTGCTTTCCTTCTCCCCTTCACCCACATTTGGCATTTCTCCCCAGGCTATCCCTCCCCACCTCCCCCTCCCACTGGCCCTCTCCTTTTCCCCCCAATAGACCCCAGTGTTTAGTACTCCCCTTTCTGTGTCCATGTGTTCTCATTTTTCATCACCCGCCTATGAGTGAGAATATGCGGTGTTTCATTTTCTGTTCTTGTGTCAGTTTGCTGAGGATGATGTTCTCCAGATTCATCCATGTCCCTACAAACGACACGAACTCATCATTTCTGATTGCTGCATAATATTCCATGGTGTATATGTGCCACATTGTCCCAATCCAGTCTATTATCGATGGGCATTTGGGTTGATTCCAGGTCTTTGCTATTGTAAACAGTGCTGCAATGAACATTCGTGTACATGTGTCCTTATAGTAGAACGATTTATACTCCTCCCACTTCTTAAACATGGAAGCTCCTAGGATTTCGGGGCTGGGTTACATTCTGTTAACAGGCTCACCACAGTTTACCTAGGAGCACTCCCCCTCATCCATGGCTTCCAACATTACTTGCAACCTGGACCATGCTACATGTTCACCAAACACCATTTCCTTTTCCTCCTTGACATGCAGCTAGACCACATTTCCTGGTATCCCTTTTGATTACATGTAATTAGCTTCTGACCAATGGGCTGTGGGGAGAAGAGATGTTTGACACTTGCAGATCTGACCACTCAAACCTCACATGTGGTCTTCCATGTTCTCTCTTTTCATTCATTGCCAGCCAGGTGCAAAAAAAAAAAAATGCTAGTAGAGATCTCCAAGTGCCTAGGGGCCCCTGGAACTACTGCACAAGAGGAAGCTGAATCTCTAATAGCCTGAATAAAATGGAGCCCAACCTCCACCCCAACCCGCCTCCACTGACTTTGAACATGAGTGAAAAATAATCCTTTATTGAGTCAGCTCACTGAAATACAAAAATTGTTTGACACGGCAATTAACCTGGCCCAACTATTACACTATCTCTATGTTAATGACAACCAAATATTTGCATTCCGGGCTTATTACTCTAATTATGCATCAAATGAGTGACAATGCAGCCCAAACTGATGGGATAGTTTTTTTAATAGATTACTAGGAAGTCACAAAGATTCATGAATGCATTCATTCATTCGACAAATGTTTATCGAGTGCCTACAGGCACCAGACACTGTGCTAGAAACTAAAGTTGCAATAACGAGCAAAGATCAACCAGTCCATTCACTCACAAAGTCTACTGTGAGTTGGATGACAGCTGATCCTCATGTCTCATTACATTCCAGCTGCGAGAAACTTCCATAGCATTTGCTCCTTCACGCAAGCCCACTACCCATAAAACTGAGGCTTCCCCTCTCTAGGTCCTGGAATCCACTGTTCTCCCATCTGTGAAGGGTGTAACTGGATGTAGTAGTATAACACCCCTTTCTCTTAAGAATTTTGTCAGTGTTTTTTATTGTAGTAAAGGTAGTAACACAATCTTTATCATTTTAACAATTTGTTGGTATATAATTTAGTAGCATTAAATGTATTTACCATGTTGTGTAACTTTTACCACTATCTATACCCAAAAATTGTCATTATCAACAAAAACTCTATACCCATTAAATAGAAGCTCCTCTCTCCCCTTTACACCAGCCTCTGGTAACCTCTGTTCTACTTTCTGTCTCTAGAATTTGCCTATTCTTGGTACCTCACATAAGTGGAATCATGTAATGATTGTCCTCTGTGTCTGGTTTTTATCATGAAGCATAGTTTTTAATAGTACATCCATGTTATAGTATGTATCAGAGTTTATCTTTTTCATGGCAGAATAATATTCCATTGTGTGGCTAGATCATATCTTGTTTATCCACTCATCTGTTGGTGAGCTTAGGTTTCTACTTTTGGCTATACTAAATAATGTTGCTATGAACATTGGTGTACAAATAGCTTTTCAAGTCCCTATTTTCAATTCTTTTGCATCTATACCTTAAAGTATAGTATGATATGATTGCTGGATCATATCATATATACTTAACCTTCTGAGGAACTGCCACACTGTTTCCCAAGGTGGCTGCACCATTTTCCATTCGCATCAGCAATGAATCCAGGTTCCAAATATTCTAGCATGTCCAGGTGTGTATGAGGCTGAATCTAAGAATATGTTTAAAATATAAAAGTTATATATGAATAAAATTTTGTTCTGACAAATTCAAACCCAGAACAGAATTTAAAAGTCCACTTCACTGTAGCCACGTCTAAACCCCTTCCCCTCTCCAGAGAAAATCACTGGTAAAAGTTTGGTATGCATCTTTCCTGACCTTGTTCTCTGCATTTATATTCTTTTTTTGCATATATGGATTTTTATTTGTGGCAGAAGTTTTATATATTTATAAATCACTTGAGAAAAGCTAAACTATTCAATAAACGAAACTGGAACAAAAGATTCTCCACATGGGGTAACAAGGAAAATTTTGCCACCCACCAAAAAATTAACATGAAATTGACACTAAACAAAAAAAATCTATAAAACTTAACAGAAGAAAACACAGGAAAATATCTTCATTATACCTGGGCAAGGACAAATTTCTTTTTTTCTTTTATTTTTCCATAAGTTATTGGGGTACAGGTGGTATTTTGTTACATAAGTAAGTTCTTTAGTGGAGGTTTGTGAGAACCTGGTGCAGCCATCACCCAAGCAGTATACGCTGTGCCATATCTGTAGTCTTTTATCCCTCGGTTCCTTCCCACTCATCCCTCTAAGTCCGCAAAGTCCACTGTATCGTTTTTTTATTTGCATATGTATTCTTATGTGTGTGCAAATGTAAGATTATGCATAATGGAAACACAGCCATTCTGTCACTAATGTCAGTTTTCCTTTTTCTTTCCAACCGTTCCACTGTGTGTGTGTGTGTGTGTGTGTGTGTGTGTGTGTCTGTGTTTTCTGTTAGAGAAGTTCCACCTCTAAAATTTTGCCCTTTAGCTTATACCGCTGGTTATAACGCAGTCTTTAATTTCCAGGAAGAGTATGCTGTGTCGGGTGAAGTCACTAGCAGAAGAACTTTGGTGTCTTAGAATGTGTCGCCTAGGTCGTCTCAGGCCTGATCTGAGCTGAACTTCTCCTATAACATATACCAACTTTATGCTTCTCTCTTTCTCCGGAATTACCTTCTTTTGTCTGGAAAAAAAAGGAATGAAAAGATTTTTCTCCCCTTGGGAGAAAATATGCCACGGGAAGAACGTGCCAATCAGCCAGTGTTTGGTGAGAGATCGCCCTCTGCTGGCTGTGTTCGTCAGGGTTCTCCAGAGAGATTCGTAAGGAGTAACATAACACATATAAATAAGTCTGTGTCTATATTATATATAAATATATACAGGTTGGTTATAAGGAACTGGCTGACACTGTTACAAAGTCTGGCAAGTTCCAAGGTCTGCAGGGTGAGCTGGAGACCCAGGAGAGCTGATAATGTACTTCCAGACTGAGTTCGAAGGCCTGAGACCCAGGAGAGTTGATGACGTAGTTCCAGCCCAAAGCCCAGCAGGCTGAAGACTCAAGAAAAGCCGATGCTGCAGTTTGAGTCCAAAGGCAGAAAAAAGCCAATGTCCCAGTTTGAAGGCCTTCAGGCAGGAGGAATTCTCTCTTACCTGGGGTACGGTTGGCCTTTTTTTTCTATTCAGGCCTTTAACTGATTGGATGAGGCCCACCCACATAATGGAGGGCAATCTTTACCCAGTCTCCTAACTCAAATGCTATTCTCATTCCAAAACACCCTCAGAGACACACTGGGGATGATGTCTGACCAAATGTCTGGGCACTCCGTGGCCCGGTCCAGTTGACACATAAAATTAACCATCACACTGGCCATGTGGGCCTTTTAGGGTGCCTGAACCCATCTCAGGAAGCTCTGATGCATTAAACAATTGTCCTGACGGACATTATAGGCAGTTAAAATTCTTAATCTTTCTGGCAATGCTAGTCGAGTTTCTTTCCTGCTCAGAACCCAGTGATGGCTCCTTGTTCCTGGTAGAACATGACCTTACCTTGCTCCCTCCCCTTGCTGCCACCACACCTACTTCTTTACTGTCCTTCCCTTGTTTCAGGGCCTTTGCACTTGCTGTTCCATCTGCCTGGACGCGCTTCCCCAGATCCTCACAGGGCTTCATGGCAAGGCCTTCCCTGACCCCGTGCCCAAAATAGCACCCCCTCCATCCCTTTTTACCTCCTTACCTTCCTTTATTATTTTCGAGCTGGTTTTCTGTCTCCTTCACTGGAATTTAAATTCCATGGGGCCAGGGACTTTATTTTTTTCTCTGCAGGGCCTGGACTGAAATAGGTGCTACGTATTTGTTAAGTGAGTGAATAAATGAATAAATGCAAAATATACAAGGAGGTGACAGATCTAGTGATGGATAAAAAGCACATACAAAATGGTGTGGATGGTAAAGCAGAGTTAATTTGGGGAATGCTAAAATGCTGAAGACAGATAAGTCAAATGCCTTTTAGTCAGTGTAAGAAAGTGAGAGAGCAATTTCTTAGAAGAAAATAAATCCTCTTTTGTTGGCATTTTTCCTTCTAGAAGATTGATCTTTAAGCTAAAAAAAAGTTGGAGGAGCGGGAGGACAGAGTGGGAAATCCAGACAGCTGGTGAGGTTGCTAGATCCCAGAGGCTCCAAGGTGTGATTGATTGCAGGGGATGTCTAGATCGTGACAGAGAAAGCGTCATAGAGATTCCCCAGGCCCCAAAGCAGCAAAGCCTCAGGTATGGCATAAAAATCATGTTAGAGCTGCCTCACTGACAAAAATCCCGAAGGACCAGAAAGCAGGCTGATCTCAGGAAATGTCTGTGTGGACAGAGGATCTCTAAACTAGCCCCCTCCCCCAAACACACACACACACACACACACACACACACACACACACACACACTACTGTGACACATTGCTATGGGTTTGCATATTTTTCTGCATGCCCCTACAGGGGATGTCCAAATCAAGGGCAATCCTCCTCCAGGTGATTCATAGACACCTGAAGTCCAAGTGCCCCAGGTTAAAAACCCCTGTTCTACTAGTACACTCCTCAATTGCAACACTTGGATTAATGATGTAACTCCTTAACCCTAGAGTTGAAGATGGCAGCCAGGTTCTGAGTGTATTCATTCAACGAATATGTATTGAATGACTGCCATGTAGCTTATTTAATCCTCACGACTGCCCTTGAAGTAGATCATATTAATACCACCGTCACTCTTAACAGAGGAAACAAATGAGGTACTGAGGCTTTGGGTAACTTGCTAGACGTCACTCATTTTGCACTAGTCACTAGTAGGGGCAGAGCCAGTGATGGAACCCCAGAAGTTCAGCTTTAGAGACATTTTACTGCTACCCCATGATGGCTCTTGCAAGGCTGGTGTCTGTTCTTTCAGATAGCCCCATTCACCCTGAAAACATTTCTATAAGACTACATATAGTATGTTAGAAATGAAAATCCCACCGCAAACGACATCGGGACGTTCTGTCACCCTGCCTCTGCATATTCACCGTTCCTGTGCTTTGCTGACTCAGCTTTTAATCATCAGCTTACCTTTTGAATCTGTTTGTATGAGAGATTGCACAAATATTTCCCCACATCCAGCATCTCACAAGGAGATGGCCTCACATGCATGTTCAAGTTCATTCTCCAAGTGGAGAAGAAAGCTTTCTGGTAGCGATGCTGCACACCCCCAGGGGCTCATGGATCTCTCAGCAGAGACCACATCCAGTGTCCATGAAGTCATGGGTTCTGCAGCTTTGCTTCCAAATTCAGGTTTTGTTTCATCAACATTACTGTGTGCACTTCTTGTTGAGACACTTAGGGGAACAGAGAAAGTTTTTCAGTAAAAGAGATTTTGTATGAGCTTCCTGTGGCCCACGGACTGAAGTGCCAAACAACAGAACTGCACCGTCTCACAGTGCTGGAGGCTGGAAGTCAAAGATCAAGGCATCAGCATGGTGGGTTCCTTCTGAGGGCCTCTCTCCTTAGCATGTAGATGACTGTCTTCTCCCTGTGTCCCCTCACATCATCTTCCCTCTACACATGTCTGTGTCTGTGTCCAAATTTCTCCTTTTGTAAGGAAATAAATACTGGAAATATTTATATATTTTGCACAATAATACTGGAAATATTTATATATTCTTAGTATTTATTTATATATTTACAGTATTCATTTATACATGTGTGTATTTCCAGTATTTATTTATATATTTATTCAATATAAGGAAATACTGGTTGTATTGGATTAAGAAGGCCTACTGCCGTAAACTCACTCTAACTTGATTCCCTCCATAAAGACGAAGGGATAATGGTCAGGAAGAAAAAGAACCACAGAATGCTAAAATTTTTCAGGAGTTAATAAGTCAATGAGTGAGCCTTATGATGGATGGAGCTCAGCTGTGGTGACATCAAAGGCACCTGCTGTAAGATATTTCTCACTAATGGTGACGGAGGAGCTCAAAAAATGGCAGTTCCTGCACGATGCGGAAACTTGACATCACTGAAAAGTGTTCAATGCAGTTAGGGAGTCTCAATAAACCCTTGTAGCAGGTAAGATCGCTCACACTCAAAAATGCAAACATATCATTTTGTTCACTTATAACTAGACTTAATAGGGCATCCATTCAAATGAGCTGTAATTCCATCAATGCCCACACCTGGTAGCCTTTTCCAAGGGGTCCAAACCCCACCAGGATTCTACCCACTGTGGCATCCTCTCTATCACCCTCCAAGGCTAGATGAGACAACAGCCCTTTTGGGGCACTAGGAAGATCCAGCTTGAACCACTGCTGAACTCAAGGTGATTTCGTGGCACTGTCTCAGAACCTCTCTGTCCTGACACCCCACCTAGTGGCAAAGAACATATCTGCAAGACTGCTGTCTTCCAGAATTCCAGCTGGGAAGCAGTCCTCTAGTCCAAAACAAGTTTTCTGAAAGGAGGGAGCTCTGAGGAGGAGTTTCACAAGGAGTTCCCAAGTCAGGGAAAAAAGAAAAACAGGCTAATGAATGAACAGCCATCATCAGTGGCAAAAAGGCATCCGGCTCTACGCTAGCCTTCGTTTGCTGTCTTTGACCTTACTGCACCCTTGTTTTCTACTTCAGCAAATTGAGGCTCGAGGGGGTTGAATCCTTTTCCCCAAGGCTGGGTCGAAGAGTTCGGGGTTTGAACCAGGGCTGACTGACTCAAAAGGCTATGTCTCTTCCCTGAGCAAAATAATGGCATGACAGATAGTACTGCAGATTGTCTTGGGAAAAAGACAGGACAGGGAAATCAGCTAGGAGGACATTTCAACAATCCGAATTTGGGTTGAGTTGGTGGCCTCAGAAATGAAAAAGGAAGGGGTGGATGCGTGTGAACACTGTAGGGAAAGTCTGGGTGACAAATGAGACAGAAACAAAAAAGGAAATGAAAATGACATCAATCCTCTAAACCACCGAAATCAGAAAGATAAAGGCAAAAGGTGGTGGTTAAGGAGAGGCTTGGAGGACCAGAAGACAGGGAGAAAGCTGGAAATGAGGGTAACTCGAGCTCCAGATACATCAAGTGCTGATGGTGATGTTCTTCAAAGTGGGTCCAGAAACCGACATAAGAGTTTGAGGGGCTGCTGACAGATATTTGAGTCAGAAAATGGGTCCGATATGTCCCAGCATGGCACACAAAGACGTCTCAGCTTGACAGCTGCAGATGATGCGGATGCACTACTCTTGCTACAAATGAAGATGCAGCCACTCCAGCAGCTTCCAGCATGAAGGACGATGAACCAAGCAGGTCGTGAGACATGGAATGGAGAAAGGAGCAACGTGCTGTAAGATACCTCTCACTAATGGTGATGGAGGATCTCAAAAAGTGGCGTTCCAGTCCAACTGAAGGCTAAGTGTATAGTGGGCTGACTACTGGCCATTTCCTACATAGCAGTGACTAAGTTGCAATTGTTGTTAAACTGTTGTTTTGAGTGTATTACTTCCTTCTAGCATACTGCCGAAATTCTAGTATTCAAAGGTGTGACAAAAACAGCAGGGGTCCCACTAGAGGAGAGCTGCTCTAAAATCAAGTTTTGAGGTTGCCCCAATGACAGCCAGAGATCCTGGCACTTGACATTACATTTAGAAGGTCAGCACTCTCAGAAGCCAGACTGAACCTTGAGGAAATTTCCCCCAATGGATGGTGGAGCGCCACGTGGTCCCCGAGAGACCTGGGTCTAACCTCATGGTCTAACTCCTAGGATTCCTAAAGAGGTGGTTAACCAAGAAAAAAATGGTAAAACCTGTGTTCCTTCTTGTCTTCCCGCTCATCACGGAACTTTAAAAACTCAGTCCCAGCAGCTCCTCCATGTCTTACAGAGACAGAAAGTGAACCACGTCCTTTCTTAAATCATTTCATTATATCAAGCTTGAGCACATTTCCCAACGAATTCTGCTGTTCACAGTAGTTCTAACACTTGGGAGCAAAGAAAAGATGAATGTACTGGACAGCTTTTTCAACTGACTATGCTCCCTCTCCCTCCCCTCCCGCTCTCTGGTCCATCCTCCAGAAACTGACCTCTGTTCCGTCGCCCTCTCTGGTCCAACCCCATGGCAACTGAGCTCTGCTCTCTTTCCATTCCCATCCCTTATCTCCCATCCCTTATCCCCCATCCCCCTCCACCTGCCTGGTCCAGCCCCGCATGAACTAATTTGGGTTCAATCTCCTCTTTTGCTCCCGATGCCTCTAAGCCCTTGCACCTCTGCTCCATCCTTGCATGAACTAATCTCTGCTTGCTCTACTTTTCCGTTCCCCTCAACTCCTCTGACATCTCTGTGGTCCAGCTCCACATGGAGGAACCTCTGCTCCCTCTTCCGCTCCTTTTTCTCCAACTCTGATTGAACTTTTTAGTTCAACCTCATATGAAGCAATCTCTGCCCTCTTTAGTTCAAAATTAAACCCCCACCCTCCTGCAGCTCTCCAGTCCAGCCACGCATGAACTGCTCTCTGCTTTCTCCTGTGCCTTATCCTCCCACATCGCAGTACTGCTCTCCGTCACAGCTGCACTTAAACAAACCTTTACCTTTTCTCCAGCCCAATCCCCATATGCAACTGACATTTCTCTGGTCCAGCCCCGCATGAATTGCTCTCTGCTTTCTCTCTTGCCCCTTCCTCGCCACCTCCCTACACGGTTCTGTCCCACCCTACATGAACTGACCTCAGCCTCTTTACTTTTGATCTTCTCCCACTCCCCAATATCCTTCTGGTCCTGCCCCACATGAACTGACCTCTGTTACCTTTCCATTCCAAACCCATCCCACTGCTCCTACATCTCTCTGATCCACCCACAAGGGCTGACCCCTACTACCTCTCTCTCCCTGTCCATCCCCCTGCAGCTCTGTACACGATCAGCATTTGAAACCACTTACCTTGCCTCTCCCTACCAACAGCAAAATTGAAGGCAGGGCCCAGTCGTTTCACTCATCTCCAATACTGTCACCTCCACACCCCTTTCAACTCACCCAGTCACTCTCCCTACATCTCCCTGATCCAGCCCTCCCTCATGAACTCAGCTCCACTGCCTTTCCTTCCCCTTCCCCACCATACATCTCTGGTCCAGCTACACATGAACTAAGCTCCATTCCCTCTCCTTTCCCTTGCCCCACACTCTGGTTACCTCTGTAGATACAGCCACACATATGCTGTCCTCAGTGGCTTTTCCTTTCCCTGACTCTGCATCTCTCCAGTATTTCTTGGTACATCCTACATGAACTGACTTCCGCTCCCTGTGAGTGTCCATCGCCACTCCATCCCCCTCCAGCTCCCTGGACCAGCCCCACATGAACTGTGAACATTTCCCCTCATTCCCCAACAACTCCACTGTCCACATGAATAAGCCACTAACCCTACAAACCCACCCAGCACCACTCCCACAAAAACTCAGCTGCATGCTCACAGGAACTGATCACTGCTCCCTCTCACTCCCTTCCCCCCACCCCCACTCTGCGCACCTCTCCGGGATGCCCCATGCCCAGATCTCTTCTACTTCTCTGTCCCTATCCTCTGCGATTTCCCTACATCTCTTGGTTCAGCCCCACGTGGACTGACCTCAGTTCCCTCTCCAACCACATCCTCCCCCGCCTTCAGGACTCTTTTTCTGCCTCCATATGAACTGAGCCCAGCTCTCCCTCCTTCCCCATTTTCCTGATCCCCTTACAACTCTACTCCAGTGCCACTGACTCATGCTCCCTCTCTGTCCCCATCCCTTCCACTGAACGACCAGGCACAGATATGGTGAACATAATCAGCTTGTTTTCATACTCAGGGACAACCTATTACTTGCCACTCTCTGTCCTCCCTCAAGAGACTCCTGAGAGGTTTCATTTATGAGAATATTAAGCAGGAGGAGATAGCAATGTTTCCAGGAGTCAATTAGCTTAATTTAGCCATTCAACAATGTATACATCTCTCAAAACATCATATTGTACACCGTAAATATATACAATATTGTCAATTTCAACTTTTTTAATTAACTTTTTTTCCTTATCCCTGTAACTGTTTTTTTTTAATTTGTGATTTGCTGCATGTATCAACCCATCACCTAGATATTAAACCCTACATGCATTAGCTATTATCCTGATGCTCACCTTCCCCCCACATCCCCCCACTCCTTGGCCGCCACCACCACCATGGGCCCTGGTATGTGTTGTTTCCTTCCCTGCATCCATGTGCTCTCATTGTTCAGCTCCCACTTATGAGAACATGCCGTGTCTGGCTTTGTGTTCCTGGATTAGTTTGCTGAGGATAATGGCTTCCAGTTCCATTCATGTCTCTGCAAAGGACATGATCTCATTTAATTAACTTTTTTTAAAAAGAGTGTTTCCAGGGTTACAGTTCACAGTAAAACGGGAGGCAGTCTTTTATCCAATCATGTGCCTATTATAAAATCACAACACAACAGAGGTCAAATCATACTAGGAAATGCTATCAACTGACTTCGGGGAACAGTAATTATAAAAGCTTCGTGGACCTGTATTTAACAAGAAAGCTTATGTGATAACTGCAACAAAGGAATGGGAGTGAGACCGAACACCTTCAAGCCAGGTCCGCTCTGTAAGTGTGTATTTCACCTCCCCCATACAGACACAAAACTCCTGGCACTTAGACAAGTAGCTTGCCCCAAATTGCCCAGCAGGGAAGTTGGGGAGTATGTATGTAAGAAGCCGGGGTTGGGCCTAGTCTGGGCTGTTCCCCCAAGTATTTCTCAAGGAGCAGTCCCTCTGCATAAGGCTCATCTGGGCGATATGGTAAAGTTCATATTCCTGGTCCCCCAAGTCCTGCAGGGTATCAGGGTCCAGGCATCAGACCCAGGGCCATGCAGCCTCTGTAACATGCTCCCCAGGTAGGGTGGCCAGTGGCAATACAGGATGCCCATGTGAATTTCCATTTCAGATCAACAATGAATAAACAAAAAAATCCAAATGGGATATACTCATACTAAACAAAAACGCATTGCTGATCTGAACTGCAAATTTACCTAGGCTTTCTTTTTATTCGATAAATCAGGCAACCCTATCCCTAGGGGACTAGCCAACCCCTAGAAGTTTGAAAATCCATTTACTGCCTCTCCATGTGAACAAATGAGCTTGCCATGATTGTTCATTTTCTATTCTCCCTCACCCCTTCTATCTGCCCCCACTCCCACCCTGGAGCAGACACTTTGATGTCATCTACCAGGATTTCTCTCACAGGTAATCCCATGCAAGTCCAGGAAGATGGCTGGACAGGGTCACTCAGCCCAATCTACCTCCAAGAGTCTGCGAGATACCCTAAGCACGTAGATTCATGACAGGTTGGCTGAATCCATCCTAGTGTTGGATTAGCCTGGCTCTCCCCATTTCATTCAAGCACAAATTACTAACAAGACTCTTTTCCAGTCTTGCACTTTGCCAAAACTATTTTTAGAGCATCATTTAGGTTTACATGACATAAAAATTCTGCTAGTTTTACAAACCAGCAGGTTCCCAAGGCAAAAAGCAATTCATGCCAGGAGAGTAGCAAAGGAGTATTCATTTTCTGTCCACAGGCTGGTAAGGAGTTTTGTATAAAACAGGCTGCCTTCAACACAATAGTTGAGAAGATGAACTCACAAAGCTAAAAAACTCATCTCTAGAGAACACAAGGTCAAACTGAGAAAGGTTTTATTTTTAAGTTAAAACAAATAGCATTAACACACATCCAAATGCCAGTGCGAGAGTTCACTGGGTTGTATAAAGAGAAAACTGGAACCACTGAAAAATGACTGCTGCGTATGGTGACACAGGTACCACATGTGCTTGTCTAAGAAGTCGTTCTGTGTTTGTGGATATGTGGAAACGATGCAAGGCAAAATGGCAGGTGCTCGAAGCCTTAAGATCCTTTTCTTCACGCTAATGTGCTCTTGTTTTGCTTTTGAGAATTAGAATAATTAGCAGGTCATTTTACAAAGAACTGTCATATAAAAGAACACTTCCAAAAGG
The DNA here is from genome assembly GCF_049354715.1 of Callithrix jacchus. NCBI lineage: Eukaryota > Metazoa > Chordata > Mammalia > Primates > Cebidae > Callithrix > Callithrix jacchus. The sequence continues at coordinate 148,959,991 of NC_133524.1, forward strand.
CTAAAATAGGTTCAAGGTCATTATTAAAGTGATACAGGGAGGTCAGTGAGGGAAACATTTGTGTTCTCAAAAGCCAGATTTCACACAATTGCAGGCACTAAATCTAGTTACATGTGCTTGCAGTAGAAAAGAAGACACTGATCTCAATAAAGGCTGGTCTTTTTCATGATGCGCAGGAACTCTTGCTCACTGACCTCTCCATCTCCATCTCGATCAGCTTCATCAATCATTTCCTATATGACAGTAAATATTCAGGTTAGCTTAATTTATAAACTAATTCAAAAAGGTGATTAAGGAATAGACTTTTTTTACAGTCAGGGTCTCTATGCTGCCCACACTAGTGCCAAATTCCTGGCTTCAAGTGATCCTCCTAACTCAGCCTCCCAAAGTACTGGGATTATAGGCATGAGCCACTGTGCCTGGGAAGCAATAGACTTTAATAAAGCTATGTGAAAAGATCATCGTAGTCCACCCAATGCCAGTATGCTACTCCTGATAATAGCCTGGTTCCTGAATAGTTATTTGAAAACCAAGTCATATTTTGTGAAACATATCACCTGGGAGGGAGCTTGAAGACTGCCTTGACTAGAGGGATTCCTGGAACCCAAAATAGTAAGTAAGATTGTGCACCTGTGCATTTTTCTAGAAGCAGGGCTCATAGGTTTGTCTGACTATTAAAGGGACAAGAGTCCACTGGCTTTCCTTCAAAGAGATGCTCACACGAGGAAAAATGTAACAGAAAAGGCACAGAAGGCTGAAAGGTGGGAATCTGAAGTTCCAGTGTGAGGCATTACAAACCTGCAGCTCCTCATCAGTCAGGTTCTCACCCAACTCCTTGGCCACGCGTTTCAGATTTTTGAACGAAATCTTCCCAGTTTCATCATCATCGAAGAGCTTGAAAGCTTTCAGGATTTCTTCTTTGGTATCTTTCTCAGACTTAACAAGTAGAACATAAAACACATGAGTAGGGAGACACCACGGTTACTTGTGTCCTGTAGCCCTGCCGCTGCCCAGTCACCCTCTCCTTTTTAACAATAACTCGAGTCTAGACTTGCAGCCAGTGTCAGGAAGCCCATTTTGGCCTCAGAGAAACACCAGGCAAGCCAGGCACTCCATCCAAGGTGACATTTGCTCCCTATCCCACATCTGTTTCTTAACTGGTTTGGAATTCTGTGGGATGAGGTATCTGCTTGGAAGTCTTGAGAGAGAAGCACAAGGTAACATGACGGGAGGGCAGGCCTGAACTGCTGTGTGCTCACATGACTGTTTTAACAGGCAGATGCCATGGGCCTCTGCAGATGACTGGGGCTCTGTACCATGCCAATTGTCTTAACTACTTACCATTTTCTGGGTCATCACAGTTAAAAAGTCACCAAAGTTCATTTTTCCTGTCCCTTCCTTATCAATTTCACTTATCATTTTCTTAATTTCTTCTTTCTTGGGTTCAAAGCCCAGGGCCCTCATTGCCACCTACAATGAAAACAGGATTGTCTCAATATACACATCTAAACTATAAGAAGCAAAAATAACAGTGTTGAGAGCATTAAGTCCGTATCTGATGTGATCATGTTAATATGATTCGGGAACACTTTAACACAGATCTAATTGATATCTGCAATCCATCTGATAATACTCAAGGTAAGTAAAGACAGGAAAACAGAGCACAGTACAACCTCCCCTGTTACTTACTGCAGGGAGAAGAGGGCAAAAGGGGTAGAGAGGTGATAAAGAGATGACAAGGAAGAGGGAGAGGAAAGGCAGGGCAAACGGCAGGAATGCATAGAGCTTGCCTTAAGTTCCTTAACATCTATGCTGCCAGTTCCATCTGCATCAAAAAGATCAAACGCTTCCCGGATCTCCTGCTTCTGCTCTTCTGTAAGCTCAGGCTTAGGACTCATTCTTTTTCGCTGGGCACTTGACGCCATGTTTGCCTTCTTAAAGCTGGAGGCCTTTATATGTTATGCAAATACATAAGCACAATAATATATAATACAGTCCATATTTACATAACATAGTTACAGACACCTATATGTATTTTTAAAGTCATTTATAACCAATTCCAAAGCTTTGCTTAACAAGAAATATCACAGGGTTTACTATTGTTTCTAGATGCAGGGAGATCATTTGTTCAGTAAGGATATCTCTTATTGAAAATCATCCCAAAAGAGAGCTAGTCAAGAAACTGACTGTGAACAACTAGAGATAATCAGCTCTTCCCGAATGTGGGGAACCTGGTTCTGGAAACAGCCTTAAAATGCCCACTGCCAGTACTCCGCTTCCTAGTAAGTACTCTGACTTCCCAATTACTTCTAGATTTGCCCAAATATTAGGAAGTTAAGATGTATATCGTGTCAGTATCTAATAATAAAACTCAATCCATCTGGCACCTTCGTGCCTTCTCCAAGAAGCTAAAGCATCCCCTTAATGCCCCTATATTTATATTGTAGAAAACATTTTCAAAGAAAACAATACACCTTCTCCCAGTTCTGTGGGGAAACTTTGGCAGAATGAGGCGGCCAGGAGGCCAAGGTCTGAGAGAGTCAGGGGTCTGTGAGGGATTCGAGTCTTTTTTGCCCAGGGAGGGTCACCGAGGGGACCAGGGAACGCCAGGGGAGCCTGAGGGGCGGGTGTGGGCCTGTCGTGGGTGAAGGGGAGGCAGTAGCGAAGCGCAGGCCCAGTAGGTTGGTTAGCGCCTGTACCCTACCCTTCCGGGAAAGAGCTCAAAGGAAGGACTGTACGCCAAAGCCGAGAAAGGCGCAGGAGAGGCGGCGTGGCACAGCCGGGGCTTGGGAAGGGCTCAACCTCTGGGCGTGGGGCGCGACGGAGCGGCCAGCACTCACCATAGCCAAAGGACTCCGCTGCCGGTTGTTAGGCAACCGCAGTATACACTGACTCGGCCCCGTTCCCACCGCCCCCTGCGCGCAGCCCCGCTCTCCATTGGCCGTCTTCTGGCCCTCGCCGCTCTCCATTGGTTCAGGGCCGAAGTGGGTGGAATTAACCTGGCAAAGCCCTGGACCAGCGCGGGGAGGGGCACGCTGGCGACACAGGCCAGTCATAACTGGGCAAGATCACGCCGCGAGCGCCAATTGGCTTAGCCAACGCTGAGCTGGGCCAATCCTCTTGGTGGAGGAAGCTCGGCTGATTCTCGTCTCACGCGGGAGGGTAGTAAAGGGTGGCGGTCTGAGGCTAGAGTTCGGTGGGTGCAGCCTGCTTGCGAGCTGAGGCCAGCCAGGGGGGCGCCTACAGACGGGTAAGAGTCGTGGTCTTGCCCTTGGAAGTCACCTTGTGTCAGCGACTGGGCAGGGCGGGAGAGTGAAGAGCTGCGGGGCCTCCCGGGTCGGGTGCTTTCTGGGCTGACCTCAGGCTGAGTTAGGGACCGAGTGCATCAGAGCCCCCAGATGCTACTGACCTTGCGTGTTGGAGCAGGGGCTGTACTCACGGGGCAGCTGAGACCCAGAGAGGGGAAGGGGTGTGCTGAGCGTCGTTGCAGAGGTCGGACTGCTGGTACCTAGGAACTGAATCCAGCCGAGGTTCGCTCTTTGAGGGTGGCCCTTCGAGAGCACTCCCAGACTGCCCCAGAAGTATAGGCCCCAGATCAGGTTCCAAGAGGGGATCACTTTAGGTCTCACGTGGCTAAAAGCAGCCCAGGACGGTGAACTGGGGGCTTTGGGAACGGACTTTGAAAGGAGTGAGGGGGATGTGAGCGAGCATGAGGGGCCGGGAGAGGTCATCAAAATATACTCTTTTTGACACCCACTCAAGACAGATAAGGAGGAGCATTCCAGGCCGAGATGCCCTCATAAGCAAAGTCCCAAGAGTTTTGGAAGTTACTGGTATGCTTGGAGAATTCAAAGGGAGCATGTGCAAGGGCTGTGGACTGAGATAGACCTGCAGAAAGGGAGCTGGAGGTCCAATTTGCCCACTTTCGCTATTCCCGTGGCTTTCGGCCTTCACCTGTCTTTCCTCCAGGCATTGGGGCAGTAATCTAGGGAGGCAGAGGGCAGAGAGTAAGTTTCTCAGGCAGAGAAAGGCCCGAGGCTTATTAGAACCTTTTAAATGGAGCTTCTGCCCTTTGCCCTCTTCCTTCTTCAGCAGTGAACAGATTCATCATCAGCCTCCCAAGTAGTCCGAGCCAGAGTTCTCACCATGCCCTCTGCAAAGCCTATTACTCTTCTCTCCTCAGGCTCACTCCAGCCCCACAATACTGGCTTTGTCGTTGAACCTCATGTGCCAGCCACACTCCTGCCTCTCATTTTTGTCCCAGTTGTTCCCTCTGCCTGCCTCCTCTTAAGCAGTCCCCGGTACAAACAAGCCACTCACCTTGCTCTACTTTTTTTCCAATAGTACTTACCACCTTCTGACCTACTGTATATTTTGCTTATTTATTTTGTTCTCTGTTCTCCCTCCACTAGAAAGCAGGCTGTCTGAGGGCAGGCATCTTTGTGGTATTCACTACTGGTACTCCAGGATCTGGAACAGAGAGGGGAACATATCAGGTGCTCAGTAAATCTTGGTCAGACAACAGATGAGTAGTCTCCTGTTTCCTACCTCTCACCTATCTAGTCCCCCCTGCTCTGCCAGGCTCATCTTCATAGTAAACAGCTCTGGTCAGGGCAGCTCCCAGCTCTTAAACCTTCAGAGCCTGTACTGTAAAGGGCTCCTTAGCCTGGCATGTGATCCCTCTGCCCAGTTTTGCCCCTGCTAACCCTTCTAGCTTAATGTCCCTCCACACCTTGCTTCCCCATCCATCAGCCTGCAGATTGGAAGCCTGACAGTACAAGGGACAAACAAGTTCTGCCCAGGTTGTGTGCAGCCTGTGTGACCTTGGACAAGTTGCTTAACCTCTCTGAGTCTGCTTCTCATTTGTCGAGTGAGACCAGTACTGTCTGCCTGATGGGATACTTTCAAACCTCAATGTGATATGTAAAGTGGCCTGATGTTGAGCAGGTCTTCAGGCAGTATTACAGTTGACCCCTGAACAGCATGGGTTTCAACCTTGTGGGTCTGCCTACAGGCAGATTTTCTCTCATCTCTGCCACCCCTGAGCAGCAAGATCAACTCCTCGTCTTCCTTCTCAGCCTACTCAGCATGAAGACCATTCACTCAATGAATAGTAAATATATTTCCTCTTCCTTATGATTTCGTAATAACATTTTCTCTAGTTTAATTGATGGCTGGAACACATATAACATACGAAATATTCGTTGATCAACTGTTTACATTATTGGTAAGGCTTGCAGCCAACAGTAAGCTCTATTAATAAAGTTTTAGGTGAGTTAAAAGTTCTACGTGGATTTTTGACTGCAGGGCTCAGTGCTCCTGACCCCCACATTGTTCAAGGGTCAAATGTAGTTTTTGTCTCTTCACTCTTGTCATTCCCCCTACCCAACATGCCCAGAGCCTTAGACTTGTCCAAAATCTCCTCCCCACACTGCTGCCAGGGTGACCTTTCCAACCACAACACTTACTCCTGCTTTCAACTTCCAGGAGCCCCAGCCTGTTTCACCCAGGGAACTCCTTAGCTTGGCACACAGCCCCCGTGGGTTCTCAACTTTGCTCCTGATCTTGCTTCACACTTGCTGTGACACAGCCTGTCACATTTATCAGAACTTGCTGTCTCTGTGCCATCACTTTGTCCTTCCCACCCCTGGCCATGGAATGTCTTTCAGGACACCATGCCCTCTGTCTGACTCACTCTTCTGGGGCCTTTTGAAGTCAGGTTAGGGGTCGCCTAGTTGGGGCATTGGTGCTCTGGGCTCACCCTCATCAGAGTGGAGACGCACTTCCTCAACTGTTTGCTCCTGTCTCCTACCCTAGATGGGACTGCATCTTTGTCAGCTTCTGCCTGACAGTGGCTGGCATTTAGTGACTTGTGAATGAGGGAATGAATGAATGAGGTGACACCTGGGGGTCCTTTTACAAGTTGCAGCTCCCACTTTAACCCTGGGGGTTTGTTTGAGCCTCAGCACCTCTAAGGTAGGCGAGAAGGTTGCTGTTTTACAGATAAGGCCTCATGACCAGTGGCACACGGTAGTTCACTCAAACCTGTCTTCCATTCCAGGCTGTCTGCTGGGCCTCCAGGGGCTCCTGGTGTCCTACAGGGTGCTACGTGTTAGGACGAGAGCAGAAACATGTGCTGTGGAAGTGACTTGGCTTTTCTGGGGAGAGGGAGGAATTTTCACAGAGCGGGCAGTTGAGCTAGGCCTTGAAGGAAGAGGGGACACTCACCGTGAACAGGAGAGGGGAGGTATTCCGTGCAAGGGAACAGCGTAAGCTAAGCTCACAGGCATACTGATGGGTTTCTGGTTCATCTCCCTCTCTGGTTTGAAACAGACTGTTCTTTCCTTTGGCCTCCAGGAATCAGTGGCCGGAACGTTCCCTAGCAGGAAGGATGAGGTTGAGCTTGCCTCTTCTCACTTCACCTGAGGCGGCACACAGCTTCCTTATGAATGTATTTCTTAGATAAAATGCAGCAAAGCAGGAGGCCTGTAGGAGCAAAAGTAAGGCCTGCCTTTCAGAATTCCAAGATGTGACACGGGAAAGAAAATACCCAGATTAGGATTAGGGAGGCCAGTGGCTAGGAGGGCACATCTCTTTAGAGGAATCCGTTTGGCCTTTATTTTGCTGGGGCAAGTCAGCCCAGCTTTGTGCTTCCGTGGCCCTGCACTATGGAGCAAGGTGCTGGGATTTTACCAGTACAAGATGGCTCTGTTTTTCTAGATTATTTTTAGCATAAGATTTTTGTCCCAGTGTATATAGTGTGTGCACATACTGGTTTGTAATGGATTAAATACCTAACAGTTTAAAGGAAAAGACTTGAGGCTTCTGATGTGCGAACCGTAACAATCCACCAGACCCTAGAACGTTGCTCTTTGGAGTCTTGTTTTCAAGAGTTCAGAGCTGTTCTTCTGTGTGTATGTGTGTAAAGTAGACATAATGGAAAATGTACCATTTTCACTGTTTTTAGGTGTACAGGGCTTCTTTTTTTTATTTAGACAGAGTTTTGCTCTTGTTGCCCAAGCTGGAGTACAATGGTGTGACCTTGGCTCACTGCAGTCTCCGCCTCCCAGGTTCAAGCTATTCTCCTGCCTCTGCCTCCTGAGTAGCTAGAATTACAGGCGTGTGCCACCAGGCCCAGCTAAGTTTTGTATTTTTAGTAGAGACAGGGTTTCACGATGGAGGCCAGGCTGGTCTTGAACTCCTGACCACAAGTGATCCACCAGCCTCGGCCTCCCAAAGTGCTGGGATTTCAAGTGTGAGCCACCATGCCCAGCCTGTTGAACATCTTTTTATGTGCTTTTTGGCCATCTTTAAAATAGATCTTCTTTGGAGAAATGTCTATTCAATCAGAGCCATTCTCAATATACGTGTTAACCCGACCATACATAACATGGTGAATTTAGGTAAGTAGGCCGGGATGGTGGTTGCCCGTGGGATCTGACTCATTTGCTAGGCTAGCTCTGGGCACTCCAACCCATAGAGACAACTAAGCTGTCACCAAAATTCATATCTGACTCATACTATTTACAAACTTTAAAATAATTGGTATATAATTTGAGACAAAAGAGATTTTGTTTTGACAAGAGGCTGGTTTGCAAGGAATTGTGTGATTATTATTTCAGCAGTACAGCTCTGTTGGAGCGAGACAGGTTTCTTCTTTCACCTCCTACACCCTCCTCTAGCAAACAAGGAGAGAAAAGGGCTCTCAGGCTTCTTGCTTTTGCTAGTAGTACAGGAGGATGTGTGGAATTGGCAGCTCTGCTATTTGGATTTCAGAGGGACTGCAGAGGATACTTGTATAGTTTGCTGGGTCTGCTGTAGCAGATGACCACAAACTGGGTGACTTAGAACAACAGAAGTGCGCTTCTCACAGTTCTGGAGGCCAGAAGTCTAAAATCAAGGTGTTGACAAGGCTGTGCCCCCTCTGAAGGATCCAGGAGACTCCTCCTTCATTTGTCCCAGCTTCTGGTGACTCCAGGTGTCCCTTGACTTGTAGCCACATCACCCTAACCTCTACTTCCATCTTCACATGGCCTCCTCTTCTGCCTGCCTTTCCCCACTGTATGTCTCTTAAAAGAACACTTGTCATTGGATTTTCAGCCCACCAGGCCACCAGGGGCTTCTATTGGCCCATTCTTTTCCTACTTTTCGTGCAAAACCTAAGGCTACAGGAGCAGTGAAACATTCTTTGGTTCTAATTTTTGTTAAGAAGAACTGAATGAAGGGTCTGGTGTTGTTATGTTGTTCTTTGAATGAGGCCAAAGAGGAAATAATTCTTTCCACCCAAGTTTGCTTGCAAGTCCCAATCTTTACACCGCTGCCCATGCTACTGCTGTACACATACTTTACAAAACAAGTCCTTGGCTGTTTGTTTGTTTGTTTGTTTATTTATTTATTTATTTATTTATTTATTTATTTATTTGAGACGGAGTTTCGCTCTCGTTACCCAGGGTGGAGTGCAATGGCGCGATCTCAGCTCACCGCAACCTCCACCTCCTGGGTTCAGGCAATTCTCCTGCCTCAGCCTCCTGAGTAGCTGGGATTACAGGCACGCACCACCGTGCCCAGCTAATTTTTTGTATTTTTAGTAGAGACGGGGTTTCACCATGTTGACCAGCATAGCCTCGATATCTTGACCTCGTGATCCACCCGCCTCAGCCTCCCAAAGAGCTGGGATTACAGGCGTGAGCCACCGCGCCCAGCCTCCTTGGCTGTTTGTTAGCCAGCATCTGGTTGTTGGCAACAACCCCAGGAGTTAGCCTTTAAAGCAGAACCTGGGAGTCATTTCCAGGGCAGATAGAATACCCCTGCCTATCCAAGCTGACACTACATGGCAGCAGGTTAAACAGGGTAGGACTAGAGTGGTGGAAAGACTCCAGAGAAGGCCCAAGAGGACACATGGCCAGGGAGACTCCTGCACAGGAAGCTGTGTTACAGTGATAATAAAATGACACAATCCTCATGAAGACCTTATGAAGCCATATACTTTACAGATGAGGAAAGGCAGGCTCAGTTCTTTTAAATAACGCCCACTCCGAGGGCTGCCTGCTGGTAAAGAATAGTAACTGGGATTTAAACACAGGCAGCAGACTCTTGTTTCATTCATTTATTGCCAGCTGTACTGAGAAGTGGCGTGATTTGTGATTTTCTCAGGCATAGAGGGTGAGCAGAGGCTTACCAGAGCAGAACTCCGCAAGGGTGGGCTTGCTTAGCCCGGCTGGCCTAGTTGGTCCATCATGTGGTCCTGTCATTGCCCCAGGCACACACCCTTCAGATCCCCTGCCAGCAGAGGTGAATAAGGCCTTGGTGGAGTCAGAGGCCAGATGTGGGCGATCTCCTTGCCCCTGTAGATGCCATCTGCCTTTTCATTGACTCATGTTTCCCTGAGTATCTGGGGAAACTGGATAAGAAGCCAGCAGTGGACATTCGTGATTGTATCATTGTGAAATAGCAGTAATTTGCCCCACTGAAGCCCCTGCCCCTTAGATGGGATATGCATGTGCACAATGGAGAGCAGCATCGGGGCTTTAGTGGGTGTGTCCACACGGCAGTCTCATGATCCCAGGGTGATATGGGAGTGCCCACTTCATGCTGGGCACTATGCTTCATGCCCAGTTTACAGCAGTGGGCAAGACTTTCGTGCAAGGTGCCAGAATCCTTTTTCTCTACCTGCTTTGGTCCAGATACACATAGAGTCCCAATGAGTTCAATATGAGCCATGTGTTTTTCAAATGAACAGATGACAGGGCCCCTGACAATGTGAAGGGGATTATGGGAAAAGGGAGGGACAAGGCAGGTGCAGAGTTACAGATTGACTTTAGTGCATTCTAAAACTGGCCACGACAAGTCTTTATAATTTTCAGTATGAGTTCAGAAAAATGGTCCCCCCAAATGGCCCCTCCAGACATTGAGGGTCTTACATCCATTTCAAAGCCATTTTGGCCTTCTACATGCTCGTAAAATCAGTCCCCACTGGGACACATGATCATGCCCATTCATTAAAAGTGGCGAGGAGTATAAAATTTGAGGTATAGGGTTGGATTGGAGCAATGACAGCAGGTGGAACCCCAGTGCCGCCTGCCTGCCACCTCCTCACTGAAGAACCCCTTCTGTGAATCTAGCCTTTCATGAGCAAAGTTAGACTCTTTTCTTGTGGGTTTTGCCATCTCCAGATGTGAGGGGATCCATGACTAAGTAAATTGTCAACTACAATTGTCAACTACGAAAACAGACACCAGAGCAATTACATCATAGTCAAGTGGCTTCTTTGTGTTTGCAGTTCAGTATTGTGGGTGACGAAGGAGAGGAGCACCCTAAGGGCTGTCATCTCTGGTAAAATTTTTGGACTTCATTGCTACCGTACTCTGACCACTTCCCAAGGGTTTCTGATGGCCCTAGATACTCTTGAGTTCCTCCACCCGTCATCAGGGTGGCTTTAAGTCAGCCAAGCAGAAGAGCTCCATCTCCCATGCACTCCACTCATCCCTCGTCCCAGCATCCCATGTCCTGAGCTCCTGGACATGAGCCCTTGAGCCCATTCATTGATCAGAAAACTGAGCTGCAGCAAAGGGAAGTAACTGGAGCAGATCCATGCAGTTCATGGTAGGACCAGGCCAGGACTCCCTAGGCGTGGGCACTGCCACACCGTAATGAGCACCACAGGAGAAATCAAGGCTGACTGAAGCATGGGAGAACCGTTTTATGTTATAATTGATGAGTGAGCTTATTTAACTGGCATCCCATGCTGCCTCTAATCCAACTGTATGGTAGGTCGTGGGTCCAGTCATGCCTGCATTACAGAAACATTAACGTACTGTCTCCTCGAATGGCTGTAGCTATGGTTCAGCTGCTTGTAAAAACTAACAGGGGGATGGCATCTGCACAAAATACTAACTGCTAAAGATGTTTTGACTTAGGAAACATTAATGTCTATCTCTATGTCTTTAAGAAAAGAAAAGCTAATTGCAAACGGGACCATATTTTGCTTTGAAATGGAACCAGCAGTTAGTGAGCCGGTGAGAGACCAAGTTGCATGGACGGATTTGACAGAGGATATTCCCAGAGTGAGTACAGACATAGAAAAGGTTAACCAGAATCAGGTAAGGAGAAAGTAGACACGTACATAGCAACAAGCTGTTAGTATTTACCTGTGCGTTAAAAGTTGTGTATTTGTACATGGATTAATCAATGTTGGGTATTGTTATTTTATTTTTGTTTTTGAGATGAAGTCTCGCTCTGCCACCCAGGCTGGAGTGCGATGGCACGATCTTGGCTAACTGCAACCTCCTCCTCCCTGGTTTAAACCATTCTCCTGCCTCAGTCTAGCAAGTAGCTGCAATTACAGGCACGTACCACCCCAGCCAGCTAATGTATTTTCTTTGAGACAGAGCTTTGCTCTTGTTGCCCAGGTTGGAGTGCAATGGCGCTATCTTGGCTCACTGCATCCTCTGCCTTTTATTGTGATTAGTCACAATTAAAGTGGTGAAATGAAATCGCACTAGACATAACAGCAAGGTTATTTGTTGTTTGAAAAGATTAGCATCCTTTAAAACACCTGTAACTAGAGATGCCAATGACATAAGCAAGGCAGTCTGAAATCGCTCGTGATGCTCTCAAAACATATCTAGTTCTAACTGTCTTTGTAAAAACTGTGGAAACCCAGGTTGGGAAACAGGCAGCTCAGTTCTTCTAACTAGCTACAGTTTGCCTGTACAGCTGACTTGGCAGGAGGGGAGAAGAAAGGGATTGCTAGAAAAGGGACTGATGGGAGTTTTGTATTTAATTTGGCCATGACCTGAGGAAATATATCTCATTCATGGTACAAATCATGTAACCTGGTGTGACTGCATGTGTATAGGAATATTCAGAATAAAGCCTAGGAAAGAACAGGTTGGGAAGTTAGTTTTGGGTGGCAGAAGAATAGTGAGGCCGATTTTGTTAGTAGGTTGCACATGAACAAATGAGGCGGGCCTGGTGGAATCCAGTATGAAACACCCCAACTGGGAAGGAGGCAGATATGTAGAGGCTGTCTGGTCCTGGCATTCCTTCAGTCTCTTGCATAGTTCAATTGTGTTAATGTTGAAGGGATAAGTAGGGACATTCGTTTGTTTTTCTAATCAAGAACATAATTTATTTAAGATCTTTCATTTCCACACACCCAACTTGGATTTACTGTATATGAGCTAAGGAAAGTGGAGGTTGTCATCTTAGGGAGTCCCAGATTCAGTTTTAAAAATAACCTAGAGCGGAAGGCTGTCACGGGTCCTTCTTACAGATACTCGCAGCCACAGTTTGGCACTGACATCCTGGAGGGAGGATACTGAAGGGCCTGCATGTGCTCCTCTGTCCTTGCATTATGCCCAGGCACCAGAGCTGCAATTACCGGAGGAATCGTGCATGTTGTGGAGGCTGAGACATAAACGCCATGGCTCTCCCCATTTCTTCAACTTCCTTGCAGTTTGGAGGAGGCAAAGCAGAGCCCTGGGCTCACCCATCCTCACTGCAGCCCCAGTAGGAGAGCCCATGAAGGTGGTCTTAGATTTCTAGGCTGAGGCAAGAAGGGGTCAGGTGACAAGCCCAAAGCAACACAGCCCAGCCCTGCTGTGGTCAGGGAGGAAAAGGGACTGACTGTCCATTGAGTATGGAGACTGCTTTCTTCTTTCTGATGTTTTCAATCCAAGCTATCAGCTACCAAATGGCTGCCTTTTTTTTTTTCTTGTCCTTAGAGAAGCACCCAGGGATCAGGAACACAAAGGTATCACAGGTTTGTTTTTTTTTAAGATTGTCCAGTTTTGGTTATAGGTGGTTTAATTTCCTTTCACTAAATACAAAGCATGGATCTTGTCATCAGATCCAGCCAAAGGCAATCTCAGTGTCATTTGCTGTCTTTCTCCCCTCCTTACTGATCCCAGGAGAGAAGGTTACACTAGTGATGGAACACCAGAATGATATAAACCTTCCAACTTGGCTCAGGAAGAGCTATAGACAAACAAGTGTATCTGCCATTGCAATGGCTCATGATATGGAGGTCTGGACTCTGCAGCTTCCAGTTCTCACCACACTGGTCTTCCCTACCATTCCTCTCTTTCCACAGGCTAAGAAATGCACCGTGATTGGGGGCTCTGGATTCCTGGGGCAGCACATGGTGGAACAGTTGCTGGCAAGAGGATATGCTGTCAATGTCTTTGACATCCGGCAAGGGTTTGATAATCCCCAGGTGCAGTTCTTTCTGGGTGACCTCTGCAGCCGACAGGTAATGGGCCATGCAGCCTTGCTGATTTCGCACAAACCCATGAGGGGGAACCACGATACTTCCCTTGCTCAGATGCCAGCCAAATTGTTTGAAAAATATTGTTGCATTGTGAACATTTTCAAAGTTATAGGAAAGAACATCACATTCTTACACCAGAGTGGTTAGAACGAATAACCATCCTCTCTGTCGCAGCCACTCAGCTCTGTCCTGGTAGTACAAAAGTAGCCATGATCAGCACTTGAATGAACAAATGGATGTGGCTGTGTGCCAGGGAAACTGGACTTCAAAAGCTCTCCATGGCTGTTTGGGCCAGCTGCAAAAAGTGTGGGTGCTGGGCCACAGGATCATCATTTTTTTCGATTAAGATATAATTCATTAAAAAAAGATACAGTTCATGTACCACCAATTTCACATTTTTAACATGAAATTCAGTGGTTTTCCGTATATCCAGAAAGCTGTGCAACCGTCTCCCATGATCTAACTCCAGAATATTTGTATTCCGCCAGAATGAAATCTCACAGCCATCCCCTCTCCTCGCCTCCCAGACCCTGGCAGCCACTCATCTGCTTCCCATGTCTATGGATTGGCCTCTTCTGGACATTTCGTATAAACAGAATTATGTCATATTCACACGTCTGTGTCATATTTATATTTTTTTCACTTAGCATGATGTTTTCAGCTTCCTCCATGTTGTTCAGGTATGAATAGCTTGAATTTTATTAGATGTTGCCAGATGGCTTGAAAAGCTGCTATTTCAACTTCGCCTCACACCACAGTGTGGCAGAAGCCCCATTGTTCCACATCCTTGCCACCGTGGGGCATAACTAGACTTTTTGGTGTTGCCGTTCTGAGGAGTATGAAATGGTGCCTCGCTGATGTTCAGAGCCACATGTCCTCCCTGATCACGTAACCAGCCACTCTGTCACTGGGTGATCAGCTTTCAGGCTTCCTCCTCTACAAAATGTTTGTGTCCTTTGCCCCTTTGTCTTTGGGGTTGCCTTTTCTTCCTTGTTACACTAGTTGGAATGCCGATCCTGTGCCTGTGTCCTTGTGGATGGCTTCCCTCAGCCTGTCACTGGGCTCTTAGTCTTGGCTTTGGTGTCATTTGCCATATGGTTTTTGTTTATGAAATATTAAGACCATTGCTTCCGCTGCAAAGTTATGGCTGTTTTCTCTTCCACACTGCTCACACCTCTGGACCTGGAGACGGGGTAGACATCTTCCGTACTCATCATAGCTGCCTCCAAACCATTCTCCTTCATGCTGCTCTAAGCCCCTCCAGCTTTGAAGAGGTTACCCTCAGACTATACAAACCCCAGCACCCTTCCTTCCTTGTGATGGCCACCCACGGCCATCTGTTCCCCTTCCCAGGTGACTCCACTTTATTCCTTAGGATTTCAGCTCCTTTCTGGCATTATGATTTGTGAATTCAGTGTTCACGTAGATGACCCTACCGATGCCCTTGCCTCTCACATCTTGGCCTCCTCTCACCCAGTGATGCTGCCCTCCTGTCATCACCAGTAAGCATGTCTTCTCCTTCATCCCAGTTGCAGACATTCTACTCTGAGTACCAGCTCCTCTCTGCAGCTCATGCCCTCTAGTGCCTCAGCTGTCCCGATTCCTTGACCCCACGCAGACACGCAGCCATACCCGCTACAGCTTCAGTTCCATGGTCCACTCATTCACTTGCATAGTCTTCACCCCCTTCCCCTTTCTCTTTTGGTTGTATGTATCCATAAAGTTTCTCCACAGAAACACCCAGCAGGGCCAGGGAGAGAGATGGGGTGGGTGAGAGGGAGAAAGAGATTGAGTTTTTTTTTTTTTTTTTTTTGAGACAAAGTCTTGCTCTTATCGCCCAGGCTGGAATGCAGTGGAGCGATCTCAGCTCCCTGCAGCCCCTGTCTCCCGGGTTACAGAGATTCCCCTGCCTCAGCCTCCTGGGTAGCTGGGATTACAGGCACAAGCCACCATGCTCGACTAATTTTTGTATTTTCAGTAGAGACGGGGTTTCACCATGTTGGCCAGGCTGGTCTGGAACTCCTTACCTCAGGTGATCGGCCTGCCTCGGCCTCCCAAACTGCTGGGTTACAGGTGTGAGCCACCACACCTGGCCAAGAGATTGAGATTTAACTCACAGAATTGGTTTACATGATTGTGGGGGCTGGCTAGGCAAGCCTGAAATTTGTAGGGCAGACCAGAAACTCAGGCAGGAATTGATGCTGTGGTCCCACATCAGAATTTCTTCTTACAGAAACCTCAGATACTCTTTTAAGGTATTTGAACTGATTATATACTGCCTGTCCAGAGTATCAAGGGTAATCTCCTTACTTAAAGTCAGCTGATTGTAGATGTCAACCACAGCTACAAAATGCCTCTACAGCCACACCTACACTAGTGTTTAATGGAGTTACCGGGGACTAGAGCCTGGCCCAGGTGACGAATAAATACCACCACAGTGTATTTCACATTGTAACCCCACCCTGCTTAAATCTTGCCTTGTGCATGGCCACAGCCCTGAAGCAGACCTTTGGTACCACTGAGCACCATCTCCACAAATGTGCCCACGTCCACGTCTCTAGTCGGCCTCCCCTGCTGTTCCCGAGGATGCCTCATCCCCACAAAAGTGCCCATCCTGGTGCCAGCTGGAAGCCACCTCCTCTTCCCTACCCAGAGATTCAGATAGGACCCCTCTCCCTGGCTGCCTCTGATTCCTTCCATCTGTTATCTTGTGGAACCACTCCAGTTAGGTCTCCCCCAAACAGCCCCTATCACTGCCACCAGGGGCCTTGAGGCAACCATATCCGGTGGTTGAATCTCCGTCCTCCTGTGCCTTGACTTCTAAGATGCCACACTCACTCCTTTCTCCTCCTGCCTCAATGATTGTCCCCGGTCACTATCATTTCTAAACTTTGCAGGCTCCAGGACTTCTCTTTTCTTCTTCAAGTTTAGACAGTGTCCCCGTGACTCCATCCCACCTCATGTATTCATTACTGTCTAGAAGCTAGTGGGCTCCCTGCTTGGTATCTCCACCCCCTAGCTCTCTCAGCCGTGTGTGTGTGTGTGTGTGTGTGTGTGTGTGTGTGTGTCTCAAAATGCCTGCTGGGCATCCCTGTTTGGATACCTCGTGGTCACTTGAAGCTTGCTACATCCAAAGTTAAGCTCCTGTTTCCCTGATGCAAGCCGCTCTCCCACCACAGCAAACCTACTTCTGCTAAGTCTTCTCCAACTCCATAAATGGCCTGCTCTGCTTTTCCAGTTGCGTTAACCAAAAACCTTTGATTTATCCCTGCCAGATTCCTTTCTCTCTCATTCCCTTCATCCCATCCATCAGGAAATCTTGTTGACTCCACTCAGAACAGACCCCCAACCCAGCAACTTCTCACCCCGTCCATGGCTGCCACCCTGGTCCAAGCCACCATCACTGTCACCTAGATGTTAGAGGGACTCTTAATGGATAAATCAGATCATACCACCCTCTGTACAGAAGCCTCCAGTGGCGTCCAGTCCCATGTAGAGCAAACAGAGGCTTGTGTAATCACCAGTGAGGCCCTGCACAGCATGTCCCCACTACCTGTCCAGCCCCCTTCCTCCCACACCCACCTCATGGCTCTGCCCCAGGCACACTGGCCACAAACCAAGTTTCTGCCTCAGAACCTTTGCACTTGGTGTTCTTTCTGTCGAGAACACTCTTCCTGAACCTAACTTCCTGTAAATCTCCAACCACCCCGTGCTAAGGAACCAGCCCCTGCTCGGCTCCCTTACTCTGCTCTAGTTTCTGCATCACACCTGCCAGCCAGTTTGGACATCCTCTAGATTTACTTGTTTCTTATTTGTCCTGAAACGTGACTGATCACAAGTGGATACAGAGCAAAGGAAATCTCCTATGAAATTTGTCCTCTCTACATAATCTCCACAAAAGCAGGGATTTTGTCTTGCGATCACTGCTTTGTTCCCTCCAAGGAGGTGAGAATCCTTAGCAGGCTTTAACTTCTCTCCAAAAGGCTCCCCAGCTGCCATGCTGTTGTTGCTAATATATTATTTCCAGCTTTCCTTGAGTACAAATTTAAAGGGAGACCCTCAAGCATGGCATGTTGCTCTGCAGCTACACTCAGCTACTCAGCTGCAGGCATGGAGAAGAGGCGAGTTGCATTTAACCAGGGTTGGCGTTTGCTAGACAAATTTAATAAAGGGAGAGAGGAACAAAGCAAAGGTGGTGCTGATGGATCATGAAATCTAAGCTAAGTCCAAGGTGGATGTGATGTGGGTGAAACACATGGCAGGAAAGGACTTTTATTTTTACGTATTATTTATTTTTTGAGACGGAGTCTTGCTCTGTTGCCCAGGCTGTGGTGTAATCTCAGCTCACTGCAACCTCTGCCTTCCAGGTTTAACTGATTCTCCTGCCTCAGCCTCCCTAATCAGGTGCCCACCACCATACCCAGCTAATTATTGTGGTTTTAGTAGAGACAGGGTTTTGCCATGATGGCCAGGCTGGTCTTGAACTCCTGACCTCAGGTGATCTGCCTGCCTCGGCCTCCCAAATTGCTGGGATTACAGGCATGAACCACTGCGCCCGGCCGGGAAGGACTTTTAAAATGTGCTTTCAGCTGGGTGTGGTGGTATGCATTGCAGTCCGCCTGCTATTTGGAATGCCAAGGTGGGAGGATCACTTGAGGCCAGGAGTTCAAGACGAGCCTGAACAACATAATGAGACCTTCATTTCTTTTTTTAAAAATGTGTTTTTATAGTCAGTAGAGAGAGAGGGGAGAGAGACAGATATGCATACATACATACATACATATAGATAAAGTTTATATATATATATATATAGTTATATAGTTTTATATACACAATATAAAAGTTGTATATATAAAAACTTGACTCTTCTAAGTTTACAATATATATTACATAACAGTTTGTTTTTTGGACACAGAGTTTTGCTCTGTCGCTCAGACTGGAGTGCAGTGGCATGATCTCGGCTCACTGCAACCTCTGCCTCCTGGGTTCAAGCAATTCTCCTGCCTCAGCCTCCCGAGTTGCTGGAATTACAGGCATGTGCCACTATGCCTGGATAATTTTTATATTTTTAGAGACAGGGGTTCACCACATTGGCCAGGCTGGTCTCGAACTCCTGACCTCAAGTAATCTGCCCATCTTTGCCTCCCAGAATGCTAGGATTCCAGGTGTGAGCCACCATTGCCACCACGCCCAGCCTATAATACTTTTTAAAATCACCCCATTCTTGTGGCATCTTTTGCTGCTAACTCCCAGCCTGGTTGCTGTTTCTTTGTAGGTTGTCTGGCTTTTCACTCACAGCTTTTAGGATTTGATTTTTTGTCATTTATAGTCTCTATAGAGAATATATCTGAGCCTGAGTTCTAGTTTTGATTTTAAATCTTACTCAACACCTGCTAGGCCTTTGCAGTCTAAAGATGAATATCTTTCCTCATTTCTGGAAAATTCTTCAAAGACTCTACTCTTCTCTCTTTCCTCTCTTTCTGGAAGCCTTGCTGGATGGATGGTGGTCGTTCATTGTGTTATTTGTCTGTTACCCTCTCTTTCTTGCATTCCTTCTCTTTCTCTTGTTCTATTTCATAGCAGATTTCCTCTTCCCTGCATCTGCCCATGGCCAGTCATGTGTCACCTGTAGTGCCCTCAGATGATGTTGAAGCCATTCATAGGCATCATATCATTTATCTGTAAATATTTCATTATTGATCTCTAAAAGATAAGGATTCTTTTTAAAAACATTGACAGTAGTTCTTTAGTACCTAGCTAGTGTTCAGATATCCCTGAATGTCTTATAAATGTTTTTGTATTATTGTTTTTCCACATAAGGAACCAAGCAAGGTCAAGACTATGCATTTGGTCGAAATACTTAGGTCTCTTTTAATTTGCCGTTCCCTTCATCTTTTGAATAACTGATGTTTAATAGGAGCCATGTTTGTGGGGCTGTAGTATTCCCCACAGTCTGGGTTTTGCTGATTATATCCCCATGATGTTTAACATGCCCTGCTGTCCCCCAGTATTTTCTGTGTACTGGTAGATCTAGGATGGTACCGTCCATTAAGGCAGCCATTAGCCACATTTAGCTATTAGGCACTTAAAATGTGGCAAGTCAGAATTGAGAAGCACTGTACATGTAAAGTCTACACCAGATTTCAAAACTAAGTACAGAAAAAAGGAATGTAACTATCTCATTCAAGTTAATTTCACCTTTCTCTTTTTACTTTTTAATGTCATTACTACAAACTTTAAAGTCACTGTGGCTTGTATTATGTTTCTACTGAACTACAGACTGGATCAAACTCGTTCCGGTTTTTCCTCTGGGGTATTACTACTTTAGACACTCCAATAGTAATAAGCATGCCTAATGCTCATATTTGGGTTTCCATATACCATTTCTCACAAAAGGAACTAGGGCCTCTTGGGAAAATTGCTCATTCTAGCACCCTAGAGCAGTGGCAGTACAAAATCAGTCTGGAACATTTTCTTAACACAAAATGAATGAGGACATGTAAAGAAGACACAAGAGCCAAGTTAAAGGGCCTCCACTGGCCAAATTTGGGACACTTTGAGCCTTGAAAAACATAATAGTAGTGGATTATAATGCATTGATTTAAAAAAGAATCCATAGGTCTGTAGAAATACTGAAAATAGGCCAGGCGTGGTGGCTCTCACCTGTAATCCCAACACTTTGGGAGGCTGATGCGGGTGGATCACCTGAGGTCAGGAGTTCAAGACCAGCCTGGCCAACATGGTAAAACCTGTCTCTACTAAAAATGCAAAAATTAGCTGGGCATGGTGGTGCCCGCATGTAATCCCAGCTACTTGGGAGGAGGAAGCAGAAGAATCATTTAAACCCAGGAAGCAGAGGTTGCAGTGAGCTGAGGTCATGCCATTGTCCTCCAGCCTGGGCAACAAGAGTGAAACTCTGTCTCAAAAAAAAAAATACTGAAAAGAACAGTTGGGATCAGGGAGAAAGGGAAGCTCTACAGAGGAATTCCAACTAATAAATGTAAAGAGCATGAATTAAAAAGCTAGACTTAGAATGTCACCATTTTGTACCCAGTACACTTATTACTGTTCCAGGCAAGGACTACCATTAAATGCTCGGGTCAGTCAGTGGAATTAACATGCTGCAGATTACTTATGAATTGCAAGGGAAAAGGTACCTTTTTGATGGCCAGAATCTGGCAGCCATCATCATCACCAACTTAATATTACCAACAGTGGGACAAAGTTGCACCTCCTAGGTAATTCCCTGAGAAGGGCAAACCACCACTGATGTGGTATTCTTGCCAAAACCATTAAACCCGAATCTAATCTTGAGGAAACAGACTAATCCAAACTGAAAGACTGTCTATAAAGTAGCCAGCTGGAACCCTTAAAAAATGGCAGCATTAAAAGAAGACAAAAAAGAAAAGATGGGAAATTGTTTCAGATTAAAAGAGATGAGGAGTAAATACTACATGTCATGCACAGTTGGATCCTGGACCCCAAAACAAAAGGCTATAAAGGACATTACTGGGACAATTGGGGGAATTTGAATACAGACTAATTATTGGATAAGAGTATCATATCTGTTAGGTTTCTTGAGTGTGATCATTGTTTTATGGTTATTTAAGAGAATGCTTTTGTTCTTAAGAGATACCTGGTGAAGAGTTTAGAGGCAGCATGAGGTCTGCAACTTACTTGAGTGGTTTCAAAAATATCATTGTTTGTATGTATGTAGAGAGAGGAAATTGTGGCAAAATATTAATTGGTGAGTCTAGGCACACAATTGTCTTTTCTTTTGGTGACAAGCATGAATCATACTTAGATCCTGTTAATTAAGATTTGGCAAAATGGTGACATGCTATTACTTCTTCATTTAGTAGCTGCAGTGTTTATACCTTTTGCAGAATCAAGGTCTGGGTTTTTTTCCCTTTATTTACCAGTTTCAGAAAGAATTTTTATTCTTACTTGTGGTCAAGCTGTCCTTTCTTTGCCCAGTGGGAACCTCTTCAGGCCGGCACTTGAGTGCTTTTAACATGACCCCAGTAGTCTTAGCTAGCAAGCATCCTCACTTTCTGGTACAAGGTGTGCCTGGTTCTTCTTGTGTATTTCCTGTCCCAGATCTGCAATCAGCCATTTCTCTCAGGAGCTCTTGTTCCTTTTAGCAGTAAATCAAACAGACCTGTTTTAAAAATCCCTTTCAGGTTGCTGTCTTGTATCTAGTTTCACAGGAAGGAATATCCCTGCATATCGGCTATTTATACTGTCTTTAATGGTGTGAAACTTTTTCATATGATTCGTAATTTCTATCTGAGTTCACCTTCCAGGGGAGTTTTACCCTCTAGGTGCCCGCCCTGAACTACCCGAAAGGGTGTTGCCTCTGTGTGGATCGCACAAGCTTCTCATGCCCCAAACCCCTTTTCATTGGGGACTAGTTAGTGGGGAGAAGGTGATTAAGTGGACGACTTGGTTTCCATCCCATGTACTTAAGTATTATTGAATCTCTTATGAGAATATGTTTCCATATTGATTGTAGAATTATAAGATAAGGAACCTACAAGCCACAGGTTGGAGAATGAAAATGTGGGAATGCTACTGACCTATCAAAGCAGGAATGATTATTTTCTCTTCGTTTGCTTTTCCAGGATCTGTACCCAGCTCTGAAAGGTGTAAACACGGTTTTCCACTGTGCATCACCCCCGCCATCCAGTAACAACAAGGAACTCTTTTATAGAGTGAATTACAGTGGCACCAAGAATGTCATTGAAACTTGCAAAGAGGCTGGGGTTCAGGTAAGGGGAAAGCTGGAGTGAGTGCTGTCAGGAACGTGTGATGGCCCTTTCTAAGGGTGTAAGGTCATAGTTCTTGCAGTCTCCCCAGGCCTAGGTAGGGTTGCTTCCTAAATTGTTAGGAAGATGTTAAAAATGAAGGCCTGGGAGTCACTGAGGATTATGAAGTTCTGCTTGCCAAGGCCGATTTGAGTTGTAGTATTGTAACTGCACACAAATAGAACATCTGAGGACCTCAAGGCTATTAGCCTTCAGTTAAAGAGCTGCAGAACTTAGACATTGCTTATATTTTTATTATGATAAAATATATATCACATGCAATTTACCACCATAGCCATGTTGAAGGGCAGAGTTCAGTGACATTAGTACACTCACAGCATCGTACAACCATCACCACCATCCATCTCTAAACAGCTGCTTCTTCCCTAATAGAAACTCCATCCCCATTAAACAAATACCTGTTCAAGTCCCTGTTATCACTTCTTTTGGGCATATACCCAGAAGTAGGGTTGCTGGATCATATACTAGTTTTATGGTTAACCTTTTGAGGAACCGCCGCATCGTTTTCCAGACCTTGCTTATATTTTAAAAGAAAAGCAAATTATGTTTACCCTTAGTCAGTAGAAACCTGTCATAACTCAGGCCTGAGGGGATACGAATTTCTGTCACATTGTTACCAGTCCTGGTTCTTAGGGTTTTCTTTATAGGACTCCAGCCACTGGCTGAAACCCTGTCAGTTCAGCCACAGATACTACATAAATTAAGAGAAAGCTTGAAGCAAGCCAGGGGTTCCTCACCCAACAACCTCTCCTGGCACTGTCTGGTCCCCAGTGTCCCCAGCATCCTCAGCCAGCCCATTAGGGCTGCAGCTCTTCTGAGCTCGAACCCTGGAAAGGATCACTTATAACTGACCCCTGGCAGTTGACAAGATGCTTTGTCCTGCTGCAGTTTTTTTACCTAATTAGCTCTTCATTAGGTAACTACGGGCTAAACAATGTCTCTTAGCTAGTAAATGCAAGAGGTGGGGTCAAAGTGGATTCTCCAAATCCCAGACTTTGTGCTCTGCCATGCTGATGTAACTGCAGCCCTGGGAAGGGCCCTACTGCTCTTTGTTAAGTGGAAGGTTCCAGGCATACAAAAAAGATTTGCACCCCAGGTGTGGTGGCTCACATGTGTAATCCCAACACCTTGGGAGGCCAAAGCAGAAAGATCTCTTGAGCCCAGGAGTTCAAGACCAGGCTGAGCAACATAGCAATACCTCTACAAAACTTTTAAAAGCCAGGCGTGGTGGTAGGCACCTGTAGCCTCAACTGTTTCGGGAGGCTGAGGCAGGAGGGTCACTGGAGCAAGATCCCAGCTTAGGCAACAGAGCAAGACCTCGTCTCTTAAAAAGAACAGCAACACAAAAGCAAAATAAGATTTGATAATAAAACAGCAGCCCTACACTAACCCGGCATTTAACAAACAGCATGACTGGCGTGTGTGACGTGTGCCATCCTCGATGCCATTGCTGTCTTCTTTTAGCCATGGGTAACAATTCGGAACTTGGATTTCTCATTTCCATTTGCTCCATGTGCAGCCAATATAAGGTATTGGATTGCGTGTTCGAAGATTTTATAAAATGGTATCTGATTGAACAGATCCTCCTGCAACTTGCTTTTTTCCCTAGTGTTACATTTTTCTTTGCTCATCCTGGCATAAGTAACTGGTTCATTTACTGAAGGGGCAGAGTAGCTCAGTGGGTCAGGGTGCAGAAAGTGATTTCTGTGTTGTATTGAAGGAACATTTTCCAACACTAAGATCAAAAGATTATTTCATGTACTTTCTTTTCTCAGAGGTTTTAAGTATTGTTTTCCACACTGAAGTCTTTAATCCCTCAGGGATTTATGTTTGCACATGGTGTGAGATAGAGATCTCACTTTTTGCTACGTGTGTAAGCAGTTCAGCACCATTTCTTGCATATCCTCCTTTCTGCGTTGTTCCACACCATCTGCGGCTTGTCTTCGGTGTTTGTGTCTTACATGGGCCTGTTCCCAGGCTCTCCCCTCTGCCCCATTGACCTGTCTGTCTGCCCGTGCAGAGAGGCTCTGCCTTTTTAGGACAAGCCTCAGTGTACGGTAGGATAAATCACCCCTCACTGATTTCTTCGAAATTCACTTGGCTCTTCTGAACCCTTTGTTCTTCCACATATGTTTGGCTTAACCAGTTCCTTGCTAAAGCCAGCTGGGACACAACTATTGTAATTGCATTGAACACGTAGGTAATTTTGGAGATAATTGATCTCTTTCCAATATCGACTGTTCCTGTCCATAAATATGGGATCTTTTTCTGCTTATCTCTCTCTTTAATGTCTTAAATAGAGTTTTATACTTTATTTCATCAAGATTTTGCATCTTGTTAAGTTTATTTGTATGTACTTCCTTTTTTATTTAATAATTTTATATAGGGCCGGGCGCGGTGGCTCAAGCCTGTAATCCCAGCACTTTGGGAGGCCGAGGCGGGTGGATCACGAGGTCAGCAGATCGGGACCATCCTGGTCAACATGGTGAAACCCCGTCTCTACTAAAAATACAAAAAAATTAGCTGGGCACGGTGGTGCGTGCCTGTAATCCCAGCTACTCGGGAGGCTGAGGCAGGAGAATTGCCTGAACCCAGGAGGCGGAGGTTGCGGTGAGCCGAGATTGCGCCATTGCACTCCAGCCTGGGTAACAAGAGTGAAACTCCGTCTCAAAAAAAAATAATAATAATTTTATATTAACATCTTCAATCACTGCTAGTATAAGACTACTTTTTGTATATTGATTTTTAATTCAGCAATTTTGCTGAATTCTAATATTTTCTACATATTTGTCTGTGTTTTCTGTGTAGATTTTTCTGTCATTTGTAAGTGATGCAAGTTCAGTTTCTTTTCAGATCATTATAAATTCTTGTTTATCTTACCCCAGCACTTTGGCTAGAGCTTCCCATACAATGTTGAATAAGGGTTGGAAAGATATGATTCATGCTAATGGTGTCCAGTGTTGGATGAGCTGCTCTTAACCCACAGGCTGGACACTGGAGACCCTCATGAGAGAGTGTCTTCCTTTAGAATAGCATTTCTTAAGAGGTCTTGTGGTGTGTCTTCATATGTGTGTTCACATGGCCAGGTCACTATCAGAATAGACAGTGATCTTTTTGAAACAGATATTCTCCTAGAAGTTTGTGGGCTGCCCTTCCCCCACAGAGAATCACTGTCATGGTGAGATACCATGAATGAAAGTCTGTTCTATCCCTCGGGTGTGATCGGATAGAAAAAATGTGTTATCCCTTGTATTGGAACCAGGATCCCTTGGTGATATTTGGATTATTTAAGAAGGAATGAGAAGCAAAGGCATTGCAGCAAAGAATTTGTGCAGTGCCTCGAGTGTGAGGGCAGCAAAGGGATGCCCCTTGATTCTCTTTCATACAGGATCATTGCACTCTTTGAATCGTGATAATTTCTGACTTATATTCTTTCTTACGTTCGTCTGTCAGAAACTCATTTTAACCAGTACTGCCAGTGTCATCTTTGAGGGCGTCGATATCAAGAATGGAACTGAAGACCTTCCCTATGCCATGAAACCCATTGACTACTACACAGAGACTAAGATCTTACAGGAGAGGGTATGTGCCTTGGAACTCGTTGAGTGCGCAGGCTGAAGGGTTTAGAATCCTAAGAAAAATGTTTATGAACTTACGAAGTTCATATTCTGAGGCCTAAGTACTTGACTTGGGATGTAAAATTTGTGGATGACATTGAATTTAAAAATACTGTGAGAAGCCAGGCACAGTGGCTCACGCCTGTAATCCCAGCACTTTGGGAGGCCGAGTTGGGCGGATCACCTGAGGTCAGGAGTTCGAGACCAGACTGGCCAACATGGTGAAACCCCATGTCTACTAAAAATACAAAAATTAGCCAGGCATAGTGGTGGGCACCTGTAATCCCAGCTCTTCAGGAGGCTGAGGTACGAGAATTACTTGAACCCGGGAGGTGGAGGTTTCAGTGAGCCGAGATTGTGCCATTCTACTCCAGCCTGGGGGACAGAGAGACTCTTGTCTCCACAAAAAAAAAAAAATACTATGAGAACAGGTTTACATGGCCAGATGCTGTTTTGAGTGTTTTCCAGTATTTGCGTTGTTTAAAGGTCACAGTTATCCCATCGTCACCAGATGACAGATGAGGACTGTGGTGCACAGAGAGACTCGAAAGCTTTCTTAAGCATGCAGCTGGGAGGTGGCTGACCCAAGCCGTCTGTCTCCAGAGCCTGCACTCTCACCCTCGATGCTATGGGAATTTACAACGGGGGTCGCAAATGTGCAGACAGGAATCAGGCTGGAGGCACCTTCCTAGTGGCGCTCTTGCCCCCTCCCTTACTTAGAAAAACAAATAATGGAAGGATCTTGCTTTATTTTAAGGAAAAGTATTTTTCCATTTGGCAAAGCAGCTTCATCAAAGGACACCTGATTTTAGTGTGGTTGGATTCAGCTGCAGTTGCTATCAAGCCTTCAGGCTGCCAGGGCTGCTGTGGGGCCCCTGACAACCGCTAGCTGCAGATGGGGATTGTCACCCTGAGGCCATCCTAAGCTGCAGGCCAGGAGTGCTCCTGAGCCTGAGATAGCTCGCCTTAACTGGGTAGCTGTGAGTATACCCCTCCCAGGTGTGTGCAGCGTATCACACCCACTGAGGTTTTCTTTCAAAGCCAGTACATACTGAACTGGGGCCGGACACTGACCTGTCTACCTGAGAGCCAGCGACCTCCCGGCTGTTTGCTGCTGCTTCAACTCAGAAAGTCCTGGCAGAACTGGTCCACAGGGAGACGAAAGGGCTGCCCAGACCAGGGGTGGAGGCGTGGCCTTTGGCAAGCTGCGGTCCTGGCTCCAGACTATGTCTCACTCCTTGAAGCACTAAAGCCTCCCTGTGCCTTGCAGGCAGTTCAGTTACCATGGAGACCTGGGCATCCTCAAGCCAGCACCCCTGGGACTTTCTGCCACCAGCTCTGGGCCCATCTAGGCTCAGGAGCTTCAAATGATGGCCTTGACCCAGCCCATCAGTGGCTCGCTTATATCAGCTTTTGACTTTCAACTGGAAACAAGCAAAACCTGCAGATGACTCCAGTAGTAAGTCACCTGGAGCCTCCTTCCAACCAAGGTCAACACCCACTGTTGCCTTTATAACCTTCCTGCTGATCAGAAACCAAATGCGATGGGGAGCTAGGACTCCTTCACCGCTCTGCCCTTCAGTACTAGAGATGAGCCTTGGTGGAGGCCATTTGAGGGTTTATTTAGTCATTCCCTCCATCACTGTGGAGGCCTGACGGGAAGAGGAGGGGAATCTGTTGAAAGAGGCAGCCTTTCCCTTGTTGACTGGCTTAAGATCACCGGGGCCAAAACATGGACCAGCACTTTGCCACCATAGAGTAGAAACCCGAGGTGACATGACAGCAGTAACTGTGCTTACCAAGCCTACAGAGGCGCACGGAAACAACTGACACGGGCCATCTCGTGTGTTTCCCATGCCTTCACGATTACCACTTGTACCCATGATAAATCCGTTCAGAAGTTTTGTGCTTTAGGCTCTTGAGTTCTAGTTTGTCCATGAAGTCACACAGAAAATACCTTTTCTGTCTTCCTCGTAGTGGTAGCAGGAGCACTGGCTCCATACCAGGCACTGCTCCGAGGACTTTACATGGCTCAGCCTCCTTCACTCCCTAGGCATGGTCTTCAGACCCTTCACCTTCTCTGAACCTTCTGGGCCCGCTTGGGTTTCTGAGAGAGAGCCCTCCCTCCGGAGGTGGTACTCAGAATTGCCTGGAACAGCCTGGTGGAAATGTGGGCGGCACATGCAGTTCGCCAGAACCTTCGGATCTTTTCCACAAACCGCTGCCGAGGCGTGTCTTCTGGCAGTGTTGGTGTGTTTTAGCCTCTGAACCCAAACCTGGGTCTTGTGATTTGATCTTACTGGGTTTTGCCCAGCTGTCTCTCCAGCAGTTTCAGATTTTGGTGGGAGGGTGGGTGGCGTAGAGAGGTAGGCAAGATTTATACCAGCCACTGATGTAGGTTGTCAGCTCAAGGCAAACCACTGCTCGGTGGCCACATGCCAGCAGAGTGTGTCATCTCTCTGTCCCCCACGGGTGGTTCTACTCACCCAGTGAGGCACTGTCTTGGCTTGGGCCGAGGAGTTTGCAATGGACATCTCCTCCTGCTCTCCTCCAGGCAGTCCTGGGTGCCAACGATCCTGAGAAGAATTTCTTAACAGCAGCCATCCGCCCTCACGGCATTTTCGGCCCAAGGGACCCCCAGCTGGTACCCATCCTCATCGAGGCAGCCAGGAATGGCAAGATGAAGTTTGTGATAGGGTAAGTCAGCCCACAGTGGCTCTTCCCACTCCCTCCTGGTCCATGACCTCGTGTTCAGAGAGCACTTGGCAGGAGCCAAGCAGCATTGTACCTCTTTTCTTATGTGACTGTCTTGTTCCATGCAGGCTGCCGTAACAAAATACCTGAGACTGGGTAACAAACAACAGACAGGTTGGAGGCTGGGAAGTCCAAGATCAAGGTGTTCCCAGATTGGGTGTCCAGTGAGGCCCTGTTCCTCATGAGTGGCACCTTTTCACCATGGCATCACATGGTGGAAGGGGCAGACAGGCTCCCTTGGGCCTCTTTTATAAGGACACTAAGCCCATTCCTGAGGATAGAGCCCCCATGACCTGATCACCTCCTAAAGGCCGTCTTCATAGTACCATTGCATAGGAGATGAAGCTTCAACATGTGAATATTGCAGGGATACAAAGAGTCAGGGCACAGCAGTGACCTTGTCTGCTGTCCTCTGTATTCATTTCCTGTAGTTGTAACAACTTGCCACAAAGTAAGTGCTTAAAACAACAAACTGATCCTGTCACAGTTTGGGAGGCCAGAAGTCTGAAGTTAAGATGTTGGCAGGGCTCGTGCTTTCTGGAGGCTGAGAGGGAGCGTCTGTTCCAGGCCTCTGCCTAGCCTCTGCTGGCTGCTGGCCATCCTTAGCATCCTGTGCTGGGAGAGGCATCACTCCTGCCTCTGCCTCCCTTTTCACATGGCTGTCTCCCTTGGTTTCTGTGTCCAGATTTGCCTCTTATAAGGACATGATTCACTGGATTTCAAGCCCACCCTACTCCAGTATGAGCTCAGCTTAACTAATCACATCTGCAGAGCCCCTGTTTCCAAATAAGGTCATAGTCACAAGGTTCAAGCAGACAGAAGCTTTGGGCGGATCTGTTCAATCCGGTGTACCCTCTCAGGCAGGCTGGGAAGATATTTGTGACCCTGTTTGGAAACTGAGGAACCTGAGGCTCAGAGGGAAAGAGTGGGCCAGGGTCAAGGACCAGGGCTCGATTCTCCTTGCTTCTAGGAAGGCAGGTGGGAGCATTACACTGCTCCTTGGGGAAAGTGCAGGCAGAGGGAGGAGCCTCTGCAGGGACCAGCAGTGTGGCTGTCTCCCAAATAGGTCTTCTCTTCCTTCATTTCCTTCTCTGCTCTCTCTCTTTTCTCCTTTTTCCCTGTGCCTTGCCTTCTTGTTTCTCACTCAGCCTCACTGCCACCCTGACCTGTTACCTTGAAGGATTACAAGGAGACCGGTCAATAAACAGGAGACCAGAGCAAGGCGCTGGCCCCGTGTCTCCTGGGAAGGGACAGGAGAGACAGCACCAGTGTCGGCCATGCTGGAATGGGGTGGGCAGGCCACCCAGCTTTCAGATCCCACTCACCCTGAGGACCCAGAAGCCCTGGCCCAGTGTGCATCTTTAGCCAGTACAGGCATCCGTGAGTGTCTGGGCTGGCCTTGCCAAAGCAGGTAGCAGTCATTCTGCAGATCACAGTCTCTCAAATGCCAGGACTTGGGAGCGGCGCTGGCTTTGGTACAGGGACTCCCAGCACACATTCCATCATCCCTTGTGCACCTGCAGGAACGGGAAGAACCTGGTGGACTTTACCTTTGTGGATAACGTGGTCCATGGACACATCCTAGCTTCAGAGCAGCTCTCCCGAGACACAACCCTAGGTGGGAAGGTAAGGCCCACTGTTCCGTCTCTGCATGTGTGCCTTTCTGCAGGTTTCTTATCCCTGCATCATGGAGGCTCTGCCTTAGGACCCCCTGTGCCAAGGTCAAGCCCCTGTGATAGAGCATCACTTGGGGCAGCCAAAATTAGGGAGCCGATGAGCTGGGATGGAACAGACATTTAGGACATGGTCATCCGTGGCTGTTTCTAACTTCTTGTTCTTGTTCTCCTGCCAGGCATTTCACATCACCAATGACGAGCCCATCCCTTTCTGGACATTCCTGTCTCGCATCCTGACAGGCCTCAATTATGAGGCCCCCAAGTACTACATCCCCTACTGGGTGGCCTACTTCCTGGCCCTCCTACTGTCGCTGCTGGTGATGGTAGTCAGCCCTGTCATTCAGCTGCAGCCCACCTTCACACCCATGCGGGTCGCGCTGGCTGGCACATTCCACTACTACAGCTGTGAGAGAGCCAAAAAGGCCATGGGTTATCAGCCACTAGTGACCATGGATGACGCTCTGGAGAGGACCGTGCAGAGCTTTCGCCACCTGCAGAGGGTCAAGTGAGGGACCTTGGAGGCTGGGCTCTCTCGACACATTCCCCAGCCAATAACTCTCTCCCCTGTGGACTTAAGACATAACATCCTTCAAATGATTTATCTTTGAGTCTGTGACTCCTCTCGCTAGGTAGAGAGTGCACCCTACCCTTTCCATAATGACAAAGACAGCAAAAACAGACATTTCTTCCTTCATGGAATTGGATTTGGGTTTCTTAAAGCAGGCAGCTTCATATTATACTGATTTGTTCTCTGTCTTTTTGTGTCTCTCTGTATACCCGCTCCCTTGCCGCCTCTTCTGGGTTACACATTTCATTCCAGTGTCCTTACACATAATCAAGGAAGCTGTAGGAAGCTACAACCCATTTATTAGTTGCAGTGGAGAACTATTTCCATGCAGATCAATACTAGAGGGAACACCCTAGACTTTGCTCAGATACTGCATCTTCAAAATATGCCAGAAGACAAGCAGGTGAGACTTTACGTGTACGTTTCATACTGACAGCTTAGAGGACAAACTGAAAGTCGAAATGCCCGTAATTCCTCCCCAGGCTGTGTTGCTTGTTCAGCTCCTTATATGCTCACACGTTCTGTGCCTGCCTGCGTTTTTGTTGTTGTCATTGTAGAGACAGGGTCTGAGTATGTCTCTGTTGCCCACGCCCAGTCACACAGCATTATAGCCTTGAACTGTTGGGCTCAAGCAGTCCTCCCACCTCAGCCTCCTGAGAGCAAATGTGCAGTGTTTCCACAAAACCTTTCTCCTATCAACAGACTTCTGTTGTTTTTAGAGGCAAGGCAGTGATCCAGCCCAGTGGCACGCTGTTTCAGGTGTTCAGCTCCTCTCCTAATGTGGGACACTGTGCTGGGTGACAGCAAGCCAGAGAGCAGAAAGGGCTGCTTCCCTGCAGCTCATCCTCAGAGCCCTTCAGGCCAGTTTCCAAAGGGCATAGCACAGAGAATTCCTCTCAGTGAGGAGAGACTGTGCTGCACTCTGCTCATGGGGCGGGGGATATAAACATAAATAAGACAGCCTTTGCCCCTAAGAAGCTTCGAATCGTGGACTTCAGATATGTTCTGAAGCCTGTGTAATGCCAGGCAGGACGTGATATACACGCCAAAGACACAGTGGTACACGTTCAGCTTCTGTCGGGGAGGGGATGCCTTGAGTCAGACTTACTGTTGGAGTTGCCATTTCAGGCCAAAGATATCAGAGTGTCACTGTCAATGGCATGTTGTAATCTAATTAGCAGCACGTTGTGTTTCTTAGTGGTCTATGAGATAATGGTGTCTTACACATTCACTGATGTGTCTTAGATTCAGTGAGAGACAGACATGGCAGCCTGGTTTGTGGGGGAAGCAAGCCAGACTGATTGTGCAAAGCTGCAGGGGGATGAACTTTTATCTCCTAGGCAGTGGGGGCCAAGAATCAAGAAAACCATCCTGGCTCTTACATGGAGCCTGGAAGATCAGACCAGAAGCAACAAAGGGCCGCGCAATGGTGGCTTCATTTCTAACCCCACCCTGCCTTGCAAGAAATGACCTGGAAGGGGTCAGAGCTCAGTACCTGATTTCCTGTGGGGACGGAGGGAGGGAGGAGGTCAGGCACAGCAAGAAAGGACTCCACTCATGCTGGGATGAAGCCGCAGAGCAGCTGTGAGCTGGTGGGAGGATGGTCTCGGGCCCAGAGAGGGTGAGGCCAGCAGACCTTGCTGATGAGAGGAAGAGCCAAACTGCCCTAGGCTTTGACCTAACCGCTCACTCAGAAAAATGCTAGCTGCCATCTAGACCAAAGATGTCCCTAGTGGAACCTCTTCTCTGCCCTCTGTTCACTCATGCAGACCACACATATTCATTGGGCCCCACCCTGCCCCGCCCTGAGCTTCAGTGCTGAATAAAACACACAGCCCACAGACCAAAAAGAAAAGTGCTATGAGATGGAAAGGGCTGCAAGCAAGCCTGGCCCAGGTGGCCATCATGGCAGAACAGTTGCGGAAGTATCTGCTCAGATCCGAAAGATGAGGCTGTGCACAGACACCCTGAGTCGCCAGATGGTTCAGCCGGTGCCCTCCTCGCCATTCCTTGTGTTTCTGTGTGTTCCTGACCCAGATCTATCTCAACCGACCCATTTTGAGCAACTCTAACTGCAGGAAACCACAACCTCATTAACCCCCGAGAGCTTACTAGAAGCCATCAGGCCCCATCCCAGACCTACTGAACCGAGACTCTGGGCCTGGCCCAGTGCTCTTCACAAGCCCTGTGGATGGTTTCTGGCCAGTGAAAGAGCCTTCCTTTAGGTCACTGAGTCCAGCTAG
The DNA here is from genome assembly GCF_049354715.1 of Callithrix jacchus. Lineage (NCBI taxonomy): Eukaryota > Metazoa > Chordata > Mammalia > Primates > Cebidae > Callithrix > Callithrix jacchus. The sequence goes on from NC_133524.1 coordinate 148,992,947, forward strand.
AACCTCCTGTTGGCCGCTGCAAGACTGAACTTGCCTACTCACAGGCCCAAGGCCTGGGGGCCAATTTCTTTCCTGACGACTAATGGTTTGCAGCACACTGTCCTAAGATGGCATCCTGGAGTGTGGACCCAGGCCTTTGCCTCATATCACATCCCATCTGGAGAATTGGGGCCAAGGGAAGGCAGTTCTCTCCTAGATTGGGGACAGCTAAAAGCCCCATTGCCAACTGCTGTGTGTCCTTTGGGATGATCTCATTCAATCCCTCTTCCTTCCCGTCCGTATTGGCACTGACCTAGTTCAGCACCTGACCCCATCTGCACCTAGGTCAGGTGTCCTGGGACAGCCGACCTGATCTGTCTGCTTATTCTTGCCCCTCCTCCCATCCAGCGGCTATGTGTACACCCAGGGTGTCCTGCATCTCCTCTGCTAAAAACACTTCAGTGGGTCCCAGTTTTCTCCCAGCCCACATTTCCAGCTTCTTCCACTGGGCTTCACGCCCACTGTGTTGTAGCCAGACGGAACCATGGTTTCCTGTGCATGCCCTGCTCAGGCTGTCATGACTGCATACAATGTCCTCTCCCTCATGTGTCCCAGGCCCAGAATGGCCTGCTCCCTTCCCCTAAAAAGCCGGGCCCAATCCTTCTAGTTGGAAACCACGCGTTTTCTCTGGATTCCTGGCTTGGGGCTGACCTGTGCCTCATTTTGTGTTTCCTATTTGTGCTTTTTCCCACCGTCACCAGGCCAGGAGTTCTTTTTTTTCCGAGGTAACCCATGTCCCCACAGCATAGTGGGTGCTCAGGAAACCTCCCTGTCTTGGAATCCTGGAGTCACAGTGGCAATGAAAGAAAATGGCCCCAAGAATGGGGAAAGGCACAGCCCATGAGACTGGCTTGAAGCAGAGAGGTTCCCAACCTGACATTCGGGTGGGGACTTAGGAAGCCTGTGAACTCCATACATTGGATGCAGCCTTTGGGGTGTGCGTGTGTGTGTGTGTTGGCATGAGAGGGCACATGGCTTTCACCAGCTTCTCAAAGAGGACTGTGGCCTAATAAAAACTATGAGCGAGTGGAGGGGACCAGCAGCTACTGGGGGAGGGGCCAGGAGACATCGCAAGGGCAAAGTGGAGCTCCCAGGCCTCACTGTCACCTCTGACCGTGTGTTTGGCTGACTGTTCCATCATGGGGTCCATGGCTTCAAAACAGGGAAGCACTGGAATCCACAAGAAGGAGGGCTCAGCCGACAGGACAACAATGGTCAAGGCCTCTGTCCCCAGCCCTCTGGGCTCTGGTGCCCACTGCCCCTGGAAGATTCTTAGGTTTCTGGATGAGACAGCCCTTGCTGGTAGAAAGCTTCACCTTCTGCTGAACTGAAACACCATTGGATGTGACTTCCCTTTTCCTCACTCATTTCGTCCCCTCGCCAAACTCCAGCAAGTGCGGCTGGCACAGGTGCTGTTCCCTACGGCTATCCCGCAGCTCCCCAGCAACACCCTCTTCTGCTCAGCTCACCTGCCTCAGGGCACCTGGACTTGCAGAGCCAGCCACTCTCAGACTCCATCTCCTACACCATTTCTTGTTTGCAGCTGTCCCCCAGAGGTCTCTCTGGCTTCATACAATGGCTGGCCCACATCTCTGTCAAAGCACTTCCTACACTATGGGGCAATCAGCCACTTAGCTGCCCAGATAGAGCTCTACAAACTGCTTTGCTCCTCGAGGGCTTTTGATTCGTTACCTGTTCCAGCAAAGTGAGTGTGCCCAGCTCTTGTGCCAAGACTCCAAGGGCATTTACAGGAGAAAGCCAGCAACTCCACATTGGCCAGCTGGGGGAGCCCCAGAGCAAAGAGGCCATGACCAAGGGCACTCAAGGGCAGTTAGCAGAGCCAGGCCTGGACCACTAGCTCCTGATCCCCTAAGCCAGCACACCCCAGGTCACCTATTCAGATCCAGGCCCAGGCAGCCTAATGCCACCGAGGTGCCCATGTGTGAAGGAGGCAGCCAGGACACGGGATCCAACCCGAGGTTCCCTAACATGAAGGGCTCAAAAAGTACAAATAGATCATTAGGAACTGTGAGAAAGAAGATGTGTTGGGAAGCACTAGAACCTTTTATTCCAGTATGCACCTCTTTTCACTAGCACTGCCTAGTCATTGCTCATGGAAGGCTCCAAAGGATGGTGGATCCAAACTCCAGCCTCTTTGCCAGTTCTGCCTCATATCAGCCCCAGGAGGTTTGTTCATATTAACTCATTTGGCCCAGAGAATTTCCCAGAGAACTTTCTAGAGTGACCGGAGTAGGGGAGAAAAGGAGGGAAGCGGGTGAAGGCCTCTCAGCTTCTTCTGTGCTGTACCGCAGCCTGGCTCCCAGTAACACTTTTCCGATGCCTCTTGTAGCAGGTACTGGGAGACATGTACGCCGCTGGCTTTGTTCTCCATGGTGGGCAGGGGGAACGTCAATTCAGAAAATGTTGACTGGGCACCTGCCATTTCCAAAGGGACGCAGAAGTGACCAAGGTAGAGCCCTTGCTCTCCAAGAGCTCGCAGCCCCATAGAAGAAATGAAACGCAGAACTGCATGGCCCAAGGGCTCCTTCCTCTGACAGCACAGGTCATCAAATAGAACTCAGGCGCATTTTGACTGGCCACTTGCTTTTATAACTATGCTTTGCTGGCACACAACCACATCCGTCTATTTACATATTGTCTAAGGCTCCCTTTTCACTATAATAGCAGATGTGAGTAGTTATGACAGAGGCCATCTGGCCCACAAAGCCAGTCAAAATACTGACTATCTTGCCCCTCATAGAAAAGGTGTTGTGATGGAAGAATGAGGTCAGAGAAAAAACAGAAGAAAACTAAAGGTTTGTCAAGCCCTGCTTAAGAGGGACTGGGAGGCCACGAGCACATCATGCTCAGCATCACTAATCATTAAGGACGTGCACGTCAGTACCACTGCAGTAGCCTCACCCCATTATGATGGTTACTATCAAAACAAAAAAAAACAGGCCAGGCACAGTGGCTCTCGCCTGTAACCCCAGCACTTTGGAAGGCCAAGGAGGGTGGATCCCTTGTGGTCAGCAGTTTGAGACCAGCCTGGCCAACATGGTGAAGCACCGACTCCACTAAAACTACAAAAAGTTAGCAGGCATAGTGGTGCCCGCCTGTAATCCCAGCTACTCAGGAGGCTGAGGCAGGAGAATCACTTGAACCCAGGAGGCGGAGGTTGCAGTCAGCTGAGATCATGCCACTGCACTCCAGCCTAGAGAATAGAGTTGGGACTTGATCACTCCCTGGAAGGTGACATGGTGACATTTGTGTTTACATGGCAGGGAGAGTATAGGGAGAGAGATCAGAGGCAAGGTATCAGTGGGGAACTACCTCTGTAGTCCAGGGCAGAGACGATAAGAGTGTGTCTGTCCCGAGGAACTGACAACAGGGCTATGGCGCAGACATAATGGAGAGGTACTTCTGTGCCAGAATGCACCATCCATGGTGATTGATTGGATGTGGGGCTAAGGGAGGGGAGAGGTTAAAGAGAATTAGGAGGCTGAAGCTTAGAAGAATTGGTGGCTAGTCATGCCTTCTGCTGAGGTAGGGACCCAGGAGAGGGCGAGATTTGGGCAGCAGCAAGGAAGAAGCCGAATTCTATTCTGGCCATAATGAGTTGAATGAGCCTTTCAGTTCTCAGGTGGAAGTGTGTAGAAGGCAAGAGATAGATATTTTGGAGATCTTGGCCTATTGCTGCTACCAAAAGCCACAGGAAAAGCAGGAGGATGAAAAATGAGACCCTGAGAATTCAGAGGTAAACCGGGAAATGTCTCTGAAATCTAACACGGAACACCCACTTTGTAACTGGCCTTATGCTGGGAGTAAGGGCCACTGTGGTGGACAGTCAATACAAGAGCCTTTCCAGAGCTCCTGATCTAGCCGAGGGAAAGAACCACAGTTGATTCCAACCGAGCTAAGCAGCCCCAGGGAAGCCGGAGCACCGCCCACTTGGCAGCACCCTTGTGCCCACCATGGATTTCCATACTCTGCTCGGGGACTTGTGTCCTTCCTTCATCCTCCCTTTCTTAGACCTTTGGGGACCCTCCCAGCTCCTGACCCAGAGAGTGCCAGCCAGGCAGTGGGCACTCCAGGTTGGTTGAACCGTTTTGATGGGAGAGAATTAAAGGAAGAGCTGAGCAAGATGCCAGGAGCAGGGCTGTGGTCATGCAGTTTATCCTTCGATCCTCAACAAGCCTGTTGAGTCCAGCAAGGTCTCCTGTGATCCCCACTTTGTATAAGGAAACCCAAGGCTTAACACAGGGAAATGGGATTTCTGCAGATGCACACCAAGTTGGGGTTAATGCTGAGTGGCCTGAATTCCTTGCCTCTGCACTGGGTGGGAACGCTGAATGTATTCCTTTCCTATGACTGCTGTATCAGATAAAGAACAGTTAAGTGGCTTAAAACAATGCAAGTGCATTATCTTACTTTTAGGGGCCAGAAGCCCAAAATCAGTTTCACTGGGCTAAAGACCAGGAGTTGGAAGAACCGGTGTCTTCTGGAAGCTCTGAGGGGAAGTTTCATTTTCTTTCCTCTTTAGAGCTTGCGATAGCCATTTGTTTTCCTTAGCTCGTGGGCCCTTCTTCCATCTTTGCTTCTATGATCACATTTCCTGCTCTTCTGTAGTGAAATCTCCCTCTGATTTTCTCTTACAAGGATACTTGTGATTACACTGAGGGCCCGCCCAGATAACCCAGGATAATCTCCCCGTTTAAAGATCTTTAACTTGGCAGGGCACAGTGGTTCACACCTGCAATCCCAGCACTTTAGGAAGCAGAAGCAGACAGATCACAAGGTCAGGAATTCAAGACCAGCCTGGCCAATATGGTGAAACTCTGTCTCTACTAAAAAAAAAAAAAAAAGACAAAAATTAGCCGGGCATGGTGGCGGGCACCTGTAGTTCCAGCTACTGGGGTGACTTAGGCAGGAGAATCACTTGAACCCAGTGGGCAGAGGTTGCAGTGAGCCGAGATCACGCCACTGCACTCCAGTCTGGGTGACAGAGCCAGACTCTGTCTCAAAAAACAATCTTTTTAACTTAATCGTGTTTGCAAAGTCTCTTTTGCCCCGTAAGGTAAAAAGAGTAACAGCTCTCAGGGGTTAGAATGTGGACGTGAAGCTGGCTAAGAGAGGCAAGCCCTTGGGTAAAGTGTCACCTCACAAGGCACCCTGCTTGGCTTCAATAGGCTAAGGACCTTGAGCAAATTCTGCTAGATCCCTACAGCCCTGTCTGCCAGAACGATCCAAATCATTCACTGTACAGAAGTCACTAATAGGACGTTGCCAACTTAGAAAGTGCTAGAAAATGTGGGCCCAGGGCACTGTAGGCTGTTCAGGTGAGGGCACCTCATGCCACTGTGGAACCAGGAGCTCCCAAGACCCCTGTTCTATTAGCATGATTGTCTGATTGCTCCCTTCTCCAAAGCCAGCTGTGGCTCAGAACCCTGGGTGTTGAGACACTGCCTTCAGTGTAGAGGGGCCCAAGATAACCTCTGACATCTACAGTCCCTCTGGGCAGTGCGTCATGGTCAGTCTGCTCAGAAGCTGAACAGGGAGGCCTCTGTCTACAATGCCTCTGCCCTGTCTGCCTCCCACATGTATCTCTATGGGATCCCTCCACCATCACACCAGCCTGGGTCTTGTACCTGCCTCTTTCTAGACCAAGGAGTCCTCAAAGGCAGGGCCTGATGAGAGCTTCCCTGTGACCCTTGCAGTACCAGCACAGGCATTCATGCCGTGAGTTCAACAGAACTGAAGAGAAGGCAGAAGCTTCCTGGGGGTGAGCAAGAGGAGGACTGAGAGCCCAGGAATCGTGAGAAAACAGTAATGGCCCAGGGCTAAAGGAATCCTCCAGAATCCAAGCTATGTGGACCCAGGTTGGCTTGCGACTGTCTGAGGATGGGGCAGACCCTGCCCAGAGGCCTCTCGGAGCCAGCCTCCAGCACCTCCTCAGCCTGACCTTCGTCCTCCAGTGTTTAGAGCTCAGAAAGTAGGCTGTGGGGCATGTAGTTCAGCCCTGCACTGCTTGCACGAGTGGGCCAAGACTCCAAGAGGAGCTGAGATTTGGTCAAGGCCTTTGAAGAAGGAATACCCATTCATGAAAGAAGAGCTATTACAACTCCCATTTCTTTCCAGCTCCTCCTAGAAGAGTATTACCCTCTCAGTCAGGAAGGAAGCACCCATTGGCCACTGGAGATCAGATGGGCACTATTATATGTTCGGTAGTATTCCTCCAAAAGATATGTTGAGGTCCCAATCCCCAGTACCTGTGAATGTGACTTTATTGGGAAAGAGGATCTTTGCAGATGTAATCAAGTTAAGATGAGATCTTTAGAGTGCGCACTAATCCAACATGATACTGTCCTCATAAGACACAGACACACATGGAGATGGAGGCCACCAGAGCTGGAGGAGACAAGGATCCTCCTCTAGAGGCTTCTGAAGGAGCATTCCCCTGCTGATACCTTGTTCTTAGACTTCTAGCTCCAGAACTGGGACATAATCAGTTTCTACTGTTTCCAGCCACCCAATTTGTGGAACATTGTTCCAGCTACACTACCGAACTCATACAGACACTTTGACAAATGTCTCACAACAGCCTCGCAGCCAGACAGAGGTGGAAGCATGGGCCCCGTCTTCTCATTATAATATCACCTCCTTGCATTACCTTTCGAGGCTTGCCACCGCCCCAATGGTGAATAAACAGTGCTCCTCATCTTCAAAGCACTTTGGAAATACTAATTAACTCTCGGTTAATTGGATGAAAGAACATGAAGCTCTAATGACATCATCTCCATTCTGTGCCCAGATCTAGCCACAAGCGAAATCTGGGACTGCTGGGCTATGAGCCTTGTCTTGTGGGAACATGTCGTGCCCACGGAACATGGCTGGGGATGGCGTTCTACTCACTTTAGCTCTATGGGCTTCAGAAAACGGCCAGCTGTGGGTACACTTAGCCAGTCAAGCACACATAACACAAATGATTTCTGTGATTAAGAACCTCTGCACTCTGCACATCACCAAGATTGTCTTATTGGCTGTTCTTAATGGAAGCTTACAAAAACACATGCACTTTCTCAAATATTCCTCGGAATGTGTCCCTGTGACCCTGAGGCACACCCCCTACCTTGTAGAACCAAGGAGAAGAATCCCTCTGTGCCCAGGCCCCATGGGCTGAGCATCGGTTGGGCTGGGAAAGTAGCTGCTTGCAAGGCCTGGAGGCAGGAGCCTGCAAGTCAGAGGCCGTCTGAGCCAGAAGCCAGAGTTGAGAGAAATTCCGACCAGGGCCAGAAGGGCGTGATGAGGAGGCGCAGGGCTGGGGCTGTCCCCACCACAGCAGGGTCTTTGGTGGGCAGACAGTGAGCATGCTGCAGTGAACAGAGTCAGGAGATGAGCATTAGAATCCTGCCTTTAACTGTGCCACTCATTAACCTGGACAACAGTGACAGGCCCATTCCAGGTCTCCCTGACTCCGTGCGGTCTCTCCCTCATCCTCCACCCTGTGGCCAGGAGCACTATCCATGCACCAGACAGATCTGCTCCTGGCATCGACCACTAAAAACCTCAGCCGTGTGTCCCAGGGTATGAACTTGGACATTATGGGTAGTACAATGACCATCTTTGTTTAATAGCAAAGAAAGAAAGGGCATTTCTGCTCAATTATCTTTCAATCCTTCAGATCATGAAAAATAAAATAACTTAAAAAACCTCAAAACCTCAGAGTTCCATGCTCTCGTGTTTTTTGACTTTGTACTGAAGTGTAATATACACTTTAAAAAGTGCATGTCATGCATAAGTATATGGCTTGATGGCTGCTCACAAAAAGAACATATCCATGTCACAGCTCCCAGACTGAGAAACAAGATGGCCACTACCCTGGCATCTAGCAGCAGGAATTAGTTTCGCCAGTTTTTCTGTTTTATTTAAAAGAAATCGGCGGGACACGGTGGCTCACACCTGTAATCCACCTCAGGAGGCCAAGGAGGGCAGATCACCTGAGGTCAGGAGTTCAAGACCAGTCTGGCCAACATGACAAAACCCTGTCTCTACTGAAAATACAAACATTAGCCACATGTGGTGGCATGTGCCTGTAATCCCAGCTACTTGGGAGGCTGAGGCATGAGAATTGCTTGAACCTGGGAGGCAGAGGTTGCAGTGAGTCGAGATCTGGCCACTGCACTTCAGCCTGGGTGATAGAGAAAGACTCTGTCTCAAAAAATAAAAATAAAATAAAATGTTGCAGAGCATTACATTGTGTGAAGAGAACAACACGATTTACTTGTTCCTTCTACCTTAATGGGCATTAGGGGCTATAACAAATAGTTCTGCTCTGGGTATTTTTTCTTGTGTATATGTTTTTAAAAACGACTGTAGGGTATTCTATTGAGTGGGAGCCTGAAAGTGGGATTACTGAGTCAGAAAGTATGTGTGTATTTGGCTTCAGTGAATAAAGTGAGTTTCCCAAGTGGTTGTACCAATGTACCCTCCCCACCAGTAAAATATAAGTATTCTAGTTGGCAATAGTTAGTATTTTCTGTCTTCTTATTTTTTTATGTAGGTATTGATTTTTAGACGCACGGTCTCACTCTGTTGCTCAGGCTGGAGTGCAGTGATGAGATCTCAGGTCACTGCAGCCTCCAACTCCTGGCCTCAAGCGATTCTCCCACCTTAGTCTCCCAAGTAGCTGAGACTACAGGCGTGTGTCACCATGCCTGTCTACTTTTTTATTTTCTAGTTTTTTGTAGAGAGGAGGGTCTCGCTATGTTTCCCAGGCTGTTCTCAAACTCCTGAGCTCAAGCAGTCCTCGCACCGTAGCCTCCCAAAATGCTGGGATTAAGTGCCCAGCCTGGAGTTGTTTGTGTGATGTATTCTGGATGAGGGTTTTGTTGAAGATGTGTCTTGTGAAGATGTCCCACATGTGGTATCCTTTCACTTTCTTAACAGTGTGTTTCACTTTAATATGGTTCAATTTATCACTTTTGGTCACACTTAGCACTTTTTGGGTCACATCTAAGAAACCTTTGCCTGTTGCAATTTCACAGACACTCGCCTGTGTTTTTCTTCTAAAAGCTTTATTGTTTTCCCTTTCACGTCTGAACTGATCTTTTTATATGATGTGTGCTTAGGACTCATAGACTTTTTTTCTACATGGATACCCAATTAAGCCAGCACTTTTTGTCAAAAGGCCATTCTATTCCCATTGTCCTGTGTTGGGAATTGTGTTGCCAGTGTATCTTGAACTTCTCAAATACTTGCTAACTCTCAAAAGAGTTCAGACCCCAGTTAGCAATCAAGCACTTACCTAGGTGTTTTGCAGATATGATACTCTAAGTATGGAGATTGTCCTAGATCATCTGTGGAAGACTCAGCAAATCAGTTGGAAGGATTTAAGAGCAGAGCTGAGACAGTCCTGAGGAAGAAAAAATTCTGTCTGCGGATTGCAGCTTGGGCCCACATCCAGGAGTTCCTGCATGCCCTTCCTTGCCAAAGATCTCTTAAGATGTATCTCCTACTGCTTTTCTTTCTCTAGTGAAACCCTGACTGATACATGCCTCCTTCTCCCAAACAAGACCCAAATGGTTTCAACAGTCATTTCAGTAGCCATTCACCACGAAAGACAGAACCCTCACTAATGGGAGTGGAATGGAAGAGGAAAATGACAATCTAATCTCAATCATGAACATAGATGCAAAAAAAAAAACTCAACAAAATCTTAGCCGAGTGGCCATATTCAAAGGATCTCATGCCATGACCAAGTTCATGTTGGTATACATTGCAATTGCAAACCAAGTCTTGCCAGGGCCACTCATCTTAATGTAAATGATGAAATTAAATTGAGAACAGTGGCACGCCAGCAGTCAAACTTTTGAATGAAATGCACTTTAAATCAATGCCTCATCCTTGAATATCTTCATATCTTTATTATCCTTGGACTTTCATGCCCTAGGACCCAAAGCTGAGGAACCAGGTTGAGAAAGCATCCTGGACCCACAACTGATTTGGCTCCACCCCTACATCTCTCTCCTGGAACTCCCTGTCTTCCTGTGTCCACCCCACTCAGAAGCAGAAATCCTCAATCCTTTAAACACACCTGAGTCTGCAGGGATACCTATTAAAAATGTAAACTGTCTCCTGGGGCAGGTTAGTTGACCCAGTGGACTCATGTCTCTGAAAGGTTCCAGATGACTTGCATTCATGGCCAGGATTACCCACTTTGCAGCTGTGTGGCCTTGGGCAAATGACCTCCCTTCTCTGAGCCTCAGCATCCTCTGTGAACCACATGGCCTCCCTTGCCCAAAGGGGAGGGAAGAGTCCTACCTCCTTTGCCCACCAGGCAGGGTGCCACATGGTGGTAAGGGCAGCAGCCAGTGGGGAGCAAGGGAGGATACCCTTTGGGCAGCCTGGGTCCAGGAAACTCAGCTCTGCCTTGCTTAGCCCCAGGAGGAGCTGCACTTCTGCCAGGCTCTCAGCAGATTGAACAGGAGCAGCCAGGCTAAGCTCACATCCCTCTGAAAGAAATATAGCCATGGGGCATTTCCTGCTGGGGACCGGTGGAATGAAGTCCTTACTCTCCTCGCAAGCAGCCAAACATTCAAAGTGAGATGGCCAAGTTCAAGTCATCCTCTGATCCTTCTAGAAATGTCCTGCTAAAAGCCAATCACATGCTTTCTTTCAAATGTGGCATTTTGTACAGATGTTTAAACTTCATTCTGGCAGAAGGATTCCAATAATGTTGACCAAAGAAAGAAAGCCTCCTTGCAAAGTGGCAGAAAGAAGAGGATCAAGACCTCAAAGAGGGCTTTCTCAGGATGCCTACTAACAGAAGCACTGAGCATCATGCATAGCATGTAGAAAGTCCTCAACAAATGGTAGCTTTATTATTAGCGTTGCTAGCACAGCTCCCACGAACAGTCCCTGATGCTGCATGTAAGTGGCTAATTGAGCAATTCGAACCCAGTGGGGTAATAGTCTCTGAAGAGTCCAGGCTCTAGAGAAAGACAGCCTAGGTCCAAATCTCAACTCTACCACTCACTAGCAATGAAACCTTAGACACAAACTTACCCTTCCATGCCTCGGTCTCCTCATCCGTAAAACTGGGATAATAGTAGTATTTATGTTGTAGGGCTGTATAGCAAGACGGAATGCGATGCTTTCAGTATAGTGCTTGGGACAGCACCTGACATAAAAAGCATTAAGTCAACATGGACTCTCAAATCTCCCCCTTCAGCTGAGCTTTGTTAAATCAGCCTTGCCCATCTATGAACAGAATGTATTAACAGAATCTGGGGCAAGTTTCAGAAGTTACTGGTGCCTTGCAGCTGTTAAAACTCAGACCAGATTGAAATGTCAGTCTCAGACTCAGTTTCATTCTTCTGTACCCAATGCAGTGCAGCTTCCCTGAGCCCCTGGCAGCTCTGAGATCCTCCTGACACCCCACATTGTTTAGGACAATGAAAGGACATTGGCTGTCTCATGGAAAAGGGGAGGAGTGGGGAAAATATGTGAACGCTTTTGAAGGCTCTTTGAGACTTGAGTAGGTTTCTGCTCCTTGCCTCAGAGGCATCTTGACAAAGGTTACTCCTGACACTTTCCTGTAGGCTCCTTTCGTGTGGGGGATCTTTTTGAGGGGAGCTGGTTGGAGCTCTTTCCTGGCCTTCTCTGATCGTCCAACACACGCTGAACCCATACTGCCTAGGTGGTGTCATGCCCTCCCGTGGCCTCAGGGGCTTATTGCTGGCTGCCTCTGCTTCCATAAGCTTGGCCTGTACCCTGGACAGTCCCTCTGAACCCCTGCCCTGTAATGTTCTGGTGTCAGCTTATCTTATCCACTTGGTTGTCAGACAGGCCCCTCAGTCTCACTATTTCCCAAGTGAAAATTAGATCTCTACCCTATTCCCTTCCCCCACCTGTTGCCCGTTCTGTCTCTCCTTCCCAGCCCAGACTCCCTTTGGGCAAGGCTAATTTCTCACTATTATGCACACCAAACACCTCTCCTTTCATTTGGGGCTGCAGCAAACAGTTTAACTCCCCAGGCTTAGGAGGAGAGGTCTCCCTTGTTGAATATGAGAGTGGAGGCCAGGGAAGGGGGAGATGAAAGTATATCCCAGCCACGTAGGAACATTTCTGCTGGTGCAAGATGAGCTAATAGAAGATGGATGAATATGAGTCCACATTTATTGTGTTTTATGTGGAATCGTGACCATGTAGAGATGGAAGGGCCTGCCTGTGCCATTCTCCTGCTCCCGCCTTTTTTCCCAAGCTGATGGAGCAAGATCCCCTCCCCCTTGGGTCTTGGGGTTGACTTTATAGCACTTGAGGTTCTTATCTCTTCCTTCTGTCCTTTTGAAGTATATGTTGACACTCTCTACTTCCTCCCCCCTTTCCCCTGGGGAAATATAAGAAAGGAATAGACTCATTCATCTGGAAGAAAACTTAGTTCAACTTTTACAAGTAGAGAATAAACTATAAAGAACTTCGATCTGATGGTTGACTTTCACTGACAAAACATTCCTCCTTTCCTCTCCATCTCTGTCTCTCCCTCCCTCTTTTTCTAAACATCTTCCAGCCCCCTTATCTGCTATGTAAGTATAGCCCTGGCTAATACCTGTGACTGGAGGAGCTCTCAGCCACCCAAGGTACACGACATTTCACCACGTCAGGATGCAACCTGGAGGGGAGGCCTGAGGCTCAACAGATCTTGGAATCCCCCTCTAAATTCAGGCTCCCCTTCCCGTCTGTTCTTCCGAGGACCATCTCTTTCTATTTTTCCCCCAACACCCTCTGCCTCCCCAGTGACTCCCTGTCCCATCCCCACGACTCCTCCATCCTCTGGCTACTAGTTCTTGCTTCAGTACTCAGGGTCTGGGCCTGGCTCAAAGCAGGTGCTCAGGACACAAGTATGGCCCACTGGGTAGTGAGCAAGGAGTAGGGCTTCAGGGAGCATCTGCGGGAATTACTTCATACAATCCTGTACAACTCTGATATTTTAAACAAGTAATATGTATGACGTTTTAAATGTCATATAAAACACGATTTAACTTGTCTTTAAAATACACCAGGTATTTATCAGGTTCCTACTTGTGAGCAAATATTGTCTTCATCCAAATGTTAAGAATGGCTAAATGCCATCATGTTCCCTCCTTCAAAGCCACCCTCTTGGAAGGGACAAATTTGTCCAAAGAAGCTGCCTTGGCCTAGAACCCAAAGGACTTTGTCACCTCTATAATTTGGAGAGGCAGCATGAGCAAGCTTTACCTGCCACCCCCCACCCCCACCCTGAGTCTGGCATACTGGGCCATTGCAGATTGGATGGCAATAATGGGAGACACCAGGTGTGACTGTTGACCTTGAGTTTAGAAACATGGGCATTTGCAAAACGGAAGTGATCACCTTCTGTTCCCTGCAATGCTGGTTTCTGCCTTCTAGAGCTCAGGAGCTGTCGGGTAGAAAGAGGAACACCCAATCACCACCACATGATGTGTTCATGAAGGGGCGGAGATACGTGTGCTGGCTTGGCAGTCTCTGGTAGTTCAGAAGGGCTGCCATGAGGAGGAAGCATTTCCTCTGGTGGTCCTTGAGAAACAACCTCTCTACACTGTCACCAAATACAGCAGCACCTGCCTGTGTCCCTTCACCTGAGTGAAGTCTTTGTTTTAGATAAAATTCTTTCTCAGTTTAGAGTGGCCCCTGATTGTGGGCAAGTTCACGTTCAGTGGCTCTACGCCTTTCTGATTTCGTAGCCTTTATTTCCTTTCAGCTTTCACCTTTATAGACTTCAAAGTACTCCAGTGGAAACATAGGTCGTTTGTTATTGGAGTTTTTTGGCCTCTGACACCCCTTTGGCTCCTTGGTTGTGCTCCTCAATTTTCTCTGGGCCTTCTGGGGGGCTGGCTTCTCCTTCCCACATGCTTTATAGGGGTGACACATTGTTCTTGGCTCAAGACACCACCCAGAAGCAGAAGGAACTCTCTCCTGGGCAGCCCAGTTACTGGCACGGGCTCAGCAGATTGAAAGGTCCCCAGCCAGAGAAGATGTGCCTTAGCTTGAGCAGGCTCTTTGGGAAGTACTTCAGAACCACAGAATGGCTGGGTGGGCTGGGCCCACGGCAGCAGGGGATGGCAGGGCTGGCTTGAGTGTTAAGAATAGCTCTTTTCTATTGTTGTTTTAATTAGTGCTTTTTTATTGTGAAGTAATACACTGCCATAAAAATTCAAAGAGTACAGAAGGAAATAAAGAGAAAACTCAATGCGTCTCCCCACTCAGCCCATACAAACCCACTTCCTAGAGGCAGCAGCTATGATGTTTCATGTGAAACCTTTAAGATAATTTTTATGCATATGCAAATGTAAGAAATATAAGAATGCATTTTTTTCAAATTGCTTTTCTTTAAAGGAAAAAATATATCCCCATTTTTTAAAAAGTCAAACATTACAGAAAATACAAAATAAAACACAAAAAACAAATCAAGGAAAAGACAGCCTTCAAAGTCCATGTGTTAGAGGATAGCGAGTGTTGACAGTCTGAGAGGTTTTTCTCAAAGCCTTTGGGCAATCTGACAGAAGTGAAAACAGGCTACTGAGGCTGCCATGTAAGTTTAGTCTTCTTTGATGCAAACTGCTATTTCCCTCTGTCATTTGATGTTTATGCCCCTAATTAGAGATCCAAAATCATCATCTTGATTGGCCACGTACTATCCTGCTATAACTTTGGAGTGGTTCTTCTGATGGAAACTTATCTCGTAATGACTCTATCATGATGTGAAACCGATACACATTCAGTAGAAACCAAAGTTGGAGTCTTATACAACTATTCTGTTTTTCACTTTCGGTGCAGTATTCAATAAGTTACATGAGATATTCAACACTCTACTGTAACATAGCTTTCGTGTCAAATGATTAAGTGTTTGGCAGGTTACGTGTATTAAATGCATTTTCTACTTTCTGAACTTATGATGGAGTTACATCCCGATAAATCCACTCCAGATCTGGAAAGGTTAAATGCTACTTACATGTCCAGTAAAATGCAAACTGAAGACTGATCGTTGGATTTAGTGACAGACACAGCCACTTCTGTGTAGTGATGGGAGTGAAAGAGAAGGGAGGAAGTGGACTCTGAGAAAGTGTGGAGAACACTCTGAAGGATTGTTGCTGTAAAGGCAGGAAGGGGAATGAATGGACAGTAGCTGGATAGGAGTATGGGGTCAAGAGAAAGGGTTTTTCTTAAGTGGTAGGAAGACTTACAGCACGTGTGCATGCTGACCAGAATGATCTGGTCAAGAGGGAATAATTGATGGTGCAGGAGGAAGGGAGAAATGTTGCCAAGATGTTCCTGAGTAGGTGACAAATGGGATTTCGGCCTTTCATCTGCTTCAGGACACACCACTCCCTTGTACCAATAGATAATGGTGCTGTGGGGTTAGGGGACAAAGATGTTTATATGCATCACATTTAGTATAACATACATATGTACGATTTTTATATGTCAGATAATAAAAAGAATTTTAAAATGTTAACATTGTTGAGTCTAAGGGATACCTCATCGTTCATTTTGTGACATATTTTTAGATCACCACCCAGAAGGTGGCCCTGACTTATCCTCCCACTGTTAGAGCCCATGGGGCATGAGAATGCCCGTTTTCCCACACCCCAGGTAACCCAAGGTTTTGCAGACTTGTTTTAAGTTTGTATGTAGAAAGCTGAAGCTGCCGTGGAAACAGTTGACTTACTTTGTATTTCCTTCACATGCTAATTGGCGACTCCCAAATCTTCTTTTGTGGTTCTCTGTTCCCTTCCTTTGTTCTTTGCCCATTTTCCTACTGGGTTGCTTTAAAAGGTTATGCCTTTTGCTGCCAAATTAACAGAGGGAGGGATAGAGGGTAGTTTCTAATGTAGTGTGTGATCAAGGTGGCATTTTGAATCAGTGAATTCAACGTGTTTAATTCAAGAGATCGTGTTGGAATAAATGGTGATTTGGAAAAATCATTTATGACATTTATGGTGGATTTTGCCATCCCCACCCCGGGTTCCTTCTCAAACTTTTATGGTTTTATTTTTTTTACATTAAATTTCTAAGCCATCTGGAGTTTATTTTGGTGTGGAGAGTAAGGTAGGAAATCTAGCTTGTTTTTTCAAATCACCATTTATTCCAACACCATCTCTTGAATTATACACGTTTAATTCACTGATTCAAAATGCCACCTTGATCACACACTACATTAGAAACTACCCTCTATCCTTCCCTCTGTTAATTTGGCAGCTCTTCCTGTGTGTCTACTCAGGCATCATACCGGCATGAGGTGTGTTTCCTACATCCAGGAGGAAGGGAGAGGAGACAGAGGAGATAATGACCCTTCAGGGTAATAAGTGCTAGGTCGGAAGGAGGTGGAAGAGGCGCTTAGCTGGGTCTTGATAGTTACGGACGACTTCCTGTAAAGGCAATGATCTCTAAACTGAGACAGGTGTATAGTAGCAGTTAACCAGCTCGAGGGACCTCAGTCAGCACTAAGGTCTAGAGACAGAATGGAGACCTATGTGGGGAATCAGCAGGAAGTCCAGTATGGCTTCAATATGACAGGAACTTGGTGCATGAAGAGACTGGAGCCATAGCAGGTACCAGACTTGGATGGCAGAGGGGAGAAGGAGTGTCAGATGGTGCCCCTGTTTCTAGCCTGGACCGCTGGACATGGAGTCACCTTATTATCCAAGCAGAGCATAGGGGAAGATGGCTCTGGCTGCTTTGCAGAAATTAGATGGCAGTGGGCCAAGAGTAGAGGCCAGGAGACTGGGGAGGAGCTGATCAGGGACACTAGTGTGTCGCAGGATAGTGGCAGTGGAAGTGGATATGTTTGGCAGCTGCAACCAGGACTTGCTGCTGGATTGGACATGGGAGTCGAGGGAAAGAAGAAAATCAGTTAAACAACAAAGCCTTGGGAGGTACTTTTCATGATGAATGAAACTGAGGGAGGAGAGGCTTGGAAGTTGCAGGATGGGGGAACAAGAGTTTTGCTTTGAACATGTTTCATCTGGATTGACTCAGACATTCATGTGGTGATTCCAAGTAACAAAAGTAGCAATAGTAAACATTCACTGAGCACCACCATGTAACAGACTCTATTCCAAGCACTTAGTGCGCTCCATCCCTTGTAATCCCACAACAACCTATGAAGGTAGATGCTAGCACTGTCATCGCTGTTGTACAGGTAAGAAGGTGAAACTCAATGGGCATTTTACTTGAAAGGTCACACAGCTATTAATTGACACAGTTCCGGAGTCTGTGCTCATAACCTTCATGCCTCCAGATAAGTGGGGTGTCAGGGAAGCCAAGAGAAGGAAGCTTTTCCGGAATGGGAAAGCGGAGTGATCGACTGTGGCCACAGGTAAGTAAAGGCTGAAATGTGAACACTGGGTTTAGCAGCGTGGAGATGATGTGAAGGGAGTGGTCGGGTTGAAGTCCTGATCGGGTGAGTTTACGAGTGAATGGGAGGAGAAGTAGAGACAGTGAGTCTAGACAACGCTTTGGAGGAGTTTTGCTCACTAGCAAAGTGGTGACAGATGGGGCAGTAACTGGAGGTGGGAGTGTGGTCAGGTGAGATTCTTTTTTTTTTTAATGTTGATGGGAAAGCTACAAGTGAAACAGACATTTTTATGATGTAGAAGAGAAAGGGATAATTACAAAGAGGGAAGAGCCTGTGAAGAGGAGGAGTGGAATCCAGAAGTTACATTGGCACCATTCTGCACAGTTGTGTGACCTCTGCCAGCATGACTCTTTGCCTTGGGGCAAGCAGGAAGAAAGTGGACGTTTAGCTTTGTCCAGATTTGATACCATTATCATCAATAGGGTGAGAAGATTAGGATGTTCACAAGACAGCAGTTAAAGTGAAGCGATAGGCCACTGACTGTAAGCTGGATAGGGAGGGGAATGAAGAGACGAAAAGGCTAATGAATGGAAGGAAAGTGGAGGAGCCAGCAGTTAGGAGCTTCAAAGATAGTTGTCACAGAAGTGGTTGAACAAGCTTGCTGGAAAGAGAAGAAGTTTGGGGTGAGAAATGGGAAAGCCTGCATTCCCAATTCCGGAGGTAACAACAGCAGGCAGGCTGCACCTGTGGGATGAGGTGACTGTGATGGAGCTGACGGGGTCTTTGGAGATGGCTGGGGAGCCTGAGGGTTGGGGATCACTAAGCCACAAGCATGGATGCTCAGTTCACACACTAACTACCCCACATCACTGCTCTTACCCTCACTCTCCCAGCCACTTTCTCACATTCAGGGCTAAGACCTGCCTGAATGTCAGGTGGGGGATGATGTCATCAGTTGGCCTGAGCCTCAAAGGAGGGGAAACTTTCATCCAATGGGAGATGGGTCTATTCTGAGGTAGCTGGGGCATGGGAGAAGGAAGAGCCTCCTCTGGATTGGGCTGCACGGAGGAAGGGTGCCTGGCTTCAGTTAAGGAGGAAGTGGATATCTCCCTCCAAGAAGGGTAGCATGTGAGGTGAGCACTTGAAATGTGGCCAGTGTGACTGAGGAACAGAATTTCCTATTTTATTCCTTTATAATTCCCTTAAATTTAAATAGCCACATGTAGCCAGTGGCACCTGTCATAAGCAGAGGATCTCTAGAGACATGTGCTGGTTACAGTTTACAGAGCTGCAGCCCCTAAGGCCTGGGATGGGACAGGTGGGGGAAGAAGGGGAGGAGGAAGAGAGGGCACAATGCCGGGAAGCCTAGAGTTATTCAGTCGAGTTCAAGATCTCCAAGTACAGGTTACTTGGGCCAAGTGCAATCAACGTGAACCAAATGCATCCCCAGCCAGGCTGGTCCAATTCTCTTTGATGAGAGCCAGCCCTTTCCCTCTATGCTGAGAAAATTAGAGTTTTCACCAAGCGAGGCTTTGGCCAGCAGCAATGTGGGCAGAAGAAGAAGGAAAGCAGCAGGTCTGACTCCAGAACATCAGGGACCACAGTTCACTCAGTTGGACAAACTGTTCTCCCCTTTAATCTCTTAAAGGCTGCTCCCCATGAAGAAATCAAGGCAGCTAAGCACCCAGGGAGGTTTCTGGAAAAGACTAATAAAGAAGCATACAACCTTTAAGAGCTGAAGCCCAGTAACCTTCCCTCCCCTGTGTGAAGAGGACTTGGATTTGCAATGGCGTTACAGGGGTCCACTGCATTTCCCCTTCCAACCAAAAGGAACAAGACTGGGCATGGGGGCTTATGCCTGTAATCCCAGCAATTTGGGAGGCCAAGGCAGATGAATGGATTGAAACCAGGAGTTCAAAATTCAAAATCAGCCTGGGCAACATGGTGAAACACTATCTCTACAAAAAAACGAGCAAGGCACAATGGTGCGTGCCTGTAGTCCCAGCTACTAGGGAAGCTGAGGTGGGAGGATTGCTTCAGCCCAGTTTGTTGAGACTTCAGTGTGCCTTAATTGTGCCACTGCACTCCAGCCTGGGTGACAGACTGAGACCATCTCAAAAAAAAAGCAAGCAAGAAAGGAAAGAAAGAAAGAAAGAAAGAAAGAAAGAAAGAAAGAAAGAAAGAAAGAAAGAAAGAAAGAAAGAAAGAAAGAAAGAAAGAGAAATCCACAACTCTTGGAGCCAGACAGCCCCTCCGGTTTAGCCACACCAGGCTTAGCAGGGCTCCAGAGTCAGAGCTCCCTCCCTCTCGGGACAGATCTAGCTGCTCAGAAGTCAGCAATCACCTGCAGTCTGCATCTCTCTGCCAGACCTCCAACCTGGGGCTCCCGAGGGGTCTGGGGCGTGCTCACAGACCCCAACACTGGCTCTGGCCTTCCCATTTCTTGAGCATGTCTAGCTTCCAGGCCTTTTCTCTTCCAGGCCTACACTTGCAGTGCCTAGTGAGCATCAGTCCTGCCAGAGGGCCTCGGATCCTGGGCTGCTTCTGGGGCAGCAGCAGGGCCTCTAGGGGGGCGGGGTTGGGCCCAGCTCAGGGGGAAGAGCTCCCAGCTGAGGCTAGACAGCCTCCATAGTCTCCAGGCTGAGAACCACGGGGCCCTCATCATGGCCTCTTTGCCAGCAGTAGCTAAGCTGAGCTTGATGGGGATGAGGGGGCGCTGGGCAGGGAGCCCACTGTCTCCTCCTCATGACTTCCCTTCCTCCTTATCCCAGGAGTCTCCCTGCCGTCCAACTGTACTAAAACTCCGGAAAACCATGGCGGGGAGGTTTTCCAATTAGAACATTCTTTTTCCGATCTGTGGATGATTCTTAAAGCAGCAAAAAGCCATTCTTCAGGGCAGGGATTATCTGCCAGCGAGGCCTGGCCTGGAGCTGCTTCACTGTGAGACTGATGGCTGCATGTTTCCTGGGCTCATTTGAAGCAGTAGATTCAAACGGCAGTGGGGATCCAGGCCACGCTAGTGGCAGATCTCAGACCAGCCAGCTACTCACTTTATGACGGGGCCACTGCTCCCAATGAGGCCACTGTTCATACAGCAAACAATCCCCAGGCATGGATGCTGTCCCTTGGAGTAGAAGTCGGCTGCCTCCTCCCTCGGACTGGGAGCCACTACAGGCCAGGATAGGGTCTGACTGGTCTCTGGCCACGGTGGGGGTGGCAGTGCAGTGGGGCAAATAAGAGTGTGTGTGCAGCCGGGCGAGGTGGCTCACACCTGTAATCCCAGCACTTTGGGAGGCCAAGGCGGGCGGATCACGTGGTCAGGAGTTCGCAACCAGCCTGACCAATGGTGAAACCCCATCCTTACTAAAAATACAAAAATTAGCTGGGCGTGGTGGCATGTGCCTGTAGTCCCAGCTACTCGGGAGGCTGAGGCAGCAGAATTGCTTGAACCTGGGAGGCGGAGGTTGTAGTGAGCCAATATCGCGCCACTACATCTCAAAAAAAAAAAAAAAGAACGTGTGTGTGTGCCAGAGAGTGGGACCACAACCCCTTAGTGTGGAGTGCAGGTGCAGAACGGGGGGAGAGAGGCAGTCACTCCATGTGCTGAACAGCTGCGCCAGCTCTGAGTAAGAGAGCTGGTTACAAACACAAAGGCCTAGCCTCACAGGTTTCAGGCTTCATTGGGCCCATCCTACTTGCAGTCACACCTGGGGCCTCTGCCTCTAGGGCGTCCACCATACTTCGAGTAGACAGAGTCACCCAACAAGTGTAAACCAGTTGAAGAGCTTAGGAGGATGAGGTGGCAGGGTGGACCCTGGCAAGGAGGGGATTAGGGCCCAAGCAGGACCCCAGCCCTCCCCAAGTGTGAACGTGAGCACCCCAGCTTCTCTCCAGCTGGGCAGGGACTGCCAGAGCAACTGCATCCCCAAGTTCTAGGCTCTGCTCTGCCTCAGACTAGCTGTGTAATCCTGGCAGTAACCTGTCCCTCTGTGGGCCTCTGTCTCTCCATTTGTACGACTGAAGGGTTGAGGCTGGTTGCCTGTCTTCAGTCCCCTGTAGCTGAAGACACTACCTGGGTCAGCTTTGGGACCTGACAGCTTCCAGGGCCCAACCCCTCTTTCCCCTCTCTAGTCTGGAACTCTTTGTTTTCTGTATTTTTTGTAGAGATGGGGGTCTTGCCGTATTGACCAGGCTGGTCTTGAACTCTCGAGCTCAAGCGGTCCTCCCTCCTTGGCCTTCCAAAATGCTGGGATTACAGGCATGAGCCACCAGGCCCAGCACCTGGCCTGGGAACTCGGGCTAGATTACCTCGCCTGAGTTCTGTTCCCAGCCCTGGAGCGGAGGAGTGCTGCTGGCCAGTTCTTTCCCCGGCAGCGACCTGTCCTGCCACCATCTTATTGGTTTGATGCAGCCTCCCAGAGAAGCTGCCTCTACTGCCTGCTCGTGAGCTATGGCTTCCCCAGCACAGGGCTCATCACCTGCCACTCCCTGCCTCAAACTTTCAGCCTCTTGCCTGCCCAGACAGCCCAGCCTGGGCCTACCCTCAAGCCCCAACCTCTCACTTAGAGCCTTGCTGAGGACCTACTTATTGGTGGGAAGAGACTGTCCTGTCCCCTGGAGGTAGCACTGCCAGAACCAGGGGGTGGGAGGTAGTCTATCTTGGAGCTGGAGGTGGGGGCTGAGGTGCAAGAGGAGATGTGAAAAGGAAAAGATAGGGCAAGCTCAGTCCAGGCAGGGACAGAGCCCAGTCTGGAGGCAGCCAGCAGCCACCACAGCCTTGGCCTAGACCTTGAGGGAGGTCTAAGGAAAGGTTCATAAAGGAGATAATGTTGCAGCTGAGAGTGAGTGGAGGCCATCTGGTGTCCCTAGGGTGGAAATGTGGTTCTAAACAAAGGGAGCGTCTTGTGCAGGATCCTGGTGGTGTTTGAGCACTTGGTCTATCTGGGTACATGTCATTTGGGCATGTCTGGTGTTGACAAGGCTGAGGTGGCTGGAGGTGCCTGGCAGGGCTGTTGGGGCAGTGGACAGGTAGGAAGGGCAGGGCAGGGCAGGGCAGTCACTGTTCGAGTCAAACCCGTTTGCAGGCAAGATCAGCTGCAGGGCCTGGCAGCCTGGCAGGGAGGGAGGGGATCAGCGAAGGCTGGTCCCTTTGGCTGGAGCAGTCGTGACAAATCTGGCCTGGGCAAGGACTGAGTCACCTGGGACATGGGAAGAGCTTGAGGCCCTGGGGCTGCCCAGCCTAAGGCAGTCCTCACTGGCTGGCTGTGCCCTTGGACAACACGTTTGCTCATGATCTCCAGCTGCGACCCCCTGGAACAATTGGCCTTTTCCTTCTTCCTTTCCATACATCTCACCCACTTCAAGTTAGGGCCCAGACAAAGAGTATGACACAGCCTAAGTCAAACAGTGAGCATGTTTAGGAGGTAAGATGCCACCAGTAGCCACAGTGGGGGACGGGAGGTGTTAGTTGCTGGCCACCAGACAGGGGCATACAATATTGGAAGCAGAAAAATGCTTGCTGGCAAGAGACAGACATGAACAGAAGTGACTTTACATACAACCCCCCAAGCACACGCAGGGTCACCTTCTCCCTGTCTGAAGAAGCCCAAGAAAAAAAGGATGAGGACACTTTCCACACTTCCTTCTGCAAATTCTTCAGATGTCCTGTACTGGTCTCTGTGACCCAGGGATGAATCAGAAGGGGCCCTGCCCTCCCAGAGCCCAGGCTCTAAAACAACTGGGGAGTGCACAGAAGGAAGTGATCAGCTTGACTGGGTGGCAGCAGGGGAGGCTTTCCGGACACTGGGTGGATGCTTGAAGAATGACTAAGAGCCCACTAGCCCAAGAGGGACGAAGAGCATTCTAGGGAGTCCAGGGAGCAGGAGCAAACACCCCAAGCTGAGGGCCATGTGATGTATTCAGAAGACGATGGGAAAAGGCCATTGTGGCTGTGAGGTAGAGAACAAAAGGAAGAGTGACTGGACTTGCAGCAAAGGGTCATCTTGAGGAGTCTGGTTTTTACCCTGAGAGCAATGCGAAGCCTTCGAGGAGATGTAAGCAGCAGAGCACGTGATCATATTGACACATGTGAACTATTAACCTGACCTCTGTGCAGAGACTGAGGGGAAGGAAGGCAAGGGCAGACGTAGGGGACGCCAGCAAGGAGGCTGGTCTTCTGGGCCACGTCTGGACAAGGGTGGTGGCAGCAGGCACAGGGAGAAGTGGGTGTTCTGGAGGCCCATGGGATAATCACACTGGCAGGCCTTGATGAAGGAGACACCGCTGGTTCATTCATTTGAGCCTATCATCCTGGCCAGCTCCATGGCACTTCTGGGGCTAGCTTAATTGTCTCCCTACCTGGGAAGCCGTGGGGTGAGGGCTTTCTCGTCCATGCTCTCTCCATCCTAGCCCAGCCCAGGGCCTTGCACACAGTAAGAACTGCCTGAGCACCAATGCGCGACTCACATACATCGAACCGCACTGACTCTGGGGGTCTGGATGTATCTCGTTGCCCAGCCTGGGAGGTAGTCCCGTTGGCTGTGCCTTGTGAGCCCGGTCCCTCACACGATGGCCTTCCACGGTGAGCGGCTCTCTCATTCTCCTTTCCTGCCTCCAGTACTTCCTGGATGATCTCAGCCGCCAACCCCCCGCCCCCCTCCCCGCCCCTGTCTGGGATCTCCATCTGTAAAATGGATCTAAGAATAGTAGTTCTCGATTGAATTAACCCGGCAGCATCTGTGGAAGTCGTTGGCCCTTTGCCGGGGCCAGATCGCGCAACTAGGAGCGGGGGCCCTTCACGTGGCGGAGGCTTCCTGGCCTGGGGGCCACCGGCCGGGAGGAATTTGCCTGGAAGTTTTCCATCATCGCAGAGCCTTCTGGAGCTCGCCCCGTGCTCGGCGAGGGGAGCCCGGGACTTGATTTCTCCAGCAGCCCCGCGGGGCGGGGCCAAGAAGGGGCGGGCAGGCGGAGGACGCTGGCGGGAGAATGTGCGGAATGTGCCAGGCGCCTCTACCTACCCCAGGAGGGGCAGAGGAAGGGGCCGGCCGAGGGGAGGAGCGAGGGGCGAGGCTCCGGGCAGCCAGGGAAAACCTGTTTGTTCTCCTGCGGGCGGAGCCCAGTCCGCGCCTCCTCGCCTAGCTGTGCGCTCCCCGCTGCGCCCCGCGCCCTGCGCCCGCCTCCCAGGCCCGGCCCTGCCGGGCGCAGCCCACCCGAGGGAGCCCGCGCCCCGCGACCGCCCGACCCTCCACCCGCCCCACGAGCCGGGCACCTGTGCCAGGTAGGGCTGTCGAGTCGCCACGGACGCGGCCCTGCGGGGAGGCAGCGGGGGACACCCAGTCCGTGTCCAGCTGGGGACAAGTCAGGGCCTCAGTTTCCCCATCCATAACCCTTACTGGCTCCAAGCATCTCTCTCTGGGTCGCCCTGGGGAGGCAGTGGGTTTCTGGTTTTCGCTGTTTGAGTGAAGAGACTGGCAAACAGAGGAGGCCAGCGTGCCCTACTGAGGCAAGTGTCCCCCTCGCCAGCCTCAGCCCCCTGGCCTTCCTTTTAGGAAAGATGCAGTTTGGTTGCCACGATGCTCTGAGTTGACTGTAGGCCTGTAAGAATCAGGGAACCTCACATCCCTCCATCTCCCTGTGTCCATTTTATAGATGAGGAAACTGAGACCCAGAGGGTGGCTCACACAGAGGATTCCCCCGATGGCTCTAGGGCCTGTGATGGGCATGTGCTGGGTACAGGACAATCTTAGGGAGGGCCATGCAGTGGTGGCTGATCACACTCAGACAGAAGGCACCGAATCAGGTGTCACTGGGTGTTATCGCCCTGATCAGCAGTGCACCAGCTCTGTGGCTGGATTGTTTTGATGGGTGCAGCGGGAGCCAAGAGTCTGTCCTTTTTGGAAAGGTAGAGGGATATCTTGCCTTAGAAAAAGGCCGAAAGCTCAGGTGCTCCTGCCTGCTCTGCCACTTGTAAGCTGGGGACATCTGGGTACTCTATCGGTTTAAGGGGGTGACACATCAAGCTGCCTCCCACCCAGGGCTGCTAGGGACTTAGATAAGGTAGGTGGTGGCTGAGCCATGCACATGGAGCCTTGACACTGTGGAAGGCTGTGCAGCAGCATCTCAGGACCCAAAGCTAGGAGCCCCGAGAAAGAACCTCTCACACTCCATCCAACAGTGCTCAAGGCCTCAGAACCTGGGCTAAGTCCTACGTTGGTCTCATGGCCCTTCAGACTCACCTGCCCCTCCCATTAATTCCCAGCCCCTGGCTGGGCGCAGTCCATTCAGCCATGTGGAGGTGACTGAAGGCACTCAGCGCAGGGCAAGGCATGCAGCAGGTGCTCAAGGTCTGTTCATTTCCATCCTCTGGACACTCATGAGTCAAGCACCAGAGGTGGCACTTAGGGTGTTGCTGCTCTGTGTAGCATGAAAACATTAGGGGCTCCTAGGTCCCGGAGCATCAAGGCACCCCTGGCTGGGAAGATCAGAGAAGGTTTCCTGGAGAAGGGCTTGGAAGCAGGAGGAGAAGCTCGGCAGCCACCAGGTCAAGGCCTGCACGTCCTTTGGGGCTGCTCGAGTCTAACCTCCCCCTTTCTCCTTAAATATCATAAACCGCTTCTTGCTGAGCTCCTGCACATGCGGGCCCAAAGAGAAATCAGCCCTGAGGAGTGACAGAGAGGCCATCTGTCAGTAAGGAGTTGCCACCTGAAGGGAAATGGCAGCAGTGATTGTCCACCTCACTTCCTGCTCAGCTCAAGTCCAGACTCCAGAAAAAGCCTTTCCCATGTGAGGGCAGTTATGCCTCCCTTAGCCTGACTTGTGCTCCTTGTCTTCCTGCTCATTGTCCCCCAGGACTCCTCAGGTCTGAACTGTCGTCAGTTGCATGCCAAGCAAAGCCCCCCAATTCTGGCTCAGTGCCTTCCTGCTTCCCCACTCCTGCCTCCACAAAGTGACTGATCACTTTGGTGTGGGTTTTGTTTCCAGCCACAGCTCATAAGGTGCCAGGTCACATGTAACGCAAACTTTCCTTCTCTCTCTCAGCCCCGAGGCTGCCCCCACTACCAGTCCCTGGTGGCATGGGACAGGGCCAGTGCCAGAGTGGAGAGCTGCCTTTCAGTGCTCTGGAGCCCTCAGTGACAACCACGAGGCAGTCCAGGCCTTTGGGTCCTCGCGTTTAGGGGCAGTCCAGGGGCTCTGCATTCATTCCCACTGTGCCCATAGTGAACCAGCTGATGCCAAGACAAGGGCAGTGCCATGGGGAGACCAGTCCCTGAGACATGGTCAGGAGAGGTTGCCATCATTACTTCCAAAGACCAAGAAGAGGAGCAGGTGTTGAACTGTCCCACAGCTGGTCAGGTGTGTGGCAGGTGAGGGTGGCATCTTTATAGCCTAGTGGTTAAGAGAATGGCTCAGAGGTCAGACTGGGTTCAAACTCTAGCTCAGCCGCCATCCAGTTGTGCAAACTTGGGCCTGTCTTGCAACCCCTGGAGGCCTCAGTTTTCTCACCAGTACAGAAGGGCGGCTGGAGCCAGGAGCACCTGCTGCACCGGGTGCCTGCGAGCGCCAGGTGCCTGGCAGGGAAGGTGGTTGAGCCAGGACTATGGTGCCCTCCTCCAGGGCTGTGGTGGCAAGGAGCGAGGTGGGACTAGGTGGAGAGAGATGCTGGCTGGGATGTGGGCCCCCACCTGATGCAAACGGGATCTACCCACATTTCAAATGACTCACTGAAGAACACTTAACTCTTAGGGTGATTTCTCATGCCTACCAAAGTCTGATTCATTTTCTTTTTGGTTTTCGCTGTTTTTTTTTTTTTTTTAAGAGCTGGGGTCTTGCCTTGTCACCCAGGCTGGAGTACAGTGGCTAGTCACAGGCACAATCATAACACATCGAGCCTTCAACTCCTGGGCTCAAGTGATCCTCGGGCCTCAGCCTCCCGAGTAGCTGGCACTACAGGTGAGTGCCATCATGCCAGCACTGTTGTTACTTTTCATCTTTAAGTTTTTTTTTTACCTTGATTTAAAACTTATAGAAAAGTTGTAAGAATCGTGCAGAGAACTCCTGAAGCCTTATCTGAATTCCCGCTGTTAATATTTTGCCACATTTCTCATTACCTTTCTTCACTTGTAGCCTTTGGAGGGATTAGAGGGTGGGCAGGGCTGGTGTCAGCTCATTTTTCCAAAGGGAAACTGAGGCACAGAGAGGGACTTGCTCAAGTGCCTTTGATTAGAAACTGAACCGGATTACCTTCTCTCAGGGACACACATGCATGCATTTGGCAGGCGTTTCCTTGATCACTTTCTGCAGGGATGTGGGCAGGGCAGGTCTGCGTGGAGAAGAGACTGGCAAAGGAAAAGCCAAGAGGCCCTATGGGTATCATTCTCAACGTCGGAAGTGGAATGCAGAAGGAATCTGCAGCTTAAGCGTGTGTCGCAGGGAATTTGACTGCCAGGCGGTCCCAGAGGCCACTTTCAGAAACACCGTCTGGGCTTTTCCTATGGGGAGTGTGCTCATTTCCCATCTCAAAAGGGAGCTGGGAACTGGGAGGGTGCCTGCCTGGAGAAGGGAGATGAGTCCAGGCCAGCCAAGAGAGCAGCTCCTCACCCACTCATCAACGCCCACTGAGCCATCCCTCTTCCCACAGAGCTCTGAAGCCACGCCCTGGGTCAGAGAGGAGACATCGCCTCTGGAGCCAGTGGTGGGCAAGCCTGAAGCTGCTGGTGGTTGCTGGCGGTGGTCCCTGGCTTTGACCCCATCTGTGGGCCCAGCTTGGGCACCCAGTCCAGATCCCTTGATGTAGTCCCTGTGATCTTTGGCTCGGCATGCCATTTTCTGATGACTAGGTCAGTTTCCCAGACAGCTTGATGTGGCAGAGAGTTGCTATGGAGAGAGCAGGCACAAGGGTTTTAATCACAAGAACCAGCATCCCTGGTGAAAATGCTTACATCAGGCAGTGCCTGCTTTAAACTGGAAAAAAAAAACGAAACCCTAAAACCAGGCCTTGCTTCACCACTCATGCCAGTGATCCCCTACCCATGCTTTCATTCCTTCGGGCCTGAGCCTAGGCACCTCCTTGGAAAATGAGTGCTCTGGTAACACCCCGCTAGGCCCATCTCCCCGGCACCCGGCCTAGCAGTTAGCACTATGAAAAGGCAATGCAATCTTGGGCAAGTGCTTTCTCCTCTCTGGACTTCCTTATTCTTATCCAAAAATATGGGCCGTGTTAGAGGTAAGTGTGGAGTTGAGGGGACTCTGGGCCTAGGGCAGGCAGGACGATGAGAATGAGGGTTGTGGGAGGGGAGAAGGATGGGGAGCCAGCGCTTCGGGGGAGGTGGGGAGGTGGCTGGCTCCTTCTGTTCCTTTTGGTCCTCACTAGTGATCACCCACATCTGGGACAGAAGGATTAGCTTTGGCTGATGTTAGTCAAGGGCAAGTAGGGGTGACTTCCTATCACTGGCCCTGCTCTGGCAAAGACTGAATGGATGGCAGCAATGGGGTGTGTGGCAGGGGGAGGTGTTCCCAGGGGAGAGGGAAAGAGGGTAAAAGAAAGTGGCTCACACCTGGAATCCCAGCACTTTGGGAAGCCAAGGTGGGCAGATCCTTGGAGGTCAGGAGTTTGAGACCAGCCTGACCAACATGGTGAAACCCTGTCTCTACCAAAAATACAAAATTAGCCAGGCACGGTGGCAGGCACCTGTAATCCCAGCTACTTGGGAGGCTGAGGCAGGAGAATTGCTTGAACATGGGAGGCAGAGGTTTCAGTGAGCCGAGACGGTGCCACTGCACACTCCAGCCTGGCGACAGGATGAGACTTCATCTCAAAAAAAAAAAAAGGAAGTAGGGGAAGAGGGAGAGAGGTACTGTGGGTTCCATAAACCCTGAGCCTCCTCTTCCCACTTGTCTGCAAATGGGACTGGCATCTCTGCGTGACTGGGATTGGCTGAAGCCCACACTGCTTCCCTGGCTGCAGAGACAGCTGCAGGATGAGGAGTGCAGAAGCAGCCAGGCCCCCGCAAGAGGGTCCCCGCCCAGCCCTGTGTTCTCCACAGACATCTTAGAAGGCCCTTGAAGCCAAGCCAGCCCTGAAATGGCCCTGTTCCCTGAACAGTCGCTTGTATCTGGCTCTCTGAGAACTAGAAAATGGGTGCATGAAAACCAGGAGGAATCAAGGAGTCCCAAGGAGTGGTAGGTGGCGGGGGCGGCCTTCTCTCCTCCTGCTGGCCCCCAGGTCTCCACCATTGGGCAGGAGCTGGCCTGCCTTAGATGTCTGCCTCCCAGGGCCCGTCCAGCACAGATGCCGAGATGTCTGGATGCTGCGGTGTTAGGGGCGGGATGGGGAGAGGTGAAATTCCAGACCTTCATGCAGAAGTCATTTACCTGTAAAGCACATTTACAAATACCACCCCCCATGCATCTTTTTCCATATTCTGTTTTTTCCCTCTGCAACCTAAGTCTCTTTCAGCTCGTTTTTTCCACTTGCTGCGCTTTCTTCCTGCCCCCCTGTTGGCCTCCAGGCAAAAGCCCCTGGGACTGGAGCATCCTAGGCAGGTCGTGCACTCTGGCTGTGGCAAGAGGGGTCCACCCTGGGCCTGCTGGGAGCTTCACGAGGAGCAGCAGACTAGGAGGCTCAGCCTGGGTCCAGCTGCTCAGCCCTGCCCACGGTCCCTGAATCACCTTTGAAGGGCCCATCCCAGTTGCAGCTACAGCCACTGCAGCGGTGGCTGCGGTGGCGTCTGCTCCATTCCCTTCCCAGAGGAAAGCAACCTGTCTGCTGACTGTTGCCTTGCCAGCTGCTGAGACTCCAGGGCAGGGCACTGGGAATCAGAATGTCCTGATTCACCAGACCTGGCCACAGGGGGCTTCTTGATCAAATGGAACGTTTCATCATTCCAGCCGTTTCAGTCCAGAACATCAGCACCCGCGCCGGCTTAAATCAGCCTGGGTCCAAAGTGAGTCAGCCAAGCGCGTGCCTTGAGAAGGTACTGGGCGAGGGCATCTGAGCGGGCGTGGAGGTCGCACTTCCGGGCTTTTATCATTCCTCAGCCCCCTCACACTCCCTTCCATGACCCGCACTTGGAGCGTGCAGGCTTGTCCCTGCACTTCCTACGGCCGCCTCCAGGGGGAGTCTGTGCCGCAGCCAAGGCGCTCCCTACTTTGCTAGGCCTTTGACCTCAGCCCCCTCCCCGGGAAGGAAGTGGTATTGTATGGGGTCCTGAGGCCCTGGTGATGACTGGAGGGGCTGCACTGAAGCCTCTACCTTTCCCACACAACCAGGTGCAGGGTCCAGGGAGCATTGTGAGAATAGGGCTTCCTGAATCCCGTTACCCCTCCCATGGGCACAGAACATTCTCATTTACACTGAAAGCTAGAAGCGAAGGTCAGGGAGGGTGAGTGATGTGTCCAATGACTAAAACACAGGTCCTTGGACTCCTTGTCAGTACTCTTTCCTTTGCTCCAGAGTTGGGAGAGCCAGCATGGATGTGTGGCTTTTCGGCCTTGACCAAGCCCTCCCCGGCTCTGAGGGCACCACTGCCCGTCTCATGACATGACAGATGATGAGGCATGCCTGGCTCTGCACGGGCCTTCTGAACACGCTGCGCCCCTACCTTCCCCTCAGCATCTGCTTCTGCTGCTCCATGCGGGTCAGGGCTGCAGTCCGGCTGCAGAGAGGCAAGCTCTCTAAGGAAGGAGAATGGGCTGGGAGAAGCTGTCTGCGGCCCCTTGTTTAGCAGGCTGCATTCTCCAGCAAGCCAGCTCTGATGATCTGTTTCACCCTCCTCCTGGTCACCAGCCCTCCCTGTTCCTAAGGCAGCTCATGACACTGCGATGAGTTTGTGAAGGATCCATATGGGAGGGCCCTTACTCTGAGCGCACAGGCATTTGCTTGAAAGACAGCCAAAGAGGACCTAAGACATGGGAACTTTTCTTTGAGTCCTTTTCCTGACACTAGGGCCACTGGAGGCTTTGTCCAAAGAAAATGCTTGCAGTGAGAAATGGGCAGGAGCCTCAACGCCCCAACCCTTTACAGAATTCAACCTCACCACTATTTACCAAGGAAAGTCCTCCAGCAAGTGAAGCTGTCAGACAGGCTGGGAGGGGCACAGTCTGGGAGGGAGCTGCCCCCCCTCACCTCTTGCTGCTGGTGCTGGTGGTTCCCAGGTTGAGCTGGACCAGAACGGAGAGGTGGAGGGACTCTGGCCAGGGAAGCTACCTGGACTGACTGGGCTCTGAGGCTTCGGCAACCTAGAGCCTTGGGTTTATAAAGCTCTTGTAGGAGGACATGTGTTTTCTGTGGTTTGGTCATTGCCACCCTTACTGAGTGGTGGGGAACCAAGGCACCCTGAGGGGAGAAAGGATTTGCCCAGGGTGGCAACCTGGGATGAGTCTCCTTCCCACAGACCAGCCATCTTCTCCGAGGGTCCCAGCAAGCAATCACCCGGCAGGTGTCTAAGCGGAGGGATCAGCACTGTCTGGGTCCACCCATCTCCAGGAACAAGTTCTTGGGATACAAGGGCATTATCCCTTCACTACTTCCCTCATGACAGATGGGAGTGCTTATGTTTCTGCGGAAGTGATGGGGGCAGGCCTAGGTGCTGGTCGCCGGCTCTATTCTGGGCCTCTACCTCCATTAAAGCTCCCTTGTCCCGCAGCCACATGAAGGTACTTGCAGACAGAGGTTTCCTAAAACATAGCAATCGGCCTCTGCAGCGGGCAGCCCAAGTCTTGTACTTGCCACACCCATGTTTGCGCTGTGCCCACCTTCTTGCCCTGTCCAGTTGTCTCCTCATGTTGATGCCTAAGCCCCCGAAGGATCTACACAGATCCCAGCTGTTAGTGATCCCTGTGAGCCTTGGCACATGTGGGGAGGCAAAGCTGGGCATCTGCTCAGCTGCTGGGTGCAAAGCATCCCAATTCACCTTTGGGAAAGAAACCCTTCCGCTTGCACCTCTGCCTGTGGCACACCCGCTCCTGCCTGTGCATGGTGGCCAGTGCCTGGCACACACGCACTGAGACAAGCCCTGACATCCGTGCCCTCTGGCTGCATCTTATTCAGTGCTCCGGGATGGTAAGGCTGAAGGCGTTTCGCTCCTTTGCCCTCCCAGTTTGCTTAGGAGGCCCTTGCCTGGCATCCTGCTTCCCTTCTGCACAATTTGGGAGCCATCCTAATCCCCTGGGAGCCAGCTTCTCTGGGAGGTGCTTCGCTTGGGGAGTCAGGCAGTGGGGAACTTCTACAAAACATTCTCTGAGTTAGACCTCTCATCTTGGAGGCTGAGCACGTCCTGTGGTGTGACAGGGAGCCTCTTCTCTCGCTCCCGTCTGCATCCATCTCCTCCCACTCCAGCACCTGCGTCATTGCCTGCTGCCACCCCCGCTCCTTCAGCCAAGGGAATCTGCAGGCATCAGCCCCCTGCGGCAGCTCCCCTCTCACTCCACTGGCTGATGACACACCAGGCTTGCTGTGGTCGGGATAACAGGCTCCATGCTGCCACCTCATTGGCTCCTCGCTCCTATCCATCCAATCAGATCCAGGGGCCCCTTCCTTCGAGGCAGACAGCGGCAGGGAGGAGGTGGAGCAGGAACATGCCCATGGGCATTTGGCGGCCATCTGAACTCAGAGAGGGCCTATCCCCGTCTCCCACACCCAGCCCTGCCAGGGACACTTCTCCTGATTGCCATCTCTCAGCCCAGTTGACCTGAGACAGGAAGAAGGAGAAAGGGATGAAGGGTGGGCCGGGGCTCCTGCCTGGTGTCTGAGGCAGCTGGGCCTGTGCAAGAGGACTTGGACTTGGTCCTGAACTGCCCTGGGACAGGCTGGTGTTGTCTGAGTACAGGGCTTTGCTCAGAGGCAGCACAGAGATGGGTACTGTGAGGCGTGGCCACATCTAGTGGGGCTCCAGGGGTGCGCCATGAGGGACAGTTCATGCAGAAGGTGTCAGATAAGCCAGCCATGCGTGTGGCGGCCCAGGCCAGGCCTAAGCAGAATGATATGGAGAGTCCCGAAAAACCAGAAGTCTTCTCCCAGTCAAGGTAGAAATGAGGGCCATGGCACTGACCAGAACCATGCTCATGCAGGCCATCGAGACACCCGTGCCGTGGTCTGAGAAATCCAGAGAGGCACATGCTCTAGAGTGGGATGTCACGGCCATGTGAGGCCACTCAGGGAAGAGGAGCAGAGATGTAAGCACAGGCCACAGCCCATGGGACAGTGTTTGCTTTCGGGCTGTGTGGCCACTCTGGATGTCAGGGCTAATGGACTTTAGAAGAAGCCTGAGTTCCCAGAGGAAGAGCAGGACTGGTAGACTTGGGCATGTACAGGTCCCTGGACCCACTTTCAAAGATGGCTAAGGAAGGGACATTTACTCTCCGTCTTCTCGGCCCGAGTTACAGCACTTTCTTTTTCTTCAGGAACTTTTTCTGAATCTTGGATCTCAGGCACAAGCGCAGAGGCATGAGAAAGCTTGGCATATTGGACTCAGATGGAAAGTGTAGGGCGGTAGGGGTGGGTAGGCTGCTCCGTGGGGTCCTGGAGTCACGTGTGACAAACTGAGCAGCACAGGCAGGCATGGAGTGGGTGGCTCTAGTCTGAAGAGTCTCCTCCCTCCAGCGGGTGGGTATGGCTGCTGGGGCCCAGAGGTTTGGAGGAAGCCATAGAGGCAACTGGCAGTGGGTGTGCCTGGGCTTACCTGGGCCACTGCATGGCTAGGACTCAGAATCCCGGGAGTGTGGCTAGGGCTGCCAAGGACCCACTCCTGGCTGACTCTGCTGAGGTGAAGCAGGCAGGTTGACACTGTTCTTGTGCTCGAGCTGCACATGGTGCTGCTGGCCTTCAGGGACCTGATCCTGGGAGAGTGTGCATACAGGGCACCCACCTGGCACCGGGGCGACACTCCAGCGAGGCAGCCAGTGGTGTGATTGTTTCCCAGAGGAAGGCATGCTTCTCATTGCATAGCAGAGCCTAGGCCACCGTCCCGGTGACCACATCTTCCTGCGCACTGCTAGGACCTGGGTGCAGCCCTGGGAAGGGCATGCAGTCCCTGCATCCATTCACTCTCCTTGCCTTCCTGTCCTTCCTGGGCACTGCCTGTCTGGCATCAACTCCTTTTTTTTTTGAGATGAAGTATCACTCTGTTGCCCAGGCAGGAGTGCAGTGGTGCAATCTTGGCTCACTACAACCTGTGCCTTCAGGGTTCAAGCAATTCTCCTACCTCAACCTCCAGAGTAGCTGGGATTACAGGCACCTGCCACCACATCTGACTAATTTTTGTATTTTTAGTAGAGATTGGGTTTCCCCATGTTGACCAGGCTGGTCTCAAACTCCCGACCTCAGGTGATCCGCCCACGTTGGCCTCCCAAAATGCTGAGATTACAGGCATGAACCACAGTGCCCGGCTCTGTCATCAACTCTTGAGATCAATCCTCGGCTGCCCAAGCAGACTTCACTCTCACTTCATTTGGGGAAAGCACTGTTGGTCTCATCTTTAGCACACAGAAGATACACGTTCATGACAGGAAAATTAGAAATACACGGAAGAGCAAAATAGTTTGGTGTTTATCTTTTCAGATGTTTTTCCCTGTGCATCTTTGTGTAAATATACTTTTACTGAGGTGACACTATCACACCCATACTGCTTTACAGGCTGCTGCTCACTGAGTGATGCACAGAAACGGTACACAGTACAGGTTTACAAAGCATGTTAGAGACTACATGTCTCAGTATGATTTGTATTAGGGGCATAGTATTTGCTTGAATGGATAGACTGTAACATGTTTCAATATGATTGTTGGGCATTTAGATGATTGCCACATTTTCACCGCGATACTCCACACTGTCACGATGCCCGTCTCCTACACTGCGAGGGCAACTCCTGGTCCAGTGGGCCTGCCCTTAAGCCTTTTGATACATACAGAGACTCGTCCTGTCAAAAGATTCCTGGTTTTCCTTCCCACAAGAGCCACCAGAAAGTCCCCTCTGGAGGGGTCCACCTTCCATTCTCCAAGGCTGCTTCCAACTGTAGCAAGGGTCTTCATGGCTATCACTGAGTAGAGGGTCACTCTGTCCTGCTCTCCATGAAGGGCCAGACAAGGGGAGGGGGCAGTGGGTCTGGGAGGAGATCTGGGTCCAAGGAGGGGTAGGTGGGTTCAGGCAGTCACTCCTGGTGGGGTGTGCTGGGCTGTCAAGGGGTGCTTGGGCCTGATCCTTGCTGAGGATGGGGGAGGAGTAGGGCTTGTCTGGGAAGACTTGGGTCTGCAGGTCTGTGCCTGGCTGTGGGAGTTAGGGGAAGGGAGTGCCCAGTAGGAGCAGGACTGGCCTGGACGTGTTGGGCCCTGAGGGAGAAGCAGGGCTTAGCTCGGTGGGAGTTGGGAAGGCATTTCAGGTGGGTGGGCCAGCATAAGCCAAGACACAGGCCTTCCCTTGGCAGGGCTACCCTCCAGGGACTCCAAGGCACATGGTCTGCTTGGAGCACAGTGTTTGTATTGTGAGAAAAGAAGCTGGCTCAGGGGACTGAGGACTTTGCTCCCAGTCTTAGAAACAATGGTGAACCATCAGGTGCTGAGTGAGAATTGAAGGCTGATGTGGGCCAAGTGGGACTAGAGACCAATGAGTGTTGCCTGGAGGAGATGCAGATAAAGGCAGGGACCAGGGAGAAGGTCACAAGGGATTGTTGCCTAGACCTGGGCAAAATGGAGGGAGAAGCCAGCTCTCCAGCTGGGACATAGATTGTAACCCTATTTTCCCACCCCACCCCATCCCATTCCATCCCACCCCATCCCACTCTACCTCATCCCATCCCATCTCACTCTACCCCACCGACCCCATCCCACCCCACCCCATCCCCACCCACCCCATCCTACCCCACCCTATC
This sequence comes from Callithrix jacchus, assembly GCF_049354715.1. Lineage (NCBI taxonomy): Eukaryota > Metazoa > Chordata > Mammalia > Primates > Cebidae > Callithrix > Callithrix jacchus. Next base: position 149,029,199 of record NC_133524.1, read on the forward strand.
CCACCCCATCCCACCCCATCCCATCTTATCTCACCCCACCCCACCCCACTCCACTCCATCCCACCCCATCCCATCCCATCCCATCCCACCCCACCTCACCCCATCCCACCCCATCCCTACCCCACCCCATCCCCTCCCCAACCCACCCCACCCCACCTCATCTCCCATTTCACAGCATCCCATCCCACCCCACCCCACAGCACCCCATCCCACTCCATCCCATCCGACCCCACCCCACCCCATCCCACCCCATCTCATCCCACCCCATCCCACCTCATCCCATCTTATCCCACCCCATCCCATCCTATCTCATCCCATCCCACCCCATCCCTACCCCACCCCATCCCCTCCCCAACCCACCCCACCCCACCTCATCTCCCATTTCACAGCATCCCATCCCACCCCACCCCACAGCACCCCATCCCACTCCATCCCATCCGACCCCACCCCACCCCATCCCACCCCATCTCATCCCACCCCATCCCACCTCATCCCATCTTATCCCACCCCATCCCATCCTATCTCATCCCATCCCACCCCACTCCACCCCATCCCACCCCACCCCACACCATCTCATCCCATTCCACGCCACCCCATCCCACCCCATTCCCATTCCATTGCACCCCACCCACCCCATCCCACTCCTCTCCATCCCATCCCATCCCACCCCACCCCATCTCATCTCATCTCACTGCATCCCATCCCATCTCATCCCACCTCACTCCACCCCATCCCACCCCATCCCCACCCCATCCCACCCCATCCCATCCCATCCCATCCCATTCCACCCCACCCCATCTCATCTCATCCCATCTCACCACATTCCATCCCATCCCATCCCACCTCACTCCACCCCATCCCACCCTATCCCACCCCACCCCATCCCATCCCATCCCACCCCATCTCATCTCATCTCATTCCATCTCACCGCATCCATCCCATCCCATTCCACCCCACCCCATCTCATCTCATCTCATCCCATCTCACTGCATCCCATCCCATCCCATCCCACCTCACTCCACCCCATCCCACCCCATCCCACCCCACCTCACCCCATCCCATCCCATCCCATCCCCTCCCATCCCATCCCACCTCACTCCACCCCATCCCATCCCACTGTCTGACACTCACCACTTTAAAGCCTCCTTGTCTCAGAGAACTGCCTGACACTTCATCGTTTGGAAAGACTACTTTGGCAGAGATTTTTCTGACTATTTCATATTTATTGTCTCATCAAAAAAGAAAATTCACTTGTGAGACCCAGCCAGGCATGAGGGAAAGGAGCCCATGTGGATACACAGCCCTGGTCTTTGTCTGGCAGTAAACCCCGAGTCTTCTCACTGGAGTCTCAGCTATAAAGAAGGGACTGAAGGCAGGATGGTGCCCTCTGCAGGGGACTGATGGCGTTTCCACCCAGCCCTGCCCTCCTTTGCCATGGGCCCCTCTGCCTCTGTCATTAGGCATGGGCAAAAGTGTCGGTCTTGACTTTGGAAGTGGCTTATTTGGTTCTGATTTATTGGGAAACTTCGAGATAATGTGGCCATCAGGTTTGACAAGGGGAAACTGATGAGTCCCTGTATCTAGGACTGGGCCTGGGATGGAGTCCACTCCCAAAATTGGATGACTGTCACCTGCTTGCCACATTCATATGTGGAAATTGGTGGCTGCACTCCTTGAGGCCTTAGAAAGGGGTATATCTTTGAGGTGACTGGTGCTGTGTAGCAAGGTTAGAAGGAACCTAAAGACTAAGGACTAGGAGAGCCTCCTCCTGCAGGTGAAAAGCTGAGCCCAGAGGAAATGAGGAACTCTCCCAAGGTCTGTAGCCAGTCAGTGGCATCCAGAGACTTTGCCCATGTGCCCTGCCTATGGGGCCACTCCGCAGGTCTCTGGGATGGGGGCAGTTGGGCCTGTGTGGCCCTAGGATCACCTGTGGAATGAGCTCCTCTCAAAAGAACTCTAACGTGGCAGCCTTGGGTCACAGTGATGAGGTGACGTTCCTGGCACACAGCAGGCTCGGGCTGCCTGGGCTGCTCATTCGCTGCAGTTTATGGGAGAGCCAGCTCTTGCTGACATGGCAAATTTGGTTTGCTCTCATCCCCCTGCCCTGTCCATTTGAGTATGCCCCTGACCTCCACATAAACACGTCCAGGCCCTGGAGGGGCCTAGGAGATGGACAGCCCTGGAGAGAAAGGCTCTTCTGCTTTGCAACTATGCCAGCATAGCCAGGGCCCTGCTTCCTGTCATGTCCACAAGCCTGAGCCCCCAGCCCTTCTCTTAAGAGCCTGGCTCTTCAGGCTGGGAGTGACCAGAGGGTCTCCAGGCAGTGTGGCACCATCTGGGCAGCATGAGCAGCATCAGGTTCAGGGGGCGGAGCAGGGTGAGAAGACACAGAGGAAGAGGAAGCAGAGTATGAGACTGGTGTGGCCCAGGGGTGAAAGGAAGCCCTTATCCCATTGCCACACTCGCCTGGTCCCTGAGGGCCACTAGAATTTGGCAGCGTGGCCGTGGGCCTTCCCCACTGAAGGCGGAGTCAACCCCTGAAGCAAACAGGGCTGCACAGCCCAGACCATTCTAGCCCTGGCCAACGTCTGGCCACCCCTCTCCTAGCTGATGACTTGACCCCTGTTCAGGAACATTGGCGCATTCCATCCTCACAGCGGCCCTAAAAGGTAGATTTTTTTTAAAAAAACTATCATTTTGCAAATGGTGAAACTGAGGCAGCTCTGAGAGCTTAGCTGACCTGCCCAAGGACGGTTGGAAAACTCCTAAGGGGCGAGAACCAAGGTCCAACACCGAAGCAGCTGGTCCCAGCTCGTCCCCCCACAGGCCATCTGCCTGCCCTGAGGGTGTTGGGCTCTGGATGCACTGTCCTACCCTCTGAGTTCACCAGTGCCAGCTTCCTGCTCCCCACTCCCCAGCCTGAGCCAGGCTGTTAGCACTGTAGGAGCTCATGTTCTCCTGTTATCAGCTATCACTTTGAACACACTCCCTGGCAGCCCCTGAGCTCCATATTCTTTAGGTGAGCAGCCCTGGGCAGGCACAATATTGCTCGCCCCGGCTTCTGTACACACTTCGCACTCCACCAACTCTTGCCAGCCCCGATGCCCAGAGGGCATTCTGGATGATCTAAATGCACCAGGACCCACATGCTTACCTGCAAGACACTAGAAATGCATGAAGTGACAGCATTTGCTTGCCTCTGTCCCCAGCAGCCCTGCTGAATAACTGAGGAGACCTACGGAGCGATCACCATGAGTATCTCAGCTCTCAGAGGCAGCACCAAAGGTGAGGCTGGGCTCCCTGTTGTCCTGGGCTCTGCTTGGGGCTGTTTTCATCCGAGCGTGCCCCTGCAGGCCACAAGCACTGTCCCAGCAGCAAAGGGAGAGCAGCATACTGGGAGGACTGGAAAAGAGGAGGAGGGTCCTCGGGCCAGGCTCCTCTTCTGAGGCGGCTGGCTTTGCCCACTGCAGGGAAGCCTCTGCCACCTGGCGAGGAGGAGCGTAATAACGTCCTCAAGCAGATGAAAGTGCGAACCACCCTGAAAGGGGACAAGAGCTGGATTACCAAGCAGGACGAATCAGAGGCCCACACCATGTAAGGCAAGGAGGCCAGGAGGGAGCACAGCAACATGGGGGCATGCTGTCCGGGGGCCAGACCCTCCCTGTGGATGCGGAGGGGCTTCCACCATTCAGAGCTCTGCCAGGCCCTATAGAGGGCAGAGCATGGGAAAGCCTATCCAGCAATGTCACAGATGTCACAGGGTGGGAGAGCCCCTGGGTGCTGGGGAAGGAAAATGTGAGACAGAAATGGCAGGACTTGCTGGGCATCATTGAGCATGGAAGCCACAGAATGGCAGGCAGCAGGGAGGCTGGGGGCCTCTTTCAGGACACCTCTTTCCCCCAGAGAGCTGCCCTCAGGCCGGAGTCGCGCCACATCCTTTTCATCTGCTGGAGAGGTTCCAAAGTCCAGGTAAGAGGTGCTGCCCAGGTGGCTGGTCGTTCTGCCCCAGGGGAACTGTCCTGCAGCTAGGGGCCGTACCTCAACTGGCAGGGGTGGGCAGTTTGCAGGGGACAGGAATGCAGTGCCAGCCAAGAGGGAGCATAAAGGGTCTGCAGTGAGTCATTTGAAATCCTCAGGAAGGAGGGGTTTTTCCACTGCACTTTCCTTTGGGGAGGCGGAGTGTACAAGTCACTCGGTCCAGGCCCTTAGCCTTGCTATGTCCCATGCTGCACCTACATGGCTCCCGCTGCCAACTAGGATTGCAATTGTTTTTAAGAAGAAGACTATTATCTTGACCTCCCAGCCATCTCTGCAGGGAGTGAGACTGTGTCTGAGATGCTTTGGGCAGCTTCTGGAGTCACAGTGACTCACTCCTGCAGGTTGCATGCTGGGAGAGAGGCACGAGTTTGCTCTGTCTCTCAAGTTGACTGTGACATATTTTGGCAGCCGACCAAGGAGAACTGGCTTCTCTTTAGGGGACTTTTCCATAACAGTGTCCAGGGGGACTCTGAAGCGTGGGCACACCCTGCTGGCATCTGGAGGAACTGCTCCTTACAGAAAGGGAACTGAAACTCAGGTTCTCTCCTTGCTCCAAACAGCCGGCAGGTGGCTTCTCAGGGGTGGTAGAGGCAGTGGCAGCATCTGGAAGGGAGGGTCTCAAGCTTACAGCCAGCCCGCGGGGCTGCCCTTAGTAACTACGTCTCTCTGTCACACCTCAATGACTCCTCGCCCACTACCTGCCAGGTCCCCTGCTGGGCACAGAGGTCAAGACAAAGGCCCTGTCTTCAGGAAACTGACATCCCAGCAGGGGACTCAGGGAGGACCCCACTAAACAGCCCAATACAAAAGAGAGACCCCCCAAGTGTGGCTGCAACATAGCTACCTCTGGGAGGCTGTCCCCAGTTAGAAGGAGACTGTGGGGTTGGAGAATGCTGGGGCTCTGCTTTGCTCCAACCCAAACCCTGATGCTCCAGCCCAAATCCCGTCAACTGCTGGACAGAAGGGTCTACCCTAACCCCTTGACTCCTCCCCCAACCCTGAGGATGACTCTGCAGGAACCCCTCACTCCTGAGCCCAGAACTTCCAGGCCAACCACCCTGTCTGTTAGCTCCCAGCCTGCTCACCTTGGCTGTGCCCCCACCCCACCCCCAGTCCGTGGAGTTCTCTGAGCGCTCTCAGTTGCTGCCCCGCAGGAGTTCCTCAGCCACTGAGTAAGCTCTGGCCATGCCCTCTCGTATCAAACTTCCACCAAGACTTGGGATGTGGGCATGGTAGGAGGCGGAGTAAAGAGGGCCTGAGGGGCAGGAAGAGGGGACAACTGGCTTTGGCTGGCAGCTGCCTGGCCTCCTCCCCTCAAGCCCAGACGCACCTTCCTGGTGGAGGCTCTCGGCGGGGAGATGACGGCAGGTCCCGGGTTGAGGGGAAGCCTCGGGCTCAGATCCAGGAGCCTATAGCCTGCACTGGCTCTGCCCGGAGCGCAGAGGATGGGAGGCTGTCAGCTGAGAGGAGAAGCTGGACTTCGGAGAGGCCGTTGAACTGCCTTCCTTGGTACCTGCAATGAGGAGTGACCCTGGGCACTTTTCGTGGGGGAACATGAGGGAAATAGGCGGAGCAGATCGGGCACTTGGCTAGGGGCACAGAGGGCTGGCACCCCTCATTTCTGCTGCACTGGGACAGCTGGGACACTTGCCAGGATAAATAAAGTAGACTGAGCTGAGCCCTCCAGCAAGCCTCGCTTCACTCCACTCCTCCTTCCCTTCCACAGGCCTCCGAGCACCAGGGGTCCCACTGGCTACATCATCCGGTAAGCGACCACAGGACCCTGCCAGCCTTCCTGTGTCCCCTCGCACCACCCCCTGACTTCTTACCCTCCAGCCTCTCCAGGGAGCTCAGCAGCACCTCCTGTGCTCTCTTTCAGGGGAGTGTTCACCAAGCCCATAGACAGCTCTTCCCAGCCCCAGCAGCAGTTCCCTAAGGCCAATGGGACTACAAAAAGGTATGTCCATGGGGTGTTGGCTAGTCAGCCAGTGGGGAGGTGTGAGGGCCTGGTCTGGGCTCATGGCAGAGAGAGCGCTCTGCCTGTCAGGGATGTGGGGTCTTGGAGGCGCCAGCTCTCATCTTCTATAGGGTAGGATGCTGGAGAGCAGGGCAGGGAGGACAGAGGAGATGAGTTGGGGTGGGTCTCTGGGAGGTCCTGGGCCACTGACAGTGTCCTTGTCCTGGGGTCAGTCCTGACTAGGCCTGGCTACTGGGACAGAGAGGTGCAGGAGTTTGGGAGGGGCTGGGTGTAGAGTCGCCGTGGCCTGGCGGTGGGCACCCTTGATTTGGCTTGCTGATGGCACTGAGAAGCCAGATGTGGCATGCCATTCAATCACCCTGGCATCAGGTGTCGCCTGGGGCTCCATCATGCTGGAAAGTCCAAGGGGATCAGGAGACAGGAAGCAAAGACACAGGCAACAACCCACTGGGCTGTTCCCTGAAGCTCACTGGGGTTTGCCTGTGGCAACCAGGGCTTCCCTGCTCTGAGTGGCGCAGTCCTGGGTGTCTGCCAGGGCGAAAAGCAAAGAGAAAAGGCCATCAGGCAGCTCCTGGCCCACCTGTCACATGTCCACTGGGCTGTGTGACCAAATCTGGAGCCAAGAGGGGGCCTGAAGGTCAACACATGGAACCCTCTGCTCTCTAGTACTGCCAGTCTGGTGAGAACAGCTAATACTCATCCTCCCCGCCCTTCCTCCTCTGGCTACAAGATGACCTCTGAGGATTACAAGAAGCTGTGAGTATGCGATGCCAGGCTCAGCGTGGTTCCCTCCTACAAGGAACCAGTCCAAACTGTAGGCAGCTGTGGCCTGGAGCCCAGAAAACTGGATGGCCATTCACATTGCGCATCTGATCTGAGGTAGGGCAGCGACTGCAGGAAGCTTGTAGGAGGGTCCCCACGCATCTGGGGAAAGGGTCATGGGTCATGGGGCTGCTGCTGCCCTGCCGTGCTTCCTGGCCGTGGCCCTGCCCTCTGCTGAGCCTCAGATGCTCGGCCTGGCTGGGCTGGGGGCCTGGGGATCCTCAGGATGCTGTTTCCACCTGAGCATCATGTGCCTAAATTTGAGCTGTCTCTTGGATAGAAACCTTTGGGGTTCCCCTTAGTGCTCCCCTTGTGTTACCTTTCAAAGCACACCACCCCATTGCATGCTCAGAGAGGAGGGTCTCTGGACAGACAGGTGAATTGTGCCTCCACTTCCCAGGGGACCACATCTTGTTTGTCCCTTGCTTCCATCATCCAGGGATGGGGAGCAACTGGGAAACCTTTCTGGGGAAGCAGGGGAGGCTTGAACAGGGAAGGAGGGGAGAGCTGGCTCTCAGGAGGAACAAGTGGCACTTGCCGCATCACTGTTGTTGAAACCGGGAAGCCCAGCTGCCGAGGGTGACAGCTCTCCCCTCTCTTAGGGCACCCTACAATGTCAGGCGCAGCTCTACATCAGGGGACACCGAGGAGGAGGAGGTGCCTTTCTCATCAGATGAACAGAAACGGAGGTAACGGAATGGTGCCTTTTGGGCATCTGGGGGCAGGGCGGTAGCACACGGGGCATTAGAATAGGTGTTGGGCCAGCTGAGGGGCCCTTGAGAGGCTTCTGTGGGGTGGACCGTAGATAATGCGGGTCCAGGGAAAAGCCTCAGTTTGTTAGAAAGGGCCCTGAGACAGTTGGACAAAAACATCGAGGGAGAAACTGCCTGCGCAGCACCCTCTACCTGCATGATCTGCATGCCTCAGGGGAAGGGGTTGACGCCACAGTTCCAAATGCCCCCTGGGTCCCAAACTTAGGTCTAGTCATGGTCAGCAGTGGGAGCATACCCCATGCTGCTGACATTCTACCCTGTCTGTGCCAAGCTGGCCTCATCCACACAGGCCAGCAAAGCTCCATGGACCCGAATGGATGAAAGGCTCATCTGTCAGCCCTTGCCCTCCTCAGCCCTCTGTCCAGGGGATAGTTCACAGTGACAGGGCCCCCAGGCCTGGGTGGAGCAAGGAAAAGAGCCAGAAGCTAGGAGCCGCCTAGCATTGAGTGCTGGCTCTACCACCTGCTAGATGAGTACTCTTGGACAAGTAATGAAGCTTCTTGGCCTCAGTTGCCTCAGCTGTAAATCACAGAGGATACTAGCACCTACTTTCCCAGACTGAGAAGAGCAATAAGCCAATGTGAGGATGTTGGCATCAGCGGCAGGGCCGGGCACATGCCACACACTCAATAAACGTGGGCTGCCCTTCCTTCAGTTTCTACATTTCCTTTGAATGGTCCTTGGAGCAGGTACAAATCTGGCTTCTCTGAACCCTCGCCTCCCTGGGGTGACCCTGAGTCATCCCAAGTCCATCCCAGGCTAGGCTGGCAGTGCATGTCCAGCTTGGCACCCATCAGATGCTCTCTCCCCACCGTGTCACCCCAGGTCACAGGCTGCAAGCAGTGTTGTGAGGAGGACAGCTCCCCGGGAGCACTCCTACGTGCTGTCAGCGGCCAAGAAGAACACGGGGTGAGTTGCCGCCAGCTGGCCCCACGCTCAAGGACAACTCTCCTCTCCTCAGGGCTCAGTCTTCTCTGCCTGATGAAAGGGTGGGTGGAGAGGTCATCCCCAAGGGCCATCCTAGCTGAGACTTCACATATGCACTTTCTAGAAAATGGAGAGGTCTGGCTGCTACTGTCAGGGAAGGTGAGGTGACAGGAGTGGGAAAGGGCCCAGGACTCTCTGTGGTAGAGCAGTCATGATGTCACCTGTCCACGGGCTGTGCCCAACACGTTGCCTTTCTGCTTCCTTTCCAGCACTCCTACACAGGAGACACAGGCTCCGTTTATTGCAAAGAGGTAAGTATCATCAAGGGACACCCTGGAAGCCTGTTACTGGCCACAGGAAGGCCTTCCGTCCGCAGGGGTGTAGTGTGGGAGCTGTGCAGAGGGGATGTGGGTGGGAACACTACTGTCCTTGAGCAAGGGGAGTTATGAGGGGCTGGTGTCTTCTGTCTGGAGGCCAGGCAAGCACCTGGGTGGCTATCGTAGCATATGTGGCCAAGCTCTTCCATTTGCCAATGGCTAATGGGGCTGGACCCTTGACCCAAGGAGCATTTCCAAGGCCGTCTGGGAGTTGTTCCCCTGCGTCTGTTGCTTGCCTCTTGCCTTGCCTTCTGCTCTCATCCAGGATCAAAACCTGGATGGGCCATCAGGAGAACTTCCCCTGGGGGGTGACTGTGACATTGGGGATGGGCCCTAAAGGGTGAACAAGGCCCAGGGAATGATCAGAAAGTCAGGACTTTCCAGCTGCATGAGGGAAATATAAGGGGGAAAGGAAACTTCTAGAAAGTTGAATTTGAGGGACTTCCAGTTGAGTGGACAGGGAAGGCCTCTCTCCGTGCTAAGGTGGCTAGGTGGGGACTGAAAACCCAGGAGAAGCCAGCATACCCACTGCCCAGGCAGAGGGCCCCTCAGTGCACAGGCCCACGGTGGGACTAGTTGCTACATTGGAAGACAGAAGGTTGGCAGGAATACAGTGAGTAGGGCTGGTGGCAGCACAAAGGAAGTGACAGAGAATGGCGGGTAGGGGTCTTGCTGGCCCCATTTGGTTCCTGTGGTTTCTGTAACACAGTACCACAAACTGGCTTCAAACACCACAAAGGTATTCTCTCCCAGTTCTGGAGACCAGAAGTCTAGATCCTTCTGGAGGTTCTGAGGGAGACACCATCCCAGGCCACTCCCCTGGCTTCTGGCGGTGGTCGGTGATCTTTGGCTTGTACCCGCATCACTCCACTCTGTGCCTCTGTCTTTACATGCCCTTCTTTTCTCTGTGTGTCTGTGTCCAGATTTCCCTCTTCTTAGAAGGACAGCAGTCATTGGATTTAGGACCCTCCTACTCCAGTATGACCTCATCTTACCTGATTACACCTGCAAAGACCCTATTTCCAAATAAGGTTACAGTCACAGGTTCTTGGGGACATGAATTTTGGGGGGACACTATTCAATCCAGTATGCTGTCCTTATCTTGAGCTGGAGTTGCTGAGCCCCCCTCCTGGGCCACCTCTTGGCCCTGATCCTGAAGGGTTGGGCCAGTTAGACGCCATTGAAAGCATGTCCTTCAAGGCCTGCAAGCTCCAGGGCAACCAAGAAGACCACGAGCTCCATTTCTCTTCTTGCCCAAAGGGTGGAGGTGGTGGAAGAGGACGGGCCTTCAGAGGAGAGCCGCGACCCTTCAGACAGGTAATCCATTGCACTCACCTCTGCCACTCAGTCACTGAGGAACCTCTGTCAGGGGACCTCCATGCTGGGCTTCGAGATCAGTGTCCCCATGTGCCCAGTGACAAGATGGGACACAGAAGTCAGTGAGGGCCCATCTGGCTGAAAGTCCCAGGGCTGAAAGGACCAAAACAGTCCAGCCTCCAGAGAGAGAGAGTGCCTGGCTCTTGTCTGTTGAGTACGTGTCTGTGTCACCTTAACCCTTGCACCCGTGAGCCGACCTTGGGGTTTGAGAGGGCCAGCCGCCATGGCAGTAGCCTGTCACTGTCGAACTTGCTCCTCACACTCCAGCACGCCTAGGGGGAGGCTGTGACATCTCTAGAGCCTCTCACAGCCACCTTCTTTGCCAGTGCGGATGGAGGCAGGACCAAAGCACCTCAGGCAATTTGGATCAAGTGCCTGCCAAGCATGCCTAGCCCCACTGGGAGTCAGGAGCTCAGGTGGGTGCCGAGAGCTGACTCTGGCTTGTGAGCAGGTGTGATGGCTTCCTGCCGGCCTGGCAGTGGGGTCACGCAGCAGGGACAGGCTGAGCACAGGTGATCTCACTCCAGGATGGGTCATGATTTGTCCTGATTTCTGATCCCTGAGAATCTGGGCAGATAATGGTGCTCTCTTGTCTGTGGACAACTAATACTTTCTGGTACTTTGTGCAGAATCATGCTAACACCTGCTGTTGCTGCTGTTTAAGGTGTCTGCCTGGATCGAGACCTTTGCTCAAATCCAGGTCTCCTAAAAGCCGCATCTCTGCAGCACCCTTGGAAGACCCCTGTAGCCGGAAGGGGAGAGTGCCTGTCCTAATACCATAGCAATCCCCCAATTTGAGCTCCACAGCGATTTATATACAGGTGGCCACTGTTCTCAAGGTTACTTCCTCGGTGCCAGGAGGGAGACAGAAATGCTGGCAGCGGGAGCCATGGCCCCGGGCAGCAGACTGCCAGAGTGCTCCTCCTTTTCACTCTCTCCCTCTCTTGATCTTCTCTGCTTGTCTGACTCTCCACATAAGAACTTCAGTCCATAAGAAGCTTTGAAAATGTTGAAAGGGAGATTTCAGAACTGTCTCTTTTTTTCTTGATAAGGAGTCTCGCACTGGTGCCAGGGCTGGAGTGTAGTGGCATGATCTCAGCTCTCTGCAACCTCTGCCTCCCGGGTTCATGAGATTCTCCTGCCTCAGCCTCCCAAGTAGCTGGGATTACAGGCGCCCACCACCACACCCAGCTAATTGTTTGTATTTTTAGTAGAGACGAGGTTTCACTATGTGGCCAGACTGGTCTCAAACTCCTGACCTCATGATCCGCCCACCTCGTCCTCCCAAAATGCTAGGATTACAGGCGTGAGCCACTGCGCCCAGACCCTAATCACTTCTTAGAAGGACATTGGTCCCGTATTTTGACTGAATCACTTCTTTAAAGAGTTCATCTGCAAATGCAGTAACCTTCTGAGGTCCTGGGGTTAAGACTTTAATGTGAATTTTGAGGGGCACAAGTCAGCCCACAGCAGTATACACGTCTCATTTCTCCTTATTTCTCTGCTGAAGAAAGGCAACAAATGGTTTCAGGTGTCTTTTAAAAGATAATATAGGAGGTTGGGCATGGTGGCTCATGCCTGTAATCCCAACACTTTGGGAGGCCAAAGCAGGAGGGTGGCTTGAAGTCAGGAGTTTGAGATCAGCTTAGGCAGCATAGCAGGACCCCATCTCTACAAAACAATTAAATATTAATTGGGAGCACTGATAAACACCTGTAGTCCCAGCTACTCAGAAGGCTGAGGCAGGAGGATCACCTGAACTGAGGAGCTGGAGGCTGCCGTGAGCTGTGACTGCACCCTTACCCTCCAACCTGGGCGACAGAACAAGACCCTGTCTCTAAGAAAAAGAAATGAGAGATAATGGAGGATAATTAGATTGTTCTGTATTATAGATTTAAGAGGCACCTTGACATTTATTCCAAAAACTTCCTTTGGATGTTTAACACCCATCATATGGTTGTCATTGCAGGATAGCTTTTCAAGGTTGTTCAGGCTGCCATAGCACATACAGGCTAGATATTCAGTGTCCAGGGGAAGCTCCCAACAGGAAAGCCGCTGGCTGATCCTGACCTGGAGGGCCGTCTTCTCTGACCCTACCCCGTTAGGTGCTGCACTGGCCCAGGCAGCCACAGGCCCGGCTCCCGTCTGCCTGGCGTCTGAGGAGCCCAACCCGTGAGGAGCAATGACTCAACCAAACTCATGGTCCTGCAGCACCTCAGAAAAGGCTGCTTTGTGGCACAGTGGAAGAGGAGAATGTCACAGCCCTGTACCCAGGCGTAACCCCATCAAGGCGGCCCTCTCCCCACCCCTGGCCCTGCCCTGTCTCTCTCAGCTACAGTGCAAAGGTCGGCTCCTCAGAACTCTTGCCCCCCTTGTGACCTGAGCCCACTTTAGGGACCCTGTCTTGAAGAAACTAGTTCTGCACGAGCACCCCTTCTTGACAACCCCAGACCTGGCTGTGCCCAGAATGCTGCCTGGCAGTGGGTCTGGGGAGCAGGGAGTAGGAGCAGAGCTTCGGGCACAGGACAAAACCCTGGCTTTGCATCAGACCAACTGTGTAACCTTGAGCAAGTCTCTGTCTCTCCGTGCATCAGTTTCCTCGTGGGTAAAATAGGGAGAGCTGTAGTAGCTACTTCGCAAGGCTGTTCCAAATACTAAAAGTTAGATAATGCAGCTGAAGTACTTAGCACAGTGCCTGGGTGCTGGTATCCTCAGGGGCTCCCAGTCGTAGTCCTGCTGAGCTGCAGGGCCCTTACTCAAACGCAGAAAGAAACAAATATCTCCACCTGCTGGCATCTGAGGGAAATGCGGCCAAAAGCCCTGAAAACGAGGTTCCCCCCTCCACCTGCCCCCACATCCCCAGCCTCCCTGCTCTTTGGCAGGCTGAATCACAAGTCACAAACCATTTGGCACAGGCCACGGTTACCTGTATTCCCACAGGTGGTTGTGATCAGTTTCAGGCCTCCGGCTTCAGCAGATGCCTCTGTTCCTTGAGTGCCTTCCAAGTGTGTGCAGCCTCCCAGCATGGTCCTGGACTTCAGATGCACTAGAGCTGCCTGTGGTTGAGAGTCTGGGGTGGTGATGGGGCTAGTAGCAGCTTGCAAGGGAGGAGAGACCCCTGTATTAGTTTATTGGAGCTGCTGTAACAAGGTACCAGAAACGGAGTGTACTAAAACCACAGGCATTTATCCTCTCACAGTTCTGGAGGCTGGAAGTCTGAGATCAAGGTGTCGGCAGGGCCATGCTCCCTCCAAAGGCTCTGGGGGACCATCTGTCCCACACCTTCCTCTTACCTTTTGCTGCCTGCAGGGTTTGCTGTCTCCTCGCTTGCACCCGCCTCACTCCCATCTCAGCCCCCGTCTTCACATCTCCATCTTCCCTCCATGTCTGTGTCCAGATGTCCCTGGTCTGACACCAGTCACTGGATGAGGGCTCACCCTGCTCCTACAGCATGACCTCATCTTACCTAGATTATAGCCATAAAGACTGTCTGTCCAAATGAGGTCACATCACAAACATCAGGGATTCAGACTTCAGTATGTCTTTTGGGGGGACACCATTCAACCCCGTAACAGCCCTCCTAGCAGAGGTGCCATTGAGTTTGGGGGATGATAGACATCAGCTTGGGTAGAGGCACAAGGGCATGAAAGAGAGAACAGGTGGGGGTGACACTTTGTTCCCATTTCGTCCCTGACAGAACCAGAAACGCCAGTGAGAAAATATGTTGTGCTTCTCTGTGGCATCCAGGGCAGCCAGGGATTTTATACTGTCATCATAAATGACATCATCCTGAACAACGATGAGGATGATCATCGTCATCATCATTATCATGAGAGCTGTCTGTGTGCAGAGGTCCCTCCTGGCTTTCATGCTGGGAAAGGCCTTGTCCTTGGTAGCTCTCCAATTTCCCTCTGGTAGCTTTGAGTGTTCCAGGCCCTGGCCAGGGTGTAAGTGGAGGAACGGAGATGAGAAGCCACAGACAGTCAAAGGCAGGAGTGACTGCAATGTGGCTTGGGATTAGGCTTTGCTCCACAGACCTAACGAGGTCTGGTTTGGGGTGAAGGGTCTACCCCACAAAGCCTATGAACTGTATATTCTCTCTGGCCCTGGCCAGCACCATGGCCAAACCTGCTGGGCGTCATGCCTTGCAGTGCAGCCAGAGAATGCATCAGATTTGGAGGATGTGTGTCCAGGGTGGCCTGTGGTCACCTGGGGGAGGGCTCTGAGCATGACTGGCTGGGTTGTTCCTCCCTGGGCTCCAACTCGCAGACCCTTGAGCACTTGTCCCCTGACTCTGTGACATCCCCTCCCACTGGGTCTCATTCCAGATTTGGGTTTCTCAGCTTCTCATACCCCTAAGTCTCCACCAGCCCACAAATGCAGAATTACCCCTGGCCTCACAAATGGCCACTTTGGATCTCCTGGTGGGGCCACAGGCTGGGGTTGCCCCTGCAAATAATTGGTCTCATTTCTACCCAGAAGGACCCTTGCTCTACCTGAGGGAGGGCTGGGCTCAGGGCAGGGGTGGGAGACTGGGTAAGGGGCCCTTGATGCCCCTTCCTCTGGGGCCTGTAGGTCAGTGGGCCTGGGCAGCGGGGACGGGCTCTTCTCACCTGCAACCCGCTGGGTCTCTCCTTTGCCCCACAGCTCCACAGGTGAGGAAATTGTCCGCCTACAGATCCTGACACCCAGGGCAGGTCTCCGCCTGGTGGCCCCAGACCTGGAAGGCATGAGGTATGGGGCTCCTGCTGCTGTCCTGCCTCCCTGCACACATTCTAGAGATGGAGGCAGCAGCCTTAGCTGGCAAATGATGAGGCCTAGGGCTGGCTCTGCCACTGTAGGCCCAACAGGTTGGTGGGAGGCATGGTCGACCTGGGTTCTCTGCCCTATCTCATTCTTTCACTCAGAAAATCATTATGGAGCAAGCATTTGGTCTGTGGAAGGCCGCAAGCCCAACCCTGGGACACAGTAGTGAATAGGACCCTCAGCTGGAATTGCCATCTGCCTAGTGGGGGGAGGCAGATGTTAACAAGAGCATGAGTAAGGTCAGCCACAGATCATGACCTCGCTGCGTGACAGGAGCCCCTGGGAAGTGACAGCTCAACCCTGCCAATCCCTGAAGACGGGACCAGCAAGCCATGCTGGGGACTTCGGTGGGGGTGGGAGGAGGATTGGGTCTGCGGAGCCCGTGAAGGTCACTGAGGTCATTGCCCTGCCTGTGTAAGAGGGCCACTAGGAATCGATTGGGGTCACTGGGTCAGAGTCCATAGCACTCCATGCCACTGGGCTCTGTGCTGGGGAAGGGTGGGTAAAGGAGGCCACCAGCAAGGAGCACGAGGGGCTGAGCCCCTGCCCTGGGGTGGGGGACAGACAGCCAGGTGACATGAAGGCAGGATTTGGGGACTGGGATGGAGGTTAGGAGACATCCGAGCAGGGAGACTGGGCCCCTACCTTATGAAGTCCAGAGACCAGGGAGGTAAGCGGGAGTGTACAGTGAAGGTCATCCCTTAATCCCTGGGGTGGTGGGAGCTTTGAGCAGAGGCCTCTCAACAGTGTGGTGGGTGGGAGTGCTCGGGGAGGGCTTCCTAGAGGAAGTGACATTCAAGATGAGTCCTGAGCTGTCTCTAGGTCCCTTTACACTCCCCCTTGGCTCCTCCCACTTTACCTCCACCCCCAAGGCACCAAGTTTTAGTTTAGAGATGTTTCCGTCCCTATTTCCCTGCCCCTGATCCAGGCCTCCACTGCCACTCGCCGTTTCCTTCCACATCTACCTTGATGATGTTTCAAAGAGCAGAAGTAGTTATGCCAGCCTCTGCAGAAAGCCCTGCAAAGCCCCTCCTCTGCAGCCTGAACTCAGTACCGGGTCCCACCTTCAGGCTCCTCCCTCTCTGGGCCTTTCTCTGTGCAGGCTCGAGGCTCTGCCTGAGATGCCCTTTCCCCTGTTCATCTTTCAATGTCCTTCTCCTAAGTTTCTTCCCCAGGCATCACAGCGTCCATTGCGCATGGATGTAGATACAGTCACTATGCCCATTTTACAAATGAAGAAACTGAGACCCTGAATGGTTAAGTAACTGGCTCAAGGTCACGTGGTCCAGCCTGCCCGACTCCCACCTCCCACCTTCTGTAGCACAGCTCATTGTACTAGTTGGGGCAGGTATTTGCTGACTGAACTCATTTGATGAGTTGATTCGTAGGCATTCAAGAAAAAATTTCCAGGAGGGAGGTATCTGAAGGCTTGTGATTGAGGTTTGAGAGAGTGATCAAGGATCAAGAGATTTTCACTTTATATGCAGATAGAATAGAGCTGGAATCATGAGCATAAACTAGCTTTACACGGGGCTTATGGTGAACTAATGGAAGCTGGGCACCATCCTCAGTGCGCAGGTGGCAGCCACCTGGCCATCCCTCCTGAAGAGAGGTGGGAACAAGTGGAGATCCTTGGTTCAAGGGTGGCAGTTGATGCCTTGGGAGGGGAGGAGATGGCCCAGCACGTGGTGGAGCACATGAAGGGGAGGAGAAAAAGGTGGAGACAAGGAACGGGTGTGGCCAGGGCGGTAGGTAGGACGTTTTGACAGGCTCAAGGGAGGAGGGCTGACAAGGCTGGCATGCGTGGCCCACTGGGTCGGCAGTATTGAACGGTCGTTTCAAATAATGATGGGACTGTCTCTGCTGGATTTGACAACATGGGGTTCCCTGATGACGTGAAGGAGAACAGAATGGGGCTTGAATTAGGAGGTTCTGATCAGTCTTACACCATTACTCTGAAGTCAGACAGCCTGGGTTCAATTCCCATTTACTCCTCTTACTACCTGTGAAAATTGCGGCAAATGACATGAGCTTTGTGTGCCTCTGTTTGCTCATCTGAAAAATGTGCATGGGTGATAACAGTGCCCATAACCTGGGGTTGATTTGCATATAAAGTCACGACAACAGGCTCAAGCATTCAATCAACAGTAGCTATGCCGGGTACAGTGGCTCATGCCTGTAATTCCAGCATAGCAGCAAAAAAAATAATAAAATAAAAACAAAAAAAAAGTAGCTATTAGCAATGAGGTTTTGAGAACTGGCCATTCTGTCAATCAGCAGGGTTTGTTTTGCTGGGTATGCCCAGCCTCAACCTTCCAGGCACGCACCACCACTCCAAACTTTCAAAAATATTTTTTAGAGATAGAGTCTAGCTATGTTTCTCAGGCTGGTCTTGAACTCCTGGGCTCAAGTGATCCTCTTTCCTCAGCCTCTCAAAATGCTTGGATTACAGGTGTGAGCCACTGCACCCAGCCCAGTAGCAGGTTTTAAGCTCTGTGGAGACAGCTGGCATTTGCTGTGTGAATGGCTGCTGTATGGTTGACTTCCATTTTTTTTTCCTCCATAGGTCTTCCCCAGGCCACAAAGACAAGGAGGCTCCCTGCTCCAGAGAGCTCCAGAGGGACTTGGCTGGCAAGGAGGCCTTCAAGGGCCCCAACACGGATGATGAAGGGTAAGTCAGTACAGGAAGCAGACACTTCATTCCCAGAACATGGAGCCCATATACACCCAGCTGAGGGACTTCCATGGCACCTGTTCCCACTGTGCCCCCAGTGCCTGTTGTAGTGCAGGTCTTTAACAAATATCTGTTGAAAGAATGAATTAATGAATAAATAAATGAGGTGTGGGGGGTGTAGGCCCCTGCCATGATTCCTCAGGGAGCCAGTTGCAGAGCAGGACCAAACTCCAGGGCAGGCCTAACTCCAACCCAGTTTTGGTTGGAGACCAAACTCCAACCCAGCCCGTGCTGGGTTCCTTCCATTCCCCTGAAGCTTCCACACTCACTATGCTTTTACTGCAGGGTAAAGCAGCCCTGCCAATGGCTAGGGCAAAGCAAGGCCACCGAGCTGGCAGTCTGGGAGAGTCAGTGACCAAAGTATTAGGGTCCCCATAGAGCATGTAGCAGAGATTGTCAAGACATGTGGACTATGGGAGACATTGTGGAAAGGGGTGAGGGGTCCAAGATGGGAAGTTGGAACCATAGTG